>NC_143012.1:125757766-127023100 GCF_055824585.1 Amblyomma mixtum | reverse complement strand
AGTTTAGCCAAGAGGCGCTGGTGAGGAACTCAGTCGAAAGCTTTCGAAAAATCGAGGTAAATAATATCTGTTGGTTCAGACATGGCAGTTGCGCGAAACACACACACACAAGACAGGTTACGGGACGAGCGCAAGACAGGGATTGCGCTCGTACCGTAACCTGTCTTGTGTGTGTGTGTTTCGCGCAACTGCCATGTCTTAAGTATTGAACCAACTAGCCCGACAACACGTTCTACTTAATCATATTTGCGCTCGTCCCGTAACCTGTCTTGTGTGTGTGTGTTTCGCGTAACTGCCATGTCTGAAGTATTGAACCAACTAGCCCGACAACACGTTCTACTTAATATCTGTTGGAAACGAGGAGTCAGGGTTTAAGTGGAGGTCAGTCGTAAATTCAAAAAGTTGAGTTTCACATGAGTAGTCAGAGCGGAATCCGTGTTGGTTTGGGAAGAAGAAAGAATTTCTATCGAGGTGATTAGCTACTTGGGAAAAAATTTTATGTTCAAGTAGTTTACACGCAATGCATGTTAGCGAAATGGGACGATAATTAGATGGATCAGAGCGGTTTTCTGCCTTGAAGCAAGGCACGAATCAGCTAATCTTCCACTCAAACTAATCAAATTCGCGGTCCGGGGAAGTTGGTCACTCATTACGAGAGGGATGAAAACTGCGCAATAAACGGGGATGACGAAGAAACACACAAACGACACCACAAGCGCTGCTTGTTCTCTGTTTGTTGCTTCATCGCGCCCGCTTCTCGCGCTGCGTCAAATTTTCAGCAAAGTCGAGCTTGACATTTTAAAACCTGCCAACAAGACTATGAATCGCATTTCAAGAGCGTCACTGGTGAGCAGCGATCTTTAGTAAAATAAATTGTGGACTGCCCTTGAAGGCAATATTTTTCAAGCAGCAAATACTAATCTGTACAGATAACTTGTAAAGAATGTAAAACATCTGTTTCCTGCGCGATTCGATGTCTGCAGGGCTTACAGACAGTAGTCGTCCGAGGCGCACTAAATTCTGAGTGTATCTGAGTGAACCTAGTGAAATTCTGAGTGAACCTTACCGAGACGTAGAGCACCTCCACCTACAAGCATCTGTGGCACAGAGGAAGCCACGCTCGTTGTCCTTAAGTTAAGGACATTTTTAGAAAGCGCCTAAACAACATGGGCAAAAAAAGGAACAGGGAGGAGCGCTACTTCCAACTTTTTATTTCACGAAACCGGAAGTGCTTCTTAAAGTGGTGAAAGGCTACTATAACACGGCCGAAGACTGTACGTGCGCGATGAAAAAAATGTGTAGCTGCTGAGCCTGACAGAAACCAGAAGACATGAGCAAGATTACGTTGGTACGCTGAGGAATGCGACTTCTTTATTGGACAATAAAATACACAGAGCGCTCACACAAGTGCTTCCCAGTGATGCTATTTTCCGCGCTTCGATAATCTCTTATAAGTTGATCACGACTACGTCCGATAACATGGCACTGATTTAAATATAGAGCACAGTTCCGACATTTACTGCAGTGAGTGGCTTGGTTGCTTCCGGACTAATCTTTAACATTACTGTTGTGCTGGCGTAGCCGGTCGTCGAGACAGCAGCGTGATTGTCGAACATAATTTTTGCTTGCACCAAACACCAAACCGCGTACATGGTCTGTGTCGGAGGTAGTCGTGATCAATGTGCTCGAGAGATTATCGCAGCGCAAAAAGTAGCATAACAGGGGAGCACTTGTGTAAGCGCTCTTCCTATTTCACTGTCCAAAACAAAACTCGTATTCCTCACTGTGTCAACGTAATCTTGCTCGTGTCTTCTTTTTTTCTGCCAGGCTCGGCAGCTAAACATTTTTTCATCGCGCACGTGCAGTCTTCTACTCTGTCATAGCAGCCTTTGACCACTGTATAAAGCACTTGCGGTTTCATGAAATAAAGAACTGAAAGTAGCGCTCGATCCTGTCTGTTCCTTCTTTGTCCGTGTTGATTTAGCGCTTTCGGAAAATGTCAGACATGCGACAACTAGCCCGAATCGTCACTCTTCTAAGTTAACGACAGCGCACCGACCCATGGAATGAAAAATGATTGGTGTAGCTCTAAGAGACGGTAAGCGGGCAGAGTAAGTGAGGGAGGAAATGCCAGCTAATGACATCCAATAGTCGAAATACAGAGGACGAAATGGGCTTGGGCAGGGCATGAAATGCGAAGGCAAGATAACGGCTTGTCCTTAAGGGCAACGGAGTGGGTTTCAAGTGAACGCGACCGTAGCGGGGGGCGGCAGAAAGTCACGTGGGCGGAGGAGGAGAAGAGGTTTGGGGGTGGGGGGGGTTACGCTGGCCGCAGCTGGAAAAGGGCATGGTTAATTGGGAGGCATGGGATAGGCCTTTGTCCTGAATTGGGAGTAGTCAGGCTAAGGATGATGGTGGGTGTAGTGGCACGGCTTTTCTTTAAAGCCTGAGCTAATTAGCCTGTCACGCGATCGGTGCTGAAAAATATTTTCTTCGGGCCTCTTGACGATTCACGCCAGTAAACATGCCTAAATGTTCTCAAAGAAATCACCGGGACAGAAATGTGCATTGCACATCATCATTGCAGCTTTGTACTCCTAGGGCACCATTTTGAGTTTCATAGCACAAGATGTGACGGAAGTGTATGTGAAGTGGAACACGACGCCAGTGGCAGCGAGCTCAGCATACCTGCGTAAATGCGAGGTCATGACAGCAAATTTCCTTGGTGTTTGCTTCCCGCTACGAGAGTCTAGAACCACCTCGGTCACTGTGGTCTCTGTCGCACCTACAGTTTCTGCCAGAGTGCTTGGATGGTGACAGATGATAGAGGGCCAAAGCGGGGCCTGTTTAGTGACCTCCTTCGTCCAATGCCACGTAATGGAGCAAGCACTGAATTCGGGAAAAGTGCTTATAATTCCCTTGACTACCACCACGTGGCGCATGGCTTCGAACAGTTAGAAAGAGCGCTATGGAATCATCTAGCAAGTAAAAAAGGCACGATTGGCTACAGAAAACTTGTAAGGGCGCTAAGCTTAGCGGCAGGGGCTGGAAGCGACCCCAAATTCCTGGTAATACGTTTGAAAGCAGCTTCAAGCAGCGCAGCTCAAGGGTAGCTGGGCCACCATACGATACATGCATGGCTAGACGCACTAGGGGAGAAAAGAACTGAGGAGAGGCTGTTGCGTCACATCATTGAAGCCGGAGGAGAGGGCTCCGCTCCCCTAACTGGCCGCCATTTCGGCGCGTCTGAGGATGCGCGGCAGATAGTGAGGCAGACCACAGCTGCACTCAACGTTGTTGACTGCGCCTTCGGTCAAAGAGTACAATAGCGTCTGCGAAAACACGCTATTCCACGCACATTTTTTACACGCGACTCGGATAGCGACGGCCCCTTCTTAACCGTCATTTGCCCATAGATAGACCTAAGATAGGAGCGTCCCCTTTGAAACGGGGTGCTGGCAGTTGCCACCATGCTCGGCATTTTGGGTACGTCCTTGTATTTCTTTAAATAGTTCTTCAAAATTAGTGGTATTGCCTATCTTTTTTTTGGCTTAAATACAATTTTTAGTCTTTCGCTTGTAATATTACTTCTTCCCTTGCTTCTAAGGCACTAATTTACCAATCACTTTTTACTAACTCCTACAGCAGATTCTTTCATGTGACCTTTGTTATCCCTAACTCCTTCAGGCAGAAGTACTTTGGTTTGGGCTAGTTCGTTCATAGCCGTTGTTGCTGTCTGGACAGTGCGAATAGAACAACGACGAGAGAGGCACAAGAACGCAACAGGACAGGCCCCTTCATGACATCCATGCATGACTGAGCCTGCATGTACATCCGGACGGATACTACCCCTTTAAATATTAGATTACCACTGGCGCTTCCTTTAGTCCGTTAGAGTTGCGAATATGTTTTCAGGCTTGCAGAAGTTTTGTGAGCATGGTTTTCGCTTCTTAGGCCGCCATACGATCGTTTATGAGGCCCATCCGTATGCGTCCTTGCGACTCTGTGTACGTTCGCATGCGGCCATGGGGCGGAAAAGTTGTTGTACGAAGTAAAAAAAAAATTTGCACTCTTAAGAGTGCTTCTCTCATTAGGAGCACCTCAGAGATAAATACTAAAGCAACCTTTTGGTAGGGGTGGTGGATCCGCATTCTTCAGGTGAGGGTGCTCAATGTGCACCTGTAAAGGCAGGATGTTCTTTATGTACTACGTTCGCAGTGTGCACTTACGATGGCTGTGAATCTGTGCCAAATTCCACCCTGTGCTTCATGAAGGACTTCGTATTTCTCTCATAAAGCAAAAAGCTGGCAATTGGCACAGTATAGCCACTGTCGGTAGTGTTAAGGAATGGATGCGGTAGAAGTGTAAGCAAACAGGTAGAAAATCCCAAAGACCCACTGGCTGTCTAGTGGACGGCCGAGAGCAGTGGTCGGTCATCTCAGACGTCCTTCGTATTCACGCTCCTATTCAGCTTGCACCGGCATCCCTCTGCTGCACTCTGTAAGTAGCTGAATCCTAAGAACATTTTCAGTAAAACTGTGCAGATTCTCTTCGCATGGCAATCTTTTAACACGGAGCGCCTGCAACCCTGATTTTAAAAGCTCGCTTGATGCTATTGCCCCGCATACTCTACAAACTATGCATACTTGTTCACCTAGAGCTTGGAAAGAGAGGCAGTCCTGCCTTGATTTTGCAGAACGTATTAATATGAAGCCTAACTAGAGCATGGCTTTTGCAACACTTAGAGAAAAAAAACTTTATTGACGCTCAACAATTCCCCGGCCTGCCCAGAAGCCATCAATAAAACTAGCACTTGGTGTCCATTTTTCTGAAGGTGTCCTCGTCAGTTCTAGCCTATAGATAGCCTATAGACACTCTATAGATGGAAGAAAATTAAGGCAGTATAGACTTTAGGCTATAGAGAGTGTATAGACCGTTTATAGACAAAGGAATATAACGGCGGTTATAACCTTCAGTTTAGGGATGGTCTATATACTGTCTATAGACGAAAGGAAATTCAGGCGCTTATAGTAGTAGTAAAAGACTTTTAATCGACCATAAGTTACAGGCCGAGCATTTCGACCGCCTGGGCGACCAGAAGCCGCTGTTCTTCTTCCCCTTCAGCGCCAAGCCAGTCGAGCCAGGTGGTGATGGATAGAGAGGGGGGCGGGAAGGAACCCGACTGCTGAGCAGCCAGGCAATAGAAGAGGCAATGGGCCAGGTCCGCATAGATACAGGGGCAGTTGGGACAGGAAGGGTCCGATCGATAGCGATAGAGGAAGAGGCGGGACGGGGTGATAACTGCATTCATCTGAATGTGCCGAAGAAGGCGAGACTCCGCCACCGTGAGTGATGGATGAGGGGGAGGGTAAAGGCGTTTGTTGAGGCGGAGCTCAAGGTAGACCTCTTTTATGGTGCGGCGAAGGGTGAGTCTCCCACCGTCCTCCGAGGGCTTGGGCCAGGGGATCAACGGTGCCCGGAAAAGTGTGTCGCGGGCGAGCTGAAGGGCCAGCTCATTGCCGTCAATCCCTGAATGCCCAGGGACCCAGCGGAGGAAAACGATGGAAGGCTGCAGTGCGGAGACCGCTCGTTCGACCTCCTGTTGGAGAGAAGGGGTCAGTGTGCGTTTCTGTATGTGGTGTATAGCGGCTTGTGAGTCCGAATAGACTGTGTACTCTTGGAGAGAGGGAAGGAGGGAAAATGACTGGAGGGCATGCGCAATGGCGAGGACCTCGAGGGACAATGCGTCTGGTGGGTGTAGATACGGCCCGCTGGTGTGGGTTTCAGGAGCAGGGAGGTGTGGATGGTACAGGGCGTAGCCGCAGGAACCTCGAGGAGCCACGAAGGAGGCATCCGTGTAAGCTACACCCTGGGTATCAAAGCGAGGGGAATGGTGCTGTGCGGCCGCATGACGACGTCCGGCGTGCAGGACGGGGGACATGTTGGTCGGGAGGGGAAGGATACGAAGATTGGGGGCGGGGGTGGGAATTGGAGAGGTAAGCGGGGAGATTGGAATGGGCAAGATACCCGCTTGAGTCAATAACCACTGACCCTGACGGGTAAGGGAAAGCCGGGCAAGCTGCGAGTCACGATGGAGACTGAGAAGAGAACGAAGAGGATGGAAGAGGCCTGTGGCAAAGAGCTTAGTGGTAGAGGTAGTGATAGGGAGGTTGAGAGCTGCCTTGTAGAGGCCCACAAGGGCAGTCTCGAGAGCGTTAAGTTTAGTCTGAGTGAAGGAAGCGTAGAGTGCAAAGTACAAGACCTTGTTGAGGGCCAGCGCGTGGGCAACTCGGCACGCGTGAGCCTCGTGGAGACCTGAGCGTCGAGTGACCACGCGCCGCAGGAGGTGAGTTACAGAGTGGCAGGTGGTGACAGCGCGGTGAAGGGATTGCACATTCTTAGCCGCATACAAAGGGAAGCCAAGAACTTTGCACTTTGTTACGACAGGAATGGGAGAGCCAGAAAGGTGGAGAGAGACGAAGTGGTTGTGTGAGCGCTGGTAGGAGGAATGGTTGAGAAGGAGAAGCTCGGATTTCTCAGGAGCAGGAGAGAGGACAGCGGCGGTGAGAAAGGAGTCGATAAGATCTAGGCCACGTTGCAGGGTGTCCTGTACGTGACCGGGAGAGCCAGATGAACACCAGAGAGTGATGTTATCGGCGTAAAATATATGATGCAGGTCGGGAATTTCAGCTAGCTGGGAGGCGAGAGGGGCCATAGCGAGATTGAAAAGGGTAGGAGAGAGAACAGCACCTTGAGGAGTGCCACGGGTGAGGTGCTGTGGGTTAGACAAGTGGGTATCTACTCGAAAGCGAGCCACACGTTTAGAGAGGAATGAGCGGATATAGGAGTACATGCGGGAGCCGCAATCCAAAGAGGCGAGTTGAGAAAGGATGTGATCGTGGCAAACACCGTTAAAGGCCTTGCGAACATCGACGGTCACAAGTGCGTAAATTTGAGTAGGTGTAGGGGACAGGAACGTTTGCTGAAGAATCAGAAACATGTCCTGTGCACAGACGCGCCGTCAGAAGCCAGTGAGAAAATTGGGGAATGAACTCCCGTGCCTCAAGAAAATCAGAGAGGCGAGTCAGAGCCATTCGCTCAAGGGTCTGAGGTTTGCCCGGTTTTGGAATCATAGAAATAAGGGAGGTTGTCCAGGAGCTCGGCAAGCAGCCGCTCTCCCAGGCCTCATTGTAGGTTTCAAGCAGGAATTCTTTGGCGCAGTCAGGAAGGTTGCGAAGTGTGGTGTATGTAATGGCATCCTCACCGGGAGCCGAGCGTGTAGAATTAGCAGCCAGAGCAGATTCGAGCTCCCGGAGAGTGAAGCATTGGTCCAGATCGGTGTTAGGTCCACCCGAGTACATCGGGTAGGAGGGTGCCAGAGGGGGCGGGAGGTAGAGAGAGGCGAGTTGATCAAAAATTTCGGAGGGAGTCCCCTGAGTGGGGGCTTTAGCTAGAGTGGGAGCAAGGGCAGGCTTACTGCCAAGGAGGGATTTAAAGAGAGACCATGCGGATCGCGAGTGCAATGCAGAATCAAGGCCATCACAAAGAGCACTCCAACGAGAGTGCTAGAGGGAGGCGCAGTGGGCGACGATCTCGGCCCGCAAAGCAGTGATCCGGGAGGATTGGGCATTGTGTGGTTGGGAGCGAAAGGAGCGTTGAAGACGTTTACGGCGACGCCATAAACGGAGAAGGTGAGGATCTGGGTCTTGGATTGGGTAACGAGAGCGAACGCGACGGCTGCTGGACGTGAGCGCTGCAGAGATGCGCGACGTCCAGTCGTCGTAGGATTGAAAGGAGTCGAAGGCGAGATTAGTGCGAAAAGCATGCCAGTCAGTGTGAATAATCGGATGCCAGCGAGGGATGTGGGAGAGAGAGGTGGTAATATGGATGAGAAAGTGGTCACTTAGAAGAGTTTCGGCTGTCACCTGCCAGTGAAAGGAAAGTGAACTACGAGAGAAAGTGAGGTCGGGTGTCGTAGGGCGTTGTGAGGCAGTGCCCGCTCGAGTAGGAGGGCCAGGAGTATTAAGAAGGGTGAGGTGGCGTTCCTGGGCCAGACAATGGAGGAGGCGGCCGGGTTTGAGGGTTTGTGGGTAGCCCCAGAGTGTGTGAGGGGCATTAAAGTCACCACCAAAGAGGAGATGGGAGGTAGAAGAAAGAGAGTGAAGGAATTTGCCCAGAGCAGAGAATAAAGAGGAAGTGACAGGGGGGTTGTAAAAAGACAAAAATATGAGTGACATGCGGGAAGAAGGGTGGTAATAAACCACACCAACTAAATATTTAAGGAGGGTGGAGGGGATGTCAATTTGCTCTACGAGCACGTCACTGCGTACATAAATAGACGCAAGTGGTGTGGCCGTAGTGGCATGGTAGGCGCGGTAGCCTGGGACATTGCGGGCCGTCCGGGTCTCCTGGAGAAGGAGAAAATGAGGTAGGGAGGGGCGGGTGAGTAGATACTGGTGGAGGGGGGTCTTATTGTGGCAAAGATTTCGGCAGTTCCACTGCACAATCTCGAGGTCCTCGCCAAACGCCATTATGATAGTGGAGAGTAACGCGACGGTACGCGTTCCTTCTTTTTTGCTGGGGGCAGTGACTCATGGACGGATTGGAGCATAGATGCGAGGGATTCCAATTGCTTTGATTGTGCTTGGAGGGTGGTAAGGATCTGGAGAACCGAAGTTTCCAGCTGAACGAAGCGAGCGTGATGTGCCTGTGTGGTGGTTTCTACAAGGTCAGCCAAAGTGGCGACCTGGGCGCTGGAGGAAGGAGTGGTGAACGTGGCAAGGTGCTCATTTAGCTTGCTAAGCTGGGAGGTAAGAGAGGAGGTGGTTGTCTGGAGGGTTTGAGTCAAGGCATGTATCTGCTGTTGTAGATCGTGGGAAATGCGCTGCTGCTCTCGCTGCTGGCGTTCCAGCATTGCGAGCCGGAGGTCGAAGGAGCGGGTCTCGTCAGTCAAGGATGGAGAGGGTGGTGTAGTGGAAGAGAGGGACGCTGGCACCGAGGATCCTTTAACTATGGCGGCGTAGGAGCCTGGTGGTGACGTGATCGGAGATGATCGAGATTCATGATTAGAGGAGGAGGAGGAGGAGGGGGAGGGGGAGGAGGAAGGGGTGGTGGGTTGAGTGGCCCGGCGCAAAGCTAGGCGTCGGAGGTATGCAGCTTTAGCGCACTCGCGTTGCTTAGCAAGGATGAAGGGGCAAGTGGGGTCGAGGGAGGGGTGGGTGTTCACCTGGCAATGAACGCACCAGGGCTGGGCACACACATGAGCGGAAGGGTCAGCGGGTAGAGGAGCAGCACAGCGACGGCACTTGGCCGGAACGCTGTGCTGGGGGCATTGGTGTGCGCGATGGCCTAGAGTGAGACAACGGGTGCAGGTGGGAGGCTTAGGTTTATGAGGACGGCACCGGAAGGCAACGCGTTTGAAATAAACAAAGTGGGGGATGACGGTACCAGCGAACGTTATGAGCACTGACTGAGTGGATCCCATCATGCGAGCAGCGAGAATATCTGTTTTGAAAGATTCCAGGTCATGCATGAGGTCATCAGGAGTGAAGTGGCCCCCGACGTTATGGATGACGCCGAGGCATGAGATGGGAGGATGGGGGGTGGAAGTTTTGATGGTGACAGGCTTACCATGAAGCTGAAGATGCGTGACAGAGAGTAGGAGGTGGGCGGTGAGAGGAGAATGAGTTTTTAGAAACACAAGGCTTTGGGCTGGCCTGGCCTGAAGGGTGATGTCGACACTGGTCTTCGAGGAAAGTTGTGCAGCGGAGGCGACTGCGGCGAGTACGTCGTAGAGAGGTAGCTTGGGGGTGAGGGTTCCAGGGGGAAGCTGGATGGCAACTGTGATGAGCTCGGCGCGGGGTCGGGCTGCGGTGGCAGGCTTACGGTTGGCACCGATGGTGGTTCAGCCGGTTTTCTGGGATGGAGTGTCGTCTGCCGGGGACGTCGTAAGGTCCATGTCTGAGTCCTCAGCCGAAGTCTCAGTGTGCGACGCGGGTGCCGGGATGGAGGTCTTGGTGTCAGTGGGACCTTTGGCTGGAGTAGGTGCAGCGGCTCCAGCGGCGTCGACGAACGCAGCCGGCTGCGACGCGTCTATGGCCCCGAAGCTCTTGGCGTCCCTTAGAGCGTGGAGTTAGTTGGCTTGGTGTGGACGCTGCGCCGACGACGAACGCTGCCGGCTGCGCCGCGGCCGTCGAACCGGTGCTCCCAGCGTCGCTCAAGGCGTGTAGTGCGGCAGGAATGTGCTCGGTTGCGTGGGCGGCGTTGAACGTACCCGTTTGAGAGACAGCTGTCGACGTGGTTGGAGCAGGCCCCGCGGTGGCGGCATCGGTGGGTCTGGGCTGCAGGGGCTTGGTCAGACGCTGTATTGCGGCGGTGCAGGCGCGGCGCGTTAGGTTTAGCGAGGCGCCGCGCCGCTTCACAGTTTTGGAGACGCTTGGAGGGCCAGTTCGGCAGCGGGCCGTGATGCCGACGGTTTCCACGTGCTTCGAGAGCCTTCCTGAAGCGATGGAGTGTAAATCCAGGGGCGGGCGAGGCCCTGGACCAGGCCAGGGGCAGGTTAAAGCAGAGCGCGGTAGGCAGCCAGCTAACCAGGGCGGCGCCACCTAGCGGAATCCAGGCGGTTATATACATTAGTCTATAACTTGCCTATGGATTATCTATAGACAAAAGGAAAATAAAGCTATTATAGACTTCAGTCTACAGACCCTCTATACACAAAAGAAAATTAAGATGGTTATACACTAATCTTTGCATATTCTATACTAGAACGTTAAGTTGGGCGAGTTGGTATAGGTTCATGTTTGAAAAGCAGCGCACAAAAGACTAGACACAAGAGTAAAGGCGACGACAGGACAAGCGCTGAACTCACAACTAAGGCTTTATTGCGAAAACCTGGGTATATAAGCAAGGCATAATCATGAAAACAAAATTGAACAAACAAAACTATGACAATGATAAAACTAGCGTGCGCCCGAAGCCCAAAATGTGCCAAGAAACGTGATCTCGTTATCACTTAAAGCAACCGAAGGTTTGCTAACACAGCCCCGTTGCTCCTTTGCGATGAAGTATGCTTCTGCTACTTCCCGCGTGGTTTGATCTCTGTGAGAATACAACACCTTTGCTTGACTTAACAAAGCAGTGCACTGTTTCTTCTTGTTTTTCATCACTGCGCAGCCCTTACAATGGGTAACAAGATAAGATTGGTCATTGCGTTTATCTAAATTGTTGCTGTGTTCTTGTAAACGCTTCTGCAAGCAACGGCCGGTCTGTCCGATGTAGCGGGCTCCGCAGGAAAGGGGAAAGCTGTAGAGGACACACGTGCGGCACTTGACAAACGGATCCGTGTGCGCGACGCCGCAACCTTTTTTCTTTTTCGACACTTTCTTCCTTTCTATCGCAGCGCACACTTGTTTAAGCTTGACAGGAGCAGACAGCAATACATCAACGTTGAACCTTCTTCCTACATTTTTCAGTCCGTTGGAGACCTGGTGCAAATATGGCACAACTGAGGTGCTTTTCTTTTCTTTTTCCGGACTGTTGAGTGGTGCATTCAGGGCCATCTGTCGCTTGAAGCACTTAAGTAATCTTGAGCAAGCCTCGTTCACCATTGCATCTTGGTAGCCGGCATTCCTTATCCTCATGAGTTGTGATCGGAAACTGTCAGCAACACCGTGGTGGCAGGATTTTATTAATGCATACCTCAGGCAAGAACTTACAATGCAGTTTAGTAAGGCTGAGATCTGGGCGAGTTGGTATGCATTCATACTGGTGAACAGCGCAAACAAGGCGGGACAACAACAAGACAAGCGCTGACTATCAACTGGGTTTATTGAAGGACGGAACGGTATATATACAAAAACATAACACAAAGTAGTAAGAAGATAGTGTGAAAAGGGCCGTGAAAATCAAAACTTATGTCACATGTTATGTTATGCCTTTTGTTGTAAAAAATGGCCGACCCAATGAAGGCAAGAAGGTGAAAAGACCAGCGGTGGTTCCTTACACGCACGGCTTGTCTCACGGTCTCAAGAAGGTTGCCGGCAGGTATGATGTCGATGTTGTGTTTTCTGCTCCCCACAAACTTTGCTCCATGTGCAAGCAGGTTGCACAGGCTAAGGAAGAGAAGAAGGAAGGCTGCCAGGAACGCCATGTTTCACCCTCTGTACCATGTGCAGTAAACGTGGTGTACAAAATTCCCTTCTCTTGCGGTGCTGTTTACGTCGGGCAGACCGGCAGATGCGTAAAAAAAAGGCTCATGGAGCATGAAAACACAAGGAAAAGTGACCCTCTTAGCCACGTTGCCGCTCATTGTCAAAAGTGCAAATGCCATCATGAAAGGGAGCAAGAAAGGAAATCGGAAGAGGACGGCGGGCTTCCGCGCACAAAGTTCCGCTGCAAAAAGTGCAAGTGCGCACCGGAGTACAAGAAAACCGAAGTTCTGTTCCGCCATAAGACATAAGTTTTGATTTTCACGGCCCTTTTCACACTATCTTCTTACTTCTTTGTGTTATGTTTTTGTATATATACCCTTCCGTCCTTCAATAAACCCAGTTGATAGTCAGCGCTTGTCTTGTTGTTGTCCCGACTTTTTTGCGCTGTTCACCAGTATGATTACAATGCAGTTCTTCACCAATTTTGAGTGCCCCGATTGAGAACTCAGCAACGGCTTTACAGACCTTGGGTTGTATTTCCAGCAGACATGCTCACGGGCGAACCGCAGTTGCAAATCTAAATACTGTAGTTCATCGCTTACGGGCAACTCGAAAGTGAGCAGCAATCCAGACCCGCACTCTTTAAACACTTTGACGATGTCAACCACACTCGCATGGAAGCGATCGCGTTCAGTGAAAACCAGATAATCGTCCACATACCTAACGGTGGTGTGATGCAGTCCTGTCAAGTTCTTTTCAAGGTCCCTGTCCACATACATCTGGAAAATTTCACTCAACACGGGATCAACGCTGGACCCAATGCATACTCCAGCTTTCTGCGAGTAGAACTTGCCCTCCCAGGCTACGAAGGTGGAACGTAGGTAAAACCGCAAAAGCTCAAGGAAACTTTCGACGCTCAGTACTGTGTTGTTGCAGAAAACCATTTCGTCATTCTCTTCTGTGATGAACATCTTCACCCGCTTAAGCAGGGTGTCGTGAGGAAGGCTGTAGTAAAGGTCGGTGACGTCGATGCTGAAGGCAACACAGTTGCGGGGGTTGTGGTCTTTTAGGAAGGTTACTAAAGCATCTGAGTTGGCGATCTTTAAAGGGTCACAAAAGTGCAGAGAGGAAAGGTGTCTTTGCAGGAAAACTGACACCTGGTGCTGCCAAGTGTCCCTCTCTGACACGATAGCCCTAAACGGGACGTCCGCCTTATGTGTTTTTGCGGTGAAAAATACTTTCAAATGCAGCTTCTTGCATTTGTTGACCTGTGTGCATAACCGCTCAAGGCCAAGTTCCTTGAGAAGATCAACAGCTTCCTTCTTTACCCTCGCTTCTTTCAATGGAGCTACATCAAAGTTTTTCGTAACAGCTGCCAATGCTTTTTCCTGGAACTGAGATTCGGAAAGAATGGTGAAGTATCCTTCTTTGTCTGAAAGGATGACCCTCAGGTCCTTGGAGTGCATCCAATTTGCTATCGCGTTGATCGGACTTGGCTTAGTAGTATTCCCCTTTGTGCGCTCTAAAACTTCAAGACATTCGGTTATACAGCGAGCCCTTTCACTTTCTTCTGCTTTCCTTGCGATGGACCTTGACATAGCTAGCTTTCCCGGCCCGTCTAGCTTAGGCTCAAAGGCATGCTTAGGACCCAGCTTAAGCACGTTGTTAATGTCAGGTGGGATCTGTTGCTCAGCAAAATTCAAAACCTTGCCTTCTTGAAAGCCACTTCTTTTCTTTTTGCTCGGTAGTTGCGGTCGTACGACGTTCCAATGAAACTCAGACAAAGGCAAACTAAGGCTTTTATCGACTTTGGTCTATTGATAGTGTATAGGCCATCTATAGACGAAAGGAAATTGAGGTGGTCATAAAAATTAGTCGACAGGTTGTCTTTGGACTGTCTATAGAGAAGAGGAAATTAAGGCTGCCAGATTTTTTCTATATATGGTCTTTAGACTGTCTATAGAGAAAAGGAAAACTCTAAAGATGGCTGCATAGCCTATAAAAAGTCTATAGAAAGTTATTCACCATTTCTATAAGGAGTAGGAGCCATGCAAGAGCAATATGTGCTGCATTTTATCAGTGTTATTTACGATGCTAACCGCATTCATACAGAACAGAGCTAACTGTTTCTGCAACTGGTAGCTGGGTGGCGAAGACCTACTGTCCATTGGTACTTCCTCGCGATAATTCGAGATGACCTCCTAGATATGCGAGTGGTCATCGATGAAGTTTTATTATGTAATAGAGAAACCTTTCCGCCACTATTTTGGCTTGTTTCGGACAAGCCCACAGAAGTTTTCGTTTCCATAGTGCGTCAGCGCAGTAGCCGTTATAGAAAAAGATTAAGGTGGCTTTAATTTAGAGGCATTGGTTTTGCGTATGGTTTATGGCGGTTTAACGTCCCAAAGCGACTCAGGATACGAGCGACACCGCAATGAAGCGCTGCGGAAATATCCACCACCTGGAGTTCTTTACCGTGCACTAAAATCAGACATTACACGGGCATCTATAATTTCGCTTCCATCAAAATTCGGCTGCCGCGGCCTAGATCGAACCCGCGTCTTCGGGACAGTAGCCGAACGCATTAACCTCTGAGTTACCGTGGTGGCCAAATTTAGAGGCATTGCATAGCGCCTCTTGTTTTACCAAGTGGTCTTTAAGATACAGAATAAAGAGGTAAGTTCCACACGGCCTTCCACACCGTGAATTCTTGGAAACGACGAGCATAAACACTAAGCTTATTGTTAACAACCTTATTGCGCAAGTCATACTCCGATTGAAGTGGGCCTTCAGGAATACCAAACACAATCAAGTGACGCGGTATGAAATGAACGGCGGCGCAACCAGGACACTAACAAGAAAGGGGACACCACATGCGCACACTACCAACTGTTTATTGCATGCTAAGGTTGCATATCACGTCCACTCCGAAAGGATCCTGGCCAAGAAGGGGAGTAGTGGTTCCAATAACAAGCAGGACGAGGGACGGAGACGTGTGGTGGGAATTCCGTACGTCCATGGAATTTCACACCGGCTCAAGAAAGTGGGGGCGAGGTACGGAGTGGACGTGATTTTCACGGCCAAAAATAAGCTTGTGCGGATTTGTAGTGCTGTGCGTAAAAAGCTGAGGGCAGTCGTGCTGGAACTGGTTGTTTGGTAGCGCACAGGAAGGAAACTAGGTTCACAGAGTGTAACACTGGAGTTGTCTACGAAGTGCCGCTCTCGTGCGGAAAAAAGTACATCGGCCAGACGGGTCGTTGTGTAAACGAGCGGGTGGCGGAGCATCGTAGGTCGTTGAAGGGAGCGGCTTCCTCCAATCGCGCCATGCATTGCAAGGGTTGCGAAAAGTGGTACCCTCGTTTGAACAGGACCAGCGTCTTGTTCAAACATAGCGATCAGGTAAGCAGGGAGATGGTGGAGGCTTACCTAATCAAGAAAGACTCGGATTCCTGTGTGGCATCACCATCTGTGGCCTTGCTTGACAGGGAGATAACCTTTTTGGCCAGTTTTCTTAAGGCGAGCAGGCGATATGGGTCTTTGGCGTGATATCAGCGTGACCGTTAAGGTTGTCGTGATTTTGTTTGTGTGCAGTTTTTTGGAAGTGTAATTGACGGTTGCATCACGGTGCACGCAAGGGATAGTGGGTGATTGTGTTTCGGGTTGATTTTCGCGATTGTTGTGTTTTTATGCGAAGCATATTACTAGAGGTACACTACAGCCCTTCGCCGTGGTTACGCGCCGTGCACACCACGTGGTACAGTGACGTCACACCACGTAAAATACCACGTGACACATGACGTCACGACAGAGGAAGACGGAGGTACACTACAGCCCTTCGCCGTGGTTACGCGCCGTGCACACCACGTGACATACCACGTGACACATGACGTCACGACAGAGGAAGACGGAGGAACACTACAGCCCTTCGCCGTGGTTACACGCCGTGCACACCACGTGGTACATTGACGTCACACCACGTGACATACCACGTGACACATGACGTCACGACAGAGGAAGACGGAGGTACACTACAGCCCTTCGCCGTGGTTACACGCCGTGCACACCACGTGGTACAGTGACGTCACACCACGTGACATACCACGTGACACATGACGTCACGACAGATCGCCGTCACGCGCTGGGAGAGGGAGAACGATGCCATCGCACAGACACCGGAATGTCCTCGAGCGGCATTCCCGCGCATTTCGAACGCGCGTTCACACTCGGTGTAGGTGAAACGCTCGCTCCTCCGGGCAGGCGGACGCGGCTTCCGTGGCAATCCAGGCGCCCACGCAACGCGTGTCTCGGGGTTAGTCGGTGTTCCGCTGTAGCCATGCCGTTGTCTTCCCCCACGACGAAGGCTTCTAGTGGCTGTATTAAAATGACCAAGTATTCAACCAAGGAAAGCCATGTATTACCAAGCCTAGCCATCAATATGCTTGGCATCTGACCAGGGTTAACCAATTTAAGCCTCAGGCATTTTTTGTGCTTGTCTCACTGTGGGTAGAAGATACGTATATAGGCCTCTTCATGTGAATAAAAATTCAGTTGATAGTCTGCGCCCGTGTCGTGCCTTCTCGTTCTGTGTCTTCGTTTTTTTGCGCAGTTTTTAGTATGAATTCCTACCAACTAGCCCAGTTTACCGTTCTTATTAACCACATTTCTTGTTCAATGGGCTCTTTTCCGTGTGTAGCATTTAATCTTCGTAACCCAGCGGTGTTGACGGCTTTAATATATGTGTGCGTGTGCCGAGCAAGAACGACGTCATGGTATGCAAAACAGCAAGTTTGTCCTCCTGATATCCATGCGTTATGCGGATGGCTTCGGCCGTCCCCCGGTCACTCCAAACGGTTCTGCCGTATCCTTAGTTCGGAGTGGTGGAGACAGGCAAGGTTTTACAAGCTATGCCTTCATGTTCACTGTGGCGTGATGACGGATGAACGACTGCGGCACCGGGTTTGTGAGGATTGGTACAGAACAGCGGACCGCCTTACCGAGTTCCTATGGAATTCCATTCGCCCCACGCTGCCTATCAGGAAGAAGACTTTAGCGACCACAAGGAAGGTTACTGTCCTAGGCCAACGAGAAATCGAAGAGCAACACCGGCGCACCCTGGAGCTGGGACCAAAGTTCTGCTTTGAGCCTGCCATGACGCCACTAGAGCGGTTGTCGCTCTCGCGTTCTGTCCCCAGGGCTGTTCCCGAGGCAGACAAACCTAGATGCGTGGAGGAGTGCTCTGCAATTGTGATGGACCGTGGAAGGGCAAAGACACCAAGGCGAGTGGAAGGTTTGGTGAACTATTTGGTCGCTGGTGGTGGTGGTGAAAAACTTTAATCAAAGAGAGCTTGAGGGTAAAAAAAAAACCTGCTGCACGGTCGGTATCCTTAGTCCGGGACACCGCATGACGAGGCCCCGTCTCGCGCCCGCTTGACCAGAGCCCTTTGGGACTCCAGTGTGGAGCAGTTGAGGAGGGCAGTCTCCCATGCCTCTCGGGTGGGGGTGGGGGAGGGGGGAAGATGACGATTCTGAGTACATGCCCACACCATGTGAAAGATATCACAGTGCGGGCAGCGCCCATCTGTGTTCGGATCGAAGTGTTTTGCTATTGCAGGACAGAGAAGGGTTCCTGTCTGCAGGCGCCGCAGAGTTCGCTCCTCCGCCTTACTCAGCCCCTTGGCGGGTGCCGGGTAGAGACGGTGGCTGTCGCAATAATAAATAAGGATTTCGCAGAAGCGGTTTATGAGCTTCTGAGCCATGAGAGCTAGGATGAGGAGCCCGGTGTGTGAGCGCTCGGGCGGCCGCATCAGCGGCCTCATTGCCTCGTAGACCCTGGTGGCCAGGAGCCCAGATCACTTTTGTGCGAATTGGATTGGCGAGAGCGCGTCTTAGAGTTTGCGAGGCAAGAGGTGATATTTCGCCTGCAAGATAATGTTCACAGGCCCGGCGAGAGTCTGTGATTACCGTTTTCGATTTTGGATCGGCGGCAGCGAGAGCTATTGCGACTTTCTCCGCTCGTGTTGAATTTGGGGCCCGAAAAGATAGCCCATCGACATTCATTCCCTGGTGGACTACGGCAGCCGTGAAGAATCCCGCGGGCGACGGCCCTGTGATGTCCACGTAATAGACGCCCTCTTTATAACCATATTGCCTCTCAAGCGTGCGAATCCGCGCTTGTCGTCTGCCTTCATGTGAAGCCATGTCCATGTTACGCGGGAGCGGAGCGACCAACAGCATGTGGCGCCACAGCAGCGGGATGTTCTCCGTCCCCTCTGGTATGCATGTGTGTTGGATGTGTAAGCGGTTTAGCAGGCGGCGCCCAGGCACCGTCTGCGATAGCCGCGTATATTGGTTCACGAGGTGGGCCTCCCGCAACTCCTGATAGGAGTTTACCACTCCCAACGCCTTCAGTTTGGCGTTGGAGGTAGCCACCGGGAGGTCCAGTGCTCGCTTTGTTGCCTTCCTGATGATGGCGTCAATGCGCTCGTCTTGTTGTTTGGTGGTGCGTAGGTACGGCACGGCGTAGAGGATCCGGCTGGTCACGAAGGCATAGGCGAGCCGTAGCGCGTCCCTGCCCCGCAGACCACCCCGCTTGTTGGAAACACGGCGGATCATGCGCCCTACCTGTTCATCTATGCTCTTGAGTTTCGCTATAGTAGAGTCCGGCCTAAGTTTGTTATTGATGAACAGACCCAGGATCCGGAGCTCCGCCACTTCTCTGATGGGACCGCCCGACAGAGATATGTGTAGAGACGTGTTGTCCTTGTGGTTTGTCCTGACGTGTAGAAGCTCTGATTCGGCGGGAGCACATTGGAGACCACAGTCGGCAGCATATGCTTCGACTACGGAGGCGGCCTGCTGAAGGCGGTCCTCCATCTCCCCAAGGCTCCCCTCGGTGATCCAGATTGTAGTGTCGTCTGCGTAGAGTGCGTGTTTTATGCCATCCACCTGAGCCAGTCGGCCGGACAGGTGCATCATGGCGATGTTGAAAAGGAGCGGTGATAACACCGCCCCCTGTGGTGTACCTCGTGTACCCATAGAGTACGGGCCGTATTCCTCGTCCTCGATCCGTAGGAGTGCCTGACGCGCAGAGAGGAAGTCTCTGACATAGGCGAAGACCTTCGCCCCGCAGTTAGTGGTGTTCAAGTTAGAGAGTATGGTGTCATGTTTAACATTGTCAAACGCCCCCTTAAGATCGAGGGCGAGAATGGCCTTGTCGTTTTGTTGCATGGCTCTGGGTCGTATTATGTCCCTGTGTAGTTGGAGTAGGACATCCTGTGCAGACATGTGCGGGCGGAACCCGAACATAGTGTCTGCAAAGAGGCCCACCCTCCATGTATGGAGAGAGGCGATCCCGAACCATTGTCTCCATGAGCTTTCCCACACACGAGGTTAATGAGATGGGTCTCAAGTTGTCCGTAGTCACGGCTTTACCTCCTTTGGGGATGAACGTTACAAGCGATGTTTTCCATTCGAGTGGGAGCGGACACCCATCCCAGATCTGATTTATGTATTGTAGCAAATGGAGGTATGCAGAGTCGGAGAGGTTCGCCAACAGTTTCACTGTTATGCGATTCCGACCCGGTGCCCCACCTCGGCGCATTTTAGCCAGGGCCGCCTTAAGGTTATGCAGCTCAAAAGGGGCGTCTAAATCCTGATTTGGCTTGCCGGAGTACGTGTACTCGGGCCCAACCGGGTCATTTGTGCGGCAGAGATACCTGTCGCACAAAGTGTCCGCAAGTTGCGCCGTCGTACCTTGGTACCCGTGCAGAGCCCGCCGGAGCTGTTTTTGCGTCTCCCGTTTCGTTTGAGAAGGGTCGATGAGGCTGCGCAGGAGACGCCAAGTCCCCTTCGAGCTCATCTGACGCGCTGCCGAGTTGCAGCGTTCTATCCAATTGGCGTCTGTGAGCTGGGCGGCATATGCCGCAGCCTGCTCCGTAAGTTGTGCAATGCGAGCTCTTAACTTGCGATTCGTTTTGTGTTTCTTCCATCGTTTTGTTAAGCTCCGGCGCGCCTCCCACAGATGCAGGAGGTGATTGCCCACTGCCGGGATCTCGTCGGTGGTGTGAAGTGATTGCGTGTGTTGTTTCTGTATGTTGGTGACCTGTGTTGCCCACTCCGCATAGCCATCGGAGAATAGTACCGGAGGGACGTCCTGAGTTCGCTGAGGGCTTGAGGCCTCTCCTCTCAGACAAGGAAGGGTTCTTTGTCCTCGCCCCAGAAAAGATTTTTGCCCAAAAAGCGGGTGAGGCGGTGAAAAAGAACTTCAAGGAAGTAGCTGTAAAGCCCGCTGCCGTCAGAAAGCAAGCCGTGGCGCTGCTGCAAGGAAGCAACCTTGAAGGACTGGCTACAGCCGTCAAGAATGGTAAAGGTACAGTTCTGGACTTATTCTTTACGGCAAAGACTCACAAGCCGGGCGTCCCTTTCAGGGCAATCATTTCTGAACGGGATACATGGCAGCATGTTGTGTCAGGGTTTCTACAGAGGCACTTGAGATCACTCAATCTTTTGGACCCCTTCTTGGTGAACAACTCTGAAAATGTGGTTGAGTTCCTGTCAGCGCTGGACAGAAAAAAGTACTGCGCCTTCAGCATCGATGTGGAAGACTTGTTTTATTCGCTGCCCCATCCTCAGCTGATGTAGTGAGTGAAAGACTGCCTTGTTAAAGACAATGACGAGTTGGTGTTTATGGCGGAATGCGGTGTTCCAACAGAGAGTTTCCTAGAACTGCTTTCTTTTTACTTGCAATCGACCTTTGTTGGGTGGGGCGGTAAATTGTAAGTCCAGAAGTCGGGTGTTTGCATCGGCTCCCGGGTTGCACCTGTATTGAGCGATATTTATCTGAGCAGGATGGATCAGGAACTGGCGGAGGATCCTGGTGATCAAGCGCTAAGAGTTTTCCGCTATGTCGATGATTTCTTGATCATTTTGAAGTCAAACTCTCCCAGGGCGGTTCCGGACGTCGTAAAAATGTTCAATGATGCTGGTGGTGGCCTCAGATTCACTTTCGAGATGCCCAGCTCGGATACCCTCCAGTTTCTAGACCTCAGTATCGAGTACCTGTATAATGGTGTGTGTTGGGAATGTCACCCTAGAACGAAGAAGCCACTGTTGAACTTTAGCTCGGGGCATTCCAAAATAGTCAAGGCTGGTATAGCCACGTCCTGCTTAAAAGCGTCCCTTGCAAAGTCCTGTAACCAGAAAGTTGAGGCTAGCTTCCTGGCACAGGTGGAGAGGCTGAGGAAGCCGGGTTTCCGGAGCAGTTGTTGGCTCAGATCTCAGAAAGGATCCTGGCCAAGAAGGGGAGTAGTGGTTCCAATTACAAGCAGGACAAGGGACGGAGACGTGTGGTGGGAATTCCGTACGTCCATGGAATTTCACACCGGCTCAAGAAAGTGGGGGCGAGGTACGGAGTGGACGTGATTTTCACGGCCAAAAATAAGCTTGCGCGGATTTGTAGTGCTGTGCGTAAAAAGCTGAGGGCAGTCGTGCTGGAACTGGTTGTTTGGTAGCGCACAGGAAGGAAACTAGGTTCACAGAGTGTAACACTGAAGTTGTTTACGAAGTGCCGCTCTCGTGCGGAAAAAAGTACATCGGCCAGACGGGTCGTTGTGTAAACGAGCGGGTGGCGGAGCATCGTAGGTCGTTGAAGGGAGCGGCTTCCTCCAATCGCGCCATGCATTGCAAGGGTTGCGAAAAGTGGTACCCTCGTTTGAACAGGACCAGCGTCTTGTTCAAACATAGCGATCAGGTAAGCAGGGAGATGGTGGAGGCTTACCTAATCAAGAAAGACTCGGATTCCTGTGTGGCATCACCATCTGTGGCCTTGCTTGACAGGGAGATAACCTTTTTGGCCAGTTTTCTTAAGGCGAGCAGGCGATATGGGTCTTTGGCGTGATATCAGCGTGACCGTTACGGTTGTCGTGATTTTGTTTGTGCGCAGTTTTTTGGAAGTGTAATTGACGGTTGCATCACGGTGCACGCGAAGGGATAGTGTGTGATAGTGTTTCGGGTTGATTTTCGCGATTGTTGTGTTTTTTGTGCTTGTCTCACTGTGGGTAGAAGATACGTATATAGGCCTCTTCATGTGAATAAAAATTCAGTTGATAGTCTGCGCCCGTGTCGTGCCTTCTCGTTCTGTGTCTTCGTTTTTTGCGCAGTTTTCAGTATGAAGAAAGGACACTTCATTTCTACGGAGGGATACTGAAGAGTCGCTAACACAAGTGCTTCCCTTCTTATTGATCATAAAAGCCTCAAGAATTTCACTTGCCACCTGATCGCGACTCCTGCCGAGAATCGTTGTTCCGTTAAGCCCTGGCTCACAATTGCAATCTTTACAATGTAGGGGCAAATTCGACCCGCCTCCGTTTTCTAACGATTTTTCATGTTCCCGTGTCCTGTCGTTAATGCAGCGACCCGTCTGGCCCATGGAGGAAGGAAAACTCAGGAGAGGCCCTTCGTATTCCCAATGCATTGACAAGAATGTGGCGGAAGTGACGTCAAAATTTAGGCTTAAAAAGTCGGGCCAGTAGCAACGTTGTCGTTGTTGCTAAGAAAACTCGGGCCACTAGCAGCGGCGTACAGCGTCGTTAGCGTCGTTGTTGCTAGGGGCCCGAGTGTTTCTCGGTGGCGGTGGACGGGCTTTCGGCACGGTGTGTTCGGCCTTGCGTGTTAAAGTCTACATGCCTGGCGTCGTGACGTTACGCATGCATCTAAGGTTGCTTTTAAATGCAGCAAATAACCGCTCATTTGATATTTTGTTCGTCAAACTTGGTGTCGTTACGCGGAGCGATCGATGCATTGAAATGAATCTCGCGAAAAGGTGGCACTCCGGAACCGCGCTTCGACACGCGAAGAAGCGTTGATTGTTTTGATCAACGAACTTTCGCACCTCACCAAACAGCACAGAAACATGAAGCCGCTCTCGGCGATGCTGAGCTGCGTTTCGAAGGCCACACGGCGGGTGTACGGTAGCCCGAGGAGGATGGCGAGCTGAGCTATAAGCGGCGCGCAATGTAGTCTTTCTTCGCCTGGCGTCGGAAAAGGTTCACCGCACCTGTGCGCCGGTCTGTGTCTAGGTGCGTGTTTGCGGGGAGGGATGTGTAGGAGTGTAGCGGCGAGCAGCGCGGTTTTTTTTTATACCTTTCCTTTACGAAGCGCTTGCGAGCCGCGCGCGATCCCCGCCCCGTAGCTCGGTGGAGAAAGAAGATAGTGAGGAGAGCCGAGCCAACTTCCGGTTTCGGGGCGGCTTCACAAAAAGTGACGTCAGGGCCTCTCCTTAGTTCTTTCCTTCCTCCATGCGTCTGGCCTATATGCATGATTTTAGTTTCGATACCTGGGCGCCGCCATGTTTGTTTTACTCGAGCGCCGCCTACCGCCGACACCATCGTAGGCAGATAACGTGCAGTCCGTGGTACCCGTGGGCTGCAGCCGAAGCAGCGTGCGATCTCTGAATGTGTCATTCGCCCGTTTTATTCCTGCCAAGCCTAGAAATTTTGGGTGGGCGTTCGCCTCGTGTTCATCCTCGTGTGTGCTATGCCATTAGCTCCTGCAATAACCAACCATTCCTCGACGCAGCGAACGATGAGCATCGGTGAGTGCCATGCTCGCAGTTCACGCGTTGTAGTTTTTGTCGCCGGTTGCCTGTAGGGCAAATGCGGCACGGTGTTGCATGTCAGAAAAACGAAAGCAAAATGTGTTGAAACACAAGATCGCGGAGAGCAATGAATATCTAGTTTTTCGTGGAGCTCAGTTTTTCATGAACGCTTTCGCTGCCTGCTTGAACATGGCGAGTGTGACAGTTTAGATGCTGAGCTTGCGAAGAGTACGCCGTTTACAGACTGAACATTTTGGAAACAGCGAGTACATGACCGAGACGAATTCACTTCTGATGATTAGAATGTTTGTTTGCCGAGATACGCGCGATAAAATTGAAATTCGGCCCCTCCTGCCGCTTGCGTAGGGCTGTTCGTACTACGAGCGATAGAAGCCAGTTGACCGAAAGCAATTCGCATTCTGGCTTTCACCGCTCCCGCCAGTACCCACTGGAGCACAAATACCAGAAAATGTGCAATTAAGCGATTTAATAGGTTGGTACGCTAATGGAACGCTATTACCACTTATTGACAGGGAGAATCGCCGAACCTGTGTTGAGAATTCCAATCTCAATCGGGTCGGGGCACTGCTCAAGTCCCTGCGTTTGTTGTTTCTCTGGAACGGTTATGCATAGTGTGGATTTTTTTACAGTGCATTCGATGCGATTTCAGTCGAATGATTTATTACAATGCATGGAAGAGTTTACCGTCCTGTGCATACGGTGTGTTTTTTCATCTTGCGTTCCCATGGCAGCGTTTTCCCTCACTTTGCAGTTGGGTAAAAGTTCATGTCGCCGCTGCTATTCATGCCTTGCTGTGCAAATTAAATTAGTATTTTTGCACTAACGACATGTTTATTTTTTCAGGTGGCGATCCCCACACCCTCGCGATATTGACGATCATGTGGGGCGGCGAAACGAAGTTGTGGCCAAGTTTGTGAAGTCCTGCGCTTCGTTCCGCGCCCGATATTAGGCCCAGGCAGTGGGTTTGTTTCTGTCTGCACTTCGTTCACAAAGTGCGCTAACGTTTAAGCTTTTTGTTGGCGCAAGTATTTTTTGTTCACCAACAACGTCCACTGCCAACGCAACTCGGGACCGGAGGAAAAGCGGTGAAGAAATGGACACTGCAGACGTGATGAGACCTTCGCATAACATGATGCGCGTACATACTGGCGGCGTTTATTTTTTTCTACTTTCGTCTACTATTTCCGCAACCCACAATCAAACAGTTATGTCTAGAAGATGTTGGTGTTCCGTACAACATTGATGTTTTTGTTTACAGACGCAAAGGCGCTTGACCGGTAGCTAAGCAGCCGCGGACGTTGCTCCGCGCGTCGGATTACGAGCCCAGCGTTTCGGATTATCAGCGCGCGTGTATGAGAGTATTTATCCCTCTCCTGCCCGCTCCTAGTAAAATGGTGTATAGACACCCCGGACGTCGGTGGAATTTCGTGCACCACTCGGACGGCACATGATACGAAATGCTTGCCGTGCCTCTTTTCGCACATGGCTTTCTTCTTTTGGCTGATCCGCGAGCATAACCCGCTCAGCTTTTTTGGCGCAGAGAAAACGACAAGAACTTCGTACCGGCCAGCAACCTTCTTCAAGCTGTGCGCCACACTTTGCATATAAGGGACCACTTGTGGTCGCCTTGATACCGGCTTAGCATGGGATTTTTTCTTCTTGCCTTTCACTTTTTGAAGGAGGGTCTGCGCTACGCTGCAAACAACAGAACACGGGAAGCGAGCCATTTGAAGCCTTTCGATCTGATTGTTGAAGCTAGACTCAGCCATGAGAACACAAGACTTAAGCAATGCGGACTCGAGGCAAAGTGAAGCGATCGCCCTTTTTACTGTCTTAGAGTGCGCCGATCCGTACGGAAGCAGTTCCTTTTTTGCTCGTGGGAAATACATCCAACACACTCGTCCTTCTAAAAACTTCATATTAATATCTAAAAACTGCAAGCTGCTGTTGTCTGGAAGTTCATGAGTAAAAGCGAGCCCTTTTCCCTGTTGACTGAAAACGGATAAGATACTTTCCACTGTTCTGGGGAGCGTCAATGCAGAGTTAGTACTTTTTAATATCACCAAGAAGTCGTCCACGTATCTAAAAATTCGCAGGACTGGGCCACCGTCAAAGGAAGAAGCTAAAGTACGATCAATAGTTGATAAATATATATTACACAATGCAGGGGCGACACAGGAACCGATGCAGATGCCTCTTCTCTGCAAGTACATTTCTCCCAGACACCAGCTTGGGCATTTTGGTTGGGCATGTTGGTGGTGGGCATTTGTGACGGAACAGCGCAAAACACCGGGACAAAAGACAAGAGACAGCGCTTGTCTCTTGCCCCTTGTGTTTGCGCTATTCCGTCACAAAAGTACATTTCTGTTTCAAAGGAAACAAACGCAGACCTTAGGTAAAATTCAAGTAGTGATAAAAAATTGTCAACACTTAGCCCAGCTGAGTTCTGAAATGCGATGGCCCCATTAGATTCAAAGCACTCTCGTACGGATTTGAAAAGGTCACTATGAGGAACTGAATAGAATAGATCTTCCACATCAACAGAAAACAAGTATCCAATAGAAGACTGGTCTTTTAAAAAATCTATCACCTCTGCAGAAATCTTGGTAGCGAAGGGATCGTCTACTCCCAGTCCTTTGAAATGCTTCAGGAGAAATTTGCTCACCTTTTGCTGCCAAGAATCCCGCTAACAATAGATCTGAAAGGCTTGTCTGGCTTATGGCTTTTCACCGTAAAGAACACATGAAGAGACCCTTTCTTGCAGTCGCTGATTCCCTTGGCCAGCCCGGAGAGCTGCAACTGGTTGCACAACGAGACGGCTTACCTTTTCACTCTACAGACACATTTCAACTGAACAAAGTTCTTCAAAATGGCCTGCGTCGCCTTTTCTTTGAATACGCACGGCGGAACCACCGCAAAACAGCCTTCTTTGCTGCTACCCTAAAGGTCCGAAGAACAGTTGTCCTCCAAGAATCCCAGCCTTCGAGCAGGAAGTTGGCAGATAAAGCCGGTGAGGACCGGGAAAGGTGCCATTTGGATGGTGTTGACGGAATACTGAGGACAGCCCGGAAAATGGATTTTTACCCAAAGGAGCGCACGCTACACGTCGTGTGGTTCTTCAAGGATAACGACCTAAGACCTCTTCAAGCAGACAAAGAAGGCGGTTTTGTGGTGGTTCCCGCGGGTGTATTCAAAGAAAAGGCGACGCAGGCCATACTGAAGAAATTTGTTCAGGTGAAGAAGAGTACCTGTAGAGTGAAAACGAAAGCTGTCTCGTTGTGCAACCAGTTGCAGCTCTCCGGGCTGGCCAAGGGAATCAGCGACTGCAAGAAAGGGTCTCTTGATGTGTTCTTTACGGTGAAAACCCATAAGCCAGATATGCCTTTCAGATCTATTGTTAGCGGGATTCTTGGCAGCAAAAGGTGGGCAAATTTCTCCTGAAGCATTTGAAAGGACTGGGAGTAGACGATCCCTTCGCTACCAAGAATTCTGCAGAGGTGACAGCTTTTTTAAACGCCCAGTATTCCATTGGATACTTATTTTCTTTTGATGTGGAAGATTTATTCTATTCAGTTCCTCATAGTGACCTTTTCAAATCCGTACGGAAGTGCATTGAATCTAATGGGGCCATCGCATTTCTGAACTCAGTTGGAGTAAGTGTTGACAATTTTTTATCACTACTTGAATTTTACCTAAGGTCTGCGTTTGTTTCCTTTGAAACAGAAATGTACTTGCAGAGGAGAGGTATCTGCATCGGTTGCTGTGTCGCCCCTGCATTGTGTAATGTATTCTTATCAACTATTGACCGTGCTTTAGCTTCTTCCCTTGACAGTGGCCCAGTCCTGCGAATTTTTAGATACGTGGACGTCTTCTTGGTGATACAAAAGAGTACTAACTCTGCATTGACGCTCCCCAGCACAGTGGAAAGTGTCTTATCCGTTTTCAGACAACAGGGACTAAGCTGGCTTTTACTCATTACTTCCAGGCAACAACAGCTTACAGTTTTTAGATATTAATATCAAGTTTTTAGAAGGACGAGTATGTTGGATGTATTCCCCACGAGCAAAAAAGGAACTGCTTCCGTACGGATCGGCGCACTCTAAGACAGTAAAAAGGGCGATCGCTTCACTTTGCCTCGAGTCCGCATTGCTTAAGTCCTGTGCTCTCATGGCTGAGTCTAGCTTCAACAATCAGATCGAAAGGCTTCATATGGCTGGCTTCCCGTGCTCTGTTGTTTGCAGCGTAGCGGAGACCCTTCTTCAAAAAATGAAAGGCAAAAAGAAAAAATCCCATGCTAAGCCGGGATCAAGGCGACCACAAGTGGTCCCATATATAAACCGTGTGGAGCACAGCTTGAACAAGGTTGCTGGCCGGTACGACGTTCCTGTCGTTTTCTCTGCGCCAAAAAAGCTGAGCGGATCAGCGAAAATAAGAAAGCCATGTAAGAAAAGAGGCACGGCAAGCATTTCGTGTCCTGTATCGTCGGAGTGGTGTACGAAATCGCACTGACGTGCGTGGGGGGTCTATATAGGCCAGACGAGTCGCTGCATTAACGACAGGACACGGGAACATGAAAAATCGTTAGAAAACGGAGGCAGGTCGAATTTGTTCTTACATTGTAAAGATCGCAAGTGTGAGCCAGTGCTTAACGGAATAAGGATTCTGGGCAGGAGTCGCGATCAGGTGGGACGTGAAATTCTTGAGGCTTTTATGATCCATAAGAAGGGAAGCACTTGTGTTAGCGACTCTTTAGTATCCCTCCGTAGAAATGAAGTGTCCTTTCTTGACAGTTTTTTGTGACGTCATGTACTGTGCATCTTTTCAGCCCTGCATTTCTAGCGGCCGTCGGTTGTTTGTTTAGGCGGGTTGTTAAATTTGTCACTGTTTTTGTCTTTTCTGTTTGTTGTTTTTTTCGGGTTCTGACTGCATTTGCTTAATGCGTTTGACTCTGCCTTTGCTATGATTGTAATTTTTTTTTCACTCTGCTTTTGCTACGATTGTTTGATTCTGCTTTTGCTACGATTGTTTGACACTGCTTTTGCTACGAGATGGCCTCCTCTAAGTTCTGTTATCAGAATCTTTTAGTTTTTTTCGGAAGAGGTTAAAGGTTTCTTGTCTGCTATCATGAAGTTGCTGCTTCTTCCACGTGTTGGGTTCGGAGCGATAATGCGATGAGTGTCATGCCTGAGCTGTTTGTTTAAATATGCCACCTTTCCATGCAGTAAACAGTTAGTAGTGTGTGCATGTGGTGTGCCCTCTCTTGTTAGTGTCCTTCTTGCGCCGCCGTTCATTTCATCATGCACCAACTCGCCCCTCAGGCTATACTTCTGAAGTGACGCGTAGATCTCCGGCTACTGTCTTCTGATCGAGTCGATGAGCTTAGCATGATCTGTATGGATTTTTTCGTGAATATTACTCACAGCCAGACTGTTTTATTTACACCAGCCTGTGCCTGAAATTGCTCGGCGTTAAGTTCTCAATTGCTGAGCCTCTTGCCGTAACTGCTTACCATATATTCTGTAGATTTTTGATGTGTTTTTAATCCTGGGATTTCATGACTGCTATCAGATGCCACCGCTAAGAGATATCAACTTTACCTTGCATGAGACTTGAAAACAGCTCCTCAATACTAGGGCCGGGATTTAGGACAACTCGCCGCACAGCAATACTTTGTATAGGCTATAGAAGTGGTATGCATTAAGCATGTACATTTGTGGGTGCAACATGACGACAAATATAATTCCCCCTCGAGACGTCACTTTTGGAGTGAACCAGCCAAAACTGAAGAGCAAAAAAGAATTGCTTGATGAGCGGCATAAGCCACCGCTTCGCCGTAGCCACTTTCGATGAAGCAGTGCAGCACTCCTTTAATTCGGTCGGTTGGAGACGACGTCACACACATGAGCAGCCTCGAATTGTTGTATCTAGTTTAGTGCAGCATAGAGTTAATCAGAAGCATTTGTTAGAACTATAGCGCGTCGATACGTGAAGAGCGATACGTGAATAGCAAAAAAGAATTGCTCGGTGAGCCAAGCCTTCCAGCCTCTTCACCGCGCCCACTTTGTACAAAATGTATAGTAAACCACTCGTGTAACTATAGAAGCCATCCACTATTTGAGGCTATGAGAAGATTTCTGTTAGCACTCCCTTGATAGCTGCAACAAAACGTGAAACAGATTATCTGAGCGACATGTCATTTGAGTAGCTCGGTCTTATCGTCCTGGAAATTTTAGAGGCTTTTCAGATTTTTTACCTTTTTCATTCACCCCTTTTATCTGTGTATACCAACATTTTTTTTTTTAACTTTTGATGTGAAAGCTGGTTTAGCTTTTTATAAGCCATTTAGCAGAGGCAATTCAGTGGGCACAACGGCATCATCCATGCAACGCGCTACGCGGAAGGCATTGATTAGACACTAGCGCCACGTACTTCAAAGCACCAATAAGGTGTTCACTGACGTTGAAGTTGAAGTTTATTTGTCGCTCACAGTGGTACAAGTATCACTGGGAGAGAGAGGACGCAGGGACAAAAGCTGCTTGAATGCAGCTTGAGAGCCACCCTGCGCCCACACTGCTGAGGCAACGTATTACCGCAGTTGTCTGCTTTGCAAGACAGCTGCAGAAGAGGCAGTTGAAAACAATAAATAAAGTATCAACATGAATGGAATATTTAGAGTGGCACATCAACATTAGTATCACAAACACAACAAAAAGCGTCATAAATACTGAAAAACCAAGAGAATCACATCATCCAGATGTACAACATAAGCAGAATTCAAACGTGTTACAGCTTTAGTCACAGTTGAGAACAAGTTGTAAAACGTCTTCAAGAAGATACAAAATGGTTTTTAGGCTCTTTACCGTCATGTCTTTTAGCGATATGTTGTTATTTTCTAAAATGTTTAGGTATTTTGACAGAATATAAGATAAAGATTGCATACCGTATTTGGTCCGACAAAGAGGCAGTGACCAAGGAAAATGAGAGCGGGTATCGTAGACGGTTGAACAGCGAGACATTTTTAGAAGCGAGAGAGTGGTTTTATTGTTAGTAAAAACCGCAGTTTTGTACATTGATAGCACTCGGAAAGGAAACAAAGAAGTGATCTTTAGAATGCCAAATTTAATGAAGTATGGGTGTGTGTGGGTCTGCCACGATACGTTTGCTATGAGTCTAATTGCCCGCTTTTGAACTGTTATTAGTTTGGACATGTTGTGCTGGGTCGTCGTTCCCCAAACTGTGAGACAGTAAGTCAGTGATGGGAGAAAGAATGCTTGATAAATGAGGACCTTTACTCGAGACGGAAGTGTGTCCCTATGTTGGCAAATAAGACCGTTGAAGCGATTCAGTTTTTTCCGAACATGATTGACCTGTTCGTCCCAGTGAGACAATCTGAGAAGATAACTCCTAAGCATTTCATGTTTTTCACGATTGCAATTGTTTTGCCTCCTAATGATAGGGTGAAATTGCTGTGAACGGTTTTGTTTCTTGTTCGGTATAAGACGGCCTTCGTTTTTTCAGAATTCACTTTTAGATGATTATTTCTTGACCACTCGTGTAGATATTCCAGAAAGTTATTTGCTCGCGAAAATAATTCGGCTTCTGTGCTACCCGACAACAATGCTGTAATATCATCAGCAAAGCCCACAAGGTCAACGGCAGGGGTAGAAAAGATGTCATTAACGTAAACAAGAAATAGTAAGGGCCGCATTATGCTGCCCTGGGGAACACCAGAGAGAAGTGGCTCACGGCTAGATAGCTTGTTATTATGAGAAACCATTTGTCTGCGATGAGCTAAGTATGATTTGAGCTGAGACAAAGTGACCCCTAATTCCGTAGTGTTCCAGTTTTTGCAGCAGCAGGTTATGGTTAAGCAAGTCGAATGCTTTTGAAAAATCGACATAAATGCCAAGGACCAGGCATTTCTTCTCAAAGGCTTCAACTATTAGTTCTTTTTGTTTAATCAAAGCTGTCTCTGTCCATTTTTTAGGTCTAAAGCCAAACTGTTGGTCAGATAGGACACCATGCTTATCTAAAAATTTAGTTATTCTGGAACACACAATTTTTTCTAAACCCTTTGATAACACAGGCAGGATCGAGTGGGCCGGTGATTTGATAAATCTGATGTGTCGCCTCCTTTATGAATGGCAATAACTTTTGCGACTTGCATTTCTGTCGGAAAGATCCCTGTAGCGAGAGCAATGTTGTAAATGTGAGTTAACGGTGCAGCAAGTAAGTCAATAAAAAAAACTTAAAAGGTTTTATGCGGAATCCATCTTTGTCCTCTGCACTGCTACATTTTAGGTTCCTAAAAACTGTTACGACTTCAGCTTCAGTTGCGGGGAAAAGAAATATAGACTGGGCAACAATTGGTGTTTGCAAAGCATAACCGGGAGTCGGTGCGGTGGAAGAGAGTAGGGTTTTTGTGATACTCGGAAAATGTTCATTAAATGCATTTGAGAGATCGTCTCCGGTAATAACGATGCCGTCTTTTATTAATGAGGTAACAGGAGATTTGGGATTTCGGTTTAAGAGTTTATTTAGTTGGAACCATTTCGCACTCACATTTTTACCAGACATGGATGAGAAAGTGCTGTTATAGTAATTAAACTTCGCGGATTTCAGCTCTCGGTTAAGAGAATTGCCGTATTTCTTGTATTTCTCTACCTTTGACAGGTCGCGGGATTTAATAAACTGTGCAAACAGCTTCTCTTTAACTTTTATTTTGCGCAGTAGGTCTTGCGTTAACCACGGCGTTTTAGCTTTTTGTTTGCGAGGACGATCAACCAAGAAGCATTTATCGTACAAAGCCCTTAGTTTGTCCACCAGGATGCTGTATGCGTCATTCGCATCTTTTGAGCGCATCACATCATCCCACCTAGCTGCACACATATCCGTTCGGAAGCGTTCCAGGGTTATCATATCTATGCGCTGATAGCTATTGCAAACTTTTTGTCGGGCAGAAGTGGACCTTGCAGCAGGAATGAAAGCAAAAGTTGGAATATGGTCACTTACGTCTGATAGAAGTGGGCCAGCCTTTGCATTAGAAATTTCCGAGTTAGTAACGATGATATCTAGAGAGGAAGATGTAGAGCAGGTTATGCGAGTGGGAGTATTGATAAGGTTCGAAAGCCCCTAAGCATCAAAAAGGGACATAATTTCTGTTTGTCTGGTCGAGATGCTTTGCATGTCAACGTTCACGTCACCCGCTAAAACCAGTGATTGTCGACTGGTGGACACATAATCAAAAAGGCTTTCAAGCATTTCAAGGCATTTTCGAAACTACCGTCTGGGGGGCGATATGAAACAGCGTAAGCTTCGCGATCATGCTCAACAGTTTGCATTTCATAGTCAGCAGTAGATAAAGTGAACTGCCTTACCTCTGTAACTGCGCGAGTATTCAACACTTGGGTTGAAACGCCACCACCTTTGCGGTCAGATCTATTGAGGGCTAAATGCGTGTAGCCCTCTAAAATTAAATAGTTCGATTCGTCATGATACCAAGTTTCTGTGAACATTACGACTTAAAAGGAAAATTTAAAAGAGTCGAAAATTGACTGTATTTCATCGTTCTTGTTGTTTGGTTTGGTTTATTGGAGTTTAACGTCCCAAAGCGACTGAGGCCATGAGAGACGCCGTAGTGAAGGGCTCCGGAAATTTCGACCACCTGGGGTTCTTTAACGTGCACTGACATCGCACAGCACACGGGCCTCTAGAATTTCGCCTTCGAGAAATTCAGCCGCCACGGCCGGGATCGAACCCGCGTCTTTCGGGCTGGTAGCCGAGCGCCGTAACCACTGAGCCACCGCGGCGGGGCCGTTCTTGTTGTTCACCGATCGGCAATTCAAATGGAAAATCTTCAGACTTGCTTCCTCGGCAACCTTGTTTAAAGCTACCGCAGCAAGCAAATGATAGCTCTCCATTTTCAAGAGGAGCCATCGATTTAGTGCACTGACTTAGGTCATTTTGTTCACGTCCTCAGTGGTCATAGTCTTTAGCACTTTGCTCTTTTCCATTTTCCGTGCGTAGATTTGACCTCCACGGACCCAGACAAATTTCCAGCCTGCTTCACTTTTCTTTGTGATTGCCAATGCTAGCAAACGCTTGCGATCAGGGCATAAATGCTCATTTATATACACCTCTGTCTTTTCCATGAACCCAAGTTCTTTGCAGGAAAGCTTCTTATTGCTTCTCGCTTTTAGAAGGACTGCATCGCGCTTTTTTCGGAGGACGAACTGGGCAGCAACGTTAAATGCAGAAGTGTTTCCATACACAGGAACACGATGGCATGTATCAAGGTCTGAGGCCGAGATTTCTTCGCCAATAGCGTTACCGATTTTTCCCATGATTTAAGCTAGATCCTCCTCCGGTTCAACGGGTATACCTTTGATTTCTATGTTAGCATTTCTTGAATATTGTTCACATTGCACCAAGCGTGCCTCGCAGATTTTAGGCTGAGTTTTTAGCCAGTCACATCGCTCTTGTAAGGCTTCATTCGTCTTTCGCTGATGCTCATTTTCTTCAAGTGACTTCTTAAGGTCATCTTTCATTTCATCGTACTTCTCGCTTATGAAGTTCAGGCTGCTTCTTATGTCTCTGAGTTTCGAGCGGATGTCCCGCTCAAGGGATTCTTTGAAAGCTTTCAAGTCACCTTTAATTTCATTCTTCAGACCTTCAAACGCATTTAGCAAATCCTTATTTGGCATGATTGCACGAGGAACGCAGTTTCAATGACACAGTTGCATGCAAAAAATGGCAGCAGTGGCGTAGCAGCTTTAAAGTACAGAACGAGCTGTTATGTCACAATTTTCAAAGCACCAACCTGCACAAGAAAGAGCCGGGATAGCCATGTAAGTGGTAGTGCCGTCCGTGCTGCTCACTCCACAGCCGCCTTGCAAAAAATCGTCCGGTCAGTCGTCACGTTTTATAGATGCAAATGCGTTGACGTCACAGCTTATCCAGGCGTAGCTTGTGCGCAGGCGTGCCGATAACTGTCGATGCGGTCCTCAGATTCCCATGCGCTGAAGTCGACGTTGCTCGCACGAGGCCAGTGGTACTGCACAAGAAAGAGCCGGAATAGCCAGGTAAGTGGGAGTGCCGTCCGTGCTGCTCACGCCACAGCCGCCTTGTTAAAAGTCGTCCGGTCAGTCGTCACGTTTTATAGATGCAAATGCGTTGACGTCACAGCTTATCCAGGCGTAGCTTGTGCGCAGGCGTGCCGATAACTGTCGATGCGGTCCTCAGATTCCCATGCGCTGAAGTCGACGTTGCTCGCACGAGGCCAGTGGTACTGCACAAGAAAGAGCCGGGATAGCCAGGAGTGCCGTCCGTGCTGCTCACGCCACAGCCGCCTTGTAAAAGTCACTTATGCGCCTTTCCTTTCCTGAAAATCAACGGATGGCTTAGACTGCAAATAAAAACAGCACTGCTTCGTACAAGCAGCTCAGGTAGTGCGGGAACTGTGCTGGGAACGCAGTCGAACCGAAGACTCCAAGTGAAAGAACGCCGAGTATCCACGTGAGCGTATTGACGACGAAACGGGCCTGTGAGACGCGCATTCGGGTAGTCGCCTGTCAAATGTGAAAGTGGGCCTGCCACTCCAGACATCTCGCACGCTGATGTCAACCAGCTTTCGCTGATTAATGCGCTACACTGGTAGTCTTAGATCAAATAACTTTTTTAGCCCTCTGAACGCCCCTTTTCTTCTTCGTGGCTTCTTTTGTCATTTCATGTCGAATTTGTGTCCAAGCGCTTGTGCTGCGCAGCAAACTCAGCTGCCGTTCAAGTGCTTCCCCGCCCCAGTTGCCTGTAAATGTTGTGTTCCTTCTTGAAATAAATAACAAGCTGAAATCCACGTGGAGGTGTCCGTCTTTTCTTGGACTGTGTCAAAAAGTTGGGCTATATGATGACCCTCGCTGCCATGAATTACTAACTAGTCCTATCAGACACGTTCGCAACGACCCAGCAGTCTGTGCTCTACGTACAAAGTTACTTTATGTATGACACTTTATTCAGATTAAAAGCTCGCAGTTACGAAAACAAAAGCAAAGGAATGTTTGTGCGTCTTAATTTTTGCTCTGCAGGTTAAGCACAGATGAAAACGTTCAAAGTTTGCCCTCCCTGAAGTGGAACTGCCTCTCCACGTCCCCGGCTGGCATCAGCATCGACCGTAGGTCATGGATTGATGATGCAGATGGCACGAACGTCATTTACGTCCTGGAGAGCGAAGGAGTACCAAGGTGAGACTTGTTTTTCAGCTCTTGTGCGAGGTGTCGCTCTGTATGCCGTGCAAATTGTGAACCAGCCATTTCTTGGTTTGCGCAATCCCAGCATGGAAGGCTCAAGGGTGGCACGCAGAAGGAATACCTGCAAGCATTACCCATATCGCATTTCGGGAAAAGCTGCAAAACACCATGACGTAAAGCAGGAGCACTGCTTTCGGTCTTCATTTCTAAAAGATCCCAAAGAACTGCCTGCATGAAAGTGGTTTGGTTTGGTTTGGTTTATGGGGTTTAACGTCCCAAAGCGGCTAAGGCTATGAGAGACGCCGTAGTGGAGGGCTCCGGAAATTTCGACCACCTGGGGATCTTTAACGTGCACTGACATCGCACAGTACACGGGCCTCTAGAATTTCTCCTCCAAAGAAATTCTAGCCACCGCGGCCGGGATCGAACCCGCGTCTTTCGGGTCAGCAGCCGAGCACCATAACCGCTGAGTCACCGCGGCGGCGCATGAAAGTGGTCTGATTCCGGTCTCGTTCCATACGTGAATATTGCAACAGGTGAAAAATAGCACTGCGATGGAAATGCCATTGTCCCTACGTTATGTATGCGCAAATATAGTATCCTGACCTGCTCAATGGGACAGACGGAAGTGGCCTCAGCTGCATCTATCTTTGAAGTAGTCGAGAGTTCGACGAAAACTCGTCTGGTCGGGGACAAACATGTTGACGATGAAGAAGGAACGCCGACCAAAGGAAAACAAAAACAGACGTTTCGGCTCCCGTACAGGAGCCTTGTTCACATTGAAATGAAGCAAGCAGCTCAGTGGCATTACATATGCTTGAAAAGAGGGCGCAGGGAGCGTGCGTAGATTGGGTTAAGATTTCCATCGTTGCGGTTGAGGGTGTGACTAGTAGTTTGGATGATTAATGATTCCAAGTGCAGGCGGGGGCGTAGCTTCTTTTCCGTTGAAAGCAAGTGTGCCCGACCCCAGTCGATGTCATGGCCTGTAGATACTGCGTGCTCGGCGATAGCATTGGAATCCACTTTTTTGTTACGTACATCGTTACTATGTTCTTTTAGCCGCCTCTCGAAATTTCCGGTTTCGCCAATGTATGCGTAGTCACAGTCGGAACAAGAAATCTTATACACTACGCCAGGATATTTTTCTTTGGGAAGGGGGTCTTTGACGTTTACCAACGCATGGCGCAGTTTTCTTGTCGGAAAGTGGGCGATATGGACACCAAAGGTGCGCATGATGCGCACCTTTGGTGTCCATATCGCCCTATCTATCTTTGCTCCGGACATTGCTAATAAAGGAATGGTAGCCGCAAAAGTTGACACCTCTTTATTCCAAAGTTCTTTCTGGCCGACCATCAGTGAGTCGTGACGTACGAGCCTAATCTTGGTGTCGAGGCAGGTGAGGGAAATGAAGCGCAGCCTTAGTGCACGATATCACTGCCCTAATTGCTTGCGCCCGGAATGGCACGACCTTGCTTTCAATATTTCCTAATGATACCGAAACTTTACTTCGGTTACAAGCCTCTCTTATTCGTGGAGGTTATTCGAGACCGCCACCTTGGGGCCGCGATCGGACGCCATCTGCAACTACCATGCACGAAGGTTCCAGACAAGGTCCCGCTTCACACACCGTTCTCTGCACGTGATCCCGCTGTATTCAGCGATACTAGACACAACGACGTCCAGGGACTGGTACGCGTCGTTTGAGAGGGTGAACACCTACAATATGTGCAATGCCGGCCTCAATCGAACTGTGCAAAAGTGAGGAGGACGAAGAAGCTTACAATTACGACATGCACAAACACAAAGTGAATGAAGGCAAGGAGGCCCAAGAAGAGAGCGATAGAAACACAGAGAGGGTGCAAGAACAACGAAATAAATCGAGTAAAGCCTCGAATTTGGGCCGAATGAGAATCTAAAGGATCGTTGGAAAACCGAGACAACGTTGAACTATAAAGTAGTGGCAATAAAAGGAAAGAACACATCATGTATTCCTCTATTCATAGTGTGCTTGCTCTTCGGCCTTCTGCCACATTTTGTAGGGCATGGCAATAGCACTTCCAAGACCGTAAAATCCGATCTTCGAGAACATAGCGCGAAAATGACACGGACGACACAGAAGTGGACAGGACGGGCGCTATGTGTGCGCTGTTTTCGAAGAACTGTTACCAACTAGCCCAAACCAAGTTACTGTTGCGTAAAATCCGAGCTTTGGCGTCAGATACGCCTGCTGAAAGTATACTTGCTAGCCAGCTGTTCCAACTCGAAGGAATATCTCAGTTCCCTTACTACAGGAAAGGTTTAAACAGAACTCTTTTGGTCCAAACGGTACCTGTCGATCCAGACACAGCACCTGCCGGCAGAAAAACGGGTTGGAAATGGGCTTAGGGCTCTCAATTGAACCTAAGTTAGCTCTGCTGTAGCAGGTCGTTCTTGTGCGATGTGTTTCGTCCCAGGCGCCACAAGACCAGTCGCTTATCTGCGGGCTAGGCGGTGTATGTTTCCAAGGTGGGATACTTTTTAGCGCAATACATAAAAGGGACCAGACAGGCGCCTGTTTTTGTCATTCTATGCACTGCACTAAAAGGTGTTTTCCCTGGTAAAGATCAGGATCAGGATATCGTGAGCCAGTGCATCAGCTGTTTACAGAAACCAAGGCAGCCTCAAATACGGCAACGGGTGTCCTAGGATTCTACGCTACGCGCACTAGGAGGTAAAACAAGGGTCTCATCTTCGACAAGCAGCTGGTATAGCAGTAGTGACGCCGGCCCCTCCATTTGCTGTTTTGCGACTGCACTCTTTGTCACGAACACTAACCATGTCTGCTTTATCGAGTAACTGCAGTGATTTCGCAGTGGCTTCCGTTTGAAGATAGTGGATTTTGGCTGTCGGCTCAAGTCGGCAAGTCGCGTGCGCAGTCTTTCATGCAGTGCCTCCCTAAGCGAACCACCGTCCTCCACTGGCGTCGAACAGCAGGAAAGCAGTCCGAGCTTGCTATGGGTTGCACTTTCTGCAGGATTTTTTATTATGATTTCAACCCCTTTCAAGCAAATTCGTTAGAATATGTAAATCTAGGATACCACGTAGTATGTTTTAACTCGCACCTGGATGCAAAAACAGCAGATTCATGCAAGGAGAACTGGGATCGCTGTGGCTGCAAACTCCAACATTTGACCTGCAACGGACAAGCCCACAGCTCAGTTTCTCAAGGACAATGGGAGCTGCGGGGTCGGTTAGTTTCTCAAATTCTGGGGAGTCCGAAAAGGCACTGTAAACACAAGAGTAGGAACAACCGCCCAGCTCAAATTTCAGAGATGGCTCGCGCTGTTGTTAATACGTATATTTCCGGCCTGCAGCACAACCTTTTCACATCCTCTCGATATCGGAGCAAGTCCGAGACAAAGCAGTTGCTGCCGAGCTTTTGCTTCTCCTCTACTCAAGTCAAAATGACTCTCCTGTAACCGTTTAAACTTTTTTTACCCTATTGACTTTGGGATGAAGACTTTGGTACCTTTTAGAATATTTGTTTCAATCAGGGAAAATAGTGAGCTGACGGGCTAGTTGGTCATTCATAATCATTCATTCATTCAGCGCTCGTGTGTGGGTCTTTTCGTCCTGTGTTCGTGTGTAGCATGCGCTGTTGAAATTATTATCGGAGAAAAACTCGGCAGGGACTGTCTTCATGTTCCCGACCGGGTAACCGGCCTCTCTTATGCAGCATATAACTGACTTTAGATCAGAATCGCTTGCACTGGCCTCAGCCAATTGATTTAATATTTTGCTTTTAACTATATCCGTGACCACTCCAACGGCATGAGCCTCTACGTTATCTGGGGAGCCGGCATCCTCCAGTAGTTTCTTTCGAAACGACCTTGGCAGCATCTCCTCTTCCAGCCACTGTTTACTTGGAGCAAATTGAAGGGAACAATCGTTCTTCAAAAGCGCAAGGAAAACCTTCAACGCAATTTCGGCATTTCGATGTTCCCTTTCGACGCAATTACGTCAGTCCGTCTTCGGACTTGTGCCATCGCGGCCGAGAAACCGTCCACTACGACCCGCTCCTCTTGCACTCGCCATAATTCCCCAGGCTGGCTCTTCCCGGGGAAACTCTAGTGAACCATGACGGCCGAGCCTGATACCGCCCAGGCGAATCACTGACAAAGCGCCGACGAAAACGAAGCGCGGATGAAAGACGAAGTGGCGCCGCGTTGCATAAGATCGCTACGTTTGGAATGGCTGTCTTCTACGCTGCCCACCGTTTCATTTTCGCCCTCCGTGAACCCCCATCCCCTGTTTTTCACCATCCCCTGTTCTGTTTGTGCAGAAGCCCCCTTTCACTTCCAATATTTTCGTATAACACTCTTCCACACCCTTATTCCGAAATGCCTCCATGACAGCTGAGGTGCCCACTGAGTCAAATGCTTTCTCGTAATCAATGAAGGCTATATATAGGGGTTGGTTATATTCCGCGCATTCCTCTATCACCTGATTGTTAGCGTGAATATGATCTATTGTCGAGTATCCTTCACAAAAGCCTGCCTAATCATTTGGTTGATTGAAGTCTAGGGGGGGACCTAACTCTAATAGCGATCACCTTAGTACATACCTTGCAGGCAACTGACAATAAGTTAACTGGCCTGTAATTCTTCCAGTTCTTGACGTCTCCTTTCTTATGAATTAAGATAATGTTAGCGTACTTTCAAGCCCCTCGTACGGTGGAGGTCACAAAGCATTGCATATGCAGGGTAGCTAGTTTTTCTAGCAGAATATCTGTTGCGTCCTTCAACAAATCTGCTATTATCTGATCCTCACCAGATGCTTTCCCTCTTTGCATTGCTCATAAGGCTTTCTCTACTTCCTCCTTCGTTACTGGCGGGATGTCCCATTGCTGTGCTCAACTGCCTCTCTCAGTAACGTTCTGATTAAATTCGCTTCTGTATAGATTTGGGTAAAACTCTTCGACTACTTTAACTATCTTATCCATATTGATAAAGACAGTGTCCTCTTTGCCCATAGCGCATATATCTGGTTTTTTACCTATATCTAGTTTTCTCTTCACTGTTTTTAGGCTAACTCCATTGTTTAGAGCATGCTCAATTTTGGCCTGCAGAGCATGCTCGATTCTCTCCATATCAAGCATCGTTATGTCGGTTACCTTGCGCTTAATGATGAGCTTTGATAGCTCTGGCTGTTTTATTCTCTCTGTGGGGTAAGAGCCTTTCACGCTTTGGCGCGGCTTAACCAGATCTTTCGTCTCGTAAGAGAGCTCGCCGCTATCAAATCTAGCCTACCCACCGCCCACTTCTACAGAGCTCTCCTAGTCATAGCTGTTATATCATCATTCGTTGCTGCTTAGGAGAATGTTATTCTACACGAAGAGATAACCGTATTATCTGAGAAAAAAAATCTCATTTCTTAACCAGTTCTTTTTAAGGCAACCTGCCATTTCGATGAATAATGGGAACTGCTGAACAAAAAAGGATATTTGGTGTCGCGCACAACTAAGAGCATTCACAGTAAATTTTCTTTCCTTGCAGAATAAAGACCGATAAACCGAATTACGAATATTTTCTTTGAATAACCTGAACTTGCATCCAAATTCGAACTAAAAAGAAACTATCACCCGATTTTTGCCTCCCTGATTCTGCAAAAAAATGAAACCCGAAAACGAAGGGATTGCAAATATGTTGGCAGAATTAACCACTTGAATTTTGTTTATTTTTTGAACAAGTTCCGGTAGCGTAGATTGCGGGCTTGCAAAATGAAATGAAGACTTTAAACGATCGTGTGCATGAACTTGAACTTAAAATCGAGTCTATTCCAGTTCTTCAAAGTGACTTACTGTCTTTAGCTACCCGTGTGCAGAAACTGGAACTTAAAAAACAGTCAGTGCCTACCACAGTATCTGCCACGAGTTGTACACACGATGTATCCAACATTCAAGTAAAACTTGACGACCTGGAAAATCGTTCCCGCCGGTCTAACATTCTTTTTTATGGTGTTCAGGACACTGATGAGTCTGAAACTTGGGAAGACTCTGAGCGTCTTGTGAACGAATTCTGTTCTAGCAAACTTGGTATCACGTTGTCTTCCTTAGCCCGTGCTCACCGCATAGGCCGTTTTTCTCAGGAAAAAAAGAGACCCATTATTGCAAAGCTGTTCAACGAAAAAGAAGTCGAAACGCTTATGAGTAAGGGCTATAAACTCAAAAATACCGATTTCAGCATTTCGCGAGATTACTCGAAAACGGTTCGTGAGAAACGCAGCCAACTGTGGAAGTATGCCAAATCAGTAAAAAAAGAAGGTGACAAGGTCCGTTTGTCTTTTGATAAACTGCTTATCAATGGTGTCTCGTATTTCTGGGATGATCAAACCAGTAGCGCAGTGCGCGTGTCCCTTGCCTGACGCATCCCTTCCAGTTCTCGTAAAGTGGCTGGCAAACCACCCGGGCGGCCAAACGCGCAGCGTTGCTCCAATTACGATGTCAGTTTTCTGTACACTAACATAAGGAGTGTTCTTTCTAAAAACGTAGCTCTTTCTTCTTTAATTGATTCATGCTGCTCCTCGGTCATCGCGCTTACCGAGACTTGGTTAAATGACATGGTTCCTGATGATGTCATTTTCGCCTGTGACTCCGAATTCAACATATTTCGTTGTGACCGCACGGGCCGTAGAGGTGGCGGTGTCCTTCTGGCTGTCAGTAAAGTGCTCACTGCTGTGCCTATCGAGGTCACGTCGTACATAGAATCGGTATGGGTTCGGTTGAGTTGTGGTCCCACGGTCGCCATCATTGGCGTCATTTACCGCCCTCCGGACATGAATTCTTCATTCCCAAGTCAGTTTTCTAATTTACTAAGCGATCTTACTTGTCGTTTTCCGAATTCAAGCTTACTTTTACTTGGTGACTTTAACTTTCCGGCTATTAACTGGTCGTCTTTAACAGCTCCTGCCAATGATCCCGAAGCTCAGGCTTTCCTCCAGTCCTGTCTCGATTTCTCTTTGCAACAACTTATTTCTGAACCTACGCGTCGTTCCGCCACTACAGCCAATATTCTCGATCTTATCTTGACAAGTGATCCTTACCTTTGCTCCAACATTGCGCTCTTAGAAGGCCTTTCCGACCATTCCATAATCACGGGTAACCTGAATTTTGTGCCCATAAAAAGGTAACTCGTACTAAACAAATAAGGTGCTACAACCGAGAAAACTTCGGCGAAATAAACGCTCAGTTGTCAGTCTTTGCTGATCATTTTCTTCACGATTTTTCGTCATGCTCCGTGGAAACGAACTGGAACCTGTTCAGCGTGAAACTTGCTACTCTCATTGACAGATTCATACCCGTCATCAGTATCCCCTGCACTAACACAGCACCTTGGTTTAATAGGCATCTACGTCGCCTTAATAACAAGAAAAAGCGCCTTTACAGACAAGCCGACAAGAACAGACACTCCGAATCTTGGCAACGGTACAAATTATGTGATAAGGAATATCAGTCTGAGTTGATATCTGCACGTAGGCACTTCTTCACACACGATCTACCGGCAATGCTAACAAACAATCCACGGAAGTTCTGGCAGATAATAAACCCCGCTAATCATCCTGACATTACTCTTACTAACGCGGAAGGCAGCAGTGTTCCAGTGGCCGAATGCGCCGAACTTTTCAATAACGCATTCACATCCGTTTTTACCCGTGAAGATCTCCCTCTATCTCCTGTTTCTGTCAGCACTTCTAATACATCAATGTCCGAAATATTTATCAGTGAGACCGGTATCTTATCCTTACTAGGGAAGCTTAAAACAACATCAGCATCAGATCACCTTGGCTTTAATAACAAAATACTCAAAAATTCATCTGATGGTATTCATCGCATCTTGTCCGCTATTTTTTCACAATCTCTATCATCAGGCGTGATTCCGCTGGACTGGCGCCTAGCTAAAGTTGTGCCAATTTTCAAGTCTGGCGATCGTTCCTCACCACTAAATTACCGACCCATTTCATTAACTAGCACTGTTTGCAAACTTCTTGAACACGTAATTCACTCGCAGGTAATTAACTATCTTGAAGAACATAACATTATCTTTAAATATCAACATGGGTTCCGTAAAGGCTACTCTTGCGAAACGCAACTTGCCGGATTCATTCGACATACATTCATCGATTGATGCTGGCATTCAAGTAGACTCCATATTTCTTGATTTTTCTAAAGCTTTCGACAGAGTACCTCACAACCGGTTATTAATGAAACTAGCACTGCTTAATATTCACCCTCTTGTCATTGCATGGGTTAAAGATTTTCTGTTTTCCAGGTCTCAATTTACAACTGTCAATAACCACAATTCGTCTTTCAGCCAAGTACACTCTGGCGTCCCACAAGGAAGTGTGCTTATCAATATTTATCAACGATTTACCGGATTCCATTTCTTCCCATATCAGACTTTTTGCTGATGATTGTGTAATTTATTGCAAAATTTATTCTAACACCGATTGCCAATCCCTTCAATCTGACCTGGATTCAGTAACAGCATGGTGCTCAACCTGGCTTATGCAACTTAATCATTCAAAAACTAAATTGATGTCTTTTACTAACCGAATGTCTCGAATTCAAACAGCATACTCCTTAAATAATAGCTCACTCGAGCTAGTCACCACGTATAAGTACTTAGGACTTCACCTTCATTCAGACTTAGCATGGAACCACCATATTAACCTTATGCTTGCATCTGCTAATCGGTCATTAGGTCTCTTAAAACATAACCTAAAGCATGCTCCTCCTCACCTCCGTGCTCATGCCTATACCACTCTAATTCGACTTAAAATTGAATATGCCTCGGCTATTTGGGACCCTTACCAATCTTACCTAATAAATAACATTGAATCATTGCAGAACCGCGCCGTTCGTTTTATTTACTCCGATTATTCACGTAACACCAGCGTCACAGCCTTAAAGAAACGCGCAGGTCTCCAGGATTTATGTCTCCGCCGTAAAATTGCACGACTGTCACTTTTTCATAAACTTTATCATCATCCATCACTTCATAACGACTTTTTTTCTTTGCCTACTTCGATTTTTGACCGCCGCGATCATCCCTTTAAAGTTAGACGTTTCACGTGCAGGACATTTATCTATGCGCATTCATTCTTACCACGCACAATATCTGACTGGAACACTCTGCCTTCACATATCGCAACCACCACTGATCCTGATAAATATTTTAAACTTATATCTTCAATAACTACTGCTTAACTCTTCGCATAGATTGTTATTTTATTTGTTCATGGCTTCCTTTTTTGCAGGGTTTGTTACTAAAAAGATTCATTGTATTAGTGTTCTGTTTGTATAATTTTAATAATGCAGTAATCTTCGTTCTTTACCGCGCTGCCATTCTTTTGATTCTTTTGCTTACTTATATGTCATGCAAAGTGTCTTATTTGTGCTTTTGATTGATTCTTTTGCTTACTTATTTCATCCAGTGTGTCTTATTTGTGCTTTTGTTGTTTGTTTTACATTTGTTGTTTTTTTTTATTCTGTTCAATTGCCTGTGCCCCCCCCCCTATGTAATACCCTCTCGAGGGCCTTTAGGGGTATTCTGTATAAAATAAATAAAAAAAGATTTTAAAAAAAAAAGTTAAACAAAACACGAAACACGGGGGCAGAACAGGAAGGTGCTGTATAAGCGCAAAATAAACGAACGATTGCAATGAAGTTATAGGGTTTGCGCGCGTGCGCAGAGCAATGATGAAACGGAGTGTCTAGCGTTCCGTCCAGACGGAACATTTGCTGCTGCTGCAGTTCCGTCCAGACGGAATATTTACTGCAGCTAGAGTTCCGTCTATACAATAGACAGTTTTAGCTTCACGTACGTAGAAGCTTCACGTAAGTGGAGCGCTTACGGGTCACCAGTGCGCATGCGCAGAACGTGAAGTGTCGGCGTGGGTCGCACGGTCGCACGGACGCACATGAGGTTCGGATCTTTGCGCGGCGGTTTTCACGTTGCTTGCGTACGTGGCGTTGGCAAGATGGCGGCTCCCTGCCCACCCGCTTCGCAACGATAACAGCTTCGTCGCTAATCCCTCGACGTGATATTGTGCTGTAAACTGCTGTATTTGCCTTCAGTTGGTCCATTCTTGCTCTCGCATAAAGTTTTAGGTGAGAACTAGCTTTTGTTTTCCACATAGAAGTCCGTTTCAGCAGCTCCTAAGCCTGACGGAGAAGCGTCTGTGGTCGTCATAGCAACGAGTGTGCCAGCGGTCAGCAAGACCACGTGAAGCTGGAAACCTCGCGGGATATCGCGAGACCCTCGGCACAGTCAGCTGGAAAAGCAAAACGGTGCACGGTTTGACTCCATACGCACACGTCGTCAACATGAGTGGGACACCAGCGCGCCTTCGCTTCTCGAAAGGCAATGATTTAAATGTGCCGCGGGACGTAAAGGAATGCAATCCCTTTGAAGATAGCATCCAACATACAATTCGGTGAAATGAAATCGCTCAACGTTTGTCAGAAGAAAGGGGGAAAGCATTTAGCGCCCGCACTATGGCTTAGCCTGGCTCCGCTCCAAGCATCTCGACTATACAAAATTAGTTTTCTTTATCTGTACTAGATGGCGCGGCTCAACATGCTAGCGCATTTTTTAGGCTCTACGGCAGATCTACACAGTTTGCGTCCTGTACGTGTAGCTAAAACTGTACGAAGCGACACGAGCGTACGCTACGTAGACTGCTCACGTTTACGCGCGTGAAGGTTCTACGTACGTAAAACTAAAACTGTGTAATGTCCGTACTTTCCATACTATACAAAATGGGTTATTTCTACCCACATAAAGCATTTCCTTGCCTCTGGAATAACCAGTTGACAAATCTGGACCCAGATGTTCTCTCTACTATGTATACGGCACCAAAATATCTGCCTGCGTACTGCGTTCAGTTACATCCTCGAAGGTATAAATTCCGTGCACGCATGCAGGATCGGGAAAATGACACTGTTAGAAGCAGAGTGCAGAAACTCTTCGCGAAGTGAAGTGAAGCCCTGTCGCTGTTTGTGCTGCAAGATGACGTAGCGCGAAAAAGACTAAGACGTACACAAACGGTCAACAAGCATTATGCAAACGCACTAACAAGCAAAAGCCAAAACTCGTTTTATTGCCATTTCTCACTGACTGCTTGGAAAATAAAATGATGCAGCAGAATATCCTGTCACACATTAGACGGAACAGGATTGCCACTTTTTAAAATAAAAATGCAAAAGTATGCAAGCAAACTGGTTTCCCAATCCCTAACGCCAGCTTTAATTCCGTCTTGACATAACTCTTGTGGCAGATAATGCTGGACGGAACTGTATGGTGTCAGATACAGTTCCGTCTGGACGGAACCCCATCGCTACATACAGTTCCGTCTGGACGGAACTTTAGCGCAAATTGTAGTTCCGTCTAGACGGAACTCTAACCACAGCCATGAAGAAATAGTCGGACAATCTACAATATATCACACTCCAAGGTGTTTGCTCATTTTGCGATTCGCACTGCGCCATGTTAACTGAAAGAAAAACGGTACGGGGATAGCTTTGCTTTCGGTGTGCTTTATCAGTGTTTCGTTCGTATTCTCTTTATTGGCGACATTTATAAATGCTTGCAGGAACCCCACAGGAAGGACAGGCCTGAAGGGAAAGGGCGCACTACCCCGCTGGGGCCCCAACCACTACGTCCTCTTCATCATAAGCAGGTAACTATTGGCATTTCAAGGCAAGACATCAGCTTTTGCCCGCCGCTTGCATCCGCGACCATGAAAACTGCGCATGCATAAAGCATACATGCGAAACAATCTGGACGGGCCATGCGCTTTATCAGCCGGCAACGTGAACCAAATATCTGGCAAGCTCACATGAATGTGCTCAGAATAATCAGAATTTACTTTTCATTCCTCACACATTAAACGCACCATGACATCAATCAGGAGTCACGGAATTTGCGTTTCGTTGAGTTTCGGTGTGAATAAGAAAACTAGTAAAAAATTATTATTTTTAAATCACCGCATACCAGTATAGTGCAACACATATATATTGCGCACACGCAAGAGAGTCAAAATGAAAGAAGTCACACGCAAAGCAATCAAAGAAAGGCAATGTATTGACACGAATTCCGGAATCTAGGAAGCACAGCAGTAAATCAGAAGGATATTGACGAATAGGTCAATGTAACCAACCCGTTATTAAAGAAGCAGACCAAACCAAGATAAACCAAATCATCATTCCGTCAAGCAGATATTGCATAGAGCATGGCCAAAGTTTGAGGACTCAACTACTAGAAGTACTTTGGTTTGAGCTAGTTGGTTCGTAGCCATGATTGAAACAGAAAGGGCTCGAATGGGACGAGGACAAGAAGGAATGAACGGCGCCGCAACAAGGACACTAACCAGAGAGGGTACACCACGTGCGGACAAGAAGGAACGTAAAGCAGCAGGACAGACGACAACTAACAACTCGGGTTCATTTCACCGCACCCTGCATTTTTACGCAGCACACAGCCGTATCACAGAAGCCAAACACAAGGAAAGAACTAAAGAACCAAAAATAACATTCACAATCATCACACATATTACAGGCGAACGAGGTGACTGGCAGGAAAACACCTCAGAAAAATAGACACGTCAATTAAGAAACCAAACGCACCTAACGTGAAAGCTCCCTCACGAAGCAGAACCGCACGCGTAAAAAAAAAAACATGGCAAACATTCCGTTAAGTTACAGAGGTTCGTGCATAAACGAAACAAGTGACAATAGAAAACAAACTAAAGTGGCCAACAAGTACGTGGAAAAACGGTGCACATGAAACAGTACTCTTTATATAACAAAACAAGCGACAATGGAGACCAAAATCACCAACAGGAACTCGGGAAAAAGCAGCAGATCAAGTTTAACACTTCGAGGGACACTCTCGGTGTGAAAGTGAACGAAAATGCTGCTATGGATTGAAATTTGAGAAGACGGCAAAAGCACGCGAGGATCGCGACTGTAACACCTAAAGGAACTCGTTAAAACAGATGCTTGGGCAAGTTGGTAACTCATTTTCACCGGAACAGCGCGCACTAAGACACGGACAAGAAGGGAGACACGACACACACGAGCGCTGACTTTCAACTGGTGTTTATTGTTTGGAACAAGCCATATATACACAGTTCCAACAACACAAGGAAAACAACCATCCATTCATAGATTCATAGTCAATTCATGCATGTCACACTGAACAAGAACGATAACAACATTATCATTTTCCCTTCACTAAAAATGCCAATTCTTTTGAACTGATCGATAAAGAGGGGCTACTGACGCATGCGTCTTTAGAGCAGGCGATGTGCGCTGCTTCGATTATTTCGCGTGTTAATCCGTCACTGCGTTTACTTAAAATTCGTGTGCTAGTGAAGTCAGGGTGGCAAGTTTTGTTTTCACAGTCTCTACAATTAATCCCGAGATGCCCTTTTACTGTGTTATGCACGTTATTATTGTGCTCCTTCAGGCGTTCATTGAGGCATCTCCCCGTCTGACCCACATACAGCTTGCCGCATGACAAGGGAATGGTCAAGAAGTACTTTGATTTGGGCTAGTTGGTTCATATTTTGAAAGTAGTTCCGACGGCGCGAAAACAACAAAGACAAAGGAGACACGAACACAACAGGACGGGCGCCAACTTGCAACTGAAGTTTATTGCACCAGACCCCTACATTTTATGCATCACCCCAGCCATATCTCGCAAGCCTATCACACATCAAAACGAAATTGTCATCAAAAGTCCTAACACCGGAAGTAGGCGCAACTATTACAGACAGATATGCATTCTGCACTATACACATGATAACATTTTCCTTATTTTATAAGTCACGAGATTAGAAGAGCGCGCAACCCACATGAAAGCAATTCTTTCTGAAAAGAAATACAAACGCTTGAACAAGGCAACCAGAGCGCAAACTCAACAATCCTGATTTAACACAAATTGTGATAATGAAAGAATGACCAACAACAAACGCGGAAAATTTTTGGTGGACATGAAAACGTAAACCTTCGGGGAAACCTCCCAGCGTCAATGAACTATTTCTAGCGTCAAAATCATTGAGAAAACCTCCCAGCGTCAAAGATAAAACGTAAAATCTAAAGACAGCCTTCGAGAAAAGCCACCTCAGCGTCACTAATTGAAATTGAAGGCCTACTCACGCATGCGCTTCCCGCTTTCTTAATAAAAAATGCCTCCATTACTTCCCGCTCAAATCTGTCTTTACCGCTATTCAAAAAAATTGTTTTGCTCAAATCCTGACTACACCCTTTGCAAGTCTTGCAGTGGTCAGCAAGGAAACTTCCATGTTGTTGGCGCACATTCCGCATGTGTTCGCTGGCCAGTTCATTAAAACATCGACCGGTTTGCCCTATGTACACAAGACCACAGCTTAGAGGAATCTGATATACCACTTGTGATCTGCATTTCGCGAACTGTTTTTGATGTTTAATAGGGCAAACCGGTCGTTTCTTCTCAGGTTTTGACATAGTGCAAATCTTTGACAACTTTGATGGGGCCGAGAACACAACCTGCACCTGATGTTTGCTTGCTACTTTTTTAATGCCATGGGAAACCTTATGCATGTAGGGAATCACAGGGACCGATTTTTTTCTTGCTTCTAGAAGTTTCTCATCCCGAGGCCGCTTCAATCTCTGAACTAGCATTTCAGAAAGAGCCAAAATCAAATGGGGCGGGTAACCGGCTTCATGTAACCTCTGAATTTGGGCAGCAAAGCTCGATGACATCCTGTGATGGCACGACTTTCTTAAAGCGCTCAGAAGGGAATTAACGATTATTGCTCTTTTTACGAGTTTTGAATGAGCACTATCAAACGGCAACAGCCCTTTCTTTGATCTGGGATTCTATGCCCAGCATAGGTGATCCTTCATGAAAACCAATCTAACGTCTAAAAACTGCAGTTCACGATTCACTGGTAACTCCCACGTGAACTTGAGGCCCTGGCTGTTATTGGTGAAGACTGATAACACACTTTCTGCCGCCGAAGCTAGATCGGACTCATGAACATTCTTCATGATAACCAAAAAATCGTCCACATATCTAAAAATGGATACTACACGTGGGTCTATAAGATGACTTTTAATTTGGTTCCCAACAGCTGACAAGAAAATATCACAGAGTACAGGTGCCACTGAAGGCCCTATGCATACACCTTTTTTCTGGACAAAGAAGCTACCTTCAAATGAAATGCCGGTCGAGCCTAAGTAAAATTCTAATAAGGCTACAAAACTGTCACTGCTAATCCCAGCTGCATTTTGAAATTGAACTTCACCTGTTGTGATGATCTTTTCTCTGACCGTGCTTAGGAGTCCATGATGAGGAACAGAGTAGTATAAATCTTCAATATCAATGGAGAAACCAGTGTATTCGAGGGAGGGCAAAACGTTCAGTTGCTGCACGACGTACGAAGAACTGCGAACCATGAAAGGATCATCTTCCACCAAAGAACCGAGGTGCTTCTGTAGGTAGCGACTGACAACGCACTGCCATGTTCCTTTTTCCGATACGATGGATCTTAGTGGCATTCCAGGTTTGTGGGTTTTTACCGTGAAGAATATTTCAAGGAAGCCCCTCTCTTCATCTTTTGCTCGCTTCTTGATGGCATCCAGGTGCAAGTCATCCAAGATTTTGAGTGCTTGTCGTTTTCTCGTTCGTGCGTTGAACTTGACCAGTTTGAAGTTTTTGTTGATGGCTGCAACCGCCTTTTGTTGGAACAAACCCACGGGTAGGACAGCAAAGCCACCATCTTTGTCTGCTTGGAGCGCCAGGAGACCTTTTCCTTTGAGGGCACTGGACACCTTTTCAAGAGGCGGGTTTTTCGGGGGGTTAGCCCCGACGCACCTCGTCAGGCAGGCGACACCGTCATCTATAATCCTCTCTTTTCCACGCTCCGTCGCATGGCCGGCCACCCTTCTAACCATGCCCAGCAACTCCTGCCGCTTGGCATGAACCGGGAAGCAGAACTTTGGGCCTTTCTCCAAGACTTCTTTCACATTTTCTGGAAGAACCGCATCTCCAAGGACGACAAGCTTGCTGGGGCGAACGCAAGAAGGTTCCTTATGTTGGCGAAGCAGGCTCGTCACCGCACGTTGCCAGAGAAACTCTGTAGTCCTTGCCGACAACCTTTTCAATTCTTCTAGCCGCCGGTGCTCTTTTGTCGGGTCTCTTCCGAGAAAAACAAGGACACGTACCCAATCCTGGAACATGCGGACCTGCCTCCAGTACTCAGACTTGAGAATCTTGCAAATGCGCCTGATGTGGCCCCAAGATGGCTGCAGAACGCCGACAAGGGCCTGCACCTCAAATGGAATGATTTTTCGCTTCAAGCAGAAGGAAAGCACCCGAGACTGGCAAGTAGATACGGCAATAAGGTTGGTACACGTAATGACGGGGTCGGTACAGAAACTTGAATAGAGGAAAGGGCCCAATGCAGAAGAAATATGCTCAAGAAGTACTTTGATTTGGGCTAGTTGGTTCATATTTTGAAAGTAGTTCGGACGGCACGAAAACAAAAAAGACAAAGGAGACAAGAACACAACAGGACGGGCGCCAACTTGCAACTGAAGTTTATTGCACCAGACCCCTACATTTTATGCATCCCCCAGCCATATCTCGCAAGCCTATCACACATCAAAACGAAATTGTCATCAAAAGTCCTAACACCGGAAGTAGGCGCAACTATTACAGACAGATATGCATTCTGCACTATACACATGATGACATTTTCCTTATTTTATAAGTCTCGAGATTAGAAGAGCGCGCAACCCACATGAAAGCAATTCTTTCTGAAAAGAAATACAAACGCTTGAACAAGGCAACCAGAGCGCAAACTCAACAATCCTGATTTAACACAAATTGTGATAATGAAAGAATGACCAACAACAAACGCGGAAAATTTTTGGTGGACATGAAAACGTAAACCTTCGGGGAAACCTCCCAGCGTCAATGAACTATTTCTAGCGTCAAAATCATTGAGAAAACCTCCCAGCGTCAAAGATAAAACGTAAAATCTAAAGACAGCCTTCGAGAAAAGCCACCTCAGCGTCACTAATTGAAATTGAAGGCCTACTCACGCATGCGCTTCCCGCTTTCTTAATAAAAAATGCCTCCACTACTTCCCGCTCAAATCTGTCTTTACCGCTCTTCAAAAAAAACTGTTTTGCTCAAATCCGGACTACACCCTTTGCAAGTCTTGCAGTGGTCAGCAAGGAAACTTCCATGTTGTTGGCGCACATTCCGCATGTGTTCGCTGGCCCGTTCATTAAAACATCGACCGGTTTGCCCTATGTACACAAGACCACAGCTTAGAGGAATCTGATATACCACTTGTGATCTGCATTTCGTGAACTGTTTTTGATGTTTAATCGGTCAAACAGTCGTTTCTTCTCAGGTTTTGACATAGTGCAAATCTTTGACAACTTTGATGGGGCCGAGAACACAACCTGCACCTGATGTTTGCTTGCTACTTTTTTAATGCCATGGGAAACCTTCTGCATGTAGGGAATCACAGGGACCGATTTTTTTCTTGCTTCTAGAAGTTTCTCATCCCGAGGCCGCTTCAATCTCTGAAATAACATTTCAGAAACAGCCAAAATCAAATAGGGCGGGTAACCGGCTTCATGTAACCTCTGAATTTGGGCATCTTGGGGCCATCTTGGGGCCCCATCTTGGGGCCACATCAGGCGCATTTGCAAGATTCTCAAGTCTGAGTACTGGAGGCAGGTCCGCATGTTCCAGGATTGGGTACGTGTCCTTGTTTTTCTCGGAAGAGACCCGACAAAAGAGCACCGGCGGCTAGAAGAATTGAAAAGGTTGTCGGCAAGGACTACAGAGTTTCTCTGGCAACGTGCGGTGACGAGCCTGCTTCGCCAACATAAGGAACCTTCCTGCGTTCGCCCCAGCAAGCTTGTCGTCCTTGGAGATGCGGTTCTTCCAGAAAATATGAAAGAAGTCTTGGAGAAAGGCCCAAAGTTCTGCTTCCCGGTTCATGCCAAGCGGCAGGAGTTGCTGGGCATGGTTAGAAGGGTGGCCGGCCATGCGACGGAGCGTGGTAAAGAGAGGATTATAGATGAGGGTGTCGCCTGCCTGACGAGGTGCGTCGGGGCTAACCCCCCGAAAAACCCGCCTCTTGAAAAGGTGTCCAGTGCCCTCAAAGAAAAAGGTCTCCTGGCGCTCCAAGCAGACAAAGATGGTGGCTTTGCTGTCCTACCCGTGGGTTTGTTCCAACAAAAGGCGGTTGCAGCCATCAACAAAAACTTCAAACTGGTCAAGTTCAACGCACGAACGTGAAAACGACAAACACTCAAAATCTTGGATGACTTGCACCTGGATGCCATCAAGAAGCGAGCAAAAGATGAAGAGAGGGGCTTCCTTGAAATATTCTTCACGGTAAAAACCCACAAACCTGGAATGCCACTAAGATCCATCGTATCGAAAAAAGGAACATGGCAGTGCGTTGTCAGTCGCTACCTACAGAAGCACCTCGGTTCTTTGGTGGAAGATGATCCTTTCATGGTTCGCAGTTCTTCGTACGTCGTGCAGCAACTGAACGTTTTGCCCTCCCTCGAATACACTGGTTTCTCCATTGATATTGAAGATTTATACTACTCTGTTCCTCATCATGGACTCCTAAGCGCGGTCAGAGAAAAGATCATCACAACAGGTGAAGTTCAATTTCAAAATGCAGCTGGGATTAGCAGCGACAGTTTTGTAGCCTTATTAGAATTTTACTTAGGCTCGACCGCCATTTCATTTGAAGGTAGCTTCTTTGTCCAGAAAAAAGGTGTATGCATAGGGTCTTCAGTGGCACCTGTACTCTGTGATATTTTCTTGTCAGCTGCTGGGAACCAAATTAAAAGTCATCTTATAGACCCACGTGTAGTATCCATTTTTAGATATGTGGACGATTTTTTGGTTATCATGAAGAATGTTCATGAGTCCGATCTAGCTTCGGCGGCAGAAAGTGTGTTATCAGTCTTCACCAATAACAGCCAGGGCCTCAAGTTCACGTGGGAGTTACCAGTGAATCGTGAACTGCAGTTTTTAGACGTTAGATTGGTTTTCATGAAGGATCACCTATGCTGGGCATACAATCCCAGATCAAAGAAAGGGCTGTTGCCGTTTGATAGTGCTGATTCAAAACTCGTAAAAAGAGCAATAATCGTTAATTCCCTTCTGAGCGCTTTAAGAAAGTCGTGCCATCACAGGATGTCATCGAGCTTTGCTGCCCAAATTCAGAGGTTACATGAAGCCGGTTACCCGCCCCATTTTATTTTGGCTGTTTCTGAAATGTTAGTTCAGAGATTGAAGCGGCCTCGGGATGAGAAACTTCTAGAAGCAAGAAAAAAATCGGTCCCTGTGATTCCCTACATGCATAAGGTTTCCCATGGCATTAAAAAAGTAGCAAGCAAACATCAGGTGCAGGTTGTGTTCTCGGCCCCATCAAAGTTGTCAAAGATTTGCACTATGTCAAAACCTGAGAAGAAACGACCGGTTTGCCCTATTAAACATCAAAAACAGTTCACGAAATGCAGATCACAAGTGGTATATCAGATTCCTCTAAGCTGTGGTCTTGTGTACATAGGGCAAAGCGGTCGATGTTTTAATGAACGGGCCAGCGAACACATGCGGAATGTGCGCCAACAACATAGAAGTTTCCTTGCTGACCACTGCAAGACTTGCAAAGAGTGTAGTCCGGATTTGAGCAAAAGAGTTTTTTTGAAGAGCGGTAAAGACAGATTTGAGCGGGAAGTAGTGGAGGCATTTTTTATTAAGAAAGCGGGAAGCGCATGCGTGAGTAGGCCTTCAATTTCAATTAGTGACGCTGAGGTGGCTTTTCTTGAAGGCTGTCTTTAGATTTTACGTTTTATCTTTGACGCTGGGAGGTTTTCTCAATGATTTTGACGCTAGAAATAGTTCATTGACACTGGGATTTTTCCCCGAAGGTTTACGTTTTCATGTCCACCAAAAATTTTCCGCGTTTGTTGTTGGTCATTCTTTCATTATCACAATTTGTGTTAAATCAGGATTGTTGAGTTTGCGCTCTGGTTGCCTTGTTCAAGCGTTTGTATTTCTTTTCAGAAAGAATTGCTTTCATGTGGGTTGCGCGCTCTTCTAATCTCGAGACTTATAAAATAAGGAAAATGTTATCATGTGTATAGTGCAGAATGCATATCTGTCTGTAATAGTTGCGCCTACTTCCGGTGTTAGGACTTTTGATGACAATTTCGTTTTGATGTGTGATAGGCTTGCGAGATATGGCTGGGGTGATGCATAAAATGTAGGGGTCTGGTGCAATAAACTTCAGTTGCAAGTTGGCGCCCGTCCTGTTGTGTTCTTGTCTCCTTTGTCTTTTTTGTTTTCGTGCCGTCCGAACTACTTTCAAAAAGGGAATGGCATACACTACACCTTCTTCACATGACACGAATCGATTTTCATGCTTGATGTCGCAATCTCTGGGAATGAAATCAGTATTAACCATTTTGCACATCTTCCCAAGCTTATCTGGAGCCGAAAATATAACCTTAACTCGTGCTCTATTCGCTATCTTTTTTAGTCTGTGGGAGAAATGATGAATGTAAGGTACAACAGTAAATTTTTTTTTTCTTTTTCCTTCCGCGTCTCTGAATCTGCCTGCTTCCCTTTTCCATTTCGGCTCAAGCTACTGAGAATAGATTCGGACACTGATACTAGTAGCTGCTTCGGATAACCAGCCTTAACGAGCCGATCGGTTTGGAGAAGGAAACTATCTTGTATGGAGTGCATGCAGGATTTGTTAAGCGCGTTGTGATAGCATGACTTCACCACGGCCCGTTTCACCAGCTTAGAATGAGATGACGTAAAAGAGAGCAATGGCTTTCTGCTTCGTGGCTGGTAAGACCAACACATGTGATGGTGCATTAATCTGAGTTTGAGGTCTAAAAAATCGGATGACATTGTTTTCTGGCACTTCAGTAGTTAGTATGAGGGGATGAAGGCACTCAACAAAGTTAGCTTTGATCTGCGTAAAGACTGCGTCAAATTCTTCCACATTAGAGTCTATAAGAACGAGAAAGTCATCTACATATCGAAAACATTGTACAACCTTTGACCCTTTCAATTTTTCTTGAAGCATTCTACCCTTTTGTGCTAACAACAAGTCACTAAGCACGGGAGCTATGCATGACCCGATGCAAACTCCTCGTTTTTAGAAGAACTTGTTGTTGGGCTAGTTGGTAGTTATTCATCATTAAAATCAAAGGCGCCAAACCATACACACACACACACACACACACACACACACACACACACACACACACACACACACACAGGAGAAGAAAGAAAGACGAGACAGAGCGCCACTCACAACTGATTTAATGTGCAGAAAGACACGTACATATATGTCACTGTCGGCGCATGCGCAAGGAAGACATTCGGCTTCGTGAAGATAAGCAGCGATCAAAAAACGCTTTTTCAGCCTTATACAGGTTTATCGATGTTTCGCTGACGCACAAGTTGCCCCTCTTTTCGATATGGAATGCTTCTATCAGTTCTCTGGCTTTTGTCACATTACTCTTTGCCAAAATCCGCACATCAGAAAAGCATGCTTCACAAGTGCGCGACGGGCAGGTTCTGATGTGCATGGGTAAATGGGGGCCATCTTTATTTTGTTCTACATTTCTTTGGTGTTCTCTGATCCGCTCATTGACACATCGCCCGGTTTGTCCGATGTAGGAACTGCCGCAGGAGAGGGGAACTTCGTACACAACCCCTACCGCACATTTCGTGAACGGTCGCCCATGCCTGGTACCGCAGCCACTTTCTTTTACGTTTTCTTTTCTTTTGGCTATTCGAGAGCAAAGGCTTCCGAGCTTTTGGGGAGCGGTAAAAACGAGTGGCACCCCATGCCTACTCGCAACCTTCTTCAGGTTGTGGGCCAACTTGTGCACATACGGCACGGCCACCGGTCTCACCTCTTCGCGAGGGACCTCCTCCCCTACTCCTACTACCTTCTTCTTCAACTTCCGTAGGAGGCTTTCGGCAACCTGTGTCACGACCGAACCAGGGAACCCGGCTGAAGCCAGCCTAACCAATTGATTATCAAAACTCTGTCGCATCTTGTGAACACATGACTTCCCTAGAGCAGACTCAAGGCAAAGTGAAGCAATTCCTCTTTTAACTAGTTTTGAATGCGAAGAGTCGAATGGCAGAAGCCCCTTTTTTGCACGTGGAGCATAAGCCCAACACACCTGATCCATACAGAACTCAATGTTTAAATCTAAAAACTGTAAAAGATTGTTTTCAGGCAGTTCATAAGTAAAATCCAAGCCTTTACCGTGTTGTCTAAAAAGGGATAAAACACTGTTTACTGTACCAGCGAAGTTAGAGCTGCCGTCCTTAGTTAAAACAATCAAGAAATCGTCAATATATCTAAAAACTTTAAAAACATGGTTAGTTGGCAAAACCTGCAGAAGCTTTTCGTCAATTTGTGACAGAAAAATGTTGCATAAAACCGGGGCGACACACGAACCAATGCAGATACCGGCCTTCTGCAGAAAGAAGCGTTGGTCAAAAGAAATAAAAGTAGACTCTAAATAAAACTTTAACATACTTAAAAAATTATCAGTAGAAATACCAGCTGAGTTCTGAAAGGACACAGGATCATTTCTTTCAATACAGTCCCGAACAGAAGTAAATAGGGCATCATGGGGCACGGAATAAAATAAATCAACGACATCGACTGAAAATTCACGCCCAATCCCAGTCTGAGATTTCAGGAAATCACAAACGTCTTCAGAATTCTTGGTAAAAAACGGGTCTTGTAAATCTAGCTTGCTCAAGTGCTTCAACAAGTAGAGACTAATATGCTTCTGCCACGACCCCTTTTCCGTAACTATTGTTCTGAAAGGTAAACCAACCTTGTGCGTTTTCACCGAGAAGAACACATTCAGGGCGTTATTTTTGGTTTTCTTGATTTCTTTAGCAAGGCTGGACAAGCCCAAACACTCGCCCATGGATACTGCACGGTTTTTAACTTTTGTGCACTTTACAGGGACAGGCGTAAAATTCTTCTTAATCGCTTCATCTGCTTTTTTCGAGAAGTTATCATCGGACAAAACGACAAAACCACCCTCCTTATCAGCTTGAAGAAGAGTTAAAGAATTTTTGCTGAAGAATGACACGATATTTCTGCTAAACATTTCGCTGCGTTGAGTAGGTTTCGGGTAGCCAGATTTAAGAAGGCAGTCAACACCCTCCAGTAGACATTTTTCTTCCTGCTCTGAATCAGCTTTTCTAGCTATTCTACGATTTACAGCAACCAGTTCATGCGGGGGAACATTTGGCTCAACACCGAACTTTGGACCTTTTTGAAGCACGGCCTCTACCTTCTCAGGCAAAACAATGTCCCCTTCAACCACCAAGCCACTCCCACCTTTCTTCTTGTCCTTTCTTGTCACTTTGAGGAGACTGTTCAGCATGCACAACCAGAGTCGCTCGGTCATCTGGGAGGCCAACCTCTTGGCAGATCGCATGTTGTTTCCAGCAAGCCAAGGGGAATATTGCGCAAAACAAGCACAGCGAAGGAGGTCGTCCAGCAGACGAATTTGGCGCCACAGCTCAGACTTCAGAATCTTGCTTGTGCGCTTCACATGTCCCCAGGAAGGTAGCACCGGACGGAAGAGGGCACTTACTTCGCCTGGAACTAATCCATTCTTGATGCAGAAGGTGATGTTCCTTGCGCGACAGGTGTTCGCGACGACAAGTGAAATCCATTGGTCGATAAAACACGGAGACGACACACAAATAGAAGGGCCCACTGTACTAGAAATATATCTTAGAAGAACTTGTTGTTGGGCTAGTTGGTAGTTATTCATCATTAAAATCAAAGGCGCCAAACCATACACACACACACACACACACACACACACACACACACACACACACACAGGAGAAGAAAGAAAGACGAGACAGAGCGCCACTCAGAACTGATTTAATGTGCAGAAAGACACGTGCATATGAGCTGTGGCGCCAAATTCGCCTGCTGGACGACCTCCTTCGCTGTGCTTGTTTTGCGCAATATTCCCCTTGGCTTGCTGGAAACAACATGCGATCTGCCAAGAGGTTGGCCTCCCAGATGACCGAGCGACTCTGGTTGTGCATGCTGAACAGTCTCCTCAAAGTGACAAGAAGGACAAGAAGAAAGGTGGGAGTGGCTTGGTGGTTGAAGGGGACATTGTTTTGCCTGAGAAGGTAGAGGCCGTGCTTCAAAAAGGTCCAAAGTTCGGTGTTGAGCCAAATGTTCCCCCGCATGAACTGGTTGCTGTAAATCGTAGAATAGCTAGAAAAGCTGATTCAGAGCAGGAAGAAAAATGTCTACTGGAGGGTGTTGACTGCCTTCTTAAATCTGGCTACCCGAAACCTACTCAACGCAGCGAAATGTTTAGCAGAAATATCGTGTCATTCTTCAGCAAAAATTCTTTAACTCTTCTTCAAGCTGATAAGGAGGGTGGTTTTGTCGTTTTGTCCGATGATAACTTCTCGAAAAAAGCAGATGAAGCGATTAAGAAGAATTTTACGCCTGTCCCTGTAAAGTGCACAAAAGTTAAAAACCGTGCAGTATCCATGTGCGAGTGTTTGGGCTTGTCCAGCCTTGCTAAAGAAATCAAGAAAACCAAAAATAACGCCCTGAATGTGTTCTTCTCGGTGAAAACGCACAAGGTTGGTTTACCTTTCAGAACAATAGTTACGGAAAAGGGGTCGTGGCAGAAGCATATTAGTCTCTACTTGTTGAAGCACTTGAGCAAGCTAGATTTACAAGACCCGTTTTTTACCAAGAATTCTGAAGACGTTTGTGATTTCCTGAAATCTCAGACTGGGATTGGGCGTGCCTTTTCAGTCGATGTCGTTGATTTATTTTATTCCGTGCCCCATGATGCCCTATTTACTTCTGTTCGGGACTGTATTGAAAGAAATGATCCTGTGTCCTTTCAGAACTCAGCTGGTATTTCTACTGATAATTTTTTAAGTATGTTAAAATTTTATTTAGAGTCTACTTTTATTTCTTTTGACCAACGCTTCTTTCTGCAGAAGGCCGGTATCTGCATTGGTTCGTGTGTCGCCCCGGTTTTATGCAACATTTTTCTGTCACAAATTGACGAAAAGCTTCTGCAGGTTTTGCCAACTAACCATGTTTTTAAAGTTTTTAGATATATTGACGATTTCTTGATTGTTTTAACTAAGGACGGCAGCTCTAACTTCGCTGGTACAGTAAACAGTGTTTTATCCCTTTTTAGACAACACGGTAAAGGCTTGGATTTTACTTATGAACTGCCTGAAAACAATCTTTTACAGTTTTTAGATTTAAACATTGAGTTCTGTATGGATCAGGTGTGTTGGGCTTATGCTCCACGTGCAAAAAAGGGGCTTCTGCCATTCGACTCTTCGCATTCAAAACTAGTTAAAAGAGGAATTGCTTCACTTTGCCTTGAGTCTGCTCTAGGGAAGTCATGTGTTCACAAGATGCGACAGAGTTTTGATAATCAATTGGTTAGGCTGGCTTCAGCCGGGTTCCCTGGTTCGGTCGTGACACAGGTTGCCGAAAGCCTCCTACGGAAGTTGAAGAAGAAGGTAGTAGGAGTAGGGGAGGAGGTCCCTCGAGAAGAGGTGAGACCGGTGGCCGTGCCGTATGTGCACAAGTTGGCCCACAACCTGAAGAAGGTTGCGAGTAGGCATGGGGTGCCACTCGTTTTTACCGCTCCCCAAAAGCTCGGAAGCCTTTGCTCTCGAATAGCCAAAAGAAAAGAAAAAGTAAAAGAAAGTGGCTCCGGTACCAGGCATGGGCGACCGTTCACGAAATGTGCGGTAGGGGTTGTGTACGAAGTTCCCCTCTCCTGCGGCAGTTCCTACATCGGACAAACCGGGCGATGTGTCAATGAGCGGATCAGAGAACACCAAAGAAATGTAGAACAAAATAAAGATGGCCCCCATTTACCCATGCACATCAGAACCTGCCCGTCGTGCACTTGTGAACCATGCTTTTCTGATGTGCGGATTTTGGCAAAGAGTAATGTGACAAAAGCCAGAGAACTGATAGAAGCATTCCATATCGAAAAGAGGGGTAACTTGTGCGTCAGCGAAACATCGATAAACCTGTATAAGGCTGAAAAAGCGTTTTTTGATCGCTGCTTATCTTCACGAAGCCGAATGTCTTCCTTGCGCATGCGCCGACAGTGACATATATGTACGTGTCTTTCTGCACATTAAATCAGTTGTGAGTGGCGCTCTGTCTCGTCTTTCTTTCTTCTCCTCGTTTTTGCACGTAAAACTCACTATCCCAGGAAATGAAGGTAGAAGTTAAATACACTTGAAGTAGTTCTAAAAAGCCTTCGGCGGATATGCCGTTCTTGTTTTGGAATTCAATTACTCCTTGCTGGTCAATACATTCTTCTAAGCACGCGAAGAGCTCGTCATGTGGTAGCGAATAATATAGGTCCTTGACGTCAAAAGAGCAGGCCATCAGTCCCTTGTTCTTGTTAGTTTCTAAAAACTGGATTACATCCTGCGAATTTTTTACCTGGAAAGGATCGTCCAACGTGAGCGAATTTAAGATCTTCTTTAGAAAAACGGCTACATTTTTCTGCCATGTGCCTCTCTCAGATACGATCACACGAAACGGACACTCTGGTTTGTGGGTTTTTGCGCTAAAAAACACTTGTAAACTAAGGCCTTCACTTTTATCGGCTCTTTTCGTTAACAGATCAAGGTTAAGTTTTTTGCACACTCTCTTGGCCTTAGCTTTAATTCTTACGCTTTAATGCCTACGTGTCGTCACCTCGTCGCAAGTGAGTGTACATCGGGACTGTGAGGCTGTGCTTAGGACGAGAACTCGTGAGGCTTCAAATGTTTGCGAATTTTTGTGGAAGCAGTGCTTGCCGAGCTTAACTACTTGGAGGAACTGTAGCAAAAAATTGCCTGCTAGGGCTGCACCGGTAACTTGTATTGGTCTGGAGAAGCTACCTAATAAGGTCGAAGAAGTGTTAAAACTTGGTCCAAAATTTTGCGTTGAGCCCGAAGAGAACCCTGCTTCTCTTCTAGGTATTGTAAGGAACATAGCGAACCGTGCTAGCAGTGAAGAAAAGTGTAGGTGTGTGTCAGATGGCGTCGACTGTCTTCCTTCAGGTCCCTTAAAATCTGCAAAAAAATTAGCGGTCAAAAATACGGTAGAGTTCTTAAAGAGTAATTCACTGACTTTGCTTGTTTCTGATAGAGAGGGCGGTTTTGTTGTTTTGCCTAAGTCAGTTTTTGGTGAGAAAGCAGCCGCAGCTATAAGCAAGAATTTCGTCCGCGTTATGAGTCATCCTTCTAAAGTGAAGAAAAGAGCGTCAGCCCTATGCCAAGACATGAACCTTGAAAAACTCGGAAAAAGTATTGGGGGCTCGGAAAGGGATAGGTTGAGCTTATTTTTTTCTGCTAAGACCCATAAGGAAGGGATACCTCTTAGGGCAATAGTTACTGAAAAACACTGCTGGCAGGGAGAGCTTTCCAAGTTTCTACAAAAACACCTTAACTTGTTGACTCCGGATGACCCGTTTTTAATTCGGAACTCCAATCAGGTAATAGACAACCTTTCGAGACAAGAAAAAACCTGTTATGCGTTTTATGCCTTTTCCGTTGACGTAGTAGATCTTTTTTACTCTATACCACAGACACAACTCTGCACAGCTGTCAGAGAGCGAATTGAAGCGCTGGGTGTGACTGTCTTCCAAAATTCATCTGGGATTTCAGCAGATAATTTTTTAGAATTGCTTAGCTTTTACCTTTCTTCTACACTTGTTGAATTTGACGATGCTTCTTACTTGCAGAAGCAAGGCATATGTATTGGTTCGCGTATTGCACCGGTTTTAAGCGACTTGTTTTTAGCGTCTATTGACAAAGAAATTTTTTCGCGTCTGGACAAGACTTTTGTTGCAAAAATTTTTAGATATGTTGATGATTATCTTGTTGTTTTAAAAAGTGTGACGCCTGATGGAAGAGATGACATTGTGCAGAGTGTTTTTAGTGTTTTCCAAGAATGTGGTAAGGGTCTGAGTTTTACTCGTGAGGTTCCTGATGAGGGTTGCTTACGTTACCTTGACCTCAGCATTAGCTTTAGTAGTAGCTCACTATGCTGGACATACTTCCCTCGTTCAAAAAAGCCTGTTCTTAGCTATAATTCGGCCCATTCGAGAACCGTAAAAAGAGGGATAGCACTGAACTGCCTAAGAGCCGCTCTTCAGAAGTCTTGTGAACACAAAGTGAACGTGAGTGTTGAGCAGCAGGTCCTCCGTCTGCGTAGCGCTGGCTTCCCTGACAGCATACTCGCGTCTGTCGCTGAGAGCCTTATTAAAGAGCTCCGACAGGGACGCAAGACAGCAGGCTGCTCCAATGACAGCCTGGGGGGACGTCCGGTGCCTGTGCCCTACATGCACAACTTGTCCCATCGCCTCAAAAAGGCCGCGGGAAAGTGCGGCATCCCTGTCGTTTTGACAGCCCCACAAAAGCTGTCTAGGATGTGCCGAATGGTCAACAATGCTTACCAGGCAAAAACCTGCGCAACAAAACACGCCACGCGGTTTGTGAACTGCACCATCGGTGTAGTGTATCTTATCCCACTGAGCTGTGGTAAATGTTATATTGGCCAAACAGGCCAGTGCCTGAACGAAAGGCTACGAAAACACCGGACAACAGTCGCAGCTCTGATGGCGGGGGGCCATTTGGCCGCACATTGCCGCAAATGCATAGTAAAAACAACAGGCGGTAATGAAGAAAAATGCGTTCCACTCTTTAGCGACACGAGAGTGCTGAGGCGGCTTCATAGGCAGGGTGATAGGGAGATATTTGAAGCTTTTTGCATTGATAAGGCAGGGGACAAGTGCGTGAGCACACCCTCAGTAGCCCTCACGAGAAAAGAGATAATGTATTTGTCAAAAAACTTGCGCGTCAATTTGGTTTAAATGTTTACTGTTTGTTATGACAACCTGCTTCGTGATAAAGAGAAGGGGGGCGGGGGTACAGTCTCCTGAGCATGCGCTGAATAGAAGTGTAAAAATCTGTTATGTGTGCATTAAAACGTGAGTTGAAGTCTAGCGTGCTGTCCCGTCGGTTCCTTTTGTCGCTGTCCTTGTGCTTTCCACGCTAGTTGCAATGTCGCAGTCACTAACGAATAGCTTTAATTCTTTTCAGATTAAGGTTCTTGGCCACAGAAAACGAAGACAGAAAAGCTTCCCTACCCTTCTTGACGTACAAATGGGAGGGTAGCACTAGGAATCCCCCTTCCTTGTCGGCTGGGAGCAAACACAGCGAATTTCCCTTCAAATAGGAGACAGTTCGCCGAACCGAGACGGTGTTCACTGGGGCCTTGCAACGCAGAAGCGCATCAACTCCTTCAGACACGCACCTATCGGATTCTGCCACCGGTGCCAACCTGGACACCTGCCTCACCATGCTCAGAAGTTCTGCGGGCGACCTTTTGGGTTCCGTGGCGTACTTCGGCCCCTGGGAGAGAACACGACGCACTTCCGTAGGCAGCGACACGTTCCCTGCGGTGTGGATTACATTCTCTGTCGAGTGCTTCTTTCTGGCCGGTGATGCCCGGAGCTGGAAAAGGGTTTGGTGCCACAAGAAGTCAGCCGTTGTGTTCGCTAAATCAGAAAGCTCTTTCCATTTCTTCTTTCTATGTGGTGGGGCTTCGGTTCTTTGCAGCAGAAGAAAAAGACTGCGCCTGTAAAACCGAGCTTGTCTGTTCCATTCAGCCTTCAGGATGTGGCAAATTCTTGAGCAATGGGCCTGCGAAGGCTGGAATCCTCCAAACAGCTGCAGAACGTACGTTGGAACACGTTTTTCCTTGACGAGAAAAGCCAATGATCGAGCATTGCATACGGCGACAGCAATGTAGGTGACGAGAATACATGGATGGACGGACAGACAATTAATAGGGCCCGATGTACTAGAAATGAAATTCGTTAAAACAGATGCTTGAGCAAGTTGGTAACTCATTTTCACCGGAACAGCGCGCACTAAGACACGGACAAGAAGGGAGACACGACACACACGAGCGCTGACTTTCAACTGGTGTTTATTGTTTGGAACAAGGCATATATACACAGTTCCAACAACACAAGGAAAACAACCATCCATTCATAGATTCATAGTCAATTCATGTATGTCACACTGAACAAGAACGATATCAGCGCTCGTGTGTGTCGTGTCTCCCTTCTTGTCCGTGTCTTAGTGCGCGCTGTTCCGGTGAAAACCTAAAGGAACCCTTCGAGGAAAGCCACCTCTGCGTCACTGATCGAGATGGGAGGCTTGCTGACGCACTAGCTTCCTGCTTTTTTGATTTAATAGGCCTCAGCTATTTCCCGCTCTACTTTATCTCTAGCGGGTTTCAAAAACATCGTCTTGCTTAATTTCGGACGGCAATTTTTTTAGGTTTTGCAGTGGTCTGCAAGGAAACTTCCATGTTTGTTGCGCACATTGTGCAAGTGTTCAATGGCGCGTTCGCTGAAACAACGATCAGTTTTCCCTACGTAGACGAGTCCGCAGCTTAAAGGAATCTGGTACACGTGATCTGCATGTGGTGGACTTGGTTCTATGTTTAATTCCGCAAACTTGTTTCTTGTCTGACTTGTCCATGGAGCAAATTTTCGAAAGTTTGAAAGCCGCAGAGAAGACAACCTCAACCTGGTATTTACGGAATGAATATCCTGGATGATTTGCATTTGTATGCCATCAAGAAAGGAGCTGCAGATAAAGACAATGGCTTCCTTGAAGTGTTCTTCACGGTCGATACCCAGGAGCCTGGATTGCCTCTACGCACCGTCGTCTGGGAAACAAGAACATGGCAAAGGGTCATCAGTTTCTAGTTTCAGAGGCACCTTGGCATTTTGGTGAGCGATGACCCCTTCTTTGTGCGCACCTCTCACGTAGTACATGAACTTGAGTCTTTGCCTCCCAAGGAATGCAGTGGTTCTTTAATTTTCATTGAGGAATTGTATTATTCTGTTCCACATCCAGGACTCCTGAATGCGGTTAGAAGAAAATTGTGACCACTGAAGTTCAGTTCCGATATGCAACTGGAAATAGCAGGGACAGTTTCATGGCCTTGCTTGAATTTTACTTAACTCCACCGCCTAACGTTCGAAGGAAGTTTCTTTGTCAGGAAAACAAGTGTGTGCATTTGGTCATCTGTGACACCCATACTTTGTGACATTTTCCTGTCAGCCGTTCGAAATGAAATCAAAAGTCAGCTATGTGATCCGCATGTTGTTTCTGTTTTTAGTTATATTGACGATTTTTTTTCTTATACTGAAGGACGTTCCGGAAGATTATTTAGCCACAGCTGTCAAAAGGACGCTATTAGTTTTCACCATTCCAAGCCAAGGGCCCACGTTCACTTTGGAGATACCGCTTAATAGCGAACTGCAGTTCCTAGACTTACGGCTAATGTTTAAGAAGGATCACCTATGCTGGGCGTTCACTCCAAGATATCTGAAAGGATTGTTACATTTTGACATTGCCGATTCAAAATAGCGGTAAGGATCAATTCTCTGCAGAATGCCTTAACAAAGGCTTACAATCACATGATGTCTTTGAGCTTTGACGCCGAGGTTCAGAGGCTGAAGGAAGCATAGTTTCAGCCCCTTTTATGTGACTGTTTGTGAAATGCTCTTGTAGAAGGTCAAACGTCCTCTAGACAAAAATCGGGTAACAAGAAAGAAACCGGTGCAGGTTCTTTCAGTTCATAAGGCATCCCATGGCATAAAAATACCAGGCTGTGGCTGTCTTTTCTGCGCCATCCGAACTTTCGAAAATTTGCCCCACGGACAAGTCAAACCAAAGACCAGTTTGCGGAATTAAACATAGAACGAAGTTCACCATATCCAGACCTCTATCAGATTCCTCTAAGCTGCGGACTCGTCGACAAGGGCCAAAAAACGCGCCATTGAATACTTGCGGAATGTGCGCAAAAAACATGAAAGGTTCCGTGCAGACCACTGCAAAACCTGGAAAAGTTGCTGTCCGGAAGGAAACAAGAGGATGTTTTTTGACATCTGGCAGAGCTAAATTAGAGCGGTAAATAGCTGAGGCCTATTAAATCAAAAAAGCAAAAAGCTTGTGCGACAGCAAGCCGTTCATCTCGATGAGTGACGCAGAGGTGGCTTTCCTCGAACAGTGGCTTTAGGTGTGCCGATCGCAATTCTCGTGTGCGTTTGCCGTTTTCTCGAATTTTAATCCATAGCAGCATATTCTTTCCCTTTGACACCCAGAGTGTCTCTCGAAGTTTTAATGTTCATTTGCTCCTTTTCCCCAGTTCCTGTTGGTCATTTTGTTTTCCACTGTCGCTTGTTTTGTTATGCCGAGAGTGCTGTTTCATGTGTACCGTTTTTTTCCACGTTCTTCTTGGCTATTTGAGTTTTCCGCACCGCAGGAGATCCGCACCGTAGAAGAACACCTCATTACACCACCTGAACGAAGCACAGCGCAAGTGACCGTCAAAGCTCATACCTATCCTGTGACCTTCGGTGTGCTACAGCAATATGGTTGCGAAGTCATCTTGGGCATGAATTTCCTTAATGGTTTCGTTTGTTTTCGGGGGGCTTAACGTCCGAAAGCTACTCACGCTATGACGGACGCCGTAGACAAGGGCTCCGGAAATTTCGACCACCTGGGGACCTTTAACGTGCACTAACTTTGCACAATACACGGGTCTCTAGAATTTGGCCTCCATCGAAATTCGACCGCCGCGGCCGGGATCGAACACGCGTCGTTGGGGTCAGCAGCCGAGCACCATAACCACTGAGCCACCGCGGCTTCAGTCTAAATGCTGAAGCAATGTCATAGAAAAGTTTATATGTATGAAAAACGTAACTATGACGCCATAATTAGGGAACTTGATTCCTTTTTTGCGGTTTTCACAGATAGTTCTGTTTCCTGTGATGTAGACGAACTGTGGACAACCTTCAAGAACCAGCTGTTGTCTCCCGTAGATCAATTTATTCCGGGAAGGCTGATGTCACCTAATAAACGACGGGATAAACCATGAATCAATAGAAGCAAGCGTACATCAATTACAAAGAAAGCTCAGGTTTATAAAGGGTATTGTAAAAGAAACCCATCTGTGTACGCGCGACTGAAAATTCTGATTGCAAACCTCAAGAGCGAATTAAAGGCAGCAAAGCGCTTGTGCATATCCTTATTGGCATACAAACTAAAGATTAGGCAGTGGCTTAGCTCTGGTTAAGCCTGGATGTACAAGCGAAAAGCTTCAATTATGCTCGATTTGACGGACGTCCACACACTACCTGTACGGAGGCGGAGGAGTAGTACTAGTAAGTGGTTATTTATTGAACATTTGATATGGAAGGTAAAAGAATATTTGCTGCCCCGGCATCTGCTATCGCGACAGGAAGCAATTGAGCTGGGGCAGCGAAATAAAGGATAGCACGCAGAGAGTAGAAGTAAGACATGATGTTGAGCTAGTCGGTTCATGGTTAGAGAGAAACAAAACTGCGCGAAGACGACGGGACAAAAGAAAGGCACGAATACACACACACAAAGCGCAGACTTCGAACTGACTTTATTTTGCCTTTCCCATAACATCAAAAAGGTAGCAGAAAGGTATGGGATACGCGTTGTTTTTTCGGCTTCCTGCAAGCTGAAAAAAGTGTGCTCTCTACTGGCTGGAACAAGAAAGGAACCCACCACTTGCAAGAAGAACCACCGGAACAAGTTCACAAAATGTGTTTCCGAAGTTGTTTACGAAATACCACTGTCATGCGGTCGTTCCTACATAGGCCAGACTGGCCGTTGTTTTAATGAGCGCGCTTTAGAACACAGGCGATCCCTTAGCAGCGGCACTGGCAGCAATCTACCCTTGCACTGTAAAAGCCGCGACACCAAAAACTGTTCTCCTTACCTAGAAAAAACAAAGTTCCTTCCTAAGGCCAAAACAAAAACCGAAAGAGAAGTTATCGAGGCCTATTTCATTTCTAAAAGGCGTGATAAGTGTGTTAGCGCCCCTTATTTATCTCTTTCAAGTCACGAGATCAATTTCTTAGATGGACACATCCGAACTTTTCATGGGTCGTAATCACACGTGGTCTTGCTGACACTGTCATTGCCGTTCGCACGTTGTTTCTGCTTGTATCCTAGTTTTCTGTGATTGCCTTTATAAGCACCCTGCTTTTACAAAATAAAGTCAGTTGGAAGTCTGCGCTTTGTGTGTGTGTATTCGTGCCTTTCTTTTGTCCCGTCGTCTTCGCGCAGTTTTGTTTCGCTCTAACAGAGAGTAGAAGTGAAAGAAAAGGGTTGAGGGGACAGTAGAAAGGACAGCGGGAGGGGTACACTTTCAATGAATCTATTTACATATCTACAAGGTAAATATATACATATATACAAGTCGCACGCGCGTGGAGGTCTGGGAGATCGCTGTTCAATCACACGCGCACGACACATAGCACAAGACAGCCGGAGTGGGGGCGTCCAGCTGTTCATCGTCCGAGGTAGGACACGCGGAGCTTTCAGGTCATTGCGCGCAACTACCTGGCGGAGAACAGGCGGGACGTCAAGCCCGCCTGTTCCAGGAATTCACAGAGGCTCACCATTGTTCGCTCACGGGTGCGCGCACTGCCTTGCGGCCACAAAAGCGTTGCGAGGGAGTCTGGGAGAATGCCCAGCGCCCGGTAGGCCGCTAGCATGTCGCGACGGGCATCTATGAGCGCGGTGCAGCGAAGGAGCAAGTGTTCGAGTGTTTCGTCAGCACCGCACCCAACACACACTGCACTCGTCGCGAACCCATGGCGCGCACGTCGTTCCCCGGGCCGAACGCATCCAATTCGCAGGCGAAGGATCATTGCGCGCTGCGCCCGCGTGAGCGGGCGACAGCCGGTGATGTAATGAATGCGCTCACCTTCTGCGATGCGGGGATCGGGGTGCTGCCGTCGGAGGTGATTCTGGATGACCGCACGCACGTCCTCCAGCGCAAGAGGTAGGTTGCTGTTGCTGGGAGGCAGCTGATGTGCGGCGGTCGCGAGGTCGTCAGCTTCCTCGTTGCCGGCGATGCCGCAGTGACCGGGCAACCACTGCACGCGCACAACACATCCGAGCTGCGCCAGTTGCGCAACGCACGATCGGATTGCGCGCACTAACGGTGTACAGTCGGGGACAAAAGTCTCCGGACCACGTGTTCCTCAAACGAAACCGATAGATCTGCTATTAATCGGCGGCTGATGGCCACACTTGTGGAGGGTAAAAGTCAAAATTTTGTTCTTTCATCTCCACAAGTGTGGTCTCCAGCCGCTGTCTAATAGTAGAGCTACAAGCTTCGTTTGACGAACACGTGGTCCGGAGACTTTTGTCCCCGACTGTACCACGGCCGTTGTACTGCAGCCGGCCTAGGGCGGCGCGGCATTCACACAAAACAGCACACTTGGGCGGCGGAGGGACGAGGGTGAGCAGTAGTTCCAGCCCGAGCTGGAGCCCTATCAGCTCCGCCGTGGTGGAGGAGCCCAGGTAGTTGGTGTGCTGTTGGCTGTGCAGTCGCTCGCAGGGCAGGGATGGTGGCAGCCGCTCCGAGCGAGCAGCTGTCGCGAACCAAGTATCGCGTCTGCAAGACGTGAGGCGCTTCGGCTCCGTCATTTTTTGACAGAAGCCACGACTCAAGTCATTGGATCCCATCACTTTCGCTCCCTTTGAATTCGGCAAGTTCATCGGCACCCGTGGACACCAAATTCATTTAGGTGGGCCCCCTTTTACAAATTTTAACGCGGTTTTTCCTTCCCGCCTCCGGCGGCGACGCTAAGCCTAACGGCTGCGCCGGCGTTCGGCTGTGAGGGAGCCGCTTCTTTCGGCAAGATGGAAGAAACACTTCAGCAACGCGGCTATGACCCGGACGCCATGTCTTGGCCGACCGTTCCCGTCAATGTGGAACCCAAATCGGCACACGCGGACTCGATCCGCAATGCAAATCTTCTGCGTCTGCTTGAGCGCCGGTCCAGACGCGAGGCCAAGATAGCGGCGAACGCCACGCCAACCACCGACAAGGCTGCTGCTACCCGCCAAGCTCCCGCCTCGCAAAAGGCGAAGGACGCCGGCCCAAAGGGCTGCAACCCAGTTACCAAGTGGAGGCACAAGCCTTCACCAAAATTTCGCCTAGACGACTTTGTCATCGTCATAAAGCCCCGGAAGTCATTGGCCATCCGGGACGTCTTTCAATACGGCGAGCTCGGTGCCGCGTTCGGCGCTTTCCTCGGGGCGCCTAAGGCGTCCGAGTTGAGCCTCCTTTTATGCAAGGACCAAAATTCGATCCTCCCCAGCACTCGGAACGCCCACGTCGCAGACCGTCTGCTGGGAGATTTTTCCATCAAACTGACCAAAGTAGATGTGCCTCTCTCCAGCCATCTCAAAGAACATGAAGAGGACGCCTGCTATGGAGTCATTACGGTGGCCAATCATGAGACGTCCGAATCTCTTCAACCTAGCGTGCAGTGGAGGAGCGGCACTCTACTGGATATTCGCAAGTTGGGCAACTCAAACAAGGCCCGGCTCACCTTTGAAGGCACGGTGAAGCCAAGATACGTCCACTACAACTCTTAAATCGTCTCAGTGCAGCCGTATTTGCGCACTATTCCGGCCTGCAGCTTGTGTGGAACTGTCGGCCATCGGGCAGACGCTTGCCCCAACCCAGCACAAGTGTGGCCTGAGTGGACAGCAGGCACCCATAGAAGAGGGGGTGCGGGCCCCTCACCAGTGTATGCCTAAGTGTGCAGTTTGTGGTGGTGGCCATGCCACGAACTCGCGGGACTGCACTGCAAAATACCGTCCCAACAAGCCAGCCGCCCCTAAGGACGGGAAATCCAGCGTGACGGGCAGGCAGCCACATCACCCTGGTAGCGTCGGCAGCGACGCTTCAACACGACAGACGCCTACCAGCGGGAAGGACGCCAAGAGCTGTCAAGTGCCACCACCGCCCCCACACGGCGGCCAGGAGAAGCAAGCCCGCTCCCAAGACAAGAATGGCGCGGCCGGTTCCTGGGCCAACGCTGTCAAAAATGGCAAACAGGTGAGCGGTTCAGGTAGGGTTGCCTCCTCTTCCCACCCCCTCTCCCCTGCCCCTCGCTCGGCGGCTGACGCTGAGCTCCACAACCTTGTAGCTTCTCTCCGGGCCCAAAACGAGATGCTACTTGCCAGAATTGAAGCCTCAGAGGCTAGAACAACTCCCCCTCCCCCTAGTAACCCCGACACAGAGGCTATGGAGAGCGAGACGGCGGCGACACCGGCTCTGGAACTTTCCCTTGCCGAACTGGAAGCCCGTCTCAATGCCAAATTTGACACCTTGTTGGAGACAGCGATGGAACGCCTCATCGCTAGAGTCATATAGGCTATCCCCTCTATGATCGCTCAACACGTCGCGACTAACCCCCGCCTTTCTCGCAGAGCCGGTCCTCTTAAGGAAGTATCTGGTCGGCCCTCCAGATTATCCCGGCGAGTCAATGACCTCGACGATGACGAAGACAGCTGCCCCCTTCCAGGTGCTGAGCGCCCTGGTATCTGGCTCGGGGGCAGCCTCACTACCACCTATCACGTCAAAATCTGAACATGGCGGGACACCCTCGGTGTAGGTGTTCCCCCCTTTCCAAATCGGCCTCCCCCATTACGATTACTCAATGGAACTGTCGGGGGCTCCGGTCCCGTTCCAAGCGCGCCGACCTCCGGCTTTTCCTATCAATCTTTGAGCATTTCACAGCGGTGGTTGCCCTTCAAGAGCCAGGGAAAGGCGCCGCACTAACAAATTATACGACGTTCCTGCAGGACCCCTCGTCTTGTCTGTGCGTTCATAGAAATTATACAGCCAACCAGGTCGACTTAGACATACAAATTGAATACTCCTATGTAATGGTAACCCTCCTCCCACTCCGCAAGCAGGATCCACCACTACACATACTCGATATATACTGCAGTCCGAAATTGCCGAATGTATCATTCGCGGACCTCTTTCGCCGCGCGCTGAGAGTTGCGGATCGGGACCCCCTCCTGATTGTGGGCGATTTCAACGCTCCCTCTCGGATGTGGGGTTACTGCCGTGAAGAGAAGCGGGGACGCAAGTTGGTGGAGCTTGCGTCAACGTTGGGCCTCACTCTTCCCACTGACCCCATCCATCCAACTCGTATAGGCAACTCCGTGACAAGGGATACGTGTCCGGACTTGACCTTCACCCAGGTATGCAGACTAGGTCAACACCGAGGAAACCCTCGGCAGCGACCACTGCCTCCTGAACATTACGGTTAGGACCTATCCTTTCGCGCGACCAACAACACAAGTCCGACTCCCAGATTGGACCAAGTTCAGGCAAAATTATAACACTGCCACACCAATACATGAACAACGCAACCAGTCTTGGTCAGAACAATTGGTCTCTAGCGTTCGCTCCTTCGAAACTGAAATTCAGCTCTCAGAGGCGGTTTCTGATGTGGACAACCACCTGCTCCACCTCTGGGAGGCCCGGCATTGCCTCGTCCGTCGGTGGCACCGGCAGAAGCACAACCGGAAACTTAAACCTCGCATCGCCGAGCTCACTCAACGAGCGGCTGAGTATGCGGCCCAACTCGCCGACTCCAACTGGGTGGCACGATGCAACGCGGCCGCGCGGCAAATGTCAAGCCGGAACACGCGGCGACTTTTTCGCGCCCTAATTGACCCCACGCAAACACGCACGGAAACTCAAAAACACCTCCAAAGAGCCATACACAGCTTTCAGGGCAACACAACTCAGTTGGCGCACAAGCTCCGGGACCAGTACTTGTGCACCACCCAGGACCTCCGCGGGCCGGCATACTCTTATGCAGGTTCTGAGAACGTTGAGCTGGATCAACCGTTCCAGCTCCATGACCTGAGGGCGGCCCTGGCAAAAATGAAACGTGGCACCGCTCCGGGTCGGGGCAAAATTACAGTCAAATTGTTGGCCAACCTCCCCGACCCGACATACTTGTCCTTACTGAATTACATTAGCTCAATCTGGCTTGGAGAAGTACCACTCCCCATCGACTCGAAGACCGCCCTGGTCACCTTCATTCCTAAACCTGGAAAGGCCATCAACACGGACAACCTCCGCCCCATCTCTCTTACTTCTTGTGTGGGCAAACTCATGGAGACGATGGTACGCGACAGGCTGTCCGAGTTCATGGAATCCAAACATCTTTTCGCAGACACCTTGTTCGGGTTTCGCCCACACAGATCTGCACAGGATGTCCTGCTACAACTCAATCGGGCTGTCCTCGACCCCGTCGAATGCCCTCACAATGACAAGGTCGTACTCGCCTTGGATTTGAAGGGAGCATTCGACAACGTTACCCACGAGATCATTCTCACCCACCTCTCTCAAACTAACTGCGGCAGAAACGCCTTTCAATACATTCGGCAATTTTTGACAGACAGACAATCTTACATTCGAATCCAGGATAAGGAACATGGCCCTTTTCATTTAGCAACCAGGGGTACACCACAGGGCGCGGTGCTCTCTCCCCTTTTATTCAATCTGGCTCTGATGTGCCTACCGGCCCAGCTGGGCGCTGTCGCCGGTGTACAGCATGCGCTGCACGCCGATGACGACACCCTGTGTGGCCCACAGGGTTCCCTTGGAGACATTGAGGCCAACCTGCAGGAGGCGGCGACCATAGTGGACCGTTATGCTCGCCGCCTCGAATGCTCCACCCAAAAGTCTGAGTTTGTGCACATACGCCCCTCACCAAAGTGCACAGCTAAAATTTCATTGTCTCTTGAGACAGGTACAATCCGTGAAAAAATCGAAGTCCGGGTACTGGGGCTCTTTATACATCAAGACAGACGGTCAGAAACAACATTGGCCAAACTCCGTGACGTGGGGGACCAGGTGGGCCGCTTAGTCCGCCGGGTTTCTAACAAGCGCGGGGGGTTACGATGTAAGGACGCCTTGCGGCTGGCGCATGCATTTCTAACCAGTCGAATTCTATATTCGACTCCATACCTCCACCTGCGGAAGCAAGACGAGGATTCACTCGAAGTCATCCTCCGCAAAATTATTAAGCGGGCTCTGGACCTCCCCGTGACCACCTCCAACAAGCGCCTCCTGGGGCTGGGCATGGTGAACATATTTCAGGAGCTCCGGGAAGCTCACTTGACCAACCAATACACACGTCTCTCGAAGACATCGTCGGGTCACCGCCTTCTTGCCCGACTACACATCCAACACACCACTCTCATGGAAGAGCGCGTACGTATTCCATCCCAGTGGAGATGCGCCCTCCACGTGCGCCCTCTTCCCGCGAACATATACCATGAGGACCATAATGGCCGGCGCCTGGCGCGGGCAGAAGCCCTGGCCAGCCACTATGGATCGAAACCCGGCGTATTCTACGTGGATGCCTCCGGCCCCCACAATGGGGGATGGTTCACGGCCGCAGTCGTCCACGAATCCAAAACAGTGAACGGCCTTACTTTCCGAGCCCGTGACATAACACACGCGGAGGAGGTCGCCATTGCGTTGGCTGCATCTCATTCCAATTCAAAAACAGTTATTTCCGACTGGCGAGGGGCATGTCGGAACATCGAGCAGGGCTGGGTACCATATCTAGCCTACCGCATTCTCCAAAACAGCGTCTATACCGGGGACCCCACTCACCGGCGTATCGTTTGGGCTCCTGCTCACATGGGCCTTGAGGGAAATGAGGCAGCTGACGCCGCCGCCCGCGCGCTCTCTCACTGGACATTCCCCTCCGACCCCGACAATCAGGAACTCGAATTCACTCCAGCTTACTCGTTTAAAACATTTCTTTACTTTATCAATCTGGCCATAGTTTTTATCCCCGCCCGTGTAAAGGTCTCTCAAAGGCGGAGGAGCGGCTTCTGCTTCGCCTATCGCGTGTTGCGTAAATCAGAGAAAATCGAAACAAAATTCTCTCGGCTTAACCGCGCGTTTGTTCGGGCTCAAATTTCCCGCAGAGGTTGCATTTGGTGGTCAGTTTTGTTTTATCCTACATTTAGGTGGGGTACTTGCCTGATTCAGTCGGAATTATTTGGAAATCCCCATCGTATGTGGCGACGACGATCCAAAACTGAAAGACATCGCAGCAATGGTACCCGTGGCGCCAGTTCGCAGCCACCGGAGAAACCCAGCTGTGCTAAGTTGGTGAGCAAATCATCTTTGCTTGGTGATCTCTGCTGCGAAGCAGCGCGAGACATCACCGAAAATGCGAGCGTACAGCAATCAAGAGAAGGCCATGGCCGTGACCATGGCTGTGCAAGTCCAACTCCTCCCCACCGCCCTCCCCGGTGGAGAGCTCGTTACTCCGATGGTTGCGAGATGGCGCCACGGGTACCACAGCTGCGAAGTCTTTCGGTTTTGGTTTTCCGTGACCGCATACGATGAGGATTTCCTGATAATTCTGACTGAATCAGGCAAGTACCTCAGCTAAATATACTATAAAACAAAGCTGACCACCAAATGCAACCTCTGTGCGAAATCAGCCCGAACAAACGCGCTGGTAAGCCGAGAGAATTTTTTTTCGATTTTCTCTGATTTGCGCCACAGTCGGTATATACAAATAGCTGTGCCCGGCAGCTCTCAAACACTTTGACCCTTCTTTCTGTGGCAGCTGTCCGCACTGTGCGGAGAAGTCTTCGGACATCTACCACATGGTGTGGGCCTGCCCCTCCAAACCTGCTATCCCCCTTCACCCCAACCCAACCCGGGAGGACTGGGAGGTGACCCTGCTCGGCTGCTCTGACCTGCAGGCCCAACGGGCCCTGGTCGCGCGAGCCCGGTCAGCGGCCGACGCCACTGGGGTCCCGAACTAGGGACCTCCACCTAGTACTTGTGAGGGCTGGCCCCCTCTGGGTCAGCTCATACCTCACCTCCCGAAGTTTATCTGTAAATAAATGTTTTCCACCACCACCATCGCGAACCACTGAGCCGTCGGTGAACACGAGGATATGGTCCTCTAGTTCCTTGTGTATGACGGCTCTGGTCAGCTGCTGCGCAGCACAGAGGGGTGTGCTCTGCTTTCCCGCGATGCCGACGATTTCTCGCTGTATCTCCGAGGCAGCAGGCCAGGGCGCACAGGTGCCGTATGGGGGCGAGCCTTCAGTGACATGCTCGTACTCGAGCAACGCCGCACCCATGCGTGATCGAGGGTGCGATCGCAAGCGCTGTAGCAGCTAGCCGCCGTCTGGTGCGCGGTGAAGCCGGTCAATGTGGTTAAGAGCCCTGCGCGCTGCTTGGAGCTGCAGTGGCCACGCTCCTGTCTCGGCCAGCGTCGCGGCGCACTGCGAGTTTCTCGGTAGACCGAGGCACACGCGCAGGGACTTCCGATGTTGCAGCTCAAGTTTTCTCCAACACGGCTTGCGCACCGAGACGAGCGGCAGCGCGTAGAGCGTCGCCCCCAACGCTGCGGCGTTGTATAGGCGCAGCGCGGCTTGCTCGGAGGTGCCCTGGCCTCGAGCGGTGAGCTTGTGAAGTAATCCTCTTCATCTGCAAACAGGCCTTGGTCGCCGCGGGGCGGAAGGAAAGGCGCTGGTCGATGTCCAAGCCCAGGTACCGCACCGTTTTTCGCCAAAGAATAGGAGTCCCGTTCAGTGACAGTGGCGTGAGGCGTGCGCGCGACGCGAAACGCAGGCCATGGCTACCGATTTGCTCGCGCTCAGCGACAGGCCGAGACCCCGTAAGCAGGCGTCGATTGCGGTTAGGGCTCCCTGAAGCCACTCCCACACGCGGAGCGCCTCGCCCGGTGGCCCCAGGCACCACAGAGCTATGCCATCTGCATATACATAGTTTTCACGTGACGTCACATCCTATGTCGCGCGTCACACCTCCGAGAGACCGCCGCCGCCGCCGCCATCTTAGGGTGTACGCTTAACCTTCCGTGCGGCCTTTCGCAGCGGTTGAACCTGCGTATGCGCGATACACGGTGCGTTTTGCTGGTGAAATGGCAAAAATCAGTGCGCAGGAGTTTTGCCCATCGTTCTTTGAGCAGCTTGTGGGCCCCACACGGGCTCGCTACGAGTCAAAGATAGCTATGTGCGACGGCATTGATCCGTACCAGCTGCACGTCGGAACAGATGCAACCGCTGATGCCGAGCTGCTGCCCCCAACAACGAACATGGACATAGTGAACTACCTTGTTTTGTCGCCAAGCTACGTGTCGATGCAGCAGATGAAAGCCTACAAATCGCTTGACGCACACAACTACTTTACGAGTGGTTGGGTGAAGAGTCTGTTGGCCGAACAACTGCCTTCAAAACGTATCGTCTTGTTGAGCGAGGTGACTGCGCAACAAAACTTCCATTTCTTCGTACGGGTTTTTATAACCTAAAGCACGGTCGTCTTTTCTGTCCTGCATGCGCTAGAGCACGCGCTAAAGCTACAATCTTTGGTTGTGCGGTTGCAGAACGTGTAGATGAATTTGCAGGGTGCAGGCGCTGTCCGCTTTTCAGGGCACCGGCGTTTATCAATCTGTGCACGCTGCAATTTTCAATCTGGTCGATTCAGTAGTGCCCTGTTGTTCTTCATAGTGTACCGAAACCGATCCGCCTTCCACAGGCTTACGCGAAAGTTTGAACGCGTAACTTCGACAGACATTATCGCCGCTGAGCGTTGGCCGGTGGGTACACGACCGTGCTGCTCGGCGTGTTTACATCGTTTGACGTTAGCTAATGGCCTGCAGCCACAAAAAAAGAAAGAAAAAATGTTCTAAGACCCACCGGCCGTCAGCCAGCAATGTTAATGTCAATCCACGCGCTCGAGCGTTCGTGTTAAGTCTGCGGGCGGCGGCACAGAAGCAGTTTTACATTTCGACTAGATCAAAACGAGGTCGCTGCATCTGAGATCGCGTGGCCGCGGGCCTTCAGCGTGTGATAGTGTCTCGTGTCCTGCATTTACGCTGCATTGAGCTGTGTGCCCGCAAAAGCAGTGTTTAGGCAGAGCCTGGTTTGGCTGGTGTCAACTTGGGATAGAAGCATAAATTGTAAATTCGAGCAGAAGTGAAAGCTTCCACATCCAACACAGTACAGCACAACTTTGTTTTCTAACTGGCATTTTTATTTTCAGGTCAATCATTCCCAACGGCTGCGAGATGCACCTCTCAAGGCATGGATTCTGGCCAACAGTGACGGAAGCATCATTACGGCACACTGCACCTGCATGGCGGGAGCAGGTGAAGCCTGCTCACACGTTGGTGCCGCGTTGTTTGCGGTGGAGACAGCAGTACGCCTCAGAGATTCCCAAACGTGCACAGAAAAGAACAATCTGTGGCTTCCTGCACACAAGCCAGGAGCGGCATTTAAGAGGCTGCGGGACATAGATTTTACGTCATCCTAAGCAAGAAAAAAAAGGATGGATCACGCAGAAAATGTTGACCCTAATGTCCAGAGTGCAACGACATGCTCTGGCCAGTCATCACTGCCCGTGCCACCTGCTCCAACCGTGCAAGAGTGCAGTGCCTTGTATGCCAAAATTGCTGCTTCAGGGATAAAGTCGGCGATTTTTGCACTGCATCCGCAGTACAATGCAATGTTCCGGCCTCCCCAGACTAGAGAACCAAAGCCTCTTCGTGGCCTCTTCTGTGAAGAAGCGCGAGCAGAAGACCTACATCACCTCACTCAGCGCGCAAAGAAATTCATGACAGCTTTTGTCATAACGCAGGAAATGGTGAACTTTGTTGAAGAGAGCACGAGAGACCAAGCAAACTGCAAAATGGTACACACATCGTGCGGGCCGCATCACAGCATCTGTGATGAAAAGTGTGTACGCTACCAGCATCAGTAAACCTGCAATGTCGGTGCTGAAGCAGGTGTGTTATCCTGAGCAGCAAACGTTCTCCAACGCAGCCACAGAATGGGGGAAGCAACATGAAAAGGATGCTGTAGGCAGTTATGCAGAAGAAATGGTAAAGAAGCAAACCAACTTCACGCATGCAAAAGCAGGACTATTTCTGAGTGCGAAGTACCCACACATTGCAGCAAGTACAGACGCTATAGCCAACTGCAGTTGCTGTGGCAAGGGCACCGTTGAAGTCCCTACACTTTAGCCCATAAAGGATTATTTGGAACAGAGCAGGACGCGCAGTTCGGCCTAGAAAGCATTGATGGGCGTGTAACGTTGAAGAGGACCCATGCTTATTTTTTCCAAGTGCAAACACAAATGGCAGTGTGCAACGTGGATTACTGTGACTTTGTCGTGTGGACGCCAACATCAATGCATATTGAGAGGGTTCAGAGAGATGAATCTTTTATTAAGAAGTTCGAGGCAACTGCGGCAGACTTTTTTGTGCATGTTGTTTTGCCTGAGCTATTTGCTGGATACTTCACAAAAAAACCCACCACAAGGCACAGCAACAAAGATTTGTTTTGCTACTGCCGAGGCCCCGACACTGGCAAAATGCTTGCTTGCGACGGCAACGACTGCAAGTATGAATGGTTTCACTTCTCTCTGCCTTGGTATTAATAGAGCCCCTAAGCAGAAGAAGTGGTTCTGTGAAGACTGCAGCCAGTCATCTATTGGTGCGACGCAGTGACTGGGGCAGACTTACTGAGCTCCAAGAGGACATGGTTTGGTTTTAGTTTGGTTTTATGGGGTTTAAGATTCCAAAGCGACTAAGGCTATGAGAGACGCTGTAGTGGAGGGCTCCGGAAATTTCGACCACCTGGGGTTCTTTAGCGTGCACTGACATCGCACAGTACACGGGCCTCTAGAACTTCTCCTCCAAAGAAATTCAACCGCCGCGGGCGGGATCGAAGACAGCCATGCAAAATATATACATTATTGAAGTGCATAATCAAGGTTTGGTTTAGTGGGGCTTATCGTTCCAAAAGAACTCAGGCAATGAGGGATGCCATAATGGAGGGCTCCAGAAATTTCAGCCACATCTGGTTCTTAAACGTGCACTGACATCGCAGAAAACTCAACCTCTGGAATTTCGCCTCTATCAGAAGGCGACCATTGGGCCAAGGTTGAACCTGTGTCCTTCGATTCAGCAGATGAGCGCCCTAACCACTGAGCCATCGCGGCAACTAAATACCAATAGCTGAGTAGCTCAAGTACTCAACAGCCCCCTTTATGGATCACTGCCTTGTTGTGGCGAAGGGGCTTGCTTAATTCAATGAAGCCATGAGCTATGCTGTGCAGGGCCACCCAAAACAGACAGGCCATGGCAGAGAGTTCTGACAAAATGTGGTCCACTAGAGAATGTAGTGACCCACTCAAGTATTTTTTGCCAAGGAAACAGTACTGACTTTCACAGAAGGCTAAAGGAGTGTACCTGCGGAAATAAACCTTAACTGCTAACTGGAAGGTCTAATCCAGAAGTTAAAGCTCAGTTACTGTGGCCACTTAATGAGAAGACAAGAGCTGCTGGAAAGACCCTGTTGCAGGGAGAGATCGAAGGCAGAAGAAGGGGCCAGTAAAGGATGGGATGGTTAGATGACATCACCAAGGCAAGAAAATGAAATTGTGTGAACTACAGCAGTGAGTGGAAGACCACTAACTCCTAAAAGGCCTGACGTGATGTCGTGCATAAGGCCACGAAGAGCTTAATGCAACCTGACTGTACAGGTCAACAGTGGCAGCAGATAGAATAAAATACAATCATGCCCCAACTCTGGTGTGCGTGTGGGGAGCTTTCTCAGCTCTGAAAATTTTCTTGACCGACGACCACAGCAGCATTTTTGCCCTTGAAAAAGATTACCTTCACTACATATTTTCTATTGCGAGAACAGAACCAAGTCGAACACACATAGAATCAGGCACCCTATGCATATCTCGAAAGCAGGCGCTGCGCCGTGAGAAAACGCTGGCGTGTAGTTCTGTCAGTTCGCGTGGTCTCTCCAGTTTTGCGCACGGGTGTACATCCTTGGTAATTTCAAAAACTTGTGGTTACATGATACACACTGGCACGGCAAAAAGTTGAGAATCCTCAGTTACATATGAGGAAATGCAACATGGGGCAGTGACATAGAAATGATAGCCTACAGTGTATTTCAGACACCAAAAAATAGATGACCCATCCTGGCATCTGAAGAAAATGTACATTAAAACAAAATTACAGTAAAAATTCTTCAGTGTTCGAAAACTTGGCATTATCAACCCCAGAAGCAAACAGACAATTCAACCATTGTTACAGAAGCAAGCTCAATAGATTCAGAAAAGCAGGCAACAAACCTATAAACTGCATTAAAAGCAAAAGTACACCGATTGAATGAAATTGCAGCCCACAGCTGCAAAAAGCTAAAGTCACTGAAATAAATTTGCACAAAGTAAAAATAGCTGCTATTAACTACTAGAAACGCTCTGCCAAGGCACGACAGTGCCACATGTTCTGTGTGTACAGGAACATAACTGAAGGGCTTCATTGACTTGCACAAATGTTTGTGTAAGGTCACGAGGAGAGTGCAGATGCTCTTATCCATAACTCTCACTCACTACTTCTGCACAAGGGAGATATGCCCTCTTAAATAGTTCACAGAGGCCTCAAGAAAGAACTATCCTTGTAATGCAAAAAAGCGGCTGATAGTCTGCCACAGCACATACTACGTTCTGTTCCTGTTCAAAGCATGATTGACACACACATCAGGATTTGCAAAAAAAAAACATTGCAGGTGACAACCCTCGCCTTCATGATTCTATTGAAACCAGTGATAAAAAGTTGTTGTAAATTATGCCAGCTGATGAAAAGAAACCCCATCTCCAATATTAAGAGCAGTGTTTAGTTTGAAACAAGGAAATGACCAAGTGCAGTACACCGAGTCTAATTTGTGTTAAGTGCGTAATTGTGTACAGTGCATCTGAAAGGGATAACAGCTTGGTCACAGTACAAGGGCCCTTAAAAATTCAGGGGGACACTTTGTTGACCTAACGTGCGGTGAGGCGAAAGCCTTAAGCGCGGTGTTGCTGCTTGTGTCACTGATGTGTGGTTAAGATGTTAAGCTTCGCCTCTAAGAGCGGAACGCGACAGCGCCTTGCAACGCTGCCAGGGAGTCCACAGAACGCCATCGCCCGTTCGGCTCTACGCCTTGCTCCTCGGTAACTTGGTTTAATGTATCTGTCTCGCATATCTCGGTGAACACCTGAACCTCGCCGTGAGGGAAGGGAGGAAGATTGGAGTGAACGAAGACACCGTATTCACTAGACGTGCCTTTGTTCATTCCCAACCATCGAGGTAGCATGGCAGAGTGGTTAGTGTGCTCGTCTCGCACTCCGGAGACCTTGGTTCGATTCCCCAACTCGACCCATTTCCTACTCGTTTTTATCTATTTCTCTGCTCTGACTAGAAAGGTAAAGTAGGTGAATTGGTTAATTAACTAAACTCAGCCCCACCTAATTGGAGCACCACTATACCATTCCTTTATTTGGTTGCAGGGTTGCAGTCAAAGTACCATTGGCCCCGTTTGAAATTTGTGCACTCTGACGTCACGACCATTTCCACCAATTGAAAAGCGTGACATTTCTGTCGACAACTGCTTACAACGATGAGGCATTAAAGGCTTCCGCCTTAAAATAAGAGTTTATGATTAAAGTAGCAATGCACAGATAATGATTGCGTCATAATAAATGAGAGGCTTGCACGAAGAGCGGGTGATGCCCCAATTATCATCCCTTTTGAAGAATCACCGCACAGCTTAGGTTATGACATCAGCTGCCATGGTGGCTCAGTGGTTGCGGCACTCCGCTGCTGACCCAAAATATGCATGGTCAGTTCCTGCCATGGCGGTCGCATTTCAGTGGAGTCAGAAATCTAGAGGCCCGCATACATTGCGATGTCAGTGCATGTTAAAGAACCTGTTACTTGAAGATGAATCACCAACAAGCCCAAGCTGATGTTCTGGAGAAATATGGGAGGACTTAGTGCTGCAGTAAGCATAGTCTGGCTGGTGACCATGGCCCCCACTCCACTCACTGAAACCTATCCAAAAAGCAGCCATTTTTGCCTTCATGAGACAAAAAAAAAACTCTGTACATTGCACATTTCTGTACACAGGATAAAGCAGCATGTTCCAAAGTTTTGCTACTGCACTGACCTGTTATGCCCGATCAAAACCTGGACTTTTCAATTAGAGGGGACCACGGATGGACACAAGTTTGAGAGAGCACAGCAGACTGCTACTATCTTGTCTAGTGGTGTGAACTTGTCTGCATGCCTGGCTGTCACGAAGTTAATTGGCTGAATATCCTTCAAGATTACAAACTTGTTGCGAACTAATCCTATCACACGCTCGACATGGATGCGAACATTCGCCAGCCTTCAAGTGCTTTCAACTTCCATGGCTGAGAGCTGCTTCTTGCCCTTTGTGAAAGCAGGTATGTGCAGTTTTGCACAGTACAAACCTAATATGTCTGCAATGTCAAATCCTCTGTCTGTAAGAACAACATCTCCTTGAGTCAAATTGTCGAGAATGCCGCAGTTTTCGGTTATGTGCTTGTCAGAGACCCTTCCACCCCAGCCTTCAGAAATGAAAGTAATTGCACCTTGTGGAGCAATCCCTACCAGGTATTTCGCAGTGTTGCTGCCCTTGTACTGTGACCAAGTCTCACTCCTAGGCTCAAGTGCAGATGGCCGTTCAATCTTCACTTCAAAGCAGTCAATGATGATGGCTACTTTGCTCCGAAAAGAATCATAAAATGCCTGTGGCATCGTACTCTGCAGCAGCTGCCGTGACAGCCATGCAATTTGCGACCTCAACCGCCAGAATGCCCCTTGCAGCCATTTTTCAAATATGCGGCTCACAGTCGAGCATGAAACTCCAAATCTGTACGCGAGATCCTGCAAGGGAAAGCTGCATTTCAATTTCATCATAAAAATAACAAATTCAATAAATTTTTCTAAGCCATTCTGTTGACTGTGCTTAACAGAAAATTCAACCAATTCAAAAACTGCCCAAAGAGTAACAAAATTTGGCAATCCTGTATAAAATGCAACTTTTCGTGCATCTTGACGCAGCGATGCCTCGGAAATGGCTGCGCTCTTGTTCTTGAAGATTTGAAGCTCTGATGTCAGACGCTGGTTGTCGGCCTCCAGAGCCTCTAGCTGGTGTTTCGTCAGCTCTGTTTGAACCGCAGTTTCTGGAATGATATGAAAATAATGAGAAATGTGATCGCCTAAGTTAAGCAAATTTCAGCCCAAGTAAAAAAGCAGTCATATCTGCAGGGAGAGAGTAACAAGCCTACCTCTGGTTAGCTTCAAGTCTAATGCACAGCCTGGAACGACAGCTTGGTCGTATGCGCAGTCGGCCGCTACGCCGTGATGCGGCGCAGGTTGGGCTGCACTATCGTGCTGCATGGCGTCGTCCGGCACGGACGCATCACCCCAAAGCTCGTCGTGCAACGGGAGGGCGGCGGCGACTGCTGCGGGTGCGACCACTCTCATCGCTGCGCGTTGGTCGTGTTCGCAGTCGGCCGCTACGACGCGATGCGGCTCAGGATGCGTTGCACCATCGTGCTGCATAGTGTCGTCCGGCACGGACGCGTCAGCTTGAAGCTCGTCTCCAGCTGGAGGACGGCGGCGGCCACTGCTGCGGGTGCGACCACACTCATCGCTGCGCGTTGCTTGGCGCGCTCGTACCGGGCGCTCGCTTCCGCTACGCGCAGCTTGCTGCTGTAACCAAGCTCTAAGCTCGGCGCCCAGTCGGGATTAGTCTCGTCCATGAGACTTGATGGTTTGCCTGAAAGCAACCATACATTCATGATTTGATCGCAATGAATGTCGCGGCATTCCAAAATGAGCTAATGCTGCCGGCACCACCGGCGCAATCATATGAGGGAAAGTTTGCTTGGGAGCAATGATTTCAAAGAGTTACTAGTTCTACGTAATTTCCGCACACGCTCTCGTATTTTCTTACCTGTAATAAAGTGACGACCGCATACACGAACGTTGGCGAGGTTTTTCAAATCCTTGCGGTTCAAACGCGCCAGCCAGGCGTTCCGGCGCTTTTCGGACAGCGTCTGTGTGCGCTGGCACTGCCATGAAATAATTTTCGGCAACAGGAACATTCCTGGGGGTGGCTCTGCACTACCTGGCCTTCGTAAGGTCTTGCTTCTGCTGCCGCAGCCAACTACAGCACAATTCGGCATGCTGACGGTCTACAAATTCGCAGCGACGAGGGAATCGCACGGCTGCCTGCGTCGGCGTACACCCCAATATGGCGTCCACGTATCCCAGAAGGCCCTGTGAATGGCATCCGATGACGTCCGTGCAAACTATGTATATGGACATGTAGACATGGTGTCGGACGCCCGTGGGAAGGCAGGCCGGCACCACCGACATGGCCACATTAAACAGGAAGGGTGACAAAACAGAGTCCTGCGGCACGCCCAGGTCCACCGGACGAGGCTCGGAGAGTTTCCCCCCCACTCTCACACGCATGGTGCGACCGCTCAGGAAGCCGCGAACATATCGCAAAAGACTCCCGCTCACGCCGGCCGCCTCAAGCAACGCGAGAATCGGTGCGCGGTGGACGTTGTCAAACGCGCCCGAGACGTCCAGTAGCAGCAGCAGCGCTAGCTGTCCTGCCGCCCTGGCGTGCTCAAGCGCAGTGACAACGTCCGAGATGGAATCAGCCGTGCACCGTATTCCGCGGAAACCCGTCTGCCGCTCGTCAAACAAATAAGCCTCCGCGGCCCGCTCGTTCAAACGCTGCAACGCCATATGCTCCATGAGCTTACCTGCCGCCGATGTTAGTGCCACTGGATGGTATCCACTCAGCTCCGTGGGTGAGTGACCTGGCTTTCGGATGGGACAGACGACCGCGGTGCGCCAATCCTCCGGTAATTCCCCGCGTTCCCACACCAGGTTCATCTGCTGCAGGAGGATTTGTCGTTGCTCCACACCCAGGTTTCGTAACATCTGGTAAGTCACCCCGTCCGGCCCGGGCGCCGAGCGGCGGCGGCAGCGCGACAGCGCATTGTTCAGTTCCGCCGCACTGAAAGGCGCGTCACAGGGGCCATCCGAGGTGACGGGGAAGAGGCGGGCATCGCTTCCGGCGCTCTCAGGTATCTCCGAGCTCGCATCGTTCGTGATGCAGGGCGGCGCGAAGCGATCGGCGAACCTCTCTGCCAGCTGTTCGTAGCTTAGGCCGCTGGAGATGGCAAGTGCGGCCAGGGGCTGAGGGTTCACCTGTTGCTCCGTTAAGCGCCGCAGAATTTCGAATAGCCTCTGAGAGCTGGTGTCTTCCTCCATCCTTTGGCATAGTGAAGCCCACTGCCGGCGGTACAGTTTGTTAGAGTGGCGCCGCGCCGCCGCGTCCAGGCGGTTGTAAACAGTCCAATCGGCCGCTCGGTCGGTTCATCGCGCCCTGTTCTCTGCGCGGTCTCGTTTCTCGCGCAGCCCGAGCAGCTTATTGTCAGGTGTAGGCTGACCTGCCCGCACCTCTGCTCGTCGGTGGCTGCGAGGGCGCTCCGAACCAGACTCGAAAAGAAGTCGGCACCAGTGGCGGCCGCTTCAACGACCGCCTGCCTGAACGCGCTCGAGTTGACGATGGAGTAAGTTCTTTTGGCGCGCGCCTCCGTAGCAGTGGGCTCGATGAGGATGGAGTAATGATCTGAGCCCCAGAGTGATGGTGATCGACGCCATGTCGCCTCTGTCCCCCTGGATGCGAAGGCAACGTCGATGCAGGAGCCGGGTGTTCCGCGTCGTCGAAAGGTGGGCTCGCCGGTGTTCAATGGGGTGAGTCCCAGCTGCGTTGCTGCGTCGTGCAGGTCGTCCCCTCGCGCGGAGTGTCGCGCACTACCCTACGCACTGTGATGGGCGCTAAAATCACCACAGATGATATGGCGCGGGGCACAACACGAGGACACTGCACGAAAACACAGCGCGTTCCACGCGGCAGCTGGGCGCACATGAACACAGGCCACCGACGTGTCAACACCATCGACGCGCACTGTCACCACCACACACTCCTGGGCATCGTTTGTCACCGCCGCCAAACCAACGAGAGCATGTTGAACGTCACTGCGCACGTAAATCGCTCACCGTGATTTCCCGGGGCGATGGGCACGATCACAACACGGCACTGCAGCACAGGTGGGTTCCTCGCACGTTGTTGGGGAGTGGTATCCAACATAGCCAGGGAGCCTCATCTGGGGCTCCCCGTCTTGTAAACGAGCGTACGTCTCTTGCAGCGCGACCATCTCTGGTGCTACCTCCGCGATGCGGACTCGCAACTCGGGATAGCCCGCCGTAATAGTGCGCACATTCCACTGCAGGATGGATGGGATGCGGGGGGGAACCCGGCGACTAGCTATGGTGCTCGCCTATCCGTGCGGGGGCACCTGCAGCTTCTAAGCAGGCCCGGTGTCCATCGCTGCCCTCGGGAAACAGGGCACAGAATCTGCCAGTCCCGCGCGTCAGCTGGTACGCCGGTCGTTGCTCGCTGCGTGGCCAGCGAGCCACGCTTCGCCTCCGCCGAACCGGCTGTCGTCTGCTCCTGTAATTGTTGGCGCGGCCGCTGGCTGGACTGGTGGCCCTGCTGCTGCCGCTCTCCTCCCGTGAGTGCCTGCGCATACGAGAGAGGGCTCGGCGTGCTCTGCTCTTGCGCCCGCTGCTGTTGCGCGGCTGGCGCTGCCATCTCGGCCTGCACCACGGCCCCAACCATGGCCCCAACCGCCCGCCTGGAGAGGGGCGCCTCTGATGTGGCCATCAAGGTGGCCACGTGGCGTTCTTGCTGCAGTGCGGGCACACAGGGTCCGTGGCCTCGTGCTGTCCACCGCAGTTGATGCATTGGGGCTTCCTGGTGGTTGTTGGGTCTTGGCATCCCACCGCTGCCACCACTGTTGGGACTGGGTGTCCGAGCCAGGAAACGGTCGAGGCGACGGTGAGTAAAAGGACGTTTATGTACACTATGTACAAGGGCTTTTACATGATGCAAGGGTCAAGAGCACCACGGGCTAGCACAAAGAAGGGCGGCCCCGGCGGCGACCGTAGCTCCGGCGTGATGGCTCTTCTGCTGCCCGTCTGCTGCTCAGGTTCAGCGCTGCTCTGGTTTTAAAGCCGCTGGTAACGGTTACGGCAGCCAGCCGTTCAAATCCTCCAATCAGGTCACGGCACTGGCCACCGTTCAAATTAGACCAATGGTCGAGAAGCGCCGGCCGGCGACGCGCCGGAGGAGCCCGCACCGACGTAGAGGAGGGAAGGAGGAAGGGTCCGTGTCGGCGCCGGTGTGGCGGTATGAGTCACGCTGCACGTCGCGACATGTCCGAGAGTCTGGGCCTGCTTTGAGCGCCGGCGGGCGCGCAGCGCTGGTTTAAACAGGCCCGCCAGCGAAATGTGGGCGCCGGCACTACAGCACCACCGCCGCCAGACAATGCGCCACGAAGACGAGCTACTTCCGCGTGGCTCGGATGGGGGGCGCGCTCGTACGTCAGGCTCCTCCAAGTTCTCATCCGGTGTTCAGCCGCAGGTAGCTCCAGGCTCCTTTCCGAGAACGGGTCCCGCTCGTCAGGACAGGATCCCTGTTCCGCAGCTTTGTCGCCCAGGTGACTGGATCAGCTTCGCTCGGTCCTTCGGAAGAACTTGCTTCTCAGCATCGGTCGTTGATCGTTCTGCATGTTGCCAAGAACCGACCGACAACAGGCAAGACCCAACACGAGCAAGTGCCCTCCGTCACCCGTCAAAACGCCAGACTTATAGGTCACAAAAACTCTGCTAGCAATAGTTCTGTCCCCTTTTCGCTCCCTCTTCAACAAGAGACACATGTGGGATACCAGAACTTGAAAGTAATTAACTCAAACAAAGTGTCAAACACATGAAACACTCGGAATGAAATGAATGCTAAATAAATTCGCTCTCTTGAGATCACTCGGTCAGGAAAACACTCAGCTGAGGCCACAAATGAGGATATCAATTTTTTCCCCGATCTACGATCGAACTTAACAGCCGTTCGCGAAGAGACAAAATGTAGGTCACGAGGAGGCGAAGGCAGCCTTGCTTAGAACACACGGCTTAGTGCCTCTACGCCAGCGTTTAACTCGGTTAAACGACACCCGCTGCCGCGGAAGCTAATGACTCTGCCTCTTTCGCTGTAGCTGCGCTTTTCTCTCTCTTTCTACTACCGTGGAAGCTAATGTCTCTGCCTCTTTCGCGGTAGACGCGCTTTCCTCTCTCTCTGTACTTGTCCTTCCAGTTTCTACGGGAGGTACAGTACGAGAGCGATTCGCTTTCACTCACTAGCGACTTGTCCCTTTCTTTGCACCTCGTGAGCCAGTCGCGCCGTCTCATAGCGAGTGCGCAACGCTTCCGGTGGGACCGTTGTTTCTTTCTCTCTGTTCGTGGTGGCAAGTGAGACATTCCACGAGTCTTTAATTTCTCGCGCACCCGCTTGCCTCTCCGCTCGAGGTCAGGTTCGCATCTACACGGCCTTTTGATTTAACGCCTACTAAATGGCGTTATCCTGACACGCGGCTTTCTATCGCGATAACTGCACTTGGCCGAGCGCTTAGACGGTTTGTTCTCTCTAACTTTCCTGCCCCTGTCACTACGGCCCCGTACAATCTTGCACTTTTTGAGCCGTACACGCGTTTTCCTTGCGCGCGCGTGCCGCTTTCTGTGGGAGCGCGGTTTCTCCCGTGACTGCAGCGGAAAGCGAGAGCCCGCATGAGAGCACGTGCCTTTGCGTGTCTTGCTCTCTCTGTGCTCGCGGCAAGATTCACCCCTGCCTCGCTCCTTTATTTTGAGCTTCTTGAGCAGCGCTCTCGTGTATCTCGGTTTCATCCCTTGATACTCTTTCTTGCGTGAATGCTTGTATGCTTTCTTTTTGCAGTTTATTCTACTGCCCAGATCCATGAGCCTCGGCAGACTTATGCGCTTCGCTTTGCGCGATAGTGATGCCTCGCACATTTCTCTAGCTCTGGTTCTGACGCTAGTTACAGGGCTGACAACGTGACTGACTTTACTGAAGTCATTTTGCCGGCGACGCTGGCGCTTCCGATGGTGGAAACCCGTTTTCGCGCGTTTGCCCTTTCTCTCTTTTCGGCGGCGCCCGTCTTTCTTCTGCCTGCCTTTCATCTTTCGGCGGCACCACTCTTTCTTTTGCCTGCCTTTCATCGTCTTTCGTTGACAGCTGTCTCTCTTGAGCATGCCTTTACTGTCCTTTCGACGGCAGCACTGTTTCTCTTGTTTGGCTATCACCTTGTGGCGATAGCTCACATTCCTGAACTGGCGGTGCCTTTCCTTCCGGTTGCAGCTTTCTATCGTGAGCTTTCCTTTCATTTTCGCCTGTGGAAGCACAGTCTGCTTCCGTCGCCTAGGTTTCTGCTCTCTGACAACATCACTTTGATTGTCATCCAATTCACATGTGCTACTTAGAGTAGGCCTGTCTTTAGCGCCTTTACTAGCGTCCTCCAAACTGCGTTCTTCCTCGTCAGCCTCTACGAGTGCACATTCGTCCTCATATTTCTCGGACGGGTTGACTTCTACCGCCGCTATGTTGTCTGGAACGTTCTGTTCTCCACTGTCGTCCAGCCCCTTAGTTTCTTCAGGCGCGGACGAACAAGTGTTTTCAACTGACATGAGTGCTGGCATACAGTTCTCGTCATGCTCCTGTCGCGTTTCAACCAATGTCGGATGAGGGTCGGCTCTGAACTCAGTCGCGGTGTTCCCGCTACTGCAGCTGCTTTCTGGAAAGTCGCAAAGCTCAGAGCAGTGCGAAAGCACGGGACTCGTTTCGCATCGCTCGCTGCAAACACTAGCGCACAACTCAGCGTCCGCAAACTCTATATGCGTCCGCATCCGTTGATCGGAAGTCTCAGGTTTCTGCATTTCTGTTGAATGCGCTGCACAACACGGTGTGCCGTCCTCGTTTACTTCGCTTGCGTCGGCGCATGCGTTTTCATTAATGTCCAGACGGACGTCCTCTCTGCCCTGTTCGGCAACTTCTCCTGCTTTCGACGCGCTAGGAGATTCGCTTTCCGGTAACTCCGCCACAATTTCAATGGGCGAGACCTCTGTAAGTGCATCGTCCGATGCTGTGACTACCTTATCCGATGGTATAGAGGTTTTCTCGCTTGGCGAATGCGGGGCAATTCCCTCTGTTACAGCAGCAGTTACATCTGCCAAGTACGGACTACGTTCCTCTGTGCCGCACTGCCAGCTCTGCTCTACAGCTACGCCCTCTACCTCTTTGTCACGATCCTCCGACCCTTCAGCATTTTCGAGCCACTGTAAAATGTCGGCTTTAAACTGGTACGGAAAATCGTTAAACGATGGAGTGCTATTCTCTCGCAGGTACCTTTGGCGAAGGTCCAGCGGTGACACGTTATATTTCGCCAGTAAGAAGCTTTTCAGCTCATCGTAGTCCGCCAAGCCATCGTCCAACAGGCGCTTGATAACGTCATACGCTTCGCTGGAAAGCAGGGCTACCAACTTCTGTGCCCAACCATTCCGCTCAACGCGCTTTCTCTCGCAGACGCACTCGAACTCCGCCAAATATTTCGCCATATCTTCGGCGATCACGAAGGGCTGCAGCCTGTCTCTCAGCTGCTGACCGTTAGTCTCATGCAGAGCGGACAATGTTTTATATTTCTCGAAATCGATCTCATGCGCTTCAAGCTCCAGGTCCATCAGTTTCTTAGCGCGAGCATGCCGTTTCATTTCAAGCTGCCTCCGTTTTTCTGCCTCTTCGAGCTCAAGCTGCTTCTGTTTTTCTGCCTGCTCAAGCTGCTTCTGTTTTTCTGCTTTTTCGCGCTCAAGCTGTTTCTGTTTTTCTGCCTCCTCGCGCTCACGTTCTGCCTGTTCGCGCTCAAGCTGCTTCTGTTTTTCAGCCTCTTCGTGCTCACGGCGTCTTTTGGCCTCCTCGCGCTCACGGCGTTCTATGATCTCTTCCCAGGCCTCATTGGCTTCCTCAGCCGTTACATTCTCCTTTCGCATGATCTCAAGAATCGCATGCTTTCGTTTTGCGGGGCCCAAATCAATGCCCAACTCTTCACAAATTTCGATGAGTTCCTTCACTTTGAAGTTCTCCATCGCGCACAATAGCCTCTTGTAGCTTGCCCTTTTAGAATTCCCTTGCGGTTCACTGCTATAGCACTAGCATGACACGCGCAAGTAATTCTTTCCAAAACGCCTCGTTTACTCCCTCTGCACCAGCTTTCGTTTCAAAGCGCTCCGACTTGGCTCGAAACAGCAAAGCTCTCTCCAGTGCAACACACAGCCCTACTCTAAACTACAATCACGTGTGCTAGAGCAGTCTGGCGAACTGAGGGGAAAACATCAGGCACTCACCGCGCCGAGGTAGCTGACGCCGGTCGATCCCGCAGCTGCCATCCACTGTTGGGTCTTGGCATCCCACCGCTGCCACCACTGTCGGGTCTTGGCATCCCACCGCTGCCACCACTGTTGGGACTGGGTGTCCGAGCCAGGAAACGGTCGAGGCGACGGTGAGTAAAAGGACGTTTATGTACACTATGTACAAGGACTTTTACATGATACAAGGGTCAAGAGCACCACGGGCAAGCACAAAGAAGGGCGGCCCCGGCGGCGACCGTAGCCAACACCACCTAGACTTTTTTAAGGCCTCTCCACGTTTGCGTGACGTCACCGCACTGCGACGGCCCAGTAGATTCGGCTTCCGCGCTCGCACGCATTTCGCGCTTTTCAGAGTGCTGATTATGTCTCTCGAAAAGAAAATTACTTTTTTTAAATCGTGTTTTGCTTGCCCGCAACCTAAGGGTATGTTTTTTTGTTCTTGTTTCTTTCAAAGTATAAGCAGTTACATTTTGGCAGACTGATTTCATATCAAAGCGCGCCTTTCGCATGTGTGAAGATACGTTCGTAACATTTTTTTATTTATAATGAACAATGCAGAGGACTTTCAGAAGTCGTACTTTATTTTCAGATGAGAAACACGATCAGTAGCAGTAGGAGGTAAGGAAACTGTTGCAGCACTGAATCATAAAATGCAGTAAGTGAAGATAACAGCAGAAAAGCTGTAAACAGAAAGCGAACACAAGAAAAGATGGAGAATATACATTAATACAACGCAAAAACTGGTTCAGAAATTAAAAAAACTAACAAACACAGTCACAAGCACGCACGGTAGTCAATTCTTCAATGTCTTCAATTTTCTCTCTTTTTCTTTTGCTACCTTTTCAACTATAAGTTGATCATTTTTTCTTTTGCAAAGGTTATTTAGAAGCGTGTTTGCAGCTGCACTTAGGACATAGTGCATTACCAACTGCGGAGTGTGCCCATTCTCACACACATCAAAGTCAATGCCGTCGTTTATCACATCATGTGTGAGTGCCAAGAGAGCCTCTTTTGGTTTGGTAGTGCAAGAAATTGTGTCGCATGCTGTTCGCTTCTCAGTTTGTCAAGAACTATCTCAGCAGTAAGAACAGCATTTACTATGGCAGGCTGTGGAAACTTGAGACCACCACGAGTCATGGCCTGGACTAATTCCCCACCTTCTACTTCAATGTCATCTTCTAGCATTAAATTTTCTTTGCAAGCCATGCATGACAGCTTTTTGAACGCAGCGTGGGCACAATAGCCAGCAACGTAAGTGGTTGCTGGGAGATTTGGCGCCTTCTTCGCATAATCGTTGTCCGTTACCTCAATGTCAAACACTTCAAGTATTGCATCGTTTACTGCCACCACATCTGTTGCAGCCTCAAACTCCGGGAACTCTAGAATGTTCTGCAGACGAAGCTTTCGCTCCGACTCCTAGACTTGTCTTATAGAAATGTGGTATTGCGCACCGGAGAGTTGGCGGTACTTGCCGAACCTCTCTTCCAAACAATCAGTCTGAAACTTTCCTAAAAGTACATACTTAAAGTTCACTTCCTCTAGGCAATACCTGGTTACCTTTACTAAGGTGTCTGTCGTGAGTCGGAGCGCACTGTGAGAGCACTGTGAGCGCACTCCTCGTGTGTCTGCAGTGACATGGCGATGGCATCTCGTAAAGAAGCTTCTTCAAGACGCATCCTCTTTTCAGCGGGTGCTTCTCGGGACGTAGTGGCGGGTGCGGAAAGGTATGCGGGACAGTTCGGGAATACACTGGGAATGGCGTCGTAGATGAGACGAGCGATCTTCAGTTTTGCCTCGACGACATTGCCCGTTTTTGAGTCCACATACTTAGTAGTAGTCCGAATGTCTGACTCTTTAAAGTGCCGCTCGCAGACCTGCAAAGCCCAGCGCAGATAAGGTCAGCATATTTAAGATGATTAATTCCATGGGTGCAATAGCCATTAGCGCAGTGAAATATTTCATCTTTAGAATATTTCCAACTCGCCTAGCCACTAGGCCATGTTGTAGCGCATTATGTACACACAGCTACGTCGCGGAATAAATATCACGATTTTTTTACTTACCACTGAGCGCTTTCCGGGTTCGAAATCAGCACGTGGAATGGCTTCCAACCATCGCCTCCTTCTGTCAGCATCAGCTGGGAAAGTGAAGACGCGCACAGGCTTTTCTCCATCGTAATTCCCGCGGCAGCCGGGAACACAACAGTGTCCTGGCATTTTAACAAATGGCCCAGGAACTGTCACACGCACACATCACTTTCACAGACGTTTCCCAGGATTGCACTTCGAGTATTCACAGCTGGCAAGGAAGCTTCAGCAAATGACAAAGAAAGAAATAACAGCGGAGGAACAGCATGTAACATACGTGCAGCACATGTTCAAGCACGACGCTAATGATGTTTACAGCTATCGCGATGTCTCCTTTCAAATGATTGCTTTCAACAATTTACAAGAAAAACTGCATAAAGTAAGCTTTTAAAAACTGGACAGTTTCTAGAAATGCGAACGAAGATTTTTACATCGAACGAAATATTTTTCATGTCTTCTAACAGAGTCAAATTCTTTATCTTCAATTTTTTATACGCAAATACGCCTCGGAGTACTCTGCTCTTGAACGGTTTGAAACAGCGCGGGAGGAGAACGGCGGCAGCGGCCGCCAGGAGGTGCTGCCGCAGCCGTCAGTCGTGGCTGCTCCCGCCGTCGTAGTGCGGTGACGTCACGCGTAGGAGGAGGATCGTGGAGAGGCCTTAAAAAGTCTAGGTGGTGTTGCCGTAGCTCTGGCGTGATGACTCTTCTGCTGCCCGTCTGCTGCTCAGGTTCAGCGCGGCTCCGGTTTTAAAGCCGCTGGTAACGGTTACGGCAGCCAGCCGTTCAAATCCTCCAATCAGGTCACGGCACTGGCCACCGTTCAAATTAGACCAATGGTCGAGAAGCGCAGACCGGCGACGCGCCGGAGGAGCCCGCACCGACGTAGAGGAGGGAAGGAGGAAGGGTCCGTGTCGGCGCCGGTGTGGCGGGATGAGTCACGCTGCACGTCGCGACATGTCCGAGAGTCTGGGCCTGCTTTGAGCGCCGGCGGGCGCGCAGCGCTGGTTTAGACAGGCCCGCCAGCGAAATGTGGGCGCCGGCACTACATGGTGCAGGCCACGGTCTCGTGCGGACGGCCACAGCGCGTGCAGCGGGAGGGAGCCCTGCAGGCCCTGGTTGCGTGAGCCAGACTCGCGCACTTCCCGCACTGCAGGGGCCGCGGGCGGCAGGGCCGGACAGCGAGGCGGCGCCTGGAAATCGAGATAAACTCCGGTGGCGTCGGCGCCGCGAATCTGATGGTGAGCGTGCCACCAGAAAGCGACGCCGACGTCATCGGCGCTGATGATTGAGTCGCAGCGAGCAGCTCTTCTGCAGTCTTGCGCCGTCCGCGCCAAACACCAGGCCCGCGCACTGGTTCCGAGGAGCGGGCTCTCGAGTAGTGCACTGCACGGGCTCGGGCCAGCCCAAAAGCCCGGGCCCGGCCCGGCCCGCGGGCCGGGCCGGGCCGGGACATGATTTGTTTTCCCGGGCCTGGGCCGGGCCCGAAGTTGCGGACCCGGGCCGGGCTCGGGCTTAAAGCTGCGGGCCCGAGCTGGGCTTGGGTCCATGCAGAAACGGCTGGTGTTCGGCTTTTCATTCACTATTGCAGAGTGAAGTACATAACTGCGGCATTGAAGCAGCGACACGGATGAGCTATGAGTTATAGTGCGCGGTGAGAAATAAAACGAAACTTTATTCATTTACTTATTTATTTCCTTATTTCCACGCTGCGGTGCAGTAAGGGTAAAATTCAACCGACCTTAATTGGCCATTGATCGTTCGTCATCCCAAAACATACCTATACACAATTAGAAATGCATTCGGGAAGAACATATTAATTTAAGACGCTTATAGTCTTCAAACACACACCGTGAAATACTCAAGCCTTTTAGCTTTTCGTTTCTGCTGAAAGGCGACCAATTCGGCCATGAGTTCGACCTGTGAGATCGCGTTCACTAAAACAATATCATACCACTATTTGCTAAGCAGCTTTAATGTTTATACTTTGCGGGCGGCAAAATACAGCTGAATAAATTCATGAGGGAATGCAAAGTAGTCTATCACGCGTGTATGCAGCCCTTTTTATTTGGGTCTCGGAACTTCCGAGTTTATCTTTGCGCACCTATACGAGATCACTGTCCAAAAGACGGGCCTGGCGAGCACTACTCTTCATCACCTCCTTCTGGGTTAAAAAGAACGAACTTTCTGCAAGCCAAACTGTGGTTTCAGAACCTTTTTCAGTCAGTTTCTTATCAGTCTAGTAGCAGTCTACTTGCTAAGAGTGAGCAGCATACCTCAAGCGTTACTGTGAAACGGGCCGGGCCGGGCTGGGCTCCAATCCGGGATTCACGGGCCGCGCCGGGCTCGCTAGAGCGATAATATAGCGGGCCCGGGCCGGGCCCGGGCTTCAGATTGAGGCCCGTGCAGTCCTCTACTCTCGAGCGCGAACCTGGACGCCCTTGATGACTGTGGTGGCTAGCAGGGCTTTTAGAGTATCTCTGCTCCCCGCGGCCACGGCCACCACGTTGCGCCGGGTGTTGACCCGGACCGCCAGGACGCCAGGTCGGGGCCCGATCTCCTCGGCCAACTCCCAGCCCTGGTGTTTGGTGAAGGCTGCTCCTCGGTCGGCTGGCCGGAAGAGCACCGTGCCCACCAGGCTCGCAGGCAGCTCCACAGCAGCCGCGGCTCGAGCCAGGGCCGCGCTGCGTCGCCTTTGTGCCCTGGTGGTTTGAACCCGCCACGGGATCAGGTCCCGCTGCTGTGAAGCCACGGGTTGCGGCACGCTGGGAGGCGAGGCGCGCTCGCTACTAGCAGATGACGCGCGCTCCTGCCCCGCTGGTGGCGCCGCCGCAGCTTTCGCCAGACCCCGCGTGGCGGGTTCCGGCGTGGCCTCTGTTCTGCTCTTTCCGCTTCCGGCAACAGCAGGCTCGGAGAGGAGGTCCTGGTTGCCCTGCGAGGGGTAAAGCGCCGCCGCGGGAGAGGGAACTCGTGCGCTCGCTCCGGGCCAGCGCCTCTAGTTTTAGGTGGCATTGTACGGGCTCGGTGCCGGCAACTGGTTTGGGCTGGCCCGAGTGAGGCAGCGCGGAATGCGTGCGTTTGGCGGTGCAAGCCTGGGTTGGACCGCTACCGCCTTGCTCGCTGTCCACGCTGCGTAGCGGGGGTGGGGGGGACGGCGATGGAACCCGCTTTCTGTGTGTGGACTCGTCCATGGCCTCCAACGCCTGGTCCGTCGGTCCGCCCGCGATGCCTGCTTCGAAGCCCCGGGCCCCCAGAGCGGCAGCAGGAAGGTCCGCGGCCGCGTGCCGGGGAGGGGGCACGCTCTCAGCAACACGTGGTGGCGGCTGCCCCGTTCTGGGTTCCAGCGGTGTCCAAAACATCGAAGCAGCAGCCTGGGATGGTGTTAGCTGCGTCAGCTGCACCTCCTGCGTCGCCCGCTGCACCGCGACCAGGAGTTCTTGCAACGCATTTGCTGTGCATGGCCTCGCGTTTAAGCTAAATGACCGTGGGGGTGCCGCGTTTCCAGGGCTGCGTGGTGATCGACTCGCATGGGAAACGCGAGGGGGCTCCATGCTCCAAACCCCCTACGCGCCGTATGGCGCCAGGTGCCGCGGTTGCCATTATTATTAGAAATAATAGGTGGCCTAATTAGGACATCTGAGGTGATAGCCACGTGGCAGAGTGATAGAGCAGGCGCGGAGCGATAAAAAAAGGCGGAGGAGGAGGAGACGGAAATCGGTGCGGTTAAAACTGCCCGGAGGAATCCGGAGAGGAGGGTTGCCGGCTGCGACGCGGGCAACACGCTGCTGCAACGAAAGGTCAAACGGTGGGCGAGGAGGCGAAGCGCGCAGTTGTACAGACCGCGAGGGGGCGACACACATGCGCAGTAGCACGCGGTTGCGCCGAAAGGTCAGGCGACGAAGGTGGTGGTGGTGTAAAACATTTATTTATACTATATACAAGAGAGGTATTGCTTGGACCGTGCCTGAAGGGCCGGCCCTCAGAATCACTAGGAGGGATCCCTAGTCCGGGACCCCTGTGGCCTCCGCGGCGGCCCAGGCTCTTGTCACCAGGAATCAAGGCGATCAAGGCAATCTTGTCACCAGGGCTCGTTGGTCCTGGAGAGTTGAGCAGCCGAGCAGGGCAGCCTCCCAGTCCTCTCGGGTGGGGTGGGGTGGGAAAGGAGAATTGGGGCATGCCCACACCATGTGATACGTGTCCGCAAACACTTCCCCACAGTGTGGACACTCGCCCGAAAAGGCCGATTTGAAATGTTTGAGCACTGCCGGGCACAGTACCGTGTTGATGTAGAGGCGAAGTAGCCAAAGCTACTCTGCCTTCTTGAGGTCTTTACAGGGGGGTGGGTATCGGCCGTGAGCGTTTTGATACAGGAGAGAGATATCCCGAAAAGTAATAGCCGGATTAAAATCAGTAGCCGGATCAGGCGGCGAGAGAGGCGATGCCCGGTGGTTAAGCGCGCAGGCGGTAGTGTCCGCTACCTTATTTCCCTCTATCCCCGCATGTGCTGGTGCCCAGATGATGGTGCGCCGGGTTGGGAAATCCCGGTACTCACGTCTGTGTAAAATGTGGAAGGCATGATCTGGATTTGGCCCTGCTCAAAATTGCGGCAAAATTGCGAAGGCAAGATAACCGCTGGTCCTTAATGGTAACAGAGTGGATTCCAAGAGAAAGCAAACGCAGTGGGGGACGGCAGAAAGTTAGGTGGGCGGATGAGATTAAGAAGTTTGCGGGGATACAGTGGCGGCAACTGACAAAGGAGAGGGTTAATTGGAGAGACATGGGAGAGGCCTTTGCCCTGCAGTGGGTGTTGGTTGGTTGGTTGGTTTATGGGGTGTAACGTCCCAAAGCGACTAAGGCTATGAGAGACGCCGTAGTGGAGGGCTCCGGACATTTCGACCACCTGGGGTTCTTTAACGTGCACTGACATCGCACAATACACGGGCCTCGAATCTCTCCTCCAAAGAAATTCAACCGCCGTGGTCGGGATCGAACCTGCGTCTTTCGGGCCAGCAGCCGAGCACCATAGCCACTGAGCCACCGCGGCGGCAGTGGGTGTAGTCAGGCTGATGATGACGATGATGATGAAAATTGCGGCAAGCTTCCCTTGAGTCGGTGATAATGACTCGGGATGCTGGATCAGCAGCTGCAAGTGCGATAGCAACTTCCTCCGCGAATGTAATGTTGAGGGCACGGAAGGTGAGGCCGTGAACTGGGTTGTTTTGGTGGACAACGGCAGCCGTGTACCAACCCCCATGATGTGGACCCGCTGCGTCCGTGTAAAATACCCCTGGTCGAGCGCCATACTGCTTGGAAATGGCCTCCGCTCGCGCGAGGCGGCGACCATCATGGGCATCTTTCGTCATGTTATTGGGGAGGGGCGAACCTTTAGTGCGATGCGCCAGACCCCGGGCATGGATACACGCTTCTCCTCTTGGGTTGTGTAATTGATGTGGAGGCGGGTCAGTAGGCGGCTACCCGCAGGTGTTTTGCTTAACCGCAAGTATTGATTGCTGAGATGAGCCTCGCGCAGCTCCCCAAAGGTGTTCGTCATCCCCAGGCCGAGGAGACGTTGGTTGGAAGTTGCAATTGGGAGGTCCAGAGCTCTGTTATAGATTTTTCGGAGAATCACTTCGAGAGCGTTCTCATCGCATTTGCGCAGGTGGAGGTACGGTGCCGAATATAGGATTCCACTGGTTACGAATGCATTGGCCAGCCGCAGGGCGTCTTTGCATCGCAACCCGCCTCGTTTTTTTGATACCCGGCGGACCATACGGCCCACCTGATCCCCCACCTTGCGGAGTTTCTTCAGCGTGCTGTCAATCTTGCGGTTCTCTTGTATGTAGAGTCCCAATACTCTGATTTCATCGTGTTCAGGTATCGGGCCACTAAGCAGGCAGAGGGCAAATTTGGTTGTGCACCTTGGATTGGGACGTACGGGCAGGAATTCTGATTTGCTCGGGGAGCACTCAAGGCCGCAGCGGCGTGCATAATCGTCCACAATAGCCGCCGCTTGCTGCAGGTTGGCCTCGATTTCTCCAAACGAATCGTGTGTTGCCCAGAGGGTGATGTCGTCCACGTACATTGCATGCTGCACACCCGGGACCTCATCCAGCAAGGTAGGGAGCTTCATCATGGCCAGATTGAAGAGAAGAGGCGAGAGGACTGCTACCTGTGGAGTCCCTCGCGTACCAAGTTGGTAAGGGCCATGTTCACTGTCTTGGAGTCGGATATATGATTGCCGATCTGTGAGGAATTGCTTAATATATTGGAATGTGTTGTACCCACACTTCACTTGGGACAGGTGGGAGAGGATGATATCATGCGTCACATTGTCGAAAGCACCCCGCAAGTCCAATGCGAGGACCACCTTGTCATCGCTAGGGTGCTCGACGGGATCAAGAATCTCTCTATGAAGTTGCAGCAGCACATCTTGTGCGGACCGGTGTGGGCGGAACCCGTACATGGTGTCTGCAAAGGCGTTGTGCGTTTCTAGGTAGGTGGATAGTCTGTCACGAACCATGGTCTCCATCAACTTCCCCACACAAGAAGTGAGAGATATGGGTCGGAGGTTGTCAGTGTTGACAATTTTGCCTGGTTTGGATATGAGTGTGACGAGAGCCGTCTTCCAATCCACTGGGAGAGACGTACCTCCCGTCCAGATGGCATTGAAGTATTCGAGCAGCCGCTCGTAGGCCGGTTCGGGTAGGTTGGCGAGAAGTTTCACAGTTACCTTGTCCCTGCCCGGGGCTGTCCCTCGTTTAATTTTGGCCTGGGCCGCTTTGAGGTCGTGAAGCTGGAACGTTCGATCCAGCTCTGCGTTCTCAGAACCTGCATAAGAGTATGCGGGACCACGCGAATCCTGGTCTGTGTACAGATATTTGTCTCGGAGCGCGTCAGCCAATTTGGCTGTGTCTCCGTTGAAGGCGTGAATTGCTCGTTGAAGATGTTTTTGTGTTTCGGTGCGGGTTTGAGGGCGCGGAAAAGGCGCCACGTGCTCCGGCTCGACATTTGCCGAGCAGCGGTGTTGCATCGGTCCACCCAGTTCGAGTCGGCGAGTTGGGCCGCATACTCTGCCGCTTGTTGGGTGAGTTCCGCGATGCGGATTTTGAGTTGCCGATTGTGCTTCTGCCGGCGCCATCGGCGGACGAGGCTGTGCCGGGCCTCCCAGAGGTGAAGGAGGTGTTTGTCCACCGCCGGGTTCACCTCTGAGAGCTGAACGTGCTGTTCGGTATCATTGAGTTTGCAGAGGAGGTGTTGTGACCAGGTAGTGTAACCTTGATCCGCTATAGGGGTAGGGTTAGTGTAGTTGGATCTGAATTTGGTCCAGTCTGGAAGGGTTGCTTTAGTGTGAGGTCTTGTAAGGAGTTTGGGGCGGATTGTGGTCGCAAGAATGCAGTGGTCGCTACCCAGGGTTTCCTCGGTGTTGTGCCATTCTGCATATCTAATATTATTGGTAAAGGTGAGATCTCGGCACGTGTCGCGTGCCACGCAGTTCCCAATGCGAGTGGGTTGTGCAGGGTCCGTGTGAAGAGTAAGGCCCAACGTTGACGCAAGTTCCGCCAGCTTGCATCCTCGTTTTTCTTCACGTATGTATCACCATAAGGGGCTGGGGGCATTAAAGTCCCCAACGATTATGAGGGGTTCCCTGTTCGCCACCTTTAACGCCCGACTGAATAAGTCTGCAAATGTGACGTTTGGAAGTTTGGGAGAGCTGTAAACGTTGAGTACGTGTAATGGGTGGTGCTGTTTGCGTATCGGAAGGATAGTCACCATCTATTACGAGAAAATCGCCTTGTAATCCAGGTCCACCGGGGAGGCGGTATAATTGTTATGTACGCTGAGGCAGCCATGCGCAACCTGCTGATCATCATCATCATCATCATCATCAGCCTGACTACACCCACTGCAGGGCAAAGGCCTCTCCCATGTCTCTCCAATTAACCCTGTCCTTTGTCAGTTGCCGCCACTGTATCCCCGCAAACTTCTTAATCTCATCCGCCCACCTAACTTTCTGCCGTCCCCTGCTATGTTTGCTTTGTCTTGGAATCCACTCCGTTACCCTTAAGGACCAGCGGTTATCTTGCCTTCGCATTACATGCCCTGCCCAAGCCCATTTCTTCTTCTTGATTTCAACTAAGATGTCATTAACCCGCGTTTGTTCCCTCACCCACTCCGCCCTCTTCCGATCTCTTAACGTTACACCTATCATTTTCCTTTCCATAGCTCGCTGCGTTGTTCTTAACTTAAGCTGAACCCTCTTTGTTAGCCTCCACGTTTCTGCCCCATAGGTGAGTACCGGTAGGATACAGCTGTTGTATCCTGCTGATACACTGAGTAATTTGTGAGGGTGGCTGCGTCCCCCGGCTCTTGGAGGGCCACTACAGCAGGAGGACTGGGGAACGTTGTTAGGAAAAGCCGTAGGTCGGCCCGCTTAGTACGGGCCTGAAACCTCTGCAGTTCCACTGTAAAATTTGGACAGTGGCCGAATTGCTGCGTGAGTACCATCTCGGTTTATGAATGTCCGCCATGATTATGATTAGAATTTATGCTTAGTAGGAAGGGGCCCGCCTCTGAGCCGGGTGCCCCAATGACAGCAGGTTGCGTCACGCTGGGCAGGTTGAGGGCGGGCTCCTGTTCCTCATGTGCGACTTTTGGTCTACCAGCCTTAATATTGGGGCTCTTTATACGCTTGAGTTGGCCGAAGCGCCTGGTAGTTAGAGTTTGTTTCGTCATATGTGTGGCTATAATGGTCGGAATTTTGTCTAGAGCCGCCTTGATGGTGGTTGCGATTTGCATATCTCAGGCGGAGAATGCGGAGTTCATCTGGGCCTCCAGTGCGCTAACCCTCGCCTCAAGCGCAGACTGCACGGTTGCAGTCTGTGCGTTTGCCGGTGTGTCACTCTCCATCTCCTCCACCGCGGGGGGAGTGGGTCTCTGGGTAGGAAAATTTTGGCGCGCCTCAGTGAGGGCAAGACGCTTCTGTAGGTTAGCGATTTCCTCTTTGAGAGCGGAAATTTGGGATTCCTCGGCCGTTTTTGGCGGCGGTTTGGAAGGGGGGGGGGGTATGAGAGGGGGCTGCCCTGCCCTTGCTGCTCGCCTGGGATCCCTGGATGACGGCTTGCGCCCACGTCCGCGAAGAACCTGGTGGGGGGGGGGGGTACTCGTTCGTTTCTCCACGCCGGCTTGGGGTGCTGGTGGTATTGCCTTAGGCACCTCCGACTTGTCGGTAGATGGACCGCCTGGCTTGCCGGTAGATGGACCGCCTGGCTTGCCGGTAGATGTACCGCGTGGCTTGCTGGTAGACGGACCGCCGTGCTTGCCGGTAGACGGACCGCCTGGCTTGCTCGGAGGCTGGTTGGCTCCCTTGTCTTTGGCTTGGCGGGGCCGCCGTTTCCGCCGTTTCCGGCGTTTACGGCGGCCCTTCTGCAGCGGTCCCTGCTCCGGGCGCAGGGCCTGGGGGGTTCGATACTTTGCAACGCACACGCGGGCCCCCGTTATATGGGCTCCGCCGCACAGAAAGCATTTTGGAACGCACTCGTGAGAGACCCCCCCCCCCCCCCCCTCAACGAGGTCGGCTTGTTGGCCGCACACACCACATTTGTCCGGTCTTGGGCCGGGGCAGGCGTCCATACGGTGACCGACAACACCGCAGTGACCGCAGGCCGGGATGGTGCGCTGGTATTCACGGACTTGGATGAGCATGCACTCGTAATGTACGTAGCGTGGCTTCAGCTTTCCGGAAAATGTTATTCGCGCCTTGTTTGACGTGCCGAATTTGCGTACCTCCAGAATCTCGCCATGGCGCCACTCGAGACTTGAGCGGAGGGATTCCGCTGTATCTGTATTGCGTACTGTTACCACGCCGAAGTCGGCGACGGCTGCTGCAGCGGCGAGGAGCGGCCACCTGCGCGGCACGTGACGTCACTCAGTTTCGCGCATGCGCATAATTCAGCAATTCGGCTCACGCGAAGCTCGGCTCTGACCCGCGTAGTGAAGCTTCTCGCTTAAAAACGAACCCAAAAGAAGTGTGGCGCTTTATCAACTGCAACAAAAAGGATGTGGTTGGTATTTTGGCAATCAAGGATGGCGACAATTTATTGAAAGACGACCTAGCACGAGGAGAGTGTTTCAATGTATATTTTTATTCCGTCTTCTCGGCTTGGTACTGAGACGCAAATACGGAACAGCAGGAATAGCTTAAGGCAATCCCAGATATCGTTATAACCGAACAAGACGTCAAATCAGCGCTACAAAATCTAAATGGGCATTCCGCCCCGGATACTGACGGCATTCCTAACTATATTCTATATTCTTTTTGGTTACTTTACTCAACAAGTCACTACAGACCGCGAAATTACCTGAAGATTGGAAAATAGGCAAAGTCACACCAGTTCACAAAAAAAAGGTGATCGCAGCCAGGTCTCCTATTAGCACCCCATATCATTGGCATGTGTTTCCTGCAGAGCCCTGGAGCAGATAATTATTCTGGACTTGGAAACCACCTTCAAGATACCAGTTTTTTCACATCAGCGCAGCACGGCTTTCAATCAGGGCTGTCATGTGCAACGCAGCTGAGTACATTCGTGACATTACATCCGGGACAAACAACTGTTTTCAGGTAGACGCTATTTTTCTAGATTTTAAGCACGCCTTTGATGCTGTACCGCAGCACCTTCTTCTGCAAAAAATATGATGCCTTGGTCTTCCTGACTACCTTTTCGGTTCCCTAAAAGATTATTTAAGCACACGCCAGCAGCAGGTGGTAATCAATGGTGCGTCATCCTCGTCTGTGGATGTTTTATCTGGAGTGCCACAGGGCTCAGTGCTCGGACCGTTACTGTTCCTCATATTAATCAATGATATCCCTGTCGGCCTCAGATCCACTGTCAAACTGTATGATGCTGACGAATGTATTTTGTATTCCCCTGTCACGTGCCTTGATGATTTGTGCGTATTACAGGCTGACCTTGACGTTTGTGAGTGGTGCTTGAAGTGCGGCATGGCATTGAATGTATCTAAGTGTTTCTATGCGCAATTTAGTGGTATACCATTGCTACGTATTAATTTAAGGCACCCCCACCGCGGCGCGGACTCCGCTCCTCGCAATGCTTATAAATGTTCATCTTCAATTCTATTTAATGCATTCGAAACTTCGCGGAAATGTAAAGCTTTAGAAACATTGCATGAGTGCGCCGCAGACGACGAATTCGGAATCAAAAAATGGCAGGTGATTTAGCTTTCGTAAGTACAAAGTATTGTGCGAAAGCATGGTTTTCTGCACGTGGACACCTCTGCCACGTACCTGAAATGAGCCAGCTATTCGCCTTTCCTTTCCTAAAATTCAATGGAGTCTATGGTGGTGGTGGTGGAAAACATTTATTTACACATGCACTACTGGAGGTATTGCATGAGCTGACCCAGAGGGGGCCAGACCTTACAAGTACTAGGTGGAGGTCCCCAGTTCGGGACCCCAGTGGCGTCGGCCGCCGCCCGGGCTCGCGCGACTAAGGCCCGTTGAGCCTGCAGGACAGAGCAGACGAGCAGGGTCGCCTCCCAGTCCTCCCGGGTTGGGTTGGGGTGAGGTGGGATAGCAGGGTTGGAGGGGCAGGCCCACACCATGTGGTAAATGTCCCAAGACTTCTACGCACAGTGCGGACAGCTGCCCGAGAAACAAGGGTCGAAGTGTTTGAGAGCAGCCGGGCACATCAAAGTATTGGTATACAGGCGAAGCAGAAGCCGCTCCTCTGCCTTTGAGAGACCTTTACACGGGCGGGGATAAAGACCATGGCCAGATTGATAATGTAAAACAATATCTTTAAAGGAGTAAGCGGGAGTGAATTCGAGTTCCTGATCGTCTGGGTCGGAGGGGAATGTCCGGTGAGAGAGCGCGCGGGCGGCGGCGTCAGCTGCCTCATTTCCCTCAAGGCCCATGTGAGCAGGAGCCCAAACGATACGCCGGTGCGCGGGGTCCCCGGTGTAGACGCTGTTTTGGAGAATGCGGTAGGCTAGATATGGTACCCAGCCCTGCTCGACGTTCCGACATGCCCCTCGCAAGTCGGAAATAACTGTTTTTGAATTGGAATGAGATGCAGCCAACGCAATGGCGACCTCCTCCGCGTGTGTTATTTGACGGGCTCGGAAAGGAAGGCCGTTTACTGTTGTGGATTGGTGGACGACTGCGGCCGTGTACCATCCCCCATGGTGGGGGCCGGAGGCATCCACCTAGAACACGCCGGGTTTCGATCCATAGTGGCGGGCCAGGCTTCCGCCCGCGCCAGGCGCCGGCCATTATGGTCTTCACGGTTCATGTTCGCGGGAAGAGGGCGCACGTGGAGGGCGCATCTGCACTGGGATGGAATACGTACGCGCTCTCATAATAGTGGTGTGTTGGATGTGCAATCGGGCAAGCAGGCGGCGACCCGACGATGTCTTTGAGAGACGTGTGTATTGGTTGGTCAAGTGGGCTTCCCGGAGCTCCTCAAATGTGTTCACCATGCCCAGCCCCAGGAGGCGCTTGTTGGAGGTGTTCACGGGGAGGTCCAGAGCCCGCTTAATAATTTTGCGGAGGATGACTTCGAGTGAATCCTCGTCTTGCTTCCGCAGGTGGAGTTATGTAGTCGAATATAGAATTCGACTGGTTACAAATGCATGCACCAGCCGCAAGGCGTTCTTACATCGTAACCCCCCACGCTTGTTAGAAACCCGGCGGACCAAGCGGCCTACCTGGTCCCCCACCTGACGGAGTTTGGCCAATGTTGTTCCTGACCGTCTGTTTTGATGTATGAAGAGCCCCAGCACCCGGACTTCGATATTTTCAGGAATTGGACCTGTCTCAAGAGACAATGCAATTTTGGCTGTGCACTTTGGTGAGGGGCGTATGTGCACAAATTCAGACTTTTGGGTGGAGCATTGAAGGCCGCAGCGGCGAGCATAACGGTCCACTATGGTCGCCGTCTCCTGCAGGTTGGCCTTAATGTCTCCAAGGGAACCCTGTGTGGCCCACAGGGTGATGTCACCGGCGTACAGCGCATGCTGCACACCGGCGACAGCGCCCAGCTGGGCCGGTAGGCGCATCATAGCCAAATTGAACAACCTGGGAGACAGCACCGCGCCCTTGGGTGTACCCCTGGTTCCTAAATGAAAAGGGCCATGTTCTTTATCCTGGATTCGAATGTAAGATTGTCTGTCGGTTAAAAATTGCCGAATGTATTGAAAGGCGTTTTTTGCCGCAGTTAGTCTGAGAGAGGTGGGTGAGAATGATCTCGTGGGTAACGTTGTGGACTGCACCCTTCAAATCCAAGGCGAGTACGACCTTGTCATTGTGAGGGCATTCGACGGGGTCGAGGACATCCCGATTTAGTTGTAGCAGGACATCCTGCGCAGATCTTTGTGGGCGAAACCCGAACATGGTGTCTGCGAAGAGGTGTTTGGATTCCATGAACTCGGACAACCTGTCACGTACCATCGTCTCCATGAGTTTGCCCACACTGGAAGTCAGAGAGATGGGGCGGAGGTTGTCCGTGCTGATGGCCTTGCCAGCTTTAGGAATGAAGGTGACCAGGGCGGTCTTCCAGTCGATGGGGAGTGGCACTTCCCCAAGCCAGATTGAGTTAATGTAATTCGATAAAGACAGGTAGGCCAGGTCGGGCAGGTTGGCTAACAATTTGACTGTAATTTTGTCCCGACCCGGAGCGGTGCCGCGTTTCATTTTTGCCAGGGCCGCCCTCATGTCGTGAAGCTGGAACGGTTGATCCAGCTCAACGTTCTCAGAACCTGCATAAGAGTACGCCGGCCCGCGGGGGTCCTGGGTAGTGTACAAGTACTGGTCCCGGAGCTTGTGCGCCAATTGAGTTGTGTTGCCCTGAAAGCTGTGTATTGCTCTTTGGAGGTGTTTTTGAGTTTCCGTGCGTGTTTGCGTTGGGTCAATTAGGGCGCGAAAGAGCCGCCACGTGTTCCGGCTTGACATTTGCCGCGCGGCTGTATTGCATCGGGCCACGCAGTTGGAGTCGGCGAGTTGGGCCGCATACTCAGCCGCTCGTTGAGTGAGCTCCGCGATGCGAGCTTTAAGTTTTCGGTTGTGCTTTTGCCGGCGCCACCGATGGACGAGGCAATGCCGGGCCTCCCAGAGGTGGAGCAGGTGTTTGTCCACATCCGAGACCGCCTCTGAGAGTTGAATTTGAGTTTCGGAGGAGCGAATTCCAGAGACCAAATGTTGTGACCAAGACTGGTAGCCTTGCTCATGTATGGTTGTGGTAGTGTTATAATTTTGCCTGAATTTGGTCCAATCTGGGAGTCGGGCTTGCGTTGTTGGTCGTTCGAAAGGATGGGTCCTAATCATTCCGTTCAGGAGGCAGTGGTCGCTGCCGAGGGTATCCTCGGTGTTGACCCAGTCTGCATACTGAATGTTGCGTGTGAAGGTCAAGTCCGGACAGGTATCCCTATTCACGGAGCTGCCGATACGAGTTCGGTGGACTGGGTCAGTGTGAAGAGTGAGGCCCAGCGTTGACGCAAGCTCCGCCAACTTGCGTCCCCGCTTCTCTTCACGACAGTAACCCCACATCCGAGCGGGAGCGTTGAAATCGCCCACAATCAGGAGGGGGTCCCGACCCGCAACTCTAAGCGCGCGGCTAAAGAGGTCCGCGACTGATACATTCGGCAATTTTGGATTGCAGTATACATTTAGTATGTGTAGCGGTGGATCCTGCTTGCGGAGTGGGAGGAGGGTCACCATTACATAGGAGTATTCAAGTTGTATGTCTAAGTCGACCTGGTTGGCTGTATAATTTCTATGGACTAATAGACAAGACGAGGGGTCCTGCTGGAACGTCGTATAATTTGTTAGTGCGGCGCCTTTCCCTGGCTCTTGGAGGGCAACCACGGCTGGCAGATGCTCAAAGGTTGAAAGGAAAAGTCGGAGGTCGGCCCGCTTGGAACGGGACCGGGGCCCCCGACAGTTCCATTGAGTAATCGTAATGGGGGAGCGCCTACATCTGGGGTGTCCCGCCATGCTGAGATTTAGAGGTGAGAGGTGGAAGTGAGGCTGCCCCCGAGCCAGATACCAGGGGCTGAAGCTCAGCACCTAGAGTGGGGCAGCTGTCTTCGTCATCGTCAAGGTCATTTACTCGACGGGACAATCTGGAGGGCCGACCAGATACGTCCTTAAGAGGACCGGCTCTGCGAGAAAGGCGGGTGTTAGTCGCGACGTGTTGAGCGATCATAGAGGGGATAGCCTCCATGACTCTAGCGATGAGGCGTTCCATCGCTGTCTCCAACAGGGTGTCAAATTTGGCATTAAGACGGGCTTTGAGTTCGGTAAGGGAAGGTTCCAGAGCCGGCGTCGCCGCCGTCTCGCTCTCCATAGCGTCCGTGTCGGAGTTACTGGGGGAGGGGGAGTTGTTTTAGCCTGTAAGGCTTCAATTTTAGCAAGTAGCATCTCGTTTTGGGCCCGGAGAGAAGCTACAATGTTGTGGAGCTCAGCGTCAGCCGCCGAGCGAGGGAGAGGGGAGAGGAGGTGGGAGGAGGAGGCTACCCTGCCTGAACCGCTCACCTGTTTGCCATTTTTGACGGAGTTGGCCAAGGAGCTGGTCGCGCCATTGTTGTCTTGGGAGCGGGCTCGCTTGTCCTCGCCGCCGTGTGGGGGCGTTGGTGGCACTTGACAGCTCTTGGCGTCCTTCCCGCTGGTAGGCGTCTGCCGTTTTTAAGCATCGCTGCCGATGGTGCTTGGGTGACATGGCTGCCTGCCCGTCCCGCTGGATTTTTCGCCCTTAGGGGCGGCTGGCTTGGTATGGCGATATTTTGCAGTGCAGTCCCGCGAGTTCGTGGCATCGGCACCACCACAAACGGCTCATTTTGGCTGACACTCGTGAGGGGTCCGCACCCCCTCTTCTACGGGTGCCTGCTGTCCACACAGGCACAGGGTTGGGTTGGGGCAAGAGTCCACGCGATGGCCGACAGTTCCGCACAAGCTGGAGGCCAGAATAGTGCGGAAATATGGCTGCACTGTGACAATCTCGGAGTTGTAGTGCACGTATCGAGGCCTCACTGTGCCGGAAAAGGTAAGCCTGGCCTTGTTTGAGGAGCCGAACTTGCGGATATCTGGTAAAATGCCGCTCCTCCACTGCACGCAAGGTTGGAGAGACTCAGACGTCTCTTGGTTGGCCACCGTAATGACCCCATAGCAGACGTCCTCTTGATGTTCTTTCAGATGGCCGGCGAGAGGCACATCTCCTTTGGTCGATTTGATGGAAAACTCGCCTTGCAGACGGTCTGCGACGGGAGCGTTCCGGGTGGTAGCTAGGATCAAATTTTGCTCCTTGCATAGGAGGAGGCTCAACTGGGGCGCGTTAGGCGCCCCGAGGAAAGCGCCGAACGCTGCACCGAGTTCGCTGTATTGAAAGGCGTCCCGGATGGCCAGTTATTTCCGGGGCTTGATGACGATGACAAAGTCGTCTTGGTTGAATTTTGGTAGAGGCTTGGGCCTCCATTTGGTCACGGGTTTTCGGCCAGCTTGGCGTGGCATTCGCCTCTACCTTGGCCTCTCGTCTGGAGCGGCGCTTGTTGTCCCATAGAGGTGGTCCCGTTGCGCTCGCCACCCGTGTCGTGACTGAGCGTTGCCAGCTCTCTTAGCGGTAGCGAAGTCTCCGAGTCAGGCGTCGATGAGACTAAGAAAATGCTTTATACAAAATGTACAGGGCATAATATAGTTCAACATCGGCACGGGGGCCGAGAGCTATACAACGCGACTGTTCTCGCACAGCGACGATCAGCGAGACACCAGCACGTCACACCATCATACTCCACTCGTGAGCAGCACTCGACTCACGGTGGGTCGGTCACTGGGTCACTCCGTCACACCTTCCAAGCTGCAGCGTTGGGGCTTATATAGCCTGAGGAACGGTGGTCCCTCAGAACTGGCCAATCCAAAGGCAGCACTCGATGGCAGTCCGAAAGGACCAATCAGCGATCGCGCGGGCCAACCGCTTCAAATTTTGCCGCGCGCGGTGGCGTCCGGGAGAGAAGGAATCTGGCGCCTCGCTGTCTGGCCTCTTGCGACAGGTCCAGGCGTGTTGCTTGCAGATGCTTCTCCTTAGGACTCCGCTGCCGTACGGCGCAGCATCGTGGCTTGTCAGGGAGCGTTAGGGCGCGTGCCTTGCGGCGCAGCACCAGGGCTTGTCAAAAGGGCGGCCGGTAGAATTGGAATCCGGGCCGGTTTCCCGGCATGACAGCATCCCCGCCATCAGATAAGGCGCCGGGAAGACGAGCTGCTTCCACGTGGCTCGGATGCCAGGCGCGCATCTCCGTCAGGCTCTTCCAAGTTCACGTCCAGTCCAGGTAACTTCACGAGCACCAGCTCCCACTCGCAGGCCAGGAGCTCTGTTGACCTCGTTGTCGCCAAGGCACCTCGACCAGCTTCGCTGAGGTCGATCCGATCCCCTTGCTTCTCGCCACTGGTCATGGTTGGTCGTTCTGCAGACTACAAAACCGACCGGCAAAAGGCAACACCCAACACAAGCAAGTGCCCTCTGTCTCCCATCAAACACCAGACGAAGCCATAATCCAAATTAACCTAACTAAATTGATGTCCCCATTTATTCCCGCTGCAACAAGAGGCATGTGTACGATCTGGTACACAAGGTTCAAACAACCATTTTGCAAAGTATCAACACATCAAAATAGCAGGAGCACTTAATAATCAACAATAATAATGAAAATCAGATTGGTCCCCTTGAAATCATTTGGACCGAAAACACACTACTGAGGAAGCAAATGAGGTCATTCATTTTTGCCCCTTTCTTCCTTCGAACATGATAGTTTGCTGCAAAGCGAGAGAAGGTAAGTAACGAGGAGGTCACTGAAAGAAGCGAGGCCTAGAATGCACGACTTAGAGCATCGGCGTTCGCGTTCAACCTTCCCTTCTTATAGCGGACAACCAGATTGTGCTGCTGGAGGGTCATGCTCCACCTCAGCAAACGGCCGCTTTTAGACGACATGTTACTTAACCAGGTTAGGGGGCAATGGTCCGTTTCCACAACAAACTTAGAACCGGAGACATAACAAGCCAGCTTCTGAACTGCCCACACAAGGCAGGCGCACTCTTTTTCAGAGGTGCTGTATGCCTCTTCCCTGCAACTTAGTTTTCGACTCAAATACAAAATTGGTCGTTCATGACCACTAGCACCTTCTTGGCATAGCACCGCTCCCATTCCGCGATCACTCGCGTCACATTGAATGATGAAACCTTTCGAAAAGTCTGGCGCCGTTAGAACCGGCTTATGGCTCAATGCTTGTTTCAACATTTGGAACGCATTTTCTTTCTTCGAGTCCCACGTCACCTTAACGGGCTCCGATTTTCGAAGCGCGTCTGTTAGCGGGCTGGCAAGGTCAGAGTAGTCTCTCACATAGTGTTGGTAATATCCAGCTAAACCTAAAAAAGCCCTTATATCCGTCTTAGTGGTTGGCCGGGGATAGTTTACAATAGCGGCTACCTTGATGTCGGAAGGTCTACGCCGGCCGCGCCCCACCACATGGCCCAAATAAGTCACCTCACCGCAACCTAGGTGACATTTAGCTGGTTTCACAGTGAGGCCTGCCTCTTTCAAACTGCACAATACAACTCGCAAGTGCTCGAGATGTTCTTCCCAAGTGTCCGAAAAGATGGCAACATCGTCGAGGTATGGCAATGCAAACTCGCCCAAACCATGAAGCACTCTGTCCATCAGGCTAGAGAAACAATACGGCGCGTTTTTAAGTCCGAAGCTCAGCATGAGTGGGCGGAAGGTTCCGAACGGGGAAACGAACGCGGCGCAACGGCTAGCCCGTTCCGTAAGGGGTACTTGCCAATAGCCTCGCACGAGGTCCAGCGTAGATATATAATTTGACTTCGACACCGTCTCCACTCTTTCTTCTAGGTTCGGTATCGGATATGTCTGATCTCGGGTGATCGCGTTCAGACGCCGATAATCGACGCATGGCCTCGGATCCTTTCCCGGAACCTGGACAAGTATCAGGGGCGATGTGTAGTCGCTCTCACTTGGCACTATAACCCCCCAGTCACGCATGCGCTGAATCTCCTCAGCCATGATTTTTTTCTGCACGGGTGAACAACGATACGGTTTACTGCGGATCGGTTGCTCAGATGTTAGCTCGATGTCGTGCTCTAAGACCGTGGTCTTTCCGGGACGGTTCGAAAAAACCTCCTTAAACTCGGAAACTATTCCCTTTAAATCCTCCTTTTGGGTGGTACTTAGACGCGCGTCCAAAGTCAGCTGTTCCAACATTAGCTCTAAACCACAATCTTTCATGTCAGCTGTCGTCAGGATTTCCGCCCCTTTCTCATCGGCAGCATTTATCGCCATGCTTACAATCGCGTGACGCTGAATGTAGGGCTTCATCAAGTTGCTGTGATAAATTTTGTTGGGCCGTCTCCCTAATTTCACTTCGTAGTTGGTATCGGAAAGCTTCGATACAACCTTCGCGGGTCCTTCCCAGTGAACCTCGAGCTTGTTTTTCTTCGACGGACGCAGCAACATCACTTGACTACCTACTTCGAAGGTGCGTTTTTTTGCTGACTTGTCGTAATATCCCTTTGACAAGATTTGCGCCGCCTTCATGTGCCTCTCTACAATATCTTTTGTTTTCCCGAGCCTCTGAAGAAGGTCGAGGACGTAGGAGACTACATTTGGGTCGTCATCACTGCCTTCCCAAGACTCTCGCAACATGCGCAGCGGAGTTCTAAGGCTTCGGCCATACACGAGCTCCGCGGGGCTAAAGCCTGTGCTCTCATGGGGAGCAGACCTCAAGGCGAACATAGCGGCGGGAATGCAGGCCTCCCAGTCACAGTGACGCTCAAAGCACAGGGCTCTCAATATGCGCTTAAGCACCGAATGCATTCGCTCTACTGTTTTAGATTGCGGGTGATGGATGTAACTGTGCACCACTTTAATGCCGCATCTTTCCAAAAAGGTAGAAGTTAGGCAGCTGGTGAAGACGCTGCCATTGTCGCACTGGATCTCAGAAGGGAAGCCGACGCGTGCGAACATTGAGAGCAGAGCGTCCACGACATGGGAAGAATTTAGCTCCTTAAGTGGTACCGCCTCCGGGAACTTGGTCGCGACGCACAGGGCCGTCAGAACATACCTACACCCGTTCGTTGATTCCGGCAAAGGACCTACAATATCAATTACCAGTCGCCGAAAAGGTTCTGTTATGACTGGCACTAACTTCATCGGCGCCTTCCACTTGTCAGTGGATTTGCCTACTCTCTGGCAGGTTTCGCAAGATCGCACGAATTGTTCGACATCCTTCCAACAATACGGCCAATAAAACTCCTGAGCCAATCTAGCCTTGGTCTTTTTTAAGCCAAGATGCCCTGCCCACGCATTTTCGTGCGCGAGTTCCAGTAACTGACAGCGATATTTTCGAGGGATCAAAATCTGCTCATATTTGCGACCCTCCTTATCGGTGTAGCAGCGATACAATAAGCCAGATCTCTCGTAAAATGAAACCCTCTTTTTCTCCACTCCCAGTCTGACGCTCTTCATCAGATCGGCTATTGAGCAATCTTGCTGCTGCTTGCGAATGAGCGTTTCCTTTTCAACTGCGGCCAGCTCCTGCCAGCTGGCGGAAACCGGAGCGAGTATGGAGCCCGCGTCGCCTAACTGCGGCGTCGTGTCTAGATCGCGGCTAGCAGTGCACGTATCACTCTCAGTCTCGTCCAAACCGCGCTCTCCCAAGCCAGTCTCCGAGCTCTGCATCTCCCGTGTCTGCCCGCCACTCAAGTTACCTTGATCGCTCCGCGTGCCGCACGGCTGTTCGTTCACCGACTCAAAGTCCAGTTCCCTCGACAGTTGGCGCGCTTTGGATCGCGTGAGGGCCATGTACGCCACGTCGGCAAAGAATGATTTGCCCTGATCCTTCAGCATCTGCTCCGAGCTATTTGAGAACAGTTAGGGAAAGTGCTCCGGAAGGGCGGCAGACACAGCGGCTTCTGTGTTAAGTTTTCCAAACTCTCCTTCAATGATGACCGCTGCGATCGGTAAGCAGACACTCTCATCCTCGGCCACTTGCCGTATCCAAGCGCATTCTCCTATAAAGTCACTAGAGGAGACGAAAGACGGGTGGACGACGTCCATAGTTGCTGCCGAGTCCCGAAGTGCTCTGCACTTCTTGCCGTTTACTTTAATTTCCTGCATATATGGCTCCAACAGTCGCATGTTTTTGTTTGTTTCCCGTATCGTTGCAAAAGCAACTTTGTCTTGGCAGTTCGCCGCGATGTGCCCTTGCTTTTTGCAGTTGTAGGAGATTAACGGCTTCCGTTTTTCAAAAGAACGCGTCGCATCGTTTCGCTGCTTGGGACCATCGCTAGCATTCTGAGATGCATTCTGCCCTTCCTTCACAGTTTCTTTGGTAAGGGACTCGTCTTTCCGAAACTCGCGACGCTTGATTTGCTTCCGTTCGTCGGGCTTCCTTGAAAACCCGTCTCTCTTATCAGCTTTTTCTACACGCACTGCCCTGCTGTGCAAGCTGCGGCGGAGGTAATACTCTCCAGCTAATTCTGCTGCCTTGTCTAGCTTAACCTCCTTTAGCCTATCTTGCAGCCAGAGCTTGACATCCTCATCGATGCAACGGTAGAACTGTTTTAACGCGATGCATTCGACGACTTTATCGCGGTGGTCGTAAACCTCTTCGCTTTTCAGCCATTCAACCAGGTCGGCTTTTAGACGAAACGCGAAGTCAACATGTGACTCCCTGCCCTTCTGTGCATACCGGAACCTCTGCCGGAAAGCTTCGGGCGACAGTTTGTACTTTCGCAATAGCGCCTCCTTCACATCACTGTAGCTCTCAAACGCCTCTTTCGATAAGCAAGTTATCACGTCAGATGCCTCCCCGGGAAGCAAGGCTAACAGATTCTGTGCCCAGAGGGATCGCTCAATGTCATTCCGTTCGCACACACGCTCAGATTTAACGAGGTATTTAGCCATATCCTCGCCGACTACAAAGGGCGGCAGTTGGTCGCGTATTTTTGGAGCGTTAGAGGGAACCGTCGTCGAAGCAAGACTAGGCGCTGGCGAGGTTTTTCGGAGCTCCAGCTCTTTCATTTTAACCTCGTGCTCTCTAAGCGCCTGGCGCTCTCGTATCTCCTTTTCTTTCATTTCCTCCTCGCGACGTTCCTTCTCTCTCTTTTCCTCCCGTTCACGCCTTTCATTGATATCAGCCCAGGCCTCTTCGGCTTCCTCAGCCGTCACGTCCGCAGTCCTAGTAAAACAATTATATTGTGTTCTTGTTCTGTCTTGTTTTTTTCTTCTTCTTCACTCGTTGTTGCTTGTAGTTTCTTCTTTCTTCTTAGTAGGTCCCGTTTCCCTGCTTCGCCCAAAGAACCTCTCGATTCCGCCGGATTAACTGAGAACACTTTTAATTAACACTTGATTGCAACAAAAAGGTACAGTACAGTTATAATGATGACAGCAGCATTGAAAAGAATAACTGAGCTGAGTCGCCCCTGGGCTTAGGACAGTCCGTCGTCCTAAGCGAGCATGCGGGAGGAAGTCCGTCTCCTACCCAGCTCCGACCTCAACTGCCGCCCGCTCAGAGCTCGCGGCCGTGGCTGGGCTACCACAAAAACCATGTATTCGTTCAGCGCTCTCATATTACCGAGGACGCTTTCCCCCGGTTTCGGGGAATCCATGTACCGCGGACGGGGCTGGGCGCCAGCGCGTCTGGGCCTTGGTCCGCAAGGTTAGGATACCCATCCCCGCGGAGAAGCGCAAATTTACGACCAGTGGCTGCGACACACGGCAAAGAAAAACAACGCAAACCCAGGCACCTAACAGATGTGCGAGGTGTGGTCTGTCGAAGGCGTCCGGAGCCCCGCACATGCGCGAAGCGGCGCCGTCTACGGGGACACACGACGCCTTACATGTCGGTGCTAGAACGAGACCCAACTAAACCAGTTGCACACTCAATGCTCACTCCACGCAAAGTGCGAGTTCACCCGCGGAAACAAACATCTCAAATGCGGGTGATGAACGCGCGGTCCGTCCAGGGGGCCCGCTCCGCACGACAAACAACAGACAAACAAAAGGTCCGCCCCCGAGGGCACGCGGCACCCCGCCGACGCGGCTCGGGGGTACCGCTGTACGAAACAGAACTCGAAACAGCATACAAAAGACAAAAGTTTCCTCCCCGCCCGGGACGCCCGGCATCCCGGCGAAGCGGCTCGGGGCGTAACTGTATAAAAAAAAACACAAGCAAAAGAAACGCGTACAAGCGGGTGCAAGCGACGACCTTACAGTCCTCATGACCTCAAGGATCGCATTCTCTCTTTTTGTTGAGCCCAAATCAATGCCCAACTCCTCACAAATTTGGAGAAGTTCTTTAACCTTGTAACTCTCCATCATTCACACTGCCTCTTGCTGTTTGCCCTTTTAGAAACTACTTGCCGTACACTACTATATCGCTACTAGTTCGGTACGCGCAAGAATTTCACACACTGCCTTGTTTACCCCTTCAGCATCCCTTGGTTTTCAAAACACTCTTCCTAGGCTTGAAACACACAAGGTTAACGCAATGCTACACATTCTTTCTCTAAGCTACTATAACCTGTGTTAGAGAAAGTCTGGCGTTTGAGGAAAACTTCAGGCACTCACCGCGCCGAGGTAGCTGATGTCGGTCGATCCCATAGCTGCCATCCAATGTTGTGGCATAGAGGTGGTCCCGTTGCGCTCGCCACCCGTTTCGTGACTGAGCGTTGCCAGCTCTCTTAGCGGTAGCGAAGTCTCCGAGTCAGGCGTCGGTGAGACTAAGAAAATGCTTTATACAAAATGTACAGGGCATAATATAGTTCAACATCGGCACGGGGGCCGAGAGCTATACAACGCGACTGTTCTCGCACAGCGACGATCAGCGAGACACCAGCACGTCACACCATCAGACTCCACTCGTGAGCAGCACTCGACTCACGGTGGGTCGGTCACTGGGTCACTCCGTCACACCTTCCAAGCTGCAGCGTTGGGGCTTATATAGCCTGAGGAACGGTGGCCCCTCAGAACTGGCCAATCCAAAGGCAGCACTCGACGACAGTCTGAAAGAACCAATCAGCGATCGCGCGGGCCAACCGCTTCAAATTTTGCCGCGCGCGGTGGCGTCCGGGAGAGAAGGAATCTGGCTCCTCGCTGTCTGGCCTCTTGCGACAGGTCCAGGCGTGTTGCTTGCAGATGCTTCTCCTTAGGACTCCGCTTCCGTACGGCGCAGCACCAGGGCTTGTCAAAAGGGCGGCCGGTAGAATTGGAATCCGGGCGGGTTTCCCGGCATGACACGCTCAAGCAGACGCAGAAGATTTTCATTGCGGATCGGGTCCGCGGGCGCCGATTTGGGTTCCGCAGTGACGGGAACGGTCGACCAAGACATGGCGTCAGGGTCATAGCCGTGTTGCAGAAGCGTTTCTGCCATCTTGCCGAAAGCGGCTCCCTTGCAGCCGAACGCCGGCGCAGCTGTTAGGCTTAGCGTCGGCGCCGGAGGCGTGAAGGAAACCTCGCTCTAAAATTTGTGAAAGTGGGCCCACCTAGATGAAATTGGTGTCCACAGATGCCGATGAACTTGCCGAATCCAAAGAGAGTGAAATTGATGGGGGTCCGATGACTTGAGCCGTGGCTCTTGCCAAAAAATGACGGAGCCGAAGCGCCGCACGTCCGGCAAACGCCGGCTGCCCCCTAGCGCCCCGAGTCTATGGAAGCGGCTTGTTTTGAGAAAATGCGCTTAGCTGCCTCAATTGGTAGGTGGACGCCACCGCCTACTCACAGTACGACTGAGGTGTCCACTCACCCAGTGCTACTCAGAGGCTATTCGCGAAGACGCACGCCTCTGAACCCCGGGAAGTGCGACTAGAATTACATGCGCAGTCAAAGGCACAGTGATTCAGTTCCTCTTCTTGCAACGCCATTCTTCTTGCAACGCCTTGCATCGCCACTCAAGCAGACACATAGGTGCCCTCAACATTGCGCTGGCGCGACGACAATGTTCTCCAGCCCCATGATTTGTACTTCTTTCGTCTTTGTTTTTCGGGCTGTTCTCATCGCGTGCTTGCACAAAGCCTACAGTAGTTAGTAAACTTACTTGTGGCGTTCTTCCACTGCCCTTAGTGGCAATGTTTTTCTTCTTGCCAGCTATACCGAACGGTAGCCCGTAGCGCGATTGCGCGCTGAGCGTCGTCTGCTATGCCACCATTCACTTTTCTAGCTACTCCCGAGTATCGGCGCCACATCCTGTGAGCAGCTTAGACTTTCTACTCGGAACCTTCACAAAGGTTCAGAGCCTCTACCACTTAAAACCTGGGGGTTGCGGCCGTAGAATTGCTTTCCCACTAAAAGTAGACACGCTGTAGTGGCGCTCTTCTTCCGGATCTTCTTTTAAATGGCACAGCGGTGCATGCTGCAAGTTGATAATAATGACGCACATAATTAAGATAGCTTTCACCTAGCAGCTCCCTAGTTAGCGGGCCGTGCAGGTAAATTTAGACACACGTGAGACGCAGCTGCTGCTTGAAGATTTGTTTTTCTTCTTTTCATAACATCAGCTCCTAAGTTGGGGGAAAGCGGGCCCGTACACTAGTGCAGCCCTTTGTCAAGTGGATATGGTATTTGAAAGCAGGAACTTTTTTTTTCAGTGTGTCATGTCTAGTTTACAAAAAGAAAACAACTTTTTGGTGCCCTTTCCCTGTTCTGAAGACAAAAAAATAGCGATGGAAGTACCTGTTGGCTCAAAAGCGCCTCATTTACTCATAGCGAGCTAATAGACGTGGTTGACACGGTTTTAAAACATCTTAATGTGCCCACACGGGCAGGCTGCTCTGCAGGAAGGGTTCTTCAGAAGTCCTTGAATTTTAAAGTGACAAATAAAAAATTGGCTTTTTCGGTCAGCGTTACATAGTACACCCACTTAAGTTTTGGGAGAAAGACGTTAATATGTCAGTCTGGGTCACTGGAACGCATGTGGAACCTCAGTACTAGCAGCTGCTGATGCCAATTCGTTGAAGGGCAATGAGTTTCACGTAGTCTTCTCTTGACGACTCTCCCTCCCCAGCTTCAGCTGCACTCCTCTCGGCGCTGCACCTGGCGCACTTCCCTATGCTCATTCCAACCAGTCGCTTTCATGGCTGCTGCTATCTGAGCCAGTCAGAATGCCGTGTGGTGCCTCTTACCCCGCGACTGATGGCAAGGAAAGAGAGCGATCGCCTGTGGACGCCATGCTTACGAATGGCGGTGCACCAATGTGCTGCCGCAGTGCTCTTCTTTTCGTGTGCACTTTCTCAGCCAAGTTAGCGAGTTGAAACGCTCCCTGTAATTTCTGAAATTTTCTTCTCAGTCCCAAAATAACTTTTGTACTTTCAAAATACCATCCCGAACCTCCTTTAAATTACTGCAACACTTGCTTAAAAACAGTTACAACAATACTAAAATATTTGAGGGACTATATGTTGTCATCCTTGACCCTGATTTCACGAAACAGCTCTACCTTTCACAGTCCAGCAGACGACTTATTAGGGGAAGCACTGTGGTGCCAGTAAACTCTGGAGCAACACTTTTGAATTGGCTCCGCTTCGGACAGCCGGATGTGAGCGAGAAGCACGCCTGCCGTTCCATTTTAGCTGCGAACCTAATGCATTGCTTCAGTGCAGACTGATCTTATCGTTTAGTCATTTTGCACACTACGAAACTTTATTTTTTACAACGAATAGCGCTTAAGATCAGGTTTCAAATTTCCTGTGAGTACTTCTTAAGATTTCATCTAACGCCGGTTTTATGATGTCTTCTTCCCGAAGGTGTCGAACGTCAATGGCATCCTTGGTGCAAGGACGAGGTCTGGAAATCGCGTTGATGAAGATCTTTCGAACGGATCAATTCGTCTTGCCAGGCGTAAGCAATTAACTTTACTTGCCACGGTTTTTGCTTTCTCTCGCAGGTCAAATGACTTAATTGGTGATTTAAAAGCCAAGTATAAAAGAGTACTTCGTCACAAAAAAAGGCTTCTCTTGGGCGGTAACATTTAAAGTCGTTAACCAAATGCGCCACTTTCTGACTGATCATGTCGGTTGCCGGCTGCAAGGTCATATTGTAGACAAACTCATGTGATGCATGCCAGACGTTTTGCCGATCGCTCTTTCGACAATCGAGGTCCCGAAGTGTGAAATACCGCAGAAATGGTTGGAAGACGCCACACGATAGGTGACTCAATGCCAGAAAAAGCTGCACTCATTTTCGCTATAACCGCCTCTCATCAATTAGGCTGCCACTTATTAAAAAAGTTACTTGTGAGATGTAGGTTTGTCCTTAAATAGTGGACAGGTAGAACGTTACGCAGATGACGAGAACCATCCCATTCAACATCATCCTAACCCTGCAGGGCATAGGCTCCTGCGGCAGCATCTCTTACGCTTGCCTTCCTGCCGTGCCCTGCCCATGTCCGCCGCCATTTTCTGATTCCAGCTAGGATCCCATTAACTCGCCTTCGTTCTTTGCCCTACTCTGCCCCTCTCTCAACATTGCACCTTTCTAGCTCACTGCGCTGTCTTTGTATGCATGCCTGTTCATTAGCCTCCAAATTTCTGCCCCGTATATGAGTACTTGCAAGATGCAACTAAATGCTTGTGCTCGTGAGGCATATTGGTAAACTGTTATTGACGAGGCAAACACACTCCGCCATATTGCTGTGTTTCTCCGAGCTGTTTAACTCTGATGTTCCGGATCCGCGGTCACCACTCGCCATCGCTAGATGCATTCCCTTCCCACTTCTGTTACCTCCCTGAGTACTGTAGAGTTTGTCTTCTTTCTGTGACTGCTGAGTTTTCTTTTAAAGGAATGAAATTGCGCAAATGTATTGAAGAAGAAAACGCAAGAGACGTGAGGACAGGACACAGCACCAACTTCCTTTTTATTTCTGAGACACCAGCTGCCTATATACCAAATGGAATCAGTTATCAGAGGCAAACCCATGCGCACTCAACCACCAAAAATCCAGCTGCCGAAGCAAAGAGGAACACCGCCCCTATCTTATCTTAACGAGCAAACCAAACCAAAGGAGATACCGCAGGAAAAAAAAACGCTGCGCCAGGACGGCTGCAGAAGAGAAGGCGAGGCCAAGCCTACGAACACATGCGACACTGCACGCGCGCAGACAGCTCAACACACAAATAACACACATGCACAGGTAACACGTATCTCATGGCAATGCCAGGTCATGTATAAAACCATAAAAACCATGTGAGTATGTGTTCGTAGGCTTGGCCTCGCCTTCTTGTCTTCCGCAGCCATCCTGGCGAAGCGTTTTTTTTTTCCTGTGGTATCTCCTTTGGGTTTTTTTTTCTGAACGATCCAGCGCAAAAAACACAACGGACAAGCAAAAGGCGGAACACGACGGACAGGAGCGCTGAACTTTCAACTTTATTTTGGAAGTACAGATGCAACGTATATATGCAGCCATGTCAGGGGGGCGTACCACACAAATAAAGCAAGAACAAGTGGAATCTACAACGTCATGAGGTCTGGCGTTTTTTCCCTGTTATTTTCCCTGTTGTTTATTCTTGCCTCCATTGAAACTTCACCCCTTCACGTGTTATTTTAGTTAAGATCTTTGGTTTGCTTGTGTCGCTTGTCTCTTCATGACCTTGTAGATTCCACTTGCTCTTGCTTTCGTTGCGTGGAACGCCCCCCTGACATGGCTGTATATATACGTTGCATCTGTACTTCCAAAATAAAGTTGGAAGTTCAGCACTCCTGTCCGTTGTGTTCCGCCTTTTTCTTGTCCGTTGTGTTTTTTGCGCTGGTTCGTTCAGAATCATGTTCTACCAACTAGCCCAACAACAAGTGTTAGTTTTTTTGCTCCTTAATATGAGATAGGGACGGTATACCTCCTTGCTTGACAGTTGTTTTTTTTTTTTGCTCGTTGAGTGCCCATGGGTTTGCCGGTCATGCCTCTGATAATTGATTCCATTTGGTATATAAGCAGCGGGTGTCTCAGAAATAAAAACTAGTTGGAAGTTTGCGCTCGGTCCTGTCCTCGCGCCTCTTGCGTTTTCTTCTTCAATCCCTTTGCGCAATTTTATTCCTTTAATTCCTGTTATGAACCAACTGGCCCAGTCGAAAGTGCTTATTGAGTTTTCTTTATAATAATGTTTATATCCGTCGATCTGCTTTTTCTGTGCAGGCCCTCAATCATGACCTACTTTTACTGCCTTGTTATCATTAGCATGGTAATGTAATTAGCCAATCTGAAATCACCCTGGTGTCATGCATTACATTTTGAATACGTCCTCTAAACACGCGCTGAATAACAGTGCAGAGATTGGGTCTCCCTGCCTGACATAGTTCATCACTTCCCCTGTGACCTTCCCGCTTTTCCTGCAATGCATCTCATTCTGACGCCTTCTCTCCACAACTAGCTAGTCTGCAAGGTGTTTGGCTTAACATTTTATTCTCAAGCACAATTCTCCCACTTTGAAAGCAAGCGGCGATTTTTATTTTCCACCTTTCGTTTATTTCCTTCATCTTTCACCAGCTACCCTCATGGCTTGGTGATTTAAAACACGTCCGCTATAGGCACCCTGCACCCGCCAGGCACCGCCACCGTCGAGGCTGCGTTCGGCTCCCCCGCGCGGCCAGTTCGTCATCCCTGTCAGGAAGGCTCGCCCCGCGACTGCGAAGGGATGGCGTCTGCTAGCGGCTGCCGCTGTTCGTGGAGGCGTGATTTCGACCTATTCATTCATGTGGATGAACAATTCTTTCGAGGAGCGAACGTCAGGAAAGGAAAGAAGCTTTTTGAAGCAGGCGATGTGCACACTGTGAAAGAGGTGGTGTCGTGCGACGGGAGCGAAGTAACAGCCCGGTCCATTGCGCAGACAAGCATCACTGCGCCACCGAAAATGACCACATGAACGCTAAGAAATATTTTTATCTAATGCATGTCAGCGCTGCACTCTCACTCAATTTCTTTTTATGTAGCTCTCTTCCAGTAGACAGCTTTTAGCCGCGAGCTGCAGTTGCTAGGCAGGCAAATGTAAACACGCTGCTGCTGCTGCTGCCGATACCGTGTTTTTGGAGCGGTGTGAGACGCTCCCCAAAACGAGCCACCAGCAATCCTGGGGTGTTCGTGCATTTAGAAAGGCTTAACCTCAACTTTCAAGCACGGCCAGGCGGAATAACATTGAAGGTAATTAGAAAACTCCACTTTCTGAGCGAACGGAGCAAACCTGGCTTCCTAACATTCTCGTTTGCCGCACCTTCGGTGTTCGATGTGGACTACCCTGTTCAAACTACGTCTTGAAATGATGTGCCCATTGCGTAATCTGCCACTCACAGTTTCTCTTTTTTTCAGCAACTGTGAGGCCATTATCGGTACAACACGTGCGTCAGTATTTTGGTGATAAGAAATGTCCAATGAACGAGCTTTTGCAAGCAGAAGAGAATGCAGGCTGCGGCGAAGCACATGTGCGCACTGAAACTCCTCCGGAAAACAAAACTTTTTGACTGGGATTCTGCAAAAAAGGAGTACTCCGGCTATTTATGCAGCATTCTTGCAGAAAGCTTGTGCTCAAAAAGCGGAATGTCATTGCAAGTTTTGCTTAATTTCTACGCATTTAGTACATGTGCCCTGACTCCTCGACATTAGGATATATGGTTATTGTACTAAATTATCACCGAGTCGTTGAGACGTTGAGGCAAAGATTTATCAGGAGTATGTTGCCGTTGCCCCTGAAAACGTGCCTTTTACTGTCGAAAAAGACGCTTGACGACAAGGAGCAGAGGAAGCGAGCAAGGATTCTGCGCATAGCTGGAACTAAGGTAAAACGCAAAATTTGGGCTCCTTCCTAAGGTGTGACTGCGGGCGAGTTTCGGCGTGGCTTTTTAACCCTACATAATGTTGACAGCCAAGTCAGTGACCGGAATTTGTGGGTGCAAGAAGAGAGAAGGGTTCCCAGAGAGCCATTACCATTCCTCCGAGTCTGCTGAATTTGCCATGAGTCAAAAACCTGTCTAGGATGTAATGCATGAGTCAATTAAGCGTCTTCCACATGGGTTTGTCCATTGTTTGACCGGAAACCGCACGCGAGTGTTTCCCGTCGCGAAGGGTGGGCCGTCTCTCAATGTGGCATTGGAAATCCATAAAACCTTGCCCGAGGCGAATTTATACATGTATTATTGCATCCTGCAACACAGAAGTATGCCCTGCTGTTATTATCTGCCATTTTGAGCTCGGAAAGTAGGCGCACAAATGCTTCGCGACGGCGCGCGCAACATAGCGAGATCTGTTGGACCGCCCCCGCCTTCCCGACAGGGACGCGCGCGCCACTGGCGGCGGCGCGCGCGTCGCGCTGGAGTTAGATACGCACGGTACCTATATACGCCAGAAGCTTGGTTTTGGGTAGTTCTTTTGAATTCTTGTATACATAGGGCAAAAAAGACAGAAATGGCTCAAGACCGACGCTGCATAGCCGTGTTCTTTCACGGCGAGCACAAGCCGGCACTTAAACATCTGGTGCAGCTCAGCAACTACGCCCGTGGATTGAGGGGCCTACTGATCACAATCTGCACTTTTTCGAATTTCAATCAGCAGTCTAGGCCACGAACAAATATGAGCCCGTTGCTTGTAAACGCATTTAACTCCGAGTCGATTTTAGGCACAAAAAAGATGCTGCCGTGAGACTAAATTGATAATCAAAAGTGGTGTTCTGCTAAGCAGCCGCCCCCACTGCAACAAGGAGTGGGCTGGCCTTCTGCGTCCAGGAAAACTTTTGCAGCTTGTCTCTTATTTCTGAACGGGATATATGCAACGCAGCAAACGAGCTTGCGCTCTTCTTCATTCGCTTTTGTCTTTATGGGTTTCTAAGTGGACACAGGCCACCACCCACCGCGGGTTCGAGCTTCGCGCGAGCCAAGGGCCCCGATCAGCCGTCACCACACACACACTGGGACACCGATGCGGTGCACTCAACCTCCGCTGGGAGGAGAGCGATTCGCCGCAAAGAAATAAGCCTCCAAGTTCACAAAGGAGACGTTTATTCACGTCGTCCTTCAGCTGATACACACACACTCAATAGTCACCCCGTCCCGGGGGCGCGCGAGGAGCAAGGCTCCGCTGCGCGCACGAAGCGACTCGAGTAATGCGCACCGCTAGCACGCCGCTGCAGGAGAATGTCCCCGCGGCAGTGCTGTGATCTCTCTCTCGTGTCGACCGTTGGGCCGGTTGCGAGAGAGAGTGGGCAATCAACGCAAGGTACGCCTGTCGGAGGTCGCTGGACCCCGCTGGACAGGCTCGAGCCGCTGCAGGTCAGAGGACACGTGCGGGCGAGCTCGAGTATATGCACTGGTCCGAGCGGCAAAGGCCGGCAGGGACAAAACAGTAGTGTACGCACCTTACGCTGTCTCGGAGGGATCTCTCTCTCTGGGCCCCGCTCGGACGGTCGCGCGGCGCGCGGCCGCCCAAAGCGGGGTCCCGAATTCCGGCCAAAAGGCGCCAATGGCAAAGGCCCTTGGGGAGCCGGGGCGGAGCTGTGGCTAAATGACAGTGATTAGTCACCCAGCCGCCTCTCCACCGCCTGAGGCGGGGGCAAGGGAAAGAGGAGAAACAACGCGGGAGGCCGGCTAGCCGCGCAAAGGCGACGGCGGAAAGCCAGATTCCCACATCCCCCTCTCCTTAAATGCCCTCCTACCCATCGGCAAAGCACGCGGCCAAATAAAGAAAAATCAATACACAAAAAAAATTAGCTACACTTCAGTTCCAAAACTAAAGAAATGAATACACACAAAAAAAACTAGCTCCTCTTCAGTTCCAGCCAGAACAACGTAAGAAAACAAAGGAAAAACAAGGCAAACAAACAAACACTGGCATACGCTTCAAGAAAATCAAAACAGCTTGCAGATTATATACACGGTACACAAGAAGATGTGAATTCAACTGTACAACTATGTGACAGGTGGATGTCAGCCTCAAAGTTCGATGGCGCGGCCCAGTAGGCCGGTCGGCGACTCACCGCTCGCAGACTTCAAGTTGAACGTGTTGGGAGGACCGACGACTGATGGCGGTCTTCTTTCCGTTGATGTAGGGTGCGTTGATGACGACGGGGCCGCGGCAGAGCACTGACCTCGCGCCCTTGGACACGACATCACGTTCGGGCACAAGACAGTTAGTGCACCCCTTTCACGCCGGCTGAAACGGGCGAGGACGTTCGGCGGCGTCCAGATGTGTAACCTTGTCCACAGCGAGGCGTCCTTCTCATCCTCGCGCTCACGCAGAAGGACACAACGGCACAACTCACAGGCGTCGCCTTGGCTCATGGTTACGCGCGCACACAGTCATAGCCACAACCACGCATACACCGGCGCGTGCGCGGACGCTGGTCGGCGACAACGACCCCCCCATCAGAAGCGTCCAGAGGCGCCGCGGCGAGGGTCAAAGGGTGCACTTTCCGCCCCCCCATCGCCCCAAACGCCCCGCCAACTTCCCCTCCATACGGGCCGCACAAAACTCGCACCGCGACACACGGCTCCTTAACGAGCCTGCCACCCACAGTCGGGCCGGAAATGAGAAAATGCGCGCTGTACAAACGACACCTAATGCATTCCTTCTGTAAGATAAGAGCAAGCACGAGCTGGCTGAAGTTTCCCTATAGCCTCGTATACATGGAGCCCGACGTTGCGGGTCGGGTCGGGGTGCGCCAGATGTCGGGCTAACCAGCCCGACCCCACCGCGTTTACATGAACGGGTTTTCTGTCGGGCAGAGATCGTCGCCACCCCTAGCGTCGAGCAAGCAAACCACACGCATGCTAGAGGAGGAGGAACGCGCGGACGAAAAGTTCCCTTTCCCGACTGCTGCTCTTTCCGGTCGGTTGGTTAGCCCGTTCGCGTGCGCGCTCTCTTCGAAGCCGGCAGCGGCCCGGTTTGATTTACAATGGGTGTCTCCGCTGCTGCGTTGAGCTTCATGTTATGTTTGAATCACCTCTATTTCATGGAGATTTTAGTTTCATGGATGAATGGGCACAACATGGTACTTGCCGTGGCGATGTACCGTCAAAACGTTCGCTTCCGAAGCGTCACGTCAGAATGGTCTCGTTCAAGACTGAGCGACGACTGGTCCGATCCGAACAGCTCCTAAAATCCGCGAATTACACTGGAGGTCACACAAGGACGACTTTTTCAATATTTACAAGCGTAAACCTTTTCTTCATGTTCTTCCAGCAGGTGCGCAGCTGTTCCCATGTAAAATTATTACCCATACCGCGCATCTCCCGCTCCAATTCTTTATATACGTCTTGATTTCGCTGTCGCTTGCTGTCGAGTGCGTCGCTCAGGTGCGCGCTCTATCTTTCGACAGCAGCGCCATCTTGCTTCTGGCCGATTTCTCCGCCATGTTGGCTTGGGTGGCCACCGCTGCAGTACAGGCAGCGAGTACTCACCGCGCTGTTCAGCCTTATCCGAGTGTTGATTTTTGCATGATTTTAACCTGCAAAGTGTTGCACTGTATGCACTTTGCAACTGTGAACAAAATGGCCCGTGCTTCGGCGAGCAGCAACGCGGATGTTTCCCTGCAAGTTGTGCCGAAAATCGACAATGGAGGTGCGCTTCTACGCAAGTGTGCGAAATTCATTTAACGGCTTTCTGGTATCTATAAAGGAGACATTTATCAATGCGAGCACGAAACTTGCTGAGCGCTTCTATGTTGTAGTTATAATTATAAAAGAAAAACCTATCCGTTCCGGGCTAACAGCAGTGTTGCTGTCAAGCGCTCAAGCGGTCTGCCCTGCGTTGCGCCGGTGACACGAACAGATTGAAACTGCGTTCGACCGCGTCTTTCACTGCATTTTCCCTCTGCACTGTCCTAAAAAACGGTACTTTCTGTAGTGCTACATGGAGAAGGCACCGCTGGAGCGCATAAGCGCACAGAATTCTGTTGCGGCTTTTGGCTTTGCATAAATTTCTTGATTACTTCGTACTAACGGTAAAATAACTGGCGAAGCTTGCAAATTTAGGGTGGTCCACTCTTAGCGTGAACATGCGAGTGTGTGACAGCGCTCTTCAGAGCGCCAGTGCATCCGTCGGCGCCGCGCGTCGAAGCAAAGTGTCGCAGGAACAGAGGAAACTGGATGTGGAGCTTCGCGTCGTCTGACATTTCGCTAAACTCGGAAAAGGATGTAGTAGAGAGGCACCTGGCCTTCGAACGCGATGTAATGTATACACTCCAAACTGATGCACATGTTGTGACAGTTCCTGAGGGGTGTATCTGTTTGGTCCGTCTCGGGTGCGGCCTCTGATTAATGCCGAAAGAGCGAAAAAGTGCGTGCGTGTGGTCGGGTGGGCACTGCGTGCCTGTTGACTGCACGTCCCTAATAGGCACATTTTTTTTTTAAACAATCGGCACTTTGCATTATGGCGTCAGTTGACAATAGTATTTGGTCGAAGCATGAGGTGTCACGATGCAAGGCGGACACGTCAAAGCTGCGGCCTTGAGTTTTTTAAGTCCTGCTGGTTTATCGAATATTTACTGCAAGCAAACAGCTGTGGCATTTGCGCAATGCATCATGGCTTTCAAGTACTGTCAAATAGCTATGTTTACAGTGCCGTTGTCGCTATCAGTCGCCAGTATCGGCAGTTATTTATTTATTCAGAACACCCTAAGGGCCCAGCAGGGCATTACATAGGGGGGGGGGGGGGGGGGGGGGACGGATGAAAAAGAAACAAGCGTGTACAAAAATTTTTACAGAAGAGCTATAACAGAAATGTTTCACGCAACCCGCAGTGCTGCTGCATCATTTCCCCGAATTATTACTTATGTTTTGATTTTGCAAGGTTCAGAGACGACACATATCTTAGCGACATCAGCAGTAGGTGCTCGCGTGTAAGGTATGTGTAGCTGAAACAGCCCGCAAACGCACTGCCGCCGTGGCTCTCTGTGTTCTTCACACTGCTCCGCTTCAAGCCGCGTTCGCTTCCTGTAGTTGTTCGAACAGCAGACGACTGCGCGGTGGTTTCCCGAAGCCCTCGTTTCAGCTTAAATCGCACATACACCCAAAATACAATAAACACGGAGAACCGCAGAGAACGCACGGGACGCACGGATACCGCCTTTCCGAACAAGCTAGAGAGGAGGAAAGCAACATGGCGGTGTTCGGCGCGCATCTGGAAAAAATATCTCCGAGTTCCTGATCAGCGCCAGCCAGACCAGAGAGAAGGAAAGAGAGGAGGCAGAGGAGGCGCTAAGCCGATGCGGCAGCGTATATATGTTCCTTCCAGCCGGGTCGGGCAGAGTCAACCCACCCCCTGCAGTCGGGCTGGCGCAGCTCGACTCGACGGTCCCTTAGCTCGACCCCCTAGCGTATACATGAGCCCGACAACCGGTTCTCGGCCCGACAGCCCCCTTAACCCGACTTTTGTCGCGCTCATGTAAACGCCCAGTATGTACAAGTCGGGTAAAAAAACTGAAGGCTAATGCTGACGCATGTTGCCTATGTACAATCTCGGTACGCTAGAACGAAAACAGACGTACAAGCAGGAAACGAAAGTGGCTAGAAACTGACGCAAACAAACAAATAAATAAACAGATAAACACAAGGCTGGAACTGAGCATGCTGCAAAAACAACAACAAAAAAAATTATCACACCGTGCTTCGCCTAGGTAGGGCCTGACGAGAAAGCTCGCCAGCTAGCTGAGGCTGCGTGCCTTCGGTTGCGGAAAAGTCCGCCGTCCGGCATTAATCACACCGGTGACCGTCGCCTCAGATTGTACCGGTGCTCCGTACGCTTGCGTTCCGCAGCACCAGTTGTGCCTTTGCGCTTGCCTTTGATACCAATGGGTACCGGCGCAAGCTCCTCAGACCGTGACGCGTAGGCCTTCAGGTCTGCGATGTGGGCACGGCTGGTTTTCCCCGTAAGGGGATCCTCCAGCAGGTACGCGAGTGGCGACCAGACTCTGACCACTCGGTACGGACCAAGCCACTTAGGAGCGAGCGAGGCTGAGAACCCCTTGCTCGCATCGCTAAGAACGTGGTTGCGCTTCAGGACAAGGTCACCCACCTGAAAAGTCAGGCGGCGGTGCTTGCGGTCATATTGAGCCTTCTGTTGGGCTCTGGCTGCCGCCAAACTCTGCCTTGCTCTGTTGAGAGCCCGACCAAGCCGGTCCCGAAGCGTCGACGCATAAGCAGAGCAGTCTGCCCGCGTCTGCTCATCCCCGAGCTGGCTCTGCACGACGTTTGACATCGGATTAGCCAGCTCCCTCCCGAAATTGAGGAAGACGGGAGAGAAACCAGTTGAGCGATTCTCAGCTGTTCGGATGGCGAACGCAAACTCGCTCAAATGGTCTGCCCAATCCTTTTGACACTCGGCAAAGGCCGCCAGCATTGGCTTGAGCGTTCGGTTGATTCGCTCGGTCAAGTTGGACTGGGGGTGGTAGGGTGAAGTGGTGTAGTGCTCGATTCCGAGGGAACGGCACGTGTTACCGAACACCCGAGCGGTGAAATAGGACGCATTGTCCGTGATCAGTCTTTCCGGAAAGCCGAACCGACAGAACACTTCCTGGAGTTTATCCAGCACCGCTCGTGCTGACACTTTCCGAAGGGGGTACAACTCAACCCATTTGGAAAAGTGGTCAGCGACTACCATCAGGTAAATGAACCCCTGCTTGCTCCTGGGGAAAGGCCCCATCAAATCGCAGGTGGCCATCTGCCACGGACGCACACTGTCAATTGGTTTCATCATTCCAGGCGGCTTGCCGCCCCGTGACTTCACCGCTTGACAGACATGGCAGGAACGGCAATAGCGGAAAATGTCACGCTTCATGCCAGGCCACGTCACCGAATGACTCAGTTTTGCAAAAACTTTGGAGCCACTCAGATGACCGGCCAGTGGTTCGTCATGAGAGAATCGCAAAAGTGCGCCTCTCAGACTTTTGGGGATAACCACCTTGAACGGGTCGATGGACTCGTCATCGGTGGCTATGTATTTCAGCACGAGCCCGTCATTGTCCAGCAAATATGAATCCCCGGGGTTCGCCGCGACACACGCTGGCTTCTGCCCCCCTGCGCCCGCTACAATACAAGTAGCGTCACGGCGCTCCGTCTCCCTGAGACCGTCGCTCACCTCGCGACAAAAGGGGTCATTTTGCTGGGCTTTCAGTAGCTCTTTACGGCTGAAAACGATTCCAGTCATCCCAGAGGGGAGCGTGGTCTCGTCCCCACTCAGGTTTGCAGCCAAAATTTCCTTTCGCGTCGGCAACTCCGAGGCGCTCACGAAGAGCTTCGCCTCTCGTCCGCTTTGCGAAGCGCTGCTTGCCTGGTTAGCGGAATGGGTTAACCCGTTTGCGGGCTCCCCATCCTTGCCGCGCGGCGGCTCGTCCGCTGTTTCGCCCCCTCCGCCTACAGGCGTCAAAGCGCCGCTGGCGAGTGGGGCACGGGATAGCGCGTCAGCTACCACGTTTGTGCTCCCCTTTCGATACTGCACCGAAAAGTCGTAATGCTGTATCAGGAGAGCCCAGCGCGCCAGCCGACCCGCAGGCTCGCGGAGCCGCATCAGCCAACTGAGCGCACTGTGGTCTGTCTGCACCACGAATTGCGTTCCATCAAGGTAGACGTCAAATTTGCGCAGTGCAAACACGATGGCGAGGCACTCCTTCTCGGTCACGGAATAATTCCTCTCCGAGGGCAGCAAGGAGCGGCTGGCAAAGGCCAGCGGTTGCAGCACGCCATCGAATTCCTGTAGGAGAACTGCTCCTAAACCAAGATCGCTCGCGTCAGTCTGGACTACGAACTGTCTGGTCAGGTCGGGTAGCCTGAGCTGCGCTGTCTCGGCAATGGCACTAGCCAGGAGGCGAAAGGATCGCTCTTGCTCGGGCCCCCATCGCCACGCTGCAGTCTTTCCCAAGAGCTTGGTCAAGGGTGCCTGCACGCGGGCACAGGACGGGATGAACGACCGATAAAAATTGGCCATTCCCAGAAAGCGGCGGAGGCCGCGTACGTCCTTGGGCGCGGGAAATTCGAGTATGGCTCGAAGTTTCTCCGCATCAGGCTCAATGGAGCCCTCGCCCAGCGTGAACCCTAGTAACTGAACCCGGGTCCGCGCTATTTGGGCTTTCGCAGGATTCAAAGTCATCCCAGCAGCCCGTACCCTCTCGAGCACGTCGGCAATGTGGCCTAAGTGCTCATCGAAGGTTCGTGAATAAATCACGATATCGTCCAGGTAGCACATGGCGTGGGACCATTTCGCTTCCCCCAGGACGCGGTCCATGAGCCTCTGAAAAGTCGCAGGACCATTGCAGAGACCAAAGGGCATACGAGTGAACTCAAACAGCCCTCTGTGACACGTGAACGCGGTCTTAGACCGGTCAGTGTCAGCCATCTGGACCTGTAGGTAACCTTTGGAGGCATCTAGCGTGGAAAAGTACCGCGCGCTGCCCAGGTTTCCTACGATTGAGCTGATCGTCGGGAGCGGATAGGCATCCTTGCGAGTCAGCGCATTTAGACGGCGATAATCCACACACAAACGGTGGCTGCCATCTTTCTTAGGCACCAACACCACCGGAGACGCCCAGGCGCTGGACGAGCGGCGGATAATGTCCGCCGACAGCATCTCATCCAGCAACCCATCAATCACCTGCCTTTTCGCAAGGCTGACGGGTCTAGGGTTGCACTTCAAAGGAAGCGCGTCTCCAGTGTGGATCTTGTGGCTCACTAAAGTGGTACAGCCAGGTTGATCCGTGAAGAGCTCATCGTACTGACGCAATAGCGCTGTCAAACGAGCCTTCTGTGTGTCATCCAATGTTACCGCACTGGCGGCCAGCGGATGTGGTGCCTGGTCGTGCCGCGCCGCTCGGTCCCAATGGGGAGGCTGAACGACGGAACGCTCGACACAAGGGCGTGGCCCTGTCCGCTGAGCGTGGCACTCTCCGAACGCCTTCACTGCGCAGGCAGATACTGACGCCGGTGGGCTAATGAACGGCTTAAGCTGGGAAAATGGTCCGTCGCGATAGCCGCCATTCGCAATGTCCACCACGATCCCGGTTTTCAGGAGAAAGTCCCGTCCGAGAATCATGGGCACACTGAGCCCTGGGAGATGGATGAAACGCGTGCGTCTCGTCCGCTCTCCCCATCTGACAGTCAGCCTCGCGGCGCCAGCCGAATGGGCCACGCCTTTCGCAAGGTTGAATGCCGTACGGCAGTCCCGCAAGCGCACAGAGTGCTTTTGCAAGTGGGACAACACCTCTTCACCGAACAAGGAAGCGCTGGCTCCCGTATCCAGTAACGCCGAAAATTCGCGGCCAGCAATGGTGACCGGAATAAACGGCGCGTGCGCATTAGCAAGGCAGCTTGCTCTGTACGCAGAGGGAATTAGCAGAGATTGGGCCGGTGGTCCCTTTACGACCGACCCCCGCCTCCGTTTCCCTGCCTCGCAGGAGGCCTGGCTACGGTGCATTCTCTTGCTAAGTGGCCCCTCTCTTGGCAGCGGAAACAGCGCACACCGCCGCGAGCTTGGTCGCGGGACAATTGCGCCTCTCCCTGCCTGGGTCCGCCCGCTGCACGACCAAAGGGTCGGCCGAGTCGGGTTTCCCCCTCCGCTGTGCGTTGGAGCGCTTGGCGCCCATCAGCACGCGGCTCGGAAAACGGTGCAGCGCAGGCTGCCCGTCTCCCGTACGAGTAGGGATCGAGAGCTCTGTCGCTCAACTCCCATGCCTCGTTTTGCCCGTTAACAGCTGCAAAGGCAGGTTGTGCGGGTGGTCGCCGGTTGGGTAAGGGCAAGGCCCCTCTCCATGCACAACGTGGCTCAAGGGCCTCGCTTGCCGGCGGTGGCGGACGATAGGCGCGCGCGGCGAGAATGTCGCCTTGAATGCGCTTTGCCTCGGCGGCCAGCTCCTCCAAATCTCGGAATCGGCCGCCGCGCAGGTAAGCCGAAAAGGTCGGATGTGCCTGCCTGATCGTCCTTTCGACACGCTCCTCGTTCGAGGCTCTGGGCTCGGCGATTGAGAAAAGGTCTTCCATCGCACGAACATACTCTTGCAGCGACTCATCCGGAGCCTGAGTACGGAGCTCCAGCTCTCGCCGCATCCTACGCTCGTAGTCAGCGGGCAGGAATTCGCGCAGGAATGCTGCACGGAACTCCTCGAGAGTCGCTGCCCGGTGGCCGGAAAGCCGATGCCACCGAGCTGCCGTGTCAGTCAGCGCTGCGGGGATGATGTGTGCAAGCACCACCTGCTCAGTAAGACCCATAGTTCTCTGATAATGGGTGAGGGACTCAAGGAAATCCCGGGCACTGAGTAGGTCATCATACCCGCGGTATGTTGGCATGGGCAACTTGACCGCGGGGTGAGACAACTTCGGCGTGGCCAAAAGCGTCCCAACAGCCCCTGACAGCGACTGGATCATCTGGGCAGCACTGGCTAGCAGCGCCTGCGCTCCGGCCTCAGTGGAGGCTTGGGCGGGCTGCACGAACGAGGGAGGCAAGGCTCCTAGTTCGATGAGCGGCGCGGTTTCCGCAGGGAACCGGGCCAGCGCCTCGCCGTTCCCAGAGCAGAATTGACTGCTCGCGGGGCACGGCTGCTGCTGTTCGAAACTGCCGGTTGCGGCAGCGTGACACGAACTGCTTTCGCACTGGGCGGAAAGCGTGCACAGCTGAGGCATGTGACCAGCGGATGCACCGCAGGGTGCTTCCGATACAGCTCCAATGGGAGCCGCGTGGTCGACATTTTGGGTTGTGGCGCCGGAAACCCCAACGGGGGCCGCGGCCAACCACGGTGTCTGGCTATTCGAAGGAACAGCAGCCAGCGGATCAAACGACGCTACAACTCCGTAGGGAGCCGACATGTAGCTACCGAGTGCCCCGCTGGGGGTAGACATGGTGCGCAAGCGTGATCGGCAAGGCGACCTGCTCGGCTAATGTGTCATCAAAGGCGTAAGCGCCAATGACTTAGCACGTTGGGCGCCAGTTGTGGGTTTCTAAGTGGACACAGGCCACCACCCACCGCGGGTTCGAGCTTCGCGCGAGCCAAGGGCCCCGATCAGCCGTCACCACACACACACTGGGACACCGCTGCAGCGCACTCAACCTCCGCTGGGAGGAGAGCGATTCGCCGCAAAGAAATAGGCCTCCAAGTTCACAAAGGAGACGTTTATTCACGTCGTCCTCCAGCAGATACACACACACTCAATAGTCACTCCGTCCCGGGGGCGCGCGAGGAGCAAGGCTCCGCTGCGCGCACGAAGCGACTCGAGTAATGCGCACCGCTAGCACGCCGCTGCAGGAGAATGTCCCCGCGGCAGTGCTGTGATCTCTCTCTCGTGTCGACCGTTGGGCCGGTTGCGAGAGAGAGTGGGCATTCAACGCAAGGTACGCCTGTCAGAGGTCGCTGGACCCCGCTGGACAGGCTCGAGCCGCTGCAGGTCAGAGGACACGTGCGGGCGAGCTCGAGTAAGCACTGGTCCGAACGGCAAGGCCGGCACGGACAAACAGTAACGTACGCACCTTACGCTGTCTCGGAGTGATCTCTCTTTCTGGGCCCCGCTCGGACGGTCGCGCGGCGCGCGGCCGCCCAAAGCGGGGTCCCGAATTCCCGCCAAAAGGCGCCAATGGCAAAGGCCCTTGGGGAGCCGGGGCGGAGCTGTGGCTAAATTACAGTGATTAGTCACCCAGCCGCCTCTCCACCGCCTGAGGCGGGGGCAAGGGAAAGAGGAGAAACAACGCGGGAGGCCGGCTAGCCGCGCAAAGGCGACGGCGGAAAGCCAGATTCCCACATCTTGCAGGATTTTGTTCCTGGAGAGCAAAAATATGACAGCGCCATGCGCGTGTGCTTCAACGTTATCGAGGGTGCTACAGTGACAACACCGGAGCAAGTGAAAGCGGTAAGCGGGGCCCCTCGTCTTGCTTCTTACGAGGGAACGCGACATGCTGGACAATTTGCTTATCGCTCTCTATCGCCATTTCATTTCGCAGTTCACAATTCTTTCCATGTTACCGATCCATGTAAGCCTTCTTTTTGTACTCAAACAAGCATATCGATTGCACTATTTCTCAGCGTGTGTTCAGAAGGAGTCGGACGCAAGCGATTTGACCCAAGCGGTGGAATGCTCAGTTGCACGTCGCGGCTACATGGACGACCCGATGAATACCGACAACTGCTGGAGGGAGGTTGAGCTCTGGAAGATTCATTTCAGTGGTAAAGAAACTGGGAGATAAGTTCCAGGTACGTTACGAAATGCCCATGCTAAAGATTTTTTTGCCAAATGGCCCCAAAACGACAGCCGCCGCGGTGGCTCAGTGGCTATGGTGCTCGGCTGCTGGCCCGAAAGACGCGGGTTCGATCCCGGCCGCGGCGGCTGAATTTCTTTGGAGGAGAAATTCGAGGCCCGTGTACTGTGCGATGTCAGTGCACGTTAAAGAACCCCAGGTGGTCGAAATTTCCGGAGCCCTCCACTACGGCGTCTCTCATAGCCTTAGTCACTTTGGGACGTTAAACCTCATAAACCAAACCAAAACGACAGACAAAACAAACTATATTTTCTGTTCATGCTTTTTGGGCCAGTGAACACACGGCGCACTGAAGTAGGCGCACTAAAAACTGATAGTTTATTTCTTGCTGTGCGCAGTAAGCAAATGCCCGTAACCGATAATCATTCCTGAACATCTGTATCCTCAATACGCACCGCACACACACAAAAAAATAATGACACGTTCGAGTAACATTTTTCAGCCCACGCACCGAACCAAAGCTTCTTCACCCATAAAGATGATGAGGGATCACCACCGCAAGAATCACCAGGCTTTTTATTTACAAGGCTTCTGGTGTTTATCTTGTCATTTACAAAAAGATCCTGCTACGGGGGGCTCTTAAGAATATTTATGTCCTCTCAATGCGGCAGCCTTGTTTTTATTTTCATATTTACTTTTTATTTTTCTATTCCTTCGTTCTTTCTTATTTTTTAGTTACATACCCACTCATTAGCATAACCTCCTAAGGCAGAGCATATGCCAGGTTCACCTGTGTTCGCCAAGAAGCAACGCAGTGATGTGGCCGGCGGGTTGCCTGCTCGCCACGCAATCGGCACTTTTGGGTTCATGTTCCCGCACGTTCGGAAGAATTGTTCTCCATGCCAGGAACTCAGGTTTTAGAACGGCATTTATTCCGGACTTCGGCTTTCGGTGTCGATGATCCATAGAAATGCATTCCTAATAATAAGTCAGAATACATGCACATAACACGGCAGTTTACCTCTTCTACCGGAGAATAAATACCTGCGCCCAAGGGATATAAGCAGATAGAAAATCTGTATCGCCGAATAGCGGCCGCGGTGGTTCAGTGGATATAGATCGGCTGCTGACCCGACTTCGATCCTGGCCACGGTGGTCGAGCTTCGATGGAGGCGAAATGCTAGAGGACCGCGTACTGTACGATGTCAGTTTACGTTAAAGAACCCTAGGTGGTCGAAATTTCCGCACGCTTCACTACAGCGTTCCTCATGTCTGAGCCGATTTGGGATATTAAACGCTCATAAACCCAACCAATCATTATCCGCCCTGCTTGTACTTGTTTTTTCATCATCATCATCATCAGCCTGACTACGCCCATTGCATGACAAAGGCTTCTCCCATGTCTCTCCAAATAACGCTCTCCTTTGCCAGCTTCGGCCACCGTATCCCTGCAGACTTCTTCACATCCGCCGGCCTATCTGCCGGCCTCTTCTATGCTTGCCTTCACTGGGAATCCACTCCGTTGCTCTCAAGGACCAGCGGTCATTGTAGTAACGAAGTGATCCGATATTATTAATCAGTGACCACCACACACATTCTCTTTCTGCAACACAAACCCCGCCATTTATTCCATGAAGGAGAAACGGCGGCAAGTGAACAGCACAACACACACTCACCGTTAACCCCGTTTCCGTCCCCACACCACTACCGGCCCGACCCTTTCCCAGCAAGGGCATCTAATTCCATCCGAGGTCGTCGTGCGGGAGGTTCGGCGCGTCCGGCGCCCACTGGTCCCAAGGTAAAGGGGTAATGCCCTGTGCGGCTACCATCGCCAGTTCCAACAGTCATCTTGCCTTGGCATTACAGCCTTGACGTAGCCGATTTCTTCTTCTTGATTTCAGCTGAGATGTCATTACCATGCGTTTGTAAACTTGCCCACTCTGTCCGCTTTCGGTCTCTTAACATTATTTATTTTTATGCTGTAGGTGTTTGCAGCGCACACAAAACACGGACGGACAGAAAAGGGAACGAAACACAGCGCTGTGTTTCGTTCCCTTTTCTGTCCGTCCGTGTTTCGTGTGCGCTGCAAACACCTACAGCATGAAAAACCAACTAGCCCAAGAAAAGATGATATTTATTTCTCTTTCCATAGCCGTTTTATGCTTTTCTCTTGAGGGACAATGGTGAACTGCTGCTAACGATGTGGGAGAACCTGCCATATGCGCTCCACCCCATTCTCGATTTTCTAGTTACTTCCCTATCATGATCCCGATCAGCGGTCACTACCCTAGGTAGACTACTTCCAGCACCTCGCTACCAATTGTGAACAGGTGTTCCCTTTTGACACTGTCGCACATGACTTCCGTTTTCTTCATGTTATTTTAGACCCACCGTTCTGTTTTGCCTGTCTAACTCATTGATCATGCTTTGCAGTTCACCTCCTGATTAACTTAGCAAGGCAACGTCATCGGCGAACCGCAGACTATTCAGGTATTCTCCATTAACTCTAATCCCCAACTGTTCCAAATCCTGGCCTCGGAACGCCTGTAAGCAGGAGGTGAATAGCATTGCGAGATCGTGTTTCCCTGCCTGACACACTTCCTTATTGGAATATTGATGGCAACTTTATGGAGGGCTGTGGTAGCTGTGCCCAGTATTTTGACATAGACCACTTCTACGCCCCAGTTGTGAGCAGTGTTTTAGATGACTTTAGAAACCTGGGGAAAGGGCTAAGTTTTAGTAATGAGCTACCGTATAATGGTATGCTTCAGGTTGCTTCACATTTGCTGGGCTTACTCCCCTCGTGCGCAAAATGGGCTCTTGCCGTACAATTCGGCCCTCTCAAAGAAAGTGGAAATGGGCATCGCGGACCTTTGCCTGGAGTCATCGCTCCGGAAGTCGTGTGTGGATGAGATGCAAGCCAGGTTTTGCAACCAATTGGGTAGGCTCGTTGCAGCTGGCTTCCCTGAGTCGGTCTTGGTCCCTGTGGCAGAAACGCTTTTGAAGATGAAGGCTGGGGTAAGCAGGAATGAGTCGAAGGGAAAAGAGTGGCCTATAGTGGTCCCGTGCATCCATAATGTCACGCACAGCCTGAAAAAAGTGGCTAACCAGTATAATGTGCCGGTGGTGTTCTCCGCTCCCCAAAAGCTTGCCCAGCTAAGGCGTCGCATAACCTGCGAAAGCCAAAAGCTTGGTTGTCACAAGAGGCATGGCCAGCGTTTCATAGAGTTGTCCACAAACATCGTATATGGAATTCCCCTGTCTTGGGGGAAATTCTTCATTGGACTGACTGGGCGTTGAGTGAAGGACCGGCTTAGGGAACATGCAGAAGATATAGAAATTAGTGTAGGTGAACGACTTGTGGATCACTGCAGGCCTTGAGCCGATTGTATTCAGCGGTTCCGCGATGCGAGGATTCTGAGTAGGGGCAGACACCAGACATCGCGTGAAACGTTGGAAGCCTTCTACGTCAAGAAAGCGGGTTCGAACAGTGAAAGTGGCACATTGGTTTTCCTTTACGAGACTGAGGTGAAGTTTCTTTAGCGCCTAATTTTATAAGACTTTCTACTCTTTACTGAAAATCCATGTTGACTTGTACGCGCGCACATGAGCGTGGGGTTTTGGAGTGCTAGGTATGTCGATGCCTGTGCAAGAGTTGTCCACACTTATTGAGGAAGCCCCATGACGCTTGTTGAGGAAAGCGGCGGCCAGCTTACCGACGCGTCAGCTCTTCGAAGCGCTCATGGAAGTTCATCGAAGCGCTCTCACTTCATAGTCTTCTACACGCTGGCACGTGAGGTGGCGCTACAGGGCCCTCCTCCTAGACATTTGGTCGAAAAAAAGAAAGCTAAAGGGATGAAGAAATTGGGACGGGGGGGGGGGGGGTGAATTAGAGTGAAGAAGACACTTTGTACTAACTATTTACACGTATGTACAGTAAGCCCGCGTTGAGGTCGTAGTCGAATGGCTAATCAGGAAAAATCAAAGTCGAAGTTTAGGAGGTCACGCTTGAGTGAAATGTAGAGGTGAATGTAGAGGTGTGAAGAAATCTAGAGGTGTGAAATGTAGACCAGTAGCTACCGCTGTTCTGAGAAGTAAGGCACAAGTCGTCATGGGGGCAGGCGCAGAGCCGGCAACACAAATGTCGGATGATGGAAGGCAGAGCGGAGGTGGCAGTAGCTGATGGGGACTGTGTTCTTTCAGGGAACTCGGCATACACAAACCCTGATGGTTGTGACAGAGTCTAGCGAACAAAGGCTGGTTAGGCTCGTGCAGGTCTGGCTCTCCAGCTGCTTGCACTCTGTGTTGGTCGTAGCGACGCCGCCATGGCTGAAAGCTTGGCAGCCCCAGAACAGCGGAGGCCCTTGAGGAACAGAAACGTACACAATAAGCCGTGGCTACACAGGTGATGGGCAGAGGCCATGATGTCGCGTGCTGCAGGATGGAGATGGCAGAACACTTGAGTCGGATCGTTGGCATTGCTGTGGAGACGTCTGCACGGAGGAACTGGTCTCTGTAACAGCCAGGGCTGGCGCAGTAGTATCCGCTCCTTGTGATAAGGATTAGACATTGCAGGTATGACTGAAGGGAAGAGACGCTCGAAAAGAGTAATCCGTAGACGTCTCACTGTTGCGCAGGAGAGCCTGAGCAGGTGAGACACATGTGTTTGGTGTGGGGTGGGGAGACTGATGCGAATCCGGTGACGCCAAGTCTTGAGACGCGCATGACAACGAGTCGGCAACTGTTGTTCGAATGGAAAGCGTCGGGGCGCGGAAGGACTGCTCACGAGTAAGTGGCTCCGCTCGCTCCGTCCTTGCTCATTGAAAATGCGGCTGTCTGGCGAGCGCGAAACCGTAGTGCCTGACGACGGCCGTCTTGAGGTCATCGTATAGGGTGGGCCCAAGAGGTGGCAAGGTGAGGCGCTGGAACAGGCCACACGGAAGAAGATGCTTGGCAAGGTAGAACCGGGTGGATTGGCTTGAGACGTCGTGGAAGTAAAAATGAGACTCGAGCATCGCGAACCGCAGTGGGGGATCGTTGACGTAAAAAGGCGCTAAGCCGTGCAGCTCAGGGAGATCAGTCAGACTGCAAGGCATTAGAACGGACTCCCCTTGGCTGGATGGGGCCGAGTGTGACATGGCCATGGCGCCGCAGGTAGCGAAGAAACGGCCGTGGAGGTGAAGTCGACAAGGGTGCTTGCGTCGGATGTCCGGAAGTCCGCGGTCACCAGTTGTGGGAGAGTTGTCCACATTTATTGAGGAAGCCCCATGAGGCTTGGTGAGGAAAGTGGCGGCCAGCTGACCGACGCTTCAGCTCTGCGAGGCAGCCATGGGCTTTGATGATGATGATGATGTCCTCGGGGCTTTCATCGAAGCGCTCTCACTTCATCGTCTTCTACTCGCTGGCACGTGAGGTGGGGCTATATGCGTTCAACCTCATTAAACAGTTGAAGTGTCCCAGTTGAAAAATCCACCAGAACGTTCTGGTGTGTTCTGGTGTTAACACCAGGATTTCCTGGTGTGGCTGGTGTGGGCACCAGGCCAGCCTGGTGTGCACACCAGACCAGCCTGGTGGTGTCTGGTGTGCACACCAGACCAGCCTGGTGGTGCTGGTGTGCACACCAGACCGGTGTGGTGGTGTCTGGTGTGCACACCAGACCGGTGTGGTGTTGTCTGATGTGCACACCAGACCGGTGTGGTGTTGTCTGATGTGCACACCAGACCGGTGTGGTGTTGTCTGATGTGCACACCAGACTGGTTTCATGTCGTCTGGTGTGCACACTAGACTGGTTTCATGTCGTCTGGTGTGCACGTACACTAGACTGGTTTCGAGTCATCTGGCGTATATGATCCAGCTCAAGCACACCAGACCTGTTGCTGTATTCATGTGCGGGAGCCGAGCGCCACCAAAAAGATCTGTTCGGTTCATTCTAGTTTGCATGATGTACCAGATACAATCTCAGGCACATGCCAGACATGTGGCCAAGGATTATTTCATGCACTGACCAACATGTAGGTTGGTTTGGTACTTACTGAGATTAATGAAAGATTTCTGTCCTGCTTAATTGCATAGTCCATTGTTGCAACTATGGGTGTTCATGTCTTCACACCACAGTCAAACCGTAAAAAAGTCCAAGGTAAATTGTGAGGTGCATTTGCATATCATACAGCATATAATTTAGTAGTTATTACTATTACACTAAGGATGAATGGCAGTCTGTTTATTATGTGGACAAAAAAGGCACACTTTTTTAGCTTCCAGGTATAGTTAAATGCTCATATCAGCCAGCACAACAAAAAATTTGTATCTGGTGTGACTATGAAAACATAAAGGCATGACAGCAGGTTGAAGTAAAGTTTGAAAGAAATTAAAACACATTTATTCTCAAAATTCAGCATAGAACTCCTTCGTTTCAGAGTTGCAGTAGTGCCTTCGCGAAATGGGCATTTGGGAAAGTGCCCCTGAAAGCATCACAAAAGAACACCATCAATTCATTCCCCTGAATTGTAGCAATGTGGGGCCTTTCATACAGCCAGGCAGCTTCCACAGTGCTTACCAGTGCCTTTCACAGTGATCAAGGCAATGAAATTACTGGAATCAGAATGGTGATAAGGAGGTGGGCTTTTGTGCAGACACAATACTTGACGGGCAGGTGGGAAAGTACTGAAGTGCTGCCAGCTGCATTAAGCACAACAGCAAATGCCAGCTCAGTTGATAACAAATTTTGCAAGGGCATTTGAAGACAACTTCACACAGCACTGTGCATTTGCTCATCGATGCAATGCCAGAAACCATAAGGAACAGCAAGACAGGAACAGGCATGGCTGAGTTGGCAACAGTAAAAAGTGCTACACGGCAAAACAGCCGAAAACATCCTAAGCTCCCCCTGTGCTATAGATTCTGCCTGTAAGAGCTTAATTTTCTGACTGACATGAGAGCTGTACATTGTTAAGAGATGAAGAGAATGTGAACTATCAAATTTAAATGGCCAACGATTTCGTGCACTGACCAAACACCACCAATTGCATAGCTGCTAAAAGGAGCATTTTGCTACTAGTTTACTTGTTTTAACACCCGCTAGGTGAGATGCCCCAGACAACTTTCTCATCAACAGCCAAACAAAGTCTCAAGGTCAGCACATGTAGGTAAAAAAAACAAGCAAAAGACATTTTACATATCATTATATAAAGGGTCTTGGAAAACAATGCCCTTCCAAAGTTACATGCACTGAAAAAATTCCCCGCTGTACATTACCACTGAAGGCTATGGAAAGGTGCAAAGGAAGTGCAAATACACTGTAGAGAACATCTTCAGCATGAGTTGCTGTTTTTCATGACAATGCCTACTTCGAAGCATGAAGGACAAGAATCAAAAAACTCGTGCTCAGCAGCAGAGCAGCAAATAATGCGCAAGACAGTACACCGCAACTTGACATTACTTAATAAGGCACAATATTATATAAAAAAGGGCTCATATCACAGGATACAATGTCAGTCAGGTTATCCAGCTGAAGTAAGCAAAGAATAAAATAAATGGGTGCAGTTTTCACTGGATATAAACGAATGCATGAGAACTGCTTCAAAGAACTGTTCATGAACTCGGAACAGATTGAAAACACAGAGATAACAGTCCCTGATAAGTGTGTTCATTTAACAGAAATGAACACTTACAAAAAAGCTGGCTCATTCGGGTTGCTAAGTCATATATATAGGGATACATCTTGTAGAGAAATCATCAGCTAAACTGCATATACTGTGGGGCAAAGGCTTCTCCGAATACTAAGTTCCGAACCTCATGTGAAACACGGCACTGCAGGAGCATTTATGCTTTGGTTGGTCTGTCCAGCGGGCTCAATATTTAAGGCTACGTGTTCCCTTGATGGAGACAGTTGGCAAGTACGTATGTGAATTTTGTACTAAGCTGCCATTGAAGCATGTATGTGTTGACGTGTTGGCAAATGCAAAGAAAAACATGCCTATCGAAACATTTTCTTGCTGAACATGCACAAGACAGTGTACTGGATGCCACTGCCATGTGACAGTGAACATGCACAACAAACAAGACAATGTGTTAATGATAATGCAACACGCTGCAACCTCAAACAACACTAACTAGGTACCTTGCAATGTGCTGCCAAGTTTCATGACATTTTGAATTTTGTAAAACGCAATAGCAAGTTGGCCACAATCATAAATGGAGATCAGTGAAAAAGTGGATGAGTGAAACTGCTACGAGGAAGATGTGCAACAGACTGGGCAAAGGGTATTTTGTCTATGTCGAAAAGATCAGCATCATCATTTTTGCATTTTTCACAAGGCTGTATTCGTGTCTCACATGCTGCATACATATCGTAAAACTGTGCTCAGAATGACATCGCTTTGAACCAGTTTTGACCACTGGTTTTGTAGAAAAAGAGAGGAACAGAGCTGTAGCAATCACTTCATGAAAAGACCTCAAATATGGTAAATATCCATACCGCAGTCTTTTGGATGTATAAGACGACTTGCTTGTACACTGAAACTTGCTTCAAGAAGTATTATGTTGCAGTTCACCGATGAAAAAAGCTCAAAAGCTGAAGAAGTTTAAATTTTTGTTTCCCTGCAAAAGTGGGCCGTGTCGAACTGTACGCCCGTGCTTGTAAAAACATAACACCAAGGAGGCCTAAAAGTTAAAAATATGCTGAATGGTTTGTTTCATAGCTCGGTAGTATCCAGCATGCAAAAATATGGTGCACAGGGGCGGCATTTTCCCATTTGACAGCATTTGAAGCAAGTGGGATACAAGTGTCTTACTCAAGAATATTTTCATGCTGTTCCCTCATGGTACTGAAAATTACTAATCACTTTCATGAAGATTAGGCATCTTCACTAAGAATGTGCTCTCTTGTTCCACAAGCACACAAGGTGAAACAACGCTTTCTTCGCAAAGCATGCAGAGAGCGATGCCAAATGGAGGGTGCTCGATTCTGAACAAAAAGGGCAGCTCAAACACTTCAGTAATCAATTCTTGACACAACAGCAAGATTTTGCTGTCAGCAGCAAACACCTTGAGAATTTTAACAAGTTTGCCGTTACTTGCTTCCAGGTAGCATGAACATGTTCTTTCTGCTTGTTGATAATGGGCGCTGTGTACAGTGAACCCCTTGACACGAGCTCTAAGGTACTCACTTACGCATGCCTCGGAACCAATGTTTTGCCTCAACAGTATTTGGATGGGTTCTTCATAGACACAAGGTGGCAAAGCTGCACCTAAGACACTAGATTTGCGCTGTTTAGAAATTTTACCTGAAATTAGCTCCTGCTGCTTTTTCAAAAATGGAGGAAGAGGTACCAGACGTTTCAAAGAATTTAGAACTCCATTCATAATGAATCTTTCTGATATTTGCCGAGGAACCCCTTTCGCAGCAGACACAAGCTTCAAGATGTCCCCGTTGCCCCCTTCAAATGGGAAGGTTGACGTGGCCCACAGTGGACCTGTCATCCTAACAGATTTCGCCAGATGTAGAAGTTGATGAACATTGAATGTTTGCGCACTTTCATCATAAAATATTTTCACTTCCTCCACAAACTGTTTCAGCAACCTTTCTGCAATAAAAGTGTCACTGCGTTCAACACTTTCTCTCAGCAGCATAAAAATGCCTTCTACCAGCAATGAAAAATGCCTAATATATCTATCTGACAGTATGTTTTGAAGGCATGGCACACTGTAGTATAGCAACCAATACTTCCATTCTGTGGCTTTCCAGAATGCCCTCTCTGAAATTGGCCTTGGCAGTCTCGAGAAGCTTATTGGTGGCCGTGCTTTCAATATACGCTGATTTAGCTCGGCAATTCTATTTCCTACATACCAAGGCTTCCCAGTTGCAGACAGCCAAAGCTCTGTCATTTGTGCAGTCACACCCTCCAGGACACAATGCATATAATCGGGAGGGAAGCCCCAGACCAAGTCCAATGTTCCTAGCTTCGTAACTGGAGATGGCCCCTTCACTCCATCGACAGAGCACTTTCTTGTAACTGCAAGGGACATGGCTGACAGCACAGTGTCGTGGGACCTTTCAACCATGGCACCGCCTTCAAACGTGTACTTTACTGTGCCTACAACAAAAACACAGCAAATCATTAAAATCAAAACTCACTTCATGCCGCACAGATCAAAGCAGTAGTAAAGAACAAATGAAAACAATTAAAAACATGAATATAACACCGGCAAAATATAAAACATCCAACTAGCCAAGTAGGCTGTTATTCCTTACTTTTACCGCTGGCAACCAATCTGCCATGTAAAACATATGCTGTATATCTGTGTCCTTCATAAGACTGAATGAAAGCAGGAGTCTCACCGTCAACTAAAGTTCCCTTGTTAAGACACCAAGTGCAGCCGTAGTACCCGTTGTACTGCTTTGCATTGAGCAAAGCAGCTCTGGCCGGTGAGTCGACACAGCAGCACACAATTCTGACTGCAGACTCCACAACTTGATCAGCAAAGGTCCACATCAGGCTGCCAACCTCTTGGAACTTGTCCACAAAGGTTTTCATGAAGAGATGTGCAGGTGGATGCTCCTTGCCGAACCACACTGCTCCAACCAAAATATTCTTCCACCGCAGAGGAACGGGAAGCTCATTGAGGGCAACTTGTATTGGCCACACAGAACCTTTGCTTGACTTAAATACCGGTGCACCATCAGTATTCATCGTCAAAGTTAGGTCACTCCACTTCATTTTGTGGTCGCTGCGAACTTTCTTGTAGAGCAGGCCATCTGTGATATCGGTGAAAGCCTCTGGGCATGATGAAGCAAGCTGAAGCAGGTTGCTTCCAACTATTTTGCCCATGCGTTTCAGGAGCTGTTGCAGTTGTCGCTTCAAGTTAAGAGTGATGAAAAAGCTCCCCTTCTTCAAAACCTCTCCTAGGCTTGCAACTTCTGAACAAATTCGGCAACGCCAGTGGCTGGTACCATTGCCATCAATTAAGAACTGGCAAGTCGGGCAGAAGGCATGAATGCTCACCATTTTTGACTGCTGAAGCCTCCACAGTTTTCGAAAACCATATTTGGTTGAAGGAAAAACCTCTTCAGCAAAGAGGGCGTTCAGAAGCTTGAGCAAGCTGTCAACTTGTGTCCATGGTAGCTTAGCTGCCACAACAAATGATAATATCAGGAGCATGGCTTGCAGTCGAGTTGTGGACTGGCCAGGAAGAGTCGTCTTTGAGTTGGCTGCGATGAAATCAGAAAGATCATCATCTGGGTCGTCAGCTTCCGCATACACATCAGGGTCTCCCTGCTCAGCATTCTGGTTAAAAGAGGCAGCACTTCCTGCTTGTTCAGAGAGCTGAGGTAGTGGCAGCAGACATTCTTCACTCTCAGTTTGTTCGTCTGTAACCTCAGCGTCCCCTCTTGGTACCTCATTTACTGCAGCTAACTGCAAAGAATAAACAAAAGAGGAATGTATTAGCTACATCAGACAGTGACGAAAGCCCGAGTGGCATGCTTTGAGAAATCTGGCCGATTAGTGGGTCAGCATCTTATCATGGCATGATGTGAGCCCAATTAATGCTGAATTGCTGCTCCATCCTCACACCGCTTGTTCTTTACCCAGATTGAGCATTTGAGACTATTCCAGCTGACGAAATGGGAATGGATGTGAGAGGGCAGCAGTTGTAATTGCGTCCACTGCACACAACTCTGCCATTCGCTGTGATAAGATGCTGACCAAGTGACCGGCTCCAGCTCTCACAGTGCTATAAAGTGAGCTTCACACACTGACATGAGAAGATTTGTCTGAACCGGTGTTCTGCTGGACAAAGAGAGAGACCTGAGAGATCCGCTATGTTGAGGGCTCAGTGTTTTTACTTTTTGTCATTCTTACTGGTATGCACAGGAATTTTCCATAAAAATTACTACGGGCTTTAAAAAGTATCAGTGCAATCCGTGCTGCTCACAGATGATGTCAGAGCAGAATTGCATGCATACTTCCCGGCATTTGTTGCATACTTAACCAAGTGTTGTCAGTAATCAGAGCTTTATTTCCTCGGATGTCTTTTATGCCATCGCCTAGGATGGTGAGAAATGACAGGTGGTGGCTAATGTACGACACGTAAACTCATGTTTGCCACATCTACATATAGTATGCCGATGTAGTCGACACCTCTCACACATTTATATTGTTCAGTTGGAGTTCGTGTTTGACTGCATTTATGTTGATGAACTCTTCTATACGCAGCATTTTTCATTGGCGCCTGTGCTCAAGTCCCCAAATGATGGCGGCTACATCCAATTTGGCTGCTATTTGGCTGTATTTCAGCCTGGCTATGTTACAAAAGGCCCTCACAACGCAATATTTCGATCCACATTTCACCTCACCAGTCTCCTTCTGCTTCTGTTTCTTGTTTCTCTTAATTCGATGCTGCGGAGTGCTTTTTTTCCTGATCATTGTACACCCGCGCTGCCTTGCTCTTCTGCCACAATCTTTGATGCGACAAACTTTTTTGCCATGGTTTCATTCATCACATTCATCATTTCCGTTTCCTAGCCCTGTTTCTCATTTCTGCATGCTGCGTTCTGCTATCAGCCGTCTGCATCCATCACAGACAATATTTTGGACGTTGATAGGCCATGTAAGCAATGTAAGCTCCGCCTTTTCAGGAACTCTCTTTAGATGCTTACCGCGCAGGTAAGAGCATGACCACTGCCTGCGGTGGGTGTAAGGACGCTAGGTTCTCGCGATTCCGCAAAAGAAAAAAATCTGACTTTAGCTTTCTCCCCCCCCCCCTTTCACAAAGAAAAAAAAGTGTGTGTGGTGGGGGGGGGGGGGGCAAGTTGAAATACAGAATAAACGAATAGGTCCAAGTTATTCAAAAGGCAACGCTTCAAAGGAGCGCGGCACAGTCTAGCGAAGCAAATCTCCATTACGGTAATGCACGCACAACGCACAGCAGCAGCCGCGCCGTCATGATCCGTGCCGCCGGTGCTCGGCGTTTCGAGCTGTCCAGCTCCAGCACCCGTTTGCCCTTCTTTGCTGTCCCTACTTCACTCAACTTCTGCAGTGCCTTTTATTTCGCAGCGACCCGTACCTCTTTTCCGCATCCACACCCACAAATATGCACTTGCTCGCCCCGCGTTTTGCTTCAAAAATTCACTGAAAAGCGGGCTTCTCCTCACTGCTCGCAAGCCTAATGGCAAAGGTCGCTTTTGCAACATTGCACAGCTCGGAAAAAAAAAAAAAAAACACTTGCGGATTCTTTATGAGTTCATGGAATGTAAAACTTTTCGCCGCAGAAAGTGAATGGGCCCTAGCATATGACGTAAACAAGTCGGTGAATTACCTGCGGTGCTTGAGACGTTGCAGCGGATTCCTTTTGCAGCCGGCTCCATGTCGTCTGCCGCGGAATTTTCAGTGATAGCGCATTTGGCTCCAAATAGGCGCGGTAGCGTTTTTTGGGAGGCATGTTGGAGCACCTCCTTTGCACGCTTGTAACAGGCTTGTACAAGTAGATGAGGCGTTGGCTTGTATAAGGTGCAAGAACGACACTGAAGACAGATGGAACGTACAACCAAGGAGGCGACTACAGACTGCGCGGGAAATTCCGCGCGCCCGCCTCTCCTTTCCTTTTTTTTTTTTATAGCTTCAATGCGTGCCCGCCTCTCCCAGCAAGGCAAACGCTACAATCTAGCCAAAAAGAAAGTGGCGCTTACAAAGTTAACTACTACATTTGCAACATCTACAGATAACTCAATCTGTTTCAGAGCAACGCGCTAAAGCAGTCTCATCAGCATGGAATTTTTTGTTTGACAAGACTGCAGCGCCACACACACCATTACGTTGTCAAAACATCATGTAGATAGTTTAATTGTTCCAACCGTTCCAACATCCTTTTTGTTCTATACTGCGCGACATTGGTGACTTGCTCCCGAGTGTGCATCAGTGCAATGGTGTTTTACATTTACGTGAAGTTTCTGCTTGACAACGTGAAAAAAGTCACTTCATCGGTTCTTGTGAAAAATTTCCACCCAAAGAGCACGGAAGATTTTGCGGCGGGAAATATCTATCAGGTCTATTGGGAGGGGGACGACAAAACAAAGGGCGGATACTACGACGCGGAAATCCTACAGATGACAGGTAAGAACACTTTTATTACTGTCTGAGTACTTTTGTAATTTCTACTTTGTGGCAGCTGTAGCTACCCGTGTATTTCCAGTGCCTTTAATGTACAGGGCGTTGATTGATATTGAAGCTTCATTCAGCCTCTATGTATGTACCGCCGTGAGCACGCTTAACACAGACGCTCGAGCGATTGTCTTTCACTGACGTTAGTGCCGCTGGGCGTCGGCCGCTGCGTCTGAGACAAAATTAAAGTGGAAGCAGGGCACGAGCTGTCTCCAACGTCCGCAAACATACCGTGCAGTATGGCCTTGGACTCTGCGCCCAGCGCTCAGAGGCTGTAATATCAGTGCAGGACGCGCAAGCGAACGTTCCTCCAAGCAACCACAGATATCCGTCGGACGTACGAGCTAGATCCGAACGTCCTTTGCCGAGATCGGACGTCCATCGGACGTACGAGCACAATCCGATTTCGGATATCCGTATTCATACATCCGCCGGACGTACAGACAGTATCCGCTTTTGTCTATCCGCATTAGAGACAAGGTGTACGTCCGAGGGATGTACGGTGGAGTATATTCTCCGGATATGAGTATAGAGTTTTTTTATAATTGTTCACACAGAAAAGTCGCGCCGTTCGAGTATGTATATTGTAGAGTTCGCTTTTTTAACCTAGAAAATTTTATTCGCGAAGGAAATTTTGTCAGTTTTATTGGCTAGTGTGCGAGAAATTGCGTTAATATCTGCATATCTGCTTTGGAGAAATTATTTCCATGAGCTACACGGTTTGACTTGAGGACTTTTGTAAATTCGCGCAATTCCCTAGTCATATACTTGCAGTGCAAGGGCCACTGCTGAACTAAATTTATTTAAGGGTAGGAGCGAGTACTACACAAATTTACAGTAAATCAATTACTAATTTACATCTAGAAAACATATAAAAATCAGTAGCGACATCGTGTCCGCCGTGGTAGCCACCCTAGCCGTGGTAAAACGCGATTGAAACCACTTGTAAATTCAAAACTCCCGTTTAACTCCGCTATCATCATCATAAATGCAGCTTGTAGTCAGCCCAATCCAATCCATCAGCCACAGAGTGCAGCGGCGTAATGGCGGCGTTGCTGGTTTGGTGCGAAGTGTGGTGCCCCTTTTGAGCTCTGTTATTAGGATGTGTGGCTTTTTTTAGTGTGCGGACGAAAGTGGTGTGTAACTTGAACAATTCGAAGGATGCGGCAAGTGCCTGAAGCCCTCCTGGAACGCTGGAATATCGTACTACAGCGACTTCGGATGAAAGAAGGCCTAGTGTGATTGCCTACGGCATGCCCTACGGAGGTAAGTGCTGTACACTGCTTGGGAATTACTTTTATGACAGTGGAGAAGGATCTGTAACATTCTCTCGCGGGAGAGTTGGAGTTATGTTATGGCTATACTGTGGTGTGGGCTACGGATGGGTTGAGACTTGTTGAGAATGGGTTGAGAATACCAATAACAAAGTTGCCAAGCATTTTTGAATTTATCATGGTCTACTGAGATTTGGCGTGCACTTGATTACTAACCTTTTTCTTTTCATTTTTTGCAGAAAGCTGTTCGCTTCTGCTTCATCATGGAAGTAGGAAGATGGATGTGCGCTCGAAGTTTTACGTCTTATTGAGGAGTTACACACTTCACATTAACTCAGTCCTGTGCTGATGTACAGTCACAATAAAATATTCTCGCTGTACTTTCAGTTGCTTTTTCATTTTATTGCCCCGCGGACACGAATAAAGTATGCATGTGCCATATATGCAAACATCCGAGAAAGATCCGGGAACGGACGTCCGAAATCGATGTCCGTCCGGAACATCGAAACGGACGGCCAACGGCCGGCCGATGGATAGCTGTGGTTGCTTTGTTAAGCGTGCTGACGGCGGTACAGCACTCGAATTTGCTTGTCAGGGCTATAGGAATGTGTTCTTGAGCTTTTCTGCCTTTCGTAACGCGCACCGCTGTTGTGCAGTTCTCACGTTCAACTTGCAGGTTTGCGAATTCCGTCCTGTTTGCAGCATGTTGCATGTTGATGGATGTAACGAAATTAATCTGGCAGTGTCCGGTAGATGGTAGAGTCGCCCAGCTGAAATTACCCCGGCACCTCCATCAACTGGGCCTCGTGAATACGTTTTTTTTTCTCACTGGCGCCCCTCCAGGCATTCTTCAGTTGTAGTAATGAACTGTCTTATGTACAAGTGATGAGTGGCTGGTCTTCCCAGGGTGAACCTGTTGCTTTTTTTTTTTTTGGGGGGGGGGGTGTATCACTTGGGACTAGTTCGGAAGCATAAAATGTATACTTCACTGCTCTTGGTTATAGCTCAGTTGATGACCATGTCCTAGCTACGTGTATTGAATATTAAACTGTGAAGACCTCTGTAGCCGAGAAAGCTGCCAAATGTGACAGGTTCTCACGCCACACTAGGTAGGAAGTGTCGATTCTGCATTGTTTCTTGAAAACTTGACATGAATGCGAAATTCTAGAGGCCCCCGTGTACTGTGCGGTCAGTGCACATTAAAGAACCCTAGGAGGTCGAAATTTCTGAAGCCGTTCACTGTGGTATCCCTCATAGCCTGAGTTCCTTTGGGACGTTGAACCCCCATAAACAAAAAAGCCTGAGGCTGCAGTTTCATATAGCAATGTTTGTTACTGCTGCTGAAGAGTGGCGAAAATGATTCATTCTTAAAAAAAGGACAGACTACTCAATTGAGCAGCCAGTCTCTGATGAGTGTTGGGGGAATTCTGGCTGATGGCCAGATAGGCACTGTCAATTAAATAATTTAGAATAGAAGCTGCTGCAAAAGGCTTGGTGCAGGAAACATTATCTTGCATTTTATCATTACAATCAATGTATGGAAAATTGTGCGAACATACTCCTAAAAGAGATTTCTTCCCAGAATCCAAAGAAGAAATGGACCAACATATTTCTGGTCAACGACATCGTGGCGCAGTCGCGCGCCCCGCAAAACGCCCAAGAGACCTGGCACGTGATAAAGTATGTATGCGCAATTGAAACCCGAACCTTGTAATGAAATGTGATGTTTAATAGGTTTTCAGTAACGTTTTGTCACATGCAAGCATTTCTGCAGTTTGCGTCCAAAGAAATTTAATTTTTTTATAATGTTAAAGACAATATGGGTGAATATGTGTTTTGACACTGTGTTAACTACTGCAGGTTCGAAACATCAAAAAGTTGCGGATGCTCGCGCAGCAGGCCGCAACGGACGACCTTAGCACGGAGACAGCAGCAGAGAAAGAGGTGCAGAAGCTGAGAAAAGAAAATGAGGAGCTGCGCCAGCTGAACATCAAGCTGCAGCACCAGCTCTTGCGCTTCCTCTCAGCTGATGGTACACTCCTTATAAGTTTTTTTTCCTGTATTTCCTGCTGGTCAAGCTTATTGATTAAATGTTTTCAGGTCACATAACCTGGAAAAATTTTTGGGTGGTTTAAGAAGGAAGTGTGTGTGTGTTGGGGTGGGAGGGGGGGAATAGCTTACGGCGCATATTGAAATCTGCGGACTGAAGAGCAACTTGCTCTCACTTTGAAGGATTTAACCTAGCCATGACTGCCGACAAATCTTTTTGTGTTACTCTTTTACTCTCTTCCCTTGCTTTAAAACACCATACCAATAATTGTTGTACCTGCTTCGGTGGCTGAGTGGTCAGGGCACTTGGCTGCTTAGCCAGGACACCTGTGTTCAATCCTGGCCGTGGTGGCGGCGTTTCGAAGGAGGCAGAACACAAAAAGGGTCCGTGTACTCTGCAACGTCTGCCCATTAAAAACCCCATGTGGTCAAAGTTATTCCGAAGCCCTCCACTGCGGTGTCCCTCATAGCCTGTGTGTCGCTTCGGGACATGGATTAATTGTAAATTGTGGCTAAGGCATAAATCACAATTTTTTATTTGTTCACAAAGTCAACACGCTAGTAGTTCACTCAGTCATGTTGGCTTGTTGAATAAGACCAAGCTTTCCATTAATGTCAGATTTAAAATTCATTACTTCAGGTGTTAGAAAAAAAAATAATAAATACCTGACAAAGCCATATCTAAACATGCAGTTTCTTGTGGGACACGAACTGATAGATTTTTTGGCACAGCAGTGAGCCATGCCGCAAAAAATCCCAAGCTGTGGGAAGGAATAACGGGGGATAAGGTTGTAGTGGAGCTTATTTTGGAGGCACTTTTCGCACAGATGCATGGCTGATTATGTTGGAATCAGTGTAACATCTACCACAAAACTGCGTCTAAACTTGAGTCGGGCATGAATCTGCAGTCGAATTGTCAACCAGCACATGCATGAGCGTGTATGAGGGCTGTTTGTGGAGTGCGAGGCGTTTACCATGGGAACAGGCACACAATATTATAAATATACGGGACATGTGCCTCGCGGCCCGCTCCTAACAAAGACTCAAGACTCGTCCTCTGTGGCTTCAACATTTCTCTTTGAAGCACTGAGGCGACCAACTTGCAATGCATTCTTGCAAAGAGCAGTAAACACAGGAGAGGACGCTGCAGCCAGGCAAGGGTTGTACTGCTCCACTCCGCACCGCTGAGGAGAGTTCTTTCAGTGTTGTAGTTTAGAGGCCTTGCACTGGATAAAGCGTGAGTGCTCCACATTGTACTCTTGAGGGTAGCTTAAGTATTGTCTGTTTTCTGCCTCAATACATAAAAAAATTAAGCTGTGCTCAAATTTCGCATTACAAAAAACCATGATCGTTGGTGAAGTTATTTTCATTGGCCTACATCTGTGCCACCCTTTGCAGCACTGCCTGCTGCGTCTGCACCTTCCGCGGCCGTGGCGGCTGCATCTGCCCATGCTGCATTTGCCTCTGCTGCATCTGCACCTGCGGCGTCTGCTTCTGTTCCACCTGCGACATTGGCACCTGCGGCATTGGCACCTGCGGCACCGGCACCTGCGGCATCAGCAGCTTCGTCGCTGATGGCTGCTACATCGGCAGCTGCTACCTGGGCGCCTGCAAAAGATGCCCCTTTGGCTGAGGTGTTCCCAGCTCCCTCCTCTCCACCTGCAGCCACCTCTGAGCCCCCGCCGAGCCCCATTCCTGAAGCCCTGGTTCATGTGGAGTTCACAGAGGGTGGTTTGGGCAGCCAGGAGGAAGGCCCCACCAGGGAAGGCACACAAGTGTGCACAGTAGCAGAGGATGGGAGGGTATCGTTAAAGATACAGCTTAATAATATTTAATATTAGTAGTAACGTTACCACTTAGTTGTTTCACATAATAGCGAAGGCGAGACAATGAAACTCTTGTGTCTTGTGCCACAGGCACTGGCAAGGTGGCAGAAGCAGAGTACATTCACAAGCAACAAACTTGCCGGGCAATTACTATTCAGGCAGCTTCATTCCTTCAGTGACAGCCATAACATTAAAGGTCCCCTGACCATGTTCAGAGATTACAAACAAACAAGTACTCTGGATAAATTGGGTCGCTAGTGGCAACATCTGTACATCGTTTTTTGGTGTTTTCTAGCTGATAAAAGCTCACATTTTGAATGAGAGTGGTCTCTGAGAATATAACGGGATGCATGCCAACTCAAATTTATATTGTGTGTTCCTCTAAATGATAGTGTAGGAATGGAACAAAAAACACACCTGTACTTCCATCTTTTCATGGCTTGCAGTGTATGTGTGCGTGCTTTGATAATACTGCACTTTTCAGTTGCTGGAACCAAAACAGAAGGCGGCGAAATTTCTTGATTGTGATAGCTATATCTCCAATATTAATTCGTCAATACAGAAAATTTTTGTGGGAGGGCATTCTTTGAAACAGGCCGGAAACCATTGAAGTCAAACAAAAATCCAACCAGATGGTGGTCAGGTGCACTCGGGTGCGACGAGAGCAGTGTGGAATGAAGCACAACTCTTGGTTTGGAATATTCGAGCTTAACAATAGACTTGCATGGGACCTGGGTATTGATTTAGGCAAGATGTGTGGTATATAGCTGGTTGTCTGCGAGTGTGAAAGCTTCGACAGCTAGTAAGAGGACACATTCTGAAAATATTTGGGGCTGTGAATTCCTCATGTTTGTTATTGGAAATCCGTGGTGGAGGCATTTGTGTTGCAGGGGACGTAACATGGCCAATTTTGATTACTGTAATTTCTTGGAAGTGCCTACCTTTTTCTTGTTTTGTTGTTTTATTACTTGGCCAGGGGCCGCAATATTGTCATGAGCTGAGGGCAGATAGGAAAGTGACGTAACCTTTTTTTTTGTGCTGCATTAACTGCTATATTCCAACCTACACTGAACACAGATGGCCTTGAAGCAGCTGTTTTTATGGGCTGTATGGCTGTGTGTGTTTTTTCACATTATGAAGTGGTGTTGAAAGTAGTTTGGTTTGATTTCATGCAGGTTCACCTGGCCAATGGGGTCTATTTGGCCAAAGGGGTGTACGACCAATTGTTGACAGTGCCCAAGGACTCACACTTCGTGAAGCGAGCCGCGACTGCCATTTGGTCGACGGAAGGGCTCGCCAAGCGGAGTGTGACGGGCACACTGTCCAACCGCTTCGTCGCCCAAGGCGGAGAGAAGCCGCCTCAACAGCCCCTAACCCCCCACAAAGTTGATGCACTGAAAGGTGAATGCGGTCATCTTGCTCTCTGTTCTGTGATTTAACTGCAGTTTAACTCTCAAATTTATTAGTTCTGTGATTTAACTGCAGTTTAACTCTCAAATTTATTAGTAAGCAGACTAAAGTTTTCACTCAATGTGCTCTGTGTCCGCAAAAATTGATTGCTGTTAGTGTTACACATTCTGTGTGATTGATATTGTGCTTCCACGTTCAGCCATGAAATTAAATATTTAAGTGTTTTTAAAAGAAAATAATGCCTGAAAGGTTTATTGTTCACAGTGGGAAAGCAATTGAGGAATTTTGATAGCAGATAATTTGACAGCTAGTGGAAGAAAGGACCATATGTTGTGGCATCATCACAACATCCCGACTGGATTGTGAGAAAACTGCCCATCATGGCAGGTAGCAGTGAAATTAATGATTGGTTGTGAGAGGTGGCTCTTAAATAAAGAAAACTGTGAGCCGCAGAGCTTAAATGCCCCCTCAAATTTTTTTGTTTGTTTACAGCTGCATTCTAATGTACCGCAGCTAAATTAACTAGTTCGGAGATCCAAATGTGCGGCATTCTAACACTCATGGTGCATTTTCTTTTCTACGCAGTGTTTTTCACGCACTACGCATCACGAAAAGGCTACGGAGAGGAGGACGTCGCCAAAGCCTCGAAAAACATTCGAATGTGGTTGTCCCAAAAAGCCTGTGAGCTGCGGCGACAGAGGCCCCCGTAATAAACATCTTGCGTAAGCATAGAAAATTGCATGTTTCTTTATCCAAGAAGTGGCATAGGATTTTTTCCTATGCAACTTTCTCCATATAATGCACCATTACGTCTCACCATACATACCGAATGCAGCAGGGCACATGCCAGGCTCGTGATACGAGCCTGTATGCCTGCATGCATGGAAACGTCGTCTGGTGTCACGGCCCGGTGGATTTTTATGCCCATAAACATCAGCCCGGAAACACCAGCCCGGAGACACCAAACCGTATTTTCTGGTGTTAACACACCAGGCACAACCTCGTGGGTTTCTCGGCCCCAGAAACACCAGCCCGGAAACACCAGCCCGGAAACACCAGCCCAGAAACACTAGCCCGGGAACACCAGCCCGGGAACACCAGCCCGGGAACACCAGCCCAGAAACACCAGCCCGGAAACACCAGAACCGTGTCTGAATTTCCACTCTGGTGTTAACACCACATACGGCCTGGTGGAATTTTCGATTGGGGTGCACCCGTGGTGTCTTCTTTCTTGTGTGTGTTGTCTTGGCGTAAAAAATCCTTTCAGTCTCCTAAGACGCACCTTTCCGAGGACCTCCACATCCTGCACGAAATCAGGGTAAGCGCTTAGTAGAAATCCAGAAATGGTTGTAGCACCGAAAGGTACAACACATAGCAAGCGATAGCAACGGGACAGGCGCAACTTTCAACTGTTTATTCAAGGGGTAGCAATAACCACGCATGCACGCGATGGTTGTACAAAAAAAAATGTCAAAAAAAAGTTGAACAAGATAAGTGATCCGCACAGGTGTCTCACCCCCCGTGTATCTAAACAAAGCAGTTTCATTCTTATAAATGGTAATTGATGGGGTAGTAACAATCACTACAGCTTTTGATATAGAAAGCCTCCTGTCTGGTCCTTACTTCTGTTTAAAGCCTTCGTTTCTTTGAGCTTTACCGCACACTTAATCTTTCTTTCTTCACCACAGGCTTCACAAAGATGCGGCAAATGAGAACCTGTACAATTTTGTAAATCTCGATTTTGTTCAGCTAATCGGACGTTAATACAGCGGCCGGTTTGGCTGATGTACTTCTTTCCGCACGTGCGAGGAATCTGATAGGCGACGCCCACGGCACATTTATTAAACAGCTCCGTTCGTTAAATGTGCCGTGGGCGTCGTCTATCAGATTCCTCTCACGTGCGGAAAGAAGTACATTGGCCAAACCGGCCGCCGCATTAACGACCGATTAGCTGAACACGATCGGCATTTACAAAAATGGTACTGGTTCTCATTTGCGGCATCTTTGCAAAGCTTGCGATGAAGAAAGAAACATTAAGTATGCCGCAAGGCTGAAAGAAACGGAGGTTTTAGACAGAAGTAACGACCAGACTTCCCGACCACTGTTGGAGGCTTTCTATATCAAAAGCAACAGTAGTGACTATGCTAGTAACCCATCAATTACCATTTGTAAAGATCAAACTGCTTTTTAGATACAGGGGGGTGAGACACCTGTGTGGCTCACTTATCTTTTTTCCACTTTTTTCAATTTTTTATACCACCCTCGCGGGCATATGTGCTTCTTCCTACCCTTCTTGATTGTTTTCCTTATATTCATTCGCATTCGCGGTGCATAAACAGTTGCAAGTTGCGCCTGTGCCGTCTCGTTTGCTATGTGTTGTCCTTTTCGGCGCTACAACCCTTTCCTGGAAGCATGCAACTAGCCCGCCAACAAATATTGCATAGTGTGAAATATTTTTTGTTTTTAATTTCCCCATTGGGGCTGTTCTACATCCATCTCCTGTTCTCACGCTTACGGAAGAAGGTATTCATGGTCCGTAAAATATTTCTCTCTGCGAACTGTGCTAATGACTCCTCCGTGCTAATCCTGGGGGCAATACCATAGTCGGCTACCACCTCGTCTGCAGCCTGCTTCTTCCCTACCTTCGCTTTGTAGTCGCCCATCAGTAGCGTGTACTGTGTTTTTACTTTATTCATTGCCGATTCCATGTTTTCATAGAAGTATTCAGCGATCTGATCATCATGGCTGGATTTAGGCTCGTACCCCTGCGTCACCTTCAGCTTGTACCTCTTATTAAGCATAAGTGCGATAGCTGCCATGCTCTCCTCATCACCATTGAACTCCTCTATGTTGCAAGCCACATCCTGATTGATGGCGAACCCGACACCTAGTTCTCGTCTGTCCGCTAATCCAGGATAGCAATGTACTATCAGCGTCAATTGAAGCGCGAACAAGCCAATTGAAACGCGAACAGCACAACTCGCAGATATTATACTAGGGAGGCAAACTAGATGAACAGTTGATTTTCCCATCGAAGCCTAAAAGACCGCTCTTCTGAAATGTTAATAGGCCACGCCTGTATTTCACCTCCAGCCTCTAATATGCTTGATTTTTTGTGAACGCGTTTCAGGTGTTTTGTTCGCATTTCATTTGACGCTGATAGTACGTGTCCACCTCTTAGTACTGTACACGCCATTGCTGTCTTCTTAACCTTGCTAAGCCTTATTACATGACATTTAATACCCACTAGTTCCTCTAACAGCGCTGCTAGACTAGCCTTAATGAATTCTAGCGTTAGCGTTGCCAGGTTTAGTTTGTAATGGCGGCCTGTCCAGAGCTAGAGATTCTTACTACCGTTCGCTGCTTTACAGGCCTTACTGTCACCTTGGTCAGTTGCGGTGCAACTGCTCGGGACTGAAGGCCGAGGGTTAATTTGTTTGTTCATAGAAGCTTGAGGCCCAGTACTACATCAGGGTGGCCAAATCCTGCTCTTGTGAGGGAGAATTGTCGGTTCTGGTCAGAGACCACGCCGCGCCCCAGGCACGGTTATGCAATTTCATCGACACGCGGAGTTTTTATTTTTTCCAGACCTGGTGGAGAATGGCGTGGCACCGGGATTTGAACCCGGGTCCCCTTGCACTTGAGGCGTATGCTCTACCTGTACGCTATCGCTGCGTTTTTTCTTGAGTCGCTTTGTGTTAATAGCGCCATGTTCCGTGCGCTTTTTTGATCGAAAAAATTCAGGGGGCACTTTGACCCTCTAAAGTGCGTAGAGGCGACAGCGTTTTCCGCACCACTTTGACTGCTTCTGTGGCAGTGGTGGCGTCACATGTAATTGAGTGCTAATTACTAAGTGACGACAAATCACTAAGAAATGGTTAATTACTGTTTTGTGCCTGAATACTAATCATCATCATCATCAAAACGTTTATTTCCACCGAAATGAGACCCCTTTTTGGACCCCCCGGCACGCAGGCCTAAGGGAGCCCTACTTAGAAGCCTCGCAAACTAAGGTCTGGTGAAGACACATTGTCTCTTCACGGCCACAGCCGCCAGGCGGATGGCTTGTTGCTGCTTAGCGGGATCCTCGCTCCGCAGCAAGGTCTCCCAGGCTTCTCTATCTTCTATCTTTTGCTCGGCGCCCGGGCTTCCAGCACATTCCCATATGACATGGTCGAGAGTGCCCCTCTCCCCGCACGTTATGCAATATTGGTCTTTCTCCTCTTTGGAGATTGTTATGTATACCCAGAAGGGGCTTATATGATTCCCCCCTTGCAATCTTCTCCACGCAATTGCCTCCTCTTTTGCGAGGGAACGGTCGGGCGGCGGATAGACCCTCCTGCTCAGCTTATAATGTTCCGTGATCTCATGGTATGAAATTAGGCTATCTTTCATGTCTATGAGGGAGGGCTGCTCTGCGGCCGCCCGGTGATAGAGAGCTCGGGCAAGCTCGTGTGCAGCCTCATTTCCTGCAATAGACTCATGCGCTGGGATCCATATTATCTCTATGTTACGTTCTATCGGCCTCGCCTCGAGGACGTGTTTGGCCTCTTCCGAGATTCTTCCTTTCGCGAAGTTTCTTACTGCAGTTTTGCTGTCACTTAAAATCGTCGTGGCCTTGGTACCGACGCAAGCGAGCGCTATCGCCAACTCTTCCGCCGCATTGGCATCTCTCGTGCGGCTCGAAGCCGCTACCGTTGGTACTCCTGCCCCGTCGACCACAGCGGATACAGCCGCCCCGTGCTGTCCGCACGCCGCGTCTACGTACGCCACCTGGTCTGCCGGTCGCTCCTTCATCTTCCGCTCGTAGGCCTTAGCCCCATGTTCTCGCCTTTCCTTGTTATACACGGGGTGCATGTTCCGCGGCATAGGTGGGACGCATATCTTGGCCCTGATTCCTGCCGGGATGTTTACCATCTTGTGCGTGCTACATTCTGGCCGGATTACTACCCATTCGAGTATTGTCCTGCCCGTTTCAGACTGGCCGAGCCGTTCTAATTGGGATATCCTCACCCCCTCTGCCAGCTCAACCCATCTGTTGTGTACCCCCATTTTTTCAAGCCGCTCCGTCGACGTAGATATCGGAAGTCCCAGAGCTCACTTGGCGCATTTCCTCAATATTCTATCTACCTTCTCTATTTCTGCCTTGTTCATGTTTAGGTACGGCGTCGCGTAGCAGATTCGACTTATTACGTACGCCTGCGACATTCTCAGGAGATTCCTTTCTTTTAGTCCTCGCCCTTTTACCGCTACCCTCCTGAATATGCCTACCACTTGGTCTGCATATGTGACTAATTTCTTTATGGTATTGGTGTTGTTGCCTTTCTTGTTGCTAAACATGCCTAGGATCCTCATTTCCTCGACCCTGGGCACTTCCAGGCCTCCCACCACCACTTTAATTTCTACGTCTCTCTTGTTCCTGCTGTTGCTATTGTACACGAAGAGCTCCGACTTCTGCGGTGAGCACGCCAGGCCTCTTTCGGCCGCGTACTTCACCACTACGTCTGCTGCCCTTTGAAGACTCCACTCAATTTCCGCGTCGCTTCCGTTATTCAACCACATGTTTATGTCGTCCGCGTACATGCTGAATTTTAGATCAGGGATCTTGTTCAGCATGGCCGGGAGACCTCTCATCGCTATGTTGAATAAGAACGGGGACAGTACGGCGCCTTGCGGGGTACCTTTGCTGCCCAGCCTTATGCCGGGGGACTCTGCGTCGTGGAATTTAATAACCGCCTTCCTCCCTTGGAGAAAGTCCTTGATGTAGTCGTATGTTCTCTTGCCCACGTTTACCTCCTCCAGACCTCTGAGCACCGCCTCGTGTCGGACGTTGTCGAAGGCCTTCGTGAGGTCAAGACCTAGGATCACCTTGGCATCTAATCCTTTCTTGTCTACAATGTCATGTTTGAGTCTGAGCATTACATCCTGCGTGCTGAGCTTAGGTCTAAAGCCCACCATCTCGTGCGGCCATAGGTTTCCATCTTCCATGTATCTCGTTAACCTCGTTTGCACTACGTGCTCCATGAGTTTCCCCACGCAAGACGTTAGCGAGATCGGTCTTAGGTTTTCCAATTTTGGTTCTTTTCCCGGCTTGGGGATGAGAACAACCTCTGCCTGCTTCCATTCCTCTGGCAATTTACCTTCCGTCCATACTTTGTTCATGTACCGCGCAATTGCATCTATCGAGTCGTTGTCTAGATTCCTGAGCATGACATTGGATATTTTATCCGGGCCAGGGGCCGAGCGATTTTTTAGCTCAGCGATAGCTGCTCTGATCTCCGCTACCATAATGTCCGCGTCTAGATCTTCATTTTCCGCTCCTCCATATTCTGCCTGTCGTACTTCTGTCGCGTCCCCTATGTAAATGTCCCTGAGCCTGTCCATCAGCTGTTTGTCCGTCCCCTGGAAAGCGTGTCTCGCTTTCACTTGGTTAGCGCTCGCTGCCTGTTTAGATTTTCCCGGGTCGAGGAGATGCCGCAATATATTCCACGTCTTTGCTAGGCTCATGCCCCTTTCCATTTCGTCGCACCTGGCGTACCAATTTTGCTCGTTTAGTTTAATAGCATACGTTTCCATTTCCTTGGTATGTCTGGCTAACGAACGCCTTAAATTTCGGTTCCATTTTTGAGACTTGAGTCTCTTCTCGAGCCTTTCCTTCTCCTTCCACATGCTCATTAGCTTGCTATCCATTATCTCCGGTGCATCTTCCCCTTCAGCTACTGCTTCCGCGTGCCTGGCATCTTCCCTCAGCTGTTTTGTCCAGTCTCCTATGTCTCCAATTTCCTTAGCTTTGTGGCTTCTGCGAATCTCCCGGAATTTGTCCCATTCCACTATTCTCGCCTGTTTGAGTTTCCGTAGCTTGATTCCTTCTCCCAGCTTCGTAGCTACGATGAAGTGGTCACTACCCAGATTTTCTCTGGTGTTTGCCCATTCTACCCTGCCTGCATTTTTACTGAAGGTGAGGTCCGGCGCGGTGTCTCTACTTACACTGCTACCTACTCTAGTGGGCGCACATGGGTCGGTATACAAGGTAAGTCCGAGATTTTGGGACTCCTCAAGGAGATGTCTGCCCTACGGATCTTGCCTCGCGTACCCCCATTCCTGGTGTGCCGCGTTAAAGTCCCCCACGATCACCAACGGGCTCTGGCCGGCCAGTTTGATGGCTTTTCTAAATATCGTTCCGAATTTCATTTCCTTCTGCTTCAGGTTGCTGTAGATGTTAAGCAGAAATATGCTTTTTGCTCTCTTGCATCCCGTAATCATTTCTAGCATTGTATGTCTGACATTGTATGTCATTTCTAGCATTGTATTTCTAGCATTGTATTTCTAGCATAGTATGTCGATGCCTGTGCAAGAGTTGTCCACACTTATTGAGGAAGCCCCATGACGCTTGTTGAGGAAAGCGGCGGCCAGCTTACCGACGCGTCAGCTCTTCGAAGCGCTCATGGAAGTTCATCGAAGCGCTCTCACTTCATAGTCTTCTACACGCTGGCACGTGAGGTGGCGCTACAGGGCCCTCCTCCTAGACATTTGGTCGAAAAAAAGAAAGCTAAAGGGATGACGAAATTGGGACGGGGGGGGGGGTGAATTAGAGTGAAGAAGACACTTTGTACTAACTATTTACATGTATGTACAGTAAGCCCGCGTTGAGGTCGTAGTCGAATGGCTAATCAGGAAAAATCAAAGTCGAAGTTTAGGAGGTCATGCTTGAGTGAAATGTAGAGGTGAATGTAGAGGTGTGAAGAAATCTAGAGGTGTGAAATGTAGACCAGTAGCTACCGCTGTTCTGAGAAGTAAGGCACAAGTCGTCATGGGGCAGGCGCAGAGCCGGCAACACAAATGTCGGATGATGGAAGGCAGAGCGGAGGTGGCAGTAGCTGATGGGGACTGTGTTCTTTCAGGGAACTCGGCATACACAAACCCTGATGGTTGTGACAGAGTCTAGCGAACAAAGGCTGGTTAGGCTCGTGCAGGTCTGGCTCTCCAGCTGCTTGCACTCTGTGTTGGTCGTAGCGACGCCGCCATGGCTGAAAGCTTGGCAGCCCCAGAACAGCGGAGGCCCTTGAGGAACAGAAACGTACACAATAAGCCGTGGCTACACAGGTGATGGGCAGAGGCCATGATGTCGCGTGCTGCAGGATGGAGATGGCAGAACACTTGAGTCGGATCGTTGGCATTGCTGTGGAGACGTCTGCACGGAGGAACTGGTCTCTGTAACAGCCAGGGCTGGCGCAGTAGTATCCGCTCCTTGTGATAAGGATTAGACATTGCAGGTATGACTGAAGGGAAGAGACGCTTGAAAAGAGTAATCCGTAGACGTCTCACTGTTGCGCAGGAGAGCCTGAGCAGGTGAGACACATGTGTGTGGTGTGGGGTGGGGAGACTGATGCGAATCCGGTGACGCCAAGTCTTGAGACGCGCATGACAACGAGTCTGCAACTGTTGTTCGAATGGAAAGCGTCGGGGCGCGGAAGGACTGCTCACGAGTAAGAAGTGGCTCCGCTCGCTCCGTCCTTGCTCATTGAAAATGCGGCTGTCTGGCGAGCGCGAAACCGTAGTGCCTGACGACGGCCGTCTTGAGGTCATCGTATAGGGTGGGCCCAAGAGGTGGCAAGGTGAGGCGCTGGAACAGGCCACACGGAAGAAGATGCTTGGCAAGGTAGAACCGGGTGGATTGGCTTGAGACGTCGTGGAAGTAAAAATGAGACTCGAGCATCGCGAACCGCAGTGGGGGATCGTTGACGTAAAAAGGCGCTAAGCCGTGCAGCTCAGGGAGATCAGTCAGACTGCAAGGCATTAGAACGGACTCCCCTTGGCTGGATGGGGCCGAGTGTGACATGGCGATGGCGCCGCAGGTAGCGAAGAAACGGCCGTGGAGGTGAAGTCGACAAGGGTGCTTGCGTCGGATGTCCGGAAGTCCGCGGTCACCAGTTGTGGGAGAGTTGTCCACATTTATTGAGGAAGCCCCATGAGGCTTGGTGAGGAAAGTGGCGGCCAGCTGACCGACGCTTCAGCTCTGCGAGGCAGCCATGGGCTTTGATGATGATGATGATGTCCTCGGGGCTTTCATTGAAGTGCTCTCACTTCATCGTCTTCTACTCGCTGGCACGTGAGGTGGGGCTATATGCGTTCACCCTCATTAAACAGTTGAAGTGTGCACCCGTGGTGTCTTCTTTCTTGTGTGTGTTGTCTTGGCGTAAAAAATCCTTTCAGTCTCCTAAGACGCACCTTTCCGAGGACCTCCACATCCTGCACGAAATCAGGGTAAGCGCTTAGTAGAAATCCAGAAATGGTTGTAGCACCGAAAGGTACAACACATAGCAAGCGATAGCAACGGGACAGGCGCAACTTTCAACTGTTTATTCAAGGGGTAGCAATAACCACGCATGCACGCGATGGTTGTACAAAAAAAAATGTCAAAAAAAAGTTGAACAAGATAAGTGATCCGCACAGGTGTCTCACCCCCCGTGTATCTAAACAAAGCAGTTTCATTCTTATAAATGGTAATTGATGGGGTAGTAACAATCACTACAGCTTTTGATATAGAAAGCCTCCTGTCTGGTCCTTACTTCTGTTTAAAGCCTTCGTTTCTTTGAGCTTTACCGCACACTTAATCTTTCTTTCTTCACCGCAGGCTTCACAAAGATGCGGCAAATGAGAACCTGTACAATTTTGTAAATCTCGATTTTGTTCAGCTAATCGGACGTTAATACAGCGGCCGGTTTGGCTGATGTACTTCTTTCCGCACGTGCGAGGAATCTGATAGGCGACGCCCACGGCACATTTATTAAACGGAGCTGCATGTCTCTTTTTATATTCAGTTTTGTTTACATTCAGTTTTGTTGTAATCAGTTTTGTTTTAACGCACAAGGCAGCCAGTTTTTTGGTGGGTGGAAAAAACCACAGGAACCTTGAATTTTGTTGCCACATGCTTCAAATAGTGCGCCACCTAATGGGGGTACGTTATGACAACCGGTCTACCTTTGCGTTTGTTGACGTATTCCTCGCCTTTTGTACTACGTCCTTTTTTCAATTTTCTCACAAAGCTTGTGCCACTGCGCTTAAGATCGACGTTGGAAAGCCTGCTTTTTCCAACTTCCGAACCTGGGTTTGAAAGCTTTCCCGCGCTTTATTGGAACATAATTTCTTCAGTGACGCTTCCAGGCACATCTGAGCAACGGCGCGCTTTACAGTCTTCGAATGGGAAGAATCATACGGCATGCCTTGTGCATTAAAACTGATTCCAACAAGGCAAACAAAACTGAACGTAAAAAGGACATGCAGCTCCGTTCGTTAAATGTGCCGTGGGCGTCGTCTATCAGATTCCTCTCACGTGCGGAAAGAAGTACATTGGCCAAACCGGCCGCCGCATTAACGACCGATTAGCTGAACACGATCGGCATTTACAAAAATGGTACTGGTTCTCATCTGCGGCATCTTTGCAAAGCTTGCGATGAAGAAACAAACATTAAGTATGCCGCAAGGCTGAAAGAAACGGACGTTTTAGACAGAAGTAACGACCAGACTTCCCGACCACTGTTGGAGGCTTTCTATATCAAAAGCAACAGTAGTGACTATGCTAGTAACCCATCAATTACCATTTGTAAAGATGAAACTGCTTTTTAGATACAGGGGGGTGAGACACCTGTGTGGCTCACTTATCTTTTTTCCACTTTTTTCAATTTTTTATACTACCCTCGCGGGCATATGTGCTTCTTCCTACCCTTCTTGATTGTTTTCCTTATATTCATTCGCACTCGCGGTGAATAAACAGTTGCAAGTTGCGCCTGTGCCGTCTCGTTTGCTATGTGTTGTCCTTTTCGGCGCTACAACCCTTTCCTGGAAACATGCAACTAGCCCGCCAACAAATATTGCATAGTGTGAAATATTTTTCAGGAAGTCGGAAAGGGGCCGAGGAGGTCAATTCCTATTTGCTGAAAGGGCTTAGTTGCAGGTGGTATGGGGTTCAGGAGTCCGGCTGGTCTAGACGGAGGCGTTTTGCGTCGCTGACACTCACGGCACGTTTTCACGTAATGGGAAACGTCGGTAGCTAGCCGCGGCCAATAGTACTTCTCCTGGATGCGGTGCAACGTGCGAGCAATCCCGAGATGCCCTGCAGTCGGCTCATCATGACATGCCTGCATAATTTCTTGCCTAAGATTCTTGGGCACGACAAGAAGATGTACTGTCCTGTTGGGCGCGAAGTTCTTCTTCAGGAGGACATTATTGTGAAGGACGAAGGACGACAGTTGCCGCTTGAAACCTCGGGGAGGCGATGCGGTCTTGCCTGTCAGATAATCAACTAGGCTTTGCAAGTCAGGATCCGAGTGCTGCTGCTGCGCGAAACTGCTGGCGCTTACCCGTCCTAAGAAAGCGTCGTCGTCTTCCTCTTCGGGTGCTGCGTCGACAGGGGCTCGTGACAAGCAGTCTGCATCGGAATGCTTGCGGCCAGATTTATAGAGTACAGTTATGTCGAATTCTTGAAGACGCAGGCTCCAACGAGCAAGGCGGCCGGAGGGATCTTTCAAATTGGCCAGCCAGCAGAGAGCATGGTGATCGCTCACAACCTTGAATGGTCGTCCGTATAGGTAGGGGCGAAATTTCAACGTGGCCCAAATAATGGCGAGACATTCTTTCTCTGTCGTCGAATAGTTGGCTTCTGCTCTCGGCAGTGAACGGCTAGCGTACGCGATAACTTTCTCCTCTCTGCCATTTTTCTGAACGAGGACCGCTCCTAAGCCCACACTGCTTGCATCGGTATGAACTTCGGTTTCGGCGTTTTCATCAAAGTGCCCGAGCACAGGAGGGGACTGTAAGCGGCGCTTCAGCTCGTTGAAAGCTTCCTCTTGCGGCCTTTCCCATTTAAAAGGCACGTCAGCCTTGGTAAGTTGGGTCAAAGGTTCAGCGATGCGCGAAAAGTTCTTGACGAATCGCCGGTAATAAGCGCACAATCCAAGGAATCTGCGTATAGCTTTCTTGTCATTAGGCTCTGGAAACTCTGCGATCGCAGCCGTCTTCTGGGGGTCTGGGCGAACTCCATCCTTGCTTACGACGTGACCAAGGAACAGCAGCTCCTCGTAGGCGAAGCGGCACTTCTCTGGTTTCAGTGTCAGGCCTGAAGACTTGATCGTTTCCAGCACTATCCGAAGCCTTCTGAGGTGGTCTTCAAAGCTTGAGGAGAAGACAACAACGTCATCTAAGTAGACTAGGCAAATCTGCCACTTCAAGCCTGCGAGCACCGTATCCATTACTCGCTGGAACGTCGCTGGGGCAGAGCAGAGGCCGAATGGCATCACCTTGAACTCGAAGAGTCCGTCTGGCGTGATGAACGCAGTCTTCTCGCGATCTCTTTCGTCGACTTCAATTTGCCAGTAGCCGCTCTTCAGGTCCATCGATGAGAAGTACTTAGCGTTGCACAGCCGGTCCAGTGTATCGTCGATGCGGGGCAGGGGGTAGACATCCTTCTTCGTAATGTTGTTCAGGCGACGGTAATCGACGCAAAAGCGAAGGGTGCCGTCTTTCTTTTTCACTAGGACGACCGGTGCTGCCCAGGGGCTCCTCGATGGCTGGATGACGTCGTCACGAAGCATTTCCTCAACTTGCTTGCGGATAGCTTGGCGTTCTAGTGGCGATACGCGGTAGGGGCTCTGTCGCAGTGGTCGTGCGTGTTCGTCTGTGACAATGCGGTGCTTGGCAAGCCGGGTTCGTCGCACATTCGATGCTGATGAGAAGCAATCGGTGTACCTTTGAAGAAGACTGCGTATTTGGTCTTGTCTGCTCCGGGGTAATTCCGGGTTGATGTCGAACGTGGGTTGATGGCCTTGGTCAGATAGTTCTGCGGGTTGGTCGGGTAGGGCAAATACGTCTCTGATGTCTGCCAGCTCGTCGGGGAAAGCGATCGTCGTACCTTTGTTTAGATGCCGGTATTCTTCGGTGAAGTTGGTTAGCAACACCTGGGCTTGGCCATTTCTGATTTCGGCGACTCCCCTCGCGACGCCCAATCCTCGATCCAGGAGTAACTGGGTGTTCCCCTCGATAACGCCTTCGGCATTTTCGATGTCTCCAGTACCTATGCCGACGAGAACACTTGATCGGGGCGGCACGCTCAATGCTTCATCGAGGACGTTTAAGGCAACGTGATGAGTCGCGCTCGTCGCAACAGGTATGGCTTTTTCCGTGGAAAACTTGATCACTTAGATCGAAGGTCGATGATCGCCCGATGTTCGCTCAGGAAGTCCATTCCCAAAATCACGTCTCTCGAGCATTGCTGTAGGATCAGGAAGATTGTCGCATAGGTTCTCCCATTTACAGTAACTCTCGCGGTGCAGCGTCCTGACGGCGTAATCAGGTTGCCACCTGCGGTGCGGATCAAAGGGCCATCCCAGGTTGTTGTTACCTTCCTGAGTCGGACAGCGAGTGGGCCACTCATGACAGAGTAGTCAGCTCCCGTGTCCACCAAGGCAGTAACCGCGTGACCGTCGACCGTAACTTCAAGGTCACTTGCTCGCGTTCTGGTATTGTACGTTCTCTTCGGTGTCCGATCTCTGCTTCGTCGAGTAGTGAGGCTGCGGTGGGCGTACTGCGACGTTACTTCACTGGGCAGCGGTAAAAGCTTCAAGTCTGGCCGCGTCGTCGTCGGTGTCGTCGTCGTCGGTGTCGTCGTCATCGGTGTTATCGTCGTTGTTGAGGCATGGTCTTGAGTACTCGTCGATGGAGGATCTTTGTCATTGCGCTTAGAAGCAACCTCACCTCCAGAGGCTGCTTTATTTAGTTTAACCTTCGGGGGCTGGGGGAGCGTCCACGCACGGCGTAACCTCGGCTAGGAGAAACAAAGCGTGGGGACGATGGCGACGGAGAACGTGATAGGCGGCTCGGCGATGAGTGTTCTTCCCGACGTAAAAACTCCTCGATTTCGGCTGGTCGCTGGCCGGGTCGGGGTCGTGGAGCGTCGTAAGAGAACCCTCGGATGCCCAGTCTTCTGTATGGGCAATGCCGGAGACGTGACCGGCTTCGCCACAGTGGAAGCATAGTGGGCGGCGCTGGTCGGGAGTTCTCCACTCGTCGCATTTCCTCGGCTGAGCGCGTCGCTCGTAGGACGGGCGGGTTGGGGCGAGTGGGCGGCGGTCCAACGCAGCTGGCTGAGGGTGATAGGGGCTTGGGTCCCGTCGTCGAGGTGCAGGACGGCGCACAGCTGCGGCGTAAGTCATGGCTGGGGGCTGCATAGGCTGCATGGGTGTCGGCGTCACACCCAAGGCCTCTTGAACCTCGTCCCGGATGACGTCAGTGAGCGATGAAGGTTGCTGCTGCGTTCCCGTTGGCAGCAATCGTCGGAGCTCCTCTCGCACAAATTGACGTATAACCTCCCGCAGGTCATTGCTGTTAGCGGTGTCCAGGCAGCTTGCTGGGAAAACGCGCTGCTGGCGGTCATACTGGCGGGCTCGGGCATCAAGAGTTTTTTCCATTGTGGATGCCTCTTCTACAAATTCCGCGACAGTTTTCGGCGGGTTGCGGACGAGGCCGGCAAAGAGCTGCTCTTTAACTCCTCGCATGAGCAGCTTTACTTTTTCTTCTTCCTTCATGTTTGCGTCGGTACGCCGGAAGAGACGCTTCATTTCCTCAGTGTACACAGCAACGGTCTCGTTTGGATGTTGTATGCGAGACTGTAGCAGCTGCTGGGCTCTCTCCTTTCGCACGACGTTCGTGAAGGTCTTTAGAAGCTGCTCCTTGAAGGTTTCCCAGTTCGTGAGGTTAGCTTCCTCATTCTCAAACCAGACTTTTGCTGGTCCCTCCAAGGCGAAGAACACGTACCCAAGTTTCGTGGCATCGTCCCAGTTGTTGAAGATAGCCACACGGTCGAACTGCTCTAGCCATTCTTCGGGGTCGGCGCCAGGCGAAGCATCGAAGGTTGGTGGCACCCGGGGCTGCTGAAGAATGATTGGAGTCATCGTCTGGGGCAAGCTCATGGTAGATGTTGCTGCTGGCTTTCGCTTCCGGGTAGGGTCCGGCAGAATCCCGAACTCAGGTTCGTCCCCTTGCAGGCGTCGGCTTGCGCGGTGGACTGGACTCAGGTCCTGCGGTAGATGACTCAAAGGGCTGGCGTCTCGACTTGTAGGGGGTGTCCGGAACATGGGAGGCTACCCAGCACCTCCACCAGATGTCACGTTGTAGTGACGGCAATCCGGCAGTCAAGAAGACAGCAACAAAACTTGCGAACGAAGCTCTTTATTTGGGCTGACTTGAGCCCGCAAAAGAACTGAATCACTCGGCGGCGGCGTAAGGAAAAAACTTGCTCGCCGGTCGTCGAACTAAGAATGCCCGCTGCTCGCGGCATTCTGCTGGTGAATATCTCGGGAGTGTTCAACCCATTGCGTCTGTGTCGTCCACAAGGAGACTAACAACACCCCGCACCTCCACCAGATGTCACGTTGTAGTGACGGCAATCCGGCAGTCAAGAAGACAGCAACAAAACTTGCGAACGAAGCTCTTTATTTGGGCTGACTTGCGCCCGCAAAAGAACTGAATCACTCGGCGGCGGCGTAAGGAACAAACTTGCTCGTCGGTCGTCGAACTAAGAATGCCCGCTGCTCGCGGCATCGTTCAATTTAAAGCCGGCAAGGAAACTTCGAGTAGCAGTCTGGAATCAAAGCTTAAGCCTGCCACTTTTGATCGTCAAAACAAGCGTTTCCTGGTCAGCAGGCTTACAGAAAGAAGTAGGTGAGTGGGTGAATCAGTACGTATTGAACATGAGTCTTACTCCGAGACAATGAATTCTTTCTAACTTATAACACTTGAAATGCATGTGTGGACCTCAGAAAATGTTTTCTTTCTTGAGGATTAATCTGGAAACTCTTATAAAGCAGTATTCTTATTTCAGGAGCTGCACTGCACCTAGTGCGTATTATTCTCCACAGTGCTTTCGGGACCTTTATAGATACGATATTTATGTGTAAGTTTTAGCGCAAGACACAAAACAAGAACGCGGCTCGGATTTAAGGTTTTCCCAATATGCCCAATGTTATCGTGCGTAAAGACCACAGCGCACATTAGTGACCAAACGATGAGCATGCGCTCGAGTTGCATTGCTATCGTTGTGTGTGTCTGTGCTCGACCTGGCTGACATCGGACATTTTTTGATATTGCTTCAGTGTCTACTTCCTTTCAATAAACCCCTGTCGTACATTTGTTGGACGTGCCAGTGCCAGCCATGGAACTACACAGCCGTAATCTGCCGACGCCTGCGATGTCTGACGACGTTCAGCCCCAAGCCGTACAAGTGGGCTCAGATGGTATCTACTCCAGCTCCATTCGCCAGTGGAACCCGGCCATCTTCAGAGCAATTGATGAGCAGGATGACGAAGATTAGCTCAGGTCTTAAGAATGGGTGTGCCTCTACAAGAAATGGATGGTGCGCGAAAACTACAGAACGTTATTTTTTATTTCATCAGCGTGGCTAACCTGTGGTATCAGAACCATGAAGTCGACATCCGAACTTGTTCTGCCTTCAAGACGAAATTCTACGAAGTGGTTGGTCATCCCGATCTCAAGACACTCCGAGCCAAACAACGCTTGCGCGAACGGTCGCAGAAAGTCAGCGAAAGCCTCACAAGCTAAATCGAAGATATCCTTGACTATATGCAAATTTGTAAACCTTCCACATGTCGGAGCCTGACAAGGCTAAACACATCCTGAATGGCATCGACGACGCCACTTTTCAGAAGCTATTAGCGCGTGACTTGCCCACTGTTGTCGAAGTCGTCACCCTCTGCCAAAGCTTGGAAGAGCTGCGCAAGGAGAGGATCCTGACGAGTCAGCTTGAGTTGCTTGCTGGGTGGACGCATGCAGCTGAAATTCGAGTTTCAGTCTGTGGGATCTGCATGATATTAAAGCGGCCTCCGGACGTGGCAATTTTACAGCAACAGCCTTAAGTCAGATGCCGAAGCCTATTTAGCCAATAGCCAATGTGATGGTGTCTCCAAAATAAACCGGGGTCGTTTCGAAAATGTTGGCCATCCTACCCATTAAATTTGGCCCACCCCACCCCTTAAATTTTAACTTTATTGATCTAGAGCAGAACCGATGTCCATGCCTGTTTCAATGTACTGAATAAGATGATAATCTACAGTTATAACCGCGCCGCTCCTAAATTTGGCCGACCCCCACAATTAGACCTTGTTTGGTTTAGACCAGAATCGATGTCCAGCCTAAATGAGCATGGAGATCACCATGGTAATCGGCAATTTTGACCTGTCATTCCGAAAATTCGGCCCACCCACACCCCGAAATTTTACCTTCGATTGTGACCAAAACATGTCCAGCCTAATCTGAATCCAGTCAGTCCATCGGTTTCACCTTGGTTTGACTTTTGAGAGACCTTGACATTTAAACGGAATCAAAAGCATATAATTAACGCTATCGTGGGACAGACTAGCAATAACAACTATCGTTTGACCATTCAGTATAAATTAGTTAAACCATTGCTAGTTTTCGGTCTCCAACCCATTTTTCTCCCCTACCACATTGCTCTGTGGTGAATATCTCGGGAGTGTTCAACCCATTGCGTCTGTGTCGTCCACAAGGAGACTAACAATACCCGCACCTCCACCAGATGTCACGTTGTAGTGACGGCAATCCGGCAGTCAAGAAGACAGCAACAAAACTTGCGAACGAAGCTCTTTATTTGGGCTGACTTGCGCCCGCAAAAGAACTGAATCACTCGGCGGCGGCGTAAGGAACAAACTTGCTCGTCGGTCGTCGAACTAAGAATGCCCGCTGCTCGCGGCACCGTTCAATTTAAAGCCGGCAAGGAAACTTCGAGATAACAGGTAGAGATCATCTAGAGTAATCTAGAAACACGTAGATGCAGCTGTTCATGGCTGTGAACAATCGATATTAGTCCGGTCGCTTCTCGCGTCTCGAACAAAAATGATAACACCCCTTTTCTGCGGCCTTGCGCGAAAGAACGGACGCTACAATGATACGTGGCAATATTTACCTCCGGTTCTTTAAACCAAGTGAAACTTGGAAAGTTTGTCGCAGCATTTTCTCCTTTAGGAAATCAAATCTCTCCGCAACATTTCCTCGATTCACTAAACAAGTAAACGCTACGACAAACACCACGAAAATAGAACCGCATTTAGACACGCTATAGCTCCTTAAAGTTCCCATGTATTTCAGGTTTCGCCTCCATTCTTTTTGCTCAGATGGGCAAGGCGCTGTGCAGTAAAACAAATTTTAGCTTGTTGGTACTGGTTCTTTTCAGTGTTCCACTCTTTGCAGTCAGAACATGCAGTACTGAGCAGCACTGCACGTTTTATTTTGTCTTGCCTTTGGGGCTCTTCCATGTCCACTTCATGTTGGTAGGGAGCTTATTATCTCCAATACACTGTATAGCGCAGCAAAAGACGAGGACACAAGAGACGAGAGACAAACACCACTGCTGCGCTATACAGTGTATTGGAACTATGTACCAACAAGCCCAAAAAGCCACGCTACTGAGCTTATTATCCCCCACCTTCAGTATGCGTCTATGTCAGCATCAGTCTCCAACGGTTTTCTTCCAAATGACTTGCAGATTAGGCGCCGCGATGTCTCCGTGGTTGTGGTACTCGGCTGCTGACTTGAAAGGCGCGGGTTCGTTCCCGCCTTCGCTGGTCGCATTTCAATGGATTCAGAATGCTGGAGGGAACTGCACTGTGCGATGTTAGTGCATGTTAAAGAACCTCAACTGGTCGAAATTGTTCTGAGCTCCCTCAACAAAATGGCGTTCTCACACACTGAGTCGCTTTGGGCAGTTAAATCATGTAAAACAGCCATGCATTGTATGCAATACATGGGGAAAATAGGCAAAAACTAATCTGCAACAGAAGCGTTGCGAAAGGAACATACAAGATAACGTCAAGATAAACCTTAGAGGGCGATACATCTGAAGAGTGCTCAGGTAACATACAAGGTGCAGAAATAGGAAACTTCATGGTCACAATCACGAAGAGCAAACCCAAATACCCAAAAACAAAAAAGGAGAGAAGGAAATGATATAAGTTCCACGTGTGGTCAAGGTATGCCAGCTTCTTTCCTGTTAAAGAAATTGGCGGTGCGCTTATGCATAAATTTCCCGGTCACGAAATATGTTTATGTCTGTTACCTCTAGACTGATCAATAAAAAAAAAACGATCTGATGTAAAGAGAACACTGAACTTCGATAAGGCTGATGATGCCAGCATATTAACCTACCTCGCATATGAATTTGAAGCATTCAGTGAAATGGTCTCCGACCCCTCAATCAATATTAACAGGGCTTGGCTTCATTTTAGGACTATGGTTTCACACTGCATAACTAATCTTCCACAAGCGTCCACGAAGAAACAGTCCATGGGTAACAAGGGATGTCATCCACGCTAAACGTCATTTGAAAAGGTTGCTTATTTCTACCAAAAATCACGGTTCATGTCCTTCTAAAACTACAAAACTAGCGTGCGCAATCGCGAAGTTCAGAGAGATAGGCAAACAGGCCAAGAAATACTATTTTAATGTAACGCTGCCTAACTTTCTGACAAACAACCCCGATAGATTTTGGAACCATTTCCGCCCAACTAAAACCCGTTATCCGACTTGTCTCCTGAGCATAGAGCTAGCAATGCTAATGCTCAAGTAAAACTCTAGTTTGGGCGAGTTGGTTCATGGTGAAATAAAAACTGGTATGGCGCAAGAAACGGGGACACAGAAGGCACATAAAACACAGGACTGACGCCAACTTGCAACTGGGGTTTATTGCACCAAACCTGCCTTTTATACCACAACCAAGCCATATCAACAAATGCGTAAACGTTGTACATATAAAACGGCAATTCATGCGATCTTTTTTCACGTGGTTTTATCTCATAGTAGTTCGATTTTTTGCTCTTTTTCGCCTTCATCACGCGTTTCATTATTCGTTAGTGTGGACTTGTCATGCCCCAGTGCCTTGTTTCTTTTTTCTTTCTTGCCTTGGTTGATGTTGTTTCTGCTGGCCAGAAAAGAAGTTGGCTTCCCAAGCTCTGTTTAGATTAGATTCTGTAATGATCAGCGTTACTTTATTGACAGTGGTCGCATGAATTGCCGTTTTATATGTACAACGTTTACGCAGTTGTTGATATGGCTTGGTTGTGGTATAAAAGGCAGGTTTGGTGCAATGAACCCCAGTTGCAAGTTGGCGTCAGTCCTGTGTTTTGTGTGCCTTCTGTGCCCCCGTTTCTTGCGCCATACCAGTTTTTATTTCATAATGCTAATGCGTACAACACGTTTTTTCACTCAAGTTTCGCAAAAGATGACGGTGATCTCCCGGACTTTTATGGCAATCAAACATCACGCATTGACCCTTTAATCATATCAGATGCGGGTATTTTTAATCTATTACTCACGCTTGACCCTAAAAAATCACCTGGACCAGACAATATCCCAAACGATTTCTTGAAACGATACGCAGAATGGTGCAGCAGATACTTGGGTCTGATATTTCTTAAATCTCTCTCGTCATCAACTTTACCCGCTGACTGGAAAAAGGCAAAGATTGTACCAATACACAAAACAGGAGACACAACATTACCATCTAATTATAGACCAATATCTCTCACCAGCACGGCTTGCAAGATGCTCCAGCATATCATCCTTAAACACCTAACAAACTTTCTTGATACTCACAATATGTTATCATCAAACCAACATGAATTCCGTCATCGACTATCAACCGTCACACTGCTTACAGAGGTTGTGCATGACCTTGCATTCGTTTTCAATAACTGTAGCCAGACTGACATTATATTATTGGTCTTTTCTAAAACATTCGATCGCGTCTGCAACAACAAATTAATAGCAAAGTTACGGGGTGCCATCGGGGATGGGGAAATTTTAGATTGGATTTCAGATTACTTATCAAACCGGACACAGTTCGTACTGTTTCAGAACATGGAATCTGCGACACTACCCGTCATATCAGGTGTGCCTCAAGGATCCGTGTTGGGGCCACTGTTATTTTTAATTTTCATCAGTGACATAACCAACAATATCGATTCTAACATCAAACTTTTCGCCGATGACTGCATTATCTATAAAACAATTAACAGTTCCGAAGACCACATTTCACTCAGCGATTCATTTAACAAAATAACCGAATGGTGCAAAACATGGCAAATGACGATAAACACGACTAAATCTGTTTGCATGACGGTAACAAGAAAAAGGCAACCTTATGATTTTCCGTACTTTGTTAATGGCAGAATACTGACGAAAGTTCACCACCATAAGTACTTAGGCATCACACTAACTTCTGACCTCAGATGGGACGCGCACATTGCTAGCATAACCTCGAAAGCATTACGCAAACTATTTTTTCTTCGATGTCTGCGCCTTGCACCCACATCGACAAAGCTTCTCGCATATACTACTTTCGTTCGACCAGGTTTAGAATACGCTAACACAGTTTGGTTCCCCCATTCAGTGACTAATGTAACAAAACTAGAAAAAGTACAGCGTGAAGCATTGCGGTTTATACACAATAAATATAAGCGCACAGTTTCATCAACTAACCTTGCGGCTATTTCGGGTTTAGCTACACTATCAACAAGAGCGCGGCAAGCACGACTATAATTTTTATTTCACCTGATGCACAACTACTACAAGATAGACGTATCAAAATACATATCTTTCTCACAATCACGCCCGTCGAGGCATAAACACGCACGCGCGATAACAGAATACCCATGCCATAACGACACGTTCATGTATTCGTACTTTCCCCTCGTGATCAGAGAATGGAATTGCCTTGATCCCTCAATCATAACTGCAACCACATTATCTCAGTTCACGTCACGGATAGAATCCTTATCAATTAACTAATAATGCAGTTTCACTGACATACCCAACCGCCTCTCATCACTTCATTAGACTATTAATTAATCGTGAAGAAAGTCTCTCTCTTTTTTTCCGCTGCTGTGTTCCCATGTGCTCTGATTGAATTTCTTATGGCAATGCCCCACCCGACTCCTAGACATGTATTTTTCTTTTTCCTTGCTAATGTTTACCTTTTCTTCTATTTTGCTTGTTCCTTTCTGTTCACCTTCTGTGTTTAATTTGTATTCACTTTTTTTTTTAATTCCGGAGTGCACTGTTCAAATTTTTATCATGTTTGTCATTTTTGTTCGCCCACCTGCTATGGTCCCTGATGGGACTGGCAGTATTGTAAATAAATAAATTGTAAGATGGGCACTGGGACGGTTAGAGGAGCAGGGCGCCGGTGGTAGACGCAGAGACACAGGCCTCGTAGACACACAGGTCGAGCACCGAGAGCTCACACACAAAGCGATGGCAATGTCGCTCAACACAACGGTCAGAAGTTCGTCGTCGTCTTCGCCGGAACAAGAACTTCTTCGTCGTTACAACTGCCCCCCCGGGAAGGAGAGGAGCCATCCTGGCGACTTACGGGGTGGGTGAGATGGCAGGGTCATAGTACGGCTTTAGGCGCTGCACGTGAACAGTCTCGCGTCCGCGCCGGCGAAGATCAGAAGACGGCATCAGCGGTTCCACCACGTAATTAACAGGCGAGGTGCGCTCCACAACTCGGTAGGGGCCATGAAACTTCGCAAGAAGTTTCGAGGAGAGGCCTGGAGTACTGGATGGAACCCAGAGCCACACGAGGCTACCAGAAGAAAAGTGCGGGGACGTGTGTTGGCTGTCGTGGCGGGATTTCCGACGGTATTGGGCCTCAGTTGTGAGAGAACGGGCGATTTGGCGACACTCTTCTGCGTGTCGTGCAGCTTGCGAAATAGGAGTACACTCAGATGCGTCAGGCTGGTATGGGAGAATGGTATCGAGTGGAGCAGAAGGATGACGGCCGTAAAGAAGATAGAACGGAGAGAAGCCAGTAGTCGACTGCGTTGCGGTGTTGTAGGCGTACGTCACATACGGAAGGACGAGATCCCAGTTGGAATGGTCTGATGAGACGTATATAGAGAGCATATCGCCGAGGGTACGGTTAAATCTTTCTGTAAGGCCGTTAGTTTGCGGGTGATAGGCAGAGCTTGTTCGGTGAATGATGTTGCACTTGCGGAGCAAGGCTTGCACAACTTCCGATAAGAAAACGCGGCCTCTGTCACTCAGCAGTTCGCGCGGTGCGCCGTGGCGAAGAATTAACCGTCGCAAAATGAAGGAGGCGACGTCAGACGCTGAGGCGGATGGAAGGGCGGCGGTTTTTGCATACCTCGTCAAGTGGTCAACTGCGACGATAGCCCAACGGTTACCGGCGGCAGTGTAGGGAAGAGGTCCATACAAATCAATGCCTACGCGGTCGAATGGGCGCGGTGGGCAAGGTAGTGGCTGCAACTCGCCTGCAGAAGGGTGGGCAGGGCGCTTGCGACGTTGGCAGGGCAGGCATGAGCGGATGTGCTTAAGGATGAAGTTATACATTCCGCGCCAGTAGTAACGCAGCCGGATCCGATTGTATGTTTTGAATACTCCTGCGTGTCCGCATTGTGGGTCAGCGTGGAAATAATCACAGACTTGCGAGCGGAGGTGGCGAGGAACAACCAATAACCACTTGCGACCATCTGCGCTGTAGTTGCGGCGGTAAAGGAGATTGTCACGAATGGCGAAGTGAGGAGCTTGGCGACGGAGAGCGCGTGATGGAGAAGCCGCCGTAGTGTTAGAGAGGAAATCAAGCAGAGACGCAATCCAAGGGTCCATGCGCTGCGCTGAAGGCATGTCGTTGAGGTGAAGCAACGGAGGGGAGTCGTCGAGTGTTGAGAGGCCGGCGAGCTCAACCGGAAGTGGGCAGCGAGAAAGGGCGTCGGCATCTTGGTGCTTGCGTCCGGTGCGATAAACTACACGGGCATCGTATTCCTACATACGAAGAGTCCATCTTGCGAGGCGGCCGGAGGGGTCTTTCAGGGAGGATAACCAGCAAAGCCCATGGTGGTCCGTCACGACATCAAAGGGACGACCATAGAGATAAGGGCGGAATTTGGTAAGAGCCCAAACGATAGCCAAACACTCTTTTTCCGTCACTGAGTAATTGGACTCTGCCTTCGTCAGGGTGCGGCTTGCATAGGCGACAACGTACTCATGAAAGCCAGGTTTGCGCTGCGCGAGTACAGCTCCGAGACCAACACCACTGGCGTCGGTGTGGACCTCGGTAGGGGCCGTCGGGTCGAAATGGCGCAGGATAGGTGGTGCAGTGAGCATGCGGCGTAAGGTATAAAACGCGTTGTCGCATGCGGGTGACCACTGTGAAAAGTCGGAGCTGCTGGATAGGAGTTGTGTTAAAGGGGCAGCAATCGATGCAAAGTTTCGGATAAATCTACGAAAGTAGGAACACAGGCCAAGGAAGCTGCGCAGTTCTTTGACAGATGTAGGCTTGGGAAAAGCAGCGACCGCTCGAAGTTTGGCTGGGTCTGGAGAAACGCCTTCCTTCGAGACAACGTGCCCTAAGATAGTGAGTTTACGAGCGGCAAAACGGCATTTCTTCAAGTTTAGCTGCAAACCGGCGTCAGAAAGGCAGTTCAAGACGTGCCTCAGGCGATTAAGGTGGGTGTCAAAATCCGCAGAAAAGACGACGATGTCGTCGAGATAGCAGAGGCATACCTTCCATTTTAATCCCCGCAAAATGGTGTCCATCATCCTCTCAAATGTTGCAGGCGCATTACAAAGGCCGAATGGCATAACTGTAAATTCGTATAAGCCGTCGGGGGTTACAAAAGCGGTTTTGGGGCGATCGGCCGCTTCCACGGGGACCTGCCAATATCCGGAACGAAGATCGAGGGAAGAAAATAGTTCGGCCCCTTGCAAACAGTCCAAAGCGTCATCGATGCGCGGAAGAGGGTAGACATCCTTCCGCGTAATCTTATTAAGGCGGCGGTAGTCGACACAAAATCGGATGGAGCCGTCTTTCTTCTTGACCAGCACAACAGGCGAAGCCCAAGGGCTACTGGAGGGCTGGATCACGCCGTCTTGGAGCATTTTATCAACTTGCTCTTCGATAACATGGCGCTCGGTGGCAGATACACGATAGGGGCGCTGCCGCACTGGTGCGTGGTTGCCGGTGTCGACACGATGGGTGACCGTGGAAGTTTGGCCCAAGGAACTCCGATGACAGTCGAAGGAGGAGCGGAACTGGTGAAGGAGGTTAAGAAGCTGCGTCCGTTGCGGGGAAGGAAGATCGGTGTCGATAGAGCGAAGGAAGAGGTCTGTAGCGGAGGAATCAGGCGCAGAAGATGGAGGGCTGAGCGCAGTCATGGCTAGATGAGGTGAATCGGCGGGGTCCTCACAGGTGAGAATGGACGCAATAGATTGTAAACTGCCGAGACATTCACCATGGCGCAAAGCAGTAGGGAAGGAAAACGGGTTAGAGACCCATAGCACGGAAAGGCCTGCAGAAATAGTGAGCACAGCGTAGGGCAGCGGGAGGGACTTGCGGCGCAGGAAAGTGCAGGCTGGCGTGAAGAGAACAACGTCATCACAAACAGAGTCACAAGAGATGCTTACAAGCGCAGTGGAGCTGGGAGGAAGGATGATGTCTTCTGTGACGACGGCTTTAGCGCACGGAACAGAAGGAGCAGCGTCTGGCGAGACATTAGGCAAAGCGGAGAACCCAACTTCTGCGCGAGCGCAGTCGATGACAGCTTCGTGACGCGACAGGAAATCCCACCCTAAAATTAAAGCATGTGAGCAAGAAGGCAGCACGACGAACTCGATGGAGTATAGTGTGTCCTGGATTCGAACTCGAGCGGTGCATGCTGCAAACGGCGTAATCGGCTGTGCGCTGGCCGTGCGCAGCGTGAGTCCCGAAACTGGCGTCTTAACTTTCTTTAAAGAAGTACATAACTTTTCGTCCATTACCGAAATCGCTGCACCGGTGTCTATCAGGGCCATCACAGACACGCCCTCAACAAAAACATCAATAAGGTTTGCAGGTGATCGATGAGGTCTTCGAAATTTCGACGGGGGCGCAGTTCTTGCCTCCGGAACTGCGGCGCCTAGTTTTCCTGCTGAGGAGAATCAGGGCGACGTCGCATGGGGGAGATAGAGCGGCGTCGAGGCGAAGGGGAGCGGGGGCTGGAGGGGGCTGAACGATCAGGGGAGTAAGGACGACTTGGCGTTTGGTCGACAGGCTCAGAATACTGACGGGTTGAAGGCCAGTACCCCGAAGATTGCGCACGTGGGGCTGGCGCTTGGAGATGGCGACGGCAGTAGCGCGCGACGTGGCCAGGCACTCCGCAAGTGTAGCATACAGGACGGTTGTCACTGGTGCGCCACGGATTGCTTGCTCTTCGAGCTGGTCGCAGGGCAGGTGCCAACGCTTGCACAGGCACGTACATTGTAGGATAGGACGACGGCGGGGGTTGTACTAGAACGTCGGCGTAAGTCCGAGGACCGGCTACAGGTCTTGGGGCGACGTCGGCGCAAGGCATGGGACTGGTGACAGACCTAGGAGCAGCATCGGCGTAAATCAAGGGTGCGGCGACAGGTGGCGGAGGATGGAAGGATGGAAGCGCCTCAGTAACCTGGTCTTGTATAGCCTGTCGAAGAGCCGGGGCCAAATAAGGCGGCGCCTGTTGAGGGCTAGGCAGAAGAGAAAGTTGCCGAGCTACCTCTTCACGGACGAAATCTTTGATTTGTTGCAGCACAGAGGTGTTGTCAGCTGCAGGCGCCAGTCCAGAAAGCGATTCAACCTGGGCTTGTTGGTGTTTCCGAGTCAATAACCGCTGTTTGCGCAGCTCCTCGAAGCTTTGGCAGAGCGTGAACACTTCCTTAACGGTGCGCAAGTCACGGGCTAATAGCATCTGAAAGGCATCATCGTCGATACCTTTCAAGATGTGTTTTATCTTGTCGGCTTCGGACATGTTCGCATTGACACGTTTGCATAAGTCAATGACTTCTTCTATATAGCTGGTGAAGCTTTCGCCGACGTGCTGCGAGCGTTCACGCAAACGCTGTTCAGCCCGAAGTTTCCGGACAGTGGGGCGACCAAAGACTTCGGCAAGCTTCGTTTTGAAGGCTGTCCATGTTCGGATGTCTCCCTCATGGTTCCGATACCAGAGGTTAGCGACCCCCGTTAGATAAAAAATTGCGTTGTTCAGCTTCGTATCGTCGTCCCATCTATTGTACAGGCTCACCCGTTCGTAGGACGCGAGCCAGTCTTCCACGTCATTCTCATCGGCTCCGCTGAAGATTGCCGGGTCTCGCTGGCGAAGGGAGCCGGCGCAGATGAGAGCTGGTCCCGTTTGCACAGATTGATTTTGGGCGTCTTCTGGCATTTCAAGCGTGGGAAGAGTGCGGCTACGCAGCTCCACGATGGAGATTTCTACCCGGCGACCTCCACCAAATGTAAGATGGGCACTGGGACGGTTAGAGGAGCAGGGCGCCGGTGGTAGACGCAGAGACACAGGCCTCGTAGACACACAGGTCGAGCACCGAGAGCTCACACACAAAGCGATGGCAATGCCGCTCAACACAACGGTCGGAAGTTCGTCGTCGTCTTCGCCGGAACAAGAACTTCTTCGTCGTTACAAAATAAATAAATAACCTCTGTAATTTCGCGCTGGAGGCGTTCTTTATGATGTGACAGAATTTCAGCCTGCGCATTCTGCGCAACATCGCGTACCGTGGCGAAATAATTAAGTTATGTTAAGGTTAAACAAGAGGACGAATAGCGACGTGCTGTATGCCCTTACCTTTGCTCCATGCTGCGTAAGCGTTGCTTTGAATAACAAATATAGCATTGAACGTAGAGATACCTTCATCTCACTTCAATTATATGTGCCCGACTCTTACTTGAAGAGGAATGATTCTTTATTACAAGTGGGCCGATCACACTGCCTGTTACATTTTATTAAGTTACGGGGCAGATGACACTCTCTTCCCCCTTCAGCTGCCGTAGGAAGAGCGGAAGCAAAAAGAATCGCCACCGGTCGTGCATGTAGTGCATCTCACAGGGGCACCGTCAGTAGCTGCAGTGCCAGATGTACAGCCGCTCTCGATTACCACGAGCTTTTAATATGTACGAGTGTCCTGTAAGGGCTGTAGCGTATCAGTTCAAACAGAAATCTCGGCGAATTCTCGCAGTTTCATGAATGATCAGCATCAAGAGAATGGACGCGTACATTCCCACGCGCCTATAAATGCCAACAGTGGTGAGGAAACGAACGGCTTGTGAAGGCAACCAGCTGTCGACGAAACAAAGGAAAGCGCAGGTGCGTAGTCTTTAAACCGTTTATTTATTTATTTGTTTCCTCAAAGGTCTCGGTTGAGACATTACATGAGGGATTGGACGGTATTTGGCAAACAATGGTAAAAAATGTTAAGATGAAAGGTTGGCGATGCTCCCCTTGAATTCTAGTGGGTTGATGATGATGGCAACTTCGGTGGGCAGGTCATTCCAGTCTCGTGCAATACGCTGAAAAAATGACTGCTGAAATGTCACAGTATAGGCTTTTAGGGGATACACTGCATTACTGTGGATGAACCGGGCGATGCGGTGGGCTTTTTTTATGCAGGGGCTATCAAAAGGCAAAGAATGGAAAAATTTATGAGAAAGGTTAAGACGTGCTATCCTACGGCGCGAGGCTAGGGGCGGGGGGAGGGGTGGGGGGAGTTGATTCGAGCTTTTAGTGCTGAGATGCTTGAGTGGTAGGAATAATTAGATAGAATGAATCGTCCATCACCGTCCAGCACGTCCATCACCATAAAAAGTGTGCGCTGCTGGCGTTTTCGAGTCAAGCCTCTGTGGAGAGGTGTAGAAATCGCAGCATACTGAGGCGACATACTGTTAACAATGCAAGAGCGGGGGCTAGTTGGTGCATCATACTGATCAATTCGCGCTAAAAGGCACAGACACATGAAAACCCAAACGGACGAAGCGCGTACTTTCAACTGAGCTGAAAGTACGCGCTTCGTCCGTTTGTGTTTTCGTGCGTCTGTGCCTTTTAGCGCTAATTGATCAGTATGACGCGAACTGAAAGCTTCAGACCAGAAATGAAGAGTAGTAAGGTGGAAAGTTGGGCGAGTTGAATCTTATTCATGATGAAGTTGATGAAGCGTTCGTGTTGTGTCTTCTCTCCTACTTTAGTCCTCGTTTTTGGTGCTAACTTCATCAAAAATGAAGAGAGAGAAATCGCCTTCTTCACATTTAAGGCAGAGGGAAAGGGCGCGAGGCGATGGCTGCTGACAGGGAAACCGCGGTCGCCTATTAAAGTCGACGGGTTGGGAGACAGCAGAGGAGGCACGGCGCGTCACCCGGAGATTCATGGACTACATCCCGCCACCAGCTCGCACGGTCTAAACACGCCAGCGGCACAGCTGTTCCGTCCGAAGGGAGCATTAATGCGAATGTTACTCTGCCTAAGGAATCGCACTGATTGTCTATTTTTATTATGTGGCCGTGTTCAATAGTAAATTAGCAGCCTAATCATTCATACCTGAAAGATGCCATTCTCTACTCAATAGCTTAACGACGGCCTCGGTTCTGGTAGTTTGATACCATAGGTCGCATATGAGGATTCTCGCATAGCTGGCGCCCTTGTAAGGTGGATCAGGTTCTAGATGGCGCTCGCGGTAATCAACTCGCAAATTAATTCCCAAGTTGCAAAATCAACTGCAAAATCAACTTCCAAAGAACATTTCTGGGTATTAGGTACAATTTCCGGTAAAAGGACATGCTTAGGGGTAGTTTATTCAGGGACAGGGGACAGATGCACGCAAGACAATAAGGGTCTACTGAAGTGCCTCAAGGACGATATAAAGCAATTCAGAGAAGGAGCCGATGTCATTCAGCTTGATGACATGAATGGCCACATCGAGGGCCTGGAGGGATACAGAGTGCAGTGGGAAGTTAATAATACACTTCTGTGAGCGGCGCTTATTGTCAATCACGAAATTAAATATTAGGGACAAATCTCGTGGGAATTCCGTAGGCAGACGACCACTGACTACTCCTTAATGTAGCAGGGCATGAATACCAAGCTCGCAATCATGGGAATAGACGAAGACGGGAAGTAGAGCCTAGGAAGTGATCATGAATGTATTAGTCAACAGCTGAGAGCCCTGAGCAAAATATATATGCAGATCAATCAAAAAGAGAACGCAAAATTAAACGACGAACAGGTAGTGCTAATAGCAGCTGATATAGGGGACACAATTGAGAAACACCCCATGGAAAAGTGGGATTATAATCAGAACTAGTCACCAGTACGAAAACGAAACAATTTAAAGGCGCAAAACACTCGAGAGGCAAGAGGAAGCCACGAACCTTGGGGAATATCGAAATTAAGAAGGCAATCCAACAAGAACGGTTGGCTTCAGAAGAACACAGAGAAGCGAAGAGGGTGCAGTTATCTCAAGAGAAATGGGAATCCTAGTACCACGGAGCTCCGAAGCGGTCGCCAAACCGGCGCTACTACCATCATGGCCCAACCCGGCAAGTCGCGGACCACCTGGTGCTCCTTTCGTGGTCATGGCTTCGTCCCGTGACCCTGGTACTTTTTCGGGAAACGACGGCACCGATGTCGACGATCTTAAAAGTAGTTCATATTCTGCCACCAGGCTACGACAATGATCCATCACTGAGAAAGTGTCTACCCGTCTTGCCCCCAGCGACCCGAGACGGGTTTTGGTTGAGATGTTGAGATACGTGTCCGGTCCTTTCTTGGCCCGCGCTGTGTGAAGGCTTTTCTTTTGTTGCTGCGCCTGCCTGCAGAGGATTACAAACGAACCATGGCAAACCCGGCTGCTAGTCCCCGTCGTGCGTGGGGGGAGGTGTTGGCTGGGGTGGTTACGCATGCTTTCTCTACCTGTCCCTTGCCAAAGCCAAAGCGAGTGGGGCTTCCTTTATTCGATCTGTGGTTCCGGAAGGATGAAGGGAAAAAGTTGGAGAGCCGGGGCAAAGAGGGTACCGTCTTTGTCCAAACGGCGTCAGTGGTGGGGTGATCCTTGTTCGGGATAAAGATGCGCAGCACGGGAACAGAGGACCGTTTCCTTCCCTCTCTTGTTCAGCCTTGGCTGAGTAGCCACAGAAAGCTGTACCGTCGATGTTACTATCTGGAGGGCCTCCTTTGAGGGAATGTGCCGTTTCGTTCTTGAGTTTTACCCGACTACAGACTTTACTGTTTTCAATGTCGTGACATACATTAGTGGGAGCAAATAAAAAGAAAAAATAATGCTGCCCAGCCCGCATCGCAAAAGGCACAACGTCGATACAGTGGAAACTTGGGAGAGTTAGTGATAATTGTGGACATAATTGCAAAGCGCAAATTACTAAGTAAGCGAACAGAGAAAGCGGACGCCAAAAATAAGGCAGGTGTGATATAAAGCAAATTATTTATGTTTATGTCCCATGTATATGTTTCTAGCGTTTTTGTTTGTTTTTTCAATGAACCTTATAGTTGAAATCGGTGCCTTTCTTGTGTCCTTCCTTCTGCCCTCGTCTTTTGCGCGTGCAATCACTTCGTCACTGTTGATGCATATTAGTAGTAGTCGGAACTAGTGCACTGCACGGGCTCGGGCCAGCCCGAAAGCCCGGGCCCGGCCCGCGGGCCGGGCCGGGCCGGGACATGATTTATTTGCCGGGCCTGGGCCGGGCCTGAAGTTGCCGACCCGGGCCGGGCTCGGGCTTAAAGCTGCGGGCCCGAGCCAGGCTTCGGTCCGTACAGAAACGGCTGGTGCCCGACTTTTCATTGAATATTGAAGAGTGAAGTGCAGAACTGCGGCATTGAAGCAGCGACACGGATGAGCTTTGAGTTATAGTACGCGCTGAGAAAAAAACTAAGCTTTATTCATTGACTTATTTATTTCCTTATTTCCACGCCGCGGTGCAGTAAGAGTAAAATTCAACAAGCCTTAATTGGCCATTGATCATTCGCGTTCCCAAAACATACCTATACACTATTAGAAATGCATTAGGGAAGAACATATTAGTTTAGGACGCTTATGCCATGAAATACTCAAGCCTTTTAGCTTTTCGTTTCTGCTGAAAGGTGACCAGTTCGGCTATGAGCTCTACCTGTGAGATCGCGTTCAGTAAAAAAAATGTCATCCTACTGCTTGCTAGACAGCTTTAATATTTATACTTCGCAGGCGGCAGAATATAACTGATTACAATCCGAAAACCACCAACTTAGTTTGGAATATGCTGAAATCAACCATTAATAATTGCATTAGTACACTTGTTCCTAATAAGCGCGTTAGAGTGAACAAAAACAACCCATGGGTGACTAGGGAAATCATACATATTCGTCGAAGACTTAAACGCGCTAGAAAAAGTGGTAAACATCCTTTAAACCTAGCCCACTTAAGATGTGAGCTTGCATCTAAATTGTCTGAAGCTAAGGCAAGGTATTTTAGTTATTCCCTTCCACAGTTCCTAAAAAGTAACCCTAATAAATTTTGGCGCTACCTTAGTGACTCAAGTGATGAGGTAGATAAAATATCAATAAACGGGTCCGTTGTAGACGACGTATCTGACGTGGCCGAGCACTTCAACCGTTACTTTCAATCTGTCTTCTCTCTCCCGATTGCTGATTTAATGCATGTAAACTCGTCCTCTGACATTGAAGCCAATTTCATAACTTATGAAGGTGTTTTCAACATGATACTCAAACTCAAAACTAAATCCTCAGTCGGCCCGGACAACATACCTAATGTGTTCTTGCACCGCTACGCTGAACCACTCGCTCACATTTTAACCCACCTTTTCCGTTTGTCATTCACCGAAGGCATTCTTCCAAATGACTGGCGTGTGGCTCGAGTGGTTCCGGTCTTTAAAAAAGGTGACCGTTTAAATATTGGTAACTACAGACCTATCTCACTTACTTCCAGTACATGTAAACTTATTGAACATATCATATCAAACTACGTCGTCTCGTACCTTGAGGAAAACAAAATTATTTCACCCTTTCAACACGGTTTCAGAAGAGGCTTATCAACTACCACGCAGCTCGTGACCACTCTTCATGAATTTGCTTCATCACTAGATAAGGGCGAACAGATTGACGCAATTTTCATGGATTTTAGTAAAGCGTTCGACCGCGTTTGACACAGTAAACTGATATTTAAGCTTCGAAACATTGGCCTCCCCGATAACCTTGTTAATTGGATTCGTTCTTATCTTTCCAACCGACAGCAGTTTGTTCAGGTAAAGGGCTGCTCCTCTCACATTCTACCGGTGTCCTCTGGAGTGCCCCAGGGTAGCGTCCTTGGCCCGGTTCTCTTTCTCATCTACATCAATGACATCGTTTCGGCCATTGACACTGCAGCTATAAGTATTAGGTTATTCGCAGCTGACTGCATTCTCTTTAAGTCTATTAATAGTAACCAGGATCAAGCACGCTTACAGAGAAACCTTAATGCAGTTGCAGATTGGTGCGCGGAATGGTTAATGGAAGTAAATACTGATAAAACTGTTCTCCTACGGGTCACGAAAAAGAAGAATCCCTTCCAGTTTACATACACACTAAACCACGAAAACCTACTGTAAGTTCACAACTACAAGTACCTCGGCGTAACATTAAATAAGCACCTTAGTTGGACTAGTCACGTCGACAAAATTTGCGCTGCTGCTGCAAGGAAACTTGGCTTTCTCCGCAATAAATTAGTCTTCCCCACAGTCCGTGAAGCTATTAGCATACAACACGTACATTCGACCTAAACTTGAATATGCTAGTGTGTCATGGGATCCATTTCTCAAAAAAGATATACATTCACTAGAGATGATACAAAGAAAAGCAATCCGGTTCATTTTCAACAGTTATCATCGGAATGCTTCACCGTCCGCCATCATGTCTGTAAATAATATTCCATCCTTGAAAAAAAGAAGAGCACTCGCTAGGTTAAAATTTCTTGTTTCACTTTATCACCAACATTTCAATTTATCTTCCAAGGACTACCTGCGCCCACGCTTAACCCGGCATACTAGGAACGTTCATGACCACAGCCTTACGCCGTTCTTTGCCCGTACAAACCTCTTTAAAAACTCTTTTTTTGTTCGCACTATAGCTCAGTGGAACAGCTTGCCAGCTCTCGTCTTTTCCGCGCATAATGTTCATGATTTTGAAGAACGCTTGTCCCCTATCATCTGAGTTCTGTTTGTAATCCTACGTCTGGTGTTTTATAATATTTCTTCCTGTTTTTTTTTCTCTTTGACAATGTTGTTCATACAGCAACCTTTTACTTTTGACTGCCTTTATGTTGATCATTCAGGTGTTTTGTAGTGTTTGTCTGTTTTTTTTCTTTCTTTCTTTTTTGAAGTTTGGTGTGATCTTTGGCTGTTGTTAAATTGCCCACTCTGCTTGGCCCTCGGGCTGCAGTATTTTGTAAATAAAATAAATAAATTAATAAACAATCATGGGGGAACACAGAGTAGACTAATACGCTTGTATGCAGCTCTTTTTATTTGGCTCTCGGAACTTCCGAGTTGATCTTTGCCCACCTACACGTGATCAGTCTCCAAAAGACAGGCCTCGCGAGAAGTACTCTTATCACTTCCTTCTGGGTTAAAAAGAACAAACTTTCTTTTAAGCCAAACTGCGGTATCAGTACCTTTGTCGGCCAGTTCCTTATCGGTGTAGTAGCAGTCTGCTTGCTCAGTTAAAGTGAAACGGGCCGGGCCGGGCCCGGGCTGGGCTTCACTCCGGGATTCACGGGCCGGGCCGGGCTCACTAAAGCGATAATTTAGCGGGCCCGGGCCGGGCTTGAAGCCGCGGGCCTGGGCCGGGCTCGGGCCTCAGGTCGCGGGCCCGGGCCGGGCTCGGGCCTCAAATTCAGGCCCGTGCAGTGCTCTAGTCGGAACACTCCTGGTCTAGAGTGTAACCTGCACTCTAGCGCTGAAAAAAAATATTTTTTTATCAAATGGTATTGCATCTATGATAAGAAAACTATAACAAAGACAGCTATACAATTTAGTCAACGCTCAGTGGATGCCTGTCCAACCTTATAAACAATGGTTGGTAAAGAAAAAGGCAGAGAGAAGTGGGCAAATGTCAATTTCTGTTTACCCTTGAGATGAATCGACATTGCGCAAGAGACGTGAAATTGCTATTGCGAGGGTTAGCACCGCAGGGTGTCGGAATGTGTTTACCTCAGAAGCAAATATTCGTCGTACATGTGGCGGCACCTTGCAACCAATTCCGATCAACTTAGACGGAATTTTGCAAAGATTCACAAAAATGCAGTATACAGATGCATACCATTCACGAGACGAACTCGAGACTTTTTTTATAGACGTTGTACGAAGAAGGTAGGTTGGGGGGCAAGTGTGCAGTAACGCTGCCAAAAAAAGAGGGGTCGGCGACAAAGCGATAGTTGTGTAGGCACTTAGAGCGACCCCCTCCCCTCTCTCGTTTGGACCCTCAACTGCGTGCTCTTATTCATTTGAGACGTACGTCTTTCTTGCATCCAGTTTACATCATTAGGTTGCTTATTCCCTCCAGAATTTTTCATCGCGTGCTGAAATGTATATCTTTCTTGCCTTGCGTCGATTTGCCTCGATTTGGTTGGATCAAAGATTGAAAAAGTGCGCCCGCGTATGTGTGTGTGTATGCGTGCGTGTCCACGCGCGCGTACCTGGAAACTGAAGGAACAGCTGCTATTTTCACACCGTCTATTGTCAGGCAACTATAGCCTCGTTTACATGAACTCGACTTCGGCGGGTCGAGCCAGGAGATCGAGTTGAGCAAGGTCAGCCCAACTTGACTGCATGTTTACATGAACTCGATTTTAGCGAGTCGCGACCGGTTCAACAGCAGCGGCACCAAGCGTCGAGCGGCGCAGCGGGAAAGGGCAGTGGCAGCCTAGAAGATTGCGGCATTCAAGGCTGCCTCGGAGGCGCTACGGCGCAAGCGAATAACAGGTTCGCATTTATCACCTCCCCTTCCACTAAGCCGACTCCGACCGGTTTACGTGCTATCTGCTGTTGGGGTCGAGTGAGTCAACCTGCAGCGGAGTTGAATGGACTCGCTCCCTCGACTCCCGGACCCGACTCTTAGGTGTTTACATTTTACCGGTTTTCAGCTCACCGGCTTTCACTCACATTTCACTCACAGCTCACATTTTACCGGTTTTCAGGTCAAATCCTCAACACAACCCGTCATGTAAACACCGCTTATAACGTGCTTGTAATCATTTTCCGAGAATTCCTTTTCCTGCGGCGCTAGTCTACCCCGCCTGCAGGAGGGGCGCGCAGCAAGGGGAGGGGCGGTCCTTTGTGCCAGTTCCCGAAAAGGGGTCTTCTCAGCACTATAGGGAGCTTGCACGAACGCCAGCGGCGCTATGCATTCTGGGTAGTCCGCCATCTTGCCGTCCTAGGCAGCAGTCGACGCCGCACAGGCAGGCTTCAGTGAACTGATCGAGAGCCGCGTCGTCTTCGACAGTCAGCCAAACAAACACGGAGTTGCTCGTGTACCACCTCGACATGCATAGATGTCGGCAGTTTCTGTCCCCGATTGTTGCGTGCAGCTGTGCCCAAAAGATCGGGCGCGCTACGAGGAAAAGGCAAATTAGTGCAGCGTGGACCCATTCACACTACGAACCGACGACTGCACTATGGATCACTATGGATTTGGACACGTGGCCGCCCATCGACATCGTCCGCAGTCATGAATTTCTAGTTCGAAGAACTAGAAGTTTCGTCACTCAAGAACTAAAGAACTAGAACTAGGAGTTTCGTCACTCAGCAGCATGACAAGAAAGCTTTAGAAGGCCATAGCATTCTCACCAGTGGATGCGTACGCAAGCCATACATGAAAACGGTCACAGCCGAGACCGTGATCCTCAAAACACAGGCAAGGATACTATTGATTGAGGTAAAAATCCCTTTTCTTGCCGTTGTGATTTAAGCCCAGGTGAACCACTCGCTGAGTCTGAACAAGCAACTCGTTTGCCGTGCGGGTCCTCGCGGAAAGCGACGGCGACATTTCCTCAGCACACTGTATCTACATGGACGGCAACGGCGAAGCCTGCTTACATGTTGCTACCTTGCTGTTTTAAGTAGAGTATGGCTTGCGCGCGCGTCAAAAACAATCGTTCATAGACAGCACTAAGACTGGCTGCCGGCCACCGATGGGATCGCGCTTTGCTACAATGATAGCGCGTCTGATTTGGGGATTTCGAAGCAGAGCGCAGGTGCAGCGATGGGGCCCGGTCGGGGGTGCAATCGTCCAAAAGTTTCGACGGTTGATCTAGGCCATGTATGGGCGAAACCAAAGATGTTCAATGTGGGCAGCAATTCACAACTTTTAGGTACATTCGAGGTGCAAATGGCGATAAAATTACGTAGACGCATCGTCAGGTACCTGCCTTGTGAAGCGTAGAACGTAGGGGCTGCAGTAAACAAATCGGCTATCAGACTCTCCGCATGTCGTAGATCGTTTACGCACGCGACACGAAGTGCCATGAACAGACTTTGTACTTGTCCAGGCTGATGTCGATATCGCATCTGTTAATCCGTGCGAGCCATGCGAGTAAGCGACGCCATGAGAGCTGGTTTGCCTTCTCGCACTCGCGCAGCAGTATATTTGGTATCATGAAGAACCCGCAGTCCGCCCGTCCTGTCTTTAGTTTCTGCGCTTTGCTTTGGGTTCAGCTGTTAAAACTCATGACACAACAGCACACCATCATGCCAGCACCGTTTGCACGCACTACACGACCATATAAACTTGCCTGCATTGCACGTGCGGTGGCTGCGTCGACTGCTGCCTAGGACGGCAAGATGGCGGACTGCCCAGAATGCATAGCGTCGCCAGCGTTCGTGGAAACTCCCTATAGTCGGTTACAACTAAAGAACGAATCGGCACACGCAACTCAGAGGGAGCTCTCCAGCCAATCACTTCGATTTGTGTGGCTGTGCATGCAGCCAAGCCTGCGAAAGAGAGCGAAGGAGTCGGCGCTTCGTCCCCGTGTCGCCGAGGGTGGATGTCCTTTGTTCGGGATAAGGCTAAAAGAATAATAACGCAAAAAGAAAGGAAAAGATTTTGCTGCCCCGGCATCTGCCATCGTCTCTAGGAGCACCTGAGCTGGAGCAAGGGAAAAGACAGAGAGAAAGGCGAATGTACTAGTAGGTGTGGTGCCCCCGTTTATTGTCTCAGCTGCACTGGCCACTAAAGGGGGAGGGGGAGGGAGAGGGCTGGGGTGCTCACCTTTCGCATATGTCCGCGCAAGAGCGTCTTTGGCGCAAAAGCGCTGAATGTTACAGGTGGGGTCATATTCGGCAACAGACGGTCGTGGCGGCTTCAGTCTCCACCGGTGCTGTCGCGGCGCACCTGTGGAGACCTGTGGACGCGCTTGGCTGGGCGGTCTCCTTTGATGGGCATGTGCTTCTTCGTTCTTGAGTTGTACCCCAAGCAGCACATGACGGTGGTTCAATGTAGGAATTGAGTTGGCAAACAAGGGTCCTATGAAGGCCCCGCGTTGCCAATGTTCTCCCTGCCTTGGCTCAGCCATTTTCAAAAGTTGGCAGTATTGGACCAGTTTCGCGGGCGTTTTCCCCGCCTTGGCTCGGCCATTTTTAGAAGTTGGCAGTATTGGACCAGTATTTCGGGCGTTTTCCCTCTCTTGGCTCAGCCATTTTTATAAGTTGGCAGTATTGGACCAGTTAACGGGCGTTTTCCCGCCTTGGGTAAGCCATTTCTAGAAGTTGGCAGTATTGGACCAGTCTCTCGGACGTTTTCCCTGCGTTGGCTCAGCCATATTTCGAAGCTGGCAGTATCTCACCAGTTCTACAATCGCTTCCTGCAATAGGCAGCTCGACCTCGTGTCGTAGGCAGCGCGACGCTGCCTACGACATTGAGAGCAGTCTAGGAGCGGAAAAAAGGGTGGGTTAGATAAACAAAAATGAAAAGTCTTGATCCCCGTTACCAAGTTGCGAAGCTATGTTGGAAAGCTTTTTCTGAAATATGGAGATTAATCGGGCATTATCCCTCCTGTAGCTTGAAGAAGAATTAGTTGGGCGAGAACGAAGGCTCTCTAAGAAGAGCTCCGCGTTTACATAAATACCGCAGTAGCGCATCGTAATTCCCAGTGGCGGGGCTAGTTGGTGATTTTCTTTTCCCGAAATTTCCTCGCGGAGGGGAGACGCCATGCTCGCATGTAAGAATACGCCACGCGGAAGTAGGGGGGGCAGCCGGTCACAACTTGAGGGTGGTCTGCTTTGTTTTCCTTCCGAGAGGGTATTGTGTAGGCGCCCAGGGTGGAAGAGGGGGCCCCGAAACTAGGGTGTCTCGATGTGTGTGAGGGGAGAGCACAGAGAAGCGCACGCACATCTAGGCGCCCTACGAGCACCTGTTTCTATTCACCCCAGCACAGGACTTGCACTTGCCGATCTGCGCCCTGCCTGTGGGATTAATGCATTTTCCTGGCGCATTTTCCCTGTTTACATGAGTGGGATGCACGAGAAAGTTGACATGATGCGCTGCTCTCGCGTTTATGTAAACGGAGCTTATCAGACGTCCTAGTGTTATGCGCTTTTCTTACAGTTGCACTGTAAAAACTAGCCGTCACTTTGACGGTCACCCTTTGGTCAATTTCGACGGGTCCTCGGTGTATTCCTAAAAGACTGTTCCTTCGGCGTGAATCAGGGGGAGAGGGCAGAGCAACGAGGAGCACAAAAAAATAAACAAAATTTTCGGCCTTCTGATTAGCTCTTCTTCGTAAACGTCATACGACCGATGACCTATCGCGATGCGGTCGCTTTGGCGCCGCACGGACTGCGCGTGCGATTTTCCAGTCTCCCCGGAGCCTTCGAAGGGAGCGGACCTGCGTCGCTCGCTTCTCTGTTCCTTGCTGCCTCGTTTTCGCTGCCAGTCTCGCCCTAGCAGTCAACGCGGTCGGTCGCGCGCGGCGCTCGCTCCGTCGAGTTCGTGCGCGCCTCGAGGCCGCGGCGTGTGCCGCTGGCCCTTGCGGCCCTCCGCCGTCCTGTGCCTACCGTGATCGTGTGTGCCCTGTGCGCTGGAGCCCTGTGTTTTGGATTACCGCTCCTAACCAAGTGTTCCTCGGCCCTTCCACCATACCAACTACCTGGTGTGGTTATCCTCGTGCCTTTTCAGGAGCCTGGACCGACAGCCGCAAAAGTAAGTTTTTGCCACTTTTCTTAGGCCTTTCGCCGCCCGCCCACGTGGTTCGCGTCTCCTGATTTCGCCTTTTACCGATCTCACTCACTTTAAATCTAGTCTTCCCTCACTATTTTCTCTTTTCCTTCCAAATCTTCCTACTCTTCGCGTGCTCACTGTGTTTTCTAACGCTCGCATTTCTTCTCATCTTTCTTCTCTTTTCCACTATCCCTTTGTCCGACCAGTAGCCCTATTCCTTCCACCCTCGTGTCCTAAGCCTTTTTTTCCTTGCCGTTCCGCGTGGGACACACCACGTCACTTAAACTTTCTTAAGTCATTTACTTCAACACCAGTCTTTTCTATTTATTTCCACTCTTCCTTCCAAGTCTTTCTACTCTTCTTCCCGTGTTCCCTGACCACCTCCCTCGTGTCCTAAGCCTTTTCTCGCCCACCCAAGTGGGACTCACCTGTCCCTTGAGCTTTCCTAACTCACTTACTTTCTTTTCCTTCCAAATCTTTCTACTCTTTCTCGCGTATTCGGTCGTGTCTTTTACACCCGAGGGCAAACATTTCCTCGTTCTTCTGCCTATCCTTGACCATCCCTTTCTCCCACCCCTAGCCCTATTTCTTCTACAAGCCTGATGCAATAAGGGAACAAGACAGTACACCTTTTGAACTAAAGTGTAAAATTTTTCCGCAAGGTGCGATATATCACAGCGGTGGACTGTCGTCGCAACTTGACAAAGCCCATGCCTTGCAAGCGACATTAAAGAGTTAAGAGTCAGGTTAAAATTCATTGTTGTGCATGACAGTTGAAGCGCAACACAGTTCATAAATGGAAGTTGGACAGATGCGTTATCTCCCTTTTATAGAAAAGAGAACTATGTTTTGATTTCATTTACAAGTATTTAATGATGGCAACAAATTCTAGCTTTAGTAAATAGTTTTTCATGTTCCCTTTAATTAGAATGCTTTCACAGTTTTATTTTAATTGTTTGGAAAGCTTATTGGAGCTGAAAATGCCCTTCGAACCTGCGGTGTGTAATAGAAGCTGCAGTCACTTGCCTTCTATTTATGGGCATATATGATGCCACTTAGCAGGCGCAAGGTGGTCAATCGCAACGACAAGTCAGTGTCAATGGATTGAGGCCCCTCTAGTGATTCTTTACTTCATGGTTTAGTTGTGTCCACGTTTTGTATGTTGCCTTGATTATGAGGCACGTAATAATATATCTGTTTACTATATTTTTTACCTGATGTCCTTCCTGACTCAGGTGCTCAGCTACTGATTCCAAGTGAAGGATCAAACACCATCCATAGTAGCTGCATTGCTCTGGAGGCTAAATTCAAAGAAGCACGTGTGCTAAGCGATGTCGGTGCATCTTAAATTAAGAACTCTAGGTGGCCAAAATTAATCAGGAGCCCTTCAGTACAGCCTTTCTCATTGGCCATATCCTGGAATTTATTTTCTTACAATTTTCTAAAATGATGGACATGATTTTTGTGTGCTTGGAAATAATGTCTATTTTCTTTGTTCACTTTTCCTGTGCAGATGCCATTTGCGACAAACTGCATTTGACGCATCACAGGCACAAGGTTTTATTTGCAGCTGGCTGCCCGGTTCATGTGATGGAAGGAAGAGACGCCTTGCCGAAGTCTTCTCCCCCCTCCAACCAAGCACGCCACCTGCGAGTGCGGGGACAGCCCCCTGCACTGTGCCCGCATGTGTGCCTCCCAATGCCCTGGCCTCTTCCACTTCCTGAGGGCCCTCCCTCCATACAGCCCCTGCCACCACCCATCCCACAGCCCCTGGCACCACCCTTCCCGGCCCCTAACGATTAATTCTATTTGGACTTTTTCATAAAATAAATGTTTTCATGAATACTTTGGTTGTCTCATTTTAAGAATATTTGCATGGTTGCTTACGAGTGAACATTTGCATTAATGTTGGCCACTGAAGATAAAAATTAACATAGGCTTTACTGGCGAGTAGTAAATAGAAAAGGGCAGTGGCATGCCAATCTTTCAGCCACTGATGTGACAGGTTGTATGCACTGTCATGAATGGAAAAGCCTGTGCTTAGTCTGCATTGACAGTGCCAAATGGCTGAACATATCAATCTTGGCATCAACAGTGAGATATGAATGGAGTATATGAAAGGAGTAGCCGGTTTTCAGTACATATTGGTATGGCCAGAATGGCTATCCATGGGACTAATATTGGCATCAACAATGGGACATCAATGGAATAGCTGATATTCAGTACGTATTGGTAGCACCAGCATGGCTGAACATTGGACCGATACTTGCAGGACCAATGAAGTATGAGTGGATAGGCCAGTGATATGCCCATACTGGCAGTGCCAGAATGGCTGAACAATGGGACAATCTTGGTATGAAGTATGGGCCAAGGTTGGAAAATGTAGTAATGTGCTCCTATGCCAATGCCAGCCCAATATTGATGCCAATGTATTCCAACAATGAGCCATTGTTGGTACAATGCTGTCGTGCTGCCTGGGACGCTACTTATATACCACATGGATTCATTTCAGAGGTGGAACATGGCGCCCTCTGAACCACGGCATTCGCTTGAAAGAAGTGCGAGTCTAGTTCAGGAGAACTGCACCTGCTCCATGGTTAGTGCTGAAATACTGCAGCTGCAGCCGCCATGGAAGCAGATGATGGTTTGCGGGTTGTGATAAATGTCGGAGACTCAAGTAACTTTCACTCGTCGGCAAGCTAAAACGATGCTCGAGTTCTCCAAAGAAACGGATCGAGGCTGGTTCATGGCAACATGTTATTGTGATGGGCTGTTTCCACATTTATTCATGAGATACGAGATGTTGTCTGCCGCTGGTGTAGGCTGTAAACAGCTGGCTGCAATTCATTGGCATCGCAAAGGCTAGCGACGACCAGGCCTGCACTCGACCACCCGTTTTGGAAGCAGACAGTGCCAAACTGCGCTCAAAGTGCCGGAACTAGAAACACCCGCCGCACCGCCGCCGCCGCAGAACTTTGCCGAACTGGTGCAGTGAGTGCAGGCGAATCGAGCGCTCTCCAACTTCCCCTCCACAGCGCCAGCCGGAACAACGAACAACCGGAAGCACGAAGCGAAAGCCTGTCTCTTCCCTTTCCTGTCGCTTTAGCAATGCCAAAGCTGTCCTCGAAAAATAATACGACGCCCAGAATGCGTTTATCCTGGCGTCTGCATGTGAGTAACCTGATATCATCAGCTAATAAAACACTTGGCTTCTTGAAACGTCACCTGCGGGATGCCCCTCAGCATGTAAGACTACAAGCATACATTTCACTCATCAGAACTAAACTGGAATTCGCATCGGCCATCTGGAACCCTCACCAAACATATCTAACCAACGCCCTCGAAGCTATGCAGAACAGGGCCACCAGATTCATTCATTCCTCGTATTCATACGACGTTAGCATATCATCTCTAAAATTGCAATCAGGTCTATCTAATCTTTCTGCTCGCCGTCGCACTGCCAGTCTCGTCTTATTTCACAAGTTTTTTTATTCGCCACTCAGACAAGAACCCTACATCTGCGCACCCCCGCCGAGCAGATCCCATCGCATCAGTCACCCTCTTCAAGTTTTGCGCCCACGTGCCCGTACTACTGTTTTCTCTAATTCATTTTTTTTGCCGAGTAGCAGCTGACTGGAACAGCCTTCCCCACGATATCGCTGCCATCACCTGCCCTGGAAAATTCATGACTGCATTGAACACCTGTACTTCATAAAAACCCACCCCTTATGTAACACCCCACAAGGGGTCTTTAAGGAAAATAAAGTGATGTGATGTGATGTTTCGTAGCGTCAGGTGAAAAAAAATTGGCAGTGGCTTAGCTCTGCTATGCCTGGGTATACGTAGCGTAAAGCGCTCCGGTGTTTCGGCCGCACGTTTCGCCTTGGCTGTTCGACGGCGAACTGCCAGGCGACAACCTCGGGATCGGAAGAATTTACTTTCTCCAGTCTTCTGCGCCGTTTGGCAGCGGCTCGACTCTCCTAAGCTTACCAGAGCTTACATGTTGAGCGCGACCGTCATTTCTCCGCGCACCCTCCTCGCGCATGCGCAGTAGCGCGCGCCGCAACTGTCGTAAACACAAGGTCACGCGTCGGAGAGGAGCGCACGCCGGCGGCGCCGGCAGCGAGGAGCTCGCACCGGCTGTGGCGAGGAGGCGACGCAGCTGCGGACCTGCGCCTCTCGTGACGTCAGGCGGTTCTCGCGCATGCGCATAACAGGCGCGCGCACACTCGCGCAAAACTCGGCTCTGACCTGCGTAGTATGGCTTTACTAGCTTTACGCTACAAAACAATCCAGCAAAGCAATATGGCGGAAATATGCTTGGAATTTCGACACACACTACGTAGGACAAAATCGAGGGAAACGTGCAAACATCGTAGAGATATCGTTCCCTCTCGTGAACACCTCCTGATTGTAAATGTTTAGCAGCGCCACACTCGTTATTTTTTTGAACTGTGATTATTTAGTACACGTGCATGTGTGTAGATGGCGCTACTTACTACATTTATCTAGGTTGCCTCGATGCCAGCGATGCCAGCGCGACGAGCGAGGACGCGTTGCTTGCGGAGCTCCTCGTAGCTCTGGCACAAGCTGATGACGGAGGCAACGGTGTCCGGCTGCCTACGCCGCCGTCCTGTCCCGACCAGCTCCTCATACCACGGGCAATTTCTCCGACGCCACAGCAGCTTCACCGCCTTTGGCACCACGACCTGTCCGGTCGTATCGGGTTTCTGCCCCACCATCGTCGCCGCACATGGCGTCGGCCCCCCTTCCCTACGGTCGCCCATGGCGCACTCGCGACAACAGGCCCATTTGTTTTGCCTGTGGCATTGCCGGACATGTCGCTCGCTACTGCCGCAATCACTCCTATTATCCGCCTACTGACGTCATGACGCCATCAGCATACGGACCTTACACGCAGCACTACCGCATGCAGCCTAGTTCGCCACCATCTTCGTTCACAACTGACAACCAGTCCGCAACGCCGCACCGCTCCCATTCTCCGCGGCGCCGTTCCATCTCCCCGATGCGCCGCCGCGTCAGCCCCAGTGAAGCGGAAAACTAGTGAGCGCAGTTCCCGAGGCAAGAGCTGCGCCTTCGGCGAACTTTACAAGGCCTCTGACGTCCCCCGCCAATGTCGTTGATGTATTCGTAGACGGTGTTGCGACCTGTGCCTTGATTGACACCGGAGCAGCCGTATCAGTAATAGACGCGAAATTTTGCCGCCGCATCAAGAAAGTTCTGACGTCATTCTCTGGTATTTTACTGAGTACTGCTGACGCCCAGCAAATTCAGCCGCTCGCCGCTTGCACTGCACGAGTTGCTATCCAAGACGTCATCTACCGCAATTGAGTTCGTAGTACTCTCCTCCTGCTCGCATGACGTCATTCTTGGGTGGGACTTTCTGTCGGACCACTCTGCTGTCGTGGACTACGCTCGTGCTGAAGTCACACTCTCTGTCCTACCCGACGAGTCCGCTCCCGAAACCCCTGAGTATCCGGACAAACTTCTCCTTTCCCATGATGTCGACCTTCCTGCTTCCTCGTCCGTTGTAGTCTCCCTCTCCTGTGTCTCTCCAGCCGACCCACCCAACACACCTGTACTCTTTACTCCCTCGGAATTGTTCGTTCGCCGCAAGAACCTACCGCTTCCCTTCGCTGTCCTCACGATGACTTCCGGAACCGCAACCATGCTCATCAGCAATCATCTGCCCTCTCCTTTGACTCTGCTTCGTGGGGAATGCATTGGGTACGTAACATCGGCTGAACTCCTACAAGTAGTTGACGACGCCGAGGCCGCTCCTACACCGTCGCTCGATGCTCTCACTCCGGCTCCCCTGTCACACCGACCATCCTCAGATGTCCTGTACAGTGCTATCGATGGAGACCTTCATTTGGCGTGCCGTGACCAGCTGTTCGCCCTTTTGTGCGAATTTCGTTCGTCTTTTGATGCGTGCCAAACTCCCCTTGGCCGTGCTGCCGCTGTCACACATACCATCGATACTGGCACCCATCCTCCTCTGCGTCAGCGATCATATCGCGTGTCCGCTCCGGAGCGTCGCGTCATCACCGAGCAAGTGGACGACATGCTAGAGCGTGGAATTATACAGCCCTCGAAGAGCCCATGGTCTTCCCCGGTCGTTCTCGTTCGAAAGAAAGACGGCTCTATCCGATTTTGCGTGGATTATCGACGGCTGAACACTGTAACCCGGAAAGGCGTTTATCCTCTGCCACGCATAGATGACGCCCTTGATTGCCTACAAGGAGCAGAATTTTTTTCGTCCCTCCATCTGAGATCTGGTTATTGGCAAATACCCATGGCCGAAGATGATCGCGCAAAAACAGCATTCGTCACGCGTGATGGGTTATATGAGTCTAACGTAATGTCATTTGGGCTTTGCAATGCCCCTGCTACATTCGAAAGAATGATGGACAATGTCCTGCGGGGCCTACGCTGGAAGACGTGCCTCTGCTACCTTGACGACGTCGTTGTGTTTTCGGCCGACTTTTCGACACACCTGATTGCCTGCGCCAAGTGCTTACTTGCCTCAGCACCGCAGGGCTGCAATTAAATTTGAAAAAATGCCATTTCGGAGCTCGTCAACTGACCATCCTCGGTCACGTCGTCTCTAAACATGGCATCCTTCCGGATCCTGCAAACCTTCGTGCAGTCGCTGAATTTCCGAAGCCGTCCACGCCCAAAGAACTGCGGAGTTTCATCGGCCTATGCTCATATTTTCGGTGCTTCATCCGGAATTTCGCCACAATCATTTCACCTTTGACGCCACTTCAAGCCCAAAATTCCTTGTCGTCGTGGTGCTCCAAATGTGATTATGCTTTCGCTACAATGCGCCGGCTCCTTACTTCACCACCCATACTTCGCCATTACGACCCGAACGCTCCAACGGAGATCCACACGTATGCTAGTGGCATTGGCATTGGTGCTTTGCTTGCACAACGGAAGCCTGGGTTTCATGAATATGTCGTCGTCTATGCCAGCCGCACACTGTCTAAAGCCGAGATCAATTACTCCGTGTCCGAAAAAGAATGTTTGGCCATTTTGTGGGCAATAACCAAATTTCGACCATATCTCTACGGCCGCCCCTTCGACGTAGTCACCGACCACCATGCTTTATGCTGGCTGTCGTCCTTGAATGATCCATCCGGCCGACTTGGTCGTTGGGCACTGCGACTTCAGGAGTACGACATTTGAGTCATCTACCGTTCCGGACGCAGGCACTCTGACGCCGACGCGCTCTCCCGCTCACCGCTACTTGCCAACGATGCGGCCCTCTCTAGCATTGACCCCGTGCTCTCTTGGTTACGCCCTCCAAACATGCATCTGGAGCAGCGCAAAGACGCCTGGATAACCTCTCTCGTGCACCTTCTCTCCGGCCGCACTACGTCAGTGCCCTCCCGCTCGCTTCGTCGTCAAGCCCGCCACTTCACTCTGCATGACGGTCTTCTTTATCGCCGGAATTACATGCTAGATGGTCGAAAATGGCTGCTTGTCATACCTCGCCACTTACGCGCTGAAGTCTGCGCATCTTTTCATGCCGACCCCAGAAGGCTCATGCTGGTCTCTTAAAAACATACACGCGCCTTCGGCACCGGTACTACTGGCGTGGCATGTATACCTTTCTGCGAAAGTATATTCGCTCATGTCTTGACTGCCAACGCCGCAAGTCACCACCGCAGCGCCTTTCCGGGCCATTGCAGCCTTTACCTTGCCCTGCCCGTCCGTTTGATCGTGTGGGCATCGACCTTTATGGGCCTCTGCCGCCTTCTACTTCTGGTCACCGCTGGATTGTGGTCGCCGTGGACCATCTTACGCGCTATGGCGAGACGTCCGCTCTTTCGGCGGCTACAGCCAGAGAAGTCGCTTTCTTCATTCTTCGCAACCTCGTTCTTCGCCACGGTGCTCCTCGCGAGCTTCTCAGCGATTGCGGCCGCGTGTTATCAGACGTTGTTCAGGCGCTTCTACAAGAATGTCGCGTAGTTCACAGAACAAGCACGGCGTACCATCCCCAGACGAACGGGCTGACCGAAAGGTTTGATCGGACGCTCGGTGACATGCTCACTATGTATGTCACTCCCGACCACTCTAACTGGGACCTCGTACTCCCATTTGTGACGTACGCCTATAATACCGCCGTTCAGTCTACTACAGGGTTTTCGCCATTCTTCCTCCTTTATGGACGCGAACCTACCTGCTTGATTGACACCATTCTCCCCTACCATCCTGACGCATCTGACTGCTCGCCTGCTTCTGAAATCGCCAAGTACGCCGAAGAATGCCGCCAACTAGCCCGATCGCTCACGTGTGACGATCAACATCGTGAGAAAGAACGGCGTGATTCTGGTCAACCCTTTGCCCACCTACCTGCCGGCTCCCTTGTTTGGCTCTGGGTCCCTTCTGGACCTCCTGGCCTGTCGTCCAAGTTCCTCACCAAATATCACGGCCCCTACCGTGTTGTCTGTCAGATTTCCCCCGTGAACTACGTTGTGGAACCTTTGACACCCTCCTCTGAACACCGCCGCCGTGGCCGTGAAACCGTTGACATCAGCCGCCTCAAGCCCTATCACGAACCCGAGATGTGTAGCACGCCGTGAGTCGCCAGGATGGCTCCTCCTTCGCCGGGGGCCATTGTGATGACGAAGAAGTGCCCGAGCGGCAGCGGGACTGCGCTCTGCGAGCGCGCGCTTCCTGTTGGTGCGGTTGGAATGACTGACTGCCGGTGGACGCCGTTCAGCGCTTTGTGCTCTGTGCCGTGCTGTGCTTTGTGTTCTGTGCCCGGAAAACCCATTACACTACATTTATCGCATGTCGCTGCGTTATTGCTATTATTGTTTGTATTCTGTGGACTTCGTTTTTGGCAATTGTTACAAGTTGATTAAAAGAATGAGATACCGACATTTTAAGAGTATATTTGCCAGAAAAAAAGCCGCGGAACGTTTCAAGAGCTGGTACCCTTCATAAGGAGAACAAAAAAGGTAGCTAAAATCAACTAGACATTGCGCATTCCCCAAAGGCCCTAGAGTAAAGGCAATGCTTAGCCGCGTAGAGCGAAGTATTAAGTTTCTTGACGCAAAATCTCAGAACTGTTACATGCTGGTTACCTGATCAGTATTACATTCCGTTTCTAACTATTTAGAAAAAACGCTAACTTTGATCAGGAATAACTTTTAAACTGAACAAGGCAGATGGATGCAATTTTCAGAATGGAAGAGCGATTAGATGATCTCAAACTGTACAAAAATTTGCCGCAGTGCAATGCATATCCCAAAAGTTACTGCAGATTACATCGTTCTGTTTTCTATTCTTTTCAAACATGTGTGGCTAATAAAATAATCTCTACACGTACTTTTAAATACTTAAATATGCTCACTAAGATCAAAACTCAAAGTATCTCGAAAGATATTCCTCTAGGTGCAAGAGGTTTTTCACAATTTTGCATTTCCTGAGACAAGTTGAGCTCAACTGCCAGTTTTCATCTTTGCGTTTTCTTTTACAGTTGAAACAAATTTGCAGCTGCCGTTAAACCAAATGCATCTTTTGAAAGCAGAGAAAACTAGATTTTCGGAGATATCGGAACCATATTTATGAAGCGAACGAGCGAGGTACAGTCGACGTACAAGTATCACCAAAAATTGTTCCCGCTCATCGTCAGAGTGGCACCGCCACCTTAAGCCTTTACGGAAGAGTAAGCGCATATAACCGGTGGGATCAAACATTAATGCTTGCTAACGTAATTCTCTATCTGAATGGAAGGGCGAGGGTGGGGTTTGAAACCAACGAAGAGAGAGAGAGAGAAAACTTTTATTTAAAAAGAGGAAGTTTGCTCGAGCAACTTAGGTGGCACCCCTAGCCCAAGGCGCCACTGGCTTTAGCTGACTGACAGACTTGCTGAACCAACTTAAGTTGCTGATCCAGGGTCTCGCTGGTCAGGGCCACCTCCCACTGCTCATATGTCGGGTTGGATACAGTTAAGTGTTTTGGTTTCGTTGTACATTCCCACGATATGTGGTAGAGCGTAGGAACTTACAAGCTGGGATATATTCAAAGAGAAATTGCGAGCACTGTTCAGAAGACCTGACGATAGGCAGATCACTGCGAATAAACAGCTTGCTTCTCGTGCGCAGTCGTCGACGGAAAGTTACGTGGCCTATATACAGGACGTATTGGCACTTTGCCACAAAGTCGATGCCACCATGAGCGAGTCCGACAAGGTGGGCCACGTGCTGAAAGGCATTGCTGACGATGCCTTTCATCTGCTCGTTTGCAAAGACTGCACAACTGTTGACAGCATGACGACCAAAAGTTTGGGGAATCCCCCAAGGTGGAGTAGATTTGGTCAACACTGTGCCCACTTCGAGTTATTGATGAATTCGCTCTCGCCCTACCATAAGCTTGCCATCCCGGTTAATTCAGTTGGTAGAGCGACTGCTCCGGTGAAACGGTGGTCCCGGGTTCGAACCCCGGACCAGGACGAATTTTTCTTTTACTACAAAGTTTCTGTGAAAGCTTTGTAGCTTTCCTTTGTAGCCGTATGGCTGCGCTCGGGTGGACGTCTATGAGTAATGACTCCCTTAATGTTGACAGCATTATCAAGGAGTGCCGTCGATTTGAACAAGTGAAAAGCCGTCGCATTTCTCAACGGTTTTCCCGCCTTCCAAACAAAGCCGCTACATCTTCTTGCCAGGACCAACGACTTCAAACTCAAGTGCCCTCAGACTCTGCTCCTGTCACCGACACAGTGCCAAGAACTGTTCGCCGTGAACTCGAAGCCCTAGCCCCTGTGGTAACATCATCGACCACACCTAATGACAAAATGCCTTCCGTGTCGCTTATTCAGGCTGTCGTGCGGCAAATACTCTCCCATCTCAACCTCCCTCCGGCTTTGTGCGCCATCGGAAACTCGTCCCCACAGCAACCACCTCCCGTCCCTTTCCGTCCCACCTATTAAGCATGAAATGCTTTTAGCTCCCGTTGTCGGCAGTGTGGTGACGTCACGCCGAGACCGAGAGCCATCATCCGGGCACTGAAATCCACTCATCCGGGCACTGAATTCCAGTCATCCGCGCTCTGAAACGAGAACATCCGGGCACCGTACGAGACTTAACGAGATTTAACGGGACTCTCTAAGCCCTCCTACGCGACCGGCATGCAAGCGCCGGTTGGTCTCCAAACGAGTCAAAAAATAACTGCTGCCAGTGCCTTCTCAATGTTTATCAAGATATCAGTGGAGCTGTGGGTTTGATAATGCACGGAATTATAATTTCCGATTTCTAATAACGCGTGCAAAAAGCACATAAATGCCACGTTACACTTCGTTGTCATACGTGATCCGGGGGAGAAGCGCTGCGTTCAAAGGGCAAGGCATCGCGCCGAACGGGTGGGGGCGTTCCTGCCTTCCTTTACGGTGCGGTTCGGGTGTCCACCGAGATGGCAGAGAATTACTGCGCCATTTCCTTTACTCAAAAAACCTTGGGTTCAAATGGCAAGGCATCGCGCTGAACGGGTGGTGGCGTTCCTCCCTCCTGTACGGCGCGGTTCGGGTGTCCACCGAGATGACATTAGGCCCGTAAACATTTCATGCTTACTCTACTCTCGTTTACGGGAGAGGCAGAGATTTTTATTCACCACGGCGTTACCGCGATTCGAATGAGTGGCGCACGCCAGACGACCGCCCAATCTGTTTTCAATGCTCTCGGATCGGCCACATTGCCCGCCACTGCAGCAGCCCCTGGACGTCACCCCCGCGGGACACCTCCTACTACCGTCCAAACTATACTCACCGCTTTTCACCCCGCCGACCATCCGAGCCGTCTGAGGACGCCGACCAACCTCCACGGCAGTCCTCCCATTCGCCTTCGCCGCTAGCCCGCCGCTCACGCTCACTGCAGTCCCCTCGTGTTTCGACTGCTGCGTCCTACCATCCCTCTCGTCGGGAAAACTAAGTGATGCAGCTTGCGGAGGTGGCGCTGCATCAATGACTCGGACCTCAAACCCTCTACTGACGGCTCGACCCAATCTACTAGACGTTACAGTTGACGGTGTTCCTTTGCGCGCCCTTATTGACACCGGTGCCCATATTTCCGTGATGAGTGCTGACCTCCGCCGTCGCCTACGCAAAGTCCTTACGCCTGCAACGTCCCGTGTGCGCGTCGCGGATGGTGCCATGCCTGCTGTGGAGGGACTGTGCACCGCTCGCGTGACGATCGGTGACCACAGTAGGCCGGTTCAGTTCACCGTCCTTACCACATGCACCCATGACCTCATCCTCGGTTTAGACTTCTTGTCGGATCATTTTGCCCTCATTGACTGCTCGCAGGGTGTCAAAGTCAAAGTCAAAGTGTTTATTTAGACAACTCAATGGTACAGTTGCCTAGGGCGCAGACTAAAAGGCAAAAGGATGCCTGACAAAGAGTCCACGCCCTTCTTGCTCCCATTCGAGAGCACAAGACATTCAGCGAGTAAAATAGACATAAAAACGAAATGGAAATACAGAAAGGATTGGTTAACAGTGAACTGAAGTAATTTCATCTTAAACATTTACCTACAGTTGGAGAAGTACTATGAGAGACAACAGAATAAAAAAGAAAAAAAGAAGTGGTTATGCCTGGAGTGACAACAGATACATGGTGATGCAATTTTTGAAAGCTTTCAATGATTTGCTTTCTTGAATAATGTTTACAGCAGGATGGTGATCGTTTAAAAAACTGGAAATTCTGTAGCTAAGTTTCTGGGCGCCGTAGTTAGTACGTATTTTTTCCTTATTATAACTTATGTGCCGTATGTTGTAGCTGTGTGGTTTCGTGAGATACTTATGACAAAAGGCGGCAGGATCAGAATGCATTTGTTGGTAAGTGGCTAACGCTATCTTTTTGTTTATAACATTCCACAGTGTAAGCAATTGGTGTTTCCTAAACAATGGGGCAGTGTGGCTAAGGTATGGTGCATTATCCATTAGTCGCAGAAATTTCTTTTGTAATAAGTATATGTTTTCTATGCTTGTTTTAGGTGCTGTGCCCCAAACAAGAAGACAATAGTGGAAACGCGAATGTACCAGTGTGTAGTATAGTTGTTTCTTTAGCCACATAGGCAAAAGGTCCTTTAATTTATACATGATACCAATGGACCTAGAGATACCTGTGCGAACTTTTTCAATGTGAGGGGACCAGTCGAGATGTTCGTGAAATATGACGCCAAGAAATTTATGAGATATTGCACGTTCAATAGATTCATCACAAAATTGAATCAGTATTTCTTGTTTAATGCACTTGTTACGTGCGCGGAATATAATGTACTTAGTTTTTTTAGTGTTTAACTGCAGTTCGTTAGTGCGGAGCCATGTGGATAAGTTTTGCAGCCATATATTGGTTTCTACTTGGAGGGCTTCCAGATCTTGTCCGCAGAAGAATACATTGGTATCGTCAGCGTACAGTACTATTTCTGGTGTAGAGGGCACGTTTATTACATCATTTATATAAAGAAGAAATAACAGTGGCCCAAGGATTGATCCTTGCGGAACTCCATAATGTATCAGACCTAAGCTGGACTTTGCATTCGGAATGTTCGTGTACTGTTGACGATTTGAGAGGTAATTCTTTATTAATGTGAGAGCCGTTCCTCTAATGCCATATTTATATAACTTGTATAACAATATCGGGTGCTTGATAGAATCGAATGCTTTCCTAAAGTCAAGAAAAACACCTATTGTATATATTTTCTGCTCAAAATTGTCTATTATCTTATCCTTAATTTTTATTAGCGCCATTTCAGTAGATTTCTCTTTCTGAAATCCATATTGCTGTTCTGCGATGATATCGTTTCGCTTGCAGAAGTTTAGTAGTCTGATGTTTATAACCTGTTCAATTACTTTCGAGAGGACTGGTAGTACCGAAATTGGCCTATAGTTATTTATATCATTTCTATCGCCTCCCTTGTGTATGACGGAGACTTGCAATTTTTAGTTTGTCTGGAAATATTCCGCTACTCAAAATAAGGTTGCATATATGCGTAAGTGGCTCACTAATCATGTGACTAACGGATTTTATAGGTTGAACTTTAATATCATCAGCACCACATGCACTGCTACTTTTTAAGTTTTTGATTACTGTGCAGATTTACAATTCTGTAGTTGGAAACATGAACATTGAGCTTTCGATGTTGGATGTGAGATACGATGTAAAATCACAGTTACTTGCCTGAGATTTACTTGAAGCCCCTGATATGAGAAAATGCTCATTAAGTTTGTCAGCAAGCGACGCCCCTGTGTAAGGCACACCATTTATAACAAGTTCAGAGATGCCGTCTCTTTCATTTTTGGACATTAGCTTGTTTACGGTATTCCATACCTGTTTAGGGTTGTTGCAGATATCAGTAAACTTATGTTCGTAATAACTGGTCCTGGCTTTTTTAATATCAGAGCTTAACTTGTTACGAATTCGTTTATACTCAATCAAACTGTCTATATTTTTCGTTCTGATAAAAGAGGCAAATAGTCTGTCACGATTTCTAATTCTTTTCAGAAGTTCAGCATTTATCCATGGTTTTCTGGCTTTTTTGCACTTTTTGAATTGCACTGTAGGAAAGGCTTGATTATAAAGCTCGGTAACTTTTTTAATAAAGACGTCATATGCTGTAACGGGGTCAGATAGTTGAAAAACCTCTGCCCAACTTGTTTCTGCTACTAAGTTTCTAAATATTGTGGTCTTTGCTTCATTAATGATTCTATATGTAATCGGTGCACTGATTTTGGAATGACTCTGTGTTGTAAAGTATGGTTTAAATGACAGGAAAATCGGCAAATGGTCACTAACATCAGCTATCAGTACACCTGCTTGCACATCATCCTTTTTGTAGCTTGTGAAGCACACATCTAGTAAAGTACGGCACATATCAGTCACTCTAGTTGGCATATGTATCACATTTTCACAACCAAACGAGAAAAAAATATCAAGCATCCTTTGCTGATTAGATTCAGGCAATAAGAGATCGATATTGAAATCACCACAAATAACTACAGGCGACTTAAACTGCATGCACTGTTCTAACATATTTTCAAGAAATACTAAAAACATTGCCTGTGATCCAGAAGGCGGCCTGTATATAACGGCAAATATGGTACCAACACATTTTAACATGACACACTCAAAGTGCTGATCTATGACACAGAAATCTTCAATGGTGACATACACTTGTTGTTGGGCTAGTTGGTAATACATACTTCTGAAGGAACCAGCGCACAAAACACAACGGACAAGAAAAAGGTGGTACACGACGGACAGGAGCGCTGAACTTACAACTTTATTTCGGAAGTAAAGATGCAACGTATATATACAGCCATGTCAGGGAGGCGTGTCACACAGGGAAAGCAAGAACAAGTGAAATCTACAAGGTCATGATGAGACAAGCGGCACAAGCAAACCAAAAACCTTAACTAATATAACATGTGAAGGTGACCAGTTTCAATGGAGGCAAGAAAAACAACAGAAAAAAAAAACAAGGGAAAAAACGCCAGACCTCGTGAAGATGAAAATTGATACTGATAACAAAAACCGATAAAAACAAAAAGGCAAAAGCCAATAAAAGCGATAAAAGCAATAAAGTTAACAGGGCAATGGAAATGAAAAAGATAAAATGCCAACAAGTAACACGGCAAAAAATACTAACAGCTAAAATTAAGAAAACATCGCGGAAAAAACTAACAGCTAAAAGGTTAAAACCCACAGAAACATAAGGTTAAGTCTTGTGTAAACAAATAGCGGAATAAAGTTGGCGGGAAAAAGACGGTTGCATAAGGTGGGAAGTTAAAATGCTAGTGCCTCGAATTTTGTCCCAGGTAGGCGAGTTCTTTCTGAGATAGCGACACTGAAGGCTGGCTAATGCACTTTTCTTTTAACGACGCTATCGTGATTGCCTCAACTATTTCACGGGGCCTCGTGTTTCTGATTGTGGCTATTACCCGAGTTTTTTCGAAGTGTGGCAAACATCCTGTTTCTACATCTTTGCAATCCCGACAATGAATACCAATGTGACGGCACTTTTGAACATTTGCGTTGTAATCATGTTCTTTTAGTCTTTCATTTAAACAACGCCCTGTCTGTCCAATATACTGCTTCCCACAGGACAGGGGGATGGAATAGACAACTGAATCGGTACACTGCACAAAATTCTTCTGGTGCCTGATATTGCATGTACTCTCTTTTTTACGAGTTTCATTGACCTTTCTGCAAAGCTGGGAAAGTCGCTTTGGGGCACTAAAGACGACTTCAACTCCAACACGTTTCCCAATTTTCTTAATGTTGTGCGAAATGCGATGCAAGTAGGGCATAACAGAGACTTTCTTTCTATTGGTGTTGTCAGTCGGGGCAGTCGAATCGGGTCGTTTTGATTTTTTTAAGCATTGCTTCAGCGACTGAGGCTAAAAGCTTAGTGGGGTAGCCAGCATTTTCTAATCTAATTGTTTGCGCTAAAAAACTACTCTCAATTTGGTGTTCACACGATTTTACCAGCGCATTTCTAAAGATTCCTTGAACTACATTCCTTTTAACCACTCTAAGTTGGTTAAAAGGAATGTAGTTCAAGGAATCTTTAGAAATGCGCTGGTAAAATCGTGTGAACACCAAATTGAGAGTAGTTTTTTAGCGCAAACAATTAGATTAGAAAATGCTGGCTACCCCACTAAGCTTTTAGCCTCAGTCGCTGAAGCAATGCTTAAAAAATCAAAACGACCCGATTCGACTGCCCCGACTGACAACACCAATAGAAAGAAAGTCTCTGTTATGCCCTCCTTGCATCGCATTTCGCACAACATTAAGAAAATTGGGAAACGTGTTGGAGTTGAAGTCGTCTTTAGTGCCCCAAAGCGACTTTCCCAGCTTTGCAGAAAGGTCAATGAAACTCGTAAAAAAGAGAGTACATGCAATATCAGGCACCAGAAGAATTTTGTGCAGTGTACCGATTCAGTTGTCTATTCCATCCCCCTGTCCTGTGGGAAGCAGTATATTGGACAGACAGGGCGTTGTTTAAATGAAAGACTAAAAGAACATGATTACAACGCAAATGTTCAAAAGTGCCGTCACATTGGTATTCATTGTCGGGATTGCAAAGATGTAGAAACAGGATGTTTGCCACACTTCGAAAAAACTCGGGTAATAGCCACAATCAGAAACACGAGGCCCCGTGAAATAGTTGAGGCAATCACGATAGCGTCGTTAAAAGAAAAGTGCATTAGCCAGCCTTCAGTGTCGCTATCTCAGAAAGAACTCGCCTACCTGGGACAAAATTCGAGGCACTAGCATTTTAACTTCCCACCTTATGCAACCGTCTTTTTCCCGCCAACTTTATTCCGCTATTTGTTTACACAAGACTTAACCTTATGTTTCTGTGGGTTTTAACCTTTTAGCTGTTAGTTTTTTCCGCGATGTTTTCTTAATTTTAGCTGTTAGTATTTTTTGCCGTGTTACTTGTTGGCATTTTATCTTTTTCATTTCCATTGCCCTGTTAACTTTATTGCTTTTATCGCTTTTATTGGCTTTTGCCTTTTTGTTTTTATCGGTTTTTGTTATCAGTATCAATTTTCATCTTCACGAGGTCTGGCGTTTTTTCCCTTGTTTTTTTTCCTGTTGTTTTTCTTGCCTCCATTGAAACTGGTCACCTTCACATGTTATATTAGTTAAGGTTTTTGGTTTGCTTGTGCCGCTTCTCTCATCATGACCTTGTAGATTTCACTTGTTCTTGCTTTCCCTGTGTGACACGCCTCCCTGACATGGCTGTATATATACGTTGCATCTTTACTTCCGAAATAAAGTTGTAAGTTCAGCGCTCCTGTCCGTCGTGTACCACCTTTTTCTTGTCCGTTGTGTTTTGTGCGCTGGTTCCTTCAGAAATGGTGACATAGTTTAGGTGGTTCATTACATAAATGGCCACACCTCCCCCTCTCTTATTACTCCGTGAAACTGATGCGCATTTGTATCCTGGAAATTGTATGACATCATAATCATTGGTAAACCAAGTTTCAGTGAAAGCTAAAAATTCAAATTTATGGTCTAGTGCATTTAGGAGGGTTTCTACAGAATCCTGTTTATTCCGAAGGCTTTGCGCATTGAGATGGAATAAGGAAAGTTGATTTTTTTCTCGTAGACGCTTGGAATGTTTAAACGAATCAGCATCATGATAAGAATATGCGAACGAGGCTGTCATTTTCAAGGGTGCTGCTATCAGTTACCGTGGTGTGCATACGGCCTGTTACTCAACGTATCTTATCCAGATCGTTAGTCGTCCTAATCCTGATAACTCGGCTGCGGGGGCCACGACGAACAAACATTTTTCCATTCTTCAACCAGGCAAACTCATACTCTTTTTCCTTGGCCGTTTTTTTCATTTTCCAAAAGAGCGCCTTGTTCTGTGCTGTCAGGTTTTCATTGAAGAAGATTTTAGATTTCGCTTCCTTTAGCTGTCCATTTTTTGCAAGCCATAAGTCTCTGGTTGAACGGGATAGGAAGCGTACAAGAACAGGTGTAACCTTCTTAAAACTCTCCCCGACCTCACTGTCACTACTAGCACTCGCGTTGTTAGTGCTCTCCTTGATAGACCGTGAGGGCAATCGATGAACAGCCTCAACATCTGCCTCGGAAAGCAGCGGAAGTTCGAGATCAGTGGCCAAGACATTAAGCTTTTCCAGTAGGTTTTCATTTTCATGATGGGGCAGCCCAAGTATTTCTAAATTTTGGCGTCTGCTGTACTGCTCTAGTTCGTTAACTTGTTGCCTTAATTCCTGGTTTTCTTGTTCTGCTACCAGAACCTCGAGTTTTTCCACACGCTTTCCGAGGGCAGATATATCTGCATCCTGTTGCTTCATTTTCGACAAAACTTCGTCGTATTTTGTGGACATTTCCTGCATAAACTGCTCAATACCATCCACAGTGGCCTTTATCTCTCCTAGTGCGTCGATTTTCGATTTGATCTCAAGTACTTCTGTGAGCACGAGACGAACATCTGTAATTTCACTTCCAAGATTCATTTCCGGTTCCTCGCTTGTTTTCTTGCCACTATGGTTGCTTCGAGCCTTAGCTGTTTCGCATGTTGGGCATTTCCATGCTTTTTTTGCAGTTTCTGCCTTTTTCTTGTATGTGGCTTCACTTACCCCAGAACATGTGCCAAGATGATACACATAACAACACTCTGAGCATGTCAGAAACGCTTCATCCTCAGAAAACTGCTCGTTGCATGCAAGACATGTGTCAGCCATTTTTCACTTGTCACGACAGACCGAGCAGTCAGCAGCAGCGGCTACCAGAAAAAAAAATAGCTAAAGTTGCATTTCAAGGGGAAAAGGAGGAAAAAAAAAACCAACCTGTAAATTAAGGTGATGTTTTTAGGGCACGGATAGTAGGTCCTGCGGTGCCACTGCTGCTGAATGCTTGTGAAGCAGATCCCCGGTGTCCATCGCCTTGAGCTTCCCCAACTCGATCCCGACCCCATCGACTCATCGCTCCGGTTGACTGCCCCGACTATGCCCACCTGCCCTCTCAGGCCTTATCTTTCGTTTCCCTCACACCTTCTCGCCCTGTTCCCGATGGTGACTACATCGTTGTGCCAATCCTTGACCTCGCACTGACCCGCAGTGTTTCCCTGCCCCATACCATCGCCACCGTCACAGGCAACAACCTGTCTCTACCGTTCTTGAACTTCGGCTTCTCCTCCCAGCTGCTTCCAGCCGGCATGTGCGTCGCTACGTTGTCCCCACTCGCCCAGTGCCATGTGGCTACATTAGATGCCTCTCCTGATCGCGACCCACCAGACCCAGACGCATTCACGACCATGATTCCCACCGATCTCCGCCCCGCCCAAACTTCCCAGCTTCGTGACCTTCTCCGGTCGTTTTCCGACATTTCTGGCCTCTACAACTCCTCACTGGGCCAAACTCACGCTGTGACGCACCGCATTGACACCGGTGATGCCCCTCCCATTCGCCGCAGGCCCTACCGTGTCTCCCACGTCTACCCCCTGCCGCGTATTGACGACGCCCTTGACTGCCTGCACGGTGCCAAATTCTTCTCCTCCATAGATCTTCGCTCCGCCTACTGGCAAATTGCCGTCGATGAGAAGGATCGTGAGAAAACAGCTTTTGTCACCCCTGATGGGCTATATCAGTTCAAAGTAATGCCTTTTGGCCCACGCAACGCGCCAGCCACATTTGAGCGCATGATGGACGTCCTTTTTCAGGTATTTAAGTGGACCACGTGCCTGTGTTATCTCAACCACGTCGTTGTATTTTCGCCTACATTTTCATCCCACCTCGCAGACATTTCCGAGATTCGTTCCCTCTTTCGTCGCGCCGGCCTCCAGCTTAACTCCTCGAAGTGCCGTTTCGCGCGACGTCAGATCGCTCTTTTGGGTCATATCGTTGATTTCCAGGGGGTTCACCCTGATCCCGATAAGATCCGGGCCGTGAAAGACTTTCCCTTTCCCCGATCTTGCCCCGACGTCCGAAGCTTCTTGGGGCTCTGCTCGTTCTTCCGTCGATTCATTCAGAGCTTCGCCGACCTCGCCCGTCCCCTCACCGACCTTTTGAAGAAAGACGCCACCTTCGTCTGGGGACCTCCCTAAGAACGAGCCTTCTCCACTTCGATCGCCAAGCTGACCACCACACCAGTTTTGGCGCACTTTGATGTTGCAGCCCCCACCGAGGTCCGTACTGACGCCAGTGGCTACGCCATCGGCGCTGTGCTCTCTCAGCGACTGTTCGTTCAGGACCGTGTCATCGCCGATGCCAACCGCCTTTTTTCTGCCCCCGAGCGCAATTACTCCATTACAGAACGTGAGTGCTTAGCCCTTGTCTGGGAAGTTGGCAAATTCCGTCCTTATTTATACGGCCGCCCTTTTACGGTTAAAACCGACCACCATGCGCTATGTTGGCTCGCCTCTCTGAAGGACCCTCCAGGGCGGCTTGGGAGATGGGCATTGTGTCTGCAAGATTATGATTACACCGTGACTTACGAGTCTGGCAGGTTAAACCAAGATGCCGACTGCCTCTCCCGTTACCCCATTGGTCAGTGTGACTTGATTGGCACTGCCACCGAAGCCGACCTGTTTTCTATCTCTGTCTTTGCCAACATGGGCGAAGAACAGCGCCGCGATGGCGATTTGCGATCAATTATCGACCGCCGCAATTCCACTCCGTCTGATCCCTCGATCTGGCGCTTTGTGCTCTCTGACGGAATCTTATATCGCCGCAGAATCAATCCGGATGGCCCCAACCTCCTACTCGTTGTCCCCAAGCACCAAGCACAGTATTGGTGAAGACGTTTCCCGCCCCGTTCAACACGCACGGAAGCAATTGCTCACATTTGCCAAAGCACACTCTGACAAGTACTCTTTACGCTTCAAAACACTGCATATAGGATCAAAACACTACACTTTCGACGCATCGTCTGATACTGTTAGAGAAGTCGCGTAGCAGTTGCCCACTCACCAACCATCAACAAAACGTCGACCCACCACGCCCCGCAATGTTCTTTCGTTTTCCATAATATTCACTAACATCCGAAGCTTCCTTCCTAAACGTGAACTCGTATCAAACATCATCTCGTCATCCAGGAGCAACATACTCATATTAACAGAAACATGGCTAAATAGTGATGTAACAGATGCTGAACTCCTAACTGATTTGCCTGATTTTAATGTTTATAGAAATGATCGGAAAAATTCGCGGGGGGGGGGGGGGGCGGTGTCCTTGCTGCAATTCATAGGGATATATCTTGCTCTGTTGTTGACGTCACTTCCGACATCGAATCATTATGGCTCATTTGTCGCACTGCCCCCGTAACAGTACTGCTCGGCGTTTGCTATAGACCTCCACAGACTAATCCTGACTTCCCACGTCATCTCAATAATACCATTCATAAACTTCGTTCCACATATTCAAATGCTTACATCCTTTTTTTTGGTGATTTTAACTACCCTGACATCGACTGGCAGAACTTATCTAGCTCTGAAATAACATGCCATGCAGAGGCAAAGAACTTTATCGAAATGTGTCTAAATTTTAACCTTACCCAATTGGAACAGCCCATCTGGAACATCCCATCTGGAACAGCCAACCCGTGTGACACAAGAATCAGCAAACACACTCGACCTGATATTAACCAATAGCCCCGAAAAATTAACATCTATCAGTTTTCTTCCGGAAATCAGTGACCACAAAGTCATACATGCTCTATTTTCATTTCACTCTACTAAAAAACAGACATCTGAAAAAACAATACGTCTATACGATAAAGGAAACTACAACGCAATAACTGAAGATCTTAGCACTTTTTTTCCCGAATATGAATCCGCATTTCACACTCGCTCAATTCATGAAAACTGGTCAATCTTCAAGAACAAATTAAACAGTCTAACTGATACGTTTGTCCCGACGATTACTTTTCACACTAACCGCAATAAACCCTGGTTTACTCGGCCCTTAAAACGACTAGAAAACAAAAAGAAACGATTTTTTCGCTCCGCCAAACACATAGACACACCTGCCGCATGGGAAAAATATTACCAAATCGAAAAATTATACTTACATTCAGTTCGTGATGCCAAGCACTCATTTTATCACCACGACTTACCAAACCTACTAATAAGCAACCCAAAGCAATTTTGGCAGGTCCTAAATCCTACGCACCGTTCCCATATTACGTTAACGAATGACTTGAATGAACCTGTTGCTGATAACAACTGTGCAGATGTTTTTAACAATGCATTCGCAACTGTCTTCACCACCGAGTTTGACGCGCTTCCACACTTATCATCCTTTAACTTGGAATCCTTCATGCCGGCTATCGCCTTTAGCGAACAAGGCATCTCATCCATAATTCATAATATGAAACTGTCGTCTGCAGCTGGTACAGACCTAATTAATTCAAAACTTTTGAAGAACGTGAACACTATTTGCGCAGCCTATTTATGTCTTCTTTTTTCACAGTCACTGTCTTCAGGAATCATTCCAGCTGACTGGAAACAGGGCAAGGTCGTTCCAGTCTACAAATCGGGTAGTGTAACAGAGACTCACCTTTGAATTACCGCCCCATTTCCTTAACTAGCGTACCGTGTAAAATAATGGAGCACGTCATATACTCACAAATCATGAACTTCCTTGACGCAAACGAATTTTTCCATCCTTCACAACACGGATTTCGCAAGGGCCTCTCATGCGAAACCCAACTAGCACTCTTCCTTCATGACTTACATGCTAATCTCGACCGTAACATGCAGACCGATGCTATTTTTCTAGATTTTGCGAAAGCCTTTGACAAGGTCCCTCACCGCCGACTATTACTAAAACTTTCGCAGCTCAACCTACACGCTAATATTTTAAAATGGATTGAAGAATTTCTAACTAATCGTTCGCAGTCTGTCTATGTTAACGGCCACCTGTCTAAGTCCGTCCCAGTAACATCCGGTGTCCCACAAGGATCTGTCCTTGGTCCCCTTTTATTCTTAATATATATTAACGACTTGCCCGTGCATGTTTCCAGCAGCATTAGAATGTTCGCCGATGATTGTGTCATTTACCGTACCATTAACAATCGCGATGATCAACACACCCTTCAGGCAGATCTTAACAGTGTATTAAATTGGTGCAATAATTGGTTGATGTCCCTTAATCCTACTAAATGCAAACTCATGTCTTTTTCTCGTCGTCGTAACCCTTATCGTTTTTATTACTCTGTTTCTGATACACCGATTGAGCTAACAGAATCGTATAAATATCTGGGAATCACCGTCTCTCCTGATCTCTCATGGCGCGCTCATATCAGTAACATCATTTCAGCATCAAATAAAACACTAGGTTTCCTGAAGCGTCACCTCCGTCTTGCCCCACCTGAGGTAAAGCTGCTCGCGTACAAATCATTGGTAAGACCAAAATTAGAATATGCATCTGCCATCTGGAACTCACATCAAGTATATCTAATCACTGCATTGGAATCTGTTCAAAATCGTGCCGTCCGGTTCATTCATTCCTCATACTCGTACGACACCAGTGTTTCAACTTTGAAAGTGAAATCCGGATTGCCACTCCTTTCATTTCGTCGCCGCATCGCTAGCCTCGCTCTTTTTCACAGGTTTTTTTATTCTTCCCTGAATCAAGCACCGTACATCACAGCCGCAGCACGCATATCTCACCGCACCAGTCATCCACTGCAAGTTGCACGCCCATCGTCGCACACTACTACTTTTTCTGCATCGCTCTTTTCGCGAACAGCTTCAGACTGGAACGGCCTTCCCTATGACATCGTCGTCATCGCTTCGCCATCTGTTTTTCAAGCGCGTGTAACAAATCATCTTCAATGTTAATCATTGCTGTTTTTTTTTCACATTTTCAAGTGTATTCCCACCCCTTATGTAACACCCCCTGAAAAGGGGGCCTTTAAGGAATAAAACTGAACTGAACTGAACTTCGTCCTGCTATCCTTCATGAACTCCATGATCTCCCCCTGCTGGCCACTTGGGTGTATCGCGCACATACGACCGTGCGCGATGTCGCTTCTTTTGGCCCGGCCTGTTCCGCTCCGTACGCCGCTATATCGCAGGCTGCGATGAGTGTCAGCTCCGGAAACGCTCTGCTACTCTCCCAGCTGGCACACTTCAACCTATTGACGTGCCCCCAGAATCTTTTGATCGCGTCGGCTTAGATCTTCTGGGTCCGTTTCCGGAGTCCACCTCCGGCAACAGATGGGTTGCAGTTGCCACGGACTACGCCAACCGTTACGCGATCACGCGGGCACTGCCAACCAGTACAGCTACAGATGTTGCGGACTTTTTGCTATACGATCTAATATTGCACCGTGGTGCTCCCCGCCAACTTCTTACCGACCGCGGCCGCTGCTTTCTTTCCAGTGTTGTCTACGACATTCTTCGGTCCTGCTCTACTACGCACATGCTCACTACCGCCTAGCACCCGCAGACAAACGGGCTTACTCAGCGTCTCAACCGCACTCTGAACGATACGCTCGCTATGTACGTTTCCCCCGAACACCGCGACTGGGACCTCGCTCTCCCGTATGTTACCTTCGCATACAACTCCTCCGCCATGATACTGCTGGTTACTCCCCTTTTTACCTTTTATACGGCCGCGAGCCCCAGTTGCCTCTGGGCACGCTGCTGCCTACTCCTGCTGCTCCGTCCTCTGAATAAGCCCAAGACGCCATTGCCCCTGCTGACCACGCCCGTCACCTTGCACGCTACCGACTTCTCGTCTCGCAGGCCTCCCAGCAGGAGTTCTACAACCATCGTCACCGCACAACCTCTTTCTCTCCTGGATCCCTCGTCTTGCTTTGGTCCCCATCTCGCCGCGTCGGCCTCTCCGAAAAACTTCTGTCCCGTTATGTTGGCCCGTACCGTGTCCTGCGCCAGGTAACTGCTGTCACGAGATCGCTCCGGCCTTCCCGCGCGCTTCCTCCCGCCACCTTGAACGTGATGTCGTCCACGTCTCTCGTCTGAAAGCCTACGTCTCGCCATGCCCCTCAACGTCATCCAGCACTTCGTGACGGTCTTTTTCCGGACGGGGGGCCATGCAACGGATATTCACAGAAGACGATGTGAAGGAAGTGCCTGATTGGTGTGCGCGCGCTATTGTTCGGTGCCTCCTGTGTTGTTCGCTCTGCGGCCCGGTCACCCTTGCTTGTGACTAGCCTTCGGGCAACATAACAATATAGACAAAAGAAACAGCAAGTTCAGGTCCTTGTCCAGGCTAAAATAACGCAGTTCTCTGATCACTGGCAGGCGAACTTCATCGCGATGCAAATAAAGTGGGGCCGAGAAAATTCTGGAACCTTATCAACTAGCTGGGTAAAACGTGTCAAAGAAAGGAGGAACAGATTCAAGATGTTGTGGGCAAATGTTTACAGAGGCACCACGCTGTGAACTACATTACGTCAGTTATAGCTAAGACATTTAGGAACGACGATAACGTAATCTCCCCAGATGAGAGAGCAACACAGGACAGCTCAATGGAGAACAGCTTAGAATTCACTAGCCTTAAGTGGAAAAAGGAGGATGCGAATATTCCTAAATCCACATCCACAGGGATGGACGAAATTTCAGTTTAGCTGATCATGAGGTTGGCCCAAGAAGTAAGGAAACGCTGGAAATATCATACAGAAAGAGCATTGACTCATAGTGATGGAAAAGAACTACAAAACTAACCAGTAAGTATGCTGGACACGTGTACGGAGAAAGAAAGAGCATTAAACGACACGTCAAAAACGCGGAGGGTAAAAATTGGATTAATTCAATGGAAAATAATCGTAGTGTAGAACTATATCGATACTGGAAAAGGCAGATCAGGAAAAAATTTTCCTATGACAACTCAAGAGGCAGTGCCCCACTTTTTGAAGATAGGTCAGGCAGCTACTGAAAAAAAATCTCTGCCTCTCCCGTAAACGAGAGTAGAGTAAGCATGAAATGTTTACGGGCCTAATGTCATCTCGGTGGACACCCGAACCGCACCGTACAGGAAGGGAGGAACGCCACCACCCGTTCAGCGCGATGCCTTGCCCTTTGAACGCAGCGCTTCTCCCCCGGATCACGTATGACAACGAAGTGTAATATGGCATTTATGTGCTTTTTGCACGCGTTATTCGAAATCGGAAATTATAATTCCGTGCATTATCAAACCCACAGCTCAACTGATATCTTGATAAACATTGAGAAGGCACTGGCAGCAGTTATTTTTTGTCTCGTTTGGAGACCAACCGGCGCTTGCATGCCGGTCGCGTAGGAGGGCTTAGAGAGTCTCGTTAAATCTCGTTAAGTCTCGTACGGTGCCCGGATGTTCTCGTTTTAGAGCCCGGATGAGTGGATTTCAGTGCCCGGATGACTGGAATTCAGTGCCCGGATGAGTGGATTTCAGTGCCCGGATGACTGGAATTCAGTGCCCGGATGACTGGATTTCAGTGCCCGGATGAGTGGATTTCAGTGCCCGGATAAGTGGATTTCAGTGCCCGGATGATGGCTCTCGGTCTCGGCGTGACGTCACCACACTGCCGACAACGGGAGCTAAAAGCATTTCATGCTTAAAAACTCTGCCTCTCCCGTAAACGAGAGTAGAGTAAGCATGAAATGTTTACGGGCCTAATGCCATCTCGGTGGACACCCGAACCGCACCGTACAGGAAGGGAGGAACGCCACCACCCGTTCAGCGCAATGCCTTGCCATTTGAACGCAAGGTTTTTTGAGGAAAGGAAATGGCGCAGTAATTCTCTGCCATCTCGGTGGACACCCGAACCGCACCGTAAAGGAAGGGAGGAACGCCACCACCCGTTCGGCGCGATGCATTGCCCTTTGAACGCAGCGCTTCTCCCCCGGATCACGTATGGCAACGAAGTGTAACGTGGCATTTATGTGCTTTTTGCACGCGTTATTAGAAATCAGAAATTTTAATTCCGTGCATTATCAAACCCACAGCTCCACTGATATCTTGATAAACATTGAGAAGGCACTGGCAGCAGTTATTTTTTGTCTCATTTTGAGACCAACCGGCGCTTGCATGCCGGTCGCGTAGGAGGGCTTAGAGAGTCTCGTTAAATCTCGTTAAGTCTCGTACGGTGCCCGGATGTTCTCGTTTCAGAGCCTGGATGAGTGGATTTCAGTGCCCGGATGACTGGAATTCAGTGCCCGGATGAGTGGATTTCAGTGACCGGATGGGTGGATTTCAGTGCCCGGATGAGTGGATTTCAGTGCCCGGACGAGTGGATTTCAGTGCCCGGATGACTGGAATTCCGTGCCCGGATGAGTGGATTTCAGTGCCCGGATGATGGCTCTCGGTCTCGGCGTGACGTCACCACACTGCCGACAACGGGAGCTAAAAGCATTTCATGCTTAAAAATTTAACGAAGATGACACTTGTGCGGTGTGTGGCAGATCTGTAGAAACAATTCAGTCCCTCAAACTCAAATGTGATGGTATCCATCCGGACGTCGATGCAGGCAAAGTCACTCTTACTGGGCCCTAAGGTTTAGAGATAAGAAACATCATGTCAATAAATCTGCGGTGGAAGTGAGCAAAAAACGATTGGAAGATTGGTGGCTGTGGTAGCTGTGGCTGTGGTGGATGTGTTAGGGAGGTGACATAGGGTCACACAAGTTTAGGAAACCGTGTTGAATGAAAATTGCGAACTTTAATCGCAATTTACAACACAATTAAATAGAAATAAACATTAAAACTAGCATGGTGGTAAGTGCCACCACCCCGTTTCTAAGGGGACGCCTCCATCCGTCCGTCCGTCCGTCCATCCATCCATCCATCCATCCACCCATCCGTCCGTCCGCCCGTCCGTCCATCCATCCATCCATCCATCCGTCCATCTGTCCATCTGTCCATCCGTCCATCCATCCATCCATCCATCCATCCATCCGTCCGTCCGTCCGTCCATCCATCCATCCATCCATCCATCCATCCATCCATCCATCCATCCATCCGTCCATCCATCCATCCATCCATCCATCCATCCGTCGATCCGTCCGTTCATCCATCCGTCCGTCCATCCATCCATCCATCCATCCATCCATCCATCCATCCATCCATCCATCCATCCATCCATCCATCCATCCATCCGTCCGTCCGTCGATCCGTCCATTCATCCATCCGTGCGTCCATCCGTCCATCCATCCATCCATCCATCCATCCATCCATCCATCCATCCATCCATCCATCCATCCATCCATCCATCCATCCATCCATCCGTCCGTCCGTCCGTCCGTCCGTCCGTCCGTCCATCCATCCATCCATCCATCCATCCGTCCGTCCGTCCGTCCGTCCGTCCGTCCATCCATCCATCCATCCATCCGTCCATCGTTCCTTCCGTCCGTTCGAAGTGTGCCGCTATGAACGAGGGCGGTACTGGTGAGCAGTTTCCTTATTTTGTTGCACGCTTCATAAATATTCCCGAAAGTAGGTTGGACAGCCGTCGCTCATGGGTACGGCACCAACGGATGTCATAGGTCCAGATCCAACTTGTGTTATTTCGTTTTTTGCAGTTCGTAATCAATTATCTTTCAGCCATTACTTACATTAATTACATTAATTACTTGCACTAGTAAGTTCTCGTTTTAAAATGGCTGAGGCTTAGCTAAGGTTAAGCCTAGTCAGATGCGAAGCATATTGTTGGCTAGGCTTGGTAATACATGGCTTTCCTTGGTTGAATACTTGGTCATTTTAATACAACCACTAGAAGCCTTCGTCGTGGGGGAAGACAACGGCATGGCTACAGCGGAACGCCGACTAACCCCGAGACGCGCATTGGGTGAGCGCCTGGATTGCCACGGAAGCCGCGTCTGCCTGCCCGGTGGAGCGAGCGTTTCACCTACACCGAGTGTGAACGCGCGTTCGAAATGCGCGGGAATGCCGCTCGAGGACATTCCGGTGTCCGTGCGATGGCATCGTTCTCCCTCTCCCAGCGCGTGACGGCGATCTGTCGTGACGTCATGTGTCACGTGGTGTGACGTCACTGTACCACGTGGTCTGCACGGCGTGCAACCACAGCGACGGCGCGAGGTGGACCCCCGTCTTCCTCTGTCGTGACGTCATGTGTCACGTGGTGTGACGTCACTGTACCACGTGTTCTGCACGGCGTGCAACCACAGCGACGGCGCGAGGCGGACCTCCGTCTTCCTCTGTCGTGACATCATGTGTCACGTGGTATGTCACGTGGTGTGACGTCACTGTACCACGTAGTGTGCACGGCATGTAACCACGGCGAAGGGCTGTAGTGTACCTCTGTCTTCCTCTGTCGTGACGTCATGTGTCACGTGGTATGTCACGTGGTGTGACGTCAGTGTACCACGTGGTATGCACGGCGTGTAACCACGGCGAAGGGCTGTAGTGTACCTCTAGTAGTATGCTTCGCATAAAAAAGTTCCCCTGAGCCTTCCTTGGTTTTTAGTGTCGGCTTCCCTCACAAGCCTGCTCAGGTAAACACAAAACAGCAAAGATGAAAACTCTGTTCTCAGATGCGCTGCCACCGAAGGGGACGAAAAGGACAAACAAAGCGGAAAATACATTCCCGCCATATCCGAAGCAACTTCTGATTCTGTGATTGGTATGGAGGGGGTGCTGACTTTCCTGCCGTGTCCCTCTGAGCCTCAACTATTTCGAATAGTTTCTCAGTGCTCAAGGCTTCCTAGCTGTGTAGTAATCACTCACTATTAACGCAAATTGATGTGTTGGTAAATAATTTATCGTCATTCCGCGTGCTTATAGACATGCTAAGATGTCAGTGAGGGGCCAACTAGGAGTGGTATTCTCCCGGTGTCGCCTTTTGCGGCATGTCGCATTAGGGCGGGGCCTAAAAAAGTGCGTACAGTTGCTCGAAGAAACGGAAAACGCCACCGGCACTTTCGTCTGCGATGCTTTCATTCACTCCGAGAAGCGACAATTTACCACTGCTGATTCACTAGCAGCTGTAGTTTCGTATCTTTGATTAGTAGTTGTTAATTATAGCAGAGATTATTGTTTTTTTCAAGCAGCATAATTCCTTCTCGTCGCTGCGGGCAACATCTGCTTCATCGGCTGTTTACGACGGTGCAAAGGAAGTTCGCATGGCGAGTGGCAGCCCAGCTCACACGGTAATTTGGCCGCGCCTCAAGAATCACTCCACTGCTGCTCGCTCCGATGGAGTGCGAGGAAAGGAGACCCAGTGTTGTCGTGTGCCGACTCGCACGATAGCCGTGTCGACATGGAAAAGCTTCGTCGGTGAAAGCAAACGGGTCGCGGTGTCCGCGCACACGGCACTCTCGCGGCTCAAAAACCAGGCAAAGAGAGTGGGATCCATGGCGTCCTAGCCCGTGGCCCGCACCATAGCCCGCACGAATCGCTTCAGCGCATTCCGTTGTTCGACTAGGCGTAGTAAATTTGGTCGACGTCACGATGACGTTGCAGGAAGGCGGATCCGTGTCGTCACGCCGCCGTCACCGCGGCTCGAGCCAATGAGCGAAGGCGACATGTCGCAAAAGGCGACACCGGGAGAATACCACCCCAGGATCGATTTCGCCTTGCCTCGGAAATATGTGCGAACCAAAGAAAAATTCATTGCCTTAGAGCATTACGTAGCTCTCACTAAGAAACTGGAGTAAACAATTTCATTAAAAAAAACCTTGCGGTCTGGCTGGTATAGTTCGTATGAAAGTACGACCGAGGAAACAGCACCAAACAGAAGCCGAGAAAGAAGCACTGATCAAGAGTAGAAACTAGTGGAAAATAAGAATGGTTGCGTTTCATTCCTGTCTTCGTGATTTTCGTGATTTGTAGAAAGCAGCAGATTCTTCTCATTCCGCTGCTGTTGATGTGACGTCAGGAGTGCCTCAATGTTCCGTCCTTGGACCGCTACTCTTTTTAATATATATAAATGACTTGCCACATAACATTTCTTCTAACATTCGTCTTTACGCTGATGACTGTGTTTTATACGAAGTAATTAATGACCCTAATGATCATCGTCATCTGCAAGAGTCATTTAATAGGTTTTGTAGTTGGTGCAGCACCTGGCAAATGAGAATTAATTTTGATAAAACCGTCCTCATGTCCTTTTGTAACAAGTCTTCCGTTTACCTTTTTAATTACTCGTTCAATGGCCGTGCGGTAGATAGGGTTTCTCAGTATGAATATCTTGGCATCATATTCACGCATAACATGTCGTGGTCCAATCACATTGATTACGTATGTAATAAAGCACTAAAAAAACTAGGTTATCTACGACGCACGTTACCAAATTCACCAAAAGACACAAAGTTACTGCTGTATAAAACTTTAATCCGCCCTGTTCTTGATTACGCAGCTGTAGTGTGGAACCCGTATAAGCAGTTTGAAATTGACATGTTAGAAGCAGTCCAGAAAAAAGCTGTGCGTTTTATATGTCATCGTTATGATCGCGATTTCTCACCCTCTTCTACACTTCTCTCATTGAATTTAACCACCCTCTCCGCCCGTCGCCACACTGAATCACTAAAATTCTTACATTGTATCGTCAATTCCTCGGCAAGGCTCTCAGTTAACCACTGCATTAACTATGCACCATTATCATCTACAAGAAGTCATCACGAGCTAAATTTGATACCATATTTTGCACGTACTAATTTGTTCAAATTCAGTTTTTTTCCCCGTTCAATAGAAGCTTGGAATTCTCTACCTGGATCCATTCGTTCATCTCCAATTTAAAGTTTTATAACTGCCATTGAAGACACATACCTGAATATTCCTACCGTGCCATTAACAGTTCCTTTCTTGTTTGTTACTTTTTGTGTGTTTTGAACTTTATTGTGCTCACTTTGTACATTTTGTTGTATTTTGTTACCTTTGGTATTTTGCTTTTTGTTTTTCCCACTCCTGCCATAGCGCATATAGCTGCGCTGCTATATGTATAAATAAATAAATAAATAAGAGAGTAGTATAAACAACCATACCAACTTTAACGAATACTTTATTATCTTAAAAAGTAGATGCTCTTGAACACAACTACCAGGCTTAGAAGCGGAAGAAATGATTTTTTTTCATCGCTACTTGGTGTTTTCAGATGGAAGGCGCTTATAACCTTGAATACGAAGAGCAGTTTCGTGGGAAGACGTTTACTGCACTGGGCCTTATTTCTCCTCATGGGTAGCACATTCGGTTGTGCGAGCACAACGTACACTTGCTTTAACCAGTGATGCACCGATAGAAACTTTCCTTACGACCTCTTTCTCTCTCCCTTTCAGCCTAATGTTATTTGGAGGCTCGTAACAGACGACCTTTTTTTGAAGCTGCCTTCTGGCCACAGCAACTTGCTCAATGAAGTTTGGAACTTCCAAAGCATGCTTACATTTTAGAACCATGAGAGTGGGAACCATGCAGCAGAGAGTGAAGAGCTTTCAAGGATGCATCACCTCCTTTCTCCCTACGGCGAATGACTTCCGAAATAATAGCAATGCAGACGAGGTGTAAGCTTGGGAAAGTTGATATGCCATTGTCGTTACAGCTCAAGCGACGAGGCCGAGACGAGTACGCAGCGACTGATCTTTACTGCCACAGCTGAAATACTAGAGACTTTTAGTAGAGCGGACGCAGAGATACGCAAAGGCATAGCGTCTTTCGAGTGCGCATGCGCCAAACGCTATTTCAAATCGAGGTTTTACGTACGTTCGCGTTACGTACGTTGTTTTTCGAAATTAGACTGCGTGCTTTTGCTTACGCTAGGAAAAATAGCGTTGTCAACATGGCGGCGCCCAGAGAGAATTCGTCAGTGTTACTGGGTTTCTATAAGCGTATTAGTTGCCTTTAAATGGTACACGTGGTATTCGCTTTCCCTCCTCTCGCCAACAGCAGAACGAATTCGTGGTAAACTTGCTCTATTTTCGATTCTGTGCAACAATTCCGCCGTTCTTAACCCTGACAAAACACCACTGTCTGTGGATTCGCTTGTTTGGGATTTTTATGCCAAGGTAGGATTTTTTTGCCAACTGTAGTCGTTTCGCGGTAGGCAGAAGGGTCGGAAAGAACACAACATGATGTTTTTAAAAGCCTTGCTCGGTTCAGTTACCGAAATGAAATTAGGCCCTCGCTATACTGAACTGGCCATGGAACTGGCTATGCACGCAATACGACTTGGATAACCTTGCCTAAGTTCAAAAAATCTGCCACAAACTAATTTCACATTTTAACACCAGATGGCGCCACTGCGTCCAGCGCTATCATTGCGTTCGAGCCGGCATACGATGAACTAACAATGCTCATGCGATATACAGTCTAACCTCCCGCTAAATGCTTGCGTATAACGTATGTAAGCGCTCATACATTATACTAAAAATCTCTTCTGTGGCAAACAATTGCAGACCAAAATACACACACATAGAAATAACAAGAATGACGCTCCAAAACCAATTCGCATGGCAACAGTGACGCATGACCAGCTGACGCTGACCAACATGACGCATGACCAGCTCAGAAAGCATAGTTTTCTCACAGAGCTTTCAGGTGGGGCTAACACATTGGTCTTGGCCGCTGATCTCCGCTAGTGATCGCCACCTAGTGGAGGTCAGTGGTCTTGGCGTCTATGAATCTCGTAGGCTTCAGTTCTCTCGTTATTTTGTTGCGGCTATATGTGAAAACTTCGCGCTGGCTAAAAATGGGCTAACACATTTTCTTTCTTTCCTCCTTTCTTTTATTGCGAAAGCAATACTAGTTGCACTTTCAGCCCGTCGCGTAGCGAGGCCGGTAGCTACCAAATTAGCATATTGGATTGGATTGGATTGTATAACCGAAGCATCACCACAAGTCTAACGACAAGCACCACCACCAGCTACACTACCAGCTGTAGTGTAGGGTAGCACAGAAGCCGAATTATTTTCGCGAGCAAATAAGTTTCTGGAATATCTTCACGAGTGGTCAAGAAATAATCATCTAAAAGTTAATTCTGAAAAAACGAAGGCCGTCTTATATCGAACAAGAAACAAAACTGTTCACACCAATTTCACCCTATCATTAGGAGGCAAAACAATTGCAATCGTGAAAAACATAAAATGCTTAGGAGTTATCTTCTCAGAGTGTCTCACCTGGGACGAACAGGTCAATCATGTTCGGAAAAAACTGAATCGCTTCAACGGTCTTATTTGCCAACATAGGGACACACTTCCGTCTCGAGTAAAGGTCCTCATTTATCAAACATTCTTTCTCCCATCACTGACTTACTGTCTCACATTTTGGGGAACGACGACCCAGCACAACATATCCAAACTAATAACAGTACAAAAGCGGGCAATTAGACTCATAGCAAACGTATCGAGGCAGACCCACACACATCCATACTTGATTAAATTTGGCATTCTAAAGTTCACTTCTTTGTTTCCTTTCAGATTGCTATCAATGTACAAAACTGCGGTTTTTACTAACAATGAAACCACTCTCTCACTTCTAAAAATGTCTCGCTATTCAACCGTCTACGATACCCGCTCTCATTTTCCTTGGTCACTGCCTCTTTGTCGGACCAAATACGGTATGCAATCTTTATCTTTTATTCTGTCGAAATACCTAAACATTTTAGAAAATAACAACATATCGCTAAAATGCATCACGGTAAAGAGCTTAAAAACCATTTTGTATCTTTTTGAAGACATTTAATTACAACTTGTTCCGAACTGTGATTAAAGCTGTAACACGTGTGAATTCTGCTGTTGTACACCTGGTTGATGTGATGCTTTTGGTTTTTTTGAGTATTTATGACGCTTTTTGTTGTGATTGTGATACTAATGTTTAAGTGCCACTGTAGATATTATATTCATGTTGATACTTTATTTATTGTTTTCGAGTGCCTCACCTGTAGCTGTCTTGTAAACTAACAACTGAGGCAATACGTTGCCTCAGCAGTGTGGGCGCAGGGTGCCTCTCAAGCTGCATTCAAGCAGCTTTTTTCCCTGCGTCCTCTCTCTCCCAGTAATACTTGTACTTGTACCACTGTAATACTTGTAATACTGTAATACTGTAAGTAATACTTGTACCACTGAGAGCGAGAAATAAACTTCAACTTCAACCATGGCGTAGCTACGGATATTGCTTTCGCAATTACTGGGCTTAACCAAGCTAAGCCACAGCCATTTTTTCTCCGTGCAGTCCCTGCCAACATTTTCAACATGTAAGGAACACAACCGCAGTTTTCGCCTTGATTTCTTGTGTACTAATCAAACAACGATTTTGCTGTATTAATAACTCTAACATCATACAGGGACGTTAAAGACGCGTTGGCAAACGGCTGCTGGTCTCGTTGCGACTTCCTGGGTGCGCCAACTTTCACGAGCCGATCTATTGAGGGAATGCTCTGTTCCATCATGGAAGCCTAAAAGCTCGTTGTATCTTTAACCGTATCTTTAACCGTATTCTTTAACCGTATTTGCATGCATGCTGGGCAAGTTATTTGCGTTAGCCTCTTAGAAACCGGTTGGTTTTGGAGGCTTCAGCAAGGTGATCTTAAAAATTAAATGGGAGTTTGCACCCAGGCCGAGGCTGAGAAGTTCAGTAGGGCTGAGAAATTCAGTAGAAATTACTTCTCAGAATGTCAATCAGTCAATCTTTTATTCCTTAACACAAATGGCTAGGACATGGCGAGGGCTTATCAGGGACAGGGGAATAATTCAGGAAGGAAAACAAGGATATAATGAATTGTCTCAATCACGATATAAAGCTGTTTGGAGACGGTCCCGACATTATCCTGCTGGGTGACATGAATGCCCCCATCCAGGATCTGGATGTATACACAGATTTTAACGGCAAGTAAATGCTAGACTTCTGTGAGCGGCACAACCTACTTATTGACAAGAGAAAAACTAAATGTGAGGAACAAACCACGTGAGAAATGTGTAGCAGGCAGACAACTATTGACTACTGCCTAATGTCGCAGGGCATCTATAGCAAGCTCGGACTAAAGGAAACAGACGAAGAGGGGAAGTGCAGCCTAGGAAGTGATCATGAACGTATTAGTCAACAGCTGGGAGCCCTGGTCAAAAGAGAAATGCAGAGAAGCCAGAAAGAAAACGCAAAATTAAACTACTAACAAATAGCGCTAATAGCAGCCGACATAGAGGAAACCATCGAGAAACACTCTATGGAAAAGTGGGATTATAATCAGTTAGAACTGCTCACCGCTACAAAAATGAAACAAGTGAAAGGAGTAAACCGCTGGAGAGGAAAGAGGAAGCCACGAAGCTGGCGGAATATGGAAATTAAGGAGGCCATCGAACAACGACGGGCGGCTTCAAGGGAACACAGAGAAGCAAAGAGGGCGAAGTTAAATGGAGAGGAAAAATGGCAAAATGGCAAACGCATGATGTGAATTACGCTGATGTGAATTATCGGTCAGGAGGCGTTGAAGGTGGAAAGGCTGGAAATATTGGCTGGAAGTGGGTAGCGGGATAGAGCATCGGCGTCTAGATGTTTGCGGCTAGTACGATACACAACGCGGATATCGTATTCCTGTAGACGAAAGGTCCACCTCGCGAGGCGACCGGTGGGTATTTCAGAGAGGAAAACCAGCACAGCGCATGGTGGTCGGTCGCAACTTCAAACGGGCGGCCGTAGAGGTAAGGGCCCAAACTATCACCAGACACTCTTTTTCAGTGACCGAGTATTGCTTTAGAAAGATGGGATGCGCACATGAGACAATCACAAGAAAGAGGACGGGACGGGCGCATCCCATGCGCGCATCCCATCTTTCTAAAGCAATATGAACCAACTTGCCCAACAACGCATCCTGCTGAGTGACCGAGTAGTTAGATTCAGCCTTTGTGATCATGCGGCTGGCATAGGCAATAACGTATTCGACGAAGCCAGATTTGCGTTGAGCGAGTACGGCGCCGAGGCCTACCTCGCTGGCGCCAGTATGGACTTCGGTAGGTGCGGTCGGGTAGAAGTGGCGCTGTATCGGCGGTGCGGTGAGGATACGGCGCAAGGAATAGAAGGCGTCGTCACACACTTGGGACCACTGCGAAAGATCGGAACTGCCGGACAGATGTGTCAAAGGTGCAGCAATTGAGGCAAAGTTCCGTATAAACTTACGGAAGTAGGAACACAGGCCTAGGAAGCTGCGCAGTCCTTTCATAGAAGTAGGCTGAGGAAACGCGTCCACAGCACGAAGTTCAGCCGTGTCCGGACAGACACCGTCCTTGGAAAAAAGGTGGCCTAAAATGGTAAGTTGGTGGGCTGCAAAGTGACACTTCTTTAAGTTGATCTGGAGGCCGGCGTCAGAGAAGCAGGTCAGAACGTGCTTCAGGCGAGAAGAGGTGAGTGTCAAAGTCAGGCGAAAACACGACGATGTCGTCGAGGTAACAGAGGTAAGTCTTGCACTTCAGCCCAAGCAGAATGGTATCCATCATCTTCTCAAATGTGGCAGTAGCATACAAAGGCCGAAAGACATGACAGTAAATTCATATAGGCCATGAGGGGTTACAAAGGTCGTTTTGGGCCGATCGGACTCTTCTATGGGTACCTGCCAGTACCCGGAACGTAAATCTAAAGAAGAAAATATTTCGGCACTTTGCAAGTAGTCTAGCGAGTCATCTATACGTGGCAGGGGGTAGACTTCCTTGCGCGTGATCTTGTTAATGCGGCGGTAGTCTACACAAAAACGGATGGAGCCATCTTTCTTTTTGACGAGCACAACTGGCGAAGCCCAACGTCTGCTTGAAGGTTGAATGACGCCGCTCTTGAGCATTTGGTCGACTTGATCTTCAATAACTTGGCGCTTGGTTGCCGACGCATGATAAGGGCGTTGTCGTAGAGGAGCGTGGGTACCTGTGTCGATACGATCTGTGACAGTCAATGTTTGGCCCAGTGAGCTATGATTACAGTCGAACGAGGCGCGGAACTGGTGTAGCAAGTGAAGAAACTGCGAGCGCTGCCGCGGAGGAAGATCTGCGTCGATGGAGCGGAGAAAGAGTTCTGTAGAGAAAGGAGTTGGTGCAGACGATGGTGGGCTGAGTGCAGTGAGATTGATGTGCGATGCTTCGGCAGTCTCCTCACAGGTTAGAATGGATGCGATGGGTTGGACAATGCCGACACATTCGCCACGGCGCAAAGCACTAGGGCAGGAAAACGGGTTATAGACCCACAGTACGGAGAGGACAGCAGAAATAGTCAATACGGCGTAAGCCAGGGGAAGACACTTGCGGTGGACAAAAGTTTGGGCTGGCGTGAAAAGGACAGTGTCATCACGGAAAAGGTCACAAGACAGGCGCGCAAGGGCGGAATAGCATGGAGGCAGGTCGCTGTCTTCGGCGACGAGGGCTTTAACACATGGCGGTGAAGGAGCAGCGTCTGGCAGGGTTTGGGGCAGAGCAGAGAACCCGACTTCAGCACGAGTGCAATCGATGACGGCAGCATGACGAGACAGGAAATCCCACCCCAAAATAACAGCGTGATAACAAAATGGTAGGACGAACTCGATCGTATATAGTGTATCGGGCATGCGCTGTCTGCCTTATCGTGTCAGCGCATTGTCTTATCAGTGCTACCGCAAACTGTACGCTTGGCACTGCTACTGCCCCGCCCCCCTCCATCGCCTATAAAAGGGCGTGCTAATAAACCCTTCCGGTTCTTCTTGTTCCTGCCACCATGTAGTTGCCTCTATCCTTAGTGCGACACACATCACGATACATGGTGTCAGAAGTGGGATTCTGCGACAGCTATGGAACTTCTAAAGGCCCCGCCACCTTTGCAACTGACCGGCAACCTCTCTGAAAATTGGAAACGTTTCAAGCAGAAATTCGACCTGTTCCTGCAGGCGACCGCAACGAAGGAGCAACCTCGCAGCAATTCTGCAAAAGCCGCACTCCTGCTGAGCATAGCCGGTGATGAAGCGCTCGACGTGTTCAACACGTTCAAGTTCGAGGCAGCCGAAAGCAAAGACGATTACGCAACAGTGGTTGGAAAATTCGAGTCCTACTGTGCCGAGGTGAGCAACGAAGTTCACGAACGTTATGTGTTTCGCTCAAGGAAGCAAGCAGATGGAGAACCTTTCGAAAAGCTTGTCCGGGACCTCAAAAAGCAAGCCACGCAATGCAATTTCGGAGATCAGCATGATTCGCTGATCAGGGATCAGATCGTGTTTGGCACGAATAACTCAAAGCTGCGCGAGAAAATGCTTCGAGAGAAATCTTTAACGTTGCTGAAAGCTGAAGAATTGTGCAAGGTAGCAGAGTCTCTCGCACAACGAAACGAGGTCTGGAAAGCCGCGGATGACAGGGTCGATGCTGTTTCAAGGCACGCGCCACCATCGCGAAGCAGAAGTGATGACTGCAAGAAGCAGTACCGTTGCAAAAAGTGCAACCGGCGGCACAGGCCCACACAGTGCCCAGCCTACGGGAAAAAGTGCCATGAATGTCGAAAACTTCACCACTTCGCGGTTTGCTGTGAAGGCCTATCTAAAGTTGAACAAGTTAGTAAAGACAGCAGCGATGACGACTTTGTATTGCAGTATGTCCCAGGAAAGCACCTCATCTTGGCAGACATGCTGTCACGATCATCGCCGGTTGCTCGAGACGACACCACTGGCGCAACTGACGACGTTGAGGTACATGCAGTTGCCGCCTTGGGCTACATGGTCACGGAGGCAACATGTCAACAGCTGGTAAATGAAACTGCCCGCGACGACTACCTCCAGGCAGTCATTTCTTGCCTGGCAACTGGCAACAATGTCGACGGGGAACTTAAACCATTTTCGTCTGAGCTTTCCGTCGTAAATGGGATATTGTTAAAAGGCACGAAGGTGGTGGTACCAAAATCCATGCGGCGTGGCATTTTAGCGAGAATTCATGCCGGGCATTTGGGTCTACAGAAATGCAAAGAAAGAGCCCGTCGTCTTGTTTTTTGGCCCGGTCTCAGCAGTGACATCAGTGTATTGATCAAGGGTTGCCCGACTTGCCGCGAATTTGCTTACAAGCAAGCGCAAGAACCAATGCTGATGCGCCCAGTTCCTCGATGTGCGTGGTATCGCGTTGGTGTTGATATTTTTTCTTTTGGGGGAAGTTCGTACATCCTGGCATTTGACGCGTTTTCTAACTTCCCAGAAGTCGAGAAACTTATCGACACTACTGCAAGGAGGGCAATCGCTGCACTCAGTGCCATGTTCGCGAGGTACGGCGTACCACTTGAAGTGTGCACCGATAACGGGCCACAATTTGCCAGTCACGAGTTCGCAGCCTTTGCAAGAGCATACGACTTCACTCACGTCACATCCAGCCCCCGCTACCCACAATCCAACGGACTGGCAGAGAAAGGTGTCCAGGTGGTAAAGCGGATCATGAAGAAATGTGAACATTCACAGGAAGACTTCTGGCTAGGTCTGCTGGCCTACCGCTGTACGCCACTGGAGGACGGCCGATCACCTGGGGAACTTCTTCAAGGCAGGTGCTTGAGAGCTAATCTTCCAGATTTTGGCGCTGTGCAGACAACTGTGGTCAAGAAGCACCATCAGAAGTGTGGCGGAAAGCCTCTGCCACCTTTGGCTGAAGGTTCTGTCGTGAGGATCCAGGACAAAACATGGTCAAAAAAAGGCACTGTCGTTGGGACTGCGGCTCCCAGGTCCTACAAAGTGCAAACCGAGGATCGGCGGGTGTTTAGGCGAAATAGGCGGCATCTTCTGCAAACCCGTGAGAAGTGTGCAGAAGACACTAGTGATGACGACAGCAGTTCGTCCGAGCGTGGGCCAGATAACTCCGGCCAATCTGCTCCGAATATCTCGCCTGGTGCCACAGCACGAACATCTGCTGACTTCCCTCGGCAACAGTCCGCCACCGACAGCTCGGCGCTCGGAGGCTGTGGGAACCATATGCCACTAACTCTGCCTGGGCCCACACCGGTTCCAAGAAGGTCGGCACGGACAGCAAAGCCACCTCAACGTCTTCAGTACGACGCTGCTTTTAATCAAATAGCTTGAACATTTGTCGTTTTCATTACCCCTCGGAAGATGTATCGGGCATGCGCTGTCTGCCTTATCGTGTCAGCGCATTGTCTTATCAGTGCTACCGCAAACTGTACGCTTGGCACTGCTACTGCCCCGCCCCCCTCCATCGCCTATAAAAGGGCGTGCTAATAAACCCTTCCGGTTCTTCTTGTTCCTGCCACCATGTAGTTGCCTCTATCCTTAGTGCGACACACATCACGATACATATAGGACGTCCTTAATCAAAACTCCAGCTGTGCAAGCTGCTGACGGCTTGATGTGCTGAGCGCTGGCCGTGCGCAGCGAGAGACCGGCAGTTGGCGTCTTAACTTTCTTCAGGCGGCGAAAGAGTTGGGTCTATTACTGAAATTGCAGAGTCAGTGTCGACAAGGGCCACGACAGAAATTCCCTCAACCGAAACGGCAATAAGGTTCGCAGGTGACAGCTGAGGTCTTTGCTAGTTCGACGGGGACGCAGTTCTTGCCTCGGGAACTGCGGCATCTAGTTTTCTTCTTGAGAATTATTAGGGCGGCGACGCATCGGAGAGATACAGCGGCGTCGCGGCGACGCGGAACGGCGATAAGTAAGCGGTGAACGCTCGGGGGAAAAAGGAGGAGTCGACGGACGGGTCTGAGCAGACGCGGAGTACTGACGCGCTGGAGGCCAGTACCCGACAGGCGGTGCCGAAACTGGGAGACGGCGACCACAATGGCGGGATACGTGCCCAGGCAATCCGCCATTGTAACAAATAGGCCCGTTATCCGTTGTGCGCCAGGGATCTCGGTCTCGTGGAGAGGGCCGCAGATAAGGTGCCGGCGCTTGTACGGGCACTGACATTGTAGGGTACGTGGGCGGCCGAGTTTGTCCGACAACTTCGGCGTAAGTCAGTGGACGGGCGGCAGGTCTTGGGACGACGTTGGCATAATTCAGAAGGTTGGCGACAGGTCTGGGGGTGGCGTCAGCGTACGTCAGCGGAGCAGCGACAGGTGATGGTGAATGGGCGGACGGAAGCGCCTCAGCAACCTCCTCTCGAATAGCATGTTGGAGAGCAGGGGGCCCTCGAGGAATAGGCGACCCTCGACCCTCGAATAGGCGACCCTCGAGGAATAGGCGAAAGAGAAAGCTGACGCGCCGCCTCCTCACGTACAGAGTTTTTAACTTGCTGCAGCAGGAAGGAGTTACCAGCTGCGGGTGTCAGTCCGGCAAGTGACTCTGCTTGAGCTGAGTGCTGATGAGTCAGGACCCTCTGCTTACGCCACTCCTCGAAGCTCTAGCACAGCGTGATGACTTCTGAAATGGTGCTTACCAAATGCTTAGAAAAAGCTAAGGCGGAAAACACACCCCTGTAATTATATTGAGCCTTCCTGGACATAAGCGAAGCGTACGACAACTTCAACAAGGAAATGCTGTGAAACATACTAAAAGATGAAGGCATCGGTCATGACGTAACTGATTTTCTACAACAAATACACCGAGATGATAAAGCTGAAATTACATGGGAAAGCATAAACGGAGTGTCTAGCGTTCCGTCCAGACGGAACATTTGCTGCTGCTGCAGTTCCGTCCAGACGGAATATTTACTGCAGCTAGAGTTCCGTCCATACAATAGACAATTACAGTTTCACGTACAGAGAAGCTCCACGTAAGTAGAGCGCTTACGGGTCATCAGTGGGTATGCGCAGAACGTGAAGTGTCTGTGTGGGTCGCACGGGCGTACGTGTGATTCGGATCTTTGCGTTGCGGTCTTCACGTTGCTTGCGTACGTGGCGTTGGCAAGATGGCGGCGCCCTGCCCGCCCGCTTCACAGCGATAACAGCTTCGTCGCTAATCCCTCGACGTGGTATCGTGCTGGAAGCTGCTGTATTTGCCTTCAGTTAGTCCATTCTTGCTCTCGCATGACGTTTTAGGTGAGAACTAGCTTTTGTTTTCCAGATAGAAATCCGTTTCAGCAGCTTCTAAGCCTGACGGAGAAGCGTTTGTGGTCGTCATAGCAACGAGTGTGCCGACGGTCTCGCGAGACCACGCGAAGCTCTAAACCTAGCGGGATATCGCGAGACCCTCGGCACAGTCAGCGGTTAAGCAAAACCGTGCACGTTTTGGCTCCATACGCAGACGTCGTCAACATGAGTGGGACACCAGCGCGCCTTCGCTTCTCGAAAAGCGATGATTTAAATATGATGCGGGGCGTGAAAGAATGCAATCCCTTTGAAGATAACATGCAACATACAGTTCGGTGGAATAAAATCGCTCAACGTTTGTCAGAAGAGAGGAGGAAAGTGTTTACCGCCCGCACTGCGGCTTGGCCTGGCTGCGCTCCAAGCAGCTCGACTAAGCAAAATTAGTTTTCTTTGTACTAGATGGCGCGGCTCCACATGATAGCGCATTTTTAGGTTCTGCGGCAAATCTACACAGTTTGCGTCCCGTACGCAAACTGTACGAAGCGACACGAGCGTACGCTACGTAGACTGCTCACGTTTACGTGCGTAAAGGTTCTACGTACGTAAAACTAAAACTGTCTAATGTCCGTACGGCCCATACTATTCAAAATGGGTGATTTCTACCCACATAAATCATTTCTTTGCGTCTGGAATAGCCAGTTGACCAAGCTGTATCCAGATGTTCTCTGTACGCATGTATACGGCACCAAAATATCTGTCCGCATACTGCGTTTAGTTACATCTTCGAAGGTATAACTTCCGTGCATGCATGCAGGATCGGGAAAATGACACTGTTGGAAGCAGAGTGCAGAAACTCTTCGCGAAGTGATGTGAAGCCCTGTCGCTATTTGTGCTGCAAGATGACGTAGCGCGAAAAAGACTAAGACGTACACAAACGGTCAACAAGCATCATGCGAACGCACCAACAAACCCAAGCCAAAACTCGATCTATTGCCATTTCTCACTGACGGCTTGGAAAATTAAATGATGCAGCAGAATATCCTGTCATACATTAGGCGGAACAGGATTGCCACTTTTTTAAATGTGTGGGTTTCTAAGTGGACACAGGCCACCAACCACCGCGGGTTCGAGCTTCGGGCGAGCCAAGGGCCCCGATCAGCCGTCACCACACACACACTGGGACACCGATGCAGTGCACTCAACCTCCGCTGGGAAGAGAGCGATTCGCCGCAAAGAAATAGGCCTCCAAGTTCACCAAGGAGACGTTTATTCACGTCGTCCTTCAGCAGTACACACACACTCAATCGTCACCCCGTCCCGGGGGCGCGCGAGGAGCAAGGCTCCGCAAAGCGGAGAGTTGGGCAAGTTGGATAACATTCATGATGTAAAAAATAGCGCACAGGGAACACAAGGGACGGAAAGTAAACGACGCAGACAAGCGCTTGTCTGCGTCGTTTACTTTCCGTTCCTTGTGTTCCCTGTGCGCTATTTTAGAGCGCAGCTCTTTGGCGTCCGTTCCTGGGTTTCGCGTCGTCGTCGGCGTCGGCGTCGGCCTCGTAACCAGCTCCGCCCAATATCACGCTTTTCAATTGGTCGAAATGCTCGTGACGTCACAGTGCGCGAATTTCAAATGGGGCCAATTGTACTTTGGCTAGTAACCATGCAACCAATCAAAGGGATCGTATAGTGATGCTGCAACTAAGTTGGACTGAGTTTAGTTAATTGCTTAATTAATCAATTAGCCTAATTAATATAGAGGAGAATGAAGAGGTCAGAAGAAAAGAAAAGAAAGACGCGCGCCGCAACGACAACAGAGTCCGCGGAATGAGACGCTGCTAAAAAAACAGATAAGTACGAAGCCGCGTTCCCTCCACCACCACGCACTCCCCCACTTAGTAAGACGTTGCTTCATATACGTTGTGTCGAACATCCTAGACAGTTCCAACAATTGACAGGTTAATGACAGAACACGATGGATAGAAATACAAGAATATAAATATGAAATAGCCTAATTAACCTTTCTAGTTAGACCGCATAAATCAATAAAACCGAGAACGAAATTGGTCGAGTTGGGGAATCGAACCAGGGTCTCCGGAGTGCGATCACGCTAGCCACTCCGTAATGCCAGCTGAATGGTTTGGAATGAACAAAGGCGCGTCTAGCCTATACGGCGTCTTCGTTCACTCCCATCTTCCCCCTTTCCCTTACGGCGAGGTGCAGGTGTCCACCCATATATGCGAGAGACATACATTTCCTTTCCTCAAAAAATAAATTTACCGTACAGCAAGGCGTACAGCCGAATTGGCGATGGCGTTCTGTGGACTCCCTGGCAGCGTTGCAAGACGCTGTCGCGTTCCACTCTTACAGGCGAAGCTTAACATGTTAACCACACATCAGTAACACACGCAGACAGCCAATGGACGCGTCATTCGCTGGCAGCACTTGATTCATCATTCACAACCGAGCCGAAATTGCCGCTGCCGTTCGCCACTGCGAAATTATCTGCCAGTTCTTTCTGAGCCATGAGCGAGACGACCGATGGAAGTCCTCCGTCTGCTGCTGCTGCTGCTGCTGCTGCTGCTGCTGCTGCTGCTGCTGCTAAACGAGCTGCCAGAGCAGAGGCCCAGCGCCGTCGCCGTCAGAATCCAGAGGTGCGTGCCGCCGAAGCAGAAGCTTACCGTCGCCGCCGTCGAGATGATGCAGGAGTACGCGTCGCCGAAGCGGAGGCTCATCGCCGCCGTCGAGAGCAACCAGCAGTAAGCGAGGCTGAAGCAGAAGCTCATCGCCGCCGCCGAGAAGACCCTGCCGTTCACGCCGCCGAAGCGGAGGCTCATCGCCGCCGTCGAGAGCAACCAGCAGTAAGCGAGGCTGAAGCAGAAGCTCATCGCCGCCGCCGAGAAGACCCTGCCGTTCGCACCGCCGAAGCGGAGGCTCATCGCCGCCGTCGAGAGCAACCAGCAGTAAGCGAGGCTGAAGCAGAAGCTCATCGCCGCCGCCGAGAAGACCCTGCCGTTCGCACCGCCGAAGCGGAGGCTCATCGCCGCCGTCGAGAGCAACCAGCAGTAAGCGAGGCTGAAGCAGAAGCTCATCGCCGTCGCAGAGAAGACTCTACCGTTCGCGCGGCCGAGGCCGAGGCCAAACGCAAACAAAGGCTCGCAAACAGTCAGGGTGCAACAAATGCTTTCCGGCGACAGTTTACAGACAATCCGTTTGGAAGTGTGTGTTCAGTGTGTGATCGGCTCTGGTTCCAAAATGACGTGAAACCGCTTCCGGATACGTGCCGTGAGAATCTCCGGTGTGCGTTTCCCAACTCGGACTTGTGTCAATTCAGACTGTGTTCTTCATGCATGCAATCTTTGCGGAAAGGTGACATTCCTCATTTTAGAGCGCAGCTCTTTGGCGTCCGTTCCTGGGTTTCGCGTCGTCGTCGGCGTTGTCGTCGGGCTCGTAACCAGCTCCGCCCCCCTTTTATCCCCCCAGCGCTAGCAGTGACCGACTGATACCGCTGGATGCCGCTGACGCCGCTAGAGAGTCAAGATAACGTGACTGCATAGAACACCGTCGGCGCCATGCAGAAAGAGGAGGAAAGGGTCCCCCCCCCCTGTTCTTGTGTGGCGGATAGGGTGCTCTTCAGTTGCCGACGCGCCGGTTATTTCACGTAGGCCCCGGCACGTCGACGAATACGTGACCACCTTCCCACGGCTAGACCTGGTTCTTAGCGCTGCGGAAGCGAGGGTATCATGGGCGTCCGGAGGGGGGGGGGGGGCAAGGGGGGGCGGCTGCACCCCCCTGGAAAATCACTCACTCGAACCGTGAGTGATGGCCGCACGCCAGGGGCGGTGGTGCGCTCAGCCAAAAGGGTAAAAGCAGCCCCGCTTCGACGCTTGGTCACATCTGCGAAATGCCGCGTCCGGGCGCGCGTCGTTCCGCCGTTTTCAAACCACGCCACCGCCAGCTCTGCTGAAGGACGACCTGTTGCAGACATGCAGCGGCACCGGCGAGCATGTGTTTCGAGCCGTCTTGAGATGGGTGTCTGTTTCTTTGATCTCTAGAGAGATAGCGACACGGAGGCAGACAGTGCACAGGGCACAGGTCGCTCGCTATAATCATGATACGTTCGTACGCCGGCCACCGATGAATTCTTGAGGGGGGAAGGACAAATCAGCCGTGTCCACCCCCGCTTTGTCGGGCTGCTCAGGGGCAAGCGGGCGACGAGTTGGCGCCGCCGCCGCTCGCTGTCTCCTCCGATCCACGGGAGAGCTCAGTGCGGTAGAAGCGCCGCTTTCAGAACCTTCGGCAAAGGGGATTAGCTGCTTTTGTTCACGGCGACGCAGTCTCCAGAGGCGCCCCCACACCAGCGTTCCTTGCGTCCTCTCCGAAAACCAGCGCCTTTGGTCAACGCAGCCCGATGGCGCCTGCCTGGCTCGCCTGTCACCTCTGGCTGGGCCTCAAATCACAACAGCGCCCATGTACTGTGCGTGTCAGTGCATGGTAAAGAGACCCAGGTGGTCGACATTATCCGAAACTCTGTACTACTCCGTCCCTCATAGCCTGATTCGTTTTGGGGCTCTGAACCCCATAAAAGCACAAAAACAAATTTTCCGGCCGAATTAGTTGCGGGTGTCCCTTCCCCTCGGAAGTCGCGCGGCGTTCCTTACACCCCAAAAGTGCGCATTCGTGGATATTGTGGCAAGTAAGCCCTTGCACGTGTGCGCGCCTCTGTGTTTGTGCTTCGGTGTTTTTAGTGGCGGGTTGTCAACGAAGGTGAGAACAACCAAGACAGCGTACGAGAAAACGACGAGCGGCGAGCAGTGTGTGTGCGGTTGCTCGACTGTGCGGATGCGCGAGCAAGATGGAGCGAGGTGTATGAAGCTGGGAGCGTGCATTTATCTTGTAAATAAGTTTTCGTTGTATATATAGTCATCTTTTGTTTTCAACGTACTCGTTCAACCATTTTTCCAATCAATATATATGATGACTGTGCACTGAGAGCGTGTAATGAAGCACAGAAATGAATTTATCACCCGTGTAACTACGCAATTCGCCCAGAAAAATCCGAGGCGCCTACAGTTGCTGTTCAAGGAAGACTGACTGAGTGACTGTAGTTGCGTGTTTGTGAACATATTGCGCTGTGTGCTGGTCATCAATTCGGGTGAGTCGAGAACCCGTATGCAGTAAGACTGAGCACTTCGAGTATTGATAGTATCTTTTTGCATTTTTATTAATTTTAATTGTTTCTTTGTTGATAAACTCCAATGTATCTCTACAATCCGCGCTTTAATTTGCTGCTTGTAATTTTCTTTCATGTGTGTATTTTACTTATTTTTTATTTATATATAAATAAATAAATTTGCTCCGCAAATAGTGCCTTTTCGCTACGAATATACCCCCCCCCCCTCCGGCGCCAACAACCAATGGGCCCCCCCCCTGCAAAAAATTCTGCGGACGCCCTTGGAGGGTATCATATTGTTTGTGTCGGCATCGGCGGCGTAGTGCCTGAAACCAACTCCGCAGCTGGGGTTGACTCACTATCGAAAAGGTGAAACAGCTTATTTGCTGCGCTCAAATTTCGCATTAGGAAGTAACGTAATCGTCGGTAATTTTTTTACATCATGAGCAAGGCTCCGCTGCGCGCACGAAGCGACTCGAGCAATGCGCGCCGCTAGCACGCCGCTGCAGGAGAATGTCCCCGCGGCAGTGCTGTGATCTCCCTCTCGTGTCGACTGTTGGGCCGGTTGCGAGAGAGAGTGGGCAATCAACGCAAGGTACGCCTTTCGGAGGTCGCTGGACCCCGCTGGACAGGCTCGAGCCGCTGCAGGTCAGAGGACACGTGCGGGCGAGCTCGAGTATATGCACTGGACCGAGCGGCAAAGGCCGGCAGGGACAAACAGTAGCGTACGCAGCTTACGGTGTCTCCGAAGGATCTCCCTCCGGGCCCCGCTTGGGCGGCCGCGCGGTGCGCGGCCGTCCAAGCGGGTCCCAAAATCCCGCCAAAAGGCACCAATGGCAAAGGCCGTTGGGGAGCCGGGGCGGAGCTGTGGCCAAATGACAGTGATTAGTCACTTAGCCGCCTCTCCACCGCCTGAGGCGGGAGCAAGTGAAAGAGGAGAAACAACGCGGGAAGCCGGCATAGCCGCGCAAAGGCAACGGCGGAGAGCCAGGATTCCCACAAATGGACATGCAAAAGTATGCAAGCAAACTGGTTTCACAATCCCTAACGCCAGCTTTAATTCCGTCTTGACATAACTCTTGTGGCAGATAATGCTGGACGGAACTGTATGGTGTCAGATACAGTTCCGTCTGGACGGAACCCCACCGCTACATGCAGTTCCGTCTGGACGGAACTTTGGCACAAGTTGTAGTTCCGTCTGGACGGAACTCTAGCCACAGCCAAGCATAAAATTACGACGACTGTGGAGGTACACGAAGGATTACGGCAAGCTATCCCCGCGGCTGTTCATGCGTTATGTGATAATTATGAAAAGAAGGCTACAAGAAAGTAATCTAGGTTATATTCGGTCGTACAGGTTAGGCGGAAATATCGCTGAGAAATGGCTCCTGTGTGTAATGTATGCGGACGATATTCTTCTTTTAGCAGATAGCCAGGAAGATCTGCAAACTCTGGTTAATTGTGGAGACAAAGGAAACGCTCTAGGTTTAAGCTTAATGAAACTGAGCCAGGTATAATGATTTTCAACGATACAACTGATCAAGTGCTTACACTACAAGGCCATGAAATACCCAGAGTGGCCCAATACAAATATCTCGACATAGGGTTATGTGAAGGGCTGATATACATGGAAAAGTAGGAACAAGCTGTTCGGGCAAAAGGGCGAAGAGATGCCCGGATAACGAAATATTGCGCATCAGGTGGGCAAAAAATATGAATTACTGAGAGGTATTTGGAAAGCAATAATGGTGCCGGGGCTTACTTTCGGGAATGCAGTTTTGTGATTAAGGTCAGAAGTTTAGTCAGGATTAGACGTAAATCAGACAGCTGTTGGAAGATTGGCACTAGGTAACCACGGCAAAACTACAAACGAGGCAGTACAGGGGGACATAGACTGGGCATCGTTGGAAGCACAGGAAGCTTACAGTAAAATAATATATAAAGAATGCCTGAGGACATTGGTGGATAACAGGTGGGCAGCTAAGATATTTAAATACTTATACAGAAAGACCGTTGACTCAGAGTGGCGAAAAAGAACTAGGAACCTAACCAGCCAGTATGGTGTACACGAGGACGGAGAAAGATTGATCATTAAACGACAAGTTGAAAACGCAGAAGGTAACAATTGGGTTAATTCAAAGGAAAAGAAGCATAATGTAGACCTATATCGACGCTTGAAATGCAGATCTGGAAGGAATTGTTCTATAAGCCAAGAGACAGTGCCCTACTCTTTTATGCTAGTTAAGGTTGTCTTAGAGCACGCAGCTACAAAAAAAAATTTAACGAAGATCACACATCTGCTGCGTGTGGTAAATCTGTGAAACAACTGAAGACATCGAGCTGTAATGATATGGTATTCATCCGGATGTCGATGCAAACACAGCCACTCTTCCTGAGACCCTATAGTTTAGAGATAGCACTAGTCAAGTAAATAAATCTGCGGTGGAATTTAGCCAGAAACTACAGAGAACGTTTACTGCATTCGAATTGGAGCGAAGGCACGGCTTTGTGCTGCGTAGAAGACGACGATGAGCAGGCAGGGCCGCGGGACGGAGCAGATGGAAGTTGATGAAGACGACGCTCTCCAATTTACAGCGCGAGAGACTGGCGCAGTTTAACACGAGGCGTGTTGGCTGCGGCGATAGCCCCGTAAGAAAGAGGAAGCCATTCTGAACGGCTGTGTCTTGAAATGCTTCTAGCTGGAAGCACCGCATCGGCTTCTGGCCGAGGTCTCCCGACACCTGGAATTGCCATGGACTCGTACAAAGTTGTCCTCCACGGGGTCCTCATGTTGACCTCAAGGGTCGCCCATACCGTGCTGCAGACTTTCGAGACGCGCTCGCGCGGATTCCTCCATGAGATTTTGTGTATTGGCCCACATTTGGATGGTTACCTGCGATAGCAGTTCCTCAAAACAGAAGCTTATCGACAAAGCTCAGTTCCACGTCAAAGCTCTAAAATGTATCGTGTTCGACCCGGACTCTAAAAACATGAACCTTAAGCTTATTTGGCTCCCGCCCTATATGGAGCACCCGAGGATTGTGGCAGCTTTGGAGCTTTTTAGAACTGTACAAACTATCGAGCGTGAGAAGTGGCGGCACCCCGGAATGGATCATATCGAAACAGCCAACCGTCAAATCTTGCTCACGCTTAAGGACGAAGTGTCAGCAAGTACAATCCCACAGACGCTCAACGTTTGAGGGGTGCAAGCTTTAGTTTTGATCCTAGGCAGGCCTCCGCTGTGTCTTCGTTGTAACAGGGTGGGCCATGCACGGCGTCAGTCCGTACGCCTCGATGCACTCAGTGTGAGCAGGCCGGCAGTCAGTGAAGAACAGCGTTTATTGCCGATCGGAAATGGGTTTATGAAGAGACAGGAGCGTGACGTCATAGGTCACGATGCTAGGCCGCTATCAGCGTGACGTCAGAGTGACTAAGCTCTGTTACATCTTTCTTTTCCTGAACAATTAGTTCAACGTCTCTCTGGCAGTGTGTAGCGGCAGGGCTGGAGACCTTGTCGTGTGCTTCGCCGTAGCTCTGGGGGTCGTGTGCAACGTCTGGGTCGTCAGACGCTGGAGGATCGTCTGCCCGAGGGGTTACGTCGCGTATATGCTCCCGGGTCCTCCTGATCTCCCGGCCGTCTTCCGTTTTCAGGATCGCGAAACGCGGTGTCTCCGCTGGCCTCAGGAAGACAGCAGGTGCCCAGCTCCGTTGAAGCGTGTCTACGTTGTTATCTGCTGTCCCTGCGACAGGGGAGCCAGGTGGCTGGAGCCACGATTGTAGTAGGTCCTCTGGCTCTGGCGAATTTCCTGGAGTCTGTTGTGCACGGTTCTGCTCGGCATCGTCTCTGGAACCAAGTGTTCTGCCGGTACCGGGAGCAGAGTTCTCGTCTGCCTTCCCATAAGTCTCTTCACAGGAGACTTCAGCGCAGGATCTCTGAGGGTACGGCGCCACTCGAGTAAAGCCATTTGGAAGTCTGGCATCCTGCACGAGCACTTTTTTAGTAGCTTCTTAGCCTCTTCGACTGCCCTCTAAGCCATTCCGTTACAGCGCGGATGATACGGGCTCGAGGTGACGTGTGCAATACCTAGCATGGTTAGAAATGCTTTGAATTCTGCGCTGTTGAACGCAAGGCCGTTATCACTGCACAGCTTTAAGGGCAGTCCATGAACATCGAAATTTTCCGCACACCATGATTTGAGCAATTTCGCTGTCACATGTTGAAATTCACGTACTTAAAAGAAGAACGAATAGAAGCCAACGATTATGGCGCACTGCCGGCCACCGTAAAAGAACAAGTCCATTCCCACGGCTTCCCATGGTAAGCTAGGTACTTCGTGGCTCAAAAGTGGCATCTTCGCATTGCGTGGTTGATGCGTTTGGCAGATTTTGCAAGCTTTGGAGTGCTGGTCGATCTCTGAACATATGCTTGACCAGAACTTGACACTTCTAGCCCGCTCTTTCATTTTATCCGCTCCCGAATGTGCAGCGTGAAGAAGACACAATTTCTGCTCTCTTCGAATGTTGTATGATTACCTTAATACTGCGAAATAACAGGCCGTCCTGGGTGTGTATCTCCTCCTGGTATAACCAGTATGGGCAGAGGGCTTCGGGGATATCACGCTTGTCATCCCGCCAGCTTGTTTCCGCATATCCACGTAGCTGGAGCAGAGCAGGATCACCATTAGTTGTTGCAAGAAGGTTCCAGACACGTTCATTTTGAAGCAGAAACAAAATCTAGGACATTTACTTGAAACTGCTCTCTCTCTTCAGCGATGCATTCTTTGCTGGGAAACCGCGACAAAGCATCTGTGAGAAGTGGTTCTTTGCCCGGTTTGTAAATAACATTGATAGGATAGCACTCCATGCAGGGTTAGTCTCATGCGTTCCAGTCGAAGAGGACACTGATGCGACTGCTTCTTAAATGTTGGCGCCAAATGGTGGTGATCAGTCTCAACAATTACTTCTCGCTGGCCGTAAATGTAATCGTGGAATTCGTGCAACCGTGCACAATAGCGAGCGTTTCTTTTTCAATTAGTGCATTGCGCTGTTGTGCGCCTGTGAGCGACAGAGACGAAAAAGCGATAGGGCCGCCTTCTTGAATACGAACCGCGCCAACTCCCAATTGGCTGGCGTCGACTGAGAGGATGATAGATTTACTCGGGTTGAAGTACGATAGCCTAGGTGTTTCTACCAAGGACCCCCGCAACTTCTTAAAACTTCTTTCCTGCTCCTCGGTCCACACCCACGCAATGTGTTTGCGCAGCAATGTTCGAAGCGGAGCAGTCACATCAGACATGCTGGGAATGAACGGCTGCACAAAATTATTCGTGCCAAGAAATACTTGGACCTCCTTACAGTTCTTGCGCGCTGCCATTTATAGTACAGCTTGAACTCGTTGTGGGTCTACTCGCAGGCCTTCTGCAGTGAAGATGTGGCCCAGGTAACGCACTTGGGGCTGCAAAAACGAGCATTTATTGAGGTTTAGCCTAAGATTTTTCTCTTGACAGCGTGTCAACAGGAGTGTCAAGTGTTAGTCATGTTCCTTTTTAGTTGTTCCCCAAATCAATATGTCGTCCATAACTATCGCCACGCACGGTAATACTTCTAACAAGCGCTGCATTGCTGCTTGGAAGATCACTGGAGCAGAGGCGACTCCGAACGCATGCGAAACAACCGGTAGCGGCCGTACGGCGTGCTCATTCTGCAGTTTTGAACTTGCCTCGTCCAATTTATTCTGCCAAAATTCTGATGCGGCATCTAAAGTAGAGAAGAATTGGCCCCGACTGTCTGCCGATGTCGCACATTATGTGAAAACCTGCCGAGATTGTCAGCGACGAAAGACCTCTCCAACCCGACCAGCAGGATTTCTGAACTCTATTGAACCCCCTCAAGGCCCTTTCAGCAGATCGGCATGGACTTGCTTGGGCCGTTCCCGACATCAACATCTGGAAATAAGTGGATCATTATAGCGACCGACCACCTGACCCGCTACGCCGAGGCAAAAGCCCTACCGAACGGAACAGCAGCAGAAGTCACCAAATTTTTCATGGAGAACATTCTTCTGCGACACGGCGCCCCCGATGTGCTCATCACTGACAGAGGAACAGCATTCACGGCGGAACTGACGCAAGCCATCCTCCATTACAGCCAAACCAGTCACCGGAGAACAACTGCATACCACCCGCAGACCAACGGATTGACCGAGCGCCTCAGCAAAACCATCGGCAATATGCTCGCCATGTATGTCGATGCCGAACACAAGACCTGGGACGTCATCTTGCCTTACGTAGTCTTCGCCTACAACACTGCAGTGCAGGAGACCACACAGATGACGCCTTTTAGGCTCGTCCATGGCAGAGAGGCCACGATCACGCTGGACGCCATGCTGTCGAACGTTACCGAGGAAGATAACGTCGACGTCGCCGCCTACCTACAACGCGCAGAAGAAGCCCGAAGACTTGCCCGATTAAGGATCAAAGACCAGCAGCGGACCAACGCCACACGCTATAACCTACGAAGACGCGACGCGGAATACAAGCCAGGAGACCGAGTCTGGGTTTGGACGCCCATTCGCTGCCGATGATTGAGCAAAAAGCTTTTGCGACGCTATTTTGGCCCGTACAAGGTTCTTCGTCGGCTAGGTGAATTGGACTATGAAGTCGTCCCTAACCAAATGACTGCATCCCAGCTACGCCGCGTACGACCCGTACGACCCGAACTAGTCCATGTCGTACGCCTAAAGCCCTATCATGCACGCTAAAGGACGCCGTGTTTCCACATTCGGTGTTTATTATTACACAATCCGTTTTTGATCGTTGATAGCCGCATTATTTTCTAAAGCATCGAGGCGGTGCTTCTTTGGGAGGGGAGTAATGCCGCGAGACTTTGTAGCGTTTGTTTGTTGTGCTTATTTGTTCATGCTTCAAGGCTGCCGGCACCCGCTTTATCGCTTCGTTTGTGACGCAAGACGCGCCTAGAATTATCTTGACGGATCGCATCCGGACGCAGCCGACTCTAGTTAGTGCCAGAATGTTCTAGTAACTTCTAAAGCTTTATCGCGAAGACTCGCTATCGGCTTTAAAAAGAGCACGGCCGACAGCGGCGGGCATTCTGTTCGACGACCGCCGAGCACGCTTGTTGCTACGCCGCCGCCGAGTGATTCACTTCTTTGCGGGCGCAAGTCAGCCCGAATAAAAAGTTTTGTTTCGAAGACATTCTCGCTGTGTTCCTGTTCGCCGGACTTCAGTCACCACTACGTGACACTATGAACCCTTAATTTTTGATTCTTTGCTTTTCTGCCTTCCATTACGTAAATAAGTGTCTTAAAAAAGTGCCATTAAACCTGCTTGTTTTCGTGTCCCCAACCCTCGGAAGTTCAGACCGTTTCGTCATCCCGGACGAGCCCCCTTAGTGATGCAACAACTGGTCATGCTACCTCGACCCGTAACTGGTGGCAGGGGTGGGATGCTGCTACACGCCCCGTAACAACTGGTGAACAGCGGTGGGATCCGAAGCCTTGGAATTCGAAGCCTGGGCGTCCCAACAACTGTGGATCAGCGATGGGGATCTGAGGCTACAAGCGACAACAACGGTCGGCCAGCGACAGTGCAGCTGTCTCGGAACATGATCACGTGTGTGGGTGAGTTCTTGGCTTTTCCTTTGATGTGGACCAGGTTCTAAAAGAGGGTTAAAATTTAGAACTGGTAGACGCCTGTGCCTAAATCCTAGAGGTTTGGTATTTTTGCATAGTTGTTCTGGAAATAGCTCAGACTCAGAACTATCATGGACCTACATAAACTGCAGAAGCCGGACCTGTTGCTGTTGTGTGAGGAATTGGGGATTGATACAAGGGGTTTGGCACGAGAACCCGTGATCATTCAGGCTATTACTGATTTGGGGGCAGATGATGAGGAGCTCAGTGAAGCGTGGAGCCTCATCGAACAAAAAAAAGGAAAAGCAGCTCAGACAGGAGAAAGAGCAGGAAAAAGAAAAGCAGCTCAGAAAGCAGAAAGAGCAGGAAACAGAGCAGCTCAGACAGCAGAAAGAGCAGGAAACAGAGGAAAAGAGGCGTGAGCGTGAACGTGCGAGTGAAGCAAAATTACTGAAGCTAAAGGCTGAGCTCAGTAAATTAGAAATGGAGTTGAGCAAGAGGTCGGGCGGTTGTCCCCAGCAAGTGGTACCTCTTCTCAACAAGGAGGCAGATGAGATGGGTGAAACGATTCTGCAGCGGGAGATTGAGCTCCATAAGTTAGAAGAGTTGAGCGAGAGGTGGACAGTTGTCCCCAGCAAGTGGTACCTCTTCTCAACAAGAAGGCAGGCGAGAAGTGTGAAACTATTCCGCAGAAAAACCTCCGCGTGGAGAAAGAACAGGAAGAGCGTAACCTTCGCTAGGAAGAAGAAACGCGTGGCACGTTTACTGTTAGCGCTGAGACTGACAGCGCGCTGGCAGATAGTGCAGAGGTCCCGCGCCAGAAAGAATGCAGTGAATTTCGGTGTAAACGCAATGACAGAGCCAGAGAAGGGACACCGCTGGTGCAGCTGGCGAGCACTAGCAGTCAGGAAGTTGAGGCTGTACTAAGCGGCACAAAGAGTGAACGGTAATCACCTGACGGCAGCAGTGAAGCGCCAGGCAAGAGCGCAACGTTCGCCGGAAAGTGCCGCACAGACGAGATTGTTTTTGTAACTGGACGATGCTGCTCCGATAGTAAAACAGCAGTATAACGAGCTTTGCGGCTCAGACGAAACCACAGGAGTGGACGATTCGTCAGTTAATCCGTCGCCTAGCACTCAGAGTAAAGCACGAGTAGCGTCGCTACACAAGAAAAACCGTGAACGCGACAAGCCTTTGAGAAATGCTAGGACAGGTGTGGATGCTAATGCGAGGGCCGGCAGGTTAACTCAGGACGGCACCGCGAGAACTGTTGACCGAAAAGGAAAATCAGAGAAATTTTCCCGAAGGCGGATGCGCACAATGAAAGCGAAGTTGACTGCCCTTGCGGGGCGAAAGCGCTCTTCTCCATTGAGAGTACAAAGACGGCATTGCCCTTCGACAGGTGACACATGCGACGTGCCATGGAGAATAGCGCGCGACCGCCACACAAAGGGGCGCCGCAGAGAGCGCGTGAGTCGGAGGGAGACGCGACAAGCAGGGACAAAAAAATGGAGGAGGCGCCCTTTCCGCAGTAGGTCGCGTGGAGGCGGAACCAATCAACTCCGCAGTTTTTTTTAACCATCCGCTCGCAGACTAGCCGTACGACCACGACCGCGCAGGCCGCGGCTGAAGAATGTCAGTTCGGAGAATCAGTGTTTGCCTTTTTGTTGCATTCACTCACTGTAAAAAATCCAGACAAGGGTGAAGGCAAACGAGTTCCAAGCTTTTAGTGGAAGTGCTTAGTGGTTTTTGTAAACTTCGTGATTTTCGCTTTGTTGTGCAGTTTTTGAAGATGTTTGCTTTTTTTTAAAGTACATGCAAGAAGGGAAGCGGACTTTCTTAGATGTTCTTTTTAAGCAGTCCGGGATGCTCTTCATGAATCAAAATTGCTACTTATAGTTTTTTCATGCGTTTTTGAGTGAAAGTGTATAGTAGGAGGTTCGGTTTTCTCAGCTTGCGTGGGTCCTGAGAAGTGTCAGTGTGAGCTATTCTCAACAGCTTTACTAACCAGATTATAGCACCCTCTTTTGAACTGGTTTGCTCGGAGGGAAGTTGAGTGCTTGCTCGGACATGTGGTTGAAGTTTCAGAGACGCCTCAAATAATTTGGCCGACGTAATAGAAGACAACGTTGCGAACGGGAGAGGGCTTCTGGCATGCTTCTGCGACAAATTAGCCCAAGTCGTCTCTTCGTGCAGCAGCGGTGACTGCTACCAGCCGAGACTCGTCTGCCGGGGGAGGAAGCTGTCACGACCCAACTTGAGACCCGCGATGTAACGTTGGTGCGTTCAACAGCGGAAATTTCGAAAGGTCGTTTGACCCCCAAGATGACCCCACCAAAAAGAATGACTAGCTGGGAAATGGTCGATGGAGCTCTTCCCACGCTCGGCTTGGTGACAACGACCTTCCCTTCTAGAAGCGACCGACGATACGACAAGGGAAGAAAGGAATTCACCTCGTCTGAGAAGACCCGGAACGAATCAGAGGAAGCCAGCGCAGCTGCGGCCGCGGCGCCATCATGCCCCACCTGCGTTCGATGGACACGAGCTGCCAATGGATTCTACACGGCCGCAGTAGTTCACCAGGATCAATGCGTTAACGGGCTCTCCTTTCGAGCTCGAAATTCAGCACAGGCTGAGGAAGTAGCCATTGCGCTTGCCGCCTCGGACTTTAATTCGAGGGTAATCGTGACAGATTCGCGTCGAGCCTGTCAACACTACCTGGCTGGCGAGATTTCACCTTTAGCCTACAGTATATTAAAGCGCGCAGTGAGGGAATCGGACCCTTCGCCCAAACGCATAGTTTGGACTCCAGGCCATCAGGGCGTTAGAGGTAATGAGGCTGCGGACGCGGCAGCCCGAGCGCTTACCTACCGGGCACCTCACCCAGGCTCTTCCGGCTCGGAGATTGTGCAACCGCTTCTGCGGTTCAGAGAAATTCTAGACGACTACTGCGAACGCCATCGCCTTTTCCCGGTCCCTGCTAAGGGCCTGAGTAAAGCTGATGAGCGAACTCTGAGGCGCTTGCAGACCAACACTCTGTTGTGTCCTGCAATAGTAAAACATTTCGACCCCAAAATTGATGGGCGCTGCCCTCACTGTGGGGAAGTTTCCGATACCTTCCACATGGTTTGGGCCTGTCAAAAGAATCCTTCCCTTCCCCCCAATCCTTCCCCTTCCCGAGAGGCATGGGAGGCAGCCCTGCTCAACTGCTCGGGGCTGGAGTCTCAAAGGGCTCTAGTCCAACGGGCGCGAGTAGCGGCCTCGTCCAGCGGGGTCCCGGACTAAGGACTCCACCTATGTAAAGGGCCATTTTTGGTCTGCAAACTCTCCTGTTGTTTATTAAAACTTTTCACCACCACCTAACAGTATGGTTGCATCGCAGTGCAAAAGAGCTGCAGACTTACGTTTCCTCCTCGCCAGTTCCCACGGGTGGACTTTACAACAGGTGTCTTCGTTTGCTGTGTTGTGTGGTTCCGATCTTTGTGTCGCGATGAATTGCCGCCTGGTGAAAGGGCGGAGCCTTGCGCTATTTAACCTGCGCCCAAAGTGAGCACGAACGCTCTGAACTTTGGGTAATAGGTTCATCCAGTGGCTCTGAACCTTGGGTAACAGGCTCATCCAGATGCTCTACGTTATGAACTCTTAATTTTTGATTCTTTGCTTTTCTGCTTTTCATTACGTACATAAGTGTCTTAAAAAGTTCCATTACAGCTGCTTGTTTTCGTACCCCCAACCCTCGGAAGTTCAGACCGTTTCCTCCTCCCGAACGAGCCCCCTTGGTGATGCCACAACTGGTCATGCTGCCTCGACCTGTAACAAGTGGTGGCAGCGGTGGGATGCTGCTACACGCCCCGTAACAGTGTATATTTCAGTGTGCACTTTCATTCCATGGGCCTGGATCAGGGCTGTGTGCGAGGTACTTTGAGCAGCTAGGAGTGTAGAACACAGTTCAGTTAATTTGCGTGGTCAGTGCTTCACGTGCCTAAGTAGCTTTATGTGCATCATATTCACAGTGTTTTGGGCTCCAGCGATGAATGTAAATAGCTTATGCCGCTCTGTTTAGCCGCAAATATGTATAAATACACTCACTCTCTAATTTGTCTATCTTTAACGTTTCATTTCTTGCGTTTACGTTTATATCCATGCTTCGAAAATATTTTGAAGCACGGAAGTGCACCGCACAACCGCGCATTTCAATGGGTGAGTATCTATGTGATGGAACTCTTTCAGAGTAGTCGTGTGCTTTTCAGCAGGGTTCGTCAGCCAACACACAAGAAAGCTTATTTTTCTCATATTGTCGTAGTCATTCATAAAGCGAAGAAACCGGTTGGCACGATTGGTTCAACGCTTTCTGGCAGTACAAGAAAAAAAGTTATTTTCTTCATTGATGGTTTGCGATAACTATTTAGCAAACGATCCTCCGCAGCTTGCAAGTCATGGATCTCATTGTCTTATAAGGGCATGACAGAATGCCGTGGAATGAGCGAAATACAGTTGAGAGCAGTGTGTTTACTTCGTTCCCTCATGCATATAAATACCAGTGACACGTTATGTTACCGGCCTGCTGTTCGGAATCTGGTGAAGAAGCTTCTACTGCTCATGGTGCACTATCTCTATATTTGTACGCCATTGCATGAAATCTTAGTTTTCAATATCTTTATACCTTTTGTGCTTTGATTCATGAAAGTGTGAAACCAGCAGTTAATGTCACATGTATGTAGCATCCCCGTTCGATACTATGTGTAAGTTTGTTCCACATCGCACGTCGTTACAGGCGCGCTAGCAGCGGCGGCTACTTTTGCAAGCTGCTCATGGAAGGAACCATAATTGTCAAAAAACGAGCAGGCACGCTGCCTCATCGCAGCAACGAAGAGGCCGCGGTCAAGCTGTGCTGATAAACCGAGTCTCGTTAAGAGTCACAAAAAACCGCTGCTGCTGCACAAACCAGCGTCCTGTGCGATCAACCCCCCGCTTCCCTCATCATGGGCGATGATACTTCGAACAACACCATGGAAGACAACAAAATTTTCTATTGGACGCAAGAAGCTTACTACCCATATGCAGCATTCTCACCCGCTTTATGTGCCTGTATCGTACAGCCACACTCCACGCCAACGGCGCAGACAGCAGCCATCTCAATGCTACACAGGCCGGGCTTCAGGTTTGATTTATTGAGATTTAACGTTCCAAAGCAACTCAGGCTATGAGGGACGCCGTAGTGAAGGAATTCGTCTTCAGTTTGTGTCCTGCCGAAGAGCCCAACGCAGAAGACGTAGTCCAAAACATCAGTCGTGCTGCTCTCAACAACCGCCAACAGGGGCCCACAAAGTAGATTCCCCTTAAGAAGTCTTCAGGGTCAAGAAGAGCAATTCTCGTGCTGCCAGTTGAAGTCAGAAAAGAGGCTTCTTCTGTAAAGGAGTTCGCCGAACGAGCAATGCGTGATGCACCTCACAGTCGCCCCCAATTGCTATCTACCAAGCAACCCAGCGTTGATCCCGTTAAAAGAAACAGCGCCCATTGTTCACCTCCAATCTTTGAAAAAACGCACGCATTTACCAAAGAATACAAAAGAGAGCCGAGATAGGTCCATCTACTGCTACAAAGAAGAATGAAATGTTGAAATAGGAGGTTACAGCCGCACCGGGCATTGCCCCTTTCTATAACTTGCGACAAGCAGGGACCGGACCTTCCGGCGCAAAGACCTCGGAGGGGATTGTACTATCCCCCCTGAAAGTGGAGTTTTCCTGCCGCGCAGAGGAAGAGCGAAGGTACAGGGCAGTCGTGGAGAGGGGGGCTGGAAAATGGGGTAGGTTCTCGCTTGCTGTGGTCCGTGATGTAGCGTGTTGCCTTTGTGCTTCATGGAATGATTGATTGACTAGGGTTGCAGAAAACGAATGGGTGTAAGAACGATTGATAACATAGATCGAATCTCACCGTTGCTATAGTCTTCCATATTTATCTGTGCGGGGTTGTTTGAGCGCCCGTCTCGGCTGCGGGAGGTGGGTGGTTCGAAACCGACCCACCGCCGGGCACCCACCGGTCAAAAGGGTACAAGCGTCCCCCGGCCTGGCGCTCGGCTTCCTTTAGGGGTGTACGTTTGGGAGAAGTGAAAGAAAAAAAGGGCCACAAATTGGGCTTATGCCGCACGAGGCGGACTTATGGTTGCTTGGCAGGGGAACTTATCACTCATCCGCCAAGGCAACTGTTTGGTCTAAGACCCTTTTCCCAAGCATTTCACCCTAGAAGAGCCGAGCACCAGGCCAGGGGAAATCTTGTACCCATTAAAGAAACCGGTGGGTACCCGGCGGCACTGGGGATCGAACCCAGCACCTCCCGAATGCGAGGCGGATGCTCTACCACAAGGCCATGCTTCGGTGCCAAAAAAAAATCCTCCTGTGCTAACTTCTGTCGTATTGTGACTCAACCACTGACCACAAGGTAGGTTATGATGGTGTCCGTTTTTTCATACTTAACACAGCAAGTTGCCAAATCGTCTGGAATCGGCGAAAAACTTAGATCGGCAGCGAACAGAATTCACGTCGAGGCGAGCGGAGCAGCAGCCATCACATGCTTCGCAGCCTGGCGACAGCTTCGAGGCAGGCAATGTTTCGGCTTGGGACTCGGCTGGGCAGCTCGAGCCGTTGACTCAATGTGGGTGCCGCCTGCACGTTGAAATTAATGTATATGTATGTATGTATGTATGTGAAAAGAAATTCAGTAAGAAGAAAAATATGAAACACCACAAAAAGGCATTTCACAATAAAGAACAGTGGTTCCTGATGCCCTTACAGGCTGTCTACCAAGTTGACGTTTCCAAATTCCCTGAGTTTTCCAGGTTTTCCATGAGTGCATTTGTTAAATTCCCTGAGTGACACATTACTTTGGTTTATGCGAAAGCAGCGTGACACAAAGCGTGGTATCTCTCTCCAGTAAGCATGTTAAAAAATAAAAAAAAAATAAAAATAACGATTTAGTGCTATTTGAATAGTAAGGAGTAGCTTTTATTTCATTTCAAAGAGAAACATAAGGGGAGAGTACCAAAATGCATAACAAATCGAATATGTTCGAAAAAATGCTAAAACAAACTGTGAATCGAAATGAACATTTTCAAATACGAAATAAAAAGAAGATGCACGCGGAAAGAAATACTTTCAAATATGAGATATTTCTATCTACTGATAGTAACCGCATTGGTGCGATTCTCTCTCAACAAGTCTATTCAGATGAACTGCAGATTACAGAAATTTCAGTTTGTAGAAATGAAATAGTGACAAACCTCAATGTAACACTAAAAAGTCAACCTCAAGTTCGTGCACAACGTTTCAGTGTTGTTTCACTATTTTAGAATGTTTATTTGTTTGGATGAGGGACACTTGGATCTCGGCATCAGCCAACAATTTGTTTTTTCAGCTCAAGCTCTTTCACAGAATCGGCGACACACTTCCCTTCCCGTTACTCCCTCAGTGCATCAGCCCTTTCTGCTCTCGTCCCCTCCAGCTCCTCTTTCTATCGTGCGTTGGTGGTGGCACGGACCATTTGAAGCATCCTCTGGGTCAGCTGAACGTTGGCAACTCCTCCAGCCGACATTACGGCGTCATACACGATTCTTGGTGGGTACAGCCGAAATAACAAGACGCAGACACAGAAAGGAACACGTAGAACGTAGACGAAGCTGACTGTCAACTAAAATTTTATTGGAAAACCCGCGCTTTTTGTTTCCTTGTCAAAAAGATCTTGCTTTTATCTCCCGTGGGGTTCGTTCAAGAAGGAAATTTCTTTTCTTGATAGAGAGATTGATGGTGTACTAACGCACCGCTGTCCTGTTTCCCGTATCGCCAATGCCTCCAGGATCTCACGTGTCACTTGGTCTGCAAACCTTTTCATGACTTGAACTTCATGCAACTTGGGCTCACACTTGCGCACTTTTTTTCCTTTTTGTTTTCTTTACAATCTCTGCAATGCAGGGCTAGATTGCTGCTTGGGGCACCTGATAGCGATGATGCATGTTCCCTTATCCTATCATTAAGGCATTTTCCCGTCTGCCCTATATATTGTTTGCCACAAGCCAGAGGGATATTATAAACCACACCTTTGACACACTCGCTGAATCTTGTTCGGTGTGCGATCTGGCATTGCTGCTTTTTTTTCTCGCCTGTTGACTCGGGCACACATGCTCATTGCCTTGTTCGGTGCAGAGCAAACAACCCGGACCCCGTGCCTCTTGCCAATCTTCATGAGGTTGTGGGTCAATCCATGAACATACGGAACCACTGCTAATTTCTCCCTTTCATTGCCTTCTTCAGGTCCACCTTTCCTTGCTTGCACTCCTTTCACTTTCCGCAGCAAGCTTTCAGCTACGCTGCTGAGCATCGGAACGGGGTAATCCGCATGTTTTAGCCTATCAATCTGCCGCCGAAAACTTGTCTCCATCTGATGCTCACACGATTTCTTCAGAGCTGACAAGAGAGCAGCACTCGATATTGCCCTTTTCACGGTCTTTGAATGGCTTGATGAAAAAGGGAGAAACTGTTTCTTCGCGCTAGGCTCGTACCTCCAACATAAGTGTCCGGGTTGGAATTCAAGGCGTAAGTCCAGGAATTGCAGCGAATCCTTGGCTGGAAGCTCGTGGGTGAATTTCAACTCTGGGCAGGTTTTGCGAAAGGTCTCCAGTACGCTATCCTTGAGTCGCTCAAAATCCGTTGAATCCTCTGTTCTGCACAGAACCAAGAAATCATCCACATAACGAAAAATCCGTGTGACGCGATTTTCTTTCACAGATTCTTGTATTCTCTTGTCGCATGCGGCCAGGTACAGGTCACTGAGTAGTGGTGCTACCTTAGAGCCGATGCTGACGCCTCTTTTTTGGACGAACAAGGAATCCTCATGAGCGACGATCGTAGAGCCAAGATAGGCGCGCAGCAGCTCTAGGAACCCTTCCACCGGCACTCCGGCCGAGTTTTGAAAAGAAACGACTCCCTGCTCTTCAATGGTTTCTCTAAGTATGGTCATCAGTTTCTTGTGCGGAATTGAATAATACATTTCTTCGATGTCAATCGAGAACCCGTACATTTCGGTCGTTTTGAACTCTTTTATCTCAGACGTTACTTCTTCCGACTTCCAGATTCTAAAAGGATCTTCTACCCTTAACAGGGAAAGTTGCTTGAACAGGTGCTCTGACACCAACTTCTGCCACGTGTCTGCTTCTGAAACGATGGCGCGGAAGGGGGTACCAATTTTGTGTGTTTTTGCGTTGAAAAACACCGACAGGGTGCAAATCTTGGTAGATTCTACCTTGGTATACAAACGGCTCATATTATTCTGTTCAAGAAGCACCTTGACTCTTCTTTTAGCTTCCTTCAGTTCTTTCTTCTCGACCTTGCGGAAATTTTTGTTGATGGCTTCTAATGCTCTTGTGTTGTAGCTGCCGGAATCGAGCACTACAAAGCCGCCCTCTTTATCTGAAAGACATAACTTTAAGTTATTCTCCTTAAGCTCCTTTACAGTCTTTTCAAAACTATGCTTACAATGTCCGCGTTCTTTTGAACGGGCCAAGACGTCAACACCTTCAGCCACAACCCGGCTAACGTCCTCTTCATTCGCTCTTGTTGCGACACGTCTTATAATGGCGAGCTTCTCTGCGGCGTGAAGTTTTGGGGGTAAGGCAAATTTTGGACCAAGTTCCAGTACTTCTTTTGAAGGACGTGAAAGCTGCACAGCTCCTATCGTAACTACTGGGTTCTTGCTTGTCGTAGCATGCTTCTTCCGGCCTTGCATACATATTTTCAAACTCGGTAGGAATCAAACATTCCACATGTGCTCCGCGCTAAACCTAGCGTTGGCCAAATGAAAACGATGAGATTTTTCGTCACAACACCTCACCTTGAGGAAGCCGGTGAATAAGCGGATTTGTCGCCACAACTCAGCTCTGATGATCTTCATAACTCTCCTTGCGTGTCCTTCGGAGGGCGAAAATTCTCCAAATACTGGCTTCAAGTCTTCACACAGTAAGTTCTTCTTGATGCAACGTGAATAGAAGCGGGCACGACAGGTGAAGAAAGCGATGTGATGGCACAATTGTTGCGGATCCAAAAGATGCGGGTAACATAAAGAAACGCTCAGAGTGCTAGAAATGAACGTTAAAAGAGTAAAAAACTGAGCTAGTTGGTTCATAATTCTTGGTGGGTACAGCCGAAATAACAAGACGCAGACACAGAAAGGAACACGTAGAACGTAGACGAAGCTGACTGTCAACTAAAATTTTATTGGAAAACCCGCGCTTTTTGTTTCCTTGTCAAAAAGATCTTGCTTTTATCTCCCGTGGGGTTCGTTCAAGAAGGAAATTTCTTTTCTTGATAGAGAGATTGATGGTGTACTAACGCACCGCTGTCCTGTTTCCCGTATCGCCAATGCCTCCAGGATCTCACGTGTCACTTGGTCTGCAAACCTTTTCATGACTTGAACTTCATGCAACTTGGGCTCACACTTGCGCACTTTTTTTCCTTTTTGTTTTCTTTACAATCTCTGCAATGCAGGGCTAGATTGCTGCTTGGGGCACCTGATAGCGATGATGCATGTTCCCTTATCCTATCATTAAGGCACCTTCCCGTCTGCCCTATATATTGTTTGCCACAAGCCAGAGGGATATTATAAACCACACCTTTGACACACTCGCTGAATCTTGTTCGGTGTGCGATCTGGCATTGCTGCTTTTTTTGCCTGTGGACTCGGGCACACATGCTCATTGCCTTGTTCGGTGCAGAGCAAACAACCCGGACCCATGCGGATTACCCCGTTCCGATGCTCAGCAGCGTAGCTGAAAGCTTGCTGCGGAAAGTGAAAGGAGTGCAAGCAAGGAGAGGTGGACCTGAAGAAGGCAATGAAAGGGAGAAATCAGCAGTGGTTCCGTATGTTCATGGATTGACCCACAACCTCATGAAGATTGGCAAGAGGCACGGGGTCCGGGTTGTTTGCTCTGCACCGAACAAGGCAATGAGCATGTGTGCCCGAGTCCACAGGCAAAAAAAGCAGCAATGCCAGATCGCACACCGAACAAGATTCAGCGAGTGTGTCAAAGGTGTGGTTTATAATATCCCTCTGGCTTGTGGCAAACAATATATAGGGCAGACGGGAAGGTGCCTTAATGATAGGATAAGGGAACATGCATCATCGCTATCAGGTGCCCCAAGCAGCAATCTAGCCCTGCATTGCAGAGACTGTAAAGAAAACAAAAAGGAAAAAAAGTGCGCAAGTGTGAGCCCAAGTTGCATGAAGTTCAAGTCATGAAAAGGTTTGCAGACCAAGTGACACGTGAGATCCTGGAGGCATTGGCGATACGGGAAACAGGACAGCGGTGCGTTAGTACACCATCAATCTCTCTATCAAGAAAAGAAATTTCCTTCTTGAACGAACCCCACGGGAGATAAAAGCAAGATCTTTTTGACAAGGAAACAAAAAGCGCGGGTTTTCCAATAAAATTTTAGTTGACAGTCAGCTTCGTCTACGTTCTACGTGTTCCTTTCTGTGTCTGCGTCTTGTTATTTCGGCTGTACCCACCAAGAATTATGAACCAACTAGCTCAGTTTTCTACTCTTTTAACGTTCATTTCTAGCACTCTGAGCGTTTCTTTATGTTACCCGCATCTTTTGGATCCGCAACAATTGTGCCATCACATCGCTTTCTTCACCTGTCGTGCCCGCTTCTATTCACGTTGCATCAAGAAGAACTTACTGTGTGAAGACTTGAAGCCAGTATTTGGAGAATTTTCGCCCTCCGAAGGACACGCAAGGAGAGTTATGAAGATCATCAGAGCTGAGTTGTGGCGACAAATCCGCTTATTCACCGGCTTCCTCAAGGTGAGGTGTTGTGACGAAAAATCTCATCGTTTTCATTTGGCCAACGCTAGGTTTAGCACGGAGCACATGTGGAATGTTTGGTTCCTACCGAGTTTGAAAATATGTATGCAAGGCCGGAAGAAGCATGCTACGACAAGCAAGAACCCAGTAGTTACAATAGGAGCTGTGCAGCTTTCACGTCCTTCAAAAGAAGTACTGGAACTTGGTCCAAAATTTGCCTTACCCCAAAACTTCACGCCGCAGAGAAGCTCGCCATTATAAGACGTGTCGCAACAAGAGCGAATGAAGAGGACGTTAGCCGGGTTGTGGCTGAAGGTGTTGACGTCTTGGCCCGTTCAAAACAACGCGGACATTGTAAGCATAGCTTTGAAAAGACTGTAAAGGAGCTTAAGGAGAATAACTTAAAGTTATGACTTTCAGATAAAGAGGGCGGCTTTGTAGTGCTCGATTCCGGCAGCTACAACACAAGATCATTAGAAGCCATCAACAAAAATTTCCGCAAGGTCGAGAAGAAAGAACTGAAGGAAGCTAAAAGAAGAGTCAAGGTGCTTCTTGAACAGAATAATATGAGCCGTTTGTATACCAAGGTAGAATCTACCAAGATTTGCACCCTGTCGGTGTTTTTCAACGCAAAAACACACAAAATTGGTACCCCCTTCCGCGCCATCGTTTCAGAAGCAGACACGTGGCAGAAGTTGGTGTCAGAGCACCTGTTCAAGCAACTTTCCCTGTTAAGGGTAGAAGATCCTTTTAGAATCTGGAAGTCGGAAGAAGTAACGTCTGAGATAAAAGAGTTCAAAACGACCGAAATGTACGGGTTCTCGATTGACATCGAAGAAATGTATTATTCAATTCCGCACAAGAAACTGATGACCATACTTAGAGAAACCATTGAAGAGCAGGGAGTCGTTTCTTTTCAAAACTCGGCCGGAGTGCCGGTGGAAGGGTTCCTAGAGCTGCTGCGCGCCTATCTTGGCTCTACGATCGTCGCTCATGAGGATTCCTTGTTCGTCCAAAAAAGAGGCGTCAGCATCGGCTCTAAGGTAGCACCACTACTCAGTGACCTGTACCTGGCCGCATGCGACAAGAGAATACAAGAATCTGTGAAAGAAAATCGCGTCACACGGATTTTTCGTTATGTGGATGATTTCTTGGTTCTGTGCAGAACAGAGGATTCAACGGACTTTGAGCGACTCAAGGATAGCGTACTGGAGACCTTTCGCAAAACCTGCCCAGAGTTGAAATTCACCCACGAGCTTCCAGCCAAGGATTCGCTGCAATTCCTGGACTTACGCCTTGAATTCCAACCCGGACACTTATGTTGGAGGTACGAGCCTAGGGCGAAGAAACAGTTTCTCCCTTTTTTCATCAAGCCATTCAAAGACCGTGAAAAGGGCAATATCGAGTGCTGCTCTCTTGTCAGCTCTGAAGAAATCGTGTGAGCATCAGATGGAGACAAGTTTTCGGCGGCAGATTGATAGGCTAAAACATGCGGATTACCCCGTTCCGATGCTCAGCAGCGTAGCTGAAAGCTTGCTGCGGAAAGTGAAAGGAGTGCAAGCAAGGAAAGGTGGACCTGAAGAAGGCAATGAAAGGGAGAAATTAGCAGTGGTTCCGTATGTTCATGGATTGACCCACAACCTCATGAAGACTGGCAAGAGGCACGGAGTCCGGGTTGTTTGCTCTGCACCGAACAAGGCAATGAGCATTTGTGCCCGAGTCAACAGGCAAAAAAAGCAGCAATGCCAGATCGCACACCGAACAAGATTCAGCGAGTGTGTCAAAGGTGTGGTTTATAATATCCCTCTGGCTTGTGGCAAACAATATATAGGGCAGACGGGAAGGTGCCTTAATGATAGGATAAGGGAACATGCATCATCGCTATCAGGTGCCCCAAGTAGCAATCTAGCCCTGCATTGCAGAGATTGTAAAGAAAACAAAAAAGGAAAAAAAGTGCGCAAGTGTGAGCCCAAGTTGCATGAAGTTCAAGTCATGAAAAGGTTTGCAGACCAAGTGACACGTGAGATCCTGGAGGCATTGGCGATACGGGAAACAGGACAGCGGTGCGTTAGTACACCATCAATCTCTCTATCAAGAAAAGAAATTTCCTTCTTGAACGAACCCCACGGGAGATAAAAGCAAGATCTTTTTGACAAGGAAACAAAAAGCGCGGGTTTTCAAATAAAATTTTAGTTGACAGTCAGCTTCGTCTACGTTCTACGTGTTCCTTTCTGTGTCTGCGTCTTGTTATTTCGGCTGTACCCACCAAGAATTATGAACCAACTAGCTCAGTTTTCTACTCTTTTAACATACACGATTCGCTGAGCGACCAAAGATTGCTCCTTCTGATTGTGAACAAGGCATTCCTTGTTAATAGAAAATCCCCGCTCGACAGACGCATCTCCATGCGAAAGAGACAGAATCATTTTCAAAAACGTGAAGAGTGCTTTGTTCGAACTACAGATGCCCGCCCAAAGGGCATCCAGCCTATGCGTGCTCCTATTGAAATTTTTTAATGTCGCTTGCGTCGAGGCTAGGGAGCATACATGCTTGTAGGACCGCATCGCCCGGTGAGCTTCTTCTCCTGTCATTCATTGCTGCTCCGTTGTAACTTCAAGTGCATCATTTAGACGCCGTTCCCAAAGATCGCGAATCAGCGCTCACGCGGGATCCAGAGATGACGATCCCCTCGTCAGCTTGAACCTCAACGGCGACCTCTCCACGATCGTTTTGGCGCAGTTCTTCACGAAAGTGGCGCAGTCCCTTCTGAACCCCAAGATAGCCGAATCTGAAAGTTTCGGGGCCTTTCAGAGCGCATTTTTCATAGCAAACCCAAGGTCCACCTTGGGGGTCGCAAGTACGTTCGCAGTCAGTTCTATGTCCACCTTGATCAACTTCAAAGGGCTGACCGCTGCCATTATTACTTCCTTCTTCACTATTCTACTCATTAGTGATCTTAGAAGGTTCTCCAATGCTGCGCCAAGAAATGGAAGCATGGGCGAGTCGGTCTGGAACTCAGCCTGGAACTCAGCCAGGAACGGCTGCAGTTTCTCCGCGATGCCAAGCATAAAGGTTAGCTTTGCAGACAGCAGAGGATCGCGAAAAACTGTTTCGACCACGCAGCAACTGGAGCTGGTCGGTCGGTTATCCTCGTTTCGGCACGACTCGACGTACACTTTTAGGTACGGCAGAATCTCAATAGCTCTTGAAATTACACGAACATTTTCAAGCCACCGCACAGCGCAAAACTTCATAGGGTAAATGTTGCTCCCGGTTATGCGTGCGTATGCAGCGCGTCGGGCAGGTATACGAGGGGCGTTCAATAAAGATTTCCCCTGACCCACTTCCGGTGGACGGAGAGCAACGAAACTTCGCAGATTTATTAGTACTTCTCTACATAGGTGCCACCCAGGGGCACACACTTCTCCCGTCTTTTTATGCAACTCTAAGCACCTCGCTTGTAGAAGTCGACAGGTTGCTCCAAAAGCCATGTTGTGACCTCAGCAATCAGAGTCTCATCACCTGGAAAATGCTTGCCCTTCAAATTTGACTTCACTGTTGGAAAGAGATGGAAGTATGATGGTGCGAGGTCGGGTGAATAAGGCGCATGCGGTAGAACTTAAAAGCCGCAGCAGCGTGCTTCCATCTGGGCAACATGTGAGTTCTGAACTGGGGCGTTGTCTTCCGGAAGGCGGACACCTTTGGTGAGCATGCCACGTCTCTTGCTATAGAGGGCCTCGTGCAATTTCCGCAGCAGTGAAGAATAGTATGCCCCAGTAACCTGGCACCCTTTGCTAGAAAATCCATCAAGACTACTCCGTGTTGGTCCCAAAAGACTCCGAGCATGACCTTGCCCGCCGAGGGCTGGGCGCGTGCCTTCTTTGGAGGCGGTGAGTCCAAGTGCTTTCATTGCATCGGCTAGACTTTAGTCTCCGGATCATAGTGATGGGCCCAGCTTTCATCCTGTGTAATCAGTCTGTTGAAGAAGTCCTCCTGGTTTCCATGGCATATGGTCAAAAGAGCCTGGGCGCATTCGACTCGTTCCTGCTTTTGGAAAGGCGTGAGCAGCCGGGGAACCCAGTGAGCGGATACCTTACGCAGATGAAGATGGTCCTAAATTATTTTTTCCACGGACCCCGCACTAATCTTGACATTTTCGGCGAGGTATCCAACGGTTACGGGGCGATGATCTAAAATGGCGGCCTCCACTTGATGGATGCTGTGTTCATCGATAGCGGAGTGGGGTCGTCCTGAAATCGGAGTAGTTTCCACCGAAATCCGACCACATTTAAATTGACAATGTCAGTTCCTCACTACATCATATGATGGGGAATCCTCCCCATAAACCTCTTTTATCTCATCGAACGTCTCCCTTGGAGTGCGGCCTTTCAAGTACAGGAACTTGATGACTGCTCTGTATTCCACTGCATTCATTATCACACCTCACACCACTTCACCACCTATAAAAGAAAGACCGTTATTACTTGAGAGTTGCACATTGGCACGTGACCTATACTGACTTGAGTCATTACATATGCGCAGTTTCAGCATCCTGCAATAAATAGAACTGAGTCAGGGGAAATCTTTATTGAACACCCCTCGTACATTTGAATAAGTTGTACAAATCCCGAGGAAATTCCACGAGTTGCCAACCTGTTGCCGCACGTCCGGTTTTGAAAGCGCCGTTCACAACATGAAGGCCACAGCTACCAACTTCGAGAATACGACGGCCGTCGCTGGATTCACAAGTTCTTGTTTGATCTTACGGAGAAATTCTGCATTTACATTTCGCCCATTTATTGAGATGTGAAGAATTTTTGATCGGGAGAGTCCATCTGTGGAAGTTTTAAAAGCGGACACCAATTCTTCCGCCTGCGTGCGCCCCAGAAAGCTTCACATCAAGTAGCGCGTTTTGACGCTCTGCTCTGCATCTGACCAAAAGCGAACCATCACGTCAATTTGCTCTCTTTGTGCAACTTTGTTTAACGATTTGTCAAACGCCACGACTAGCTAGGTGGGAGGCTTGGCTTACTTCCGACATGAAGTTCTCCTTGAAGAAAGGTGCGGGGCCATAGACAATAGTATATCCTACCTTGTCTTTGCCAAGCCGCATTTTCTTGGCTGTAGCTGATGATGGGAACAGAGAAGCTGATGCCGCGGCAGAACAGAGAGACATGTGCGTCACAACAGCGTTGAGGCACCACGTCACTTCAGCATTTACGACTTTAAGTCACGCTGAAAGATATCCTTTGCTGTACGGTCGGGCTCGATGTTCATCGCCGTAGTTGAAGCACTTGAAGGATGCGCAGAAACAGACGGCACTGGCTCAGCATTGGTCACAACGGTGGCCGGCGATGTCAAAAATGAGGCTACAGAGAGTGTCCCGGCTCCGGTAACGGCCAGTGGGTGCTTCTTACTTTCAGCGTGACTTGTCACCGCTCGTCTTCCCATGTTGCTAAGCGAAAACTGCTTTCTGCATAGCGCGCAGTGCGGTGCGTTTGGGTTACTTTCGATGGGCCTAATCCAGGCTGCAATTTCGCAATGTTTCGCATTCGTCCAGTCCTGGACGAAAGTGCACTTGAAGGCCGTCATGCTTGACACGTCGCACACAGCGTGCCTGCGGCACCAGAGCAGTCATTAAAACTAAGTTGGTTCAAAACGGCGCAGCTAAGTACAGACAGACTTCGTTGCTTCGCCAGCGTCGCCAGATCGCGATAAGGCGGGAAACTATTCTCCCCCCCTCCCCCCTCCTCCCAAAGCTGCGCTGCTTGCATCGCGTGTGTGCACCACCTGCGGCAGAAATGGACGCTTCCATCAGCGAGACGCGCAGGGAGGAAGAGTTCACTCAGAAACACAGCAAAACAAGGGGAGGCCGCTGGCCGTCGAACAGCGCACGTGCGGCCAATAGGAAGCTCGCGCTCTGTCTTCGCCCGCTCCGACCCTCAGGCCGCTCCCACCAGGACGGACGCTGAGGGCGCGCGAAGGGAGAAGACGGGCGCACATCGGCTCCGATTCTGATCGCTCCTTATTGCGGTCTGTCAACTCGGACCCCACGAATCTTGGCACCATCGTCTCCGCGAAGATCAGCGGCACAAGTGGGCCCCACTTCCATCAAGGTGGGCCCATTTTTGACGAAATTCTGAGATTTTGAAGCTTTCGCCCACCGCCGCGGCGCTAAGCCTAACGGCGGCGGGGCGTTCGCCGGCGTTCGCCAGCCCCGGCTGGGGATTCCCCGGCGATGGCGGCTCCAAATACGGTTACCGGCTATGATCCGCTGTCCATGCAAGTCGTACGCATGGAAACCATTCAACCCGAAGACCTTCCAACATCGGAAGATGACTATTTGGCAGATATGGTCAAAATCTGGAGACGCCGGCAGAAGACGAACGCTCCCAAGCCAACTGGAGCCGCCGCCCAGCACCAGGCGACAGTTCGGTCCCCGCACGCTTCGCAAGGAAGTGTCGGTGGCGCGGCTTTGAAGGGCGCAACTTGCAAACCCCAGTGGCGGCCGCAGCAGACGCCGCGCATTGGACGCGACGACCTCATCGTGGTGCTCAAGCCACGCAAGACGCTGGATCTGAAGGCCACCTTCGCTGCAGGTGAAGCCGGAGTTGCCGTGCGCAACATCATACGGGACTGTGGAGAGGTGCAACTCTCTGTATGGCCCGTGTGGGACCAAAATGTGCTGGTGTGTGGCGTGAACTCTGTGCCAGCCGCTGAGAAGCTCCTCGGCGATGTCACGCTGACGGTCGGCGACCGCCAGCTTCAGTTTCGCGGGCACGCCAAGGCTTCTGGCGAGGTCTGCAAGGGAGTGATCAACGTTCACCCCGGCGAAACGTCGGCCTCCCTCAAGCAGAAGCTGGAGTGGAGACACGGAGAAATACTTTCTGTGCGCAAGCTGGGCGGCACCGCCATCGCAGTGGTCACCTTTCAAGGGAAGAAGGTACCCCGCCAAATCTTCTGCAGCGACCAGGGCATTCCTGTGAGACTGTACAAGAAGACGATCCCCGCCTGTCATCGATGCGGCACGGTGGGGCACCGGGCTGACATCTGCCCGCGGCCGCAGTCGGGACGCTGCGGCCTCTGCGGCTCTCAGGTGGCCACCACACCCAAGGGCATAGCACAACATGAGTGCACCCCCCGATGTCTGCTGTGCGCGGGTGCCCACTTCACCGGTGCTGCCGGCTGCGTCGGCAACTACCGGAAACCGATCAAGCCGGGACCATCACAGAGTCAAAGCAAGCGGAAGTCGGCTCAGAAGCAAGCTCCGCCCACCATGCCAAGGACAGCAAGTCCACTTCTGCGCCGGGCAAGTCCGGTCATGTCAAGACGGCTGTGAAGTCCGGGACTAAGGCGAGGTCGCCGAACTTCAGCGCTGGGGATTTCCCGCCTCTAGCGACCGCCCAAAACAAGGTGAGCGATTGGGCTAGGGCTGCCTCCGGGCCTCTTTCTCCCTCCCTCTCTCCTACGGAAGCCGCCCTACAGAGGCAAAATGTTGAACTTAGGCGCCAAACAGAATTCCTAGTGCGGAAAATCCAGCAGCTGGAGGCTAAGTTAGAGGGACGTAAAGAACCTCAAGCTGGTCCTTCCGAGCCTATAGAACTAGCCGAGCCGGAGGACCGAGATGAGAGTGCCTCGGTCGCATCTGGGCTGGCAAGCATGTCGCAGCAGTCGGCCAGCACAGTGGATGGTAGGCTGCCAATGGTGGAGAGCCGCCTGTACAACCTGGAGAGCGAAATTGATGCTCTGCCAGATAAAATCATGGAAGCGGTCCGGGACTCCATTCAGCAACTTCTTCAGGCCGAATTGGCAAACATCATGCCTGCTATAGTGGCACAGATTGCTGAGACAGCTCTCTCTCTCGTTCAGGACCAAATTGGAGCTCAACTCAGTCAAAGCCGCTCCCGCTCGCGGTCTCCGCGACCAGACCTCCGCAGGCGGAAGGTGGTCCTTCGCCAGGCCACAGGCTCACTAGAAAACATTCCGGCCGCGCTCGCTCCGGACGTGCTGGCGCCTCTGCCTGAGGCCCCATCACCTTGGGGGGTGGGACCTGGCCCCCAAAATTAAATAATCACGTTCACGATGGCTAGCCGACCCCAGCGGAAAGCCAACAACAATTCGGAGCAATTCGAGATCATACAGTGGAACTGCAGGGGTCTACGGAGCTGGAAGAAACGGTCACACCTCCAGCTCTACCTGCAGTCTCCCGGTACCGCACCGGCGCTCCTAGCTCTTCAGGAACCCGGCGCAGATGCTAAATTCACAGGGTATAGCTCGTTTCAAGGCGGTCCTACAACGTGCATCCTGGTGAACAAAGCGTACACCGCAGTCCCAGTAGACCTCGAACTGGAGACTGAACAGGAATACAGTATGGTCAAGGTCCTGCCGCTCAAGCGCCGCGACCCATCAATACATGTCCTTAACATTTACTGCCCCCCGCATAAGCCGCGCGTGACCTTCAACGAAATCTTCTACCGCGCGCTCAAATCGGCTGACAAGGAACCTCTAGTGATCGTTAGGGACTTCAATGCTCCAAGCCTACATTGGGGCTACCACTTTGAGAAGGCCAGAGGATGCAAGCTGGCGGAGCTCATCTCCACACTTCGTCTTACACTCCTCACGGATCCGTGTTGTCCCACACGTGTGGGCAACTCGGTTACGCGAGACACATGCCCTGACCTGACTCTCGTTACGAACACCAGAGACGCTACCTGGGAGAACCTGGGAGAGACTCTTGGTAGCGATCACTGCCCTCTCCGGGTCACTCTTCTGGCGAAGGCGGCTCGCAAAAAGTGGGGCCACACTAAATTGACCGATTGGCATAAGTTTCGAACAAAAGAGATACCTCCGGTGCTCTTTTCCGGCGGATATGCGGAGTGGGCAAAGCAATTAGACACAATACAAAGACAACACGTCACGACACTTCAGACCACTGAAGAGATCCCTGCAGTGGACAATCACCTCCTGCACTTGTGGGAGGCTCGCCGGAGTCTTACCAAACGGTGGAAGAAGCAAAAGCTGAATCGCAAACTTAAGGCTCGCATTGTCGACCTCACGGAGCTGGCTGCGGCGTATGCTGCCCAGCTCACCGATTCAAACTGGATAGAGAAGTGTAATTCGGCAGCGCGTCAGATGAGATCGAGAGGAACATGGCGCTTCTTTCGTAGTCTCATCGACCCCACTCAAACGAGAGGGGAGACGCAAAGACGGCTCCGGCGGGCTTTGCACGGGTACCAAGGTACGACGGCTCAACTCGCGGACACTCTGTGCGACAGATATCTCTGCCGCATAGAGGACCCAGTTGGGCCCGAGTACGAGTGCGCGGGAAAGCCGAATCCCGACATTGATGCCCATTTTGAGTTACACGACCTTAAGGCGGCTTTAGCTAAAATGCGGCGAGGTACGGCTCCGGGTCGGGATCGCATAACAGTCAATCTGTTGGCCAACCTCCCAGATTCGGCCTACCTCCACCTGCTAGGGTACATTAACCAGATTTGGGACGGGCGTCCACTCCCTCCCGAATGGAAGACCTCCTTGGTCACTTTCATCCCTAAGCCAGGCAAGCCAGTGAATACCGACAACCTGAGGCCCATCTCACTAACCTCTTGTGTGGGCAAGCTTATGGAGACGATGGTTAGGGATCGCCTCTCTCCACACATAGAGACCAAGGGCCTCTTTGCAGACACTATGTTCGGGTTCCGACCGCATATGTCAGCGCAGGACGTCCTCCTCCAGTTACACCGCTACATAATACGACCCACTGCCATGCGCCACAACGACAAGGCCATCCTTGCCCTTGATCTTAAGGGGGCCTTTGACAACGTTCGTCATAGCAGCATCTTGGCTAACTTGAGTACCACTGATTGTGGGCGCAAGGCATTCGCATATGTAAGAGACTTTCTCTCGAAGCGTCAGGCTTTCCTCAAGATTGAGGATGACGAATACGGACCATACACGATGGGTACACGGGGTACACCCCAAGGGGCGGTCTTGTCGCCACTTCTTTTCAACATTGCCATGATGCAGCTTCCCCACCAATTGGCCCGGGTGGAAGGCATTCATCACGCACTATACGCGGACGACATAACAATTTCGACTACCGAAGGGAGCCTTGGGGAAATGGAGGACCGCCTTCAGCGGGCCGCCACCATAACCGATAGGTACGCTATCGGCTGTGGTCTCCAATGTGCTCCCGCAAAATCGGAACTTCTGCACATCAGATCCGATCCTAAGGACAACACGAGTTAGCAAATCTCTCTGACGGGAGGCCCCATCAAAGAGGTCGGGGAGCTCCGCATACTAGGTCTGTTCATCCATAACAGGCTCAGCCCGGAATCCACTATTGCCAAACTCAAGCGCGTAGGCGAACAGGTCGGACGCATGATCCATCGCGTTTTTAACAAGCGCGGCGGGTTGCGAGGCAGGGACGCGCTTCGGCTCGCCCATGCCTTCGTGACCAGCAGGATCCTCTACTCCGCTCCCTACCTTCGCACTACGAAACAACAAGAAATAAGAATCGACACCATCGTTAGAAAGGCTACAAAGCGAGCACTGGGCCTTCCAGTGGCCACCTCCAATGCTAAGTTGTCGGCGTTGGGGGTGATCAACTCCTACCAGGAGTTACGAGAGGCCCACCTCGTGAACCAATATACGCGACTCTCGCAGACGGCATCCGGGCGCCGCCTGCTAGACCGCTTGCACATCCAACACGAGTGCACTCCAGAGGAGACGTGTCGGATTCCGGAGCTATGGCGTCACAAGCTCTGGGTCCCTCCACTCCCGCGCAACATGGACACACATACACACGAAGGCAGACGAGAGGCGCGCGCTCGGGCCCTCGAACACCAACACGGCATTTCACAATGAATAGCAGTGGTTCCTGATGCTAGGGGAGCAAAAGTGCACAAAACAATTCCTTTTAATCTTGAAGCCTGAGTGCGCTGATTTTGGTGACAATAAATATGAATTCACTCATTTATATCACTGAGCATAGAAATGTCTCCAGGACAAGAAAGGAAAACTTGTTCTTGTTTAAATCATTGTGTGTATATTCCAGCAGTGTTAGTGGCTGGAATAAAAAAGTGAGGATAAGTAGGTGTTTTTTTCAGTATCAACCTAAACAGGTACAGATGTCAAATATTATACCAGGTCACCTCCGTACCACCCGGCCCCAAGGCGGCGAAAAGCCCTCCTAGTGTGACGCATGTGAAAAGAAATTCGGCGAGAGGAATAATTTGAAACACTACAAGAAGGCATTTCACAATGAATAGCATTGGTTCCTCATACTAGGGGGTAAGAGTGCACAAAACAATTCATTTTAATCTTGAAGCCTGAGTGGGCTGATTTTGGTGACAATCAGTATGAATTCACTCATTTATATCACTAAGCATAGAAATGTTTCCATGACAAGAAAGGAAAGCTTGTTCCTAAGTAAATCTTTGCGTGTTTATTCCAGCAGTGTTAGTGGCTGGAATAAGTCAGGATAAGTATGTTTTTTTTTCAGTATCAACCTAAACAGGTACAGATGTCAAATATTATACCACGTCACCTCCGTACCACCTGCCGCCAAGGCGGCGAAAAGCCCTCCCAGTGTGACGTATGTGAAAAGAAATGCGGCGAGAGGAAAAATTTGAAAGACTACAAAAAGGCATTTCACAATGAATAGCAGTGGTTCCTGATGCTAGGGGGCAAAAGTGCACAAAACAATTCCTTTTAATCTTGAAGCCTCAGTGGGCTGATTTTGGTGACAATCTATATGAATTCACTCATTTATATCACTGAGCATAGAAATGTTTCCATGACAAGAAAGGAAAACTTGTTCTTGTGTAAATCATTGCGTGTATATTCCAGCAGTGTTAGTGGCTGTGAAAGGCCCCTGCTGTGAGCACCACGCCCTGTACCCTTTGTGCAGAAACCCCCTTTCACTTGGTGGAGGTGCGGATTTACTGCCTTCTTGGCACTTCAAGGCCGTCCGCTTCTGAATTTCACCATGCCTCAAGATTCTGAACAGCCGCCGATCCTTCTGCCACACACTACTGCCCCACAGACGCCGACAGTCGTCTGCGCTGGAGCTTTGCGCCAGCGCGACCCCGCTGTCTTCAGCGGTACTAGAGACCACGACGTAGAGGACTGGATAGCCTCGTACGATCGGGTCAGTACCCACAACAAATGGGACGATCCTCTAAAACTGAACAACGTCATTTTCTATCTCACGGACGTTGCGAATCTGTGGTACCGCAACCACGAGCCTGACATCACATTGTGGTCCGCCTTTAAGCGAAATTTCGCTGACGTCTTCGGCCGGCCTGCGGTGCGCAAGCTGCGTGCTGAGCAACGCCTGCGTGCTCGGGCGCAGCTGCCCGGTGAAAATTTCAGCAGTTATATTGAGAACGTGGTGGATCTGTGCAAACGTGTGGATGCTTCGATGCCTGAGCGCGCCAAGATCGACCACATCCTGAAGGGCATTGACGACGACGCATTTCAGAAGCTTCTCGCGAAAAATCCAGCCACCGTCGTCGACGTCATAGCACAATGCGAGAGCTACGACGAACTCTGTAAGCGCCGTCTTCTCACTCGCTCTCCACTCTCTCCCCAGGAACCTCTGGCCGCTTTGACGTCTGCCTCCGACCAATCGCTACTGCTGCCCCAGATCCAGCAGTATATTCGCGAAGAAGTTGCTCGACAGCTGTCTCTCATCCACCCGAGTACTGCCGCCTCCTCTCCTCTTGTGCCTTCCCTGCAGCGCGTCATCCGCGAAGTGGCCGAAGCTCTTCCTCCTCCACCTGAAGTTCCTTCCGTCCCTCCTTTGACGTACGCCTTCGCCGCAGCACATTATAGCCAATCCACCCATTTGGCGGCGCCCTTGACGTACGCCGCCGTGGCTGCACGACCTGCGGCGTTACCACCTCGTCAGCCTGTTCTGCGCCCGGCTCCGGCCCCACCAGCGGCTCCGATTCATCCTTCCCCTTCGCGCCACATTAAAACCCTTGGCGCACACCGGACAATCGTCCTATATGCTTTTGATGTGGCTTTCCCGGACATGTGGCCCGCCACTGTCGTCGCCGCATGTTCGCCCCTACAGCGGTTGCACCTCCTGCCTGCTCACCTCAGCTGCTCCGTTCTGTTCCACCTCCGAAGCCTACGCCACTGACGATCGTCCGTACACGACCCGTCGCCCCCGTCCCCACGTCGCCGTTCACTTTCACCTATGCGCCGTCGCCCTACATCTACTGACGAGGGAAACTAAATTCCGCAGTTCCCGAGGCAAGAACTACGTGCTGTTCGAACAGCTCAAGGCCTCAACTTTCTCCCGCGAACATTCTATTGGTTTCAGTCGATGGTTTTTCTGTGTACGCGCTTGTCGATACGGGTGCTGCTGTGTCTGTGATTCATGAGAGACTGTGCCGTCGGTTACGAAAAGTGACGACATCATTTTGTGGTTTGTCGCTTCGGACTGCTACCGAAGACAGGATTGCACCTTTGGCCGCATGCACAGCGCGGGTTGTCATTGCCGACATTTTGTACAGTGTTGAGTTCGCGGTCCTGCCGTGTTGTTCCCACGACGTGATTCTCGGGTGGGACTTCCTGTGAAAAAATAACGCCGTGATAGATTGCGCCCGCGCAGAGGTAGAATTTTCTGCATTGTGTGACGAACCGGCCGACCACCACCATTCCCTGTGTCCGCAGAAAATTACCGTAACTGAAGACGTCGACATCGCTCCGGAGGCTTCAGCGTTTGTATCCCTCTCGTGTCCTGCCACACCTGCCGTCACCGTTTTATTTACGCCGTCGGCTTCGTTCGTCCATCGCAAAAACCTGCCACTGCCGTCTGCTGTTCTCGATGTTCACGGAGGTCTCGCTACAATGGTTATCTACAATCCGTCTTCCTGCCCGCTTACCCTGCTGTATCGGGAATGACGCACGTGCCATGCCTGGTGCGGCGATTCATCGTGCTCGCCTAGATTAGATATGCGCCTTGGTTGCCACACCCCTTGCGGCTATAAAAGCACTGTACGTTCAGCAATAAAGTGCATTTGTTCGCTGGCCACCTCGACTGATACATGGTGTCAGAAGTGGGGTAGCTCACGTCGGGGGGGCCTGCCGTTTGAGGATAAGACTGCAGCGACCGAAACACGATGGAGCAACTGCTGAAGCTTCCTGAACCACTGCTGTTGTCTGGGAATATTGCCAAGAACTGGGAATTGTTCCAGCAGAAATTCGAGCTTTTTCTGGAAGCAACGGAATCTCCAAAAGAGCCCCGAACCACGGCCGCCAAAACAGCACTGCTGCTCAGCACTGCCGGAGACGACGCATTGGAGGTATTTAACAACTTCCTTTTTCTCGAGGGCGAGAACAAGCAAGATTATGCTACCGTTGTTAAGAAATTCAAGGAGTACTGCCAAGAACAACAGAATGAAGTCTATGAGCGGTACATATTCCGATCCAGAGTGCAAGGCGAAGGGGAGTCATTCGAGCATTTCTTGCGGGACCTCAGAAAACAAGCAAGAAGCTGCAATTTTTCGGGAATAGCTGATTCTTTAATCCGCGACCAAATAGTGTTTGGCACCAGTAGCCCACGACTGCGTGAAAAGCTCCTCAAAGAAAAAGACTTGACCCTTGCCAAGGCTGAGCAGATTTGCAAAGCGGAGGAAACAGCATCGCTGCATAACGATGCCTGGGCGCAGCCCGATAAGCACGTGGCGCTAGTCATGAAGCGGTCTGAGCAGGTTCGCAAAGCGGAGCACGCGCTGCAAAAAGAACCGTCGGCACAGCCCGATAAGCAAGCGATGCAAGACAATCAGCAATCTCGGAAATGCGCCAGATGCAACCGTTTACACGCCATACCCGGCAGATGCCCTGCGTTCGGCAAAACGTGTTTCATATGCCGAGGTGTTAACCATTTCGCAGCTTGCTGCAAAAAGGGCCCGCAAATCCGAGAAGTTGGCGAGGAGCAAGACAGCTTCGACATTCTCGATGTAACAGTCTCGAGCATCGACGCAAGAGCGGACTGGGTAGTACATGTGAAAGTAGCTGACCAGATGGTTAACTTAAAAGTGGACACGGGATCTCAGGCCAACTTGCTGCCCTACTCTATCTACCGACGATGCGCGCCTGCGGAAAGTGCTGCAAGTGGCAGAAAAAGCAGGCTTAACTTTCAACGCTGAAAAGTGCAAGGTTGGAGTGACTGAAATTAAATTCTTGGGTGACGTCATTAGCCACGATGGAATAAAGCCTAACCCAGCGTTGACACAGTCGTTGAGGGAGACTCCATGCCCAACGGATAAAGCCGCGGTCCACAGAATGCTAGGAGTAGCAAATTATTTCAGCAAGTACTTGCCTAATCTCGCAGAACGTACTACGCTTCTTCGCAGCGTCATCAAAAAGGACTCTGTCTTCGAGTGGACCGAAAACCACGCTAGTGAGTGGAGGATGATCTGCGACATGCTTAGCAGTGCGCCTCTCCTGGCGATTTTCAACCCAGCCAGAGAAACTAAAATCGTGGCAGATGCATCAAAGAACGGTTTGGGGGCTGCACTTTTACAGCGCCACGGTGAAAACTGGCGGCCAGTCGCTTATGCCTCGCGTCTAATGGCCAGCTCAGAGCAGAGGTACTCGCAAATTGAAAAGGAAGCGTTGGGGATAACGTTCGGCTGTGAAAAATTTCATCACTTCGTATACGGACGTAAAACTGTTATCGAGACTGACCACCGTCCACTGCTTGGTGTTGCAGCGAAAGGAATAAGTGATATGCCACCCAGGCTTCAACGTTTTTTCTTGAGGCTAATGGCTTATGATTTTGAACTGCAGTATGTACCAGGAAAGAGATTCTTTCTCGCAGACATGCTATCAAGGGCTTTAAGGACAGCGACCAAGGACTACTCCGACGACACGGAAGATGTGGAAGTCCACGCGGTTGCAGTCATGTCAACCTTGGTAAGCGCTAGAACACTGGCCCGTCTGGCGAAAGCAACGGCGGATGATCAGGACTTGCAGTCAGTGATGCGCTACATTAATGGCCAAGGTGACATTGTGGGAATAATGAAGCCATTCGCGTCCGAGCTGTCATTGATTAAAGGAATTGTATTTAAAGGCAGCAAAGTTGTAATCCCGAAGTCAATGCGAAAGGAAGTTCTTGAACGTATTCATGAGGGACACATGGCCTTGAACAAGTGCCAAGCAAGATCCAGGGGCCTAGTGTTCTGGCCGGGGCTGAACTCTGATATCAAAAACCTGTTGCAGAGTTGTGCGGTTTGCCGCAAATATACGTACAAACAGCAAAGTGAGCCTTTTATGATCAGACCTACACCGGCCCATGCATGGTACCGCGTAGGCGTCGACATTTTTCAGTACGGAGGGAGCTCGTACCTGTCGGTTTTTGATGCCCATTCGAACTTTCCGGAAGTGGAGAAGCTGACTCGTACGACATCCAGTGCCGTAATTGAGAAGTTGAGCGCCATCTTTTCAAGACACGGCATTCCAATGGAAGTCCACACGGACAACGGGCCGCAGTTTTGTGTCTTATGAATTTGCTCTCTTTGCATCCAGGTACGACTTCAGCCACGTCACGTCGAGCCCCGAGTTCCCGCGATCGAATGGACTCGCTGAGAAGGGGGTTCAGATTGTGAAGAGAATCCTAAAGAAAACGGAAGAAACAAAAGAAGACTTCTGGCTCGGGTTGCTCAACTACAGATCCGCTCCACTCGAAGATGGCCGCTCCCCTGGTGAACTCTTGCAGGGCAGGAGGCTTCGCACTCTGCTCCCAGACTTCAGGCAGCAGCCAAGCATACCAGTATTCAAGCGAGCCCAGGCAGACACTCGGGGGAGAACGTTACCACCTCTCAACACCGGCGATGTCGTGAGAGTACAGGAAAAGACATGGAATCGCCGCGCTCAAGTTACCGGAGAAGTTGCTCCAAGGTCTTATCGAGTAGTTACCGAGGACAACAGAGTGCTACGTCGCAACCGACAGCATCTGCTTCCAACTGGTGAGCTGTTCCAGCAAGAAGCCCCCGAATGTGAAGACCGGGAGAGCGAACGAGCGTGTGAAGCACTGCAACCCACGGCACCTGCTGCAACTGGAGAGTCGCCTGTGAGCTCCGAGAACATTCCGCAGGCGCCGCCGCCCGTGACTACGACTGGACCGACTGTGAGCTCAATGGCTCCGCAGGATCTTGCATTGCGTCGATCTACCAGAGATAGGAGACCACCGCAGCGTCTGCGGTACGACCGCAATTTCAACCAAGTACTTGGCGTCTCTTCTCCACAGGAGGGAAGATGTATCGGGAATGACGCACGTGCCATGCCTGGTGCGGCGATTCATCGTGCTCGCCTAGATTAGATATGCGCCTTGGTTGCCACACCCCTTGCGGCTATAAAAGCACTGTACGTTCAGCAATAAAGTGCATTTGTTCGCTGGCCACCTCGACTGACACACCCTGCTACGTGGCGAGTCTCCTGGTTCAGTTCAACCTGCCCACCTTCTCTCTAACCTGGATGACCCTGTGACCTCCCGCAGTTCCTCCATCAATGCTCTTCATCCTGATTCGACCCCTGATCCGTTGCCCGATGCCTTCTTCCAAGCCGCCATCGACGACGCTCTTCCTTCCCCCTACCGGAAGCAGCTCTTAGCTCTTCTAGACACATTTCACTCCGCTTTCGACGTCGCTCACGCTCCTCTAGGCCGGACTTCCACCGTCGCTCATCGCATTGAGAGCGGCTCTCTCCCGCCTTTTCGCCAGCGGCCATATCGTGTGTCGGCGGCAGAGCGCCGCGTGATTAGCGAACAAGTTGAGGACATGCTGCACCGAGGTGTCATCCGTCCGTCTCACAGCCCTTGGTCGTCGCCGGTGGTACTTGTCAAGAAGAAAGATGGTTCAATCCGATTTTGTGTCGATTACCGCCGCCTCAACAAAATTACCCACAAGGACAATTACCCTCCTCCCCGCATCAACAACGCTCTTGATAGCCTCCTAGGCGCTGAGTACTTTTCGTCCCTTGACCTACGTTCCGGCTACTGGCAAGTACCGACGGCTGCACCTGACAGAGAAAAGACAGCATTTGTTACACCCGACGGCCTCTACTAGTTCAACGTGATGCCATTCGGTCTGTGCAATGCTCCCGCCACATTCGAAAGGATGATGGACAACATCTTGCGGAAGTTGAAATGGGAGACCTGCCTCTGCTACCTGGATGACATTTTTGTCTTTTCCGCCGATTTCACCACACACATTGCACGCTTAAAGCAGGTTTTGACTTGCCTGACAGACGCCGGACTGCAGCTGAATCTCAAGAAGTGCCACTTCGGAGCTCGGCAGTTGACAATATTCGGGCACATCGTCTCCAAGGAAGGCATTCTCCCTGACCTGGCCAAGCTCCGTGCTGTGGCGCAATTTCCTAAGCCCGTTTCGCTCAAACAACTTCGAAGCTTCCTACGTTTGTGTTCTTATTTCCGGCTCTTCGTACGCAATTTGGCGTCCATCATTGCGCCGCTGACGAAGCTACTTGGCCGAACCACTGACATATCTGGCTGGTCGGCCGAGTGTGACGAAGCGTTCACTACCCTGCGCCATCTTTTGACTTCGCCGCCAATACTCAGACACTATGACCCCACAGCACCTACCGAGGTCCATACAGATGCGAGTGGCATTGGCCTCGGAGCTGTCTTGGCCCAACGAAAAGTTGGTTTTGAAGAATACGTAGTTGCGTATGCGAGTCGCGTGCTTACCAAAGCTGAATCCAACTATTCCGTTACGGAGAAGGAATGTTAAGCTATTGTATGGGCGCCAACGAAATTCCGGCCCTATCTATATGGCCGCCGGTTCGATGTCGTCACGGACCACCATGCGCTCTGCTGGTTATCGTCGCTTAAAGATCCATCCGATCGCCTCGCTCGTTGGGCTCTTCGCCTTCAAGAGTTTGACATCCGCGTCATCTATCGTTCCGGCCGTAAGCACATGAACGCCGATGCTTTGTCTCGGTCTCCCCTTCCCAGCGACGCTACCTGCTCCTCGGCGACCGATCCTGTGCTTTCGTCTCTTACCATCGCTGATATGCCGGCGGAGCAGCAGAAAGACCCGTGGCTTCCGTCTCTCATAGCCGCTGTGTCTTCATCACAAAACGTTGCGCCTTCTAGAACTTTACGGCGTCAAGCTCCGCACTTTACCCTCCGGGACGGCCTTCCATACCGCCGCAACTACATGCCTGATGGTCGGCGGTGGCTTCTCGCGATCCCCTGCCATTTACGATCTGAAGTTTGCGCATCTTACCACGCTGACCCTCAGTGTGCGCGCGCTGGTGTGCTGAAAACATTCGAACGAATTTCTCAGCGTTACTATTGGCGCGGCATGTACGCCTATATTCAAAAATACGTCCGATCTTGCATCGCCTGTCAGCGGCGGAAGACTTCCACTCCCCGAGTGACCGGCCCCTTACAACCACTCCCATGCCCAGCACGTCCTTTCGACCGCGTTGGCGTTGACCTCTACGGACCGCTTCCCTGTACGGTCTCCGGGAACCGTTGGATTATCGTCGGCGTCGACCACCTCACCCGGTATGCCGAGACAGCAGCCCTTCCTGCTGCAACTAGCCGCGAAGTTGCTACGTTCCTGCTGCACCATTTTGTTCTTGTCACGGCGCGCCGCGCGAGCTGCTCACTGACAGAGGCCGCGCCTTCCTTTCCCAAGTCGTTGAAGCACTGCTTGCCGAATGTCGCATCGTACATCGGACAACCACTGCCTACCATCCTCAAACTAACGGCCTGACCGAGCGCTTCAACCGTACTCTCGGAGACATGCTCACGATGTACATCGCAGCAGATCAGACCAACCGGGATGCCGTCCTCCCTTTCGTGACATACGCGCACAACACCGCCACGTAGTCCACCATCGGCTTTACCCCTTGGTTCCTTCTGTATGGGCGTAAGCCGTCGTCCACGATGGACACCATATTACCTTATACTCCTGACGCCTGCGAGTGGACGCCTCTCTCCGAAGTCGCAAAGCATGCAGAAGACTGCCGCCAGTTGGCGCGCTCTTTTACCTCCGAATCCCAAGGCCGCCAAAAGCATCGCGGCGATAACGTTAACGGGAAACACGTTTTTCCGGTTGGATCCCAAGTTTGGCTATGGGTTCCCCGCACACCACCCGGATTATCAGCAAAATTTCGCACAGAATACCACGGGCATTATCGCGTCGTCCAGCAAACGTCGCCAGTCAACTACGTCGTGGAGCCACTCAACCCCTCTTCGGACCTGCGCCATCGCGGTCGGGAAACCGTCCACGTCAGCCGCCTGAAGACTTACTAAGACCCGCTCCTCTTGCCCTCGCCATAGGTCGCCAGGGTGGCTCCTCATCGGTCCCGGGGCAATTGTAGCGAACCACGACGGCCGCGCCTGACACCGCCTAGGCCGATCGCTGCCAGAGCGCCGACGACGACGAAGCGTCGCTAAAAGACACGTGCCGCCGCGCTGCACGAGATCGCTTGCGTTGGACTAGCCGTCTTCTGCGCTGCCCACCGTTCTGCTCGCCGTTTTGTATCGCCTGCCGTGAACACCACGCCCTGTACCACTTCTGCAGAAACCCCCTTTCAGCTGGAATAAGTGAGGATAAGTGGGTGTTTTTTTCAGTATCAACCTAAACAGGTACAGATGTAAAATATTATACCAGGTCACCTCCGTACAACCCGGCTCCAAGGCGGCGAAAAGCCATCCCAGTGGACGTATGTGGAAAAAAATTCAGTGAGAGGAAAAATTTGAAAGACTACAAAAAGGCATTTCACAATGAATAGCAGTGGTTCCTGATGCTAGGGGGGCAAAAGTGCACAAAACAATTCCTTTTAATCTTGAAGCCTGAGTGGGCTGATTTGGTGACAATCAATATGAATTCACTCATTTATATCACTGAGCATAGAGATGTTTCCATGACAAAAAAGGAAAACTTGTTGTTGTGTAATCATTGCGTGCATATTCCAGCAATGTTAGTGGCTGGCATAAGTGAGGATAAGTAGGTGTTTTTTTCAGTATCAACCTAAACAGGTACAGATGTCAAATATTATACCAGGTCACCTCTGTACAACCCGGCTCCAAGGCGGCGAAAGTGTGACGTATGTGGAAAAAAATTCAGTGAGGAAAAATTTGAAACACCACAAAAAGGCGTTTCACAAACAGCGGCCGTGGTTCCTGCTGCCCTTAGTCAGTAGTTTTGCTAGGTACCATTTTCTATGCAAGCTAACGAGCTGAGTACCCTATGAAAGGTGTCAGTAGCTAACATGCATCATTAACTACATTCCAGTACAGAAGACAGCAAAAATTTGCTCAACTAGGGCCAATAGGCCAGCTTTCCAGGCATGCGCTTTCGAGGGGAAGGCTGTCTTGTGCATCAAAATTTACAGCCTTTGTTTAACCTTATCCTAAAACCTGGCAGTTCTCGGAGGTTGGCCATGTGCTCCCTGCTGGAGGTATGGGCTTAGCGTTGGCCTGATCACTAATGCTCCGTTTCGAGGACACCGCACGCTGTGCAGGGCTTCCTGGCCGACCTGTCGCCCAGAAGGACTCGGACACTGACGCACATTCGTGGTGCACCAATCAGCTGCAACCACTTCGTCTTCTTGGCGGCGGACGGACTGTTGTGATCGGGTCCCAGCCAGCGGAGACGGGCGAGCCGGGCTGGCGCCATCGGGCTACGCCTCCCAGTCAAAACGCACTGCAGGAATTTACGACAGAAAACCTCTATAGTCTGTCGTATTTTGGGCATGTAGTATTTCTGTAGTCTGTCTTCTGCAGTAACATATCTCTGTAGTTTGCCTTGTGTAGTGCATTTCTGTAGTGTGTTGTATTTCTGTAGTCAGTACCAAGTACGCTTTATTTGTCAATTAATATGCAGCTACAGAGCAGCAGTCCATGCATTCCTGCAGTACAGCCAGGAACAAAAACACCTCACTTGGAGCAAATCGACTATTTATTTACATATATACAGAATTTTTCTTCAGCAGGTCTCTCTTGTTCAGACTGTCCTAGCTGAAGAAAAAGAACAGTGATATATATAGTATGCATACACAACAAATGCATGTAAATGTTGCAAAAGTCATACAGTGGAATCTCGATTACGCATTCCCCTTTCATGCAACGACCCGCATTTTACGACAAATTGGCATGGGTCCGTCGTAAACCCATAGGAATAATGCATTAAAAGCCTCAATTATACAACTGAAGAACATGCACACCCCGCTTCATATGATGGCTGGCGGGAACCGTCCAGAATGGGAGAAACATTGGTATGCAGAGCTCTTTATTGGCAGAAGTGACGTCAACCAAGCTGTTTCCAGATAGAAATCAAGGCGGAGACGTGCATGCAACGTGTGACCAAGTGCACCATGGCCTGTAATGACAATTCTGTGGACGGCTAGTTCGTCGGCGTCGATGCACCAACTATTACTTCGGCGGGTGAAAACAGCACGAAATTTTACGGCGTACCGATGAAAGTGCGTCAAGTACTCTTCGCCCATATAAAGCAGGTTCGGGCCAGAGAAAGCTGAAGGCGCAGCCAGCGTTAGCTGCGTCCATGTGCTCTCGCTAAGAAGGAAGGAAGGCGCAGTTAATGGAGAGCAGTAGTGTTTATTACACAGTAAGATGCATTATAAAACACCGCAATAACCCCCAGACGTTAGTACAACTCATAGCCCTGCCGTGCAGCACCCAAGAGTATAGGTCCGCGAAGCTACGCGTTTGAAGCAAAACTACCCACCCGTTCGCGGCGGAGCTAAGGGCGCTCGCAGGCAGTCGTGCGACACAACACGAAGATGTTGAGTTGCTGCTGTTTAACGTTCGTGCAGAAACACTGACTGTTTGTTTGCCGAATTTCTGGCTTCTCGGCGTTAGGTGTGCTTTGGTTTGCTAACAAAACGGGCGACAAGCCTTCTGCCACAATAAAAGAGTTCACAGAAGGATGTACAGATCTGGAGGATATAATTTATTGAGAGGTAAAAATACGAAGCGCGATATGAAAACAATAATAGAGAAAGAGCTGGAAAGTGAGAGTCTATGAACCGCATTAATGTAAAATTTTGAGGTCATTGGTGCGAAGATTACCGTCAAAAAAACCTTGCTTCTGTGAGAGCTAAAAATTACCAGCTTTAACAAGAAAGACAGCAAAATGCAAAAGAACTGAAAGAATTCAGGAGCGAGGTTACTGATCTTTAAAATATAATCGGAATATCAGCATGGAAATTAGAGACATTCGCCTAGCACAAGACGAGATAATTTTTCGACTCAGTGAATGTCCTTTGCTCTTTCCTGAAATCAGATATTCAACAAGCAAACATAGATATGCTCCCAGTACCATGAAAGCACAACTGCACAAAACACATCTAAGTGTACCGAGACATTCGCTTCTCAGAAGGTCAGGGACCGTGTGCTGAAAGCCGATAACAGCCGGCTGAATACACCCATTTTGAGGTTTCAGGACAGTCCTCCTAGATTAATAAAAAGTGCTTTAGTCCGGCAAATAATATTCTTCTAGGGAAAGCTGTGGTTGTAGAAGAAATAAATAAATTGATTATTTAGGTTCATAGTAGAGTGTAAATTCTTTATGAAGAATGTAGAATAGACAAAGTTACTTTTTGTGACACGTAGAAGACCTGACCACAGTTTTCATGTCATGGCGTATACCATCGCCAAAATAGCACAAGCCAAGCCTCCCTTGATGTCTTATCCATTCCGCATTACATGTGAGATGCACCAACGAAAGTTGTGAAAACCTTTTAGTTTACCTGCTCCAGCATTCTTTCCTTAATGCCGTAAAAGCCGTCACAAAAACTCGTGTGAAGGAAAAAGAATCCATCTTTGTACCGGGTTACGAAATGCTTTCGCAGGCCAGGTGCCGTCGTTAATCTGGCTGTGGCACCGCCTTTTTTTGTCAAGGTTGAACTCGGCTACCCAGTGAATTTGTAAAAAAAAGCACTGTAGCAATGTAACTGAAGCCCTTAATGTTAAGCTATAGTGTGGCATCATGACTGGCGATGTGTGCCCAAGACATGCCATCATGACGGCCTTTATTCCAAACACCTTCTCCGGAAACCGTATTCTTAAAGCCATTTTCTTTTAGGAATGTGCGGTTTTGCTCGAAAATTGCTTACTTAACAGGTGTGAATCCACGCCCATTGTTGCAATTCCGTGGACATAATGTCATTTAAATGCAGGTTGTTCCCCTTTTTTTCCATCAGAGCCGTAGCAACTCACCACCCTATTTGCACTAGTTAGACGGAGCCTTGAGCAAGAAAAGAGCGAACACGTTGGCCTAAAAGGTTTACACGATTTTAGCTCCAATAGATGGCGCATCGGTCGGGTCATGTTCGCTATTCACCTGTGAATTTCTTGTTGCAGGGCGTCACTGAGGTACATAAGATTCTCTTTACATAATCTAAGATAGGGGTTGGGTTTTATCGTATACTTGCACCGAGTAGATGGGCGGAAGCATTCTTCGCCTCTTCTTTCTGGCATGGGCATGCAACTGCGTGTCTCGCTCTTCATCTTCACACTCTCTCGCCACTCGGCGCCAGCTCGCGCGACGCCCTCCTCTTATTGGCTACGCTGGCGCAACGCTCCTCCGAGCTTACCCAAGCGTCCTCATTGCCTGCAGCTTGCACTTGCGCCTGCGATCTAACCCGAGCTTACTTGAGTTACTTGGAGGCTTCACAGGATTCTTGACTGGGTTTGACCCTATGAAGTAGTGCTTTCGCAGAAAAATGAATTCGAAATGCGTTTAAGAACACACAGCTTCCCATTAATGCCATCGTTGCCTGCTAATGCATGGCGAATGTAATCATTTTGACTGCATTGACTACGAGGGAATAACCCTATTCATAGAGTGAACATTCGGAACACAGCAGCAAGCTACTGAGCAAAACGAACCCATTTCTGGTCATTGCAATTTTTGCCAGGGCGTCAGCGTTGCATCCAACACTGCAGCTTTTGTTCATGATCATCATAATCATCAGCCTGACTAAACCCACTGCGGGGCAAAGACCTCTCCCATGTCTCTCCAATTAACCCTGTTCTTTACCAGTTGCGGCCACTGTATCCCCGCAAACTTCTTTATCTCATCCGTCCACCTAACTTTCTGCCGTCCCCTGCAACGTTTGCCTTCTCATGGAATCCACTCCGTTACCCTTAAGGACCAGCGGCAATCTTGCCTTCGCATTTCATGCCCTGCCCAAGCCCGCTTCTTCCTCTTGATTTAAACTAGGATATCATTAACCCGCGTTTTTTACCTCACCCACTCCGCCCTCTTCTGATCTCTTAAAGGGGTCGTGAAATGCTTTCCGAAAATTTTGAACGACGTGTGTATTTGGAATTCTGACCCTTCATTCTATAGTATACCTTGGTTAGTTACATCGTCCGGGTTGATTGAATGGATAAAAAAAACTAAATTTTGGTTTCCCAGCACGCGTCCCCCTCAACTCACAGCAAACGTCATCTTAAGAAGCCAATCAGAGGCTTCGGTCGTCAACATAACAAGGAGGTTTAACGAGGCCTGTTGAGCCATAGGTGACCGCGGTCACAGCCCCATCTTGCCTCGAAGCTGGCGTCATAGTGACTCCACGCCAGGTAATTTATCACAATGACGTCACGCCAGGCTGCACCGTCGCCTGCTCAGTACGGAGTCTGCTAGCAGACACATGTGCGAAAACTTGGCCGGCGCGCCGCACCAGTCGCCACTTGCGAACTGCCGCCTACTGCAAGAAGGGGCACACGGAGCGGGAAGCATCTTTGCGCCACTAGACTCAAGCCCGGCTCACATCCGGTGTAACACTGCCACCGCACACCAGCGCCTGCGCGCAGCTTGGCTACTGAAGTTCCCACCAGAAAAGACAAAATAGACAAAATAAGACAAAATAGACAAAATAGCGGCGACAAAGCATAAATGCCTATGTAGCGCGCTTTCGGAAGTAACCTGGGTTATAATAAAAGGCCTCCTCTTGGCATCCCTTTACAGCCAACAGCATCATCTCACAACAAAAAATATTGTCATTTCTGCGGTGCGCTCGACAGCGGAGCTAGCGGACGCCAGGCGCGCGAGCTGGACCGCAACGGCCGGGCAGCGTAGGCTGAGCGGCGTTTGTGGCAAGAAATTTGCTCGTATTACAGTTGCTGCTTCTACCAGCAACTCGGCCTTGCTCAACGATCCTCAAACGTGATCTATTTTTGACACTTCTTGCTCCTAGAGTTTATTACTTACGTTAAGAGCCATCTTTAGCTCATTTTTATGACGCCAGCGAACGGGATCCAGGCTTGCCGGCCGGCCTACAGGCTCGATGTGTTTCACATTCGCACCAGAAAAGACAAAACAGCCATGTTATCAGAAAGGCTGCCTGCTATATTGGAGCAATGACAGCATGCCGAGCGTTCGGCAATGACGACTCCTGCGGGCGCGCCCGGCGATGAACTACGAGGCTCCCCGGCGGCCCTGGTCGTCGCTAAGCCTACCTGGTTTCGCATCTATACCGCAGGTGAGGAAGCTTCTGAATTGGTCATCACTGTAAAAGGTACAACCCTCGTCACCCCTTTAAGTCTGAACCTGCCCCATTATAAAATAAAGCTGCGCTCGATTTCCGCGACGCCTTCACCAGCGGAGCTAGCAAATGCCAACTATGCGAGCGGCGACCAGGCCGGAAATAAAGTGGTCATGGGATGAAATTCGCTTCTATCGCAGTATTCAATACCGCCAGCAACTCTGCATTGGCCAACGATCTTCAAAAATGGTTCATTTTTGGCATTATACTATCCCGGGACTTGTTATGAACATAAACAAATAATACTAGCGTGTTTTTCTGACGACGGCGGCTGACAGGCCGGCCCCGAGAAACGCGCCCGAAGGGCATTATGACACTGACGCTCTGCGCGCTCGCTTTCTGTAGCCTGTCAGTGCGACGCTCCGCGTGCGGCCTGTCATTGGCATCGGTTGGGCGCAGGCGGCGAGCTGCTTGCGGTCGTTGTTATAACGTTCGCAATGGTGCGTCGCGCGCCCGGCAAGTAGCAGTCATGCCGAGAGCCCGCGACACTTCTACCTCCGGGAGCCCGGACCGTGAACCTCCCGAACCCGGTCGTGAACTCGACTCCGCAGCTCCAACGCAAACGGTGGGTTGACTCGCAGCCCTGTCCGCAAATTATGCCTTACCCTCTTAACGCTTCTGGAGAGCATTTTTCTGCAGCGAAGAACAGAATCGCGGAGCCGATCGATGCGCGCCGCGATAGCTGACTCGTACGTTCGTAATGAGTTCATGTAAACAGAGTCGTCGAGATGGGCTGACCTCGCTCAGCTCGATTCTCTGACTCAAACCACCGCTGTCAAGAAACATCACCTAGATAGGTTCACATAAGCAAGACTATATGGAGCCGTTGATACTGAAGCCACAGAGGATGCAGAGCAGAACCGAAACCGAAACTGGTCCCAGGTCAGTGATTCATGTATGACCACGCGCTGCAGCTTAACGTAGTACAATTACATGTGCAAAAAACTGGAAAACTTTGTTTTTCTTTCTGAATTTTTCATAAAGCTATTTTTTTTAGGGCAAACGAAAGCTACAGATATCTTTACGTTTCTAAAGATCTTAAAATGACGTAGTCGAGTAATGCGCGTGCCGGCCTACGGTGGCGCATGGTCCTTTCATGAAAGCGAAAAGGCAGCGATTTCGAACGGGCTTTATTAAATGCAGACTCAATATTGAGCCGAAATATTTCGGAATTAGTATGTCTAACGTTTGTGAAAGCAGTAAATATTAAAACCGGGCAGCTTCATTTTCTTTTCACAACCCCTTTAACGTTACACCTATCATTTTTCTTTCCATAGCTCGCTGCGTTGTATTCAACTTAAGCTGAACCCTCTTTGTTAGCCTCCACGTTTCTGCCCCATGGGTGAGTACCGGTAAGATACAGCTCTTGTATACTTTTCTCTTGAGGGATATTGGCAAACTGTCATTCATGGTCTCAGAGAACGTGCCATATGCGCTCCACCCCATTCTTATTCTTCTAGTTATTTCCCTCCCGTGATCCGGATTTGCGGTCAGTACCTGCCCTAAGTAGACATATTCTCTTACTACTTTCAGCACCTCGCTACCAACTGCGAACTGCTGTTTCCTTGCTAGGTTGTTGAACATTACTTTGGTTTTCTGCATGTCAATTTTTAGCCCCGCCGTTCTGCTTTGCCTATCTAACTCATTGATCACGCTTTGTAGTTCTTGCCCTGAGTGGCTTAGCAAGGCAATGTCATCAGCGAATCGCAAATTACTCAGGTATTCTCCATTAACTCTTATCCCCAACTCTTCCCATTTCAGGCCCCAGAATACCTCCTGTAAGCAGGCGCTGAATAGCATTGGCGAGATCGTGTCTCCCGGCCTGACACCTTTCGTATTGGAATTTTATTCCTGACTTCATGGAGAACTATAGTAGCTGCGTGATCGTTATAAATATTGTTGCGGGAAAGAATATATTTACAGATTTTTACAAATAGAAAAGAACAGCTGCGGCGGCACCGAGAACACAGTCCGAACTTCGTTGTCGTCTTCTACACTTCCCACGCTCTTGGTCGTCGTCGTCGTCTACCCGCTTCAGGACCCCCGGCTGCTGAAACGCCGTCTCGGCGTTAGGGCGGCGACGTATGAGCGTCGTGATAAGGTTTAAGGCGACAGACGTGGACGATGTTGGTGGTAGCGCCAGAGGACGATGGCGAGGTTTCAAGGGGAGCAATTTCATAGTTCACGTCGGTAACACGGCGCACGACACGGTAAGGGCCACGGTAGTGCGAAAGGAGCTTCTCGGAGAAACCGACGCTGCGAGAGGGCGTCCAGAGAAGGACGAGTGATCCTGGGGTATATTCGACGGCCTGGTGACGGCGGTCGTAGGCTGACTTTTGGGAAACTTGAGAGGCTTGGAGCCTACTACGTGCTATTTGGCGCGCCAGCGTGGCCTGGGAGATAGCGTCCCGAGCGTAAGCAGTGGTGGGGGCTGAAGAAGTCGGCATGAGTGTGTCCAAAGGCAAGGTGGGATGCCTATCAAACAAAAGGTAGAAAGGAGAATAGCCTGTTCTGTCATGAAGAGAGGAGTTATATGCGAATGTCACATAAGGCAAGGCTGCGTCCCAATCTCGGTGGTCTGGCGATACGTACATGGCTAACATGTCGGTGAGCGTGCGGTTGAACCTTTCCGTAAGCCCATTGGTTTGTGGGTGGTAAGCTGTCGCGAGCTGGTGCTGCGTGTCACACGAACGAAGAATGTCGTGAACTACTCTGGATAGAAAATAACGACCGCGGTCGGTGAGCAGTTGACGAGGGGCGATGTGGTGAAGGATGACGTCTTGCAGAAGAAAATCGGCGACATCGGTAGCGCAGCTGGACGGCAAAGCACGCGTGATGGCGTACCGAGTCGTATAATCAGTGGCGACAGCGATCCACTTGTTGCCGGAGAGGGACGTCGGAAAAGGGCCAAGAAGGTCGAGGCCAACACGGTGAAAAGGTTCCGGAGGTATGTCGATGGGTTGCAGAAGACCGGCAGGCAGAATGGAGGGCCTTTTCCGACGTTGACACAGGTCGCAAGCGGCCACGTAATGCTTGACGGAACGATAGAGACCAGGCCAAAAGATGCGATGCCGCACCCGAGCGTACGTGCGGGACACGCCAAGGTGACCGGCTGTCGGCAGATCGTGCAGTTCTGCAAGGACAGAAGAGCGTAGACGTTGGGGTATCACGAGCAGGAGCGGGAGGCCATCGGAGCGTAGGTTTCGGCGATACAAAATGCCGTTCTGGAGTACATAAAGGTTCAGAGATGGAGATCGGTTTGCAGAACGGATGCCATCAAAGATAGGTCGTAAAGATGAGTCGTGACGCTGTTCGTTGGCAATATCAGCAAGATCGGAGATAGCTAAGAGGCAGGGCAGGGTCTCAGCGTCCTCTAGGTCAGGTGGTTCCACAGGGTATCGGGATAAGCAGTCAGCGTCCTGGTGATGGCGCCCTGACTTGTACACGACGGAGTATGAGTATTCTTGGAGGCGCAATGCCCAGCGACCAAGGCGACCGGTGGGATCTTTTAGTGAAGACAGCCAACAGAGAGCGTGGTGATCAGTGACAACAGCGAATGAACGGCCGAACAGGTAGGGTCTGAATTTAGCTACTGTCCAGACAAGGGCAAGGCACTCGCGCTCAGTAATGGTGTATTTTTGCTCTGCGGCTGAAAGTAGGCGGCTGGCGTAAGCGATGACTCGATCTTGACCGTGTTGACGTTGGGCTAGGGCGGCGCCGATGCCATATCCGGAGGCGTCGGTGCGAACCTCTGTGGGAGACGACGGGTCAAAATGTGCTAAGATGGGCGGAGTGGTCAGCAAATGGACGAGGGATGAAAATGAGTTCTCTTGAGCAGGGCCCCAGGTAAAGGGGGTGTCGTTCTTCAGAAGATCGGTGAGGGGCCGAGCGATGCCGGCGAAATCTTTGATAAAACGGCGAAAATACGAGCACAAGCCGACAAAGCTGCGCACATCTTTCGACGACATTTGGAAGAGGAAAGTCCTTCACAGCTTGAATTTTGATGGGATCTGGGCGTACACCAGAAGCGTCAACGAGGTGTCCGAGAATAGTGAGTTGGCGACGACCGAACTTGCATTTGGATGAGTTCAGCTGAAGTCCAGCGTTCCGAAACACTGTCAGAATATTGGAGAGGCGCTCGAGGTGCGTGGCAAAAGTAGGCGAGAAAACCACAACATCGTCTAGGTAATAGAGGCAGGTGGACCATTTAAAGCCACGAAGAAGGGAGTCCATCATTCGTTCGAAGGTAGCCGGGGCGTTACAGAGGCCGAACGGCATGACTTTAAACTGGTATAAGCCATCAGGCGTCAAGAAGGCGGTCTTCTCGCGGTCCTTTTCATCAACGGCAATTTGCCAGTACCCCGATAGAAGATCAATTGAAGAGAAATATTTGGCGCCGTGGAGGCAATCTAAGGCATCATCGATCCTTGGGAGTGGATGTACGTCTTTTTTTGTGATGCGGTTCAAGTGCCGATAATCAACGCAGAAGCGCCAGCTGCCGTCCTTCTTTTTCACCAGGACGACTGGTGAAGCCCAAGGACTTGACGAGGGCTCGATGATGTCTTTTGCGAGCATCTTGTCCACCTCTTGATTTATGACGGTGCGTTCGGCGCTGGACACTCGGTACGGACGTCTGCGGAGAGGAGCGGAATCACCGGTGTTTATGTGATGCGTCACCACAGAGGTCCGAGCCAAAACACGGCTATCAAAGTCGAAGATGTCGCGGAAAGATGATAAGAGGCACCTGAGATCGCGAGCTTGCATCGGCGGTAGGTCAGAAGCGATCATGTCGGCGTAGTCGTCCGTTGGGTTCGCTGTTGATGGGGCCGCAGGCAACCGGCATTGCTGAGTGGAAGGTAAGCAGCTGTCCACCACTGATATCACATATTCGGCAGCAGGGCACAGCGTAGCGAGTGAGATGCCTTGCGGGAGCGGTTGGATGGATGAACCAAAGTTCAGGACCGGAAGGTACGCTCGGTTGGCCGACATTGTAAATACAATGTGTGGAAGCGCAATGCTGCGCGTCAGGGCGACGTCAAGTTCCGGAGTGACTACGTAATGACCATCAGGTACAGGGGGAACAGATGAGAAAGAAATGTAAGTTGCGGCTTGAGGCGGCAGACGGACAAAGTCGACAGCACAAAGACGGTGTATAACTGGGGACGGCGACTCAGCAGAAAGAGGAAGGTCAAGCTGAACAACATTAGTGGCGCAGTCAATGAGGGCTGAATGCTCAGACAGGAAGTCGAGGCCAGGAATGACTTTATGAGGGCACTGGTCAAGAACAGAGAACAGAACGGATGTACGGCGGCCGGATATAGTCACACAGGCTGTGCATAGTCCAACAACATGAGGCGTTCCGCCGTCGGCAACGCGGAGAACGGCTTTGGGTGCAGGGGTCGGTACTTTTCGGAGGCGGCGTCGTAGGGCTGAACTCATGACGGATACGTGCGCGCCTGTATCGATCAGGGCTCTCACAGGCACTCCATCGACATGAATGGCGAGCAAATTATGGTGTGCGCGAAGGGCTAATCGAGGATTTTGGGACTGGGCCTGTACGGCAGCATCACCTCCAGACACTGCAGCGTCTAGTTTTCCACTTGCGAGCGTCCGTGGGGGCCAGGAGAGGAGCGACGGCGTTGGGGCGAACGAGACTGTCGACGCAGGGGGGACGGGGAGCGGCTGGAGCGGGGAATCTGGCCGTCGATTGTAGCACTGTGCTGGGCTGGAGGGGGCGTGTAGTGGCTGGGCTGTTCGTCGTCGCGGTGGGAGCTGAGAGGACGGTATGTGCTGCGACGGGCCCAATAATTTCGACAGTGGCGGGAGATGTGGCCAATGCGGTGGCAATGGAAACAAATGGGCCTGTCGTCGGTTGTCCGCCAGTCGTTAGGGTTTCGGCGACGTGGAGTGAAGTACGAAGGTCGTCCAGGAGCAATCGCAGTGATCTCGGGTGGTGGTGAAGACCGTACAGGGCTGACGGGTTGGAAACCAAGGTTGGCAAGCTCTTGGCTGACGACAGCTTGTACCAGAGAGATGGTAGGCAAGCGGTTGTCGCCATCATGTAGATGCAGGGGGGCAGGGGATATAGCTTCGAGCTCGCGTCGGATGATGCGGGTCACATTTTCTGGGGGCGCTGGAGTTTCCCGGTGTCGCAGGTCTTCACATGAAGAAGTCGCAGCCGTGTTGGGGAGGCGTATGTACGGCTGGCTAATACGCCTGCTTTTGGCTTCCTCGAAGCGTCGACATTCCTTAATAATTCCGTCGACTGTAGTGCAGCTCTTGTAAACAAGCAAGTTGAAGGCATCGTCGGCGATTCCCTTCAACACGTGGCCGACTTTGTCAGACTCGGGCATATTGGCGTCAACTTTGTGACAGAGGGCCAGCACATCTTGAATATACGACACATAGGACTCCGTAGATGTTTGAGCTCGGGAGGCGAGGTCCTTCTTAGCGGCAAGTGTTCGGCCGAGCGGCCGTCCAAACAACTCGCGGAGTTTCTCTTTGCACACGTCCCAGCTGGTTAGATGGTCTTCGTGGGTCTCATACCAGACCCGGGCGGTGTCCTTTAGATAGAATATTACATTTGCGAGCATAAGAGTCGGATCCCAGCGGTTGTAGGTACTCACTCGCTCGTACATGTTGATCCAGTCGTCAACGTCAGTGTTGTCGGTACCACACAATGTCCCAGGGTCACGAGGGGGAGAAAGAACGAGTGATGTCATGGCCGGGGCTGAGGTTTGCTGGGAGGCGTCTTGGGTCATGATGAGTGAAGGCAACTGGCGGCCGCTGCGGAGCTCCGTCGTCGGTAGTCGTCGGTAGACGTAGGGGAAAGCCGCACCTCCACCAAATATGTTGCGGGAAAGAATATATTTACAGATATTTACAAATAGAAAAGAACAGCTGCGGCGGCACCGAGAACACAGTCCGAACTTCGTTGTCGTCTTCTACACTTCCCACGCTCTTGGTCGTCGTCGTCGTCTACCCGCTTCAATATCTTCCAACATTTTCACATAACACTCTTCCACAGCCTGATTCCGCAATGCCTTCATGAAAGCTGAGGTTTCCACTGAATCAAATGCTTTCTCGTAATCAATGAAGGCTATATATAGGGGTTGGTTATATTCTGCGCGTTTCTCTATCACCTGATTGATCCTGTGAATGTGGTCTATTGTCGAGTATCCTTTACGAAAGCCTGCCTGATCATTTGGTTGACTGAAGTCTAGAGTTGTCCTGACTCTATTAGTGATTACCTTAGTAAATACCTTGTAGGCAGCGGACAGTAAGCTGATCGGCCTGTAATTTTTCAGCTTTTGTTACACCTTTACAAACACGAAGTTACCGCTGGATAACGAGCTGGACGGTGCTCCATGCGCTGGATTACGAGCCACGAGGAGTGTGTTAAGAGTGTCGCATCTGGCCTTGCGCAGATATTTGATAGTAGCACTGCCCCTCTCCGTCCAAATCATTGCGGAATTGGTATAGGTGGTGTCCTAGGTGGTGTCCGCAGTAAAAGACGAGTCTAACTTGTCAACGGCTCTTTGCTAAACGAATTCATAGATATTCCGTTGATCTCAAAATTGGCACTACTTGGTGCCAAAAGTATAATTCACGATATAGAAAGATCACTGCCATTGTGCGAAATTTTCTTCTGATAACTGTAATGATTGACTCCATACGTGGCATGCTTAGCAGTGTTTTCGCTATTGGCTGTAGTCGATATAGTGATCGAGGATCTTTTCAGCGTGGCGCTGCTGAAGAATATATATATATATATATATATATATAATATATAATATATATTATATATTATATAATATATATATATATATATATATATATATATATATATATATATATATAAAGAAGGGGGTGAAGGTCGGATGGATCCGGTAGAACATAAACGTAATTCGTTTGACACACAGTAGAAAAACAACAACTTTATTCTAACGTTTCGACCGGGGTCTGGCCTTTGTCAGAGTGATGGGGTACAGGCAAAAGAAACAGTTTATAAGTGCATGTACGCGGGGAGGGAACATTCTGATTGGCGCATCGCAGCGGCAAACACCTCAGTATCAATCGCCAGTGAATGATAAATGTAGTCAACTAAGCAGAGTCAAAAATTACTAAATCATCGTGTAGGATAACTGCAATCACATTGTGAAAAAATCTCTGCCTCTCCCGTAACCGAGAGTAGAGTAAGCATGAAATGTTTACGGGCCTAATGTCATCTCGGTGGACACCCGAACCGCACGTACAGGAAGGGAGGAACGCCACCACCCGTTCAGCGCGATGCCTTGCCATTTGAACGCAAGGTTTTTTGAGGAAAGGAAATGGCGCAGTAATTCTCTGCCATCTCGGTGGACACCCGAACCACACCGTAATGGAAGGGAGGAACGCCACCACCCCTTCGGCGCGATGCCTTGCCATTTGAACGCAGCGCTTTTCCCCCGGGCCCCTGTGCGCCTGCGCGGCTTTGCTTCGATGCGCGAAGCCCCTAAGAGATCACGTATGACAACGAAGTGTATCGTGGCATTTATGTGCTTTTTGCACGGGTTATTAGAAATCGGAAATTATAATTCCGTGCATTATCAAACGCACAGCGACTGATATCTTGATAAACATTGAGAAGGCACTGGCAGCAGTTATTTTTCGTGACTCCTTTGGAGCCGAACCGGCGCCTGCATGCCGGTCGCGTAGGAGGGCTTAGAGAGTCTCGTTAAATCTCGTTAAGTCTCGTACGGTGCCCGGATGCCGTTACGCTGCCCGTCGAGCCAGCGGATCATCGAGCTTTTCCTGTCCAGGCGGGCCCCCGGATCCAGCGTCCCGGAGGTCCTGCCTGCCGTCCTGCTGCCCGGCGCCGCGCTCCTGCCGTGGTGACCCGGGCCCCGTCGCGATGGAGAGACCCTGCCCTGCAGTGCGCCCCACAAAGGCGCAATGCTTTTTGTTTACTATGTCGGAACCTGTTCCGGCCGATCGCCTCGTCGACCTGCTCGAGGAGGTGCTCGGAGTCGGGGGGCTGACATATTTGCAGCACCTTGGTGGTTTACGTTTCCTGGCGGCCGTGGCTTCCATGGCGCAGGCAGCGAAAATGGTGGCGTTGGGCTCGCTGTTCATCGCCGGAAAGGAGGTGCCACTGGAGCAGATGGGGGTTCCAGTGGTGCACGTGACGGTTTTCCGTCTCCCCCCGTGCGTCAGCGACGAGGACCTCGCCGCGGCGTTCCAACCGTACGGGAAGGTGCGCGCCATCACCGAGGTCGCCTTCCAGTCCAGGAACCGCATCGGGAACGGGACGCGCCTGGTGAAGCTCGAGATGACCCGGGCTCCGCCGAACTTCCTGACGGTGGCCGGTGTTCGAGCCATGATTCAATACCGAGGCATGAAACGCGTCTGTTCCCGGTGCGGCGCCGAGGGCCACTTCGGCGCTACGTGTAAGGCGGTGCGCTGCGGCCGGTGCGGCGCGTACGGACACATCGGCGCCAACTGCAAGCCGGTATGCAAGAGGTGCGGAGGCGACCACCCGTCCTCCGACTGCGTCGTGCCGCGGTCCTACGCGGCGGCCGCGGCTGCTGCGGCAGCCAGACCTTCCCAGGAGCCTGGTGTGCAACCCGGGCCGAAGGCGACACCTGAGGGGGCTGGCGCCGGTTCGAGCGGCGCGGCACAGGAGGCGGCGGCGAGCCCTCTCGAGGGGGCTGACGTGCGGGACGACGCCGCGACCAAGCCCGATGACGACCAGGCGGGCACGGAGACGGCGGGCACCTCGTCCGGCCAATCCGCGACGGAGCTGTCCACGGGCAACTCCGACGTCGCGGAATCGACCTCGTCCGAGTCTGACGACTCGCAGGGCGAGTCCTCTTTTGTGGAACCTCCGAGTTTAGAGGTTTCGCTGCTTGACGCGCCCACGGCGGCGCAGCACGAGGGCACGGGCACGGACACCACGTCGCCTGGCTCGCCCTCCCCCAGTGACGCCCTGCACACACCCGTGAAGGACGCCCCGAGCAGCGACGGCTCAAGTGAGTCGAGACCGAAGCCGCCGCACATCCCGGTCGCCCTGCCGCCGCAGGGCCCGTGCGCAGCTAAGTTGGTGCGGGGGGCGCGCAAGGCTCTCGAGCTCGACGACCCCAAGCGCCAGCTCTCCTCGTCGTCGGACGGCGGCGCGACCTGCTCTTCGGCCACCCAGGCGCCGAAGAAGAAACCGAGGACGGCAGACGACGACGGCGACGGCGTCCACATGGACGTCGAGGGAAACGAATAGTTTCCGCCATGGCGCCTCCTCGCCGGACTTCAGGCCCTGCTGGGCCTTTTCCTCCTCCCCTCCCTGCTCGGCGGCCGCCCGAGCGCCGTTCTTTCGACGCTCTACGGCGCCGTTATCTTTTCGGCGCGCTGGCTCCGTCGGCGCGTTTGGCGAACGATGGACGGTGTTTGCGCGGTGCAGTGTGTTGGTGCGTGTGTGACTGTGTGTTGCTGCCGCAGCCGCGCGCATCGGCCGGACCTTTCCACCGCGCAGCCATTAGTACCGCTTGGCATCGTCGTCCCGCCGCCGCGAGGCCGCCAGCCAGGACGCCAGCAGGGACCCGGGACGCCTCCCAAGCGCCTCGACGCCCCCCCAGCGCCGGTGTATCAACGCACTCGCAGACTCTATCCGCAGAACTGTACTGAGTCCGTCAGCGTTTTGTTTTGTTTACTTGTTTCGTTGTTTATTTTTGTTACATTGCTTCCTTTATTTTCATGATGGCTGTTTTTCGTTTCGCCTCCTTTAACGCGCAGGGTTTTCGCTCTCCCGATAAGCAACGGGAGGTGCTTCACCTTGCGCGTTCGTACCAAATTGATGTTTTGTTTTTGCAGGAGTCTAATTTTCGCACCCCTGCAGATGTTATTTCTTTCCGTTCACGCTTTCATGTCGATGCTTTCTTTTCCTTGACGGACTCACGGTCTTGCGGTGTGGGCGTTGTTTTCCTCACGCCGGCTTTCCGCGCAGGTGCGCATTGTACCTTTGGTTACGATGGTCGATTACTGGTGGTGGACATTTTCCTCGACGGGCGGAGGACTCGCTTTGTAAACCTGTACGCGCCCGTCACGCGATCTCTGACAGGCGAGTTTTTCCGCTCTCTTACATCCCACCTGCTTGAATCCGTGTCATATGTCCTGCTGGGGGATTTTAATTGCGTCCTAGACTCGTGGCGTGACATTCAGGGCCCCAGTCAAGGTGCGTCCAATTATTACGCCAAGGAGCTAGGCAAACTGGTTCGCCAGCTGCACCTTACGGACGCGTGGGTCGAACTGCACGGGAACCTTTTCGTGGCCACACGTGCTAGGGGCCGTAGCGCCAGTCGAATCGACCGGGTGTACCTACCTCCAGCCCTCGTGCCGCAACTAGTATCCTGCGAGGTAGTGCCATTTCCACCAGGCGCCCGAGCACTCAGCGACCACTTACCTGTCGCGGTATCCTTGAGGTGCGCTTCGGGCCGAATTGCGACGTTCTCTACTTGGAGAATGGACATCTCACTCTTGGTGGACGACCAGAGCATTCGCGACATCCGTGCAGATTTGGTGGACTCTGTTGCCCTCTTTGAGTTCAGTCCCTTGATTTGTGACGCCCTGAAAACACGATGGCGAGAAGTTCTCATTCGGGCTGGCAGAGCAAAGCACGCGCGGAAGACTGCGGCGCTCAACGACGTGCTACGCCGCATGCGTATCGTGAAGCAAGGGGGTGAGCTCACCTTTGCGATGCGAGAGTACCTGGACACTCTTCGCGTCCGGTACCACCGCATCCTGGAAGAGGGGTCCCAGGCCTCCTGTACCTCAGCGAATCTCCGCATGCCGTCGCAGGAACGCGCTGACCTCTTTCACGCGAACAGCTGCCGCCACAAGAGCGACCGACCGGCCCGTATTGGAAGCGTAACTATGCCAGATGGCACGATTTCCGAGCAGGTCCAAGACATCGAGCACGTCTTCCGTGATCACTTTGCCCATCTCTTTGCGTCGCAAGTCCTGTGCGAGTGGGATGGGTTTGACGCTGCTGTAGACGCCTTTTGCGCCGCCCTTCCCCACGCGCCCGACGACGCGGAATCGGCTCTTTGCGCTCGCGCCACGCGGGAGGAGGTCTACGCAGTCTTAAGCGACATGAATCGCGCCTCCGCACCCGGACCAGATGGTCTAGTCTCCGGGTTTTACTACACCTTCTTTGATGTGTTCGGGGACTTCCTCACGCATTTGGTGAACGCCTTCCTCGAGGAAGGAGCTAAGCCACCGTCTTTCGGTGCGGGCCGAATCGTGTTGATACCAAAGCAGGGAACAACGTCGTCATGCCCGGCGGCGTGGCGGCCGATAACCCTGCTCAATACTGACTACAAACTGGTCGCCTCGATTCTCGTCGCTCGCTTGCGTCTTCTTTTGCCAAACCTCGTTAGCCCCTTCCAGGCTTGCGCTGTTCCTGGCCGTTCGGTCTTTGCGTCGCTCACGCTCACGCGCGATGTGTTCGCATACGCACACGCGAAAGGGACTAGCGGGGTTTTTGTTTCCTTAGACCAAGCTAAGGCCTTTGATAGAGTAGAGCATCGCTACTTATACTCCGTTTTGCGGTGCTTTGGGCTGCCTGCCAGCTTCATTGAGCGCATCAAATCGTTGTACTCGGGCCTCACGGCCAAACTCTTGGTGAACGGGTCAGTCACCGCTCCTTTCCCCGTAACACGTGGCGTGCGCCAGGGATGCCCTCTTTCTCCAGCTCTGTTCGTCCTGTCTTTGGACCCCCTGCTGCGCAGCGTCGCCTCCAACGAACGCATCCGCGGCTTTCCATTGACAGGACAGGAAACAATCGTCGTCTCGGCCTATGCCGACGATATTTCAATCTTCGTCCGAGACACCCGGAGTTTTGAGGCCTTCCTGGCCGTATTTACTACTTACGCGGCGCTGTCTGGTGCCGAGCTCAACGCCAGCAAGAGCAGGGCGCTTCGTTTTGGGACCTTCAGCGATCCCCTCCCGGTGCCCATTCCTTTCGTGGACGGGGTCCGAGTGCTAGGAGTCCTTTTTGAGCAGAGCGGTGTGTCGTACCGGACATGGGATGAAGTTGTTGCGCGCACGACGAGCGCGCTAAGGATGGCAGCGCAGTTCGGCCTCTCCATGGAGGCCAGGGTGAGCGTCATCAAGGGCCGCGCGTGCGCCTTTGCCCACTATGTGGCCCGCGTAGCAGTGACGCCGCGTCGTACGGCGGGTCGGCTCGCGTCCCTTGTGGGCGCCTTTGTCTGGGACGGTGGCACGGCGCAGGTCGCTCGACGCCTTTGCCAGCTGCCGCCTTCTAGAGGAGGACTCGGGCTGCCCTGTGAAGCCACCATGGCGCGTGCGCTCAGCGCCAAGCTCGTAACCACGCTGGTGGAGAGCGACGCATACCTTGGGCGTTCGCTCATGTTTTATTGGATGAGCACAGTGCGGCGCTTCTTCTCCACTGAGCGCCATATAGGTCCACAGGCCGAGAGGCCTCTGCGCTTCTATAGAGCGGCTGCTGGTTTTAAGCAGTCTGTTTGTACTGACTTGCCAGGAGTCGACCTGACTGAGACGCCCGCGTCTCGGCTGAGCGAGATGATCGCGTGCGTGCGCCTTGGCGCCGACGACCCACGGTGCACCGCGGTACGCAAGCGGCGCACGTGGTGCACAAGTCGTCTCCCTCCGCAGGCCCGCGACTTTGAGTGGAGGAGGAGATGGAGAGTCCTCCCCACGCGCGAACGCCTCTTATCATGGGGCCTTGTGGCCAACGCCCAGTGCGCACAATGTGGAGCGCGAGAGACAGCGCGACACACTTTCTTTGAGTGCCGTGTTACCCGGATAATGTGGTGGCAGGTGTATCGGATGTTTTCAGTTCGTGCCGGGCCAGGCATCCGGCAACCACGGGATTATTTTGGCAAACTAGTGTTTATGTCCGCTAGTGTATATGTCCCCCCCACCCCCCCCCCCCTCTCTTTACCGACTATGCTGGTTTGTTCGAGGATGGTGGTGTATAATTTTGAAAGGGCCAATCACCCTGAGAAAGATCCTTGCGCCCCCCCCCCCCCCCCCCCCCCGTGCTTCGTTGCTACGGGAGGCTGATTCTTATTTGTCCAGTGTTCGTTCTATGCACTATAGGCTGTAATTTGTGATATGTACGGTGTGTTAAAATAAGGTCATGGTGTTTCTGGGTGGCCACCCACTTTGTATACATTTGTTTTGCCCTCACTCATGAGTGTGTTTCCAATGTTTTGTTTGTTTGCACTGTTGAATAAACTTCCCTTTTATACAGAGCCCGGATGACTGGAATTCAGTGCCCGGATGACTGGAATTCAGTGCCCGGATGAGTGGATTTCAGTGCCCGGATGATGGCTCTCGGTCTCCGCGTGACGTCACCACACTGCCGACAACGGGGGCTAAAAGCATTTCATGCTTAAAAATGTAAATAATACGAAAATGTTTTGGTCGTAGCTCAAAAGCACAACAAAAGGCGAACAACAAAAAATCTCTGCCTCTCCCATAAACAAGAGTAGAGTAAGCATGAAATGTTTACGGGCCTAATGTCATCTCGGTGGACACCCGAACCGCACCGTACAGGAAGGGAGGAACGCCACCACCCGTTCAGCGCGATGCCTTGCCATTTGAACGCAAGGTTTTTTGAGGAAAGGAAATGGCGCAGTAATTCTCTGCCATCTCGGTGGACACCCGAACCGCACCGTAAAGGAAGGGAGGAACGCCACCACCCGTTCGGCGCGATGCCTTGCCCTTTGAACGCAGCGCTTCTCCCCCGGATCACGTATGACAACGAAGTGTAACATGGCATTTATGTGCTTTTTGCACGCGTTATTATAAATCGGAAATTATAATTCCGTGCATTATCAAACCCACAGCTCCACTGATATCTTGATAAACATTGAGAAGGCACTGGCAGCAGTTATTTTTTGTCTCGTTTGGAGACCAACCGGCGCTTGCATGCCGGTCGCGTAGGAGGGTTTAGAGAGTCTCGTTAAATCTCGTTAAGTCTCGTACGATGCCCGGATGTTCTCGTTTTAGAGCCCGGATGACTGGAATTCAGTGCCCGGATGAGTGGATTTCAGTGCCCGGATGAGTGGATTTCAGTGCCCGGATGAGTGGATTTCAGTGCCCGGATGACTGGAATTCAGTGCCCGGATGAGTGGATTTCAGTGCCCGGATGATGGCTCTCGGTCTCGGCGTGACGTCACCACACTGCCGACAACGGGAGCTAAAAGCATTCCATGCTTAAAAAAATCATCAGACACGAGAACACAGATGAATACCACATTTGATTAAACAGCGCCTGTTGTGAAAGGGTATGGTACTAAGATGTGGTGCTGTTTCAGAGATAAGCCATTTACTAAGAAAGAAAAAGCGGCGCTAACAGTAAAAAGAGGAAGAAAATGATCAGTGTAGATGAAACATGGCATGATACTATAAAGTATTGCGGTTATGACGATAGACAAGTCAGCTTCCCAAAATTTTAAGGCGAAAGCCTTTAATGTCTCATCGTTGTAAGCAGCAGTTGTCGACAGAAATGTCACGCTTTTCAGTTGGTTGAAACGGTCATGACGTCACATTGCGCGAATTTCAAACGGGGCCATTTGTGCTTTGGTTAATAACCAGGAAACCAACTGAAGGGATCGTATAGTGATGTTCCAGGTGGGACTGAGCTTAGTTGATTGCTCAATTACTCAATTACCCTAATTAACTTTTCTAGTCAGGCCATATAAATAAATAAAAGCGAGTAAGAAATTGGTCGAGCTCGGGAATCGAACCCCGGTCTTCGGAGTGACAGACGAGCATGCTATCCACTCCGCCATGCCAGCCCGATGAATTGGGAAGAACAAAGGTGCGTCTGTGAATACGGTGTCTTCGCTCAATCCCATCTTCCTCCCTTCCCTGCCGGCGAGGTTTAGGTGTCCACCGAGATATGAGAGACAGATACATTTGCTTTCCTCAACAACCAATTTACCGACGAGTGAGGCATAGAACCGAATGGGCGATGGCGTTCGATAGACTCCTGGAAGCGTTGCAAGACGCTGTCGCGTTGCACTCTTAAAGGCGAAGCTTAACATCTTAACCACACATCAGTGGCCGGCCTTTAGGTCAAAAAAGTGCCACCCTGAATTCTGACGGGTGTCCACCGAGATATGTGAGACTGTTACTGCGTAATTTCCTTTCCTCAAATACAATTTTCATTTTCTTCATTACGGGCCATCTTTGTCTTTCTTCTTCCACTCCCACTTCCTCCCTTCCTCTACGGTGCGGTTCAGGTGTCCACCGATATGACAGAGAATTACTGCGCCCTTTCCTTTCCCGAAAAAGCGTTCAAAGGGCAAGGCATCGCGCCGAACGGGTGGTGGCGTTCCGTGGACTCCCTGGCAGCGCTACAACACGCTGTCGCGTTCCACTCCTAAAGGCGAAGCTTAAGCGTCATTAATTAGCAGTTAAGTAGTATTCAGGCACAAATCAGTAATTAACCATTAATTAGTGATTTGTAGTCACTTAGTAGTTAGTACTCAAATACATGTGACGCCACCAGTGCCACAGAAGCAGTCAAAGCGGTGCGGAAAACGCTTTCGTCTCTACGCACTTTAGACAGTCAAAGTGACCCCTGAATTTTTCATTGAGACCGCAAGAAACCGTATTAAATTTGTGTATAAAGAAGTGATTCACGAACTTCGCGTTCATGATGGGTCTTGAAGCGTGATTCCAGTAAAGTTGCCTGAATTTTTTCGAAAGGGTGCTTAGTGTGATTCACATGTTAAGAGATAGGATGGCTAGGCACTCTCTTGCAATGAGCTTTGTGATTATTAAAGAGATATCTGAACGGTGTTTTTGTTTGGCCAATATACTGAATTGTGCAGACTGAGCATTCAAGCATATAGATTACGTTGCTGGTATCACACGAGTAGTTTCCCCGAATTTTCACTTTATAGTTCGATGCAGTGCTGGAAGCCGTTACTGATGTCATCATCTGCGCGCAGACTTTGCAAAGTGATTTATTACAGGGATGACAGCCGATCGACACACCTGTGCTTGGTTTAGAAGAAGTGAGAATGTCACTGAGGTTTTTGCCACGGCGATAGACGACCAGGGGAGCTCTTTGAAAAATGTGTTTGAGTCGATCATTTTGCATAAGAATGACATGGTGTTTTTTCAAAGTGCCCGCGGCGTTTGGAATCGATGCTCAGTGCGTTAGTACCAGGATTAAATGCGACTGATGGAATGGTTGGTGTTTTGCTTTGAAGAGTGCTTCATGGTCAAGAAGGCCTGCGTGTTCTACAGCGTCGTTTATTAATCGCGCAGGATGTTTCCGTTTAGTCAGGTTGTTTCGGAGGTTAGTACAGTTTCTGTGGAAGTCGCGCTCGTCAGAACATATCCGTTTAATGCGGACGGCTTGTCCATATGGGATGCTAGTCTTCCAGTGCATAAGGTGGCTGCTTTCGAAATGCAAGTATTGGGGTCTGTCACTGGGTTTCCGGTATAAATCGGTGCTAAGTTTGCCATTCTTTATTGAAACTGTCACATCTAAAATGCGAATTGTGGCTGCCGAGTAAGAATGAGAGAAAGTAATGGCCTCATGCACGTTATTAAAACTAGAGATGAATGATAGAAGTTCAAGTCCGCCATGCTCCCAGATAAGAAAAATGTCGTCAATCAATCTTTTGTAGTAGAAGGGTTTTAATGGGTGCGTAGCAAGAAACTGGTCTTCTAATACACCCATAAATATGTTGGCGTAGTTGGGACCAATCCTTGTGCCCATCGATGTCCCGTTTATTTGGACATAATGTCTACTATCAAATTCGAAGTTGTTAAGTAGCAGAATTAATTTCAAAAGTATGACTAGCGTGGGACCATCAACATTAGAACCAAAGTCTTGCTTCTCAAAAGCCTGCACAGCTGACCGTATGCCTTCGAAATGGGGAATGTTAGTATAAAGCGACGCAACATCAAGGGTTACAAGCAAAGCACCATGGGGGATGCTGATGTCAGCTATCTCGGCTAGGAAGTGTGTTGTGTCCTTTATGAAGGGCTGAAATGTTGCAGGAATTTTGTTGATAAGGGTGTCAACGTAGCTTGACAGTCTTTCAGTCACGGTTCCTATTCCGGAAATGATTGGTCGGCCAGGGTTGTTGGGTTTGTGAATTTTGGGCAATAAGTAAAATCTACCCTGTAGAGGGTTCAGTGGAATTATTGAATTGACTGTACTTTTATCAAGTTTATTACTGAGAATGAGATTGGACAGGGTTTTTTCCAAATCAATTTTAAACTGAGCAGTTGGATCGCTGTCTAGGAGACGGTACAATAAGCTCTCTGCAAGCTGCCTTTCGGCTTCAGCGACATAGGCGGATTTGTTCATCACTCCGATGGCACCACCCTTGTCAGCCGGCTTGATAACAATGTCAGTTTGAGAACCTAGCCTTTTTATTGCTGCGGTTTCTTTTCCGGAAAGGTTGCGACGGAAATTCTTTTTAGTATTGTATGCTTCTAGCACATCCTTTTGAACTGCCTTAATGTAGATGTTTTCTCTCTGAGTATGGGGGGTCCTGAGATTTAGCGACGGCAAAGTTATCAATCTATCAAAACTCAATTCTCAATCTATCAAACTTCACCTTGACGCCAGACGACGAGAGTGCCCTGTCACATGATCTAAATTTCTGCCCCGCGTCTGGTGGGTTTAATGAGTTTCAACTGTTCAAAGACTTAGAAAATTTTGCCCGCAATATGAGACTTAAAGAATACTTCCATGACCGACCACAAGGTCCGAAACTAGATGAAAATTTGCCGTCTCAAAATCACTGGATCCCCCCTACTCAGAGAGAAAACTGCCTTGACATCTACATTAAGGCAGTTCAAAAGGATGTGCTAGAAGCATAGAATACTAAAAAGAATTTCCGTCGCAACCTCTCCGGAAAAGAAACCGCAGCAGAAAAAAATAGCTTCTCAAACTGACATTGTTATCAAGCCGGCTGACAAAGGTGGTTCCATCGTGGTGATGAACAAAACCGATTATGTCGCTGAAGCCGGAAGGCAGCTTGCAGATAGCTCATTTTACCGTCTCCTAGACAGCGATCAAACTGCTCAGTTTAAAATTGATTTCAAAAAACCCCTCTCCAGTCTCATTCTCAGTAATAAACTTGATAAAAGTACAGTCAATTCAATAGTTCCACTGAGCCCTGTACCAGGCAGATTTTACGTATTGCCCAAAATTCCCAAACCCAACAAGCCTGGCCGACTAATCATTTCCGGAATAGGAACCGTCACTGAAAGACTGTCAAGCTACATTGACACCCTTATCAACAAAATTCCTGCAACATTTCAGCCCTTCATAAAGGACACAACACACTTCCTAGCCGAGATAGCCGACATCAGCATCCCCCATGGTGCTTTGCTTGTAACCCTTGAGGTTGCGTCGCTTTATACTAACATTCCCCATTTCGAAGGCATACGGTCAGCTGTTCATGTTTTAAGAAGCAAGACTTTGGTTCTAACGTTGATGGTCCCACGGTAGCCATAATTTTGAAATTAATGCTCCAACTTAACAACTTCGAATTTGATACTAGACATTAGGTCCAAATAAACGGGACACCGATAGGCACATGGATTGGTCCCAACTCCGCCAACATATTTATGGGTGTATTAGAAGACCATTTTCTTGCTACACACCCATTAAAACCCTTCTACAACAAAAGATTCATTGTCGACATTTTTCTTATCTGGCAGCATGGCGAAGCTGAAATGCTATCATTCATCTCTAGTTTTAATAACGCCCACGAAGCCATTACTTTCTCTCATTCTTACTCGGCAGCCAAAATTAGTTTTCTAGATGTGACAGTTTCAATAAAGAATGGCAAACTTAGCACAGATTTATACCGGAAACCCAGTGACAGACTACAATACTTGCATTTCGAAAGCAGCCACCTTAAACACTGGAACACTAGCATCTGTTACGTTTCTGGCGATTCGACGAACGACGAGCAAGCGGCGCTCGTTCGGACGTCCCGTCCTCTGACACGTGTCATACGAACGAACGAACTCCTCAACGTCCTTGAAACAACCAGGCCAATAATACTCCGCCAATAGCCTGCACTTTGTTTTCGTGATTACTAAGTGCCCCTACCATCCTTCCTTATGAGCAAGTTCCAAGAGGTCACGCCTGTACTTGCATGGAACTACCAGCTGGTCTACTTCATTTCCTCCTTTGTCCTTAAAGTGGCTTGGTTTGGTTTGTTGGGGTTTAACGTCCCAAAGCGACTGAGGCTATGAGAGACGCCGTAGTGAAGGGCTCCGGAAATTTCGACCACCTGGGGTTCTTTAACGTGCACTGACATCGCACAGCACACGGGCCTCTAGAATTTCGCCTTCAAGAAATTCAGCCACCGCGGCCGGGATCGAACCCGCGTCTTTCGGGTCAGCAGCCGAGCGCCGTAACCGCTGAGCCACCGCGGCGGGGCTCCTTAAAGTTGTTCACATGAAACGAGATATTCGGTGTTACATTTTTTCCCAGGCTATCTCGACATTTTTCTAGCATCGGGTCCTTGGCCTGTTCTCTGGTAAGTGTGGCCTTATCTACATCTACCAGAGCAAGGAAGTTCGCGCTATGTATGCTTCTTCGAGCGTATCCTCCGGCATCCTTTCTGCCGTTTCGTTATCTGATTTATCAGGTTCTGCCCTGGTCGCGAGCGTTTGCGGCTCAGAGCCGTTCGCTGACGTCATGGAGCGAGTGACTACTAGAACGGGATTCATGTCAAGCGAGACGCCCGAGTCATCGAGCTGCCTTGCCGTTCTGTTCGAAAGAATGTGCGGGCAGTTTGGCAATACCCCGTCGTACACTGCTGCCTCCGCGTCTACTACACCGAAAGGCCCGTCTAGTTTTACTCTGGCTACTGGCAAGCTGGTTGTACGATCTTCCAGGGCCTGTCGAACCCACACGCAGTCGCCTGTGAAGTCGTCTTGCTTCACTAGAGAGGAAGGAACCAGGTCGTGTGTGGCTCGTGTGTCTCTTAAAGCTTTGCAAGACTGACCATTTACTTCTATGTCGTACAAATATGGCCTAAGCAGGTCTTCTGCCTTATCCATGCACAAGTTAACCGGTGACACTTTAGGCACACGGCAGCCTGAAGCCACATTACCCGGCTGGTGACATTTGTAGCAAAGAATAGGCTTTCTTGCTTCAAACGATTTTGTTTTTAGCTTTTGCTATTCTGGATCCAACGCTTTTTTTGAAGGTGGAACATGCGTCGAACGCTCTGCGTTTTAAGATAACGCACGAACCGTTCCTCGCTCGTGGCTTCGGACAAAGCTAGGCTTTTCGTTATTAAACGTTTTCCCGTGTCTGGAGCAATATAGGTCTGCGTAATCTGCCGCCACTTGTACGGTTTTACATCTGTCCTGTCCTGAATCCAGTCCTTCAGGGTTGAAGGAATAGAAAAGAAAAACTGCTCAAGTGCAATCTGCGCTAGCACCTTTTCGCAGTCCTCATAAGAGTCTACACCACGGAGCCAACTCTCTAGAAAGCCCATTAACTTGTCAGCGAACTCGGCATAGCTTTCTTCCGGTTGTTTCCTTGCCTCTCGAAACTTTATTCGAAAAACTTCAGGGGACAACCTGAACTTCTTCAGTAGGCAGGTTTTTACGGACGAGTAATCATCCGCCTCTTTCCAATCTAACCTTGCCAAAAAGTCAGCCACTTCCTCTGGCAGCAAGCTCAGAAGCCTTTGTGGCCAGCTCGACTCCACTAAGCCCCCTTTTCTGCACACCCGCTCAAAATTTACTAAGTAGAGACCTATGTCTCCCCCGACAAAAGGGCTGCAAGAAACTTCGTATGTTCAATTTTGTCGATATATCGACCGCCATGGCTTCCTCGTCCTTCTTAACCTTTTGCTTAAGCATCTCTAGCTCAAGTTCTTCTTTCTTCCGTTTCCTCTGCACTTCGGCCCAAGATTCTAAAATTTCATCGGCGCCCGCGCCACACTTTTCAATGGCCGAGATGATCTCGGGCTTTCTCCTTGCTTTCGTCACCTTTACGCCCAACTCTTCGGCTAAGAGCATTGATTCGGGCTTAACAATCGCACCGAGATCCATCTTGCTAAGACTGAAATTTTACGAGGAAAAAAATCTGGCTGCTTTCCACCCACTGCCCTTACTAGTCAGTGGCAGTCTACTTTCATTTTTCAAGCTACCTGGTGAACAAAAGAGACTTTTCAGGCACTCACCGACAACTGCAGCGGAACCCGGAGTCGTCGATCCCACCGCTGCCACCAGCTGACACGTTTCGGGCGATTCGACGAACGACGAGCAAGCGGCGACACCGAAGGTTGTCTGGAATGCCTTTATTCCATCTTGGCAGACGGGCAGGAAAGAGCGGCGCAGCGCTCTGCCGTGGCGTTTATATAGCATCGCACAGAACGCCGGCACGCGTCTCACTCGGCTGGTCCAGAACGCCGGCACGCATCCCATTCGGCTTGTCCAGAACGCCGGCACGCGTCCCATTCGGCTGGCCCAGAACGCCGGCACGCGTCTCACTCGGCTGGTCCAGAACGCCGGCACGCGTCCCATTCGGCTGGTCCAGAACGCCGGCACGCGTCTCACTCGGCTGGTCCAGAACGACGGCACGCGTCCCAATCGGCTGGTCCAGAACGCCGGCACGCGTCTCACTCGGCTCGCCCAGAACGTAACACATCCCATATGGACAAGCCGTCCGCTTTAAACGGATATGTTCTGACGAGTGCGACTTCGAAAGAAACTGTACTAACTTCCGAAACGCCCTGACTAAACGGAAATATCCTGCGCGATTAATAAACGACGCTGTAGAACGCGCAGGCCTTCTTGACCGTGAGGCACTCCTCAAAGCAAAACACCAACCATCCCATCAATCGCATTTAATCCTGGTACTAACGCACTGAGCATCGATTCCAAATGTCGCGGGCACTTTGAAAAAACACCATGTCATTCTTATGCAAAATGATCGACTCAAACACATTTTTCAACGAGCTCCCCTGGTCGTCTATCGCCGTGGCAAAAACTTCAGTGACATTCTCACTTCTTCTAAACCAAGCACAGGTGTGTCGATCGGCTGTCATCCCTGTAATAAATCACTTTGCAAAGTCTGCGCGCAGATGATGACATCAGTAACGGCTTCCAGCACTGCATCGAACTATAAAGTGAAAATTCGGGGAAACTACTCATGTGATACCAGCAACGTAATCTATATGCTTGAATGCTCAGTCTGCAAAATTCAGTATATTGGCCCAACAGAAACACCGTTCAGATATCTTTTTAATAATCACAAAGCTCATTGCAAGACAGCGCCTAGCCTTCCTATCTCTTAACATGTGAATAACACTAAGCACCCTTTCGAAAAAATTCAGGCAACTTTACTGGAATCAGCCTTCAAGACCCATCATGAACGCGAAGTTCGTGAATTGCTTTTTATACACAAATTTAATACTGTTTCTTGCGGTCTCAATGAAAATATTGGGAAGCTGACTTGTCTATCGTCATAACCGCAATACTTTATAGTATCATGCCGTGTTTCATCCACACTGATCATTTTCTTCCTCTTTTTACTTTTAGGGCCACTTTTTCTTTCTTAGTAAATTGCTTACCTCTGAAGCAGCACCAGCTTCACAAGAGGCGTTGTTTAATTAAAAGTGGTATTCACCTGTGTTCTCGTGTCTGATGATTTTTTTTTGTTGTTCGCCTTTTGTTGTGTTTTTGAGCTACGACCAAAACATTTTTGTATTTAAATTTTTTCACAATGTGATTGCAGTTATCCTACACGATGATTTAGTAATTTTTGACTGTGCTTATTTGACTACATTTATCATTCACTGGCGATTCATACTGAGGGTTTGCCGCTGCGATGCGCCAATCAGAATGTTCCCTCCCCGCGTACATGCACTTATAAACTGTTTCTTTTGCCTGTACCCCATCACTCTGACAAAGGCCAGACCCTGGTCGAAACGTTACAATAAAGTTGTTTTTCTACCGTGTGTCAACCGAATTACGTTTATGTTCTACCGGATCCATCCGATCTTCACCCCCTTCTTTATATATATATATATATATATATATATATATATATATATATATATATATATATATATATATATAAACTTTATAATGCCACGTATCATTGTAGTGTTCGTTCACGCTCAAGGCTGCAGGAAAGGGTTGTTATCACTGTTGTTCGTGACGCGAGAAGCGACCAGACTAATCTCGATTGATCGCAGCCATGAAAGGCTGCATCTAGGTTTTTCTAGATTACTGTAGATGATCTTGTCCTGTTATCTGGAAGTTTCCTTGCCGCCTTTAAATTGAGCGATGCCGCGAGCGGCGGACATTCGTAGTTCGACGATTGACGAGCACGCTTGTTGCTTACGCCGGCACCCTCGTCTCTCTCTGAATGCTCGTCTCTCAGTAAACGGCCACCAGAGCGCTCCCTTCTCAGTCACCAGGGGCATAAGGCAAGGATGCCCTCTCTCCCCAACATTCTTCGTGTTGTGCCTGGATCCACTCATCCGGCGCATTAACGACAGCCCATCCATACGCGGCTTCCCTCTGCCTGGCCAGGGCCAAATCAAGGTATCGGCCTACGCCGATGACGTGTCGCTTTTCCTCAAGGACGAGGATAGCTACGCCGCTTTTTCGCGGCTGTTTCTCGAGTACAGCGAGATATCTGGGGCCCTATTGAACAGGGGAAAAAGCAAGGCACTAAGGTTTGGCACCTTCACACCGAACCTTGCGGGCGAGGTGGAGTGGGTGCAGGGAGTGAAAGTCCTGGGAGTAGTATTCCTCGCCAGCGGAGAAGTAGCCCGCGAAACCTGGACTAACCTCCGCACGAACGCTGAGAAACGCCTCTCGGTGGCGTCAACTTTCCGCCTTTCAATGGCAGAGCGCTGCTATATAGTTAAGTCCACAATCCTAGCCGCATGTTTTTTTGTCGCCCGCGTCGCAAACCCACCGCGCACGTTTGCGCGCAGGCTAACCTCGGCCTGTGGCTCTTTCGTTTGGGCGGGCAAAACCGAACTTGTGTCACGAATGTTCATGCGCCTTCCATCGTACATGGGTGGGTTTGGTATACCTTGTATACGCACCATGTGCAATGTGCTCGCCTTGCGAGGAGTACGAGATCTTGTACGCAACCCAGACTATCCCGGGAGAACACTCCTCACATATTTTCTGGGTACAGCGCGTAACGTGTTTTTTTCACAACACGTGGTTGGCCCTACAGCCGAGCAGCCGCCGGCATTTTTCGTTAATGTGCGTCGCACACTGACGTCGTTGACTGCCAGCGTTCCCGATCTGGATGTTGATGAAACCCCGCCCTCCAGAATGTGTGAAGCACTAACGGTCGCTGCGCTGACCCGCGAACAACTCCAGAAAACGAGACGGGCACGCTGGCGCCAACTGACCTCAGCTACGCTTCCTGCAGATGTCAGGGACTTCGGCTGGCTGCGAGGCTGGCGGGTCCTGCCCACAAGAGACCGCCTTGCGGCGTGGGGCGTGGCGCCCTCCGCCCGATGCCCGCAGTGCGGTCTGCTTGAAACTTTGCAGCACGCAATGTTTGAGTGTGTAGTTGCGCGCACCTTTTGGACATTAGTGTCACGCATGTTTTTAACCCGCCTGGAAGCGCGCACTAGTTCTCCCGAAGTGTTTCAAAATATGCTCTTGTGTGTCGGCATGTTTGTTTTGTGGCGGCAGCGTGGAGTGGCATCCTTAAATGGGCGTCCGCAAAGAACAATGTTCCCAATGTTGCAGCGCCTGCGCACGCGCCTCTTTGAACAAGCATGCATGGACGCTCTGTCAATGAGCGAGGCTGAGTTCTTGCGCAAATGGTCGACATACTTTATCGTCCTGCGCGGCGGTCGAGTATCGGCATTTTTACTGCATTACTGACGTGCTCAGTGCTGCGTCACTGCGCATGTGCTTGACTGATCAGAGAATTATGTTCATCTGTTTTGTTTTGTATTTTCTATGTTAAAACAGAAAAAATAAACTTCTCTTTCTACGCCGGCACCGAGTGAGTCAGTTCTTTTGCGGGCGCAAGTCAGCCCAAATAAAGAGTTTCGTTTCCAAGTATTTCTGGTGTCTTCCTGACCGCTGGACTGCCGTCACTACAACGTGACATCTGGTGGAGGTGCTGGGTAGCCTTCCAGGTACCGGACAACCCCTGCAAGTCGTGACGCCAGCCCTTTGAGTTATTCGCCGGAAGACCTGACTCCAGTCTACTGCGCAGCCTCTGGAGCCTCCAGCCATGACTTACGCCGCAGCAGTGCGCCGTCCTGTACCTCGACGACGGGACCCAAGCCCCTATCGCCCTTAGCCAAATGCGCTGGAGCGCCGCCCTCTCGCCCCATCTCGCCCGTCCTACGAGCGTCGTACACGGCCGAGGAAATGCGTCGAGTGGAGAACATCCGACCAGCGCCGCCCACAATGCTTCCACTGCGGAGAAGCTGGTCACATTCTCCGGTACTGCCCATACAGAAGAATGGGCATCCGAGGGTTCCCTTACGACGCCCCACGACCCCGACCCGGCCAGCTAGCAGCCGAAATCGAGTATTTTTTGCGTCGGGAAGGATACTCATCGCCGAGCCACCTATCGCGTTCTCCGTCGCCATTGTCACCGCGCTAAGTATCTTCTAGCCGAGGCTACGCAGTGCGTGGACGCTTCCCCAGCCCCCGAAGGTTAAACTGAATAAATCAGCCTCTGGAGGTGAGGTTGCTTCTGAGCGCAAGAACTAAGATCCTCCATCGACGAAAACAGAAGACCATGCCCCCTACGACGACGACGAAACCTACGACAACGACGAAACCTACGACAACGACGAAACCTACGACAACGACGAACCCTACGACAACGACGGCCCCTACGACGACGACGACCCCTACGATGACGACGACCCCTACGACTACTACGACGACTACTACGACGACTACTACGACGACTACTACGACGACAAATACGATGACTACTACGACGACAAATACGACGACTACTACGACGACTACTACGACGACTACTACGACGACAAATACGACGACAAATACGACGACAAATACGACGACAAATACGACGACAAATACGACGACAAATATGACGACAAAAACTACGACAACACCGACGACAACACCGACGACGACGACCACACGGCCAGACTTGAAGCTTTTACCGCTGCCCTTACACCTTATTAGGAACGCTAAAGGACTCTAAGTTCTCGAAGCATTCTCCGTGTTTAATTTCATTTTAAAGCATCGAGACGATGCTTCTTTGGAAGGGGGGTAATGCCACGTACCATTGTAGTGTTCGTTCACGCTCAAGGCTGCAGGAAAGGGTTGTTATCACTGTTGTTCGTGACGCGAGAAGCGACCAGACTAATCTCGATTGATCGCAGCCATGAAAGGCTGCATCTAGGTTTTTCTAGATTACTGTAGATGATCTTGTCCTGTTATCTGGAAGTTTCCTTGCCGCCTTTAAATTGAGCGATGCCGCGAGCGGCGGACATTCGTAGTTCGACGATTGACGAGCACGCTTGTTGCTTACGCCGGCACCGAGTGAGTCAGTTCTTTTGCGGGCGCAAGTCAGCCCAAATAAAGAGTTTCGTTTCCAAGTATTTTTGGTGTCTTCCTGACCGCTGGACTGCCGTCACTACAACGTGACAATATATATATATTAACTATCGCCCTATCTCATTAACCAGCAACATCTGTAAACTCCTGGAACACATAATTCATACTCAAGTAATTAATTATCTAGAGGAGCACGATATCATTTTCAAATACCAGCACGGTTTTCGCCGGGGTTATTCATGTGACACACAACTCGCTGGATTTACAAACGACATATTTTCCTTAGTAGACGCTGGCTTACAGGTTGACGCAGTATTTTTAGACTATTCTAAAGCTTTTGATCGCGTTCCCCATCACAGGCTCCTAACCAAATTGACAAACTTAAATCTCCATTCCAACGTTATTTCATGGATAAAACAATTCCTCGATAACAGAAAACAATTCACCTCTGTCAACGGCTTTAACTCGTCTTCTGTCCCCGTAACATCTGGAGTCCCCCAGGGAAGTGTACTTGGCCCTCTGCTTTTTTTAATTTTTATTAACGATCTACCCAAGTGTGTATCATCTCAAATTAGGTTATTCGCGGATGATTGTGTAATGTATCGTAATATTACTACTTAAAATGACCGCCATTCACTTCAAACTGATCTCGACGCTTTAACGGCTTGGTTTTCTTCCTGGCTAATGTCTCTAAATGCGTCTAAAACAAAGTTAATATCCTTTACTAACCGTTCCACTCGAATTGCTACAGCCTACTTCCTCAATAACGATAGAGTTGAACTTACAACAACTTACAAGTACCTAGGAGTTCACTTTCAGTCTGACCTAACTTGGCATTACCATATTAACACAATCTTAGCATCAGCAAATCGCGCACTCGGCCTTCTTAGGCGTAATCTCAAACACGCGCCTTCACACTTAAAAAAACTTGCTTACATCACGCTAATCCGCCCGAAAGTTGAGTATGCTTCTGCCATATGGGACCCTCAACAAGCTTACATCATTAACAACCTTGAATCCCTGCAAAACCGTGCTGTTCGCTTCATCTTTTCAGATTATTCACGCTTCACAAGTGTCACAGCATTAAAACAACGTGCCGAGTTGGAACCGCTATCATGTCGACGCCATTTCGCTCGCCTAACCTTACTTCACAAACTGTATCACCATCCCACCCTCCACGACGACTTCTTTTTGCCACACCCTGCAGTCTTTCCTCGCCGCGACCACGATAACAAAATAAAACGCATCACATGCCGTTCATCGCTTTACGCGAAATCATTCATTCCACGCACTATAATAGATTGGAAAAACTTGCCATCACACATAGCTACTGAGGTTAACCTACAGTCATTTCAGCAATCGTTAAAGCAAACCATGTACTAACAGATTTGGTATTTTTGTTGTATTGTGTGCATTACTTGTTTTAATTCAGTATTACGTGTATTTTGTTCAAATCCCTGTGCCATATTTTTATGCTTGTATTGCCCCACCCCCTATGTAATACCCTCGCGCGAGGGCCCTTAGGGGTATCGTGTATATATATATATATATATATATATATATATATATATATATATATATATATATATATATATATATATATATATATATATATATATATATATATATATATATATATATATATATATATATATATATATATATATATGCCAACCGCGGTATATATGCCGCCGCGGTGGCTCAGTGGCTATCGTGCTCGGCTGCTGTCCCGAAAGACGCGGGTTCGATCCCGGCCGCGGCGGTTGAATTTCTTTGGAGGAGAAATTCGAGGCCCGTGTACTGTGCGATGTCAGTGCACATTAAAGAACCCCAGGTGGTCGAAATTTCCGGAGCCCTCCACTACAGCGTCTCTCATAGCCTTAGTCGCTTTGGGACGTTAAACCCCAAAAACCAAACCATATATATATATTTATATATCCCACCGGCGGCATGTGGTTGTTTTCTTTTATTCTGCTTTTCTAATCAATTAGCTTTAAGCGATAACATATTCAGTATTATTATAAATTGATCAACACCACAAAATAAATAAATTAAAATCCCCTGTGTCCCTTGGTTTCTGTGGCTGTTGGCTTCTCTCATATATATATATATATATATATATATATATATATATATATATATATATATATATATATATATTCTTCGGAAAATTCCGCACAATGGCAGTGATCTGTCTATATTCTGTATTATACTTTTCGCACCAAGTAGTGCCAATTTTGAGGGTAACGGAATATCTATGAATTCGTTTAGCAAAGAGCCGTTGACAAGTTAGAGTCGGCTTTTACTGCGGACACCACCTATACCAATTCCTCAATGATTTCGACAGAGAGGGGCAGTGCTACTATCAAATATCTGCACAAGGCCAGATGCGACACTCTTAACACACTCCTCGTGGCTCGTAATCCAGCGCATGGAGCACCGTACAGCTCGTTATCCACCGGTAAGTTTGTGTTTGTAAAGGTGTAACAAAAGCTGAAAAATTACAGGCCGATCAGCTTACTGTCCGCTGCCTACAAGGTATTTACTAAGGTAATCGCTAATAGAGTCAGGACAACTCCAGACTTCAGTCAACCAAATGATCAGGCAGGCTTTCGTAAAGGATACTCGACAATAGACCACATTCACAGGATCAATCAGGTGATAGAGAAACGCGCAGAATATAACCAACCCCTATATATAGCCTTCATTGATTACGAGAAAGCATTTGATTCAGTGGAAACCTCAGCTTTCATGAAGGCATTGCGGAATCAGGCTGTGGAAGAGTGTTATGTGAAAATGTTGGAAGATATTTATAACGATTGCGCAGCTACTATAGTTCTCCATGAAGTCAGCAATAAAATTCCAATACGAAAGGTGTCAGGCCGGGAGACACGATCTCGCCAATGCTATTCAGCGCCTGCTTACAGGAGGTATTCTGGGGCCTGAAATGGGAGGAGTTGGGGATAAGAGTTAATGGAGAATACCTGAGTAATTTGCGATTCGCTGATGACATTGCCTTGCTAAGCCACTCAGGGCAAGAACTACAAAGCGTGATCAATGAGTTAGATAGGCAAAGCAGAACGGCGGTGCTAAAAATTGACATGCAGAAACCCCAAAGTAATGTTCAACAACCTAGCAAGGGAACAGCAGTTCGCAGTTGGTAGCGAGGTGCTGAAAGTAGTAAGAGAATATGTCTACTTAGGGCATGTAGTGACCGCAGATCCGGATTACGGGAGGGAAATAACTAGAAGAATAAGAATGGGGTGGAGCGCATAGGACAGGTTCTCTCAGATCATGAATGGCAGTTTGCCAATATCCCTCAAGAGAAAAGTATACAAGAGCTGTATCTTACCGGTACTCACCCATGGGGCAGAAACATGGAGGCTAACAAAGAAGGTTCAGCTTAAGTTGAGTACAACGCAGCGAGCTATGGAAAGAAAAATGATAGGTGTAACGTTAAAGGGATTGTGAAAAGAAAATGAAGCTGCCCGGTTTTAATATTTACTGCTTTCATAAACATTAGACATACTAATTCCGAAATATTTCGGCTCAATATTGAGTCTGCATTTAATAAAGCCCGTTCGAAATCGCTGGCTTTTCGCGTTCATGAAAGGACCATGCGCCGCCGTAGGCCGGCACACGCATTACTCGACTACGTCGTTTTAAGATCTTTAGAAACGTACAGATATCTTTAGCTTTCGTTTGCCCTAAAAAAATAGCTTTATGAAAAATTCAGAAAGTAAAACAAAGTTTTCCAGTTTTCCAGGCAGGGAGACACGATCTCGCCAATGCTATTCAGCGCCTGCTTACAGGAGGTATTCTGGGGCCTGAAATGGGAAGCTGCAGCGCGTGGTCATACATGAATCACTGACCTGGGACCAGTTTCGGTTTCGTTTCTGCTCTCCATCCTCTGTGGCTTCAGTATCAACGGCTCGATATAGCCTTGCTTATGTGAACCTATCTAGTTGATGTTTCTTGACAGCGGTGGTTTAGTCAGAGAATCGAGCTGAGCGAGGTCAGCCCATCTCGACGACTTTCTGTTTACATGAACTCTTTACGAACGTACGAGTCAGCTATCGCGGCGCGCATTGATCGGCTCCGCGCTTCTGTTCTTCGCTGCAGAAAAATGCTCTCCAGAAGGGTTAAGAGTGTTAGACATAATTTGCGGATAGGGCTGCGAGTCAACGCACCGTTTGCGTTGGAGCTCAGGAGTCGAGTTCACGATCGGGTTCGTGAGGTTCACGGTCCGGGCTCCCGGAGGTAGAAGTGTCGCGGGCTCTCGGCATGACTGCTACTTGCCGGGCGCGCGACGCACCATTGCGAACGTTATAACAACGACCGCAAGCAGCTCGCCGCCTGCGCCCAACCGATGCCAATGACAGGCCGCACGCGGAGCGTCGCACTGACAGGGGGCAGAAAGCGAGCGCGCAGAGCGCCAGCGTCATAATGCCGTTGGGGCGCGTTTCTCGGGGCCGGCTTGTCAGCCGCCGTCGTCAGAAAAGCACCCTAGTATTATTTTTTTATGTTCACAACAAGACCCGGGATAGTATAATGCCAAAAATGAACCATTTTTGAAGATCGTTGGCCAATGCAGAGTTGCTGACAGTAGCAGCGATAGCAGCGATACTGCGATAGCAGCGAATTTCATCCCATGACCACTTTATTTGCGGTCTGGTCGCCGCTCGCATAGTTGGCATTTGCTAGCTCCGCTGGTGAAGGCGTCGCGGAAATCGAGCACACCTTTATTTTATCATGGGGCAGGTTCAGACTTAAAGGGGTGACGAGGGTTGTACCTTTTACAGCGATGACCAATTCAGAAGCTTCCTCAGCTGCGGTATCGATGCGAAACCAGGTAGGATTAGCGACGACCAGGGCCGCCGGGGAGCCTCGTAGTTCAACGCCGGTTGCGCTCGCAGGCGACGTCGTTGCCGAACGCTCGGCATGCTCTCATTGCTCGAATATAGCAGGCAGCCTTTCTGATAGCATGGCTGTTTTGTCTTTTCAGTGCGAATGTGAAATACATCGAGCCTGCAAGCCGGCCGGCAAGCCTGGAACCCGTTCGCTGGCGTCATAAAAATGAGCTAAAGATTGTTCCTAACGTAAGTAATAAACTCTAGGAGCAAGAAGTGTGAAAAATAGATCACGTTTGAGGATCGTTGAACAAGGCCGAGTTGCTGGTAGAAGCAGCAACTGTAATACGAGCAAATTTCTTGCCACAAACGACGCTCAGCTTGCACTGCCCGGCCGTTGCGGTCCAGCTCGCGCGCCTGGCGTCCGCTAGCTCCGCTGTCGAGCGCACCACAGAAATGACAATATTTTCTGTTATGAGATGATGCTGTTGGCTGTAAAGGGATGCCAAGAGGAGGCATTGTATTATAACCCAGGTTACTTCCGAAGCGCTCTCTACTGCGGTTTCGATGCGAAACAGGCCTAGCGGCGACCAGGACAGCCAGAGAGCAGTACAGTTCGTCGCCCGGCGCGCCCGCGTCCAGCGCCGTGCCGAAAGCGCGCTACATGGGCAGGCATGCTTTGTCGCCGCTATTTTGTCTATTTTGTCTTTTGTGGTGGGAACTTCAGTAGCCAAGCTGCGCGCAGGTGCTGGTGTTACACCGGATGTGAGCCGGGCTTGAGTCTAGCGGCGCAAAGATGCTTCCCGCTCCGTGTGTCCCTTCTTGCAGTAGGCGGCAGTTCGCAAGTGGCGACTGGTGCGGCGCGCCGGCCAAGTTTTCGCTCATGTGTCTGCTAGCAGACTCCGTGCTGAGCAGGCGACGGTGCAGCCTGGCGTGACGTCATTGTGACAAATTACCTGGCATGACGTCACTATGACGCCAGATTCGAGTCAATATGGGGCTGTGACCGCGGTCAGCTATGGCTCAACAGGCCTCTTTAAACCTCCTTGTTGTGTTGACGACCGAAGCCTCTGATTGGCTTCTTAAGATGACGTTTGCTGTGAGTTGAGGGGGACGCGCGCTGGGAAACCAAAATTTAGTTTTTTTATCCATTCAATCAACCCGGACGATGTAACGAACCAAGGTATACTAAGAATGAAGGGTCAGAATTCCAAATACACACGTCGTTCAAAATTTTCGGAAAACATTTCACGACCCCTTTAAGAGATCAGAAGAGGGCGGAGTGGGTGAGGTAAAAAACGCGGGTTAATGATATCCTAGTTTAAATCAAGAGGAAGAAGCGGGCTTGGGCAGGGCATGAAATGCGAAGGCAAGATTACCGCTGGTCCTTAAGGGTAACGGAGTGGATTCCAAGAGAAGGCAAACGTAGCAGGGGACGGCAGAAAGTTAGGTGGACGGATGAGATAAAGAAGTTTGCGGGGATACAGTGGCCGGAACTGGCAAAGAACAGGGTTAATTGGAGAGACATGGGAGAGGTCTTTGCGCCGCAGTGGGTTTAGTCAGGCTGATGATGATGATGATCATGAACAAAAGCTGCAGTGTTGGATGCAACGCTGACGCCCTGGCAAAAATTGCAATGACCAGAAATGGGTTCGTTTTGCTCAGTAGCTTGCTGCTGTGTTCCGAGTGTTCACTCTATGAATAGGGTTATTCCCTCGTAGTCAATGCAGTCAAAATGATTGCATTCGCCATGCATTAGCAGGCAACGATGGCATTAATGGGAAACTGTGTGTTCTTAAACGCATTTCGAATTCATTTTTCTGCGAAAGCACTACTTCATAGGGTCAAACCCATTCAAGAATCCTGTGAAGCCTCCAAGTAACTCAAGTAAGCTCGGGTTAGATCGCAGGCGCAAGTGCAAGCTGCAGGCAATGAGGACGCTTGGGTAAGCTCGGAGGAGCGTTGCGCCAGCGTAGCCAATAAGAGGAGGGCGTCGCGCGAGCTGGCGCCGAGTGGCGAGAGTGTGAAGATGAAGAGCGAGACACGCAGTTGCATGCCCATGCCAGAAAGAAGAGGCGAAGAATGCTTCCGCCCATCTACTCGGTGCAAGTATACGATAAAACCCAACCCCTATCTTAGATTATGTAAAGAGAATCTTATGTACCTCAGTGACGCCCTGCAACAAGAAATTCACAGGTGAATAGCGAACATGACCCGACCGATGCACCATCTATTGGAGCTAAAATCGTGTAAACCTTTTAGGCCAACGTGTTCGCTCTTTTATTGCTCAAGGCTCCGTCTAACTAGTGCAAATAGGGTGGTGAGTTGCTACGGCTCTGATGGAAAAAAAGGGGAACAACCTGCATTTAAATGACATTATGTCCACGGAATTGCAACAATGGGCGTGGATTCACACCTGTTAAGTAAGCAATTTTCGAGCAAAACCGCACATTCCTAAAAGAAATGGCTTTAAGAATACGGTTTCCGGAGAAGGTGTTTGGAATAAAGGCCGTCATGATGGCATGTCTTGGGTACACATCGCCAGTCATGATGCCACACTATAGCTCAACATTAAGGGCTTCAGTTACATTGCTACAGTGCTTTTTTTTACAAATTCACTGGGTAGCCGAGTTCAACCTTGACAAAAAAAGGCGGTGCCACAGCCAGATTAACGACGGCACCTGGCCTGCGAAAGCATTTCGTAACCCGGTACAAAGATGGATTCTTTTTCCTTCACACGAGTTTTTTGTGACGGCTGTTACGGCATTAAGGAAAGAATGCTGGAGCAGGTAAACTAAAAGGTTTTCACAACTTTCGTTGGTGCATCTCACATGTAATGCGGAATGGATAAGACATCAAGGGAGGCCTGGCTTGTGCTATTTTGGCGATGGTATACGCCATGACTTGAAAACTGTGGTCAGGTCTTCTACGTGTCACAAAAAGTAACTTTGTCCATTCTACATTCTTCATAAAGAATTTACACTCTACTATGAACCTAAATAATCAATTTATTTATTTTTTCTACAACCACAGCTTTCCCTAGAAGAATATTATTTGCCGGACTAAAGCACTTTTTATTAATCTAGGAGGACTGTCCTGAAACCTCAAAATGGGTGTATTCAGCCGGCTGTTATCGGCTTTCAGCACACCGTCCCTGACCTTCTGAGAAGCGAATGTCTCGGTACACTTAGATGTGTTTTGTGCAGTTGTGCTTTCATGGTACTGGGAGCATATCTATGTTTGCTTGTTGAATATCTGATTTCAGGAAAGAGCAAAGGACATTCACTGAGTCGAAAAATGATTTCGTCTTGTGCTAGGCGAATGTCTCTAATTTCCATGCTGATATTCCGATTGTATTCCAATGATCAGTAACCTCGCTCCTGAATTCTTTCAGTTCTTTTGCATTTTGCTGTCTTTCTTGTTAAAGCTGGTAATTTTTGGCTCTCACAGAAGCAAGGTTTTTTTTAGGGTAATCTTCGCACCAATGAACTCAAAATTTTACGTTAATGCGGTTCATAGACTTCCACTTTCCAGCTCTTTCTCTATTATTGTTTTCATATCGCGCTTCATATTTTTACCTCTCAATAAATTATATCCTCTAAATCTGTACATCCTTCTGTGAACTCTTTTATTGTGGCAGAAGGCTTGTCGTCCGTTTTGTTAGCAAACGAAGCACATCTAACGCCGAGAAGCCAGAAATTCAGCAAACAAACAGTCAGTGTTTCTGCACGAACGTTAAACAGCAGCAACTCAACATCTTCGTGTTGTGTCGCAGGACTGCCTGCGAGCGCCCTTAGCTCCGCCGCGAACGGGTGGGTAGTTTTGCTTCAAACGCGTAGCTGCGCGGACGTATACTCTTGGGTGCTACACGGCAGGGCTATGAGTTGTACTGAGGTGTTTTATAATGCATCTTACTGTGTAATAAACACTACTGCTCTCAATTAACTGCGCCTTCCTTCCTTCTTAGCAAGAGCACATAGACGCAGCTAACGCTGGCTGCGTCTTCAGCTTTCTCTGGCCCGAACCTGCTTTATATGGGCGAAGAGTACTTGACGCACTTCCGTCGGTACGCCGTAAAATTTCGTTCTGTTTTCACCCGCTGAAGTTATAGTTGGTGCATCGACGCCGACGAACTGCATTGGCTGCCCCTGCCGGGAAATTGCTGCACTAACACGTACACTACGATCAACGGAGCTGCGGATCAGTGGAGCTGCCGCAAGCTGCGGCTGCACGATCCTTATGCGAGAGTGACGTCACGTGACATAGACCCTTTAAAACATCGAGTCACGGCATCGACTGAGTGTGGGAGATGGAAAGCTATCACCCTGGAGGAAATCATACAAGCGCAAGCCTGCGTGCCATGGAAAGCGGCAGCGCGAAGCGACAAGGGAGAAAGAGAGACGCGAGACAACAGGACGAGCGCTGACCTATGTTCAGCGCTTGTGTGTTCTCGTGTCTCTCTTTTATCCTTTTTGCTTCACGCTGCCGCTTTTTACGATGATTCACTAACTAGACCGCATCAAGATCATCAAAACTACCCACCCGTTCGCGGCGGAGCTATGGGCGCTCGCAGGCACCTCGGCAACCAAAGTGTTACATCCTGCGACACAACACGAAGGTGGACGGGAAAGCGTCGAATACATCTTGAAGACACATGTCGCACGTAGTTGACTCACTGCGCGCCGCCACCGGAAATAACCTGCGGGGACGGAGAACCAGTTAAATCCGGCCCTCCCGACTCGCCCACGCCGCACAAGCGGATGACATGACCCCGTTCAGGTCTGGGCTCGGAACATTCGTACATGCGACGCACGCTCCATTGATCATCCGCGTTCTTGGTCCCCTAACAAAGGCCATGAAACCGGGAGGAAAACTTTGCACACTTTGCTGATGACCGCTTCGGTGGTTGACTCCTCGTCCATTTTCCGCATGCAACCTCTCTCTGAAGCAACGTACGCCATAAACGTCAGTCGGTGTGCCCCAATCGCAACGATGGGTCGAAACGGGACGAAAGGAAGGGAGGATCACTGAAAACAGTTTTTGGAACAGCTTCCATTTTAATGAGGGCAAGCAGTGCGACCGCCCGCATTTACGGGCGGTCTCTAAAGAGCAAAACAGCAGCTGCGGCGGTTGCTCTTTCGGTCGGCTCAAGCAGCCCAGCATCCACAAATTTAATAAGTACCAAGTCGCTGCGCAACATATAGCCTGCCTGGTCTGCTTTAGAGAGTGGTGGCTTTCCCATGTTGGTTTCACGTTATATGCGTGCTATGACGCGATACAACACTAGACCAACAGGCCTGCATATGATCAGCTTGTGGCAATATCATGGATTCCTCAGCGACACGAGTGTAGTTGAGCCCCACCTCACCAGAGCAAACAATAAAGCTGCTCGGCATCGATGTTCAAAGGTGACAGCTTAGAGCCAAGCTGCAACAGAGTTGAGAAACAGAGGAGTGGTTGACAGCCTTTCAGTGAGAGACCGAAACTCCTTTAATTTCTTGTAATCACAAGTAACACGTGGCGTGCCTCTTACGCCCACTTGCATGCTTCGCGCTCGCACCGTACTCTTCCAGTGTGCCTCCAGTTTTTCGACATTATGGAGGTTTGTTTCGTTTTCTGTTGTTTCTCAATGAGCACTCTGCACGTGGGGCAATTTCATCTGGTTCGGTGGCCTTATTCCAGCATCATGGCTTCATAAATCTGCTAGCTGACACCTCGTCCGCAACGGTGGCCCAAGAGCTGTGTCAGTTCAGTGGTGCGCCCAATGTTGGATCTCTGAACTAGGGCACAGTCGCGCAATTTGTGAAGGCGATGCGAAACAGTGCTTGTGCACCTTGAGTTAGGAACACTTTGAACATTCCATACTGATCTAAATTAGTGTCAGCACCTTGCACCGTGGCTTGCCTCAGTGTACCTTTGGCATGCGAAAACCCAATATTGACATTACCTAATTATCTATAAATTATGGCGCGCAGTCTCTGCAGTACGCGCAAGCATAGCATCAGCCAGATCGAGAAGCTGGCTCACGAGCAGATCTGCTCTCGTAATAATAGCGTTTTAGCGTAGCGTGATGCTGGGACAGATATCTTGACTCGCTACCTCCAGTCAAAACCCGAAGGCCCGCTAAGGGATTTGTGCAGTTCACAGAGCTGGAATAGAGTTGGAAGTTAAGCGGACTGCGATAGAAGGTGTGGGAATGAATGTTTCGCTTTAGTCAAGTGAAAAACAGCATCAGAAAGGTGGCTACAAATGCGGCACCAAATGTTTGCTCACTGGATTAGGTAAACTCTCATGAATGTGTTCAATGGCGAACGGTGGGAAAACCAAAAAGGCGTGCCCCGAAATCCACCACGCACAGTTTCTACCGAGCACTGTCGGCGCGGTACACGATATCCCGTTTTCGCGATGCGACAAGCGGTTCATCGCTGACACTTGCCGTTGCTGGAATAGCAGAGTAAGAGGGCATCGCTTGTCGGTTTGGAAATAAATTCTCTCACGGCATTTCAAGAGCGTGAGCTCTTATTCATCACATCTCTTGATTTCTTGCGGTCTGCCTACCACCTCCCTTCGGCGTGAAATTTTCAAAATCCGAGGAATTCAAGATGGCCGTCACCATCACTATCATCATCAGCCTGACTACTCCCACTGGAGGGCAAAGGCCTTTCCCATGTCTCTCCAATTAACCCTGTCCTTTGCCAGTTGCGGCCCCCGTACCCCCGCAAACTTCTTAATCTTATCCACCCACCTACATTTCTGCCGCCTCCTGCAACGTTTGCCTTCTCTTGGAATCCGCTCCGTTGCCCTTCCCCGTAGTAAATCGATATAGCAACCCAATTGGTGATTGATTGGTGGCGTGTTTAGTATATCGAATTGGTGATTGGTGCTGTGACTGATGTTGTGAAGCTATAATTAACTAGTCACATGACTATGTTTAATTGCTTTTAACTCAGTAATTAGTAAGGCATCATAAAACGAATTATATTTGGAATCCTCTATATAAGTTGAACATGTTAGACACCAAAATTAACCAATGAAATTAATATTTAGTTATGGATGTGATTTTATTTAATTGCTTATAATTAACTAACTGATAACGTCATGACCTAACTAATGAATATTCGTAACAGGCTCGATGAGTAGGACATGTTAGATACCATTATTGTCTAATTTGGTTAATATTTACTTTTGGTTAGGCCTAACATGGCGGCCATGTCGTCAGCACAACGCAGCTCACAATTTCATACCTCATGGCGACTGGGCACCTATCGCTTCAATTTAAGGAAAAATGTAGAAGAGTGTGGTAAGGTGCTAGTTGGTACGACATTAGGAGAACAAATAATAACTGCGCAAAAAGAACGGGACAAGAGAAAGAGAACCACACGGGACATACGCAGACTAAACTCTGATTTATTCCACCAGCTCATTTTTCCTTCAACGGCAAAGCGCATACGCACCAATCACAAAAACAAAAGCCACACTCATCTCGTGAAATCAAGAAACTCAAAGTCCTTGCGGTACAGGTGTACTGAAGCATCGCTAACACATTTGTCAGGTCCTAATCTCGCGATTTCGAAGGCATCGATAATTTACCGTTTTTTCTTATCCCTCGAGCGTCCCATAACCTTAGTCCTGTCAAAAAGCAGATTACTATCTTTGTCATCATGCTTACAAGTGTTACAATGCTTAGGCAGATGCTGCCCCCTTGAATCATCTAAGGAATGATTCACCTACTCTGCCGTTGAAGGAAAGAGGAGTCGGTGTAATAAATCAGTTGTTAGACTGCGTTTGTCCCGTGTGGTGCTCTTTCTCTTGTCCCGTTCTTTTTGCGCAGTTATTATTTGTTTTCATAAGGACAAATGGTCCTCCAAAGAGTCGAGAAACTTTTTCGGCCCACATTGCTCAAATACATCTGACCTCAAGGCAGTAGCCGCCCACTCGCCGTAAGGTATGGAAAAGTATCCTGAATCACGTGGGAATAAATCACATGGACGATAGATGGCGCTACCGAAGAGCTACCGCTCGTTACTTTGGCGTCTTCTGGACGCTGGCGGCATTTTCTTTAAAGCGAAAGCTTCACTACTCTAGGTAAAACTGAGGTCACCGTGTCTCGAGATTTCACCTTCATTTGACCTTCAGATAAAGCAAAGGAAAGGAAAGGTGTATAACTGGCCCCATGGCACAGTGTACACCTTTGCGCGCTTTAAGCTACGAAACCGATAAAGAGCGCCTGAACAGCGGGAGCTTCGAAAGAAAAAAAAAGGGCACAATGGCCCCCTGGTACCGTGTACAACTTATTCATGCTTTAAGCTACGGGGCGGTAGTGTCAGATGTGCGCTGCATGCGGCATTGACAACGTTGTGGCAAAGACGCGGCACTGAAGCCATAGGCCGTCGGCGTATAATGGCGTTGGCGCTGACAACGTTTTAGACTCCATTCATTTGAAGGAATGAAGTGACGATAACTGGCTCCCTGGGTGAGTGGACGCCTGAATTGCGCTTTTACGTACGTGGGGTTGTGAGACAGATGGGGGCTGCATGCGTTAGCGCTGACAACGTTGTGGCAGACACGCGGCACTACACGAATAGGCCACAGCGTTCAAAGGATGAGCAAACTCTCGCGACAAACCATTAGCTGCCACCTGCCAGGGTGGCAGGGTAGGCCAACACGGTTGGGCGCGCTGCCTATCCAGTGTCCGGAACGCACTCAACTTTGCAGACGCCAAGCTGGGTATAGTTGCCCGACACGCCATAGCTTTCGCTGTTTAACCAGGTTCAGCAGCAATTACACCGCAGCTATTTTTTGTGTATTTTCTAGTAATAAGGAATACTCGTGGTCTTTCCATCTTCCATTTAACTGTATGTGCGCTAAACTGGCACAAAGATATATACACAGCCCTGGAAGACGCTTTGTAGTAACGCTCGCGCAATTGAGACACAATATACAGGGGTGATAAATGGGAATTGAGCGGAGCGTGAGCCTGGGCACTGCGCAGTTTATATTTATCACGCTTTTACTTCAATGGCAGCATAAAGACGCTATGGTCCATGATACATTCTAGGATGACTCTAACGTGCTTTATTGCTCAACCGCTAGGCCCCCTCTCACCGATTTCGGTGATCGGCGAAATCTTATACAGAGAATTCCGTTTTTATGTGCGGGAATTTAAAAAATTCCTGTGAGCAAACTACTGGCCTAATCGAGAGCAAACTTCGCTCACGGGGTAGCATATTATGGTCTACGTTATTTGAGATGTAATTAAACGTCGGTACTTGCCTGCATTTCCTGAAATTAAGAAGAAACTGCTGTCAACTGCGAGAAAAGCTGTCGCAGACGAGAGCTATACGCGAGCCGAGCAGCTGGTTTGACCGGGCACGCCATCTGCGGAAGGCGAGGCAAACGCGTCAAACCAGCTGCTCGGCTCGCGCATAGCTCTCGTCTGCGACAGCTTTTCTCGCAGTTGACAGCAGTTTCTTCTTAATTTCAGGAAATGCAGGCAAGTACCGACGTTTAATTACATCTCAAATAACGTAGACCATAATATGCTACCCCGTGAGCGAAGTTTGCTCTCGATTAGGCCAGTAGTTTGCTCACAGGAATTTTTGAAATTCCCGCACATAAAAACGGAATTCTCTGTACATATATGTCGTCATGTGCAATTTGCGTCTGGTTACACTGAAGAATATGAGTATACAATGAAGTCAACAGGTGTTTTTCACTTTTTCACCTTCCGTGTTGGGCAGGGTGAGCTAGCTAGCGCGTGGGTCACCAGATTTTCCATTACAACTCCGCTGACGATGTAAACATCGAATTTTTCACAACACCGGATTTTTTGCAGAACGAGAGCCGTGACTGATATGCGTGCTAGAACTACTGCAATAAAAATTGTGTCATGTATCTACTGCGCTTCATCCATGCCATGCAAACACACACAACAGACACGGCACATAACATACTACTTTTATCGCATAGAAATATAATAGAATAACAAAGCATACCACGATAAGCAATACAAAAAATTCCACACTCTGCTCGCGCGGTAAATTCGCATTGCGATTAACTACGCAAATCTACCGACATTTTTTTTGCCATCCACGTAAAAGCGCGATAAAAGTTCGATCAGGGTAGCGCGTGGCCGCCGGGTTGGCCGCACTTCTTGTCATCGCAGTTGTACGCCTTGTACCCTCCAAGGAGCATTAACACTTCTTCTTGGGCGAGTTGGTGCATACTTGATTTGAAGAAAAATAGCGCCAGAGCATGCAAACCACGAAAAGACAAGGACGAGACACAAAGCGCTAAAGAAAGGGCCCACTGTACAAGAAAGATACTGCATTAACACTTCTTCTTGGGCGAGTTGGTGCATACTTGATTTGAAGAAAAATAGCGCCAGAGCATGCAAACCACGAAAAGACAAGGACGAGACACAAAGCGTCGACGAGACAAGGAGCGCCTAATGAAAGAAAAAAAAATGCAGGCTATCTTCCTCGTTTGAAAGTAGAAGACAATCCTTACACTTCGGGAGTGTTTTCATACAATTGTCACGAAAATCGGCGTATATTTGGAAGCCGGCACGGCGCGAAAGGAATCATGCCCACACGCGTCCTCGAAGGTTCCAGAAGCTTGGAGAAAATTTTACTCATTCCCAACGGAGAGCGCGTAACGTCGAGTGTGCGAAGGGATGCCTTCGCTACTTCGCTTCTCACGCGGCGGTGCCGGATCGTAAAGACGCGAGTTGAGTCTCCTGGCAGCCACTTTCCACGCCAGACAAATGGCGATCGGCGGGAGGGTGAAGGAGCGATTTACAGTGGACGCTGATTGTATGCGTGCTCCTGCCTCATCGCGAAGTAAGCATACGCGGCTCGATCTGTATATGAAGGCCATTTAACGCCTTCCGTCAGCCCGTGCCGTATTCCAAGCCTCGGAGAAGCGCTCGTGCTAGACTCCCGGGTCGTAACCACTCACCCAGACACGGGTTAGTGAGATAGCGCGCGCCAGTCTTCGGGGCGGCCCGGTCGAGACCTTTCGGTCGTCGAACTGTTCCAGAGACCGGTGAACAACTTGTGTAGCTCCCTTTAGGTGCAAGACCTTTCGGTGTTTTGTGACTCCCTCCAATGTTAATTTGCATGTGTCGTGTTTTTTGTTGACCACTTTATATGTGTTATTTATTTATTTATTTATTTATTTTCAGAATACCTGCGTCGCCTCGAAAGCATTATCGCAGGGGAGACAGTTTCAAAACAACGTATTCATTTTCACACAAAAAGCAACAAGAACATTAAGCGAAGTTAACATCAACATAAAACAAAACAATAAGCGAAAATTATTAAAGGTAACAGAAATCTTGAACAATAGTAGGAAAGGATTAGATTGTCAGGAATACAGTCGACAGTAAAAATCGCGATTATCAAAGACTGAAACACACTCTTCCGGCAGCAAGTTCCAGTCTTTCACAGTTTGTGTAAAGAATGATTTTGAAAAACTGTTTGTGTTAGTATTGTATTCGCGCACCTTCTTGGAGTGGTCGTGCCGAGTCGAGACGTAAGTTGGTTCCAAAAGGTAGTTACGGCTATCAATTCCTGTTTGATTATAGAAGATGCGAAGTTGCTGCGAGTTAGAAGTACCTCAATATAGCTTCTTTGCGATATAAAATTTGTTTTGTTTGTGAACCTTTGACTGTGACCTATTGTCTGTCTGGCCACCGGCGAAAGCTGGGCCCCAAACGAGCACCACACTTTGTCACTTGGTGGCTGGTTTCTGGCTGAGCTTGCCCCGCTGAGTTCCCTCTGAGGAGACCGAAACTACATCCCCCCCGCCCCCCCCCCCCCCCCCCCCCCAGCGCTCTTAGAGTGTCCAGGACTTCACGCAACAACTGCGCCCAGATGGAAACACTTAGGCTGAAATTTTTATCGTGTAAGTATTAGACATTATAATGTGGAAGACTGCCCAACAATACTAAAATCTATTAGCAACATGCGAGCGTTTTGTTCTTGTCCTTGGGGCGTTTCTACGCAGGCTAACCTTGCAAAAAAATTCAGCGGGGGGGGGGGGGGGGGGGGGGGCACTTTGCTGACCTAAATTGCGGTGAGGCGAAAGCGTTCAGCGCGGTGTTGCTGCTTGTGTCACTGATGTGTGGTTAAGATGCTAATTAGTGTTCAGTTGTTTGTGAATCTTAAAAAATTGGAGACACTGGAGGGCGTTTGGGAGGCATCCGTCTGTTTCGACACCTTTCTGCAAACACTCTCCAGTCTCCTCTAGTCCGTTTCATACATAGCAGGCAACGCTGCGGAAGTTGCTGCAGTAGTGTGTCCGGGAAATCATATTACTCCACCACGTATTATTCGTTCTTCTCGAAACCCCAGTCAGTGTTTGGCCGAAAATAGAGCGGTATAAAACGACGTGTTACCATAGAAAATTATGGTCTAAGGTTTGAGGCGCTCAGTGTTCGGGCTCTCTTGCCATGATTTTCATGGAGTGTGAACTACTTTTTGGGCGCGGATTTAGTAGGAGCGATTCGCCCTACCAACCGCGTATCATACCGCAACGTGTACTTTTTGCTTCTCGAAGTCTCGACGAGCCGCAGGACGAAAATGTGGCAAGAGTTAAAATGAAGTCCAGGAGGTGCCAGTCACGGCACTTAAGGTTTTTCGCTAAGAAATATGTTGGTGTTCGTTTTGGTTGTGTGGCAAACTACATTTTTGCGTGCGGACTTAGCCTGCGCGAAAAGGCGCGCTAGCTTTGGCAGCGTTGCCTATGTATGAAACGGATTATAGGCAAGTAGAACTACATGTGCGTTGGCAGGAAGTGGCGTATCCATTAGCACGCTCGACTGCCATCCGGAAGCATGGTGGTTCGAATCCCATCGTGCACGAAGGTTTTCTTTCTGGTCTGACTAGAAAAAGTGTGACACCACCGCTGACAACCTTCTGTCGACAACAAAGAGGCTTTGAAGGTTTTCGCCTTAAAATGATTTTCTCCGAGACGAGAAATGCATGGCGGAAGAGATATCTCGCAACGAAGCCCTTGACAACATTCAGTAGCCACCGTGTCGGGCTGTAGCATTGCTGCTAGCCGCCTGCGTTACCGGCGCACTTAAGCCAATGCAGAACATGAACCAGGCATCGGTGCTGAGAAGCACACGTGTGCCCATTTAAGAGAGAATGTTTTAGAATAAAAGCATGTTTTGAAATAGTCCTGCTACAGTGGATACCTGCGAAGGTAGCAGCGCCAGCCGTGCTTCTTAAGCGCTCGCGCAGCTTCACATGCGTGGTCTAGTTAGGCAAGGGCGCCATTATCTAAGATTAGATTCAACTATCTACTCTTCAAGAATGGCGGCTGCCTATGCAGCAACAAAAGGGGCGACTGCTATTCGCACGTCCAGGCTGTTAAAACAATCAAGGTTTTGCACCTCCATTCTGTTGCTCCGCTCTGCGCTACGAGTGAAGCATAACCATATCGATAACGTCAGTGCGTGGCAGGAGACGACACTGCCTGCATTCCTGCCTACGCACACCCGTGTTCCTCTGGATGCATCAGTGGCTTGTGTTATCTGGTGAAAAGATTTTTTTTTTTGGTTTTATGGGGTTTAACGTCTCCAAGCAACTCAGGCTATGAGTGACGCCGTGAAATGCCGACCACCTGGCGATCTTTTATGTGCACTGACATCGCACAGCACACGGGCCTCTAGAATTTCGCCTCCATCGAAATTCGACCACTCCGCAGTGTTGCCACAGCGTTCACAAAAGTAGTAGCAGATTTTGATGCCAAAAATCAGCAGAAATCAGTAGATTTTCATATATGCTGCAGTCACTTGTTTCGGCGTGTTTTCTCTACGCGGTTTGAGTTATTTCTTTAGTACGGTACGATGCGGTGGTAGAAGACAAGTGTCGCTATCATAATAACAAAAGCAACGGGGTAGAGAAAGTAGCGATTTTTGCGACATCATGTGCCCCGCCATGGAACTCCCTACCGCCGGCGGCGCGCAGCATAGCGCAGCCGACGGGAACCACGGTACCTCAGTGAACAGCTCCCTACATTCGTATCTCCAGTGAAAGAAAAGTTTTGTATTTGTCTTACAGAGTAACTGTTGTTATCTCAGACAATCAAATACGAAGTGAACATCGAAAAGATAATGACCACATGCAGTGACTTGTAGAGATTTCTTAATCGGTTCACTGATACGGAATACCACACAATACAGTTAATGATTAAGTTCAGAAAATCAACGTGGAAACTATCCGTCGCCTTCATCTTGGAGGTTTTTGCGCCATGTTTCCATCCTGTTGAGCAGTGGCTTCTCTACACTGAACTGGAAGCACGATGAAGAGGCAATGAGGCGCTTGGTATGCAGCACGGCACATAACAGTGTCCGTTGCAAGTTTGATTCTTTGCTTGGTTTTTAGCATGTTAACAGCAGAAAATACCCTCTGGAGGTATTGGACGTTTGCTATACTGGTGTAGCTGGTGTAGGTCAAAGAAATGGCCCTACACTTGACTTCGTGCTAAGCTGTGTTCGTGCGCCACACAGGGTAGGTGAGTGAGCCGTTGAACTGGCAGCGGCTGATGCAACCTGGCGATCAGTATCACTGTGTCACCTAACAAATAAGAAAAGTTGGAAAGACATACTCTGTAGAACCAAAGAGTAGTAGTTTTTGTTCCATTCTACTAGGAAAAAAGCAAAAATTAGCAGATTTGATGAGTTTATCACTGAATGAGTAAATTTTTTCAAAAATCAGTAGATCAACTGATAAATCAGTAGCAGTGGCAACACTGCCACTGCGGCCGGGATCGGCTTTCGTGTCAGCAGCCGAGCACCATAACCATTTAGCCACCGCAGCGGCCTATGTGGTGAAAAAGAAAGAGTACCGATCGAAACCACGAAGAGCAAGTGAGCAGAAAGAGGAAACTATAAGTCAACTACGACATTGGTCCTTCAGTTCCCACTTATAATCTGCATTAGCATGCAGAGTTTATCACCGAACGTCGTTTCCTGTGGGTGTCTAGCTTAGCGGCCCCCGATGGGGCGCCGTTGTGGAAGTCGTTTTGCTGACGGCAATTGTTTTGTTTTATGTTGAGTTAAAATTGCTCTTTTTTGTTCCGTAGCACGCCAGCCGTTTTTTTTCTGTTCCAGTGGGTTTCAATTTAATTTTTGCTTTTTACTTACCCTCCCAGACTCTATATCTGCTGCATGAATAATTCGTACACATTTTTTTGCCGTCATATGCGCGGCCAGGTATTCTGATCCATCATCTCGCATTCGTTGGTGACAGATGTTAACTGATGGAGACATTGCACTATCAAATCAAATAATTTATTTTACTTTTTTCCAGCAAGTTTTTAGAAAGTTTTTATTGCTTCAAAAAATATATGACTAATGCCGGTTCGTGCATTCTTGTGTGTGTCCATACTGAGCAGTCGAACTGCAAAAAAATTAAAAAAAAAGCTCTCTCTTACTCGGTGTGATAATTTGGAATGCCCAGAATTCAGATGTGTTTATATAATCACTTGTGGCGCTTCTGCGCACAGCACTGGAGATATCAGTGGAAACACTATGAAGTCAGTTAATTTCACCGTTTTTCTTCGCTTTTCTCTGCAAGGAACTCCTTACTGCGCTAGCAGAAGAGAGTTCTGGAAACTTGGGCTTGAAGAAGGTGCGCTAAAATTTCCATCACTCGTTTTTCTAACGTTCATACTAATTCCTGCATCTCTTCAATGTTACAAGAATACGTATCTGTGAAGCTGCACCATTTCATTCATTTCAGTGTATACCATTTTCGACCAGTACTAAGTTATTTGTTCTTGAAGTTCAGTAGGGATTATTGCAGTGCCTGACAGCGGCCTCTTATGCTGCGTTAGCATGCAAAGGTAACTTGCAGCGCTTGAAATATGTTCATGTACATGCATTGTTCGGCGTATTCGTTCATTGAGTCATTCCTTCTGGAGAATTTTAGCCCTTTCGTAAAGTCAGTAAACAGCTGTTTCAATGCAGCATATGGTTCAAGTTTACTGCCTAATATTTTTGCCGTTATTTCTAAAGCTTCCAAATGAACTTAGTATATTTAAATTTTAATTTCCTCTTGCCGTTTCGTACTTTACTTTTTGTATTAATTTAGTTGAATAAAAGCAAGCGAAAAGCAACCACAAAATATTTCTGCAAGTTTGTTTTGCACACCCAACGGAATGCACGCCTATGGCCGCCGCGGTGGCTCAGTGGTTGCTGCGGTGCTCGGCTGTTGACCCGAAGCACGCGGGTTCGATCTCGGCCGCGGCGGTCGAATTTCGATGGACGCGAAATTCTAGAGGTGCGTGTACTGTGCGTTGTCAGTGCACGTTAAAGAATCCCGGGTGGTCGAAATTTCCGGAGCCCTCCACTACGGCGTCGCTCATAGCCTGAGTCGCTTTGGGATGCTAAACCCCATAAACCAACCAAACCAGCCGAATGCGCGATGACTTCGATGACCTTAACAGTCGACGATTTCGATTGTAAAAGCGGTTCAACGCATCAGCCTTAGTTTGGGTCATACCAGAGTTTATATGGTCTTGAAATGAGATATAAACAGATTCACAACAGCGCTACGGAACGAGGACAGAAGGAACACGAAAAACACAGGACGGGCGCTGCTCCTTCTGTCCTCGTTCCGTAGCGCTGTTGTGAATCTGTTTATTAAGCATGAACCAACTAGCCCACACCAGAATCCTCTTTGAAATGAGATATCTCTGCCGGAAAGAAATTTAGAGAAGTCTGTAACAAATATCCTTCACAAGAGTTAAAATGGCACTAAGGACTACTTCAGTTAGTGTTCTTAGCAAAAATTGGCAGTGGGTCTGCTCAGCTAGGCCAAGATATACGCAGCGAAAGCAGTTTCGTCTACTGACATTTCGGTAGCGACACGCCGTCGTTGTCGTTCAGCAGCTTGGCGGCGTCTATATGTGCTGTGCAGCAAGAAATTTGCCGCTACTTGATTCAAACTAGTGACTTCGATGCCGAAAAGGGCTTGTCGCCATTTTGCAGTGAATATCTGTGCAGCACAGCATCCGCTATACGCGCCGAAAATTCACTGTCGACGGACGCAGCTTTCTTCAAAAATTGCTCCGTGATAGCAGCAATTGTAGTCTTTTTTCCTTTTTTCCTTTGCCAGCTTATAAAAGACCTGTCGTCAGTGAGAGACGTTAAAACGCTGTAATTTTTCGATACAGCTGAACTTCCACTCGTTCTCAGCGTTTCTTGAATATCTGAACAATCAAATGTTTTACGAAACACTTTCTGAAAGAATAAGCGTCTGTGGCTTAGTGGCGCACAACGGTCTCTGTACATATGGTGTGTGACCAAGAAGCACCAATGAAGACCGTCTTGCTGTAAACAGACTGTTCAGTCGGTCATGTAAATGTCGTGCAGCCGCTAATGATAACTGCTATGATATTCGAAAACTCCTTAGCTGCTATACGATGTCACTCCTGAGTGTTCACATTTAGTCCGTCTACGAGGCTGTAACTAATTCCAGAGCTCATTCACGAGCTAATACGCGTCAGTTGCCAACATCTCACTTATATTTCGCGACGTAACGTTTAAAGTCCGTTCTACGATGTAGAGGTGCTAACAGAAGTAAAGATTACCTTTTCTTCTTGAACTGCATTCGAGACAAAGTGAAATATACCAGTCACTATTGCATTTTCACTGCGTTACGCACAAATTAGGTATAATACCCTTGCTAATGGGTGTTTCGAATGACTTCGAACCGAATGTCATTCGATTTGACTGCCGAACTGGCGCTGCTCCACGAGGTTTTTCGAGGTCATTCGCATTACATCAAATTCGAGTCGACGGAGCTAAGCGGAGAGATTCCAGATTCTGGAATGCTTGCAAAACGCGAACACAGAAAACACCGACCTATAGTCGTCGCCATCGTCGTCGCTTCGCCCCATGGCTGTTGAATTCGATGTCCGATGCTCGCTTTTTGCTGATTCTTAAGCAAATCGATAGTGTACTCGCTAAATGGCTGCTTGAAGGGTATAGCGCCCCACTGAGCATTTACCACGTAAGTGTGAAATTTCACCAGGAATGCGCCAGTGAAGATGACTCAAGTTCTGTTGCTTATATCAAATAGAACAAACAGCTTGTCCTCGTGTGAAAGGCATAAAACGAGAGGTGTGATTCACTTATATAAATAACCTTTTTTTTTGTTCAAGTTGAATCATAGCCACCATTACTTTTTGCACAGTTCAAGCCTCCGTATGAAGCCCTAGAGGAATCGCCCACCCTGATAAACACTTGACAGGCGGTTTGCTGCCATCACGCACGACCGGCCCTTCTCTTTGATTGTCCCTGCTTTCTTGGTTGTGACCAATGCTTGATCTTAAGGCGGAAGCATTTAATGCTTCATCGTTGTAAGCAGAAGTTGTCGACAGAAATGTCACGCTTTTCAATTGGTCGAAATGGTCGTGACGTCACAGTGCGCGAATTTCAAACGGGGCCAATTGTACTTCGGCTACTAACCACGCCATCAATTAAAGGAACTTTATAGTGATGCTCCAAGTTAGTGGGACTTACTTAACTAATTAGCCTAATTTATCTTTCTAGTCAGACCAGATAAATAAATAAAACCGACCAGGGATTTGGCCTAGCTCGGGAATCGAACCCCGGTCTCCGGAGTGCGAGACGAGCACGCTACCACTCCGCCATGCCAGCCCGATGGTTTGGAATGAACAAAAGTGCGTCTAGTGAATACGGTGTCCTCGTTCACTCCCATCTTCCTCCCTTCCCGTTACGGCGAGGTTTAGGTGTCCACCGAGGTATGAGAGACAGATACATTTCCTTACCTCAAAAACCAATTTACCGACGAGCAAGGCGTAGAACCTTTCCTCAAAAAGCGTTGCATTCAAAGGGCAACCATCGCGCCGAACGGGTGGTGGCGTTCCGTGGACTGCCTGGTAGCGCTGTCGCTGTCGCGTTCGCATTCCACTCCTGCCGCGTTGCACTCCAGGCAAAGATTAAGCGTCATTAATTGGCAGTTAATTAAAGCACCAACAGAATGTGAAGTGAACAATCGCGTAGCAGAATGCAGCACTAAGGCTTTCGCCTTTCACTACTTTAGCCGCTAAAGTTCCTCGTAATTTTAAACCACTTTTTCTAGAAGCAGGTTCGGTGACCATTCGAATTAACTGGAGTGGCCTAATTCGCTATCCACAAGCGACGGCGACGACTGCTGCTGGGCTCCTGAAACATTGCTCGGCTGTCTTGGTCACACCAGCGCTTCGCGTTCATTGTATGCGCATCCTGCGAAGCAAGCAACAGTCTATTGGAGGTCATTTTTTTCAAAAGTACGCTTGATTGCGTTTGCTAAAACATGTGAATTCACCCTCCGCAATCGCCGAAATTGCACACACACCCCGCGGTCTCGCTAGACGTACTCTTTGCGGAGTAATTCTATATCAATTACAATTTAATGATTTGGCAGGCGCGTATCGCTTGTGAGCCTTGAAATGTGTACTACATATAAAATGTAGCTGCTCGTTTTACACGGATAAATTAAAGACCTGCGTAGACACAGTATTCACGCCATCGCCTCTTCAGCGTACAGTTTGCATTCAGTCGCCGATCTCCCGAGAACATGAAGGGTGTCCATCCGCCGACCGAATCTGTCGGTGCCGTTTGTATGAAAAGCATGTCATCTACAATGATATCCGGCGGATAGTCATGCTGGTGCCTGTTTCTTGTAGCCACGGTGACCTTTCCTTTTTCCTTTGTTGTCGTCTTCGCCCCGTTGGGCATACTGAAAACGAGCGAACGGTAAAGCGAAACTCGATGGGAGAATCCTATAGCTTTAAAATTCGTTTAGAAATGGTAGCGTAGCACCGCGGGAGTCCGTACAGCCCGAATGTCATTGCAGGTCTCGGATGTCATTCGACTCAGATGCCATTCAGGCGTGGCAACAGCATGGGACGTGTGTGCGCGTGTGGCTTACATCTCGTGGTGCGATCGGTTCGTCGTGCGCTCCCATACGCCAGTGTCGGGTCACTCGTAGAAGCTACGCCAGAATGGTGCGGTACATCGCACTCTCTTTCCCATTTCTTCTTTCCCCCTCTTTTGTCCTAACATACAAGGAGCGGTTAGGGGAGAGTCAGAGGAGGCGAACAGTTTTCTCGTTGAACTTTGTCCTTTCTTGAGGGCGCCGGGTCTACTTGAAAGGACACAGATGGGAAGTGTTAAAGCATGCAAGACGGATAGAATTTTCCTCGGGAACAGTACGGCGTTTGCCAAGCGATAAAGTGGCTGCGTTGCTGAGAGAACTGTAGCTGAGAAACTCAAAACCCTTCCGCAATCAAAGCGCCTGCGAAAAAAATGTCTGGTTATTTAGTGTCCTAAGGACAAAATATCCTGTGAAAGCACAGTTTTTTTTTTTAGATGACACCATCGCTAAGTACTTGAAAATGCGAATGAGTTGTCCACTCACTCAGGGAGTCATTTATGCGCGTCTTCAACATTTTCATCTTAAACGTCAATTTACCCAATGTACGCCGAGAGCCTATATGCTCCAGTGCCGCGTTTTTGCAGCAATGTTATTAACACCAACGCGCATTGCTCTAGTGCCTTGCTTCAGCCACAGCGTTGTCCATGCTAACGCATGCAAAACGCATCTCTCTTTCTCCCTTCGGCCACATAGCTCAAAGCACGAGCATTAGTTTGATTATTAGTTTGATTAGATTTAGTTGAGGAAGATGATGTGCAATGCAGAGCGTAATAATCCGTTGCTGTTTAACACTAGGTGTGTTCGGCTGCGGCGATAGCCTAGTGCTCTCACGCAGTGCCCCACGAAGCTGATCTGTTCGCGCCGTCCCGGGTTCGAATCCCAGCCGCGAATATTTGTCCGATTTCTTCCTATGTAATTATTTCCTTTGGCACAAACTCATAACCTTCGCAAACCCGCAAGCATCGGAAATCTTCCTCAGGGTTTACCCTTCGAAAGAGTGCTTGAGTGCTTTCACACTGAAATGAACTGCCGCGACGTCATCTCTATAACGTCTTTGCAATCCGCCCAATTAAGGACGCCGCTTCCAAAGTCCCAAGACCATAGGTCAACAGATCAGTGGACACGGCAGTAACGTGCAAGTGCAGGGTGTGCTGCTTAGCAAGTTGGTTAAGAAACATTCGCAGAATCACATCACTGGCAGACAACGGACGAGAACGAGTACAGGCAACCTTTGGCTCCTACTGTTTCGATGAGGGCCCTCCACTGTTTTGCGTGCGTCTGCGTCGCGTTGGAACGTGCACGTGCGGTAGAAATAAGCTCCGTCGGTGCGAAAGAAACTGCTTGACTGTTCAGGGCAGTCACACACTCCAAATCAAACTTCTAATCGCAGTCACGCATGTATACAATGGCGACAATAACGCTAACGTGTGCCCTTCGGAGCGTTGTGTGCTTTTGTGAAGTGTACACGAAAACTTCGAGGGATCCTGAAAAGCATGCGAGTGGCAGGTGCGCTCGAACGCATTAATTCTGCACCACATTTGAGTGACAAATTGCACGCTCATTTGTCATCAAGCGGCGCACTGTGCTGCCGATTACAGCGTGTTCGTTGACTAACTACGCAGTATTATCGCAAAAAATCCTTGTGATTGTCTCTGGTGGGCTCGTAGCGATTTCTACTTTTGTGAATTGCTTTCTGTGAGTTGTAAGCGGAAACGAATCAGAGTACGTCCCGCCCAACTGTACTCTTCCGGCTTGCCGGCTTCCGGCGCCTTCCGGCTATAGCTGTCGGTAGGGGATGCACGCATAGTACTGACGAACACGTATCAGCTGGTAGAGCGTTTTTTTGGGGAAAACCCTTTTTGCGTGCCGGCGCCTTACGTAATGCGCGCATGATGACCCGCGCCTAAAAACTCTCTTTTATGGATCAGATGAGAGGTGCTGCATGCATGGGGTGCTTCTCAGATATTTTGCACCATATCTAAAATCACTCTCGCCTTTTCACTGCGGAGAAGAATGGAAGACCACGTGCACGCATTCTGCTTCACACTTTGACGACATGCGTGCATGCGCCTGGCAGCATGAGCGCGTACTAAATATAAAGAAATGAACACTTCGCAATTTTATAACCCCCGCAGCCAGCACAAAGTAGTAGATTCTACGGCTTAATTGAGAATTAAACTACCGCCCTGGCCGCACACACAGCGTGAATTGCTTTGAGCGCTTGCGGGTCTGAACCTGCTGTTTTCAACGGCTGCACGCAGCCTGCAGTGCACAGAATGCGAGGCGAAAGCCTCAGCGCTAGTGTTTGCGCCTAACCTTTCTCTCCGTCGTCTGCTTTGCGCAGTTTTAAATAAGAGACCCTTTGCACTGTCGGCTGTGCTCGCAGCGCTGCTTTCCTCGCATTTCGAAGGTAGTTGCACATGGAGACGGCGAAATAGCGATCGCTCATAAACACGTAGCTCGTCGCTGCTGCACAAATCTTCAAGTGGCTGCGCCACGTGCACCTCACTTTTACGCAGTTTTCTTTCTTATAAAAGCATTGTTACCGGCGAAAACGACACATCTCATATCAGGTGACTCTAACCTATTAGTCTAGCCTGACTTAGTATTCCTTTTAGCTTCCCTTTAAATACCATGCGCCTTCAAAGGAGCTCTCTGTCGCTCGCTCCATTTTCGCTGTCAAGCGCTCGGACGGGACAAACGTGGGACGTTGTACTGGAGGAGGGCTCGCACAAGGCGCGCCGGACTTCGACACCGGTGCGATGCGGCTGCGCGCCAGATGTCTGGCCGCAACACGTGGCGCCTGTTCCGCGCTCTCATCGATCCAATGCAAACACGCACGGAAACCCAACGCCAATTACATAGGACCTTGCACAACTTTAGAGGAACGACAACAGAGCTAGCGCATACGCTCCGGGATCGATACCTGTGCACCACTAAGGACCCCCGGCCGGCGGCGTACTCGCATGCAGGCGAAGAGAACAAAGAGCTGGACACCCCGTTCTAGCTCCACGACCTCCGGGTGGTCTTAAGCAAGATGAAGCAGGACACTGCACCTGGCTCGACAAGGTTATCGTCAAGCTCTTGGCCAAGCTTCCCGGCGCAGCCTACGCCGTGCTTCTCAAACACATCAATACGATTCGGGACGGAGAGACTCCTCTCCCTCACGACTGGAAATCGGCTGTCGGGACCTTCATCCCGAATTCCGGCATACCTATAGATGTGGAGAACCTTCGCCCCATCTCCCTCACGTCTTGTGTCGGTAAGCTGATGGAGACCATGGTACACGACAGATTCTTCAATTTTCTCGAAACAGACCACATTTTCGCTGACACTATGTTCTCTTTTCGTCCTCGCAAGTCAGCACAGGATGTACTTCTGCAGCTGCACCGCGACATCTTAGATCCTGTCGAATCTCCCCACAAAGACAAGGTGGTCCTGGCCTTGGATCTTAAAGGCGCATTCGACAACTTCAAACACGAACTAATTCTGGACCACCTCAGTAACACCAACTATGGCCACAAAACATTCCATTGGATTGCATTACTGTCAAGCCTAAAGAGGGGGTCCCAGCTAACTTGGACCAAGATTTATAAAAAACTAAGCGTTCATCAGAACTGTTAGGACTGATGCTTGGGCGAGTTGGTATGCCATGTTCAAAAGAACAGCGCAAAATAGACAAGGACTAAAGGAAGATACACACAGACAGGCGCTTGAGAACTGAAATCGCGTGGATGCTGTTAAGATTTATCTAAAATTACAGTTCCATTTTTTTCGCTCCTCCTATTTCAGTAATTAGTATAGATAAAGAAAGAAATTAACTTTTTAAATATAGCTTGAAACGCTCAGGCGTCAAAGGAAAAGTTGTGGAGCTCCACAAATATTGTCCAAAACAGGCACTTCTAATGAGGTAAACTTAGCGTGGCCGTTTTTATTCGGGGGAAAACGGAAGCCCGCGGAGTTTAAAAAATACCACGTGACAGCGCGCTCCGTGCGCCCGAATTCGCTGCGATTACAGCGTTCTCATCCGTGCTTTGTAAAACGCATCACTCGCTTCGCGCCCTTTTGTGCTGCCCACGAAAGAGCTTCGCGTTGAACTTCCCTTACAAAAATTTCTATAGACAGTCCATAGACTGTCAATAGACTTTAGTCGATGAAGTCTATAGACAAAATCCTATAGACTGGTCTATAGACAATCTATAGATTTATGGCCATACACTTTTAGTAGAATTTTGTCTATAGACAGTCTATGGACAAATGTCTACTGAAAGTCTATAGGTCTATAGGAAGTCTATAGACACAAGTCTATAGACTCTATAGACAATTATAGACGATCTGTAGACTTATGGCCATACATTTGATATTGAGTTGTCTATTGACCATCTATGACACTTGTCTATAGACGGACTACAGACGGCCTATATAGACTTATGGTCATAGACTTTTCCGTAGATTACTGTCTATAGACAGTCTACAGACTAAAGTCTACTGCTCCAGTAGACGTATTTCCATAGACAATCCGCAGGTGTGTGGCCTGGCAATTTTGAGCCTGGCCTGGCCTGGTTTGAGCGCCCGTCTCGGCTGCGGGAGGTGGGTGGTTCGAAACCGACCCACCGCCGGGCACCCACCGGTCAAAAGGGTACAAGCGCCCCCGGCCTGGCGCTCGGCTTCCTTTAGGGGTATACGTTTGGGAGAAGTGAAAAAGGAGAAGTGAAGCCTTTGTCTATAGACAGTCTATAGATCTCTGTCTACTAAACTATTAGTAGACCATTATCTATAGACTGCCTATACACAGACAGTCTACAACCATTGAAAAACGTCACCAGAGAGAGTTCACAAACGGCACGATCAATATACTTACAAATTTAGTTTAATTCCAAGCTATCCAGGCTGGGAATATGCAATACATGCACCATAAGAATGCACCAAAGTAACAAATGTTGAAAGTGAGAGTCCGGCTAGTTTCCTCAGAAGCATTCTTGCGGCCTCTTTTCTGTAGTCAATCATCCGGCCATGTTCACATGTACAGCACAAAGGAAAAAATAATATAAGAGGAACTGAAAAAAAATTCCCATTCCATCTCTACACATGTGCTTTACAATTCACAATTCAGAATTCAGAAATTTTTGTTTATTAGTCAATCATTTGAGCAGTGTACAATCATATGCAGAATGCAAAGCATATCCTGACTATGCCATTCCAGAAAGGCAGTCTTGATCTTTTGGTTTGATTTTATGGGGTTCAAAGACCCAAGGATACAGGCTATGAGACGCTGAAGTGAAAGGCTGCGGAATAATTTTGGTCACTTGTGCAGAGTACACAGACCTTTAGCATTTCGCCTCTATTAATATCCGACCGCCTAGGGCGGAATCTAAACTGAATCTTTTTTTTATTTATAAATAAATAAAAGACGAACAGACGAACATGATAGCCACTGAGCTATCACGCCGGCTCAATCATTTCAGTAAATACACGACAGTTATAAGTGCCTTCATAAAACATTGCAACAAAGACCCATAATCCCTGGAGCACTCTACTCTGAATCCAGCACTGACACTGATTTCTGTATGGCAATACTGTTACACCCAATACTGATCTCTGTATGGCAATCCTTTTACATTATTTGTAACAGAAGACTTCGAAGAATTGTGTCACATATCCGCATCGACTCGCTACGAGCTGTTGAGAATGCCATCTCCATAAAATACACATTCAGTGCACCTTACACAGGGATCCAAAAAGAAGAATATTGTGACGGACTAGAAGACCACGAAGCGGGTAGTGGCATGGGCAGGAGCGCTCGTGCTAGGCTCGAAGACATTAAATCATATCATCGCCATCGGTCATGCAGTCCTTTCTTCATCGCTTGCCGTCACGTAACATTTGGTGTCAGGTGCGGGGTACCTTCATCCCGGTCCCGGAGCTTAGGAGCCTGCTGTACACCGAGGTCTTCTGTGGAGAGCTCAAGGCTTCGCACCTCCCGGCGCTTCCCCAGCCTGCCAGGTATGCCCCGACGCCGCCGCTCTTCACCGCCCCGCCCCAAGCCCCGACCAGAAGACACGACGACACAACGACCGCCGCAACTGCCCTGTGACCCCACTCACCGCCCACATGAGAACCCACATGAGAACGATCCTAGAAGACCCAACGACCTACGACCCCACTGAACCGAGACCGCCGCCACTGACCAGAGAACCCATTGACCACCGACACTCACACGAGAAACAAATACCCCAGCCCCTGCCATTGGGTGCGTCCACGGGCCTCGACGTTGACTTCCAACAACCGGCGGCTCCTCAGTCTTCGTGGACCTGGCTTCACCCGCTCATCATTTCTTTTATCGTGACGGCAAGCCCATCATCTTCTCTTCTCTGTTCATATGTTCTTCCACGCCCATCGTCACGTCCTGCTTGTCATCGTCTGTGGCATTCTTCTAGTTCGCGCGATCGGGACGATCGCTTCGTGGCCCCGAGTCATGTGACGGATAGAAGACGACGAAGCGGGCAGTGGCATGGGCAGGAGCGCTCGTGCTAGGCTCGAAGACATTAAATCATATCATCGCCATCGGTCATGCAGTCCTTTCTTCATCGCTTGCCGTCACGTAACATTTGGTGTCAGGTGCGGGGTACCTTCATCCCGGTCCCGGAGCTTAGGAGCCTGCTGTACACCGAGGTCTTCTGTGGAGAGCTCACGGCTTCGCACCTCCCGGCGCTTCCCCAGCCTGCCAGGTATGCCCCGACGCCGCCGCTCTTCACCGCCCCGCCCCAAGCCCCGACCAGAAGACACGACGACACAACGACCGCCGCAACTGCCCTGTGACCCCACTCACCGCCCACATGAGAACCCACATGAGAACGATCCTAGAAGACCCAACGACCTACGACCCCACTGAACCGAGACCGCCGCCACTGACCAGAGAACCCATTGACCACCGACACTCACACGAGAAACAAATACCCCAGCCCCTGCCATTGGGTGCGTCCACGGGCCTCGACGTTGACTTCCAACAACCGGCGGCTCCTCAGTCTTCGTGGACCTGGCTTCACCCGCTCATCATTTCTTTTATCGTGACGGCAAGCCCATCATCTTCTCTTCTCTGTTCATATGTTCTTCCACGCCCATCGTCACGTCCTGCTTGTCATCGTCTGTGGCATTCTTCTAGTTCGCGCGATCGGGACGATCGCTTCGTGGCCCCGAGTCATGTGACGGATAGAAGACGACGAAGCGGGCAGTGGCATGGGCAGGAGCGCTCGTGCTAGGCTCGAAGACATTAAATCATATCATCGCCATCGGTCATGCAGTCCTTTCTTCATCGCTTGCCGTCACGTAACATTATTGCAGCATTTATTCTTATACCCACTATAGAAGAAGCGCTTCAAAATACCCTGCGTGCAGTCTGGTACAGCCGTCCAAATTTTAACTGTCTCAGGTGTTGCATCGCTAAATGCAATGCACCTTGTAAAAAAGGTGCCTTTCGGCTACACCACTGGCATATTTATGCTGTAATTTGACGCGTGAGATGGCATTTCGTGGTTCCTTTTTGTTGATACAATGTTTGAGTGGAGTGCTTGCGTGTTTCGATCAACGTTATCAGAAATATTCATTGTCTGCCACTACGAAGATCTGAATCAAGCGGCATGCGCAGCAATAGATCTGGTCCATATGGCCTCATCCTCTAAATAAACTGGGTAAACTACCACTCCTTTCATGGAGGACAAGTCGTTTACCCAGAGTAAGTGCAAATGCGCGACCAGAACCACTGCTGCGTGTTCCGCTTGTTTCGGCTCTTCGCAGTGGCAGACGATGAGTATTTCTGATAACTTTGATCTAAACACGCAAGCACTCCACTCAGACATTATATGAACAAAAGGAAATCACGAAATGCCACCTCAAGCGTGAAGCTACGGCATGAATATGCCAGCAGTGTAGCCGAAAGGCACCCTTTTACAAGGTGCATTTAGCGTTGCAACACCAGAGGCAGTTAAATATTTGGCCGGGTGTACGTAAGCCGATAGTCAAACAGGCACAAGCTATCCAAAACCAGCAGGCAGAAGCAACCAGTTCACCACAGATTTGCGCCAATAACTTGCAGCACAAAGAGGGAACAGCATGCTCATACATCAGCTCTTAGAAACAAGCGGGTTGCAGCGCTTCCATGCCGCGCTCATTATTCAAAAAACTTCTACAGCACACAGTGGCTGCAGCTGCGCCGTTTCAAAAGCAGTCACGAGGTTTAGACAACATATTACTGTCACGATAAAATACTGTCTGCAAGGTCGCTTAATTTTTCCTTTAAGTGCAGCCCCAACAGCGCAGTAAAGAGATGTGTTTCTTGCATGGAGGTAAGCTAACCTAACGCTGCTTGAAAAATCTGCGAAAGCATTGAACGCGCTCAAAGTAGGAAGTATTTCAATGAAACATTTAACGCCTTCAACAGGCGCAGCTATAATAACACAGCGAGAGGTGATTTGCATTTGAGAAGCAATTAAGCGGCGAGCTACATCGGCACTTTTGTAACGTAGCAGTCTGAAATCAGAAACACATACTTTGCCTCTCGCGCAAATGGTATTCGAGAAATCTGTGCACGCGTGAGCGGTGTTCATGAACGAACCACTCGGAACGAAATGTAAGCCACCTCTTGTCGAGCCGACCTTTACCCTGCTTTCAAAATGAAGTGCTCGCACGCCAGCGGCGGTGGCCAACGGCTCTGATGACAGACGTGGACGAATCCATACGTGTGAAACGAAGAAGAGACGGGGTTCAGCTCTTGGGTTCTTCGCGGTGTTTCTGCACTCCAGCCATTCGCGCCGGCAACGAATTTTATTCACTCATCACACTATATGCACTCCTCCAGCGCCGCTTCACTACCACTTTGATAAACGTCCCGTGCTCCAGTCTATAGCGTTACAAAACACCTGAAACGTCGGCGTCCACGACGAGTACCGAGCGAGCGTCCGCACTTAGCAAGCAATGCACACCTCACAAAGAACAGCACTCCGTGGTCCAGACAGGCGATAACACAAAGATTAAAAAATAAATGTAATCCACCTCAGAACGAGAGTGTATGAAAGTACGTTTTCGGAGGTGCAAAGTAAATTGAGCTCACACGGCGCTAACTAACGCACAGTTCCGTTTCGGCCGTCATCACAGGCTAAACGAAATTTCTGGCCGCGCATCTACCTTGAAACCCGAAATATCTTGTAGACAGCTCGCGAGGAGTGGCTTATCATCAAGGGCATCGCACAGACTGCCTTTCCGCGCTTTAGTAAAGACAGCGGCACAGACATAAGCGGCATTACCCGATGGCTTCTGCTGTTTCTGGAACCAAACAATGCGAAGCCCTGTCTTGAGCAGCACGAAAGGAGCGGAGCGAGTGATGCTTTTAAAAAGCACGGATGAGGCGCTGCGCCCGAATGCGCCGCGATTACAGCGCTGTCATCCGGGCTCTCTAAAATGCACTACTTTCGTGCTGCCCAAGACAGGGTTTCGCCTTGAGGAAGGTTCCAAGAAAAGCGCCAGGGATTCGGGCGGCAGTTGCAAGAAAGAGCTGCTTCTGTGTTTGACCGTGATTCAAACGACGTTATCAAGCTTGTTATATGCGTCTTTGCTTGTTGGGCGCCGCCGCGGTGGCTCAGTGGTTATGGTGCTCGGCAGCTGACTCGAAAGACGCGGGTTCGATACCAGCCGCGGCGGTTGAATTTCTTTGGAGGAGAAATTCTAGAGGCCCATGTACTGTGAGATGTCAGTGCACGTTGAAGAACCCCAGGTGATCAAAATTTCCGGTGCCCTCCACTACGGTGCCTCTCATAGCCTTAGTCGCTTTGGGACTTTAAACCCCATAAACCAAACAACCAACCTTTGCTTGTTGGGATCTTGCTCTAAAATTCCAACTCATGAGATTTTCATCGCTGCTCCGTATGCAATCTGCTCACTTGAGAGAGCAATTAACGCCGCAGAAACGGGAGTCACGCTTTGTTTCAACTGCCGCCCGTGCCCACTGGCGCTTATCTTGGAACCAAGCTCAACGCGAAGCTCTGTCTTGGGCAGCATGAAAAGCGCAAAGCGAGTGATGCTTTTTACAAAGCGCGGATGAGAGCACTGTAATCGCGGTGAATTCGGGCGCACAGAGCGCGCTGTCAAGTTGTATTTTTTAAAACTCCGCGGGCTTTCGTTTTTCCCGAATAAAAATGGCCACGCTAAGACTACCTCGTTAGAAGTGCCTGGGTTGGACAATATTTGTGGAGCTCCACAACTTTCCTATTGACGCCTGAACGTTTGAAGCTATATTTAAAAAGGTAATTTACTTATCTCTGCTAATAATCAAATACAAGGAGCTGAAAAATGGCTCTGTAACTTTAGATAAATCATAACAACATCCACGCGATTTCAGCTCTGAAGAACGCTTAAATTTTTTTATAAACCTTGGCCCAAGTTAGCTGGGACACCCTGTGCATGCAAGATTCGGAACACGGGCCATACGTCATCGGCTCGAAGGGAACACTTCAAGGCACGGTCCTGTCTCCCCTCCTCTTGAATTTGGCAATGCTTCCCTCCAAATTGTCTCCTTCGCCCGGGATACATCACGCTCTTTATGCGGTTGACATTACAATCTATGCCGCGCAAGGTGACCTGGATTACATGGAATCCTTCCTGCAAGCAGCGGCGACCCCAGTCGACGACTACGCGGCCGACTGCGGACTCGAGTGCGCCCCGCTAAATCAGAATTTGTGCACGTACGTCCCTCTCCTCGGGACACAACTCCGCTTCGCATCAGTCTCCCCTCGGGAACGATCCGGGAGTCCAAGGAGATTCGCGTCCTTGGTCTCTTCATACACCATCAACGCAGGGTCGACACCACATTAGCCAAATTTCGCACGGTGGGAGACCAGGTGGGCCGCATGATCCGCCGGGTCTCCAACAAGAGAGGCGGATTAAGAAGCAAGGTTGCACTGCGGCTTGCCCATGCTTTCGTAACGAGTAGAATCCTCTACTCAACCCCATACTTGCACCTGCGAAACACGATGTTGACAAACTGGAGGTCATCCACCGGAAAGCCATCATCTACAAAATCGAAAACGTTCTCGGTACTAATACGACTACTGACTGGATAACAGCATATCTTTCTGACCGCAAACAGTTTGTTCAGTTTGAAGGATGTTCATCGGAGTGCATAAAAGTTACTTCAGGGGTCCCGCAAGGCACGGTATTAGCGCCGATTCTATTCCTAATATATATAAATGACATAACAAGTGGTATTGACGCTACCGTTCGCATGTTTGCAGATGATTGCATAATATATAAAAACATTAGCAGTAAAGAAGACCAGATCACATTAAACGCCGATCTCGAAGTAATATCAAAGTGGTGCCAGGAATGGCAGATGACACTAAATCTAGAAAAAACAGTTGGGATGACCCTGTCAAGGAAAAAAAGAACACTCACTTTCCCGTATAAAATTGGAGATAACACAGTAACATTTGTCGATAAATAGAAGTACCTTGGCATAATCATTTCTTCAGACTTAAAATGGGACAAACATATAGCATACGTAACATCCAAAGCATTTTCCGCTCTTTGCTCATTAAGGCGCTCCATCAATTTCGCCTCACCCGACACAAAATTGCTTGCTTATACATCCCTCGTGGGACCAATTTTAGAATACAGCATAATATGCTGGTTCCCACACACAAATAATTTAATTACCAAATTAGAAAACATACAACGCAAGGCAGTTAGGTTCATCTATAACAAATATCACCGGCACGAGTCACCATCCGAACTTCTCACCCAGGCTGGTCTCAGCACTATTAGTAGTCGCGCCAAGCATACACGCATCAAATATATGTATCTTCTCTTGTCTGGAGCCTTTAAGATCAACAGTGAGAGTTACATCTCCCGCTCAGCTCACCGAAGCACTAGAACACAACACTCCAAGCATTTAATCGAATTCCGGGCACACAGCAACACTTTTAAGTACTCATTTTTCCCCCAAGCAGTCCGTGAATGGAATGCCTTACCTGATGACGTGGTCAAGTGCCCGTCCCTGGAAATTTTTATTTCAAAGCTGTCAACTGTACCCTGACTGCAGAATGTTGTCGATTCGTTACTTTTGCCTTCCTGCAATTTTTATTTTTTTTGTGACTTATGATCTCTGACTGTAGTTTTTTTTTCTTTGTTCCACTGTGCCAACTAGAACTGTATAACAATAATTTAAGTGTACTTTTCTTACTCTTGTTTTCTGCCTTTGTATAATATGCCCCAATCCTGCAACAGCCTCGGCATGAGGCTAGCAGTATGTACTAAATAAAATAAATAAATAAAATAAACCGGACTCTCGACCTCCCGGTCGTCACGTACAACCAGAGACTTCTGGCCTTGGGCGTGGTGAACACATTCCAGGAGCTTCGAGAAGCCCACTTAGTCAACCAATACACGCGTCTTGCACAGACCACGCCCGGTCACCGCCTCCTGAACCGGCTACAAATAAAACACGACTACCACATTGAGAAAAGGGAGAGAGTGCCAGAACCATGGAGACGCGCCCTCCGTGTCCGACCCCTTCCCAGCAACATGTCCAAAGAAGAGCAAGACAGTCGTCGCCAGGTGCGCGCGGAAGCGTTGGCGCGATACTACGGTAACCAACAACACGTGCATTACGTGGACGTTGCCGGCCCACGACACGGGGGGTGGTACACGGCCGCAGTCGTATACAACACAAACCCAATTAACGGGCTCACTTTCAAAGCCTACAGCGCAACACACGCGGAGGAGATTGCCATTGCATTGGCTCTCACTAATTCCAAGTCGAAATACATCATCACTGACACGCGAGGGGCCTATGTGAACTATGAGCTGGGCTGGGCTCCCCAGCTTGCATGGCGCATACTGCAGTATAGCTGCCAATGTGAAGATCAAGCTCCACGAAATCACAGTAGGTCCCCCGGTCACCAGGAACTCCAGGGAAACGAACTGGCCGATCAGACCGTCCACGCACTCTCTCCGCGGGCTATCTCCCTGTTAAGGAAGCCTACTCAAAATCAGACAATCTGTCTGTTACATTCTCTGGCTCTTACAATCTGGCTCTTACAACACCGATTACTGCAAGGAAGAGCACCGTCGCTACCCGGCCCCTTTTAAGGGACTGGATAGCGCTGACGAACGCCTCCTCATCAAAATTCTCACTATCACTCTACTGTGCCCGGAGGTCCTTAAACAAATCAACACATCCTTTGATGGCGCGTGCCAGTTCTGTGTGGAGGTGGCTGACACCTTCCACGTAGATTGGATGCCAATAGGGTCAATAGGGCCCAATGCCAATAAGGGCCAATAGGGCCCTATCCCAATCACCTCTCGGTAAAAAAAAAATTACAGACGATAAATTTTTTTCACTACCACCGGAGTTTATAGTATTCTTTGCTTCATCTTTAGGCGATTTTCTTGGCTGACCGCGGATTGTGGCATGCGGACGGATGCGGCAACTTGCATCTACTCCTGCATATACTCCTTGTAAATATTAGTATATAAGTCTTCAGCCTCCATCATAAACAGACTCCGGTCACCTCTTCGTGGAGTGTCCGGCGAACTCTTCATCATTAAGCTTGCACCCAGCACAACCAGAACGACTTTAAGTTTCCCCACAAACAGTAAAAAAAGGTCCGTCGTGAATCTTGCCCTGGAAGAGAAAATACGCTGTGAGATGAGGGAAGGGGTGCAGCCTCATCTTGAAGCAGGGTCTGCATATTTAATGCATAGGCTCACAGCAGAATAAACTTAAACTATGCCTAGTGCATTTCATCATATGTGTTTGTAATGTACAATATCCGTTCTTGTACCCAGGCTTTTCTTCCCGGCGTCAAATATGGAATAGATTTTCAGAACATTTATTTGGAACTGAATGCAAAAGAACAGAGGTGTCTCTTTTTCATGCTTGGTAAGATTGAAAATAAGCCTATTGTACTACATATCGGATTCTACAATGGCAGAGAAATGTAAGTAGATTTTATTGCCACACTGAATATCACCGCTTAGAAACCTTTCGGTCTGGAATCATTCAATACATTTAATAAATTTTATCAAGAAAGTTCTTCACGATGGTACTGATTCTTCTGTTATCCTGTGCGTACCACTCGTTTTATCGAGTGGCATTGATGTAGTCCAGTTTGTACGGGACGTCATATATGCATCTGTTTCACCTTGCAGTCTGCTACGTCTCATATTGTGCATCCGTTTAACAAGAACACGATGCTGCGATGGCGTAGATGTAGAGCATACACCTCGCATGCAACAGGACAGGGGTTAGAATCTCCGTGCCGTAAAATTTGTTAAAGTTACACACTTTTTCCCGACTACCCAAAAGGGCGCAAGGTATGCTTGCCGCACCCGTAGTAAACGTAGGTTCGTTAGAGTTGCCCCCTTTTTCCACTCTTTTGCAGTCTCATAGGTTTTGATTGCTTTAAAATGCGCTGATCCAACTTTTTTGGGTGGTGCACTCTAGACGGAAAGCTAAACATTTCCTACGAAAAGCTTCCGTCGACCTGTCTAACTTTGCACTACAGTTAAGGCATCTCCACTTATAATAATAATACCCAGATGTGTCTTTCACTGTTTTTCTGAACCTCCTTGCTGTGGAGTCACATTTGGGATGTCTGCGTGATGTTCACGGCGTGATGTTGCTTAATATACTAAAAAAAGAGAAAAAAAATTCGCTGTGGCTTAGCTTGGTTAAGCCCGGTAATTGCGAAAGCAAAATCCCTACCTACGCCACGGTACAGCTGGTAGTGTAGCTGGTGGTGCTGCTTGTGGTTAGACTTGTGGTGATGCATCGGTTATGCAATCCAATCCAATCCAACCCAATCAAATCCAATCGATTCCAATGCAATGCAATCCATTTCAATCCACTCTAATCCAATCCAATGCAATCCAATCCAATGTCATCTACTCTAATCTAATGTAATCTAATCCAATCCAATCCAGTCCAGTCCAGCCCAGTCCAATCTAATCTAATCCAATCTAATGCAATCAAGGTCAAATTAGGGTCAATGGTGGTCACCGCCGCGGCACGGCAAAGGCGTGAAAGTGCATGTAGTATTGCTTTGGTGGTCACTGCCGGGGCACGATGGTGGTCACCGCCGCGGCACGCCAAAGGCGTGAAAGTGCAAGTAATATTGCTTGCGCAATAAAAGGCCTTGCTAAAGGAGGCCAACTTTCAGCAAACCAGCTCGCACAATAACACGATGCTGTAATGTGCCACATATTTTTGCCAAATGAACATAAACAGGTAGAAGCTTAAATGGAATCAGTCAAAGTTACTGAGGGGACAGGGTTCAACACAGGACACTACTGCTGCGCACAATACTTACTTGGCATAACGCGCATATTTCTACAAGTTTATATGCCATTTCAGCGAGCCCCTATATGTGGACAGTGATGTTTAGCACTTGAGCTAAAATAATTCAGTTAATTATCACATTATGGGGGTGCAAATCGCAGTAATACTGCTCGCATCAAGGCTGCAGCTGGAAATGGAAAGCTCGCATAGCTCATATCATATTAAAACCACGCTTGATTGATCTACTGCAATGATGTTTAACAATTCAAAGAACACTCGTACACCCAACGCACCCTTGCACCCGAAGGATCTACAACACGCTTCCACCCGTGCACGTTTGAAGGGTGCATGGTACATTAAAGGTGCTAACGTGCTCAGCGCACCCTTTGGAAAAAAAGACAAGAAAAAATAAGTGTGTGGAAATGGTGCAGTCATCAGCGTTACACCTTTAAGGGTGCAAATGTTTTTACTGTGTATATGACAGCTGTATCTTGCCGGCACTCATCTATGGGACTGAAACATGGGGGATAACTTAAATTGAGGATCACGCAGCGAGGTATGGAAAGCAAAATGGTAGGTTCAGAGACAGGAAGAGGGCACAGTGGGTCTGGGAATAAACGCGGCATTCTAGCCGAAATCAAGAGGACGGAATGGGTAATGCGAATGGAGGATAACCGGTGGTCTGTAAGAGTAACGGAATGAATCCCAAGAGTAGGCAAGCGTAGCAGGGTGCAGTAGAAAATGAGTTAGGCGGATGGGCTTATGAATTGAGTGGATAGGGTGGCCGCAGTTGGCACACGACAGGGTGTTAGATGGAGTGATATGGGAGAGGCTTTTGCACTGCAGTGGGCGTAATCAGGCTGATTATTGACAAGAACCCTGTGAAAAGTTAGACATGCTATCTTACTGCAAGGTTCACGTTTTTTGGTTTTACAGTTCCCACGACTCCTCAAATAGCAGGAAAACTGTCTACCCGATCCCAATGAATATTCAGGAATGCTTGATAATACAATTTTAGAGTAGTCATGCATGTGATGCAAGTGGTACAGGCTTTACTGAAACAGAGGAAGCAATTGTTACATTTGACACGTTCTTACAAAGGACACTACTAAAGGTCCGGGGAGCGATCCTGAGTCTAGGCTCACGATTTTACAGTAGGCTAACCGTGTTCGCGATTTCAAGGGACGATAAAATCACCAGGACCTGCGGTGTTTCAGAATAGGCCAGTGTATATTTTTTTTTTCATTCTGAACACTGACAGAAATCTTCCATGCCGGGAGAAAAGCCTAAGTTCCATTGCGCGTACCCTTTCCTTTTGCAATTTGAGCCAAAATAAACGGCTGGGAAGTTTGAATGAAACTTACAGCAAGCAATTCTTGACCACCTAATAAAAAGTATAGCTTGAATAATTTCCCTTTTCATGGTAGGGTAGGGGTTGGGAAAATAATGGCATTGGAATCCTTCTGGGCGCCTAAAAGCCATTTTACCTGTCACCATGAAGGAAGTAAAATGCTTGCAAAATATTAGACATGGCATACACAAATAATTCAACGTTGCACTAAACCATTATGCAAAAGAACGTTCGTGGCGCCATGGCAAAAGTAATAGAAAGCGTACTTTACGCCGCGTCTCCAGCAAGTATTTGTTTTTAAGTAGTCCGGATGGTTCTGAACAGCGAATGGTTAAAATAGAATCTTCAGTTTAAAGAACAATAAAGTTAAGCTAGTCTCATGAGCGCCACTCGTATCAGTGTTAACCAAAACACGATTACAAGGTCGAAGTGCAAATCCGGGTAGGCTTTACACTGCTGCATAATGCCGCACTAAAACTCGCGCACGCAACCACAGTATAGCAGGTCTATAGAACATAAACAACACCACGTATTTTTCTAATTTCTTGTCAGAACCGCAGTCTCCTTGACTCCAAGAGCTAATTATATATGCCAGGATGGAGCGTGCGCTCCTCACTAATGGTGCACAGAATACTATGTAGTGCATTCTGCGTTCGTTCGGCGGCAGAGCTGTACCGCCGAAGTGGAAACTCTTCTTTGAAGCAAGCTGTGAAAGTGGTGGATAGCCCTATTCATTCCTTGCGAAGACGATACTTATGGATACCTTAGGAACATTTGCACATTATTAGGGTCATATAAAGTTTTTATTTAAATTTAGCGAAAGTCTCCTTCAATTTTCTTCAAGCTTCTTGAAATAAAGGTCAACGATGTCTATTCAGTTCCTTGAAGAAACGCGTTGCAGAATTTCTGTATTTCAAAGCAAAACTTTCTTTAGGCAAGATGCTTATGATAGAGCGAAAGATGCAAGCGCTGAGCCACGCATGACATATGCGAGGAACGAGAACAGTGCGCGTGCGCCGTGCAAATATCATTCGCAAAGAATGCAGGTGGCACTATTCTTCAATGTTCTAGCGTTTCCAAAGCGCAGAACTGGACACTTCCCGCCGACTTTACCATCGCAGCGCTTTAGCAAGCTAACATTATTAGGACGATGGACAGCTCCCAGAGATGAAAGGAAAAAAATGTTATATACTGAGCTTAATTAGCGTAAAGTCCTCGCAGTTGCGAGGTGTTGGATGGTAAAGAGCAAAGTACGTAAAAAATTCCTTAAAGTATAGCTCCTCCAGACAATGGTAGGGAGAGGATGGTCAGATGGTTATTACTAATCACGAAATAAACAATGGAGGGTAAAACCTCAGGGTACTTGCCAGCGTTTCGGCAAGAGGCCCAGACGAAGAAAAGTCCTCTTGTCGAAACGTCGGCAAGTACCCTGAGGTTTTACCCTCCCTTGTCTTCCAGACCAGTTCTTCGATAAAAAGTCGCTCATTATGGGACTTCTTCGTGCCTATATTATGTGTGTTTTTGTTTTTCTTTTAAGGAACTAAACTGTGTCTCTGATTCAAGATCTGACTCTTCGCCACTGAAGACATGACTAATAAATATCCGTCTAAACCTTTTCAATAGTGTTAGAGGCACTGCTCAGCTGGGGATTTCCCCGAGTTCTGACTCATCGCCACACGACAAGGTGCATGTACTAAATGTGTTGGCATCGAATCTTTCTTGGCTGGCAACCACTAATGGTAAGTTTTTAGAAAATCTAAAACATCAAATATATAAGAAAAATATTTAGGTGGTCATTTCATGTGAAGCAAAACTGTGGCTTTCGACGAACGATGTTTTTCAAAGGTTCGCGTTTCTTTGACCAGGGGGGCAGCAGCTCACGTGTAAAAAATTGCAGTCCACGTCTATTTTCACATTTCGCCTCCGTGGAGATGAAGCGGCTGCTACGGGTGTAAACTCAAGGATATGTACCTGTAGAACGCCGTAGCCACTGATCCAGCGCGGCGAGGAACGTAGAAACTGTGCTTCAGACATCCTAAAGAGCTCGAAATCTTCCGTTGAAAGTACTGCATCTTTTCATACGTCAATACGCTCTATGTTTAGTCATTTTATACGTACAAGCGCGGTGATTATCGACCCCGTAATACTCTTTTATTTATCGCGGCCAAAGCGTTATGAAAGGCGTCAAAAGCATAAACGGAACATCGTTCAAGCTACCTTACCACCGGAATAACCATCTTCGCTTTCGCGGATTTCAACAGTGAAGAAATGGTCGCAGCGGCTATGCAATTCACTCATGAATCTTTAATTGCCCGTAATCTTCAGTGACTCGTTGGATGCAAAGGCATACCGTGGCGTGTCAAGAAAGTGGCCAGCAGGTATAAGATCAATGTGGTGCTTTCTGCCTCCTGCAAGCTGTCGCACGTTTGCACCATGAACAAAGTAAGAATGTTTAGGCAGTGCAAAAAGAATCACCAAATCCTCGCCACTGACTGCACGGCTGATATGTACGTTGTGCCTCTAAGCTGCGGTCAGGAATATATCGGCCAGTCAGGTCAGTGCTTCAATGAAAGAGTGAGGCAGCAGAAGATTGCTATAAAAATGGCTCTAACAGCCACATGGCCACTCACTGCAAAAGCTGCAAATGCCGTCCCGCTTTTCAAATTACTAAATTCATTGTAAGGTCTAAAGACTGATTAGAGCGTGAAATAATAGAAGCATATTAAAACAAGCAGAGGGGCTATATCTGCATAAGAAAGCCGTCTGCCTCGCTGTCAGATGAAGAGATTAGCTTTCTTTGTAGGTCTTTATCAGCGTTAGAATCATTGCTTTTGTCCTTTTGGCACGCGTGCCTTTGTTAAATCACCCCTTCTATTTGTCTTGCTTTTATCTTTTGCCTGCTCGTGTGGTTATTAAGCGGTCTTTTCCCGTGAATAAACTTAGTTGGAAATTGGCACCAGTCCTGTCTTTTATGTGTTGGCTCCGTCTTTTAGCGCCAGTGCGGTTTTTGCGTGAACCATGTCGTGGCATGCGTTCTGCGGCGCTCCGCCGGCTGCATCTTGCTTCCGCGTTCTTTTGCTGTGCCTTCCGCTTCCCGACAGGAAGAAGCTTTACCGTCTGTATCAGTGAGTTTCATTAGGGATTATGCATGTGTCGCCATCCCATCTGATTCGTTTGTTTTAATGCACAAGCATTGTATGGCTCTGTCGCGTAAGCAAAAAGTGTCCGCAGAACGTGCAAATGTTTTCCGACAGATAGTGTAGGATAAAATTTTGCAGTAGCAAAAATAGGGTTGAGGCGGTGTAGGAGGAGGAAAGAGACTTTAATGGATAATGGGGAGGCGGTGTAATTCAGTCATTAAATAAAGGCGAAAAAGCGAGAAAAAACACACCTAGACGTCAAAACGGCCATGGACGTCAATATAATACATGGACTTAAGAACAGCCAAGGAGGAGGATGTAGAAGAGGAAAGGCAGGGAGGTTAACCGAAATAATAATCGGTTTGCTACCCTACACGGGGGGAAAGGAGTGAGGGGATAAAAAAAGAAAGAGAAAGGAGAGTAACAGAAAATTGAAGTCACTATAAAACGTCACTGTTCGATAAAGTCACAGCCTGTCGTGCAGGCCAGAAGTTCTCAAGAAGCGGAGCAGTGCCTTGCAGGCCTTCTCCGCCGACGACCGCCGCGGCCAGTGGCCGAGAATCTTCAATTCCGTGAAAGGGCGTGTATCTAGGCGCTCCAGCGCACGGCTGAGAGACTGCCTTTCGGTGGTGTAGGCAGGGCAGTCACAGAGAATGTGGGTTATGGTCTCGTCATGCCCACAGATGGAACATGCAGGACTATCAGCCATACCGATTAAGAATGAGTAGTGGTTGGTGAACGCTACACCAAGCCAGAGGCGACACAGCAAAGTTTCTTCTCGTCGTGGTAGGCCTGATGGTAGCCGGAGCTTCAGATCTGGGTCCAAGGATTGTAAACGGGAATTGCAAAATTGGCCGGAATTCCACGCGGCAAGCGTGATGTCCCGCGCAAGTGCGCGAAGCCTGCTCGCTGCATCCGATCTCGAAATGGGGATCGACACAAAATCGCCGTCGTCGTGCGCAGTTCGCGCGACCTCATCCGCGCGGTGATTACCTGCTATGCCGCTGTACCCCGGGAGCCATTGGTAGATAATGTCATGTCCTTTGTTGATGGCAGAGTGATGTAGCTGTCGAATTTCTGCGACCAGTTGTTCATGGGCTCCGCGGCGAAGAGCTGCTTGTAAGCCTTGGAGGGCAGCTTTCGAATCAGTGAAAATAGACCACCGCTGAGGGCGCTGCTGACTGATGTATTCAATGGCGACACGAAGAGCGGTGAGTTCTGCACCCGTCGAAGAAGTGCGGTGACCTGTCCTAACTCTAATTTCTGTAGTGCTTGCGGGTATCACGACGGAGCCAGAAGAAGAGGTAGGGTTCACTGAGCCGTCGGTGTAAACGTGCACCCGGTTTGCATGGTGCTCATGTAAATATTCAAGGGTGACTTGTAGTTCTGTCGGCGATAAGTCTATCTTCTTCCTGATGCCAGGTATCGAAAGGAGCACACGGGGATTGTGCAGGCTCCAAAGTGGCGAGGACGGTCTAGAGGCAGGTGTAAACTGGGACGGCAGAATGGCGGGATGTGCGACAATGATGTCTGTAAACGATGTGCGCGGCCTGGTAATAGGAAGACTGGCAAGATGGTGAGAGGGAACCCGGGAAATGTGCCGGAAATGTGCCCTCAGTGCGTCAACTGTTAAGTAGGTAGGGATTGGATGCTCCTGGGCGATAAGTACAGATGCGGCCGTAGAGGCACATTTCGGCAATCCTAGGCAAGTCCGGAGAGCTTGAGCTTGAGCGCTTTGCAGACTTCGTATGTTTGTTTTTCGAATATTTCCAAGTACAGGGAGGCTGTAGCGAAGAAATCCCATGAATAAGGCGTTGTAGAGCTGCATCATCGACCGCACCGACGCTCCCCACGACTTTCCCCCAAGAAAGGCGATAACGTGAGAAATCGCTGTCAGTCTCTTTTTCATGTATGATATATGAGGGGTCCATGATAGATTTCGGTCGTTGATTACTCCCAGAAACCGATGGCTCTTTACGTAGGGTAATGCTGTGCCGTTTATGCATACGGTATAAGGAGACATGTTCTTTCGTGTAAAGGCAACCAGCAAGCACTTTTCGGTTGAAATCTGTAGTCCTTGCTGGCGAAGGTAGGCCGCAAGAATACTTGACGCCTTTTGAAGTCTCGCTCGAACTTGTGGGCGCGTAACTCCGGATGCCCAGATACAGATGTCATCCGCATATATTGAGAGTTGCGCCGACTGTGGTAGTATATCGACAAGCCCGACAAGTGTAAGGTTGAACAACGTTGGGCTGAGCACTCCACCCTGCGGGACTCCACGGGAAGTGAAATGAGAAGATGTTGGGCCTTCCTCTGTCTGCACAAAGAGAGATCTGTTGGATAAATAACTACGTATCCAGCAGAATACGCGGCCACCAAGCTCGGCAGCTTCCAGAACGTCCAAGATAGCCTGGTGGGTTACATTGTCGTATGCGCCCTTTACATCCAGTAACAATGCCGCGGTCAAGCGCTTCAAATGTTTTTGGCGCTGGACGGATGACACTAGGTCGACCACGTTGTCGATTGAAGAGCGTCCACGTCGAAACCCAGACATCATATCCGGATATATGCGGTAGCGCTCCAGGTACCACTCAATGCGTGTAAGTACCATCCTTTCCAGTACTTTGCCAACACAACTAGCCAGCGCAATTGGACGGTATGATGTCAGGTCAAGAGGCGATTTCCCTGGTTTCAGGAGCGCAACTAGACGACTGGACTTCCAATCGTCTGGGACTGTGCCCTCATTCCAAGATTTGTTGTAATGCTCTAGAAGGACACGCCTAGCTTCTTGTCCAAGGTTTGCAAGTGCAGTGTATGGCACACCGTCGGGTCCCGGCGATGATGATCGTCTGCAACAAGCCAGCGCGGCGTCAAGTTCATCCACGGAGAAGGGAACAGGGAACAGGGAAGAACAGCCAAGGAGGTCGTTAAAGTATGTGGACGTTTTCTTTCGCACTTATTCAATGCGGGTCACCGGAGGGATCTCAATGTTTTAATTGTACCGTGGCGTTATAGTGCGTTCGCCTATACTCCGCCCACGGCTGTTGCTCAGCAACTGCGACGTACTGTGAAGCTCAAGACTGCATGTTCAATCCCGGCCACCGAGGCCGCAATTCGGCGAGGACGGAAAGAAAAAAAAACTCTGCCTCTCCCGTAAACGAGAGTAGAGTAAGCATGAAATGTTTACGGGCCTAATGAAATCTCGGTGGACACCCGAACCGCACCGTACAGGAAGGGAGGAACGCCACCACCCGTTCAGCGCGATGCCTTGCCATTTGAACGCAAGGTTTTTTGAGGACAGAAATGGCGCAGTAATTGTCTACCATCTCGGTGGACACCCGAACCGCACCGTAAAGGAAGGGAGGAACGCCACCACCCGTTCGGCGCGATGCCTTGCCCTTTGAACGCAGCGCTTCTCCCCCGGATCACGTATTACAACGAAGTGTAACGTGGCATTTATGTGCTTTTTGCACGCGTTATTAGAAATCGGAAATTATAATTCCGTGCATTATCAAACCCACAGCTCCACTGATATCTTGATAAACATTGAGAAGGCACTGGCAGCAGTTATTTTTTGTCTCGTTTGGAGACCAACCGGCGCTTGCATGCCGGTCGCGTAGGAGGGCTTAGAGAGTCTCGTTAAATCTCGTTAAGTCTCGTACGGTGCCCGGATGTTCTCGTTTCAGAGCCCGGATGACTCGATTTCAGTGCCCGGATGACTCGATTTCAGTGCCCGGATGACTCGATTTCAGTGCCCGGATGACTCGATTTCAGTGCCCGGATGACTCGATTTCAGTGCCCGGATGACTCGATTTCAGTGCCCGGATGACTCGATTTCAGTGCCCGGATGAGTGGATTTCAGTGCCCGGATGATGGCTCTCGGTCTCGGCGTGACGTCACCACACTGCCGACAACGGGGGCTAAAAGCATTTCATGCTTAAAAGTGTGTTCGCGTACGATGAATTTGGCGGACTCTGCAGAACCCATATATATCGAAATCTATCAGTAGCTTTCAACTATGGCTGGCGTAAACGTAGCTTTGGCAAGTAAAAAATCTGTAACTAATGCCATAAGTATTATCGCTGGCGCGCCGTCTCTACCTTAGGTGCAAGCATAGCTCCATTATAAATCCGCCACTCACGTAGTAGCTCTATGTACAGCTATGCCTTTTGATGCATTTATGGATATTGTGACTCGCCGGCAGGAAGCCACAGCCGATGATGCATGGCTAGCAGGCACAATTCGAAGAGCTTGAATGATTCGCTGTCACTGCTGCCGTGCAGTGTCCTAGTCTCTAAGGTCAGCAACTAGTGTTTGAAATGGAGAGGAAACTTGCTCAGGCTTTCCGAGAGCTGAAGGGGGACTTTAAATTGGAATTTAAATAAGTATAGACACCTAAATTTATGTGCGTGCTTTCTTTTGTTACGCTGATGCGTGAGGCATTACTATATATGATTTACCACGTGGAAATTTCCTACGCCCGCTAAGTTATTTAAATTATTTATAATGGAATTTATTTGTTGTTCTTTTTCGGTTTCAACAGGTGAACAGTGACTGTGGCTGCAAAGTGTGTTTTAGGTCAAGTGAGACATGAAAACTGCAATATAATCGCTGCTTCTATATTCGTTGTCATACCGGCTCTTCAGGCAATCTGGCTTAAGCATTGTGGCGAATTAAAATGACGAAGCAGCGATTGCATTGCAATTTCTTCATACCTCACATGACCTATAAGCACGCTTTGACATCATAGCAATCGCTCGGCTGTTGAAACCGAAACAGCATGACAGAATAATTTATAATATATTTAACGGTCGTAAGGTAATACCACGTGGTATTCCATGCATAGTAGTGTCTTTCGCATCATTGTGTGATAGGGTAATACCACGTGGTAAATAATGAATAGTGGCGTATTCCACATCATTGTTTCGTAGGGTAATACCAGGTGGCAATTCATGCATCATTGTAGAGAAGAAAGCATGCCACTGAAGTTAGGTATATGTATACTCCTTTCAGGCCTTCGTGTGCGGAATAGAGTAAAGCCTTTAAACTGACCAGTGTGCGTAGCGTACAGAGCTAAAAGGTATAAAACACAATTTAGAATTAATAAGCACAAGTCTATATCAGGCAAATTAGTGTCTCAATACCACACTGAATGAAAAAATATCACTGCGAAACGAAAACAAACCACTGCGGCAAAACATCTGGACACTTGAAAAAGAACTCACTGAATGCGAAACCAACCTCGTGAAGTCTAAGCAGTGGACACGGACTAGCAGTATTAATGTCAAGGGAATCAGCGCGGAACAAAATGAAATCCTTCCTAATATTACGGAAGAAATTGTAACTGCTATCGGTGAGACCACAACTCAGAGTGATGTACATGTGTGCCACCAGGTATTAACAAAGGGAAGAAACCAATCAAATCCACTAGAAGAGTGCGGTGAGGGGCTAGTTGGTATGACATTATGAGAACAAAAAATAACTGCTCAAAAGGACGGGACAAATCCACTAGCAGTGTTTCAGCGGCGGAAACGCGACAATGTCGTTGAAAAGCATGGAAGAAAAGGCTTACGGTATCGGTCGTAGGGAAAGAATCAGGGGCGAAATCTGAGGGCCACTCTCGATTTATGTTAATGAACACCATTTTTTTCGTCGTGAAATAATTTCGTGGGAAGGCATTGGTGCTCAAGTGTGATTTCAGCTAGTGGTTTCTGTTAGCTAACGCGGCAGCATTCTTCGCGCTGGAGAGAGCCCTCGTCGGTAGTGTCAATTCAGAACGAATTGCAGTATGTTGTGCAGAAAATCGATGAAAGCAGTTCAAAAAATCGTACACGGGGTTTTGGGTTACTCAGCACTTTTATAATGACGGCTTATTATAGTATTTCGTCCTGAGCTACGTCATTTACAGTCTTCAGAGTACAATCGAGGCAAGCAGGTTGTTAAAGCTGAATTTTTGAACGCCAGATGAGTTGATTGGAAACATGATGATCAGTTTTTGCTGCTGGAGGTACGTGCTGCAACATTCTATTTATTGATGTTAACGAAGACGGGGTACACTGACGACAGCGATTGTCTTAGCCTAGAAGGCTGCAGTAAATGTTTGGTAAATTAAAAAATTTCCGCAGTAGGTGTTGTGATATTAAAACCAGTTGACCCGATTTTGAAATAGTACAAGATTATAGCGCTATTACCAACGTCTACGAAGTTCTATGTATTAACAAGGGCACTAATTTGTTTTCTGTTATTTACAGACCCGCAAACCGAATTTTCTCCGCGCTCCTGAATTACGTTGATGATCTACACGGTTATGAAAACTGTTGTGGATACTTATTAACAGCAGGCGGTGTTTTAAATGTCGACTTTTTGAAGGGCACGGAACCTTCCACAGGTTTTTCACTTGTTTTAGAGAGCGATGTTTTGCAAAGTATTATCGCAAGTTCAGTAAGGGTCACAGCTTTAATGTCGTCATGATTCGATTTGTCCACTACGTATTCACCTCTTGACAAGTTGAAGTCAGGTGTACTATTTCTGGCATCAATTAACAAAAGCCAACATTTTAATAAGAAGAGCGACACAATGACTTAAACTGCGTACTTAATCAAGATACTTGCCGTGAAATAACACGCATACCTTATAAAATTTGAAAAAAAAAATGGCGACGTCTAGATTTATCGAGACAAGCTACAATGATATTTTTACACTTCCACTTTGTAATGCTTCATGTAATAAGTTTAAGTTTTTAACCCTTATATTTCAGCTTGATTTGCACTAGGTCTCGAAAGCCGCGGATCACGCGCAGCTTAAGGCCGTTGTACGATCGTTTTTCGGGCGGATCCGCCAGCGAGCGAACCGCTCGCTTTCAGCCTCCGCTCGGACGTGGGGCGGAATGGTGTTGCACGATCACTTTTGCTGCTGGCGGACGAGACGGATGGTTCGAACGTTCCGATTGGCGCTCCCGGCAGTGCCGCCCGCCTAATCACCTGCAGCGGTACAGGCATGTGTTTGCAGCGAAACACGCAGATATCTTGCGTCAGAAATTACCCATATTAAATGCGGCGTATTGAAGACAATATCCGTTGCGTCAACGTTTCTTTTGCTGCGGTATTTTCGTCGAAGGTAGACTAGTGGTCGGCTGTCATTCGGGCTGGAACGGCACGAATCTCAGTTCAGACGACCCTGACGGCCGCGAAACAATTCGCGACAAAACTTTGCAAGATCGAAGGCAGTCTGCTCATCTGAAGCGATGCCGTCGGAAACGATACGTGTTTGGATCATTTCTACCCAAGAGATTGAAAAACGCGTCACATCGCGTCCACGTTCGACGATACGTTCTCACAACGGACCGTGATTTCCGGCCCCAAAATAACAGAATGCTGCCTGCTCTGAAGTTACGCTGCCCTTACGATTTCGCTGCGACGACGCGATTCTTACTGCGAATTCTCGATCGGACCACACTGCAGTACAGGCTGCTAACAACCGTCCGTAATTACTATCGGCATAATCCCACTTTTCAAAATAGTTACGATTGCATGCTTAAAATTTTTAGTCAGTTATTCAAAACAGCACACTTGAGTGTTTTTGCATTCCTGACAGAGAAAAAAACTTGCAGCCTTTCCCAAGCAATTTGCACAGTCACTGCAATATGTAAACGGCCTTCTCCTTGGCTCCCTATACTGTTACTGCAAAAGACATGCTTACCTATTCAATATATAAGGCGTGTGCGTGCGTGTGGGGGTGTGTGTTAATTGTGCATGCGTTTAACATTCACAACTTAGCACAACCCTGCTGTCAAACACTAATGCTAATGGACATAAGAAGTTATGTTTCCAGCTAATTGGAACAGGTAAAATCAGTTGTATTTAAAGCAGTTATGCATTTCATAGCACAGTGAAAATGCAACAGTAATGATTTATTTTTGTCATGTTTTTCACGCCATTATTAAAGCCAACATAGAAACAGCACTCTGTGGCTGCAAAGGGGCTTAGACGTGCATCACTGGGCTAAAAGGGCATGGCTTTGTTCTGCGCAGTGACAGCGGGCCACCAAATTGTGGTTTAGCATTCCTTCCTGAGCTCATATTGCAGTTGCACAAGCCAGAATGCAGTCTTGAAAAAACTTTTTGAAGTTCTGCTGAAGGCCATGTCATTGTTGCCATGTACAAAACAAGCTGGCATATACTCTGTGCAACTCCAAAGCATTCTCGAATGTCGCTGTGAATGCAAAGCAAAGTTGGTGCCTTCGTATTGCATAGAAGTCTGTGCATGCCATTCTCATTAATATAAATATAATGAGATGTCGGAGCCAGTAAACTGAATTACAGGTTCAGTAAATGCAAGAACCAATTTGGAGGGTTTACATGGCCATGGCTCCCGGCTTAGGCTGAGAAAGAATACTTGTATAGTCAGGGGAACAAGGTACGATGGCCATATTATCTGGTTATCTCGAGCAAACACTAACACCTCAAGTAGAATTTGTAAAATTGGATTTTGCAGTAAGGGAGCTATGATGTCGTGCTATAAAATGAAATTACAAATAAGCCGTTTAAGTATGTGACAGGTATATATGCATATTTTCTCTGATACAGCCTTAAAGCAGTGTCTAAAGTTATTTTCACTGTTCAGTAAAATGTAGAATGGCTGAATGTAACGATGACCACTTCCCAAGGCAGCAATCAAAAGTGAACATTGCTAACTGTTAAGTGATGTTCATACCACTTAACATATGCTGAATTTTAGAGTGCTATTAGCTGCTGATTATCAACATGTTCAGCAAAATATACCTATATCACTGCCAGTCTGCTTTCAAAAAAAGAAATTAACTGAGGCATTGACAGGCAACAGAAATTTGGAAAATAGCAATATGAAGTTAGGCCGAAGAAAAACAGAAAAGCAGTGATGGCTTTTGTCGTTTCTTGCATCTCTATACTGCAACTTGAAGTTGACGGCTCTTCTGTTTGAGATGAACCAGCAGTCCTGTAAACACTATCCTGAATATATAAAAGTCACATGCATATGTATGCATTTGCAGCATTATCACTGAGCCATGGTATGAAGTCGATGTCTTGCTTAGCTGAAGATACGATAAGAGAGAAGCGCCAAGGAAAGACTGACACAGATAAGCACAGTAATGCATGCTTAGCTTTTCAGTGCACGAGTTTAGCTGGCTAGACCTAGCTTGTGCAGTGTGCAAGTTAACCTAAATGCAACTGTATACCGTCCGACAAAACTGTTGTGTAAATCTGCCCCAATATTACTTGAAATAGATTGTGAGGATAGTTCTTACACATAAGATAGCATTGTCACGGCCGCTCGATGCAAAGCGCAAAGCGAGGTGCGGCCAGCCACGTCGCGCCGCCGACAATGGGTGAGGATGTCCTGGCAGAGTTTACAGTCGCGGCCGCTGTTTTCGGTGGGGGCGCCACTGTTCGGGGACAGGTCCCGGGAGTGGACTCCCGAAGCGCTCCTTGCTTCGTCGTGTTCGAGCGCGTTTGCCTCGTGTAAAACCGCGTTTGCGTCGTGTAAAACCGCGTTTGCCTTCCATATTCAATGCAAAATAAAAACCACTACTACTCACGTTCCTCATGTCTGCAGTGCTTTCTTTGGATTTTCTGCTGTGCGCGTGAGTGAGCACGTTTGCCTCGCGTCTGCGGTGCTCGATTTAGACTTTTCGTGTGCGCGTGAATGAATGTTTGCCTCGTGTCTGCCGTGCACTCTTTGGGCTTTTCGTGCATGCGTGTGTGGAGGTCAGGGACGTGTATTGGGCACGATGCCGCGCATCTGCTGTGTGCCACTGTCCGTCACAAACTCCAGAAAACAGCCAACTGTGAGATATCATGAGTTTCCCTCTGAACTACAGCGTCGAGAAGCGTGGCTGAAAATATCGCTTGCCAAGGACTGTCAGGGAAAGGAAGCAAGTGGGTGCCAAGCGACAGGTCTCTGGCATGTTCCTTGCATTTTACAGAGAATGACTACAAAAAGTAAGGTCAAGGAAGGTTCTTCGTCTGTGAATGGTTCCTTCCTTTCTTGTATGACCATGCAATAAAAGTGCCAAGTACTTTGTGGTTTTTTCGGCTGCAGAGCTTATGAAGTTCCACAACTTCAGCTATAATGATAGTTTTTTTTCTTTTTCATAAATTGCAATAACTTGTGTATATAAGAGCTAAAATTCGACGTGACACGAAGCGGAAATTTACTGCGTGTGACCAGCTGTGCGTGTCCGTCTCATTCACCGTCTACATGGGGTAGCGAGAAGGGAATAAAAATCAGGGATCACTTTGACGATCTAAAGCGCGAAGAGGCGAAAGCCTTCAACCGCCTCTGTCGCTGCCCTCTGCTTGGCGACTATTGAAGATCGTTTGGCGACTCTTGAACGCTTCCTTACGGCATTGCGAGCGCGTTTCGTAGCGGGCGACATTGGAGCGCGCGCGGTCTGCATCCTTCCTCGATCAACGTTCAGAGAGCACCTGCGAGAGCTCTGGGTGATAAGACCATTGTGCAAACTTTTGACGTGAGTGTACATGCGCCGTTGTTAAACCACCTGAGGATTGCGCATGGGGCACTGCGCATGCGCAGTGTGCGCGTTTAGTGGTTATCATTAACTAATCATCATTACTGTTCGTACATCTACTACTACACCATTAACTATCATTACTGACTTTTCAAGTAACCATTATTGACAGCTGCCGCGGACGCATGGACGGACGGACACGCTGGCGAGTCATGAGCCATAGAAGGCTTACGCCTTAAAAGTAGATCGAAAGCTTCAGGCGCATTAATGCGACATCCTGAGGTACAGCCGCTCGCCCGGTCGTTCATCGTATAGGCGGCCGTTATGGACAGCGTTCAGGCATACACTTCCTACCTGCTGCGGTGATTGTGACATAATTGGCGTTTTCAATGACTACTTAAAAATGCAGTCTTTAGTGAGCAACTAGAAAGCGCACTGTTTACGCCTCAAGGAGTGAGCAACGGGCGTACCGACGCAGCTGTCGCGGCGTTTCCCTGCGAGCAGTTGTCCCCGAGCAGTGGCGCCGCGGCGGGCGCACGGAGAACTAGGCCCAAGACGCCGTTTCTGTGCGACGTGGCGGGCCGCACCTCGCTTTGCGCTTTGCATCTAGCGGCCGTGGCATTGTATTGGTTTCCTGAGCTGAGCAAGTGGCTAAGCACTTTATTACAATAACTGATTTTAACATTTATTATACCTGAAAAGTACTAATTTATAGTAATAAGAAGTAATTAACCATCAGCATCCAAGTACAGCCGTACCGCTACTAAGGAAAATTTTGTAGGTTTTCTTTGTAGCCTTATGGCTTCACTTGAGTGGGTGCTAATGAGTAATTACTCCCTTATCACAAATCTTCACCTTGGGGGATTTACCTAATTCGGTGGATGAACATCATCATTTACTGCATGGATTTCTGCAGTGACTAGCTCAAAGGACAAGAGGTTAGTAAGCCCTGTGAGTTCGAAGGCAATACCAGTCTTTTGTGGCACAAACAAAAATGAATCTTGAAATGCAGTGGCACGAGCTAACTGAGGCACAACACTGCTTGTGCGACTAGTGCAGAAGGAACCATGACTCCGAACAGATTAGTTGGTTATCTGACAATAAACAATTAAAAAAAATCTGCAGTTTCTGCACGACATGCAGAAATTTGAAGATTCACTTTTAGTGCTGTTATACTGGAGCTTCAAAAATAGTCTGAGAGAATAAAACATGTGCCTCAGGTGTTAACTCATTCCAGGAGTCTAGTTAAGCTAGATTTTGTGGCATGTGCCATTCGAATACAAAAGTTGATGCCACACAGGGGATTTGAACGCAAGCAACTTGTAAGACGGTGGTACTAAGGACACGTCGAGTGTAAATATCATGGGTTATGGGTGGGTGTATGAGGACTATTAGGTATTTGAACCAGTATACTGTGAATATACCTTTATCGGAAGGCCTTATAAGTAGGCAAAAAGTAATGGTGACAATAAAAAAACAATATTAGTGCATTCTTAGTAACATTAGCAAACAGGTCAACGCAGGGCATGCTAATTGTTGTTTTGGAGAGCTGAAATGCTGGTATTGATTGCAATATGGCAGACCCCATATGGCTGTCAGTGAAGGCGTGTGACGAAACACTGAAGGGACGGTAATAATTCAAGAAATAAAAAGCTGAGGCCCAAAGGAGTGCCTTGGCAGACGTCCGAGATTGCAGGAAAAGGCAAGATACATAAGAATTGGCAAGGGAAATCTGCTGAAGGCTGGCTGTTTAAGCTTTGATCCAGTTTAGAGCTATTGGATGCAAGTTAAAGCACGAGAAAACCAGCCTCACATAAATAGGGGAATCTCATGCTTTTTCAAAGCAAAGAACAAAAGCATCGAAGTAAGACATGATGTTGGGCTAGTCGGTTCATGGTTAGAGCGAAACAAAACTGCGCGAAGAAGACGGGACAAAAGAAAGGCTATGGGTGGTTATGGGTGCGCTTTGTGTGTGTGTATTCGTGCCTTTCTTTTGTCCCGTCTTCTTCGCGCAGTTTTGTTTCGCTCTAACAAATAGGGCCACAGGTGCTGGGTGATGAAGGGTTAAAAACAGAGGGGCCAGGCTATAATAAGGCAGGAAACTATCTGTACAGCATGCACTAGATATGCCTATACAACCTGCTTCTTTTCCCGTTGTTGCTTTCTGTAAATTTCACAGAACTTGATCATAGCGTACTGTGGGGTGCACCGGTGGCAAGTAGGCATGTCGAAACTGTGCTAATGGACGACGACAGAGCAAGAATTGCTACCCTGTGCAGTGATGTTGTTACCATCGTCTTTGTTCCTAGCGTAGCTTTACCAGCTCCAGAGGGCTTATTTTGCAGTCTGCAAGCAGTCACAGGTGGTAGCAGACAGACATATGCAAGTGCATCGACGAGATCTTCTCAAAGCTTCGAGAATGTCTTGTTAAACAAACTGCTGCGGCTGACCCAGGAAGCGCCGCTGAACAACCGCTTAACACCATAAAGCCGATTTCGCGAGCAGCTCTGCAACATTGCGAACACATCCAGTTTCGTACCACTGATCTCCGGATCGAAAAGGACCATGAGCAAAATCAACAACAGACACTGTCATTGCCTATGAGGTGCTTCAAGACCACTGTATTTTTCTGATTGCAGTGGAAACCAACATCCCACTTAAACTGAATACTGCCAAGCATTTGTCACTATTGACATTACACTGCTAAGCAAAAAAGAGAAAAAAAGCAATGGCAAAGGTTTTCTCAATATTTTTTTCTTCTTTTTCATCAAGACTCGTTATGCTCAACTTGCTCTGTGGACAGTTTTGATTGCATAAGCTGCTGCCACACTTTTTTTTCTCTGCGCTACATCAATTGAAATGCTCATGAAAAACAGACTTATCAGTTGGCACATATTAGAGATTTGTACACTGTCAATCAGTCGTGATTTAAAAGCGGCAATGATTCTTGTTTGTAATCGCGTAATACCATGTTGTTACGACCTAAACCGAAATGGCTAGAGGAAGTGTTCAGTCACCCATTCATCACGCCGATATGTTTATTGCAGGCAAATGTACGCACAGCCGGCAGGAAATAAAAAGAAATGACGCTCCCGAAGATACATTTGCACTGCACCGATGTTTTCACACAGGTTACACATTTTCTCCGGCGAGTCGTAACCCGAGCACCCAGCATCACAAAATGTACTGAACGGAGCACCAAAGCGCAGAAGGATGGCGACATCGCTGTTGTCGCCGCAAAACAGTCCTACGGCCGTGCAGCCAAGCTCGCGTCGCGTCACGTCGCACACACGGCAATTCTCAAGCACAGTGCCAACACAAATCGCGAACAAAATGGTAACGAATGCGTAGCCAGCAGCAACGTCATGTGCACGCTTCGGTCGTGATCACTGCAACCATCGCAACGAATGCGGCTAGATGCACAACGCCACGTTCATTTCAGCATTCGAAAAGCACGGCGTGCGTAGTGCGCTCTCGAAGGTGCACATTTCACTGCCTTGACCTAAAAGCACTCGCTTCGATCGAAATCCCTTTCACTACGCGGACACTAGTCACTGTGCAAGGCAGCTCATGCACACACAGAAGTTCACCGTGAACAGCTGTTGCTCGCCGCTGTGCGTGATGATCCTCGCAGGAATTAGGAACGCTTGCAGCAACCACAAACAGCTCCATATAAACACTTCGCGACACCGCCAACGCGTAGGTCTTGCGTCGGTTTGAAGAGGCGCTCGGTCAACTACATCAGCGTCGATTTCAACTCGGGAAACTGTCGCTGCTCGCCGCTGCTGCACGCGGAGAAGTTCGCAGTCGCTCTGAACACTCGTAATATCAACATGTGGCCAATATAGTATGTCTCGTGGCATAGGTGCCACCACTACAGCCACGACCTATGCCTCGCTCCCCAGTTCAGTCGACGGACGGCCATCTTGCCCCGGCAGGAGCGGATGCCTACGTTACGTAAAAAGCAGCCAATCGCTGCAATTCGGTCGCCAGGCGGTTCGCTCGTCCGCCCGAAAGTTGAAGTTCACCAACACTCCTCCCGCCCGCCGAACGGGGCGGTTGCCTATTGTCTGGTCGTTCGGTCCGCCAGTCCGCCTGCCTGGCGGATCCGCTCAAAAGCGATCGTACAACGGCCTTTAGTCAGACTTATCGCCGAAAAAAAAAAGCATTTTGAAACCATTGAAGATTCTGTTGACGCCACAAAACAGAAAACTCCAGTCTTTCAAAACAAATAAAAGAAATGAGACCTTAAGAAAATCAGCACGAATCTATGCGCGCTAATTAGATATCCATTCTCTATAAAGTAGTCACATAGTTTGGGTGGAATCTCCGCAAATGAAAGAACAGGAATGTTCAGGGTAATAAATCAGAACCTCGTTATTGAGAATGCAAAGTGGAACAAAGCTTGCGGATCATTTAAACTAATTCTTCCTAGAGGTAGGAAGAAGTTCTTCCTGTCCGGAGATATCGTATTCTATTCCCGCATTACTGCGGAGTCTATTTTGTTAGCCTAGTAGATTGCCATAAAAATCAATTCAGTTAAGTTTTTTTTCCAGACAGAATATCTCTTCGTCAAGGACTTAAGAACGGCCTTAGCATTGATTGATGATATTTTGTACTTATTTATTCTTTACTTATTCAATACTGCAAGCCGCCTTTTGGTGGCCAAGGCAGGAGTGGGGATACAATTGCACAGTGCTTTGGCAACAGCAAACAACGAAAAAAAGAAGGTCAGCAGGTAGACAAAAAAATTTCTGCCGAACAACTCAAAGAATAGAAGAGAGAAGCGATAACGCCAACCCAACAGTTTCTCGACACATGCACCTACATTAACGTATATACTGACTCTTGGGTCGGTCAGAGAAAATAAAAGAAAATTCCCTCGGCTTAACCGCTTGCTCGTTCGGGCTTCACTTTCGCACACCAGTGGCATTTGGCGGTCAATTTTCTTTCACACTTCGTCTGTGTGCGGTACTTGCCTGATTCCCTCCGAAATAACCGAAAATCTCCATCGTAGGCGGTGACGGTGGACGGAAACGACAAGCTTTCGCAGCAATCTGCGCCCGCCGGAGGAACGAGCGCTCTGTCATTGAGGCTGCGGTGAAACGCAAGAAGGGTGAAAGCGGCGGCGCGGTTGGTTTCAAAAGGGCATTTTAGACTGTTTCATCAAAATTGGGCGCACAAAACGCTGTTGCACGTAACTGCTCTCTTCCGCGCACATTGCGTTCCTCCAATGAGTTTCTCCGCAGCCTCCCTGCACGGTACAGTGCTCGTTCTTCTGGATACCGAATCGCTACCGGCATCGTTACTGCGAAATCTAGCAGCTTTGGGTTCCCTTCACCACAGACGATGAAAATTTCCGAATAATTTTGAGCGAATCAGGCTAGTACTACACCGAAACGTAATATAAAAGAAAACTGCCACGAAATTTCACATTGGCGCGGATTTTGAGCCTCAACAACAGGAAGGTTAGGCCGAGGGAATTTTTTTCGATTTCTACTGATTGATGCAACACTTGATACTTATTTCTTCCTTCCTAATAGCGTCTTCCCCACTAACAATAAAGTCACACGTATCTCAATTTCGCACAAAGTTGAAGACAAGAATTATTTCGTTTCCTTTGGTTTTATGGGGTTCAACGCCAAAGAGCGACCGAGGCTATGAGAGACGCCGTATTGGAGGGTTCCGGATAATTTCGACCGCCTGGTGTCCTTTACGTGCACTGAATGCGAACGCCGCGGCCGGGATCGAACACGCGTCTTAGGGGTCAGGGGCCGAATACCATAACCACTGAGCCACCACGTCGGCTAAAAAATAACTTTAACTATTGACCGGCGTCCATCCTTCCTATCTTTCAACAGGATTTGAACAAAGGTATTAATACTCGCACTGAAAGCTTCCCAACAAAGGGTTACATTGTAAAGGACCACCAGTAGGCTTTGAGAAGCTAACGTTCTACCGAAGATGCTCTTTTGGCACAAAACGAAGGAAATATTAGATAATTTCAATAACAAAACCTATGTGTTCAGGAATACATGATTTAGCTAGGCGATTTGTCCTGGCAATCATTTTATATTTATAGAAAAATTAGAGCACTATGAATATCGTAGTATTTCAGACACTCATTCAGCAGTTCCTAACACGAACCGGATGGCAAAAGCAAAGTGAAGGCACGAAATGGCATCTGCATGATGAAGGCATTCGGTAACTGCTCCGTACCACAGCTGCCGAACCCGCACCTAAGAGTTCCTAACACAACCTGGATGGCAAAAGCAAAGCGAAGGCACGAAATGGCGTCTGCATGATGAAGGCATTCGATAACTGCGCCGTGGCACAGCTGGCGAACCTGTACCTAACAGTTCCTAACACAACCTGGATGCTAAAAGCAAAGCGAAGGCAGAAATGGCATCTGCATAATGAAGGAATTCGATAACTGCGCCGTGGCACTGCTGGCAAACCTGCACCTAACAGTTCCTAACACGACCTGGACGGGAAAAGCAAAGCGCAGGCAAGAAATGGCATTGTTTTCATTATGTATTTATTGTATCCCACCCTGCTAAAATCCCCAGAGGGGATTGCAGTATTGATAAATAAAAATAAATAAATAAATAAAAAAAACGCATTCAATAACGGCGCCGCGGCACAGCTGGCGAACCTGCACCTAACAGTTCCTAACACAACCCGGATTACAAGAGCAAAGCGAAGGCTCGAAATGGCATCTGCATAATGAAGGCGTTCGGAAACTGCGCCGCGGCACAGCTGCCGAACCTGCACCTAACAGTTCCTAACTCAACGTGGATAGCAAAAGCAAAGCGAAGGCACGAAATGGCATCTGCATGATGAAGGCATTCGGAAACTGCGCCGTGGCACAGCTGCCGAACCTGCACCTAACAGTTCCTAACACAACCCGGATGACAAGAGCAAAGCGAAGGCATGAAATGGCATCTGCATAATGAAGGCGTTCGGAAACTGCGCCGTCGCACAGCTGCCGAAATTGCACCTAACAGTTCTAACACAGCGTGGTTAGCGAAAGCAAAGCGAAGGAACGAAATGGCATCTGCATGATGAAGGCATTCGATAACTGCGTCGGGGCACAGCTAGCGAGCTCGCACCTAATAGTTCCTATCTCAACCTCGATGCCAAAAGCAATGCGAAGGCATGAAATGGCATCTGTACGATGAACCCATTCGATAACTGCGCCGTGGCACAGCTGTCGAACCCGCACCTAACAGTTCGTAGCACAATCTGGATGGGGAAAGCAAAGCGAAGCCACGAAATGGCGTCTGCACGATGAAGGCATTCGGTAACTGCGCCGTGCCTCAGCTGCCGAACCCGGGTCTGAAAGTTCCTAACAAAACCTGGGTGGCAAAAGCAAAGCGAAGGCAGGAAATGGCATCTGTATGATGAACAAATGCATTCGCCATGCGCAGCCGCTGAACCCACACCTAACAGTTCCTGAAAGAAATGGGAAAATCAAAGGGAAGGCATAAAACGGAGTTTGCATGATGAACAAGTACTTACATTCGATAACGGCTCTCCGAGACACCGCCGAACCCACACCTAACAGTTCATTACAAAACCTGGGCTACAAAAGGTAAGCGAAGCACGAAACGTATGATGAACAAGTACTATCGTGAGCAATATGAGCAGGAACACAGGAGCGCATGCCCGATTGCCTCGAACCGCCTCGAACCCTACTGGCAGCGAAATGCGGCGGCCGCTGTACGATACGAAGTGGAAAGGGCGCCGCGGTTCCGCTGACTGCTGGCACTCCCGCCTCGCTAACGTTGCTGCGAAACGGCGGCTGATTGCGTGTCAGCGGCTGCTAGCGACTATTGTGGCACGCAGAACGTGGCAATGTGTCGCCTGCAGTTGTGCGCAAAATGCTTCTCGCTCTATTTCTCAGATATGCGCGGGACGTATGGTAGTGATTCCGCCCCGATACTGTAGCACCTGTAATAGCGTTCACGCCCAAGAAAAAGCAACATTGTTTTCTGATACGTGTTTTGCTGCATCCTTGTTTTTGTGAACGGAGAAAAGTTGCATGCAGCAGTGGGTTGAAATCTTTTATTGGACGCTCACCAAATGGTAACAAAATTTGATTGCACACAAACAGTACCCCAATATATTAGTATTAGCTGGAGCTTTCCTTGCACGTTTGGTGAGTTAATAACGGGTCATGGCTCCACCGGCTTGAATTACGGCCTCCATTCTTTCTGACAAAGATCCGTAGAGAGCCTGGACGAAGGCTGTGTCACGTTGAAGCTGTTGCCACTCGTGTTGTATAGCTTCCCACAGTTCATCGGCTGTCGCCAAGTCCAAGGAGAGCCTTGAAAGCTTTGCCTTCATTCGTGTCCAAACATTTTCTATGATATTCATGGGCGCACCCTTCGCACACCACTCCAGGCTCCTTACCCCTAGATCGTCTGAAAAAAAAAAGACTCGACACGACCTTTGCTGTGTGAACGGGAGACAAGTCATGTTGGAATAGATAATACCCATCGGGGTGTGAACCATTCAATGCATAGGGGATCATCTCGTGTTCCAGCAATGTGCAGTACGCAGCACTCGTAAATCTCCCAGGGATTCTTACAATGGCACTTAGGCCTTCACACAAAATAGCCGCCCATACGTTTACAGATGTGCGTCCACTTGCGGCCACCTCCTTGATGTTCTGAGGACAGAAGCGTGTGTTCTCCGTGCGCCATACTCTATTCTGCTGGTCCCAGCGAGTCGAGAAAGTAGATTCGTCGGAGAAGATTACATATTTGCAGTCCCCCACACTCCAGCTACGGTGATCGACAGCGAACTTCAGGTGAGCAGTTTTGTTGGCAACTGTCAGAAGGGGCTTCTGAGCGGCGATGCGACTTCTGAGTGCGGCTTCCCTTAGCCTTCGCCGTACCGTGCTTTCGCTTACATGTTCCAGGCCGAGAGCACTGCGCACGTCCTTCGCACTCTGAAACGGCTTCTCGTTGACTGCAGCAACAATCTGTAGGTCTTGATCCATCGATGTGGCACGGGGTCGCCTTTTGTGCGGCGCATCCTTAACGAGTCCTTCATCTCGATACGCTTGCACTATCCTGTTCACAGTCTTCAACTGGCAGCCTGTCAAGGCAGCAATGTTCCGCTGAGAGTAACCTTTCTTAGACAGTTCAAAGACTTCTTCCCGCTTACTCAAAGGCACTCGAGACATCGTTGGGCGCTGAAACACACTGCTAAGGGTTGACAGTCGCGGTGTGCTTTCATAAGCATTTTTGCAAGAGATAAATCAAAGGAGGCGCGTCGGCCGGGACTTAGCCTTTTATTTCTTGTTCATGATTGATTGAAGGTGTGACTGGCCATACGATAGGCCATTTTAAATGTTGGCCAGAAAATATTCGTCGCAGCATGCTTGCCAATATCTAAGAATCGGGCCAGACCACTCTGCTCCACACACACACACAAAAGAAGCAAAAAAAAAGGTTAACAGCGGTATTTTTCGCACAACTGCAGGTGACACAGTGCCACGTTCTGCGTGCCATAATCGTCTTATCATCGCTAGCAGCCGCTGACACGCAATCAGCTGCCACTGCGCAGCAACGTTAGCGAGGTGGGAGTGCCAGCAGTTAGCGGAAGCGCGGCGCCCTTTCCACTTTGTTTCGTACAGCGGCCGCCGCATTTCGCTGCCAGTAGGGTTCGAGGCTATCAGGCACGCGCTCCTGTGTTCCTGCTCATATTGCTCACGACAGTACATTCAATAACTGCGCTCTGGGACAGCCACCGAACACACGTTTAACAGTTCACTCCAAAACCTGGGCGGCAAAAGCGAAGCGAAGACACGGAACGTATGGTGAACAAGTACATTCATTTACTGCGCTCTGAGACAGCCGCCGAACCCACGCCTAACAGTTCATTCCAAAACCTGGGCGGCAAAAGCGAAGCGAAGGCACCGAACGTATGATGAACAAGTACATTCAATTACTGTGCTCTGGGACAGCCGCCGAACCCACGCCTAACAGTTCATTCCAAAACCTGGGAGGCAAAAGCGAAGCGAAGGCTTCGTACTTTGCACACTCGTTTGCACACTAGTTTGTCAAGAAAAGAGCCTAGAAGTGTGTTGTCAAACTTCACTAAAAAAATCTGGCACAAGATAGGAGCTTTTCTTGACAAACGAGTGTGCAAAGTTTTTAGATATGTTGACGATTTCTTGATAATGTTAAATCTTTCACCGACTGACTCCTTGCATGAGGTTGTAGAAAATGTCTTAAAAGATTTTAAAGCTTGCTCGAGCTCCCTTTCTTTTACCTTTGAACTACCCGCTAAACAGTCGATACGTTTTTTAGAACTTCAACTAACTTTTCGTGACGATGGCCATGTTTGCTGGTGTTTTTTTACCTAGGAGTAAGAAGGCTTTGTTACCGTACTCGTCTGCACACTCAAAAGTCGTCAAGACAGGGATTTCCATGAGCTGCTTTCGCAATGCTCTGCAGAAAAGTTGCCACCACAGCATGAAGTCAAGTTTCGACAACCAGGTTAAGCGTTTGCAGGAGGCCGGTTTCCCAAAACCGCTTTGGAATGCTGTGGCAGAGTCGTTGCTGCAAAGAATTAAGAGCCGTGATGAAAAGGTGGCTGACCCTACTGGTGCTGAAAGAAGAAAATTTGAGGTGATGCCTTATGTGCATGGGGCTTCCCATAACACAAAAAAGTTGCTGCAAGACAAGGTGTCAATGTTGTCTTTTCTGCTCCTTGCAAACGTTCAAGCCTTTGTTCACGTGTCGCGCGTGGCAGAACTAGACCACACGTTTGTTCGACGCGGCATCAAAACTGCTAGGTCCCTTGTGCGACACGGGTGGTTTCTAAGATTCCGCTGACATGCGAAAAAGTTGACATCGGCCAAACTGGCCGGTGTATAAATTAAAGGCTACGAGAGCACCATAGCTCTCTGACTGTATCCGAGTTGGAAAGAACGTGGCAACAGCATGATGTCCAGAACAAGAAGAACGTGTGTTTATTGAAGCGTGCCGATTATATAGCCCGCTAGTGATAACAGGCAGCTCGCACCGCGCATGTCAGCGACAGAGACGCACCGTCATATACGTGCCTGATACATCTTTTCGCGGGAACAAACAAAAACAGTTGCAGCAACAGGGATTAGTTAAGCGCACTGATTAAATTCCTCGTCATAGCAAAGGCGTTGCGGGGCCCTCCTGTTCCGGTTACGATATCCTTATTGCTGGCGGCTGCACGGCACCCGGAGGAGAGCTTCCCGCTGTATTGGCCGCGCACGGTGGTTACCCAGCAGTCCTTTGTGGCCCTCCCGAGGCCTGCGATGCGAGGCAGGTACCAGGCGACGAAGGCGAGGCAGGTACCCGGGGGTTGTCGATTGGCCCACTTGTGTCGCCACCGTCGTCACTGCTCGTCTCGGCATACCGCTCTCGCGTCTCTACGAGATGTCGCCGGTTACGTTGCAGAACTCGTCCATCTTCCGTTAGAAGCTGGTACGACCTTGGAGCCGGAGCGCTTACTACCCTCGCCTTCCGGGCCCACGTTGTAGCTCCTCGCAGCCTTACCACGTCGCCTCGAGAATGCTTCGGCAACGGTTTGCCCTGCGTTTTCTGGTGATGCTTCTCTACCTTGCTGCGCGGCACTTCTTCAAAGTCGGGAAGGTTGGCTCGCAGGCGTCTCCCTTGCAAAAGTTCGACCGGGGATCGGCCGTCTTCGAGTGGTGTTGATCGATAGGCCAGCAGGCCTTGCCAGAAATCGTCCCCGGAATCCTGGGTTTTCTTCAAGATGCGTTTGACCACCTGCACACCTTTTTCAGCCAAACCATTTGACTGAGGGTAATGGGGACTCGAAGTCACATGTGTAAAGTCATAGTTCTGTGCAAACACGGCAAACTCGTGGCTCGAAAATTGAGGACCATTGTCCGTGCACACTTCTAGTGGCACGCCATATCTTGCGAAGATAGCGCTGAGTGCAGCAATTGTAGCCCTTGCACTAGTGTCCTGAAGTTGCTGCACCTCTGGGAAGTTAGAAAATGCATCGTAAGCAACCAGGTACGAGTCTGCAACAAAGAAAAAGATGTCCACTCCCACCCGGTACCATGCACATCGGGGAGTTGGCCGCATGAGGAGCGGTTCTTTTGCGTGCGCGTAAGCGAATTTCCTGCAGATTGGACAGCTAGCTGCCAGAGAAACAATCTCACTGTTAAGGCCCGGCCAGAAAACAAGACGACGTGCCCTCTCTTTACATTTTTGCATGCCAAGGTGTCCCGCATGAATTCTAGACAGAATTTTCTTTCGCATGCTCTTTGGTACGACCACTTCGGAGCCTTTAAAAACTATTCCATCAACCACAGAAAGGTCTTGTGTAAAAGGCTTGAGTTCACCCTCCACTGGTTCGCCCCTTGACAGACTTTGCACCACGGCTTGCAGACAGTCGTCGCACGCCGTTTCTCTCTGCAGTTCGCGCTGCGTCGTTGGCGTCACCATATAACCCAGGGATTCGACTGCGTGAATTTCCACTACATCCATGCCAGTGTCTTGGCGGCTGCTGCTGTTGCCTTCAGCCGTGGATCGTGATAACATATCTGCTAGAACCAAGTTCTTGCCGGGAATGTACTGCAAACAGAAGTCATACATAAACAAGCGCAAAAAAAATCTTTGCAGTCGAGGTGGCATGTCATCGATTGCCTTTTCCGCAATTGATAAGAGTGGCTTATGGTCAGTTTCTATTAGCAGTTGTCGCCCGTAGACAAACTGATGGAACTTTTCGCAACCAAAGCAAATGCCAAGGGCCTCCTTTTCAATTTGAGCATACCTCTGCTCTGCTTGTGTTAAAACACGGGACGCGTATGCGACCAGCCGTTCCATGCTTCGTCCGCCGTCGGTGTAGCTAGATCGTCTTAGCCACTTCTGACACCATGTATCCGAGTTGGAAAGAACGTGGCAACAGCATGAAGCATGTGTTTATTGAAGCGTGCCGATTATATAGCCCGCTAGTGATAACAGGCAGCTCGCACCGCGCATGTCAGCGACAGAGTCGCACCGTCATATACGTGCCTGATACACTGACTCCGGCTGACGGAGCAAACTTGCCTCGCCATTGCCGCGATTGCGGGTGCTACCCGTTGTTTTCAAATGTCACTTTTCTCGGTAGAGGCAAGGGTAAGGTTGAGCGGGAAATCCTCGAAGCATTTCATATCAGTAATCAAGGGGATAACTGTATTAGCACGGCGTCTATCACGTTGATGCAGAAAGAATTAGGTTACTTGTCCCATTGACACTGCAGTTTGACTATCTTACGAGCTCGCGGTCTTTTGTGCTGGTTTTGCGGTGCCGTTAAGCTGCGCATGCTCTGTTAGGGTTCCTGGGAGGCTGGCTGTTTTTCAATAAAGCACAGTTGATAGTCCAGTCGTTGTGTGTGCCTCGTCTCTCCTTTGTCCCCGTCTTTTTGGCTGGTGTTTCTTAAGTATGTACCAACTAACCCAGATTTCAACTCTTCTGAAAACTGTCCTCTTTTGAATACCTTTTAGGTCTAATACAATCCAAACAAAGGCTGTGTTAAACCCTTTATAAAGTCACATGTATGGATTGTAGCTGGTTGCAAAAAGTACCCCCTTAAGGATATGACGTGATAGCGTAATGCGTTAATTCCCACTTATGCAGAAGGTCATTCTCTACTTTACATTCGTAGATGCCTGGGAGTCCTCATACCACTCCTGGCACAGCGGTTAAGCAGAGCGCCACAGCCCTGCGATGGCAGGTGCTCAAGGCGGTGGGCCAAATTGCTCTTCCCGGGGTACCAACCATTAATTTCACTGTCACCTACCACGGTGGCCAGTTTGCTCACTATCCGGTGGACAGGCTGTGATGTTGCCGCAAGGTCACGTGACCCCCTCCTTCCTTCTAGGCGGCTCTTTGGGGACCACCTGCCACAGCCATGGTCGTCATTTTTCGCTCACAACGCCGCATTTTCTGCGGAACGGGGCTTCAACGCTACCGCGTTAATAAAACCCCAGCCGCAGTTTTTGGTGGCCTCTCAGTTGCTTTTATTGCACCAAGTCAGCATAAAATTAATTATCGTAGAAGAATTAAAGCTTTTTTTACGACGCGTTCTAGAGCAGGTAGAAAATTATAAAATATTCAGAAGTAAACTACTGCAATATTCTAAAACGAAACGGCTGTGTTTTTTCGGCTTTCCCGAAGTGCTTTAATTCCTGAACAGGAAGAATGCAACGAAGCGATTCGCGAACTTTGTCTCCTCAAGTACTAATTTCAGCCATTGCATAATTAGCCTTTAACTCTTTCGCTACCGCCGAGAAATGAACGATTTGGAGTGTATTGAAAGAAAATTTTTTTCGCAGGATGTAACTAACCCAGCGTATATTGCAATGCATGAAACTGTAGCTTATTAATTACACTTCTGAATGAAACAATCAGCGGAGTCATGTGTGCAAAAGTACACAAATATTTATTTGTGAAATATGCCAAAAGCATGAAAGAAAGTACACAGCAGAAAAAAAATTACCGGCTGCGCTAGGCCAGAAATTGATTATAGGAAAATTAGAATATACAAACTGTTGAACATGTTCATAGCTGTCATTCTTCAAAATTTCAGCGATGAGGAAAAATTATTGCACTTTCCATGGTCACTCAAGTCAGGGGTCATGATTGTGGTGCCACTGAAAAGGAATGAGGTGAAGATGTGAAGCAGCGGTAGACTTGACAAGTGCTTCACATAAGATTTGATTTTTCTTCCTGTTTTGTTCTCTGATAGCCTAGCTTGCAGTTTCTTCTATCCTCCATTTTTTTTTGGTTGGTGATGAATGGATTATATGGGAGGATTGGGGGCGTGGACTTGTTTTACCACATCACACCCGAAGATTTGTTGAATGGTGCTGCTCCCTGAAAGTCAGCTGATCCAATTTGGCATTTTAGACACACTATAGAACATCAGGATGGATGTTTTATTGATGTGGTTCAAAAGCCAGGACACTTTCTATGTCTTGCCAACAGATGCTGCCGCCACTGAATCCTCTGGGTCTGCCACGTGGAAAAAAAACAAACGAAAGAAGACAAACTGATTTCGGGAAATTATTTTTGGTGGCAGAAAGCCTGAATAGATTATTCCTGTATTTCGCTATAGTCACGGCAGGTCAACAATTCCAATATATATGATCATTCCAATGAACTTCAGCATCTCCAACGGATTCATGTCTTCCCATGAGCCGTCACGCCGAGCGTATATTTTCCTGTCCAAAATTTTCATCCATCCATGCTTATCAGTGTTTTCGCAAACGGTCTTCGTCACTTCCGCAATGAGGAACATCAAAACAAAGTGGAGAGGTCGAGCGAATCTCCGAGCGCCGCTCCACAGCGATGCGCCGATACGGGCACCTGGCTGTCGTCTTGGTAGAAAAACTCGACGCGACCTTGAGTATTTGGCAAACTTTATTCGCCATACGTTGTAAAGCCCCTGAAGCACAAAAATAAACCACTGTCATCAATTACTAACCACATGCACCGCAGAAAACACAGAGCGAACGAAAACAGAACTTACATGCAAGTGCGCGCTGACGTTCCAGGCCTCTGAGGCGAAGTCTTGCTGTCGAAACCGAAATCCGATGTTTATACAATGTTGCCTGACTCATAACCGCAGGTTTCGTCGCAAAAACGAAACCAAGACCGGCCGAAGTGCTCGGTGGCTGCTTTCGCTTTCGAGGAGCGATACGGACGCCATTTTCTCCGGCTGACGCTGCTGCGGCCGTTCAAACTTTTATTATCCCCTCATGTCGAAACACTAAAACCAAAACTGCAATCAAAAGAACAGTTGTTGACCACACAAACTAGGCGGCGGAGCACGTCTACTACGCTCCGAAATTAGCTTCTTGCGCAAGCGCTTTGAATCGTTGACATGTGAACGATGGCCTAAGTCGCGGTAGCCAAAGAGTATTAATGCTACAGCTTCGTTGCACGACGCTAATAGGTGCGCTTGTGATATCTACTAATGTTCATGAAGTGATAAGAAATGTCTGATAGTCGGCGGCAGGTTCCAATGTATACGATGAACAGACTGAAGCATACACCGAAGATACAAAAATTCGTATTCTTGTAACACCAAGGAGATAAAGCCATTAGCGTCACCCGTCGAAATACCCCAGATGGAAATTTTAGCGCCCCTTCTAAATGTCTAAAAGGCTGGGACGCTGAGCGAAGCACAAATTTCGCCATGAAAGCTGCTAAATTCATGGTGCTCACAGTTATATGACAACCTTTCTACAGAAGGGACACATGTGATTATATCTGCACGTCTTAAATGTGGTTGTTACCAAACATCATACTCCGTGAGAACGAATGTTTAATCTTTTGCAGATTTATAGTTAAGCAGGGACATAAAATTACATCTATGCGCCCGCATTTCTCTATGAAAACAATTTTGGATGAGTGACACAGGGGCATTGCATTTTCTGTGTCAGGTCTGATGTGTCACAAGCGCTCAGGCTATGATGGAGCTCATCGGCGTATGTGACTGTAAGAAACACCAGTCCAAACTATTCAAGATAGAGAGATGTAGGCTGAAGCGGTCAGTAAAAAACCTACAATAAATACACTTGGGGAAGGAAAGCTTCCCGGACCGTCTCTCGGAGCAACCCACCATTTCAAGTGAAAATAAAAACTTAATATACTGAGAGCGTAACTAAATCATACCCAGAAATTATGCACAAGCGCATATTTCAATGAGAAATACTTTAAAAAGGCAATTTTTTCACTACTTGTAAGATTTCACGATTTGAGTCAATATACCCGCAGATATCCCCTCCGCAGGGTTGCATTTTTAGCTATTAAAGTTTTTGCTATTGTCGGATACGTCCCCTACTGGTTATCTGTGGCAGTGTTAACTACTCGATGCAAGCGATGGGCAAATTTTGAAACAAGAATTTTTTTGCGCAGTGTGTCCATCAGAAACCGCAGCCCGGCAGCAAAGTATGTTTGGCTACTTTTATTTTAGAGGCAGATTGCGCAATCTATTAAGATTATGTACACTGTAATTAACCTGTTTGTCTTGGCACTCTAAAACCATACCTCAGCATTCATAAAATCTCAATTTAACAATCTCAATTGCGAGCAACCAAGCAGACTTGGAGTACCTTATCCTTAGTCGTACACATAGAGGGCTGCTGCAGACAAGGGTACTAGGTGAGGAAGCTGACCGTGTCTGAAACGAAGAGAAGCATAGGGGAGCAATCAGGGTGTCGAACCGGAACCGAACCCGAACCCGAAACCGGAACCGAACCCGAATTTTCGCCCGGAACCGGAACTGAACCGAACCCGTATTTTTTTCGCCATCTTGGAACTGAACCCGAACCGGAACGAGTCAAAGGAACCGTTCCGAACCGGTTCGGGACCCTGTTCAGCCCCACTTTTTTTTACATCCCGGCATACTTCTTGTTTTCGGACAAAATGAGATGATTTAGCGCATAGATTTACCCACCCGCAGCTGTCTGCTTTGGGAAGTGTGAAGATGGTACCCAGTATATGCGACAGCAAACTTACAGGAAGTCTGGTGCCAGGGAAGAAGCCTAATGGACGCTTCTGTAATGTACTACCGCCAATTATAAAGACTTATACGTCAGGTTTATGTGAAATCTTGAGTTATTGCTCCTCCCCTTTTACATATTTGCGTAAATCTTCATTCAAATTGTTAGGCCTGCTCTAACTCAGCAAAGTACCATAGACATCAAATTTTTACTTGCGTGCTTTCTTCTTTCAAACGACGCGTTAGACAATGGTGTACATGGAGCACCGCGTGGTATTCACCAACACAGAATAAATAATTTTTATTTGAATTTCTTCTTGACCCTGTTTCGGTTTCACAACATAACGATGGCTGTGACGTGTAGTGGAAATTAGGTCGCACGAGGTGCAATAAAACCGCAATATAACTGCTGATACATAGTTCGTTTTAATTATAGGTCTTGAAGCCGGCTGATTTAAGTGCTATAGTGATTAAAAAGAATGTATCAGCGTTTGTATTAGTTTTCCCGAGCCTCACGTGACCTAATATTGAACTCACGTCACAGCCATCATTCGGTTGATGAAACCAAGACAGCATGGGAGAAAATTTTTTTTTCTAAATTATTTAGTGGCAGTGCGCGAATACCACACGGTGATCCATGTATTATAATATCTATGGCATCATATAAAAGGAGAAAACACGCAATAAAACTGAGTGTCTATAGTCATTTAATCACCTATTCAGAATGCCTTCCTTTTCTTTGCGTCATTCCCCACAAATAGATGAAATATTAGCGCGAGGAATAAACAACGTTGTGATGGTGGTTTTTGAGGAAAGGAAATGGCGCAGTAACTGTCCCACTTCTTGATGGACACCTGAACAGCCCCCTAAGAGGGGGAGGAGGGTGGGAGTAAAAAAAGAGAGAGAAAGGGGCGCACTAGGAGAGGGCTCTGGAATAATTTCTACCAGCTGGGGATCCATAAAGGGCAACTTCATAGGTTTTTTTAAATCGACGAGCTTAAAAGGGTCCAATGTGTGAAACTTCCAGGTAAAGTATGCGAAGTCCTTTTGGCCTAGCGTTTCAAACGGTGACGTAATCACCAATTAAAATTGCGACGGCCTTCAAGCTTTTCCTCAGCGCACAACGCTAAGTGGGGGACGCATGATGACGTCATCGAAGGTATCGGGACATTTCCAACGCATAAACGTCTGTTTTGAAGGAAAAAACCAACGCCACCGAAGGCACCGCCCACCGAACGTTGTTCGGCAGCGTCCAACGAGGCACGGCAGGACGTAGGTGACGGCAGCGGTAATTTGAAATCATACCTTCCGTGACGTCACACTGAACTTCCCCGTACTCCTGCGTTGCTTTGAGGAGAAGTGCAAAATTTAATAATCGATTACGTCACTATTTTAACTGGTAGTGCAAAAAACTTAGCATGCTTTACCTACAGCCTATATAGATTTGAATCCTTGAGTATCGCGAAATTCTCAAAAAGTGGCGCAGTTGTCCTTTCACGTGCACTGACATCGCGCAGCACACGATGCCTTTTGCGTTTCGCCTTCATCGAAACGTGGCCCCCGGGGCCGGGTTCGAACCCGGGTACACCGAATAAGTAACCGAGCGCCCTAACCACTGCGCCATCGCAATGGCTAGTGCAACATTTACTTTTGTAGGCGCTCGTTGTCTCAGACAGCAGGTTCTAAATAAAACCCCTCATGATGGGTCTGTAGGGCAATAAAGAAAAAAAATGGCTCAATGGCCGTGGAGCGCGGCTGCTGATTCCAAAAATACAAAAACCAGCGTGCTCTGTTGCACGTCGAAAATCCCCAGCTGCTCTCCGTTAATCTGGAGCCCTCCACTACACCGTCTATCCAATAGCCCCAATATCTATTCGACACGTTAAACCCGAGATTTTATTACTAGTATTACCAAGAGAAGGATGTATAAATTGTTTCAGCTTCTTTTTTTTTGGAATCAGCATATCCTTGTCTGCGCGCGACGGAAATAAGCTACGAAAGGTTGGTTCTTGGCAACGGTGGAGATGTACTAATAAGAAAGAAATTAAATACCGATTAGACAAAAGGGCAATGTGGTAATACACGTGCTCGCTGGCATGCGATAGTGATTACGCTCAGAAAGATGCTACTGCGATGAAGTGATTTCGTTATGCCGATTCGCTGAAATCGTTCTGCTTCTAAGAAAAAATTGCTGCCAGTCGCCAGCGCTCGGCTCCATCCGCTGTTCTCGCACTGCTCGATCTTGAATTCTCTGTCTGGCGACTTATATCTACTTCTCGCAGTCATACTTCCGGTTCTTAGTGTCTGACACGATAGGCTTATGATTGTTGGCGTTTTTTTTTCATAGAACGCTTGGGCGACTGATTACGTTGAGTTTTCACAACAATCTGCCTCGGCTATTCGGGTACAGGTGGGTGATGGGTGTTGGGGAGATGGGTGAAAGTTATTGAAGGTGCATTTTACCAGCGAATGGCGGGGTGTGCGCCTACCGGAGTGTGCATCAAGGATGGACGCTGCACGCATGCACCCCCCCCCCCCCCCCCACGCCGCCCCAACACACACACACACAGCGCGGTTATATTTGGGAAAGCAGGCTATACTGCTAACGCAGTAAAAAGAATAACTAAAAGAGTATGCATACTCTAACCTCTGACTCCGAGTGGGCTTCGTACCAAGGCCGGCGCAAGAGAAAACTGTGTTTACAGATGCTTTAGGCTACTCAGCTATCTTCTAAGCTTCTTTTCATGGTTGTTGCATAGAATATTTTGAACCTCTCTGACCCTCCTCATGCCTTACTTGACCGCGTCGAATTCAGCGATTTCGGCGTAAGGCCTTGTGCCACCATAACTCCCTTTCTCCGCCCGCACATGAAAATTCCAGACGGTGCACACATCAAGAAAGGGGAACCAGTCAGGAAGTTGAACTTGCGCAGCGTATTCCTCCTTCGCTGTTGTGCACTGTTGTCTGAACAGTCACCTCGTAGAACGCGGCGGTTCTGCGTGTTCATTCATCATGCGGGTTTGCCACACGCTAAACAGTGCTATGAAAAAATGAACGGCGGCGCAACAAGGACACTAACAATTAAGGGACACCACATGCGCATGTGGTGTCCCCTTTCTTGTTAGTGTCCTTGTTGCGCCGCCGTTCATTTCATCATGCACCAACTCGCCCCTCAGGCCATTCTTCTGAAACAGTCCTATGAACACGAAGAGTTCGCACGGAATTCCGGAGTTTTTCATCGCAGACTAAATGTTATAATTAAATGTATGATATCAATGGGTTTTTGAAGAGAATGCTTAAGTATGTCCCAAACGAACGCAGCATCGAGACAAAAGTATTATTTTATTGCTGAAATGGTTTCTCGTTGCTCGCACAGGTAGAAATGCACTGACCATGGCTCAAACGTCCCTTTGGCGCGAAAGTATGTACGCCCTAACATGTAAGGTCCTTGTCTGAAGCGTGAAAAAGGTTTTTTTGGTCAAACTACAGTCCAGCCCACTTAATGAACCTGACGGTCACGCATGTTCCGTGCGTTATATCTGATGTTCGTAGCAACTGGATTCTTCGTACAACAACCAAAAATACTAAGGCCGCTAAATGTTTCGTTTATTTCTTATAAAACTGCGTTATGCGTGCCTACTTGCCTACTGTCGCGGCTCTTCCCAGGCCATCAAGGGCGGTCATTTAATCATCGTCGAGACTTTGTTGCCAACTATAAAATTTCGGGGTGGGGTATAACTAATCAAGGATGAAGTGTGCATGGCAACTTGTGACAGGTCGGCTACATAAATGAAACTCTTGGCAGTAGGTAGAGCTCGCACTTGGTGTTGAACGTCTCCGTCAGAGCAGGCGCTTCTGCGATTTTGTGGTCCGCAGGAACGTAGTTATCCGAGGAAACATCTGATCGGCTATGGATCAACGAAGCGTTGCCAGAAATTTGCATGCGTCTGGTCACGGGTGTTTTCGAGCTTCTTCTCTCGTTCTTGAGCTGATGCAGCGGCAAAGTAGCGCAGCGCTTGTGACGCAGAATGCATCTGTTGCACTCTCCGCTGTATGACAATGCCTGCACATGGTAGCGGTGCAAAGGATGGAGACGAATGGGCAGGCTATGCATACCACGGGTCCGGCATGGCCAGCAAGGATTTCAGAATTATGAAATTACTGCTGTTAACTGATTCGCGACCATGGTCAGTAGCTTTGCTTTTGACGATGCCCCTTTCTCACGCGCACCGCGCTTCTTCCATTCGGAATGCTTTGCCGAGACGGCGAACGCGTAGGCAATGATTGCCCTCGTAGGCCATCGACGCGGATTTGGCCGGCGGTTACTTACTATTTCAATAGACAGTTATAGTATATCGTTACCATGTTCATTTTACCGTTGACAGTGTTACCGGACGCCGGACTTTCCGATTAAGGCCGGTTCACACGACGATCCGTTCGCCCGCAGCCCGCGCACTACGTGTTCATGTGTCACCATATTGAGAGGAGCGCTGTCGGCCAGCTGCCTGGTCAGCGCGCCTCTCAATGTGGTGACGCATGAACACGTGATACGCGGGCCGCGGGCGAACGGACCGTCGTTTGAATCGGCCTTTAGCGCTGCGCACGGCAGTGCTGCCCTTTAATTCCATTTCTGGGTTGACGTGTTCTTTCCGGGGCGATGTCGTGAAGGTTGAGAGGCCCTGTTTCATCTGCTTCTTAGCGGAAGAAAGACCTCTAAAACCTCGGCGTAGTTCACCGCGCCACCTCGTGCTTTACAACCGAGTGGTGTGGCCAGAGTTTTTCGCTGTATCTGACAAGAATTTCCGTTGCCCTTATGCAAATTTTCACGGTAGCACTACACCCGCTCGTAATAAGCGAACGTTCGTTATACATGCGGCCATTAAAGTGGGCTGCACTGTCCATCCGCTGACTTCGCTTTAGTACACTAGCATGAAGAAAGTCTAGGTAAGGCTGTAGATGTATGGGTAGAGGAAGTAATGACCGATCGCAAAATTTGTCATCTTCCTTGTGGAGAGGCCGTACAGGTAAGTAAAACCGAAGAGTGAGAAAAACGAATGAATCAGCACAAAGTTTTCTCACGAGAACGTCCAGAAAAGACAGGCGAGCAGTTAGTCGCCTATTAAGCACAGCTGCCAGAAAGGGGTTGGCTGTAGTTTTGAAAATAAATGCCTGAAACAAGTTGGTGGACAAATGGTGCACGCCAGATTAACCACTTTTTATCACTCTATCAAGGGCGCAAAAAATTCTATTGACGCAAAGGTTGCCTTTGATAGCACCCCAGGAACATTCGCAAACACTCTATGTAGTCCAAGTATATCTGCTTCCTTGCACAATGCTACAGTTGCAAAAATGTTTCAGCTCAATGTCGCAACGAAGAAGTTGCGAATTTGTGTCCGCGCAAAAACAAAGCGTTCTCAACTCATCCAAGCGTGTGTTTTTTATCATATTCTTTTTATCAGAAGAAAAGAGGTTGACGTCATCATAATAAGCCAATGTCGTAATTTCTTACTGCACTATAGTGAGAAGCGACGATTAGCTGTGTTTTTGAACTATAGGGGCCCGGGATATATAACGTGAGTCACAAAGTCGATGTCGAGTAGGTGATTTAAATAAAATATGTTTCGTAAGTTCTGGATGTTAGGGAGAGCCAGTGCTCCCACGAGGCTGTCGTTGGGCGGCGGATGGGCGGTGGAGGGATTTTCGCACATTTTCTTACCATGTAGTAAAGGAAGGGGGGGGGGATGGCAAGTCGGTTTCGGAGCGGCGGGAAGGCGTCTGTAGGTAGGTGCCGATACTTGACAGTTTAGTTTCTCAGTAAGGCGCAGGAACGTAAAGGGCGCGTGCTGCGTCAATTTTGAGGCCCCGTAAGTACACTGCGTACGAGAAAGTCCAAACTGACTCAAGCTTCAAGGGAGACCTATTACTCGCGCGACGGGGCCTCCCAAACTGCTCAAGCAGAAGGGTCTTGTAGATGCAAAATACACCGGCTTTTCGCCTCACACCTCATAAGGTGGATTATGGCGTATACATAGCCGATTTTTATTAATTTCGACTTCATTTCATTTTGCGGATCTTGCCGTAAATTCGTCTTTTTGCTGCGGACAATAAATAAAATGGTGGAAGTGAGAACACCTCGCATTAAACATTTTTTTTTTCATGCTTAAGTAAAGCAGTAAACACGACAAAAGGAAGACGGGAGACGACACGAGCGCTGACTAACAACTGGTTATCTTATTCCGGGAAAAGTATATAAAGGCGCACGACACAGGAAACAATGCCAAAAAACAGAAGAACATAGGTTAAAACTTAAAAACCATACTGCGCATTTACTTCACAGTCAAATCATTACGTCTTTTTCAACAAAATTCGAAGGCTATCTACCACAGTAGACGGCACTCCCCTATCTCCTGGAACTCACACAATTGCCAAGAAAGCCTGACTCCTTAACTACCAAATTGATAGATGGTGAAGCAACACACTCATATACTTCCTTCCTGATCACATAGGCCTCGACCAACTCCCTACAGATGCAAAGAGGGTTACTAAACAGGACACTTCTCTTATCTACTGGAGGAAGCAATCGTTGCACTCGCTGCAATGCAAAGCCGAGTTGTACGACACCGCTACTTTTTTCACCCATCAGTGATGTTCGAACAAATGCTCATTGCTTCCCCACTTAGAAAGGCAAGTCTCCTCTTTAATCAACCTGATCGAATTTGTAGGGAGATGGTAGAGGCCTTTATGATCAGGAAGGAAGCAGATGAGCGTGGTCCTTCACCATCCATCAATTTCGTAGATAAAGAGTCAGGCTTTCTTGGCAACCGTGTGAGGTCCAGGAGATAAGGAAGTGCCGTCTACTACGGAATATAGTCTTTGAATTTCGTTGAAAAAGATTTCATGACTCTACTATGATGCGCATTCGCAGTATAATTTTTTAGTTTTCATCTTTGTTCTTCTGTTTTTAGGATTGTTCACTGTGTTCAGCGCCTTCACTTTTCTGAGAATGCAATAACCAGTTGTTAGTCAGCGTCTGTGTCGTCTCGTCTTCCTTTTGTCCTGTTTATTGCGCTGCTTAAGCGTGAACTACCAACTAGCCCAGTTTTATGTTCTCGTAAACAAATCTTCGCATTTTTTATTTTGCATACCAATGTGCCAGCAAAACGAAAACACATAGAAAGGTTGGCTGAAACCCATCTGCGTTCTAATTTTTTTCGTCCTGAACCCGTTTGAACCCATTTGAACCGGTTCGAGACGGTCCGAACCGGTTCGAACCGGAACGGAATGGTCATCTGGAGCCGAACCCGGAACTGAACCCGAAAGGCGTGAACCCGAACCCGAACCGAACCCGAAAAAATACCGGTTCGACACCCTGGGAGCAATTTTATTGTAGTTTCGACCAGTGAGAAATTATTGGTATAAACATTTCAAACATGGGGGATATTGGAGGAAAGAGTAGAAGAAAAGCACATAATGCTGGCGAGATCTTAAGCTATGACCTCCGCATATCGCATACGGTGCTCTGCCAGTCACTGCAGCAGTCGTCCAGGTACGCATCAAAGTAGAAGGCTGGAGGAGTGATTGCCTTCTCTTCTATTTTGTTGAAATATATTCCGTGTAAAGGAAAACTGCACCACTAGTTGTGGACTGATGAACACCAAAATGGAAAGACAAAACTCCCTTTGTGCTTCACTTTGTTTAATAACCGTTGGCTTCTTTCATGTGCTGACGATATGCGAGGGCTGCGAATTTCGGCAAATTTTGATCGGCGTGCGCTCCTTGGGCGATGCCTCGCACCAACCACAGCATAACAAGTTATCGACGAGAAAGTGATCAAAGGGCCCTTTCACTACGTGAGGATTTTGTGGGAGCAGAATCATGCTTACACTAGGATGCTCTTTTATTTGCAGTGGAAGCAAGCGAACCCGCGACATCACAAGCTATTTTGGACGCATTTCAAAAACTCCACCGGCGTCAGATCTGCAAGCACAGCTGGCATCTATTTCACTTCACAGTAAAATCGTAATATAAATGCATCTGTTTCGTGATTTAAAAGTTCAAGTTTGTTTTGTGTCTCTGATAGAGATTACATATCACGAGTTCATTTTCTACATTTACAGGCAATGTTGTACCACAAGATACTTCTTCAATCTCTTCAGAAGAAAAAAAACCTCATGAACAGCCCTTTTTAACTGGTAAAGATCATGCCGCAATGCTGTCAACGATATATTGGTTGAACATGCAAAGTAAATTGATGATAACACGGAGTAACTTGCATGACTTATTGAGAGGGCGGTAATGTGGCACATCGACATTAGAAGTTAACTACACTGAGTGAAGTTCAGTGCTACCAACACGGAACAACAGCAGCGAAGGGGCTCGAGATGCAAAGTGTTGACAGATTAGTTTTCTTTACGTATGTTGCTCACAGATGATCTTAAACATATCTCTCGTTTACATTTTCTTGGCATTGCAAAAGAAGTGCTGAAAATTACGAGGAACTTTCGCGGCTAAAGTGGTGAAAGGCGAAAGCCTCAGAGTTGCATTCTGCTACGCGATTGTTCACTGCACATTTTGTTGGTGCATTAATTAACTGCCAATTAATGACGCTTAAGCTTCGCCTTTAGGAGTGGAACGCGACAGCGTGTTGTAGCGCTGCCACGGAGTCCAAGGAACGCCGCCACCCGTTCGACGCGATGCGTTGCCCTTTGAACGCAACGCTTTTTGAGGAAAGGAAATGGCGCAGTAATTCTCTGTCATCTCGGTGGACACCTGAACCGCACCGTAGAGAAAGGGAGGTAGGAGTGAAAGAAGATAGATAAAGAGGAGCCGTAATGAAGAAAATGAAGATTGTATTTGAGGAAAGGAAATTACGCATTAACTGTCTCACATATCTCAGTAGACACTAGTCGAAAATTGTATTTGATGAAAGGATGTTGCGCAGTAACTGCCTCACATATTTCGGTGGACACCCGTCAAAATTAGCGCGCGGTGACGTCACGACAATGTGGACCAATCTGAAACGCGGACAAATACGCCTTACTCGTTGCTAAATTGGTTTATGAGGAAATGAAATGTATCTGTCTCTCATATCTCGGTGGACACCTAAACCTCGCCGTAACGGGAAGGGAGGAAGATGGGAGTGAACGAAGACACCGTATTCACTAGACGCACTTTTGTTCATTCCAAACCATCGAGCTGGCATGGCGCAGTGGTAGCGTGCTCGACTCGCACTCCGGAGACCGGAGTTCGATTCCCAAGCTCGGCCAATTTCTTACTCGGTTTTACTCATTTATGTGGTCTGACTAGAAAGGTTAATTCGACTAATTGGTTGAGTAAGCAATTAACTAAACTCAGTCAAACTTTCTTGGAGCATCACTATACGATCCCTTTAATTGGTTGTATGGTTAGTATTTGATTGTAAAACATTTTATTCGCCGGGAAGAGCTTGGCAAGAGGTCGCGTTAAGTGGTCGAGAGTACATAGCCCTCGACGACTTTGTCAGCCCACTCCACCGCCAAAACTTGCGTTCTGGGGTCAGAGCTAGCCAGCACGGTCTCCCACCGCTCGAGAGAAGGAGCTGTAACTAGATCACCCGGAGGTGGCTCTATTTTGCAGTCCCACAGGATGTGATCGTAGGTAGCACGGTGGCCACAGTGTTTGCAGTTTGGGTTGTAAAGATCTGGATAAATGTGCGCGAGGAGTGATGGGGTGCGTATCGATCTCGTCTGTAGACGACGCCACGTAACCTCTTGTTCTTTAGTAAGTCTTTTGTCTGGAGGGGGGAAAATTCTCCTCTCTAGTTTAAAATGATTGGTGAGATCATGATATGTGATCATGGAGTCCTTCGTGAAATTCAGGGAGCCAGACTCATCCACTGCCCGGTCGACGAAACCTCGGGCTTTATTGGGGGCTGCCTCGTTCCCCGGATTCCCCGAATGGGCTGGGACCCATATCAATTCGGAATAATTTGGTGAGAATTTGGTTGCGTTAAGGATTCTAAGGGAGGTGTTTGTAATTCGCCCTTTAGCGAAATTATTGATACCCATTTTGGAATCGCTGAAGATGATGCTCCCTTGGGTATGCGCTAGGGCGAGGGCTATAGCCGCCTCTTCTGCCGTTTCAGAGGATTTCGTTTTGATTGTCGCCGAGACGATGTGGTCACCATTCTCGTTCACAACCACAATTGCAAAGGCATTGGTATTTTTGTATTCTGCCGCATCTACATAAAGTGTTCCAGCGCACTGTCTGTATTTGTTATGTAAGGCTTTGGCTCTTGCTTGTCTTCTACCCTCATGGTGTAAGGGGTGCATGTTTTTGGGGAGTGGTTTGATTAGTAGGGCCGTCCTATAGTCGCGGGGTAAATCTACTTTAGCATCGTTATTCGTAGGTTGAAAGTTAATTCCGAGCCTGGTAAGAATACTCCTGCCAGTTCTGGAATTGGCTAATCGCGCTGTTTGAGCCATTAAATGGGCTTCTTTCAGTTCATTGTAGGTGTTATGTATTCCTAACCTCATAAGCCTTTCAGTTGAGGCATTTAGTGGGAGTCCTAACGCAGCCTTATAGGCCTGCCGTATCATACTATCCAATTTGTCCTTTTCTGCTTTCGAAAATTTGATAGAGTATCCTGCTTAGCGCAAAGGCCTGCACTAGTCGGCATAAATCTCTTTCCCTCACCCCTTGTCTGCGGTTAGCTATGCGGCGGATTAATCGCGCCGTCGCTTCTACCGTGCGTTTTAGCTTAGTGAGTGTGTCAGTATTCTTTCCATTTGTTTGTAAATACAACCCCAGTATCCTCATGGTCTGTACCTCTTTGACAGATCGTCCATTAACATAGACGTTTATTTGCGGGGGGGATGTCGTGGTACGCCTACCTCTTTGTTTACGACGGATCACGAAAAGTTCAGATTTTTGCTCAGAACAAGTGAGGCCGGATTCCCATGCGCATGCCTCAATGATGTCCACTGCTGCTTGGAGTGTGTCTTCTATGTAGCCTTCGCATCCTTTGGTTACCCAAAGTGTGATGTCATCTGCATAGAACGTGTGATGTAGGTCTGGTATTTGTGCCAGTTTGGGGGGAATTTTGATGAGGGAGAGGTTAAAAAGGAAAGGGGACAGGACGGAGCCCTGTGGCGTTCCTTTACTTCCTAGTGTGATTGGGGCAGACTCTATTGTTCCGACCGTTATCACTGCTGTTCTGTTAGTGAGGAAGGATCGGATGTAGTTGTACGTCCTTTCTCCGGGGTTGATTTCTGACAAGTTTGTCAAAATGGCTTTGTGGGTGACGTTGTCGAAAGCTTTAACAAGGTCTAAACCCAATATTGCTTTCGTTCCTGTTCCCTCGTCAGCTTCAATTATGTCCTTGTTAAGCTGCAAGAGTATGTCCTGGGTAGATAGTTGGGCCCTGAATCCTAACATTGTTTCAGGTAGGAGGTTCATGTCCTCCGCATAGTTTTGGAGCCTATTGAGGATGACATGCTCCATGAGTTTGCCTAGGCATGATGTTAATGAAATTGGGCGTAGATTCTCAGTGCTGAGTTTCTTACCCGCTTTAGGAATAAAAGTGATTTTCGCGTGTTTCCACTCTGGTGGTATGTTGCCTGCATGCCAGTATTTGTTCATAAGGTCTGTAACCGCCGCGATCGACGTTGCGTCTAAGTTCCTGAGAGTCTTATTTGTTACTTTGTCTGGTCCTGCCGCAGATGTTGTCCGCAGTTTTCCAATTGCGTACCAGACCTCTGCGTCTGTGATGTCTGCGTCTAAATTTGGATTAGGAGTCCCCCGGTAGTCTGGTTGAGTGGTACCATCATCCGTGTTTTGATAACGTTCTGCTAGCTCTTTGATTAGGTCTTCAGGTGTACCCTCATATTTATGTATGAGTCTGTACAGTTGACTTTGTTGCACGGGACGTGTTTGTTCTGGGTCGAGCAGGTGTCTTAGAAGATGCCATGTCTTCTTATTTCCGAGCTGCCCATTGACGCTTTCACATATTTGGTTCCATTGTTGTTTTTGGAGAGTAAGTGTATGTTCCTCGATTCGCCTCTCGATTTCAGCGATCTTTTTGCGTAGTCGCTTGTTGTGTTTTTGCTTCTTCCAGCGTTTTTGGAGGCCTTTTTGTGCCTGCCACAGGTGTAGCAGCTTTGAGTCTGCAATCTGCTCCTCCTTCTCAACTGGCACCGCAACGCTAGTGGAGCTGACATCCTCATTCAGGGAGATAACCCAGTCGCTAAGGTTAGAGATCTCCTTTGGAGCTGTTTTGTCGCGAAGTTGCCTGAACTTGTCCCAATCCGTGGTTCGTATTTCTTTTGCTTTGTTTTTAAGTTTTGTCGTGGGGAAGGTGATGCTAAGGATGAAATGATCACTACCAAGGTTTTGCCCGGTGTTGACCCACTTTGCGTCCTTGACGTTTTTAGAGAGGGATAGTTCTGGAGATGTGTCGACACATACACTGTTACCCATGCGTGTGTGGTCGCTCGGGTTGTTTAGCGTTGTGAGCCCTAGTGACTGTATGATTTGCCAGAGCAGGTTCCCTTTCGGAGTTGCTTTGGTATATCCCCATGCTGGGTGTTGAGCGTTGAAGTCTCCCACAATTATTAGTTGAGCCCTAGCAACCAGCTTTACTGTGTTTATCAACAAGTGTGGGAGTCCATTGCCTTTGTTTCTGGGCGGGTTGTATACATTAAGGATGAAGAGATTTGAGCCTCCTTTTTGCCTTGGTACTATTTCAAGTAGGGTGTAATCTTCTTCCGAATCATTTATAAAATGTTGAATTGCGGTGATATTTCTATGCACCAGAGTGGCTGTGAAGGAGCCGGCTGCGCTACTAGTATCATAATGAGGTGGCAGATATGCTTTATAGCCTGGCAGTGTAGCCCTGCCGCTAGCTTCTTGCAATGCAATCACGTCTGGGGTTGTAACAGATGGTGCTTGTTGGATGTGGAGCTGCAAGTGGGCCCGCTTGCGGCGGAAGCCTCTGCAGTTCCATTGCCAAATTTCAAATTTTTGGCGTTGTGCCATGTTGGGTTATAGATGGTTGTGGCGTCGTGGACAGATCCAAGATGGGGGGTAGGCGGGCCTCGATAGTTGTAAGCCTATCCATTATTTGCTGCATGCACGTGGCTATTTGGGATACTTGTCCCTCTAGTGTTGCAAAGCGAATATCTATCTCTGCAAATTTGGTAGTAACGAGGCCTTGGAAGGTTGCTTGTTCTGTTGATATAGCGCTAGTTCTCTCTGACAGAGTATTGATGTCTGCCCTGAGTTTGGTAGGCGCTTTCGACGGCTGCGGGGTGTCGGCTTCCGAAGCCTCGGCCTTTCGTTTGGATTCCTCGCCTTCTTTTGTAGGAAGCGGTCTTTTAGTTGCTATTCTGGCGTCTGTGTCCGTCGCGTTATGGGCCGAAGACTGGGACGCGGTGGAGGGAGTGTGGCAAATGGCGTCTGTTTCCATCGCACTATTGGTCGAAGCCTGGGACGCGGTGGGTGGCGTTCTAGCCGCAGTGGCATTCTGTACCTGATGCGCTTGTAACAGGCGTTTAATGTCAGCCAACTCTTTTTTAAGGCTGGCAATTTCTCTGTCTCGGGATTGTAGTTGTATCTGAAACTCCTTCTCTAGAGCGTCAATAGATTGGGAGGCCTCTGCTGGCCAGCTCACCTTTTTGTTGGAGCGGCTATCGCTGCGTCCGCGGCTCGAGCTTCGCTTGTCGTTCCCTGCAGGGTTCCCCAGGGGCGGGAAGGAGCTGGAGTTGTTCCGGCTGTGGCTGCCTCCTTTTCCGGTAGCACCCTGTTCCTTCTTCCTGGGCCTAGATTGGTGTCCGTGTAGTGATGAGTCGTTGTCCCCTTGCTTGGGTGCCTGGTTGCCATGGTTGCCATGGTTAGTAGCCAAAGTACAATTGGCCCCGTTTGAAATTCGCGCACTGTGACGTCACGACCGTTTCGACCAACTGAAAAGCGTGACATTTCTGTCGACAGCTCCTGCTTACAACGATGAGGCATTAAAGCCTTCCGCCTTAAAAAGCTAGCAGACGTCCGCGTGACAGTGAATCACCTGCGCAAAGAACAACGGAGCAGGTAAAGTCAAGTTACTAAAGGCTGCCAGCAGATGTCCCTGGTTTGCCTTTAGCGTCGCTGGAGACGCATTTCTTTTGATGCTTATCTGCACGGTGTGCAGCACATGCAGTTTTTGTTATGTAGTTAGTCCTTCAGAGCATTTTACTTGAGAGACGTAGTGTATAAATATTCGTCTAGGAACCCAACCTTGCAAAGAGCTCTCATGCCTGAGGCAATGTGTACAGTAATTCAATTTCCGGGAAAGAAATTTAACTAAGGAAAACTTCTTGTACCTGGCTCTAGACACTTTATATACAAACCTCAGCTATTTGTATCAAGTATTTTTAAACAAACATAGACACCTAATTTTAGTTGTGTTTTCTTTCAAATGACGCGTTAGACATTCAGATATATGAATGACTGCATGATATTCGCCTACAACCACTAAATAATTTATAACTGAATTTCTTCTCTCATGCTATTTTGGTTTCCAGACGAACGGTGGCTGCAGTGTGTGGTTTTCCTTTACGTTGCGCGAGGCATGAAAAAACCTGCAATATTAACGCTGATACATAGTTTTAATTGACTACAACACCTAAACCTGTCCGCTTCAAGAGCTGGAACGACAATAACTGGAATATCAGCAGTTATATTGCCATTTTTTCTCGCCTCACGGGGCCTGAAAGCCAAATACATGTCACAGCTATCGTTGGGTTGTGAAACCGAAACCTCATCAAAAAGAAACGCGATTGTAATTTATATAGCGGCCGTCTATGTGAATATCACGCGCTGATCCATGGATATTAAGGTCTAAGGTATCAGTTGAAAACACTCAAGCAAAAATTTCGTGTCTATATTCCTTTAATTGGTATAGACCTTTGCATCGGGCGAGGGAGTTGTCGAAACTCCTCCTCTCTGGACTGTCGGAAAGCGGTTCCGCCGCCGCTTCCACCGTGCTAGCGCGAGGTGCTCACGACAGTCCAGTGAACAATATGGCAGCGCCCAGGGAGCCCTTACTGCAAAGGTCTATACCAGAATTTTATTTGAACCCGCGTCAACGAATATATGCTTTGCGCTCATCAATGACAACAGAATAAGCGATGATGGCGGAACACAAAGCACATTGCCTGTCTAGCGGGAGAGAACACATAAAAGAGCCTTCAGTAGAAGAAATATAGCTGAGAAGGGTTGTTTTGTAGGCCAGTTGGTCATACATATTTCAAGAAATGCTTCGGCGCGGCAGACAAGGACAAACGTAGAATAACACCACAGAGCGCCAACTAACAACTGATTTTATTGGAACCCGCGTCAACGAATATATGCTTTGCGCTCATCATATATTCGTTGACACGGGCATATATTCGAGCATATATTCGTTGACGCGGGTTCCAATAAAATCAGTTGTTAGTTGGCGCTCTGTGGTGTTATTCTACATTTGTCTTTGTCTGCCGCGCCGAAGCATTTCTTGAAATATGTATGACCAACTGGCCTACAAAACAACCCTTCTCAGCTATATTTCTTCTACTGTAGGCTCTTTTATGTGTTCTCTCCCGCTAGACAGGCAATGTGCTTTGTGTTCCGCCATCATCGCTTATTCTGTTGTCATTGATGAGCGCAAAACATATATTCGTTGACGCGGGTTCCAATAAAATCAGTTGTTAGTTGGCGCTCTGTGGTGTTATTCTACATTTGTCTTTGTCTGCCGCGCCGAAGCATTTCTTGAAATATGTATGACCAACTGGCCTACAAAACAACCCTTCTCAGCTATATTTCTTCTACTGTAGGCTCTTTTATGTGTTCTCTCCCGCTAGACAGGCAATGTGCTTTGTGTTCCGCCATCATCGCTTATTCTGTTGTCATTGATGAGCGCAAAACATATATTCGTTGACGCGGGTTCCAATAAAATCAGTTGTTAGTTGGCGCTCTGTGGTGTTATTCTACGTCTATACCAGAACTGTGCTTGAAGATACAGACTAAACTTGAATGCATTTCAACACTGTGAACTTAGACAAATCTGTGCACATAACCCTTTCTGTGTTCGAGGCACTTGGCAGGGACCGCACGTCTATATGAGCATAATGTGCTACAACTTCAGTGCATCCTTCTTCCTTTTTTTTCCCCCAGGTCACTGATTTTGCACTGAAAGGGGACACGGATGCCGAGGATGCTGTGCGGAGAACTTTGAAGACGTAAGTGAGCAATCCTGTTGCCCTGCCGTGCAGCTGGGCAGGCTCTAGGGGCCTAAAACAGCTTTAGGAGCCTCAGCAACATTATGAGCCTGCTTCTTGGTAAGTGTTCCCGTCCATAAACTGTAATAGTATGCAGTTATGGGAGTGTACACCCAGCTACTACTAGGTACTACTACCCTAAGAACTATGTGCAACATTCCTCACTTTAGCCTAGTCAGTCATCCATATTGAGCGTAGGTAGCGGATAGGCGCAAAGGAAGGCGTGGAGAGAGGGCTAAGCTGTGCTAGTACGAGCTTTCCAGTCTCTACCTCTGGGAAAACCTTGCAGTTGTAGACGTCGATGTGGAGATCGCCGAGGAGGCGACCGCGGCCACGTTTATTTGAAGGCAGCCGTAGAGGAGGACAGCGGCAGAGCAGCGGCGGCCGCATCCGGCCGAGGCCAACGTCCCGAGCGTTCTCTGTTGCGCGAGCAAGCGTTTTCCTTCGCACGTGTCCACAGCTTCGTCCTCTTCGACATGTTGCCACTGTCGGCTGCGCGGGTCACTATACAGTGACTGCTCAAGGCTCCATGAAGGTACAGGGCTCTCTAGACTATATGGGCCTTTCGGTGAGCATAAGGTCACAAATGAAAGTGATTAGCTCGCGAAGACATAGCTCGTAACACCCAAAACTGAAATAGAGCAGAAATATCTTTCGAAGGCAGCAGTGAATGCAGCACAGAGGTTTAGGTTTGGTGTATGAGGTTTTAACGTCCCAAAGCGACTCAGGCTATGAGAGACGCCGTAGCGAAGGGCTCCGGAAATTTCGACCACCTGGGGTTCTTTGATATTTTTCACAGCGCAACAGAAACGGGAAAAACGAAAGACGAAAGAGTAACACAAACTGTGTTACTCTTTCGTCTTTCGTTTTTCCCGTTTCTGTTGCGCTGTGAAAAATATCATGAATACTTACCAACTCGCCCAAATTTCTGCTTTGCTGGGGTTCTTTAATTAACGTGCACGGACATCGCACAGTACATGGGCCTCTAGAATTTCACCTCTATCGAAATTTGACCGTCGCGGCCGGGATCGAACCCGCGTCGTTCGGGTCAGCAGCCGAGCGCCATGACCACTGAGCCACCGCGGCGGCCCACAGCAAAGAGGAACTGTAATATCTTGGGACGCTGCAAGTAACGCACGTCAACGTGAGGCCAGAGCTCGCTACTCTCTGGCGGGGGTATGGAGGATGAATGTGCTTGGAACAAGATCTACATATACCTTGATCGAACTGTATATGCTGCCAGTGTAGAGACAAAACGACATAGTCTCAAACATTCAGCACTGCAAGCTGTCGAAGCTGTTGCTAAATTCCGCATTGAAGGTGATTTCTGTCCTGAGTTTTTTTAGAAAGAAGCCTTATAATTTTCGACCCAACAGCTAAGTCTAGAAATAATGTAAAGTTCTTGCATAGTCTGATAAAATTTCTCTGAAAATTTTGCAAATGGGGTGCAATTAATATTATTTTTATTGCTAATTTTGATGCTACGTGCATAATTGTGTTATACTTCGACATAATTTTGACAGAACAATAGAGTGGGATAAGGTTCTGACGATGTAGCACGTGTGTGTTCGTGCTTTTCGGCCTCTTCATTAATTTCCATTTGTGCATTATGGTGGCCAACCTACCTCAGATGTCAGTTTCAGTGTTGTGGTACCAAGTGTGTCTTCATGTTGAAGTACCTGCTTACTGGTTTAGTGGCATTAAATAGTAAAGGACAAAGCATTGTGTATGCAGAGCATCCTAGCCTTACCAAGAATGTCCACGTGCATGGTTATGCAGACATTTAGAGCCTGCATTGACAGCAATTTTTTTAGAACGTACAGCACATGCACTCATCCCCTGTGATAATGGCTGCAATGCTTAGCGTGGTGGTATAGTAGTTTGCATATATGGCACCAGCAAAACCAACTCCATGGAATTCTAATTGCCGCATAATCTTGTGTAAGGGCCGCAGTAATAAATGGGGTGCGCCTCATTTTGAACTCGATAATTGAGAAAAACATGGTTATACGTTTTTTAAATTCATATACAGGCCCAACCTTCAAAATTCACAACCAAATTTAAAAAAAAAAGTGCGGCCCTTACACGAGTTTATCACAACCAAATTTTACGCAGAGGTCTGTCAATAACGAATAGATTTTTCTCTCAGTGTTTACATGAAATATAACAATTCAGCTTGCGTCCTGCAGCCACAGTTTCCGTTGTTAGCTTTTTTCTTTAGTGAAGCATTACATACAGTTTCCAATGTGTCTCTTTCTTCTGAAAGTCCATTTATTGGTGATTGGTTTTGGTGTGTCTATTTGTTCATTTTATGGCATTGGTGCCCATGTCTTCTGTTTTAGCAGGTGCAACATTCAGGATTTTCGATACCACGGAAGCATGCATCGCAGATGTCACCAAAAGGTGGCTTATGTTCGCGGGGGACCAGGAGGGGGGCCGGGCCGCAAGGCGTTGTGCAGCCATAATGGCTACATCCGGCGCATGAAATAGCGCTGTTGTTTATAGAAAAATAAATCCATGAAGTGAATGTACTGCCTGAATGTAGCTGTGTATTTCGTAGTGCTCATCTGTTGCCTATAGAGTACAAAACAATATTCCTGACGGATGTGCAGAAAAATCATGGGAACATTATTGCAGCTATACAAGCTAATGAATAGCAAATCTCGGGCTGGATGGTTATGCCTCACTCGTACATGCAGTATTGCAGCAAGACTGCCTGCTTCTGGAACGTCAATATCTGTGACTGCCTGTGTACAGGGCTGTTGAAAGCACAATGGCTTTTTTCTGCCTTTCGATGCCTGCTGTTAGTCCCCTTCGCCTATTTGTACACAAGGTTTGTTAATTTTATATTGCACAAAGTTTGATTACAGCATTCGCAGACATCTTTTTTTTCCTTGTTTATCTGAAAAACATCTTTCATCGAGATACAAGACATCTCATGAATTATCTGTTGCTGGTTGGCTTAAGTCGCTGCAGATTTCTGGCATTCAGTGGGGCAGTAAGAATACAAAATGCAACTGCAGCATAAGACTCCAGAATGAAAAAAAAATGCATTTGCAAGCGGTGTTCCCACAGTTTTTGATTTCACGGTGCCTTACCACACTGAATAGCGTTGTAACTGCGAAGCAAAAAAGAGATGCGTACAGTCTTCGGCAGTTTTACAAAAATGTGGAATTCTTAGTATGCATGGTCCAAATAGTACTTTGCACCTTTCTTTGCAGAAGTCTTTTGCAGCAATGCAATCAGCTGCTATACTGCTGCATTTCTCACTATGCTGTCCAGTGGTGATATTGGCGTTTTTTTGAGAACGTCATCTCCTAGAAGGGATTCTATATATTTGAGATATTTGACAAGTGATGACCCCAAACTGCTGTACAGTTAATGCCTCAAAGAAATGACCAGGGAGCTAGAAGCAGCTGCAGTTGCTGAAAAACAGGCGCTAGGAAAAAGCTAGAATATTGATGGGCCAACATGATTGGCCTAAAATAAAAAGAATTGCTTGGATTTTGCATGGTGTTGCAGTTCAGGCCTTATGATGATCCAAAGCATTCCCAATGATTGTCCATGCTTGGCCTTTTGTAGAATTGTAAACGGTTGGCTTCACCACATCCAAGTACAAACATTGATTGATGTCCAGCATTTTGCCAATTATGGAAGCACTGGCCACTGGTGATTTGCCTTGCTTGTGCCAATGAAATTCTGCTGCTTGGGAAACGTCTATACATAAGAGAAAGTCGCCCATCAGTTCGGCACTCGTTCGTACACTGTTGTATTCGCTCACGAGTGCACATACTTCGTAAGGTAGCGTATTAGCTTTTGTGAATGGCCTTTAAAAAGCAGAAACCCAGTGCCGAGGTCTGAAATAACCCCCTTGGCAACGTATGTAAAATCTTTGCCAAAATTAAACAGAATGCCGGGTTTGCTTCTCATTCGTATAGTAGAGCCTTCACGGCTTCCCTTACGATCAAAAGCTTCTTTGAAGGTGAAGACAAGGGTTCTCCTTACCATACAGAGATTTAGGTCGTGAGGGCTGGCATAATAGCACTCAGAACCAAACAGTGCAGCCTGGTTACTTTTGGCAAAGACTGTACCTACACTGCCAGGCCCCATGCATTCAAGCGGCTTTCAGTGTCTGAGCACTCCACGGGCCAAGCTCGTTCAGCTAGGTGCGCGAAAACAGAAAGCCAAAGACAAGCTTCAGACCGTGACGTCACGGAGATGGCGGCCGCACTGGAGTCATCAGTGACTTTCGTTGTGTAGGCAAAAGCCGATACCGCGTGTCTTGGCTATGCCACGCTTGAGCGTTTTTGAACGCATTTTGCAATATTCCGGCGAGTTGTGGTGCGGGTGGTTGAACCGCAATGCTGAAGGAAGGCAGCGGCACAAGTTTCCACAAGTTTATCGCATTTAGATATGGGCCAAAGCGATGCGCAGCGGCCGTGGAGCGGGAAAAGTTCGGCGACGGATCGGCTGCGCGGCCAGTATTGCAATTCTGCATCGAGATATGATAGTCTGCGTCTCTTAATCCGCATGTTTGCAATCCAGTCGCGCGGCGAAGAGTGCAAGAATCAACGTATGCAGCTTGTTCGCGTTCTCTCGGGCTCTCAGTTTGAGAAGTCTAGACGCGACATGTCATGTGGGTGTGACCGTAAATTGAACGCAGGGGACCGTTTTCAGGTGGCAATCACCCGGACTACATCCTGGGCATCTCTTCGAGCTAAAAAAAAAGAAAAAAAGAACAGCTGCTGCCAGTAGCCTTCAGTATTCATCGGGCCACTAAGCGCGGCATTTGAAGCAGCACAGTAGTCCGGTAGTAGGAATATACGACGCGTAGTTTTTTTTTTCTATTTTCGCTTCCGCGAGCTTCAACATGTACATTTTTTCACCGCCTATCCTAGAAAACGATTGTACGTCGTTAAGGTATCGGCAAAATTATGCAGTGCTATTTTCCATATTACCTGAATTTTACAATTGCTGGTCAATCAGAACCTGGCGAAAACAGCAAATACAAGACAAAAGACTGGTTATCAAGCAGAATAAGGCCTGCAAGCAGAATAACTTGAAATATTTAGCTCTGCAGAGCAATCGAAACTTCATTGTAGATCGAGGTAAACTTCTATCCATTCGCCTATGCAGCTCTCTTAAAGCCAAGCGAATAAAAAAGCATTTTTTCAGACATTACCAGTGAAGATCGTGTTTTCATGACTCATTCAAAGTAGCTGCATGGCTTCAGTGTGCAGTAGTGCTCGGCGTTCTCCGCACTGAAGTGGTTAGACGAGAGCAGGCACATCGCAAAGGTTCGTCATTGGAAAAAGCTGCCTCGCGTCGTGCATCTCGTCGTCCTTCTTCTGCGCACTTAGCGATCGGGTATGTTGTATCTTCCCAAATGTTGAGACTGCAGACATTCCTCATGCTTTCTTGGTTTCATTTAATGTCATCCTAGTCGACCGCCGTAGCAGATCCGTTGCTGCCAAGTAGAGGAGCGCAGAAGGAAGCCTATGCAGCGCTTCGCCATATAATTCCGTCTGGCGAACAGGTTGAAAAAGTGCTGAACTGCTCTCTCCGGTCACCAACAGAAGTGTTTCTAACCACAAGCGACACGCTGGCTTTGAAATATGCGCGTACGCGAGTTGGCTTCGAAGGCAGCATCGCTTGGCGCGAGGTGGGCATGCTACGTTTTTGTCTACACTCCGCGCCACTGCCGAACGTAGCGCCACCTTTGTTTACAAACATTGCACTCGTCTATAGCATATCGTTACCGTGTTTATGTTAAAGTTTGCCGTCTTTCAAGAAGCCAGATTTCCGGTCTGGGCTGCGCGCGCCAGAAAACGTTTTAGCATACTGCCTCTCCCGTAACAAGTTACCGTACGGCGATAACGAGTGATGATGATGACTGATGCTTCAGAATTGATTCCTGACAAAAATGTGCATGCATTGCAAGCATTTCCATGCACTGAGATGCTACATACACTTCAATATTATTTTATCTCCATCTAAAGACATACACGCTGCTATACAGCCGGCTGAGCGACTTTTCAAATGCGCCCGTGAAGCAAGCCCCCATCCTAAGCTGGCCATTCGTCAATTTTACTACGCAGTAAGCTTGAGTGCGTAGCGCACGTTGTGTTGCGAACACGGTAAAAAACACTACTACGACATCTTCATTGTGTCGTGCCGCAGCGCTGCTTCCTTGATGTTTGGATGCCAGGTTTGTGTGTATATGTATGTAAACACAGTAGCGCCATCTAGTGAGGGAATCAATGCGCTTCAATTCTTGACCGCAGAAGCTTTTTTTCTGCCTTTACTGACGAATATAGCAAAGACATTACCAAACTGTATTGTTTTTTTCAAGGAAGAGAACTATGGAAGTAGAGGAAAATGTTAAAGATAGCACAAAGCTGCAAAACTGCAGTGTTATTGCTATTTTGGCTATGTACACGGTCGAAAATCTCCAACTGATCTAAACCATATTGGATAGTTGTCACTTCAACTTTGGAGCGTAGGTGAGAGTACGTGAGGTAAAAGTGAAAGCCTTCACTTAGAGCGAGAAATGGCGCCGAATAATGCGGTGGCGATGCTGTATTTGGTCCGAAGCGGCCGGGCAGTGCTCTGCCATGTTTGTTTACGAGCGAACGCTAACTTCCGTAAAGCTAAAAGAGATCGCGTGAAGTGCTACCGGCCCTGTAACGGCTGCTGCTACGCAGATGTGACTAGCCGAGCCCGGTAAACGGCGGTATCGTAAAGACAGTAAAGTTATGCTGTAACTTTCGAATATCACCAAGGTGAGCCGCACACTTTGAGGACATTTTTCCAGTTGCCAACCGCTGATGGGTCTCAGTACTGCGGTACAGAGTACATCATCTAAATATTGTAATTGCAGAATTTTTAACAGAAAATACACGCCGTCAAAACAACTCCGCGATGCTAAGACCAGACCGGAAAGGCCGCCTTTGCCAAACAAGCCTATTTTCATTAGGCGCGCCCACGGGCTGCACTGACATCACATTATTTGCAAAGAGGAACAGGTCCATTCCATATTCGTTTCAGAACTTAAAACAGCTTTCATCGAATCGTATTCACGAAAAAACTGTCGCGATTATTTCGCAAGCCATTTCGGTGGGAGATAAATTTTTCTTTAGGCTCAGTCAAAATCCATTCGTTAATGAGTTCTGTTACGCAAGTAATCCGCTTGTCATAAAATTCACCGTTTCGTAGAACAGAGACAGTCTAATAGGAGAAACGGAAAGAAAAACAAACGATAAGAAAAAAGTCACAAAATCCTTGCTGCTAAGAGAAACAAGAAGCACCTGCAGCAACGTAGAAACTCCTGTGCTCAGCTGCTATAAAAACTATAATTTTCAGCGAAAATATTGACCTCTCTTCTTGAGGTGCGTTCCTTTTTCGGCAGTGCTGCCCAAATATACACGTGCTACCGCGCTTGCTACTGATTCTGTGTGTTCAAAGCTTATAAGGACGAGCGCTTAATTAGTGAAAAAGAAATCGTAGAGTGCAATATATATATTTATTGCCAGAAAAAACACCATGAGGGTCTTGAGATTTAAGTTTGGTTTGGTTTATTGGGGTTTAACGTCCCGAAGCAGCTTAGGCTATGAGGGACGCCGTAGTGAAGGGCTCCGGAAATTTCGACCACCTGGGGTTCTTTAACGTGCACTGACATCGCACAGCACACGGGCCTCTAGAATTTCGCCTTCATCGAAATTCGGCCACTGCGGCCGGGATCGAACCCGCGTCTTTCGGGTCAGCAGCCTAGCACCGTAACTACTGAGCCACCGCCGCGGGGCTGAGATTTAAGTGCCACATTAAGTTCGCGAAAGATGACTGTGGCGTCTGTGCATTCATGAGTAGCATGGAACTAAAGCGGAGCAAGCAGCACGAACACAAAGTAGAAAAAAAAACAACAGAAGCAACTGTTACGCTAAACATACACATGAATAACATAAGAGACCAATGAATGTTCAGTGAAAAGTGGGCAAGTCACACTGCGCTACTGGAATCCAACTACCAACAACCTCAACCAACCTCAACAACCTCACAAAATTAAAAGTGCGAAATAATAGTCGGTGTTGGTGTCAGTAAGGAAACAGCTTTCTAACGCATTTCAAGCTGGTCTACAGCGTACGCCACGCACAAATATTGGCGCAAGTGCAGCCAGCAAAGAAATGGCTGCGCATCGAAGCCAGGAGGACCGCAGACGACGCCTTCCCGGACAACACCGGCGGCTCTCATGAAAGTGTTCATCTCGTCCAGATCGTAAAGGTTTCTTCAGATCACCTCCACTGCTTCTTTTTGACCAACAGACGTTTCTCGGACTTTGGAGACTACTACGAGGTCCGAACCGAGTAATTGGAGAGCATCTGCTCCCGTTTTGTTTTATTTTATTTATTTACACATACCTTACAGGCCTCTGTAGAGGCATTGTGTAAGGGGAGTCAAATACAGAAGTTTGTGTAAAATAGGTTAGAAACAAAAAGCTTACGAAAAGTGCAGCAAAACAGACAAAAACAATTGTGTTCAGATAACATATCGCAGTTCACAAAAATTGGTAAAGGTACAAGGCAACTATGCGTCATAGAACAAAAATGGTGAAATGCACAGAGTTACACAAAAGCAAAAGAAAACATTTCAGGTATACATGAGGGTAGCTGCGCATGAACAGAACCAATGAGGCAAAAGTCTCAAGCAGCTGAAAACATAGCTATATGAATCATGATTATGTAAATGACGTGCTAAGTGTTATCAACGGAGTGTTTCGGTAGATGCTCGCAAAAGTTTTCTGTCGTATCATATCGCGATAAAGGTTATCGCGAAGTCCGCTCGTTGCTTGTCGCGTTCGCCATGCCTTGCTGCGCTTGCGCCGGCAGCTCACCAAGTATATTTAACCCCGTGCGGATGCCATGCACGGTTGTTGTCGGTTCGAGGCTGCCAGTGAGCACCTCGTTATAAAGCTTTCCCGCTCCCTGGCCGGCGTCTGGTTACAACAAGTGGCGACGAGGACAACCAAGAAACCAGAATGGCCGCAAGCGTCGGGAAGCTACCGGAATTCCTGCCGGAAGGTGGCAACTTCGGAGTGTACCTGGAACGCTTCGAATGCCAACGACATCAAGGATGACAAGAAGCTGAAAGTTTTCTTAACGGCTGTTGGCGGAAAAGCCTATGTCACGCGCCGGAGCTTGCTGTTGCCTGCGACACCTGCTAAGTCTTCATTCAAGGAAGTGGTAAGTGCTCTAAACAAGCACTACGCTCACTTGTCACCGAACTCTATCGGTTCAACCAGCGCAAGCAAGAAACCCATGAGACCACTGTGGACTTCTTTGTCGAATTGGAGACTAGCTCCAGCCAGCGAATTTGGCACGTTTCTGACCGAAGCTCTGCGGGATAGGCTTGTCGCGGGATTGCGCTTCGAAGCTATACGGCGCCGACTGCTAGCCCTTCCTGATGATAAGATAACATGGGACCGAGCGTGTAGAGTTGCCATAGTCATGGAAACTGCAAGCTAGGACACGAAAGACATGCTGACGTCGCCGAGCAGCAGAACAGCTTCGCCGGACCACACCGTTCTACTGGACACGAGAGACAGGGAAGCAGCGTGAAGCGGATAATAGAGACGCCTGTGAAGGAAACAGGCAGAGAGTCCAGTTCAAAAAACGTCACAAGGGACTAAAGCTCCATGTCACCGATGTGGAGGTCAACACTTACCGTGAGTTGACCTTTTTTAAACAGCCGGTGCTAAAAGTGTAAAAAAAAGGGACACGTTGCAAAAAAAGTGCAGAACTGAAGTAGTGCTCTCTGTAGAGCCGGATGATAGCAGTACTGAGCTACTGACTCTGTGTCAAACTGCCCAAAAAGCTGTTGCACCTGCTGTTGTCATTGTGGTCACAATAAACGTGAGCTATTTCGATGGAAATTGATACAGGAGCCATGTCTCAACCATGTCGTAAGTCGAGTGGGCGAAACACTTTCGTAATGCCGGTTTAAGACAAGCCAATGTGAAATTGGTGACATACAACGGCATGTCTGTGCCTATTGCTTAAATTATGAACGTGAAAGTGAAGTAAAAGATCAGTGCTTCGAGCTGCCTCTGTTATTGCAAAGGAAACGGAGGGCACGAGAATGCCCACGTTATTCGGCCGAGACTGGATTTCCCAGACTAGGATCAATTGGAACGAGATCATGTCTGTGCAGGCATTGGAAAGTAACACATCCCTTGCAAAAAGATGCAGCCATGTGTTCGACTGAGGTTCTGGCGCTATCAAAGGGTTCAGAGCTAGCATTGTCTTGAAAGAAAATGTTACCAGTGTTTCGTAAAGTAAGCCCAGTTCCTTACTCTTTACGAGAGCAAGTCCAACAGGAATTGGCACATCTGGAGAAAGTTGGCGTCGTGTATCGGGTCAGGCACAGCACTTGGGCAACGCCCCTGGTCATAGTCCCTAAAAAGAACAGCAAGGAGTTTCGCCTTTGCAGCGATTACCGGGTCGCCGTAAACCCAGCAATGAAAGGTGGACCATTCTCCCTTTGCCGCTGCCTGAATATATTTTTGCCACTTTACAAAGCGGAACAGTGTTTTCTGTTCTTGACATGTCTAAGGCGTATCTCCAGCTCGAGCTAGACGAGCAAGCTCAAGAACTGCTTACCATAACCACGCACTTGGGACTTTTTAGGTTCCGTCGCTTGCCGTATAGGGTAGCTTCTGCACCTGCAATGTTCCAAGCAGTCATGGATCAAATACTCTATGGTATGCCGGCTACGGCCTGCATCTTGGATGACTTAGTAATCACAGGCGAGGGCTACAAGCAGTGCTACGAGAGAGTAGAGCAGGTTCTCCGGCGCCTGAGCGAACACGGTGTGCGAGTGAATAAAAAGAAGTGTGCGTTGTTTCAGCAGCGCATAACGCACATGGGCCATGACATTTATAAGGATGGGTTGCATCGCACGCCTGAAAAGGTGGTGGCCGTTAAAAATGCCCCTAACCATACCAACGTGACCAAACTGAAGGCCTTTGTGGGCACGGTGAATTTTTACGTCAAATTTTTTCCAAACTTGGTAACGGTCTTATGAGAACAAAAGTAACTGCGCAAAAGGACGGGACAAGAGAAAGAGAACCACACGGGACAAACGCAGACTGACAACTGATTTATTCCACCTACTCCTCTTTCCTTCAGCAGCAAAGCGCATGCGCACCAACCACAAAAACAAAAAACAGAAGCGACACTCATCTCGTGGAATCAAGGATCTCGAACTCCTTGCGGTACAGGTGTACTGAAGCATCGCTAATGCACTTATCAGGCCCTAACCTCGCGATTTCCAGGGCCTCGATAATTTCTCGTTCTTTCTTATCCCTCGAGCGTCCGATAATCTTAGTCCTATCGAAAAGCGGATTACAATCTCTGTCATCATGCTTGCAAGTGTGACAATGCTTAGGCAGATGCTGCCCCCTTGAATCTTCTAAGGAATTTGCGTGCTCTAATAATCTAATGTTGACGCAGCGGCAAGTTTGCCCTATGTAGAACCTACCACAACTCAGGGGAATCTGGTAAATTACATTGCATGTACACTGGACGAACTTATTCCTGTGGTTAATGCCACACTCAACCTTCTTTTGCTTATCTTTTCTCGCCAAATTGCACAAACGCGACAACTTGCAAGGTGCAGAAAAAATGACGTCAACGCCGAATTTTCCGGCGACTCTCTTGAGGCCGTGCGAGACCCTGTGAACATAGGGCACAACTTCATACTTCCGCCTCTCCTGTGCATCCGCCCCCAGAGGTTTTGAGTTTGGGCGGAAGGACTTCAACAGGGACTCAGCGACAGCCTGAAGAAGGGCCAGCGGAAAACCAGCAGACCTAAGGCGATCAACCTGAGCCTCAAAGCTAATCTGAACTTTATGTGGACAGGACTTGGCTAATGAAGCCCTGAGGCAAGTTGATACAATACCCCTCTTGACCAGCTTCGAATGGCACGAGTTAAAGGGTAAGAGTGCCTTTTTCGACCTAGGCATGTACGCCCAGCAGAGGTGGTCAGGATCGTTAAAAAATAATTTTAAATCTAAGCATTGCAAACAAGAGTTTTCAGGAAGTTCAATGGTAAAATTAAAACTCGGAAAGGCTGACTTAAAAGATGCTAAAACCTCCATTGCCACCTGGGCCAAGTCGTCGTTGTGGTCAATATTTAAAAGGATTAAAAAGTCATCCACGTATCGGAAAACTCGAACGATACGGTCGTCAGATAGTACCCGTGTGGTTCTCTTTCTCTTGTCCCGTCCTTTTGCGCAGTTACGCCCGTGTACTGTGCGATGTCAGTGCACGTTAAAGAACCCCAGGTGGTCGAAATTTCCGGAGCCCTTCACTACGGCGTCTCTCATAGCCTTAGTCGCTTTGGGACGTTAAACCCCATAAACTAACTAAACTAAACTTTTGCGCAGTTACTTTTGTTCTCATAATGTCGTACCAACTAGCCCCTCACCGCACTCTTCTAGATTGGTAACGGTCCTTGAACCACTGCACAACTTGCTCCGTAAAAAAAAACCAGACGGCACTGGTCGTGTCACTGTGACGAGGTTTTCACATTATGTAAAGAAAATTCTCAGAAAAATGAGCAGCTTTACGATAAGAAAAAGGTAATTCAGTGATGGTTCTGTGTACGGGCTGGGCGCAGTACTGTCGCACGTCGTAATTGAAAGTGAAAAACCAGTAGCTTTTGTCTCGTCGTCATTGTCCGCATCAGAGCGGAACCACAGCCAATAAGAAAAAGAAGCCCTAAGTATTGTGTTTGCACTGAAAAAAGTTCACAAGTACCTTTATGGCCGAGTGTTTAAGCCTTGACTGACCATCAGACGCTCACTAGTTTGTTTTTTTTTATCCGAAAAGACAGGGCGGTGCTGTAGTTACTACGCGAGCCAATCATTGGCTCGCATTTTTGGCGAACTATTGCTACCACATAAAACATAAGCCGGGATCTGCTTTCAGTCATGCGGACGCAGTTTCTCGCTTGCCACTACCAGACACGGGTGACCAGTGTGATGAAATGTTTTATTTTTCGTCTTCGAATGAGTTACCATTGACGGCAAAGGATGTGGAACGAGAAACAAGGCGAGATAAACTCCTCAGCATTGTTAGGGAAATGATATGGCATGGCTGGCCAAAAACTGTCTGAGCTGAACGCGCCGACTGGAGCTGAGTATAGACGACGGATGCCTTGTATGGTCAAGCAGAGCGGTCATTCCCGAGTCGTTGCAGAATCTTGTGTTGGGGTTGTTGCATGGGCAACACCCGGGCCAGAGCGGAAGCTTGGGCGAGTTGGGGACGGTTCACTTGACACATAGCGCTAAAGCGTAATCCGTAAATGGTGTTCGACAAAAAAGCTGTCTCAGTGCTTCCATTTTTCAAGGTTTTTTTCCTCTTCTCTATTAAGAAAGAGCTTATATTGCCTGGTTTCATGCAATAAACTTCAGTTGTAAGTTAGCGCCCGTCCTGTGTGTCTCCCTGTGGCCCTGTCTATTTAGCACTATGTGCTCAGTGAACATGTGGACATTTCTAGAATGAAAGCAGTAGCTAGATCCAAGGTATGGTGGCCTGGCATTGATGGCGCTCTCGAGAGAATAGTGCGGAATTGTCAAATATGCCAGTCAGTTCTCTCCTCTGCACAGCCCGTACCTTTGACACCTGGCAACTGTGTGAAAACCCATGGGAATGAGTACATTTGGACTTCGCGGAAGAAAAAGGTAAACTGTTCCTTGTCGCGATTGGTGCTTATTCCAAACGGTTGGAGGTCAAGGTAATGAAAGTGACAACTTCCGCTAAAATGGTAGACTGTGTTGTTTGCGTCACATGGACTGTCTGTGGAAGCAGTAACCGATAACACTCCGCAGTTTCGAGCAGCTGATTTCCGAAATTTTCTTAAATCGGAGTCAAGCACACTCACGCCACCCAACCATCCTCAGTCGAATGGAACGGCAGAGCGTGCGGTGCAAACAGTCAAGAAAGCATTGCTTAAGCATCTGCTGGAAGACGAAGAAAGAGGAACTTCTAGGTCGCTGCAGCACAGAATTGATCATTTCGTCTTCTCTTACCGAACTACACCTCACACTTTCACGGGACAAACACCAGCTGAATTATTACTGCGAAGGAAACTGCGGACTCGTCTCTCGTTACTGAGGCCAAACATGGCGGAGGCATTGAGTGCGAAGTCTGCCAAAATTAAAACATCTGCTGATAAACGCAGAGGTTCGCAGCGAGTCTTTGCTGTTGGTGATCGTGTGTGGGTTCGCTCTGTCAGAGACAGAGTGCTGTTTGTGCAGGCGGACTACCTGCGACGATCCAGCATCCCATCAAATGCAGGATCGAACGTTCACCCACACGTGGACTGAGCCATGCCAGTCTACCCGACCAGCACAGCGAGCAAGCGGCGAGCAACCGGTGCCACTACGAAAGAGCACCAGGGAGCAGCATCCACCTGACAGTTTGACTTATGCTTGTTTTTAGAACTGTAAAGGGGAGGAAGTGTCGTATCGCATCGCGATAAAGGTTATCGCGATGTCTGTTCGTGGCTTGTCGCGTTCGCCATGCCTTGCTGCGCATGCGCTGGCAGCTCACGAAATGTATTTAGCCCCGTGCGGATGACATGCACGGTTGTTGTTGGCGCGCGGGAGTCACGGAGAAGTGTAAAGCATGAGTACTGCCATAAAAGCGGGCATAGCTTCAGTTATTATGTAATCTATGAGTAGGAGGGACGTTGTACATGTGCTGGCGGTGTATCAGTGGCATCGACGCATTTATGAAAGTGAGATAAAAGGGAAATGTCGCGACGAATTTTCAACAGATAGAACGAAAGTTCGATCTTTAGTTGAGTTACACTGAAGTGATAACTGCAATTTTGCGAATTGAGACAAGCACTATTCTGGACAGCTTCCAACTTCTCTATTAGGTATTTCTGATCAGGTGACCAGATGAATTAAGTGTACTCTGGCTGCGGTCTGAGAAAGGTTGTGTAGGCTTGTTCACGCACGTGAGAGGTAGTGCTTTGCAGGTTACGGCGACGGAAGCCTATTGACCGGGCAGCATTAGCGAAAATGTTTTTATGTTCAGCCCAAGAAAGTTTTGGTGAAAGATGAACGCCTAGATACTCATACTGCGTAGTTCGAGCCAATGTATGGTTACCAATGTGTTAGGGGAAATGCGAATTGGGTGGCTTTCGGCTGAAAGAAATGATCTTACACTTAGAACTGTTTAAAGTCATTAGCCACGTTTTACACCAGTCTTTAATGCGATCGAGGTCACTTTGAAGTGAAAGGTGGTCATTAGAACTTTTCTTTGGTCGATAAATAATGTAGTCGTCAGCAAATATGCGTATACAAGAAGAGATGTCAAGTGGCAGGTCATAATGTAAATTAAGAAGAGTAATGGACCGAGGACGCTTCCCTCCGGCACGCCCTGTGTAACGTCAGAGAGAGAGAGGAATAATTATTGACAACGGTTAACTGCTGGCGATTAGAAAGAAAGTTACGGACCCATGACAAATTTAAAGAACCTAATTTGAGCGCAGAAAGCTTAGATATTAGTCGGCAATGTGCTACCGATCAGATGCATTGGTAATGTCCAGAAAGATGCAGTCGGTTTGAGTTACTGTGCGGCCAGTAGTAAACCGTGCGGCGCGGAAAGGCAGCGCATTATTGCATGCAAGGATATCCTGAAAGCGGTCTAGGTGTCTGGCTGCAGCATGCAATCCAGGCGCCTACACCGACAGTATGGTGCAGTTGGTCTTGATATGCAGAAGAACACCAGATGCGCTTTCCCGCTTTGAAGGTTGTACGTGAAAGCACGAAGCCTCTTACTCGAGGTGGCTACATCGAAGAGAAGTCGTGTGGTTCGCTCACAGACACCAGCCCTAAACGACGAGGAAAGAGATGCTGGTGTTGTGCCTGAGAGCGTCCAGCAGCTCGCGGGACTGCGCGGGTTCTGCTAAGAAGTTCATTTCGACCTCTTTCAATGACTTGGTCTCCTTCACGAACTGAGAGAGGATTTCAGCCTGCTCGGCTTTAATGATGTTCACCGAGTACGTGTTGGGCACCCTCACGGTTGACAACTCATGGAGCGTTCGTATCTGCGTAAAACGGCGGAGCATTCCAGCAGTAGATTCTGTTTCGACGACAGGCGAGCAGAGGCTACGAGCTTTCCCTCTATCTAATATGCTGTCTGACAGCGGGTAGTAGTCATAAACTCTTTCGATTATCCATCCGTTGCCAATGCCAGTGTCGCGAATGACGCTGTACGGCTCCCTGCAGACAACGAAGCGCACTTCTTCGATGGAGCCGTTTTTGTTCAAAGCCTGAAAAAGCGCCCAGTTGTCATCCAAGGTGAAAGCGAAAGGCAACCTGAGCTTCCGCAGCGATGTCAGGGTACGCACCACGTGGAAAAGGGGCTGGCCCCTAGTGCATATTTGAGGCTACAAGTCATATTCGTATCCTGGTCTTGAAATTAGCACACGTGTCTCTTTTGGGAACCAGAAAGAGCAGGAAACGTACGCCAGCTGTTCGACTATCCCGCCACTGGATAACGACTTCGCCAGGGTCCAAAACTCGCTGAATTTGGCGCGAAAATCAGTCAGCTGTAAGCTAATTAGTGTTCGAGGCTTCCACCACTTCTGCAGCCGCAGCCACACTCGAGGCGCTCGTTTCGTGCGTAGTCACCAGGTGCAGCGACATCAGGGAGTTTCAGAACTTCACAGAAACGACGGTATTCTTCCTTTTTCAGCATGGTAGCATCTAGGCGGAGGTCGCTGACGATCGCGTTGCCCCTGAGAGCTGCTGTGATGCACGACATGCCTGGTGGCTGCCACCACCTCTACATTGGCTCATCAAGAAATCGCTCGACCGCGAACCGATGTAACTTAGCATTTTTTTACTATCAGCTTTGCCAGGAGAGATGTTATTTCCCTCACTGGCGACGTAGGCTGTGCGGGAGGTGGTCTCCTCGATGTCGGGCAGAGACAATTCCACTGCAAAACTGCTCGCCGCGCCAAGTTGAAAACACTTCCGCGCACAACTGTATACGCTTCTTAGGCGAGTGCACTTGGCCACACCGTAGCAGAAAATGGACAAGTACCGCGGGGAAGTACCGCGCGTTCACGCAGCTGTGATTCGTGAGCAGCCAGAGGAAGAGAAGCGCCGCGCGTTTTTTGCGGCAGTCGCGATCCTCGAAGCTGTCGGAGCTGTCAGAGTTCTCCAGAGCTGTCCCGTATCCCGAGCTGCACGTTGATCTGAACCAAGACTCGTTTCCATTTTTCCAGCTGATTGTACAACTCGCAGCCGTGCGGGCTGCTTGTAATGCACTGCGCCTTCAGGTTGGCCCCGCGGCTCCGCAGTATTGCCTCCAGCTCCTGTAGTCTGGCGTACTCTCTATCGGCGGAAGAGAAGAGCTCCGGGCACGGATCTCTCAAGCAGGCCGCCTGCTCTTTTTGAGCCATCGTACCCTGCAAGAAAGCAGAGCGCGTTCCAATGAGACATTGTTGAATAACGCGCTCTAGACTAATGCACCATTTTTTTTTCTGAGAAAAGATTATCAAAAGTAAGAAAAAATGGAACAGCGAAGCACCAGCAAAAGAAGAGCTGACGCTGTATGCCTAAATTTTGGCACATTTTCTGTCTGGCTATTTAAACTCCGGAAAACTGAAGTCTTCCGAAATTTTTTTCCTAACGAAGAAAAAATTGTACGCCTTGCACCTATTAAAATTTATGCTTCTGTCCCAACATAACAGGGTATTACATCGGCATATGCCGTTCATCAACATTATCATCATATATTCAGTCCATGAAGACCATGTACAGGGTATTGCATAAGGAGGAGGGTGGGAAGCTTCTGCGTAAAAGTACACGAGGTGAGAGATGTTGCAACACTTCACAAATCAAAATAAAATGCTTCCAAAAGTTGCAAACAAACATGGAAATATAAGAAGAAATGAGTTGCTAAAAGGCACTTGTAATCGAAAGGGAATCTACGTAATTATAGAGTTGAAGTGACATAGTAATGGCTCTTTAAACTTAACAGGATCACTTCAATGAACTGAGTATGGTAGCTAATTTCTTTCGTGAATTTCTGTGGGTATAAGTGATTAGTTAAATGCAGAAGCTTATCCTACAACAAAAATTGTCGCAAAGGTACCGGTGCATGTAATTAGCGATGATGTTGTTATTAATGATGATATTAGTGATGTTTCGCGTCAGAAGTGCAATGTGGGAAGATGGAGTCATGGTTGGCTGCTACTAATTTATATTTTGTGGCCAAACTTTGAAGGTTTAAATTGAGCGAGCCGCGAGAATTTGGACAGATTCTAATGCGTTATTTAGGAAAGTAAGATGTAAATACTCAATTGCAGATGTGTATCAGTTTTGTTTGGAAAAATCTTTCATAGGGATAATTCCATGCCAAACGCCCCAGAATTTGCGCTCGAAGCATGCCGACTATTCTTAGAAAATTGCAGCTTGACAGCACTGTCTAAAGTGATTTCGCGCAATATTTCGGGGAGAAAAGAAATTTTGGTCATGCGGCATCTGTTGTGTACGCATTACTCAGAAGCGTGCCGCGGCAAGCACCGGCAACACGGCAAGGAAAGAAAACAGATTCATTCATCCGTGGTCCGTGTACTCGTCAGGCCACTACCGGATTAGACGAACATTTTTTGTTTCGCTACTGCGCGGAGCTTAACCACGCAGTGGTTTGCCGCGTTATGTGTTCATATGATTGTTATCGTATATACTGGATGAAACACTGTTCCATTTGTGTAGCAGTCGGATTGTTGTCATTGTAGTAAACCGTTCAACTACGCCTTCTTCTCAATTTTCAACATCTTTTTCAGTTTTCCATCATCAGCAGCAGCCTGACTACGGCCGTAGCAGGCTAAAGGGCTCTCCCATATCTATCCACTTAAACGGGTACTGTGCCAGCTGCGGCCAATCTATCGCCCGCAAACTTCCTAATATCATCCTCCCGCCTTACTGCTACCCCCTGCTATGATTGCCTTCTCTTGCATTAAATCTGTTGCCGAAAACGCCCGTTGGTTACCTTGCCTTCGCATTATGTGCGCTGCCCGTGCCCACCTCAGCTATCTCGACCTAAGCTCAACCTAAAATAAAATTTGGTGATCTCAGACAACCTCAACGTCAACCGTCACCTCATCATCAAGCTGAGGCGTCCTCCGCCACCCTCACCTCACTTTTAAGAGGCCAGTAGCAACCTCAGTTAACCTCTTATTGTGAGCGGACGGTGGCTACCACGGGAACCAAAAGGGGGGCAGTTACTCTAGAAAGAGGAGGACGGTGACTGTGGAAGGAGGTTGGAAAGGCTTGAGCGTAAAAATACGTATAAACGAAGGTTGGTTACCACGGCAACCATTGAGAGGTTCGATATGGATGAAAGCTGCGGCTTAATCAAGGAAGAAAAAGGGAGGAAATGTTGCGGATGACATTTTGACATTTAGCTTAGTTTCTTTCACGAGATGGCACAAAAGACTGACATATCCAAAAGCACAATCTTTCTGGATACTTACCTCTGATTTGCAAAAAAAAAATGGAGCTTAGAAAATAAAATGTGTCCGCAACATTTCTTCTATTAACTAACGAAGAAAACTGAACCACATTTAGACACGCTATAGCTTCTCAAAGTTACCATGTGTTTCGTACGCACACTGTTACTGCAGCTGCCTTGTCGCCTTTTTACCGGGAGGCTAACGGTGAACGGAAAGCATTTCTGGTGATATTTGTACGTCCACTGTACCTCGCTCGTTAGCTTCATAGATATGTTTCAGGCGTCTCCAAAAAGGCAATTTTCTCTGCTTTCAAAAGATGCATGTGGTTTAACGATACCTGCAAATTTGTTTCAGCTATAAAAGAAAACGCAAAGGTGAAAAATGGAAGTCCAGCTCAACTTGTCTCAGGAAATGCAATGTTGTGAAAAACCTCTTGTACCTAGAGAAACCTCTCTCGAGATACTTTGAGATATGATGCTGATGAGCATGTTTAAGCATTTAAAAATATGTGTATGGGTTAGTTTATTAGCCACGAGTGTTTGAGAAGCGTAGAAAAAACAACAATATAATATGCAACAACTTTTGGGATATGCATTGTCCTGCGGAGACTTTTTTGCACAGTTTGAGATCGTGTAATCGTTCTTCCTTTTTGAAAATATCAATCATCTGCCTCATTTAGTTCAAAAGTTATTCCTAATCAAAATTAGCGTTTTCTCAAAATAGTTGCAAAGGAAATGCTGTACTGTTTGAGGTAACCAGCATTTTACAACTCTGAGATTTTGCGTGAAGAAACTTAGTACTTCGATCTACATGGCTCAGAATTGCCTTTACTCTACGGCTTTTGGGGAATGTGCACTGTCTAGTTGATTCTATCTACTTTTTTCGTTGTCCTTATGAAGGGCACAAGCTCTCGAAACGTTCCGCGGCTTCTTTTTATGCGGAGCATATTAACGTAGGTTTCGGGCCTTCGCGCGACGCCCGGCGGTGGCCACCATTCACCCTGAAGTGGGGTCACGTGACGTCATGTCACGTGACCCCACTTCACGTGACATGACGTCACGTGATGACGTCACACCGGCTGCAGATGGGGCCTCATATCGCGCCGTCGGTCACCTCGCGGCGGTGGCCACCATTGACCTTGAAGTGAGATCACATGATGTGACGTCACGTGATGACGTCACACCGGCTGCAGATGGGGCCTCATATCGCGCCGTCGGACGTCGCCCGGCGGAGGCCTCCACGCTTCGGTTCGCGCCGTCGCGCGTGACGCGGCGGCGGCGCCACCATCGCTGCATCACGTGATATGTGACGTCACGCCAGGGATGAAGCGGCGCGCGCCCGCCGTCGCGTCAGTCTCTGTGCCCGCAACCACGCCAACGTCTTTGCGCCGGGTGTGTATGCGGTCAAGATGCCTCCAAACGCTAAGGACGTTAATAATAGGAATGCAAAACGAAGGCTGCATCGTGCTACGGAAACCGATGAAGAACGCGAAGAATAAGTGACGTGCAAAGCAAGAGCCATGCATTTACGGACCATAAGAGTGTGTTCGTCGGGCTGCAAAGAATAAAGTACGACCATTAGCCTAAAACCACGTCTCCGTTACTTAGCCCCATCCACACTGAGGCAGCTGCTTAACATGCTTCGCATCCACTGGGCTTAACCTTGATAAGCCTCCAATTTTTTCTTCTCAGGTAAATATACCCTTAAAGTATCGAGCTCTCATGCTTTTAATCAACTTGCAACAATTACCAACTAGAAAATCTACAAAATACAATAATAGCAATACCACAGCGACATGCGATAAATGTAGGCTGCCTGGATGCGCGCGCATCCAGGCACCCTAGATGAATGTAGTAAGTAGAGTCATCTACATTAGCACACAAATACTAAATGGTCGCAGTTCAGAAAAATGACAAGTGTGGCGCTGCCGAACACCTAAAATCAAGATGTGTTCACGAGAGGGAACGATTTCCGTACGATATTTGCACGTTGCCCTCCATTTTGCCCACTGTAGTGTGTGTTGAACATATATATACGTTGAACTTCCAAGCAGATTTCCACCATATTGCTTTGCTGGATTTCTTCTTGCGAAAGCAACATTACGCGAGTCGCCGAGCCATTTCGCGGACCTGAGGAAAGGCCATACTTCCCATGCACGAGGAGCAGTGACGTCACACGGCGCACAGATGCATGGCGCGCCGTCACTGCGCATGCGCAGTAGCGGCGCATAGCTAGCGTGCCGGGGCCGCCGCCGCGCGCTCTCCATCGCCTGTCTTTCTCTCTCCCCTCGTTTTTTTCGCCATCCTCTAGGGTTAAACCGCTGCCAATTTTTCACCTGACGCTACGAAATGCATTCTAGGCGTCGTCTTATTTTTCGAGGACAGCTTTGGCATTGTTAAAGAGGGAAAGAAACAGGCTTTCGCTCCGTGCCGCCGGTTGTTCGTTGTTCCGGCTAGCGCTGTGGAGGGGAAGTTGGAGAGCGTTCGATTCGTCTGCACTCGCTGCACTATTTGGGCAAAGCTCTGCGGCGGTGTCGTGAGTGTGTAGTGCTAGTAGCGCTAGTTCCGGCAGTTTGAGCGCAGTTTGGCCCTGTCTGCTTACAAAATGGATGGTCGAGTGCAAGCCTGGTCGTCTGCTAGGCTTGGCGACACCAGTGAATTGCAGCCAGCTGTTTCTGTTCACAGCCCAAATCAGCGGCTGCCAATATCTCGTATCTCGGGAAGGAATGTTCAAACAGCACATCGCAATAAAATGTTGGCATGAACCAGCGCTGACGCGTGCGTGCGCACCTCGTGACAGCTGGCGCGAAACAAAGCGACTGAACTGTGTCGATGTGCATCATGTTGCATGCACATCTTTGCCTTTTACAGTGGTGTCAATTACATGTAGCCGTTTCTTCCGAGAACTCGAGCAGCGTACTAGCTTGTTGACGAGTGGAATTACTTGAGTCTCCGCCTTTTCTCACAACGGGCAAACCATCATCTGCCTCCATGGCGGGTGCAGTTGCGCTATTTCTTCACTAACCACCGAGAAGGTGCGCAAATTTCCTGAACTAGACTCGCACTGCTTTCAAACGAATGTCGCCGTTCAGAGCGCGCCATGTTTCACCGCTGAAATGAAGCCATGTGAGGTGCAGCGCCGCGGGAACCAGTTCGTGTGGTGCAGGTGAATCGAACGCACCTACAAGTCGGGCACAACTCAAGAACGAAGCAGCACATGCCCATCAAAGAAGGTCGCGCAGCCAAGCGCGTCGACCGAACAGTTTTCTGTTCGGTCTCAACGGTGCGCCGCGACAGCACCGGCGGAGACTGAAGCCGCCACGACCGACTGATGCCGAACACGACCACAACGAGAACATTCAGCGCTTTCGCGCGGACATGTGCGAAAGGTGAGAGCCTCCGCAACTGAAGTGGTCAGTGCAGTCGAGACAATAGACAGGGGTGCCATACCTACTACTACCCTCTCCTTTCTCCCTCTCTTTTCACGTTTTTATTTCCCTCCTACCTATCAGTTCGTTCCTCCTGCAGGCGGGCTAGACTGGTAGCGCCAGGTATAAACGGCACAAATTAGAAACGTCTTGCTTCTCGACGCCTGTTTCATCTCTATCGTGTAGCGACCGAAAAGGTGCCTGTTTTTACATATGGTTATTAGGATCGATGGTGTTAGCGTCAACCTCGCGTGAATTGCTTCTGGTGAACCGTAAACAGAGAGAAGGCATGGCAAAGAACCGTAACCAGCCTCCGCCGAGGAAAAAAGGACCGAAAACTCGTCGAGGAAGGGCCAAACTTCCCGCGGCAGCACGTTGTAGGTAAGCCTTTCTTTTGTATTGGGATCATTTCCGATTACTATTTCCCTCTAGCTCCTATTGCATGTTCTGCTTTATATTTAGCGGTTAGCGGTGACGTCGCATTGCGCAGTCCTCATTCGCTCATCCCCATCCCCGCCTTTTTTTTTACATGCGCAAGATAGTTTGTTAAGCAACGTGCAATGTATTCGTTGTCAGGAGGTTGTCCTCGTAAGCCGGTGTCAACACTCATACGAGTGTCAAGAGTTCGGCCCACACAGACCAGATGTAATCAAATTTATAGTTCTCGAAACTCTAGCGATCCGTGCACACGAACGTTAAAATCACACTAGAGGTCTAACACCTTCAGCATGTGCCGTATTGGTTCAGTACTCGCTTGTACCGCGGATTCAATTATTGTTATTCGTTTGTTTCCAGTTCTTTGTTACTTGCAGCAAAGTTTTATTCACTGTATTTTTTGGGGAACGTACTAGCCCCTCGGGTCTCGACGTCCTTTTTCCCCTTGTGTTCAACTGAATTTTTCAGATAATTTGCCTGGAGGTTATAGTTTTGTGTTTGTAGAACGCTAGGCAAAGCCTTGCCAAAGAAAGCTTATAACGTTTCAAGCTGCTACCCTTTGACTTTTTAATTATACCTACGACATCCTATTGTTGAGGTTCGAGGTGCTTAATGTTCAGGCTGCAGTTCCTCAATCTATAGATTCATCGATAGAAACAAATCTCAATCCTAAACGCGCCAGGATGCTTTCTGCTGGCATGCGATGGTTGAAAAGCAGGCGTCGGCAGTATATGCAGAAAGTCGGCTGCTATAGGGAAGCGCACCTGAAGTTTGCTCCCACTGCACCAGCGCCACTTCTCCCCTGCCGGTCATTTTGGCGTTTCCGTCCGGGCACTTCGCCAGCGGAGCGCATTGAGCCAGCAGCCTGTCGACTGGTACGCGCGTACTCTCTCTTTCATTGTGAGCACGTGCCGTCCTGCTCGCGGGCGCACAAAAGTGTTGTTGCCGCTCGCTGTGAATTCCGCGACGTTCTAAGAGTGGTGAAACCTGTTGTGCCTGGGGCTGTCACAATAGTTCTCTGAACATCGACGGCCAAGGACTGCCCGTGGAATTCTGCAGATTTCCTGGAGATGTCCTACATTCTTGGGGGAAAAATTTTAATATTGGAAAATTGTAACGTACAGTAACGGAAATATTGAGGTAATGGTCCACCCTTTCTATATGCAGCAAGATCTTAAATACTTTTCATCGCTCGTATCGAGCAGTTGACGATAGGAAAAACGTTAATACGAAAAAAAATGCAAGCCTATCGATGGGAGATTGCTATAGTGAAATCTTCCAGTATATTAAAAAAATGCGTTCATACACTTTTTCCTATTAAAAAATGTTTTTGCCCGGAATTGTTGGGTATGAACTGGATGAGAACGAGAAACGGCAGGCCTCGGTAACTGCTATGGGCAGGGTGAAGTAAGCTTTTTCCTGTTGCTAAACACGTTTGGCATGTTGCACGCGTAATATTATTTCTGAGCAGTTTTTGCAGTAATTCACTAAGCATGCAGTGTTTAGTAAAGCTCGCGCTAACGAAACTCATTTCTTTTGCCATTTTTTATTTTGGAGACTGACAACAGCTAGCAGCATTATGCAGACGCGTGTGAAGCAAGGTCAGTGATCGCCTCAATGTTCCGACTTGTGACGCCTGGCTCAATTTTCGAGGTTGCTTTACATGCAAAAAATTTCTAAAAACGAAAATAATCAAAATGTTTGCTTGCATATGAATGAGCGTTTGCATATGAGCGATGGCTCTGCAAATAAATTGTTTTGGGGATGCGCGTGCGCTGTAATCAGCATTAAAATAAATATACCAACCGCTTATCTCCGTTGTAGCAATTGACCAAACTAGAGCATTTTTTCTCTTTGCCGTATATAGCAAGAAGCTGGTAGGCGCATTTCGTGAGTGTTTTCGTTTTTCTCCTCAGCCTCGCGTGTCACCTTAAGGCCACTTTATTTTAAGTTAAAATAAAAATTATTTCCATTATTATTCAGCGAAACAAGTAACAAAATCCTTATTATTTGGCCAACAAACCTGCATGCACCTAACTGCTCAGCCACCCAACGAAATTAAGCATCTTGCGAAGATGGCCGCCCCCCCAAAAAAAATGGTATTTACCTCGAATTCCACGTCTTAAATGACCTCGTCATTTACTTGCGATACACATTTAGCCGTTACGGTACCGGCTTTTTCGTCAACAATCTGTTTCATGTAGTGGGCCTGACCCACTAGCAGTTCATTTTTCAAGTTTGCGCAGCGAAAAAAAAAATTCACTGTCGACTATTTCTTTTAACCTACATCTCAGAGCGTACTGCCGCGACAGAAAGAAATGCAAACAGCGCAGTGCCTAGGCGCTCGGCTGTTGGAATTTATTTTCGTCACGCTTATACTTGGCTCGCAACACAAATACGCTAGAGACATCCGTGATACAATAATGTATCACTCTAGCGTCTTTTTGTTACTACCGAGATAAAAACGCATTGAAGATAAATTCCGACTGCGCAGCGCGTGGGCGCCGTGCTGTCCGCATTTTTTTTCTAGCGCCCCTGTACATTTTGTCAGCTCGTCAGCGTTCAAGCACGAGGGAAAAAGCTCACGACTGCACAAAGAGATTTGCAGGCTGGCCAACACGTGCAAAGTACGTGCAGAACTGGCCTTTTTTTTTTTCAGGAGAAAGCGCGCTGCTCGCGCAGCTACTCAATGGGAGGGAGACCGGTTTGCCCGGACAAAAGTGCGGAGTCGGCCGGAGAGGGCGCTTTTCAGTGGCGTCCGCAGCGCCCCCCTGCTTTGCAACCGAAAAGTGTCTTTCCCAGACGACACTCTTGCATTCTTTTTACAAACGTAAAGGCTCAAGTTAGTTCGGGTTCGGGCCAACCCGAAAGCCCCAGCCGGGACATGATCTATCTTGCCGGGCCAGGGCCGGGCCCGGGCCTGAATTTGCGGGCCCGGGCTCGGGCTTAAAGCTGCGGACCCGAGTCGGGCTTGGGTCCGTACAGAAACGGCTGGTGTCCGACTATTCATTCACTATTGCAGAGTTAAGTACATAACTGCGGCATTGGAGCAGCGACACGGATGAGCTATGGGTTATAGTACTCGCTGAGAAGAAGACTAAACTTTATTCATTGATTTATTTATTTCCTTATTTCCACACCGCGGTGGCTTAGTGGTCAAGGCGCTTGATTACTGAGCCGGGGAACCAGGGTTTACTCCTAGCCTCGACGGCCGCATTTCTATTTATGCGGCAAGCATGACAGCCATGCAATTTGTAGTATCATTGCTCGTTGAAGAAACCCAGGTGGTCGAAATGATCCGGAGCCCTCTGCTTCGGTGTCTCTCACAGCCTGACTCCCCTTGGGCCCTTAAGCATCAAAAACATAGCTTTTATTTTATAGCTACATTTTTTATCATGTGAGAAAATTCACAAACAAAAGCGCGTTTGATTTTCTTTTTGATCAGCTGACCGGAACTTCTCGTAAATGAAATAGCCACAAAAGCTTGCGAGAGTTTGTAAATCTCATCTCATAACCACATCTATCCCTCCTCGCTTCTTCAGCCTGGTTGTCATGACAAGTGTTTTGCCCTGCAAGTTATCACGTGGTTCGCGCATTATCTTCTGCTCAACCGGTAAGAGTAAAATTCAACCGGTCTTAATTATCCATTGATCGTTCGTCATCTCAAAACATACCTATACACCATTAGAAATGCATACGGGAAGAACATATTAGTTTAGGACACTTATAGTCTTCAAAACACACATTGTGAAATACTCAAGCCTTTTAGCTTTTCGTTTCTGCTGAAAGCCGACCAGTTCGGCTATGAGTTCAACATTTGTGATCGCGTTCAATAAAAAAATGTCATCCCACTGGTTGCAATGCAGCTTTAATGTTTGTACATCCGGGTGGCAAAATATAACTGATTAAAATCACGGGGGAATGCAAAGTAGTCTATTGCGCGCGTTTGCAGCCTTTTTATTTGGTTCTCGGAACTTGCGAGTTAATCGTTGCGTACTTACACGAGATCACTGTCCAAAAGACGGGCCTGGCGAGCACTACTCTCAATCACTTCCTTCTGGGTTAAAAAAAAAACTAACTTTCTGCAAGCCAAACTGGTTTCAGAACCTTTGTCGTCCATTTTCTTATCGGTCTAGTAGCAGTCTACTAGATCAGAGTGAGCAGTATATCTCAAGCGGTACTGTGAAACGGGCCGGGCCGGGCCCGGGCCGTGCTTCATTCCGGGATTCACGGGCCGGGCCGGGCTCGCTAGAGCGATAATTTAGCGGGCCTGGGCCGGGCCCGGGCTTGAAGCCGCGCGCCTGGGCCGGGCTTGGGCTTCAGGTCTCGGGCCCGGGCCGGCCTTGGGCCTCAGATTGAGGCCCGTGCAGTGCTCTAGCTCAAGTACCCCTTTCGTAAACTGTGGATTGCCGCAAGTTTACCAAAATGACTCCGCGCTTGGTTCCTAGTAAATGACTGGTTTTGGACGATTCGCAGCGCTTCGTACCTGGAGAGGGAAGGAGGAAGCGCAGCTGCCCCCTTCGGGCACTCCAGGGAGTCGCGCTGTTCTAAACAGGAAGGGAGCGTAACAAATCGGTCAAAACTAGTCGCGCACAAGGAGCGAGGCGCAGGACAACCATCCGTTCCCTTCCTCCGACTGCGAAGGGGTAGCATAAACCATTGTACCCTTGCACACCTGCCTGCCCTTTCGACACTGTCATTGTCGACTGGCGACATTCCAGTGCCCCTGTGTGTGTCGTTCCTTGTCGTCTCGTCCTGTCTCTTGGGCTTTTACGTCTGAGGACATTCCTCAGTTTACGCAGAAGGGAAGCTCAACCCTTTTCGTTTCCACAAAGAATGTGAGGGTGTCCTTGGGAACAATACCTTTTTAGGTAGAAACCAAGCATTGCGGAGAAGCTGACTTAGATTTCCGCAGATGGTTCAATTTGGTTGCGCTTGAACCATGAATCTCTTGCCCAAACATACTCGAGTAACAGTATGTGATTGGCCTTTTCCAGAAACAAACCCTACGCTCAAAGGTAGAAAATGCCGGACTGTTACATGTTGAAGCACCCCGACCCCTCCCTATCCTAACTTATGAATGACGTAATTCGCATTCATGCTAACAGCATACTGCAGAAAGGGCCAGAAGAGAAAAACGACAGGGCGAGTGCTAGTTTTGACATGTTTCTAATCTGCGTCGGCTCAACACTGTTCTGTTATTATCGTAATTATAAACGTACACACATCCTTAGCCCGTGTCTCACAACGTTCATATAAGATAGCAATGTATTTGCTTTTTCTACAGTCCCTTTTTTTCCGGCGCGGTATTGAAGTGTCGTGCTTACTAGCGCAGTCAGCCCTTGTCATCTACAATTCACACGAGGTTTACCTAAATTGCGATGCTGGCCAAAATTATTTGGCATCTTTGTTTGCCTTGTCACATTTTAATAATCTGTTTGTTTCATTCCTCACAATGTGCTTTACAGAAAACAGGCAGCGCTACCGGCGAACAGCAGCCCTGCATCAAGCAGAAAGCACTGCACATCACCACAATCTGCGTCATGTGCTACCAGCTGCGAAATCACAATGACTGACCACTGGGATGGCCTAGGAATCCGTCTTTCAGAGGGACTGCAGCTACCCGACAGCGCAGGATGGTGGCATATGTGGAAGAAGAGTTGTGCCTGTGGACCACTTCATAAAGGCGAACACCGCTGCTCTTGTCCTAATGGAGGGCGCTCTGAGTATAAAGAGGAAAGAAGGATCGGCCTGTGGTCGGAGTTCGAATTCCAGTGCAATGGTTGCCATGAACTCAGAAGAGTCGCTACCGACCCTTTTGCAGAGCAAACGCCTCTCACAGACACGGTAGCTCTTGGCATAAACGATGCTATCGTGTGGGCATTCACAAGCATCGGGTCCAGCCATTCGCATCTGGAGGAGGCAATGGCGGTCATGGAGCCAGATCCCTGTCATGGGCAAGAGAACGTTCCTGCGTCGAGAGGAAGCACTAGGAAAGGTATGAGCACCAGTGGCGGTCCTAAGGGGGGGGGGGGGGGGGGGCGGAGGGGGCGGTAACCCCCCCCCAAAAGCCTTTGTACATTTTCCCGAACGTTCGTTTTCGGGCTCTCATTGGGCGAAAAGTGATTTTTGACGTAGAAATGGAAAGCTTTCTCGTCTGTGAAGCGCCAAGTAGTCCCCTGCTTTGTACGTTCACCGTGTTAGATGCCTTAATTATTTCCCTCAATTCTACGTTCTAAAGATTTATTGATTTATTTATTTTAGTCCCTGAATTTCCCCACACAAAGGGGCATTACATGAGATGTGGGTTTACTGAAATATTAACAAGAAAGGAACATATTCTGTACAATGCAAACATCAAGGTTCAAAATACAAATTAGACAGGCAAACAGCTCCGAAAATTAAAATGCACAACGCTCAAATGCTTTCGAATACAAAAGAAAAACAAGACAAGAATAAAAACCAGGAGGAAGCGCTGAACGGGTAAGAATTCAATAACGGATTACAGAACAGTAAAAACCGCATAATAAAACAAAGCGCAATAGGTCAGCGTTTGAGGGGAAAGGTACACGAAAACCTAAAACGTGCCTAAAGATTTAAGCTTATCTTTGAATTCAAGCGTTTCTTCTATTACTACAACGGCGTTGGGAAGGCCGTTCCAATCTTTTACTGTTCAGATGAAGAAAGACTGCGCATATGTTGGTTTTTGGGCAAGGGTATGACACCTGCTGACTGTTTTTGTGACGAGCTAAAGACAGGGAAGCTTAACAGGGAGCTTAACGAAAATGAATACTAGAAACGATGAAAAAAGGCTAAACTGTCTAGTTTTCGACGGTGCTTTAATAATGGCAAGCTGGATCGGTTCTTAAGATCGGTAACACGTGTGTAGGATGAATAATCGGCATGAACAAATCTAATGGCGTGATTTTCATAGCTTCTATGCTCCAAGAAAGGAATTCCTCATTTGGGTTCCAAATGGCGGCTGCATAATCTAATTTTGGGCGCATTAATGTGGTGTAGGCTAGTAATTTACTATATGCTGGGGAAACTTCATTGAGCATTGAAGATAGCCATAGGATCGGCTGTATGCTGCAGTGATGTGATTGATGTGCGTTGACCACGTAAGATCGTCAGACAGGTGCCTTATTTGTATGCTTTAGTAGCATGTAAACGAGAACCGCAGATAAAGTAGCTATGTGGTATTAAGTTAGAGCGTCTATAAAAACGCATGACCTTACACTTAACAATATTTCAAGACATTTGCCATTTTTCACACCAGTTTCCTGCTGCTAAAGTAAGTCATGCAAGCTAATACTCTTTTACAACAGTATTAGTTATATAACAGGTTGGTAGTTATACGAGTTCAATTCGTACGTGACTGTCGAGGTATCGTGGTCGTGTCGTAACCTCACAGTTACTCTTGCGCTTCATGACTGACACAATCATTCAGTTGGAAATATTGTGAGATAAATATATCTGTTGTGTTTGAGTTTAACGTCTCAAAGCGACTCAAGCTATGACGGACGCCGTAACGAAGGGCTCCGGAAATTTCGACCAGCTGGAGTTCATTAACGTGCACTGACATTGCACAGTACGCGGGCCGCTAGAATATTTCCTAAATCGAAATTCGACCTCCTAGTAAATATACATGAATTATATAAGTTAATTGTTACGTGAGCAATATTCATACATAAATCATAAACAGATATGAATTACATATGAATATTGTTAACGTTGCCGTTAGCATTCAAAGCATGAGTTATGGTATAACATCGTATCGTAAATAAAAATCGCTTTTTTTCTATTTCTTTTTCATGTTTTGTAGGCGAAAGTCAGTGCGCCGCCCCCCTTCCCCCCCCCCCCCCCTCCCTAGAACCAATCGCTGGGACCGCCACTGACGAGCACTGGCATATTCCTAAGTTTTGTTTCCATGCGACTTTGTATGTGTAGTGCGGAATATTCCACTGTGTGCAGCTGTTGCTCTCTTTGTCTTTTGTTTTGTGGTTCCTGCCTGATTTCGAACTATAAATGTTTTAGGTGCTGATGATTCACATTACATCTTTTTGCGCTGAATTAGAACAGACAGCCAATGCACATATGCGATAAACTTGCGAAGACCTCAGCACTCATAAGTTTTATCAAATTGAAGCACCGGAAAACATACACAAGAAAAGAAAATTACCGCCACACAGATAATTCAGCCTTTTCGTTTGTTCCAATGCACGAATCCTCTCAAAAGGCCGTCATCTTAGGTAAGCGCACAAAAAAGCTCCTATACTAGGGGGGAGGAACAAACTGTGCAGCACTTGTGAGTTCTTTGCCAGGAAAAGGAAGAAGCACACATGCTACAAAACTGGGACCAAAGCTCAGGTGTCCTTGTTGAGGGTTTCCAGCGAAGCATGGAGATGCACGGAGTTCACTGCCACACCTTTATAGGAGATGGAGATTCGTCTTTTTGCTACCAGATGCAGTCAAAGGTTGGCTACGGTCGTTTCATCCGAAAGCATGAGTGTGCTAACCATGTTGTCAAGTGTTACACTTCCCGCCTCTACGCCATTGCTAAGGAAGCCCGGGTGGTCGGCCAATGTTATCAGGCCCGATAATAAAGCGCATAGAGAATGTTGTGCGCAAGGCTGTCCGTCACTATGCCGAAATGTTGCGAAAGGATGCTGCTGATGAAAGACAGCTTGTTCGTGATTTGGCCACTGACTTGAGAAATGGCCCAAAACATGTGTTTGGGTGTCATAATGACTCTAAAAGCTATTTCTGGGACCCCACCAAGGGTGAAGACTTATTCTGGACGCTCCCTACCATGCTGAAAACAAAGATAATGACTGCAGCCAACAGTATTGCGGAAAAAGCGGACACAAGCAACATTGCGGCAGTCCTCATGTCTCTTGTTGCTAAGCTTTATGGCGGCAAGCAGATCAACCGGTGCCAAAAGGGTACTTATGAGCATCGCTGCGAAGCTGCTGGGCTCACCTGGGGGCCCCAGTGGCACGCACAAATTAGTAAAGCTATGATTTGCCATATCCCCGGCGCTGTCTACATGAAGTATCCCAAAAAGAAAATGGCTGCAAAAGACCGGCGATTGCCTAGGAAAAGACGACTTTTTGACAGCCAGCATGAACAGAAGATCCGTGCCGCTAGCACCTCATCACCTCATTATGGGGCCAATTGCATGAAGCCAGACATGTCACCTGAGGAGTTAGCTGAGAAAGCAGAAAGGCAGCTACAAGAGCTCCAAGTTGATAAGGAACGATGCGAACAAAATGAGGCACAAACACGGGGGCAGGCAGACAATTCGAATTGGTTCGAGCAAAAGGGGCTTCGCCTCACTGCTTCAAATTTCCACGTTGTATGCGTAAGAAAGGACTGCGCACCCTGTGGCACACTGGTCAAGGCCCTGCTTCACCCAAAGAGCTTCACAAATTCTGCCACGGAGCACGGCAAGCAGCATGAGAGCGTTGCACTCCAGCTATATAGTGACGAAGACGAAGCTGGCAGTGGCGCGGGACGGAGCGCTCGCGCTAGGCCAGCGGCCATTAAATCATCTCATAGCCATGGTTCACCACGTCTCATTCTTCGGCTGGCCGCCGCGTAACATTTGGTGTGAGGTGCTGGGGTCCCTTCATCGCCATCCTGGTCACGGAGCTTCAGCGTCCTGGGCCTGCCGTGGACGTCGGCCGTGAGTACCTGGTCAGCGCCGCACGGCCGTGCCCCAGCCCGCCCGACCTGAACCGACCTCGACGCTGACCCCAGCCCCGTCCCCCGCCCGGACCACAGTACACGACGACCCAAGACCCTACGGACCCAAGACCCCACCGACCCAAGACCCCACTGACCCAAACGTGAAGACACCGTCCCCCTGCCTCTGCCGTTCGGTGCGTCCAGAGACCTCGGCCGTCAGCTCCTGGCACCCTACGGCCCGGATGCTTCGTGGACCGGGACTCATTCTCTCATCTTTCTCATCGTGGCGGCCAGCACTGCACCATCTTCTACATCCTGTTCAACCCCCCCCCCCCCCCCCCCCCACTCAAGACCATCGCCATTTCGCCGTCTGTTCATCACCGATCGGGACGATCGCTCGGAGGCCCCGGGTAGTGTGACGAAGACGAAGCTGGCAGTGGCGCGGGACGGAGCGCTCGCGCTAGGCCAGCGGCCATTAAATCATCTCATAGCCATGGTTCACCACGTCTCATTCTTCGGCTGGCCGCCGCGTAACAATATGGAGCACAGATGAGCAGAGTTGTTCAACCATGTATGCTTTTTGTTGGCCTTGAGCGTGGATTCCTGGCAGCGTCACCTGACAGGATAGTTGACGAGGACCGAATAGTAGAGGTGAAATGCCCGTTAACTGCAAAGGAATATGAGCCCCAGGAAGTAGCGCAAAAGTTTTCAGAGAAAAAGCAAAAAGAAGGTGGTCCAGTGCTTAGACGATCGCACAGATATTTTTACCAAGTGCAGGGCCAGCTTCATGTCACCAGAAGGAATATCTGTGGCTTCGTAGTGTATACAAGAAAAGGAATACAAGTGCAAGAGGTACGCCGAGATGACAATTTCTGGGCGGCGAAAATGAAGCCATTCCTGGTACATTTTTATAGAGACTGCCTTCTTCCAGAAATTGTAGACTCCCGCGTTGCTCGCTCCATGGAAGTGCGCAGCCCAGGCTGGAACAGAATTGCTTTTGAGGCCAGGGAAAAAGGAAAAAAAGCACTGCCTGAGGTAACCAGCAGGCAGCCCAGCAGCTAGAATGACTGCCTTGCCTCTTGACATGCCCTGCCTTCTGTGACAGATGTGGTGCGGCGGAAACGGCAGCATAATCGCGCGGCAGCATAATCGCGCAGAAATGTTTCCATGACTGATAAGACTGAACTCTGAAATCGCTTTGTGGCACCCGGAAGTTGTTTAAATGATCTTGGACAGGTCAGACATACGAAAAATTTTAAGCAATGGCGAGTTTTCAGCTTTTCGTGCAAAAATGCGGCCGTTTCGAACCCAAACAAATTTCCATCCAACCTCGCGTTTTCGCGCCACCGCGCTTCCGAGGAGCCTTTTCAGCTGAGGACACAGATGCTCATTGACATAGACGGTGTCAGAAGTGTCTAGACCAAGGTCAGTTCCCACAATGTTAGCTTTACGAGCCTTTTCCAAGACTGCGTCACGTTTCTTGCGGTGTACAAACTGGACAACAATGTTTTCATGGCTAGACTTTTTGGCAACTGGCACACGGTGCACAATTTCGATGTCTGATGCATCGATTGGCTCGCCGGCCTTTTCGCCAATCTTGCCGAGAATGTCTGCAAGATTTTCCCATTGTCGCACAGGGACACCTTTGATCTCTAAGTTGCAATTTCGGGAGTATTGCTCACACTGAGTCAGCCTGTCCTCATCAGTTTCCAGTTTCGTTTCGAAGGCCTCATGCTTTGCGCTCAGGGATTGATTTTCTTCTCGCAGTTTTTCATTTTCTGCTTGCGTAGACTCCAGCAATGTTTTACTTTCCTCGTACTTTTCACTGAGGAATTCCACTGTTGCTTTAAGCTCCGCTATTTTATCTTCCATTTCCTGTTTACACTGTGCAAGGTTTTCCTCGAATTCAAGCCTTAACTCTGCAATAGCAGCCTTCGACATATTAGAGGTCTACAGCAGGTAAGAAAGTTTCACACAACACTGTCAAGAGTTTGATGTGCGGGGAGGCTGCTAAAGGCTATGCACAGAAAGTAACATGGAAGCACAATCAGGCAGCAGCAGCAGTGGCGAAGGTGCACTAAAACAGACAGAGTAAATATAAGGTCACAAACCTGCGATGTGCAGAGTGAATGGGTCAGGTATACAGCGCAAGTGCTGTGCCCGCTGCCACTGCTGCCAAGAAGCGTTGACAGTAGATTTTCCGGTTATATAGCGGTAGTCCAAGATGCCACCCACTGCAAGGGCCAATGGGCGTTTCAGCTGCCGGCTGGCAGCGCCGCAGGACGGTTGAGAGCTACCGCTGGCCACGGGCAGAAACAGTCGGCGTTCCGTGGGATAGTTCCGTGATACGGTGATGCTTCGCTATCAGGAATCCGAACAGCCTGCGATGTGCAGAGTGAATGGGTCAGGTATACAGCGCAAGTGCTGTGCCCGCTGCCACTGCTGCCAATCGTGTGCCCGATATTCCTACCACCGTATATCTGTTCTCTCTCGCGGCAACAAAACGTGCATTATTCCTAAGCCCGCCATGATTGAACCACATGACGTTGTTTTTCCCCAGGAAGGGGGGAACTTTGGTTTTTTCCATTGTAATGTACAATCTGCAAGGACATATCGCAATTTCTTAATGAATTCTCTTTTAAATTTCAGATTGTAATGTTAACTGAAACTTGGTTTACAACTGAATATGATGTCTTGACCCTACCTGGGTACACTACCTATTATTTAAATAGGCAAAGCAAACGCGGTGGAGGAGTACTACAACTAGTGGAAGCCGGATTGCCCGCAAGCTTACTATCAGATTTTTCAATCTCAAATGAAAATTATGAGGCACTTTCTGTCGTTTGTGGCTGCAATATGTTTACAGTTATATACCGCCCACCTTCTGGAAATCTAGATGCCTTTTACCAGTTCCTGGAAAACATGTTCTCTTTTGTCAATAGCAACCAATTAAAACTAGTTATAGGTGGTGACCTAAATATTAATCTTCTTAAACATAGTACGGCATCACAGGATTTCACATTACTCCTTGAGTCACACGACTTCAAGAACTTCATTACAGAGCCAACACGCATCACAGTAGAATCAGAATCACTAGTAGATATGCTCATCACCCAACGTTACATAGACGATATAAAGGCTGGTGTTATTGCGACTAGTATAAGCGACCACTTGCCAATATATATGTTTTGGAATGCTAATACTCAGAATAAAAGAAAAGCTATTCTAGAAACGTTCACAGTTGAGGACATATCTCCTAATGCGCTTGATAATTTTCGGACTCAAATTTCCTTAACAAACTGGGACGCCGTGTTCGAATCTCGCCAAGCAAATGAGGCATACGATATTTTCCTCGATATTTTCAAACGCGTTTACAGGGATTGCTTCAAAATTAAAAATGTTAAAAAACCTAAAAAGGTACGGAAGCCTTGGATTACGGCTGAATGCCTTGCTATGATCCGTAAGAAGACGTCCATGTATGCGCAATTCATAAAAAATAGGAACCCAGCAGACCTCGCTAATTTTAAAAAGTACAGAAATTTCGTGAGACGCTTTCTTCGAAATGCAAAACAGGCTTATTTTAACAGCTTACTTGGCAGGGCAAATAATCGCAACAATGAGCTATGGCGCGCTCTAAATACCATGATGAACCGCAATAAATCGAGAAATGACGATATTCAAGTAACACAAAACGCAAAAACTCTCGAGAGCTTTCAACTCGCAGACGCATTTAACTCCTATTTTGTTAACTTAGTAAAAAGTGGTCATGATGAACGTGTGACGAGCTACTTGCGTAATCGTAACGAACATACCGCTTTTTTTTATCCAACTTCTGAGAATGAAATACGTTCGGTCTTTACATCACTAAGCAATAGCAACACAAGAGATATTGATGGTCTTAGAATTACACCGATCAAGTTTGTCTTAGACTACATTTTGCCTGTGCTCAATCACATATACAACTTATGTTTGTCATCAGGTGTATTTCCCGATAGCATGAAACGTGCTAAAGTGACTGTTATTTATAAATCAGGCGATAAAAATGCATTTTCAAACTATCGCCCCATATCTGTCCTTCCCGTTCTCTCAAAACCGCTTGAGAAGTTAGTATTGCTGAGGCTGGACTCATTCTGCAATAAGCATTCATTAATTTCCCCTTTCCAGTTTGGCTTCCGAAAAGGTATGTCCACAGAGTTAGCCTTACTAACACAAAAAGAAATCATCCTTAATTCATTTTTGGATAAGAAATTAATAATGGGCACTTTCATAGATTTCACAAAAGCATTCGACAGTTTAAATCACCAAACGCTGATAGCAAAATTAGAATTTTATGGGTTTCGAGGCATTGCCTTGGAATTTCTCAAATCATATCTTTCAAACCAAAAACAGTGCGTTGCTATAAATAACAATTTTTCTTCTCTTATGAACTTGAATGCAGGCGTTCCTCAGGGCAGCATATTGGGGCCACAGCTTTTTAACTTGTATATAAATGATATAGGGAATATAGCCGAGGAATCACAACTTATTGTTTATGCCGATGACACAAGTATTTTTGTTCAATCAGATAATCCCAGTGATTTGTGCAATAACGTAAATTTGACACTACAAAACCTATACGAATGGAGCAATAGAAATTCCCTGCAGATCAGCAGTGCAAAAACCAAAGCTGTCCTGTTTACACCCTATCAAAAGCCAATTATCTACAACTTTAACATTCGACCAAATATTTAGGGGAATCCCCCAAGGTGGAGAAGATTTGTAATAAGGGAGTAATTACTCATTGACGTCCACCCGAGCGCAGCCATACGGCCACAAAGGAAAGCTATACAGCTTTCACAGAAACTTCGTAGTTAAAGAAAAATTCGTCCTGGTCCGGGGTTCGAACCCGGGACCACCGCTACACCGGAGCAGTCGCTCTACCAATTGAGCTAACCGGGACGGCAAGCTTATGGTAGGGCGAGAGCGAATTGATCAATAACTCGAAGTGGGAACAGTGTTGACCAAATATTTAGGGGAATCCCCCAAGGTGGAGAAGATTTGTAATAAGGGAGTAATTACTCATTGACGTCCACCCGAGCGCAGCCATACGGCCACAAAGGAAAGCTATACAGCTTTCACAGAAACTTCGTAGTTAAAGAAAAATTCGTCCTGGTCCGGGGTTCGAACCCGGGACCACCGCTACACCGGAGCAGTCGCTCTACCAATTGAGCTAACCGGGACGGCAAGCTTATGGTAGGGCGAGAGCGAATTGATCAATAACTCGAAGTCAATGAGTAATTACTCCCTTATTACAAATCTTCTCCACCTTGGGGGATTCCCCTAAATATTTGGTCAACACTGTTCCCACTTCGAGTTATTGATCAATTCGCTCTCGCCCTACCATAAGCTTGCCGTCCCGGTTAGCTCAATTGGTAGAGCGACTGCTCCGGTGTAGCGGTGGTCCCGGGTTCGAACCCCGGACCAGGACGAATTTTTCTTTAACTACGAAGTTTCTGTGAAAGCTGTATAGCTTTCCTTTGTGGCCGTATGGCTGCGCTCGGGTGGACGTCAATGAGTAATTACTCCCTTATTACAAATCTTCTCCACCTTGGGGGATTCCCCTAAATATTTGGTCAACACTGTTCCCACTTCGAGTTATTGATCAATTCGCTCTCGCCCTACCATAAGCTTGCCGTCCCGGTTAGCTCAATTGGTAGAGCGACTGCTCCGGTGTAGCGGTGGTCCCGGGTTCGAACCCCGGACCAGGACGAATTTTTCTTTAACTACGAAGTTTCTGTGAAAGCTGTATAGCTTTCCTTTGTGGCCGTATGGCTGCGCTCGGGTGGACGTCAATGAGTAATTACTCCCTTATTACAAATCTTCTCCACCTTGGGGGATTCCCCTAAATATTTGGTCAACACTATTCCCACTTCGAGTTATTGATCAATTCGCTCTCGCCCTACCATAAGCTTGCCGTCCCGGTTAGCTCAATTGGTAGAGCGACTGCTCCGGTGTAGCGGTGGTCCCGGGTTCGAACCCCGGACCAGGACGAATTTTTCTTTAACTACGAAGTTTCTGTGAAAGCTGTATAGCTTTCCTTTGTGGCCGTATGGCTGCGCTCGGGTGGACGTCAATGAGTAATTACTCCCTTATTACAAATCTTCTCCACCTTGGGGGATTCCCCTAAATATTTGGTCAACACTGTTCCCACTTCGAGTTATTGATCAATTCGCTCTCGCCCTACCATAAGCTTGCCGTCCCGGTTAGCTCAATTGGTAGAGCGACTGCTCCGGTGTAGCGGTGGTCCCGGGTTCGAACCCCGGACCAGGACGAATTTTTCTTTAACTACGAAGTTTCTGTGAAAGCTGTATAGCTTTCCTTTGTGGCCGTATGGCTGCGCTCGGGTGGACGTCAATGAGTAATTACTCCCTTATAACTTTAACATTCATATCGGCAATAATCCTATTGAAGTGGTTTCAGAAGCAAAGACACTTGGTGTGACATTTCATCAGCACTTATCATGGAACTCACACGTGCAGCATATATTAACCAATCTTGCCAAAATATCAGGAGTACTCTGGAGGCTTCGTTATATTTTACCACTGAAATTTAAGCTATTAATATATAACGCGTTGTTCTATGCTCAACTAAATTACTGCGGACTTGTATGGGGCACAACGTCAAAAGAAAACATAAATAAGATTTTTTCTCTGCAGAAGAAAGCCCTTCGTCACGTAGTCAACATTCCAAGTGAAAGCCCATTACATAATACCTATTATGAATACAAAATTATACCTTTTCCAACATTATATGACTTTAACCTGTCGATGAGATATAAACATAGCTTAAAAACTAATAGCAATGCATTTTTGTCTTTATGTAGTTTAAAAAGCCTTCCTGACAGGGGGTATGTATTTCGGAATAAAGGAACATGGCACGTGCCATTCACCAGGCTAACACACGGGCTAGATAGCGTCGAAAATCGCCTTCCGAGATTATTGAACAAATTATTAATGATGGAAATCGACCTGCAAACAGCCACTAAATGTAATATAAAACTTCATTTCATCAACCAGTTTCATGGCGTTTAACAGTGTCAACCATCTTCATAACCAAAAACAGAGCTTTTGTAACACGTCATTTCATCCCAGAGTACTGTAGTTGTGTCCATTTGTCTTTACTATTTCTTTTTCCTTATATTCAGGCGAGTTTGTTTATTAACATTGTCATTTTTCAGGTCTGCTATCACGCGAGTGTTTGTTGCATTTTGTTGTATTTTTTATATTGTAAAAGACTGCATTTGTAACATTATTCATTTCCTGCGCGAAAATCGCATGCGCTGTAAATTGTTCTCTTTTAAACACTCAACATTTCATCCATAACTGCTGCACAAACTGCCATGTAAAGGGGGTGGGGACCCAGTCAAGCTTGCCTCAGAGCAGCTTTTTGTCCCCACTCCCTGCATTTTTATTTGTAGTAAAAATGCAAAATAAAGATTTATTGATTGATTGATTGATTGATTGATTGATTGATTGAAACTCTAGAGCCCCTGCTCCTTCAATGTACCGCGTTCGCCGATGCTCGTCGTGACATGCTCGCGGCCTACAGGGCATTCTCCCAGACGCTCTCACGATGCTGTTGTGCCCGCCGGACAGCGCGCGCGTCAGTGAGCGAACAATGGTGAACCTCTCTGCATTCCTCGAAAAGACGGGCTTGACGACCCGCCTGTTCTCCGCCGGGTAGTTACGTGCAGTGACCGAACGTTCCGCGTGTGCCACCTTGAGCGATGAACAGCTGGACGCCCCACTCCAGCTGTATTGTGCTTTGTTTCTTGCGCCTGTGTTTGTACTGCAAGACCTCCACGCGCGTGCCACCTGTATATTTGTAATTATGTTAATATGTAAATATTTAAATAGATTTATTGCCAGTGTACCTCTCCCCGTGACCTTTCTACTATCCCCACACTTCTTTCATTTCACTTCTGCACACTGCCTGCTATTATTTATTTCCGCTGCCCCAGCTCAGGTGCTTCGAGCAGCGATAGCAGATGCCGGGGCTAGCAATGATCTTTTTCCTTCCATTTACCATGTTTAATAAAACCACTTTCCTTACCTCTGTGGCATCGGTTGTTCTATTCATGAATTACCAGGGGGAGCCGAATAACCACTACGATGAAAGTACATGCCGTCGACAGCTGAAGCCTAGAGAGTGCCGTCTACAGTAAACTAACTGGTTTGACCAGCAAAAACTGTGCATGTAATCGCTTTCGCCTTCATTTTACTTGATAAATTCGTTGAAAAATTGGCGCACTCCAGATCCGACAGAATGCGATCTGGTCGATGCGTCTAATCATTTCGTATTTACTGAAAAAAAATTGCTTCGCAAGCAATGGACGGTATTGTGTGGAATAAAATCGGAAGCCAATTATTTTGCTGCGAATATGTGAATGCATGGCAACTGCCCCATCTGAAAATGATTTGCTTCCAACCCAAGAAACCAAAGGGCGGGCTCAACACGAAAGTACAGTCATAAAATTTTTGAGCATGAACACAGCAGCGCGTGGCAGATAGCCTCGAACCCTACTTGTGGCGATACGCGGCGGCCGCCTTCATAAACAAAGTGCAAAGGGAGGTGTGACCTTCGGCTTGCTGGAAGCAGGCAAGGCGGCATAGCCTTTTCCACCACGTTGATAAAAGCAGCCGCCACGTGTCGCCACAAGTAGGGCTTGAGGATACTTGCAATGCGCTCCCGTGTTCACGCTCATAAATTTCATGACTGTACACATGTTTCTTGCGTGTTTCCTGTGCAATAAATACGACAATACACTCCGGTTACATTCAAGTAATGAACAGTAGTCCGCTCAATACACTGGTTCGGAAACTACCAAGGCATGCACTCTTCTTTAAGCCCGTGCATTATTACGGGAAGTTGAAGCAAGACAGGAAAGCAGCTGCAACTGTTCTTCCATGGCTTGCCAGTCTTGACATCGCGTTTCAGAGTCGAATAAAATACCGGGGGGAAAAAGAATTTCCAGAAAATGATTACAAGCATGTTATAGTCGCCTGACAACAGGCAGTGTGTAAATAACAGCTGTCCCTTCAAATACCAGGTACGCGCGCGCGAACACGCACACACACACACGCACGCAAGCGCGCTTTTTCTATCTTTGATCCACACAAAATCGGGGCAAATCGACGCAAGGCGGGGAAGATATATATTTCAGCACGCGATGGAAAATTCTAGAGGAAATAAGCAACCTGAGAATGTAAACTGGACACAAAAAAAATCGCACTGGCTTAGCTCTGGTTAAGCCTGGATATACAAGCGAAAAGCTGCCTTTATGCTTTGTTTGACGTCGTGGCTGACGCAGTTCGCGCACAAGGCACTGGGAGCACCACGAGAGCGGTGTAGATTTTGAGCCGACTCCCTCGCTATCACTTCTGGGTCTTCTTTTCTTATATAAGGCAGAAAGCTGGGATAGTTGGTGTTTGGATTGAGAGGACATAGTAGTAGCGCTTAAAAAAAACAAGGACGACAGGGTAGAGAAAGACAACACAGGCGCTAGACACACAAAGAAGGGGGGAAGACAGGGCCCAATGAACTAGAAAGTAAGACATTTAAGGCAAGACATCTAGCGCCTGTGTTGTCTTTCTCTACCCTGTCGTCCTTGTTTTTTTAAGCGCTACTACTATGTCCTCTCAACTTCTTTTCTTCCTTCCAAGGCGAATGTCTGCGCCTCTTCTACGGCCGCCGCCGCCGCTCACGCGTTATCGCAAAGCCATGCGAAAGAACCTTCTCTTGGTACGGCGGCAGAGACCGCGCGGCAGCGGCGAAGGGTAAACCGGTGGCGAGGAGGAGAACGAAGGGAGTGGCAAGGAGAGGAAGGGCGCGCCACGGTGGCTCCCAGGGGTGGCCCACGCGAAGCGCGGTGTTGACGAGCCTAGTGAAGCTTGTCGCTTCACATAAATAAGTGCACGCAGCTGAGGGTTCAAACGGAAGAGGGGAGGAGGACGCCTAAATTCCTACTGCCAAAGGACGGCCAGAAGGGCCGTCCTTTGCGCGTATGCCCATATTGTCACGTTTTAGTGACGGCAGTCCAGCGGTCAGGAAGACAGCAACGAGACTTGCAAACGAAGCTCTTTATGTGGCCTGACTTGCGCCCGCAAACGAAATGAATCACTCGGCGGCGGCGTGGAAAGCAGCAGCACTCGACAGCAGCGTGGAAAGAGAAGTTTACTTTTTTCTAAAGGAACAAAAATAGCAAACAAAACAGTTGAACTGAACTCTGATCTTTCAAGCACGTGCGCAGTGACGCAGCACAGAGCATGTCAGTATGGCAGTAAGAAAGCCGACACTCGACCGCCGCGCAGGGCGATAAAGTATGTCGACCATTTGCGCAAGAACTCAGCCTCGCTCATTGACAGAGCGTCCACGCATGCTTGTTCAAAGAGGCGCGTGCGGAGGCGCTGCAACATTGGAAACATTGTTCTTTGCGGACGCCCATTTAAGGAAGCCGCTCCACGCTGACGCCACAAAACGAACATGCCGACACACAGGAGCATATTTTGAAACACTTCGGGAGAACTAGTGCGCGCTTCCAGGCGGGTTAAAAACATGCGTGACACTAATATCCAAAAGGTGCGCGAAACTACACACTCAAACATTGCGTGCTGCAAAGTTTCAAAGAGACCGCACTGCGGGCATCGGGCGGAGGGCGCCACGCCCCATGCCGCAAGGCGGTCTCTTGTGGGCAGGACCCGCAAGCCTCGCAGCCAGCCGAAGTCCCTGACATCTGCAGGAAGCGCCGCTGAGGTCAGTTGGCGCCAGCGTGCCCGTCTCGTTTTCTGGAGTTGTTCGCGGGTCAGCGCAGCGACCGTTAGTGCTTCACACATCCTGGAGGGCGGGGTTTCATCAACATCCAGATCGGGCGCGCTGGCAGTCAACGACGCCAGTGTGCGACGCACGTTAACGAAAAATTCCGGCGGCTGCTCGGCTGTAGGGCCAACCACGTGTTGTGTAAAAAACACGTTACGCGCTGTACCCAGAAAGTATGTGAGGAGTGTTCTCCCGGGATAGTCTGGGTTGCGTACAAGATCTCGTACTCCTCGCAAGGATCTCGTACTCCTCGACTAGCTGCCCGTGATGACTGGCAGAGTAACACGTGGTAGCGTGCTTTAAGTAGGCACAGGTAATCGCTCATAGCAAAGGTTAACGGAGCTCCCCTTTGCACTATACGGATGCGCTTGAGGGTGTCATTAAGTGCGTGCGTTACACGGCGTCTGCGGTCTTGACCGGCCGCCACCAGAGTTGCCTGCCAACGAGTGTTGAGTGTGTCCCAAGAATCAGTTGCAACGAAGCTCTTGCACGATGCGGCCAACGCCGTACGCAGCGACGCCACGCTTTCCGGGTCTGCCAGTAGGCTCGTGTCCATGCGCCACGCAACAGTATAAGTGGGGTGTCTTCACCAAAGTCGAGCCTGACTGACAAGGGGTGGTGATCGGAAATCACTGGCGTGCCTACAGGGAACGAGAGAACCCCGCAGCTGACGACAAACGAAGCGAGCTCTGGTGGAAAATAGAATTTGTCTATCCGACTGGCTGACTGTGCTCTCTCCCACGTCGCTCCAAAGGCATCCCCGTGAAGCTGAACCCACGCGTCAGACAAGCGGAACTGAGTCACGAGATCGCGGAGCGCGGGGGCACCGCAATAACGGCGACCGTGACCCTGTCCGCGGACGTCTCGGTCAATGTTAAGAACACAATTGAAGTCACCGACTATAAATGTGGGGTAAGGATCAAGGAGGAATGAGTCTAGGCGCTCAAAAAAATCAGAACGACTAGACTGCCGTGCCGGCGCGTATGCAACCAACGCACGTACTCGCCGCTGGTTTAGCGTGAAATCGACCGCAAGAGTGCGGCCATCCAGCCCGAAAGTGCAATGAGCACCCGCGCGCAGGCAGGGGTTTACAAAAACGACACCGAAACCGCACATGTGAGAATCAGTCAACGAAAAATAAGCAAAAACAGAAAACCGGGTGGTGAAATTCAGCACATCAAGTGAAGTACGGAAGTTGCATTCCTGTAAAAACAGGATGTCGACCCCTTATCCCTGGCAAAGTGCATCACCTCTCTCTGTCTGTCTACGGATTGAAATCCCCGAACATTCAGGGAGAGTAGATGCACAACCGCCATGACTACCAAGAGCACCGACGGCATAACATACAACCTAAAGAGCGCTGCCATGGGCGGCGCTTGGCGCGCGCGGCACTTTTTTGCTAGAACGTTTGTTAACAGTCCCTTCTGATTCCGATGATTGGGGGTGGGCACGTTTGTAGTCGGGTCTTGAGAAGTCCATATTTTCGGGGTCGTCGGCGCTTGTGGCCTCGCTCACCGGTTGCTGCGTGGTCTTGGCGACGCTCGCAGCTGAAGCCGATGCCGACGCCAGGGTCGCCGATGGGAGGGTGTGGCTGGCTGGTGACGGGAAGCGTGCGTCGTCCGCACCTCCAGGAGTGGTCGGTCCTGACACCTGGCCGCACGTTAAGTCGCCTGTCAGGCGAAGCGGCGTGACTTTGTCCGGTACGTCCACCAGGTCGCCCGACGCCACGCTCGACTCGTCGCTGCTGCTCACGGTGTCGTAGGTGTCTGTGCCGGGAAACGGCGCCAAGGGCTCGGCGAAAACTGCAGCGAACGGTTCCACCTCGTTTGAAGGTGATCCCTCATGGTGCTGCTCTTTCTCAGGCACCTCGGTCGCGGGGGCGGATTCGGGCTCCCTCGGGCGGCTGGTCTTTGGGCCTGCGTCGGCAACAGGCATCCGGACGGTTGGTGGGCTCCGCGTTTCTGCGGCCACGTTGTCCTTACTCGGTTCCTTCCTCGAGGCGGCGGCCTCCGCATAGGACCGTGGCCGCAGGCAGTTCGCTGTGGCGTGGCTTCCACCGCAGCGCCTGCAAGCCGCTCCGCATCCGGCCGTGTCGTGGCCGAACACCTCGCAGCGAGCGCACCGCGGCGTTCGACACGCCGCGCCGATGTGGCCGTCCTGCCCACAGCGGGAACACACCTTCCGGACGCCTCGGTAGTCAAACATGACGCGGTGGCCCTGGACGGTCAAGAAGTTCGGCACCGCCTGCTTCATCTCGATCCGGACCACGCGCGTCCCGTTGCCGACGTGACGACGGCCCTGGAGGACGGGATGGGTGATGTCAAGCACCTTGCCGTAGGAGCTGAGTGCCGCCGCCAGCGCCGCGTCTCCCACGAACAGCGGCACACGAAAAGCCGTCATGTGGACCACGGCAGGACCCACGCAGGCTACTGGGACGGAAGTGCCGTTCACGTTGAAGGCGCCTTCCACGAGCATCTTCTCCGCCGCCGCAGCCGAGGCCATGGCAACGCAGAACTTCATGCCTCCATGGTGCTGGAGGCTCTCTAGCCCTTTCGGGCCGACAACCGACTCGATGCCGTCGACGATGTCGTCAGCTGTCGCGTCGGAAGTAACTGTGAACGAAAAACTGTGCGCCTTTGGGGGCGGCGCACGGAACACCGGAGGGGCAGCAGGTCCCGGGCCTCCCATGACGTCACGGGCGGCCGACTGGGCTGCTGCTTGAAGGTCTCGAAGTTGCCCGAGCACCGGCAAAGGTACGGCGCCTGGGCTGGGAGGCTGGTTGCGGAACCTCGGGGTCGCAGTGGATCCGAGGCCCGCTGCACTTCTCAAAACTTCTCAGGAAGCCAGCGCCGAAAAAAACTTCGCTGGTTCTGGACGAGCTCGGGCAGCAACAAACGTGCTCGTCAGTCGTCGAACTACGAATGCCCGCCGCTCGCTGCATCGCTCTATTTAAAGCCCGAAAGGAAACTTAGAGATAACAGGTCTACAGTAATCTGGGAAAACGTAGAGACAACTCTTCATGGCTGTGATCAATCAAGATTACTGCGGTCCCTTCTTCGGTCACGAACCAAAAACACCCCTTTCCGGCAGCATTGAGCGCGAACAAATGGACAATACAATGCGAGGGAGGCATGGGCGCAAAGGAAAGGGAAGGTGGACAATCGGTTACTGCAGTTTGGCGAATGGGCTGCATGTTTCCTCCTTTCCCTGGCGAGGGTCTTCACTTGCCCTCCCTAACCTTCGCCTCTCTCTCCGCGATCGTCAGCGGGGAAGGCACGCAGCATGCACACAATTCTGACAGTTCTCAAGCGCGCAAGGCACGCCGCGGTTGTGTGCGCGATGCCGGGAGGCAGCGACGTAAACCACGCGTCAAGTGCTGCGATGCTCTGTGCGCATTCCGGCGTTCACGCTCGTCCGTCTCGTGGTTCGCGTCCGTCGGGGAAACACGTCCGTCCGTTGCCATAGTCCCGAAGTGATAGCCGTCTTTAGCAGCCAGCGCCTCCTGTGGAACCACGTGGAGTACACCTGCTTCCCTGACCATGCCTTCTCCTCACGTGAGTGAAGCAACCCATTTATTGTACCGTAAGCGTTATTATTATTGTCAGTATGAAAGCATTAGAAGGCTATGTTGACGCCGGAAGTGTCCGCAATACGTGTCGTCGGAAGTTGGTACCCTGTGACTGCGTCCGTCATGGGAAAATAGTAGCTGCAGATAATTCATTAAAAATAAGATTGGTGTCTAGGGCGCAGTCGAACTCGGGCCGCCGGCGTGCGAGATAACATTAGAGGATGACTCAACTTTTATAAAGTGATGACATCATGCCCAAGCTGGTTCACAATCGCTGCCACGTGGAGATAGCAGAAATCGATCAGAAATGATAGAGACGCGCGGCGCAAAACCGCGCCCGCCGAAGCGACGACGCTTGTTCGAACAGGAGATACCGGCAAGCGCCCCTAAAGTTTATCCTCATTTTGGGGAGGAGGGATAACCGCAAACTTGACAGGACTGAAGATCGAGAAGAGGACAGGACGAGCGGTAACTAGCAACTGAAGTTTATTGAAAAAAGACATGTTGCAGCAAAGGTTGCATCTGCGCATAGCGTACGGGAACTAAGATAGTAACACGTGGTCAATGACTAAACGGGTCAATGTCTAAACGATAGGCTGCGACAGCACTTCCGCTCCTTGAAACCTGATAATGGCGCAAATCTGCCGAGACACTGCAGGGAATGCGATGGCTGCTACCCACAGTTCAACAAAGCCACCATCATCGGAAGGGGCCGGTCGAGGCTCGAAAGGGAGATTTTAGAAGCGGCACACATGCGCAAACTTGGGCTTGAAATGTGTGTGAGTGAGCCTTCCGTGGCGCTTTTAGATAAAGAGACCCGGTTTCTGTTAAACCTGTGACGGGCATTTCTTTGTTTTTTGTTCGTTTCTTGTTCGTTTCGATGTATATCATTAATTATCTTGTGTGTTCCACGTGTTACTATCTTAGTTCCCGTACGCTATGCGCAGATGCAACCTTTGCTGCAACATGTCTTTTTTCAATAAACTTCAGTTGCTAGTTACCGCTCGTCCTGTCCTCTTCTCGATCTTCAGTCCTGTCAAGTTTGCGGTTATCCCTCCTCCCCAACATGTCTGACCAACTGGCCCAAAGCTTCCCCTTGTTGAACTTTATCCTCATTGCACCAGCGTCGCTTCTCCCCTGGCGGTCATTTCCGAACTACTGTCCGGGCACCTCGCCGGCGGAGCTGCTGCTGCTCGCACCGCTGGTATACCGCTGGCACTCTTTCATTGTGAGCATGCGCTGTCCTGCTCGCGGGCGCAGAAAAGAGATGTTGCCGCTCGCTGTGAGTCATCTTCTTGCTGTGAGTGAAATCTTCCAGTATATGAAAAAAAAATGCGTTCATACACTCTTTCCCAGAACAGTCAAACTAAATCGCTAAAATGTACTCAGTTTAACGTCCGGAGCATTGTGAACAAGTCTGAGGATTTGGAAAGTATAGTAGTGGCGCATAAACCGCATATCATTATAATCACCGATACCTGGCTGCACTCTGATATCTCTGACGAGAAATTACGCCACCAGGATACAGAATTATGTGCAAAGACAGGACTTCTCGCGGAGGTGGTGTTGCAATTCTTTTTCAAGAATCTTTCCAAGTAATCAGGCTACCTGACATACAAGGAATTGAATGCGTCATTTGTAAACTAATTCTAAATGAACTTAGTCTTGTTATTGGCGCGTTTTACCGCCCACCACGAAGTGACGGTGCTTTCTTTGAGAAACTCAATGAATTCTCATGTACTACGAAAGCACAATCAAGTAAGGTACTGTTGGCTGGAGACTTTAACATGCCGCTCGTCAATTGAGACAAACAGTTTCCAGAGCCGCTCTGCACATCAGCCGAACTTCTGGTAGACATCGTACTTGATCACGATTTAACTCAATTAGTAAAGCACGCAGCGCGTATACAAAAGGATAAGAAATCCATTCTTGATCTTTTCTTCGTTAGTAACGGTGTCTTTCGTCGCGGTCCTCTACTTCAATATTTCGAAGGCATATCAGACCATGTTATGGTATCTTTAAACATTCCATTACTTCTTCCGAAAAATAAAAAGAAAGCGGTACGTGTTGTGCCAAACTTCTCGCGTGCTGATGATGTTGCAGTCTTACACTTACTTGATATTTCATTCTCAGATTTTGTGGTTCTTTACGAATCCTGCGACTGCTCAGTAGAAAATCTCTGGGCTTTCTTTAAGAACCTTGCTCTGAATTTCATTTCGCGTTTTGTGCCTACCCGGGTAATTACCCTACGCGCTAGCAGCCCTTGGATGACGAGGGAACTTGTACGCATTGGACGAAAGATTAAGAGAGTTCGCAAAAAACTTCGGCGAAGACAGTCCGCAGTTGATGCAGCTAAACTGTCTGATATGCGCGTGAACTTAAAACAAGGTATCAAAAAAGCAAAAGAGTAGCGCTTTAACGTATCGATGCAAAACTTTCTTGTTTCGTCCCCTGCAAAGTTCTGGCGGCAGTTATCAAAGAAAAAGAAACCTGTGTACAGCGTCGTCGTTGACGGTGAACTGGTTACTGATGCGACACAGATTGCTTCGTCTTTCAACCATTTCTTTTGAACTGTGTTTACGCAAGATGATGGTAGAAAGCCCCACTTTAACTCAGCTTGTCCGCCTATTACTGATTTTTCTATAACTGAAGAAGGTGTTTTCTCTCTGCTTCTCAGTTGTGACGCAAAAAAGACTCCGGGAATTGATGACGTACCAAATACGTTTCTTGTGAGATTATGCCGAATGGTGTTCCAAGTACTTAACGCTCATATTTAAGAGGTCTCTGTCAAGCGCCGAGCTCCCGGAGGGCTGTTAGCACGGAAAAATTATTCCCATTTCCAAAACTGAAAATTCATTTCTACTTAGCTCGTATAGGCCAATATCTTTATAGTTTACTTCTTCAAAAATACTTGAACATATACTTTTTGGGCATATATCAGCCTTCCTGGAAACCAATCACGTAATTGACGACCGGCAACACGGTTTTCGCAGAGGCTTCTCTACAGTGACCCAACTTCTGGAGACGATTCAGGATTTTGCCGCAGCCATTGATAACCGGTGTCAAATTCATGTCATTTTTTTAGATTTTGAAAAAGCATTTGACCGCGTCTCACACAGAAAGTTCTTGCTAAAGCTAAAGACTATCTTGAAAAACGATCTACTGTTGGCGTGGGTACAGGCATATCTATCGTCTCGATCTCAGTCCATATCAATCGGCCAATGCATGTTCGAGCCCAGCTTTGGTAAGCTCCGGTATCCCACAAGGCTCAGTACTTGGGCCATTGTTCTTTTTAATTTTTATAAATGACATTGTTAAAGAAATTCCTGTCAAAATCAAGCTGTTTGCCGACGATTGTGTATTATATCATGAAATACGAACTCCTGCTGACCAGCTTTTTCTTAATAACGCCTTGGCTAAAATTCATGATTGGTGCTCAACGTGGCAGATGAGTAAAAAACAGTTTCGATGTCTATCACGCGGAAGAAGTAGCCATTAAGTTTTGCCTATACTATTAATAGCCATCCCCTGTCTACCGTGGACAGCTACAAGTACTTGGGATTAACGATTAGCTCTGACCGACGGTGGAACAAGCACATTTCTAATATTAAAAATAAAGCTATGAAAAAACGTGGCTTTTTAAGATCTCTCCGGTACTCCACGCAGGAAATTAGGTTACTAGCTTACAAAACTTTTATCCGATCTGCTTTAGAATACGCCTCTGTTGTGTGGGACCCTTATACTAAAGAAAACATTAAAACACTCGAAAATATTCAAAGACAGTCAGTGCGATTTATTTATAATTGATACAGCTGGCATCCGCCGCGGTGGCTCAGTGGTTATGGTGCTCGGCTGCTGACCCAAAAGACGCGGGTTCGATCCCGGCCGCGGCGGCTAGAATTTCTTTGGCGGAGAAATTCTAGAGGCCCGTGTACTGTGCGATGTCAGTGCACGTTAAAGAACCCCAGGTGGTCAAAATTTCCGGAGCCCTCCACTACGGCGTCTCTCATAACCTTAGTCGCTTTGGGACGTTAAACCCCATAAACCAAACCAAACCATACAGCTGGCAGACGTCCCCTACCATGCTACTTGGGAAAGCAAATTTGGAGTCTTTGCAGCTCAGGAGATACCGCGAGAGGCATGTTCATGGTTTTTCACAACAAATTAGGAATTAACATCAGCAAGTACATTGAGCTCGTCCCGGGTCGTTCGACACGATCCTACCATTCTCTAAAAGGGAAGGAATACTCATGCCACACTGAAACATACAAGAATTATTTCTTCCCCCGTACTGTGCGGGAATGGAATGTCCTCAAAACGAATATTGTAGAGGCTTCTACTGTGGAGTCGTTTACGGCGTCGCTTAGGAATTTGTAACAATTTTGCAGCATTCAACATTTCCTTTTTTTTATTTGCCCCAGTGCTCATTTTGACGCGAGATGTCGTCTAATAGTGTATAATGTTGTTTCTTTTCGTCATTCATTTTTTTCGGTATTGTGTGCTGAGTTGCGTGTGCCTCAAGGCGGTTTTCTTTTTGTCAAAGTGTATTTTACACCCACTCCTGCTAAAGGCTTTGCAATAAAGCCAGCAGTCTTCTGTAAATAAATAAATCAATAAAATGCTTTTATCCGGAGTTGTTGGGTATGAAATGGATGAGAACGAGAAACGGCAGGAATCGATAACTCCTGTGGGCAGGGTGGAGTAAGCTTCTTTCTGTTGCTAAACACGTTTGGTATGTTGCATGCGTAATATTATTTCGACCAGTTTTTGCTGTAATTCACTAAGCATGCAGTGTTTAGTGAAACTCGCGCTAACGAAGCTCATTTTTTTTTGCCAGTAAAGCCCTGCGGCGGTCAGATCCAATCCAATGGAATGCAATGTAATCTAACGTAATGTAATGTGGTCTAGTTTAATCTAATCCAATCCAATCTAATACAATGTAATGCAATCAAGGTGAAATGAACGTCAATGGTGGTCACCGGCCGCGGCACGGCAAAGGCGTGAAAGTGCAAGTAGTATTGCTTTCGCAATAAAAGTTTCGGACAAGGAAGAGCGACAGGACAAAGGCAAGAGTAAAGCGAGTGGGGAGAAACGGTGGCTTAGCTGCGGGGTGGAAAGTTCCGGTTGCAGGAAGCGTCGGGCTGCGGAGGCACGCGGGGCTGATGGGGGGGAGGGTTGCGGATACGGGCGAACTTGGGCCACGCGTCTTCGGGGCCGCCGTCGCCGCGCTCTACGCGTCAGACACCCGCCTACGTTCATGCGTCCGTACTCTTTCTCATTCAAAATGCTTTTATCCGGAGTCCATGGTAGAGAGAGGGTGTGGTAGATGGTCCTTGGCGATCACAAAATGAACAAGGGAGGGGAAAACCTCAGGTTGCTTGAGCCAACGTTTCGACAAAGCGACTTGTCTTCGTCTGGGCAAAGCGTTCATCATTGGCAGGGATTAAATAGGGCCTTCGCTCCGAGGAGGAAGGCCCCGGGTGGGGGAAGGAAAGTGGTGTGAGAGGGGATGCGTGTCAGGAAGAGGGAGGTGAATCTTGATTCGTTAAGATGCTATAGCGGAAAAAATTATATGCGGGGGGTGTGTAATGAACAAAGGCTTTGAAGGGGCTGCGACGGGGGGGAGGCGCTGGGTGGGCCTGTAAAACTCAGATAAGAGGATTAGTCAGCGTGGCACAGGGAAATGAGAACAAGGCCAACAAAATAGGCTGGGACTGGAAGGAGAATGAAAGGGGGGCGGGCATTTCCAAGGAAGGACAAGGCAGGGGGGGGGGGGGGGGGAATGGCTCGAGTTCAGAGAAAGCCAAAAGGGGAGGGGCGGAGGGGTTAACAGGAATGTCATGGTTTCATAGAACTGAAAGTAGGGGATTAGGGGGGAAAAAAGTGAACAAAGCGTGAGGGTGAGAAGGCCGGAAATCTGGTGGAAGATATGACGTGGGAAGGGTGCAAGGAGCGATAATATACTTATGCGAGGTTCTAGGAAATGGTCTGACCACGTGCAAGACATTTGTTAATTTAAAATTATGCTTACCCTGGAATGTACCTGAGAGATTCCAGGTTTCCTCTGGACATGTTAATCCCTGTTGGTTGCAGTGTTTTAAATTTGTGGATTAGGAATGCTCTGTATTTTCTGTCCCTAGTCGATTTGAAGCCTGACTGAAGAATGAACAATTTCAGTTCGTCGAATTTGTGATGGCGTTGATTAAAATGGGTCGACACTGCCTTCTGTTCATTCCATGTTGTCAGCCCGGTGCCCGTTTAATCTGGCACTCATTGTTTGCCCGGTTTCTCCGATATATTGTTTCTGGCAGAAGGAGAACTGGAGCATGTAGATAATATTGGACGATGTGCAGTCAAAACTGGTCTTTATATCGAAACTGAAATCGCTTGCCGTTCTTTTAACCGTAGTGTCCCTTTTTAAATGTTTGCATGTCTTGCATCTAGGTCGAGAGCATGAAGTTACTGTCGGTGGTGGTTTCTTACCGAGCCTAGCATGCACCAGAATGTCCTTCAGGTTTGTGTTGCGCCTGTGTGTTACCCTTGATGCGTCGGGAAATATTTTCTTGAGACGGTCGTTACCAGTTAAAATGGGGTGGTATTTCCGCAGAATATTGTTTGTTTGGAAGCGCGTTTGAATATTTCGTTATAAGTGCAGGAGGTCGTTGACTGTTAGATTTTGTTCGTTTTTTAAGAACTACATCTAGTTTCAAAGTGGTTGCTCGTTGTAACGCATTATTAAGGGTTGTCTGTGGATGGTTTCTGGTGATTAGTGTCTTTTTTAGCGAGTGGAGGTGTTTCAGGTAGTCATCGTCGTCGCTACATATTCTTCTTAGTCTCGTTGCCTGTCCTGCGAATATACCTTGTTTGCAGTGTCTTGGATGATGGCTAGTGAAATCTAAGTATTGCTGTCGGTCAGTAGGCTTCCTGTAAAGTGTGGTTTTGAGCTTGTTATTTTTTAAATGGGCAGTGGTGTCAAGGAAATTGACTTGCGTTTTCGAGGAGTTGAAGGTGAATTTAATGCTGGAGTGGCATGACTTGAAATGTGTGACGAATGCCTTCTGGGTCTCAGCGCCATGCTCCCATATTATGAAAATGTCGTCTATGTAACGGAGGCATATAAGTGCTTTTTTTAGACATGAATTTAGAAGTTTAGATTCTAATAGCCCCATAAAAATGTTCGCGTAGGTGAGTGCTTGTTCCAAATACTTGAAGGTAGTAAGAAGAATCGAATTCAACGTAGTTGAGTGTTAGTACCAATTCAAGTAGCGTGAGGTACACTTCAGTTTCGTCCCCGCAGGGGGGCGTCTGCAGCATGCAGACGTTGATGAGTGGCGACACCACGGGGTATCCCGAGCATCCGCAGGGACATCCCCGCCGGGGGATGATGGTGAGCATGCGTCACCACGGACCCGAGCATCCGCGCTTAGCCGTGCGTGGCATCGCCGTGTCCGGGGAAAAGGGGATCCTGGTGGTTGAGCCGATGCCGAGCGTTTGGACCCTTAAGGCCCCTCGGCGGAGGCAACACACCACTTTGGCCCCAGCTTCCTGTAGACGGCACCTCCGGCCTGACCCGACCGGGGGAAATCGGCAGTCGCCTTTTCCTGTCCGCCCCTCTATCTTTCACTTTCCTATTTTCTTTCTTACAACTTTCCTGTATCCTCCTCTCTTCTTCGTTTTTTCGTCTTTTTCCTGGCGGCGAGGGTTAACCGTGTGTGACCAACTACCCTGAGTTGAGTCATATTAGGTTATAGTTAAGGTGTACAGCTGGCGTGGGCAGGACTTTCTTTCAAGTTCCTGTCACGTCCCCTTGTTGGACTCCATGGTGGGTGGCTGGCACCATGACCGAAAAACATCAATTTTTTATGGCTCCCCCCCTTTCAAAACCTGATCGCCCTCTCAAAAGAGGGCGGACCGATGCAACAGCTCAGTTCCTCACCAGAAAAGACACGTTCCCAAAGTATCATGTTATTCATAGCGAAATAACAAAGCAACCAGCCAGAAAGATATCGCCATTCATAGTTACTAAGAGTCTGTCAGATGCCTTGGGCCCCGGCTACAGGGTAACAAAACTAGCAAGTGGTGACCTATTGCTCGAAATCAAAGATAACACGCAACATGAAAAACTGCCAAACATTGTGTCTTTTGGGGAGGTTGCAGTCTCTGTCACTGCACACCGTTCCCTGAACATTGTCAGAGGTGTAATTTCTGAAGATGATCTTCTTTTGCTCACCGAAAAGGAAATGTTGGAAGGTCTTAGTGACCAAGATGTTGTAAATGTGCACCGAATAAAAATCAGAAAAGATGACAAGGAAATAGCAACCAAACACTTAGTACTCACTTTTGCCTGTAGCACACTCCCTGAATCTATTCAAGCTGGCTATGAAAAAATCCGAGTTCGCGCCTACATTCCAAACCCGCGTCGGTGTTTTAATTGCCAGAGGTTTGGTCATAGCTCCCAGAGTTGCCGTGGCCATCAAACATGTGCAAAATGTGCATCAAGAGACCATAAATCAGAGAACTGTCAAGCATCACCACACTGCACAAACTGCGAAGGCGAACACCCAGCGTATTCTAGGTCTTGCCCATCATGGAAGATGGAAAAGGAAATCGTAACTTTGAAAAGAAATGAAAACATATCATTCAAAGAAGCACGTAAACGATTTTCACAGTCTAATCCATTCGCCTTCACAGCTAGGACAAACTTCGCAGATGTGGTGCGCTGGGGCGGTGCATCACACCGCAATCAGGCGCCTGCCCAAGTCTCGTTTACCGGGACGCAGGCAGCGCCATCAACGCCCCAGGCAGGGACAGCGAAAGCTGCCCTGTCGTCTCCCAAAAAGGTCCAGCCGTCCCTTGAGTCGGCGGACAACCAGGCTACTCCCCGCCGTGGGAGGCCTGAAACCCGCACACGCACGGTTTCCTCGCGGGCTTCCAGCACCTCCTCCGAGGTGATGGATGTCACCCCTGGCACGTCCGTCCCGCTCGGGCGGCACAGCTCACTCGAGCGTCGCAAAGGACGGGCCAGAATAACGGGACCCGAAAAGCCAGAAACTTAGGTTTCAGCTCAATCTTTCCAAAAAAAAACAAGAAAAACAACAAAAATGGCATTTTTAATCCAATGGAACTGTAGAGGACTTATAAAAAACTACAGTGATGTAACAGATCTTTTAATTTCACTTTCCCCAGTCATTTTTGTTTACAAGAGACCAATTTAGGCCAGCAACACAAAAAGATTCTGAAAAAATATCAAGTGTTTCGTTGCGACCGACAGCAAGCATGTCGGCTCTCTGGAGGCGCTGCTATCGTTGTTCAGAGTGGTGTTGCAGCTCGCGAAATCAAACTTCAAACCAAATATGAAGCTGTTGCAGTCACCGTTCTTCATTTTAAAACGATCACATTATGTTCCATCTATCTTGAACTACATATAACAGTAACACTTGAGGACATGGAAGAACTTTTAAAACAACTACCAGAGCCATATCTTTTAGTCGGAGATTTTAATGCCCACTCCTCCTTCTGGGGAAGTGATAAAACTGATACTAGAGGTCGCATTTTAGAAGATTTTATACTGTGCAACAATGTGTGCCTACTCGATACAGGAAAGCACACCTATTGCTCTCCAAGTACTGGAAAAACTAGCCCCTTAGATTTATCTTTTAGTTCACCATCAGTTTTTACAGATTTTAAATGGGAAGTCCTGGACAACCCTTATGGAAGTGACCATTTGCCGGTAATTATCAGCATACCATCGTCACCTTTAATCATCCAAAGTAAACCTCGCCGTTGGAAACTACACTTAGCCGACTGGTCACTCTTTCGAGAAAAGGCCAGCCTGGATAATATATACTCCGATAGCTTTAGCGTTGACGAACTGAATGAAATCTTCACAACCTGTATCATAGCTGCTGCGCGCCTAGCGATTCCTCAGTCCTCGGGAGTGGTAAGACAAAACCACAAGTTCTGGTATACACAAGAATGTAAAGAAGCTAAAAAGGAACAAAATAAAGCCTGGGGAATTTTTCGACGATACCCAACACAAGAAAACCTTATGAATTTTAAAAAGGCGAGAGAAAAATCACGTCACGTACGTCGCGGTGCTGAGAAAACTTCCTGGCAGAATTATATATCATCCATAAATAGTACAATCACTTCCAAAAAAATGTGGGAGCAAGTTCGTAAACTAAATGGCAGCTTCTCCCCATTCACAATTCCTTTTCTGACACCCCCTGGTACCCAAACAAGCATCGGTGAACAGGCAGACCTACTGGGAGAACATTTCTCTACAATTTCCAGTTCCTCGCATTATACACAGTCATTCTTAAAGTATAAGAACACAGCCGGAAAACAGACTCCCAACAAACAGCAGTACCAAGGAGCCTTACAATAACCCAATTACTCTTCAGGAAATCCATAAAGTACTGTCCGCCGGTAAAATGACTGCACCCGGCCCAGACGAAATACATTATGAAATGCTAGCTCATCTCTCGGAACCTGCCATAGAGGCACTTTTAAGATTTTTTAATAAAATATGGGTATCAGGAAAAATACCGGACACCTGGAAAAAAGCAATAATTGTCCCTCTCCTGAAATATGGAAAACCGTCAACCTCCCCTGATAGTTACAGGCCTGTAGCACTCACAAGTTGTCGTGCAAAATGTTTTGAAAGCGTATTGAATACTAGATTAATGTTCATCCTCGAATCCCGTGAACTTTTGGACGTCCACCAATGTGGATTTAAAAAAGCACGCTCAACAACTGACCATCTTGTCCGCCTCGAAAACACAGTACGAGAAGCTTTCATTCATAAACAACACTGTCTGGCAGTCTTCTTTGATATGGAAAAAGCTTACGACACTACCTGGAGGTTTGGCATTCTCCGCGACCTAGCAGATCTAGGTATCCGTGGAAGGATGCTGAACTGCCTGAAAGATTTTCTGTCCGACCGTTCATTTCAGGTACGCCTGGGTTCAACACTTTCGAGGAACTTCATTCAAGAAAATGGAGTACCGCAGGGATGCATTCTAAGCACTACACTCTTCGTCATAAAAATGAATTCGCTAGCAAACTTCATTCCAAAGTCCATTACGTATTGTCTATGTCGATGACCTTCAGATTGCATGTACATCCTCCAGCTTATCAACCTGTGAGAGGCAAATACAACTAACATTAAACAGACTAGCTATATGGGCAGATAGAAATGGTTTTAAGTTTCCCCCACAGAAAACAGTAGCGATTCTTTTCTCACTAAAAAGAGGCTTGCAGAATGACCCTACCCTACATTTGAACAGAACTATACTACCAGTAAAAGGAGAACATAAATTTTTAGGCATAATATTCGACAAAAGACTTACATTCCTACCGCACATAAACACACTAAAAAATAAAGCCTCGCAATCTTTAAACATACTCAAAGTGCTCTCAAGGAAATATTGGGGGTCTGATAGAACATGTCTTCTGCACATATATCGCCGGATGGTACGTTCATTCTTGGCAGAACTGCAGATTGGGCTAGTTGGTGTAGATTCATAGTGATGGTTCAACAGCGCAAACACACACAGACCAAGAAGGAGAGCAGACACACACAGCGCTGGGTGCATTGTGTACGGCTCAGCAAGACCATCTTACCTAAAAAAATTAGATTCAGTACATAACTCAGGCTTGCGCCTCTCATGCGGTACATACAGGACATCCCCCATAGTAAGCCTCTATGTAGAAACAAATGAACCCTCACTAGAAATTACAAGAACCTCTCTAACGTGTGCATATGTCCTTAAAGTACGGTCACTACCAGAACACATCTGCTATCCGGTTGTAACAAAATGTCCTTCTAGAATAATATTTGCAAACAAACCTCAAGCTACCAGGCCACTGCTCTTGCGTTTTGAAGAGATGTGCCAAAATCTCGATATGCAGGACACACTACCTGACGTTGCCGGAAGACGAGACCCACTACCTCCATGGTACAATTTTCCTGTAATCTGCGACTTCACACTTACATTGTGGGTTTTTTGCGCAAAAGACACGACACAAAGGAACGAGGTAGACAGGACAAGCGCTTCCACGCAAGAGATGTAAAGAACAAGTCAGGTAGCAAAATGATTGGCCATATTCGGAATTGCCGCAACTGCACTCCCGCGCTCGAAAAAACTTCAGTACTGCGCCGGTGCAAGACACAACTTGGAAGAGAGATAATTGAGGCCAATGAGATAGGAAAATCGGGTAACTCGTGTGTCAGCAATCCTTCAATTTTGCTCTCAAAAAAAGAAATCAGTTATCTTGCGCAGAATTAGAGCTCGAAACATGCATTCACTCGTGCGATGGTGGGATCTGTGCTGATCTGATATATGTATGCTAAGTCTCTTCTTTCCCTTTTCGTGTTTGATAAGAGCAGCTGCTGTATTTAAGCAAATGTTATGTCAATAAACACCTGAGTTGTTAGTAAGCGCTTGTCCTGTCTACCTCGTTCCTTTGTGTCGTGTCTTTTGCGCAAAAAACCCACAATGCTTAGGCACCAACTAGCCTGCAAAAACATACTCGCGTCACACTTACACAGTTCCGTAAAAAGAAAACTCCACAACAACATATCACACAAGAATTTCTTGCACTGAAAGAAAAATACAGTAGCTTTTCAGAATTTTATACTGATGGTTCAAAAACAGATAATTATGTAGGAAGCGCGGTAGTACGAGGGAATTGGGAGGAAACAGTAAGACTTCCACAGTGTACATCTGTTTTCACTGCCGAATGTTACGCCGTATATGTTGCCATAGAAAAAATAGTAAACGAGAACCTCAAGAACAGTATCATTTATACAGACTCCTTAAGTGTGCTTACAGCTCTCCACTCTCGAAATGCTATCACTCCTCTACTCGGTGACATCATACACAACATAGTAACATCCACAGCTAAAGGACACAGCATAAAACTATGTTGGGTCCCGAGTCATGTGGGAATAGAAGGCAATGAGAGAGCAGATTTATGCGCTGCCCAAGCACGTGACAAGCAAATAAAAAATGTAAATGTGCCGTATCGAGACTGCATAAACTTAGTAAATCTTAAAGCAAGGCAAAAATGGCAATCTGCTTGGAATAGTGAAATAAACAATAAACTACATTTGGTAAAACCTGTTTTAGGAGAATGGAAGTCATGTGTACACCAAGAACGTTTCAGAGAAGTCATTATCTGCCGTCTCTGTATAGGTCACACGCACCTTACACACAACTTTCTGCTCACGAAACAAGATAAACCAGTTTGTACATGTGGAGTTGAACTTACAGTTAACCACATTTTATTTTCATGTTCGAAACTCGGAAAACTAAGGAAAAAGTGCTTTTCTCTGTTTCACACACAAACCATTCCTTTCCACCCAGCGCTACTCATAGGCGATAATGCAATTGTGGACATATCTTGTGTTTTTAAGTTTTTAACTGAAGCAGGTTTTCTCAACAAAATATAAACCATGACCCACAGCTTCACATGATGTTCCTCAGCCACTTCCTCACTCATGAAGAAAAGGCTGAGGCTTTTATTTGATTGGTCGGGTTCCTCGACATCCTCGCCCAGCCAAGGATGGCCGCTGAGGCTACCTGACCTTTGTAAAGCTTTTACCTTTAGCCATTCTTAAATCTCTTTTTCTCTGTTATTAGTAGATAGGTAAATTTTTAGGCCCTTTACACCACTGATCACCTTTTCACATTTTTATTAAATCGCACAGAAATTATTATACCTTGTGATGGCCTTAGCTGCCTATGTGCCATTAAACCCAACACAACACACTTCAGTTTCGTGCGGGTGAGGACTTTGAGTTAGAATTTTGGAGAGCGCGTCGATACCTTCATTTATGGGAATATTTGTGTACAAAGCGGCGACGTCAAGTGTGACAAGTATGGTATCTGCTGGGATAATGGAAGCGTCATTCAGAGACTCTATTATGCCGAGAAATTGCGGTGTATCCTCCACAAAGGAAGGGAGGTGGGTGGGAATATCTGCAAGATAGTTGTTCAGAAAAATTGATAAGTTCTGTGGGCGTGTTCTTGTTTGAAACGATAGGTCTGCCGGGGATATCTGCGGTAAACAAGTCTTCTGCGGAAACCGTATGGATTTTGGGAGGTAGGTAAAAGCGTCCTGCCTGTTTTTTAGCTGATTTAAGAAGTGGTAGTCGGACTGCGTGATTAGTTCCCTTGATAATAAGTTTGCCAGTTTGTTCAGAATCAATTTGCAGAACTCTGAAGTGGGATCTGAATCTAATTTCCTATAATGACAAGGGTTGTTGAGTTGCCTAAAAGCTTCTTTTTGTATTTTTCGGCCGGCAGGATAACTATGCTACCTCCTTTGTCTGCACGCTTAATAACTATATCGGTTCTAGAAGCTAAGTGGTTCAGAGTAGCCTGTTCCGTTGGGGTAACGTTTCTGCGTTTTCGAGCTTGCTTTGTTTGGTCTATAATTTCTTTCGAGACAGATTTAATTTACAAGTCTAATTCAGGACTCTGCTGCGCTGCCGGCGTCCACGTGCTTTCGGCTTTGAGAGGGGTGGGATTAAGGCTAATTACTTCAGTAGGGTGAGCACGTGTTAACCACGTGTTACAGGAAAGAGCTAGGTTAGGAATCGGGGTGTTCGTTTTTTCGGTAAAGAATTCCTTAATTTGCAATCTTCGCGCAAATTCTGTGAGATCTCTGTGAAGTTCATACTCGTTAAAATTATTGTTAGTTGGACAAAAAGTAAGGTCATGCTTCAGAATCCGTTTGTCGCTATCACTTACGGATTTGGAAATATCGACAATGTTGCTGTCAGTGTCCTGTGGCGGAAAAGGCGTATCTTTTGTCTGTATCGAAATTGGCGGGCGGTTGTTAAACTGTCCAGATGTATTCGTATCTAGAGGAAATTTATCTCTAATTTGTTTACGCTGCTGTTTATCGTGCAGCTTGCGTTCCTTTCTGGCTACAAAATCTGCTAGTGCCTGGCTTTCGTCCGATTTTAGTTCTATCTTACTAAGTTGATCATCGAGGGAATTTAACTGCTCTTGACAATGTTCTTTTAAAATAGCTATGAATGAAAGGGATGCGTCATTTGAAACCTTTTCCCATCGAGCGAGGAGTTCAGGCCTGAGCGCACCGAGGGAGCACTTAACATTAACTCGAAGTCCTTTGGGTATTGTCCTCTGCTGCGAGTAGGATTTGTAAGTGTGCAGGTGGAATCGGTAGTTAGTTTGTTTAGTGGCTAGTTTTCTGGCGACCAGGAAAATTCTTCTTTTGTGTTCGGGACGATTGGTGCTGCCAGATGTAAGTCATCTGCGCTTGTGCCGAGTAGACCTCTTGACGGGTGTTGTGTGTTTAGGGGACTTCTCTTTGAGGGTGGTATCAGTGTCGAGGTCCGCGTTGCTGAAAATCTGAGTGCTAGTGTGCGTCACTAATCGCGTAGGTGTCTGTGTGAAGTGGTGGCTTTGTTGTTTAGTGGCTACTTCCGGTGGGATTCCTACGTGCTGTTCCGCCGGTGTGGGAGCCACTGTTTCCGTCTGTGTGCCAGCGTCGCGAGTCTCTGGAGTGAACTGTGTGGAGGTGTCCTGGGTCCTAGCGGGGGGAGGCTGTGTTCGTTCCTGGGTGTTGCCGCTTTTGTGGGTGGTCTGTTGTTGAGTGTTGGCCAGAGTGGGAGAGGGAGCATGAGTGGGCTGTAGCGTCCGCTTAAATGTGTTTCTCAGCCGGTACTTTATGTTGTCTGCCATTACTTGGACGCCAAAAAAATTAGGTTGAAGTCCATATGTGGCCAGGAGTGCCTCAGGGTCATGATGAATCTGAGCGTGGTGGATGATTTCAACGTCTTTTTGGTAATGTTTCATGTCCAGCAAAAAATTGTTGAGCTTAAACGAGTCCTGTGCGTGAGCTGCGAGTTGGCGGGATTGTGGCATGTGTCTGTGGTGCAAGTTGACTACTCTAGGAAGCACGGTTGTCAGGAAAGTTTCGTGTTTGGTCTGTTGGCATGGACCTCGTGTACCAGTGTATTCATAGCCTCAATGGTTTGTTCCGCACTGCTGTGTTTCAGGTTATTAGTCCCGCAGTGAATGACGAAGTGCGTGATGTTCTGTGGTGCCGCGGCTATCAGTTTCCTTATGTCATTGGTATTGGCGCCGCTCTGAAACCTAATGTATGGTGCATGTTCTCCGGGAGGAAAATGATTGTGGATGTGCTTTTATTGACTATCACCTATCAACGCTACATGTGCCAATGAAAGAAGGGGGAGATGCTTACCATGTTCCGTCATCTTCCGTTGATTGGATTTCATGGTAGAGAGAGGGTGTGGTAGATGGTCCTTGGCGATCACAAAAGGAAATGGATGAGAACAAGAAACGGCAGGAATCGATAACTGCTGTGGGCAGGGTTAAGTAAGCTTTTTTCTGTTGCTAAACACGTTTGGTATGTTCCATGCGTAATATTATTTCGACCAGTTTTTGCTGCAATTCACTAAGCATGCAGTGTTTCGTGAAACTCGTGCTAACGAAGCTAACTTTTTTCCCAGTAAAGCCCTGCGCCGGTCAGTTAAAGCAAAAAATTTTTTTGGAGACTGATAACAATAGCTTCGGCATTATGCAGACACGTGTGAGGCGAAGTCAGTGATCGCCTCAATGTTCCGACTTGTAGCCGTACCGAAATCTCCCAAGCCAACTAACCCGCTCGCGGTTTTCCCGCCGCCGCGTTGCCGCGGCAAACCAACAAACAAACAAAACCATCAAACGAATCCTCTAGGCGCAGTGCGCCAACGATTTGCAGATGTTGAGAACGGGGGGGGGGGAAAGAAACACGAAGAGATTGAGAAGGGACGCGAGGGAAAGCCACTTCCTCACGAGGAGCGATGCTAATTTGCCAAGGTCGGGAAGGGTGCTAGGGCATTCAACCGGCCACTTCCCGTCCCCACGTCGTGCAATCGCTAGCTTCCCGGCGATAATCCTGGGGAGGGGGCGGAGTAGCCTTGACCGTCCAGTGTCGCGAGCGGTCTACTGCCCTCACGAGGGGTGCAAAATCGTTGCCGCCGCATTGCGAAATGCCTGCGAACCACTGGCGCCGTAAAGAGAACGCATGCACGCACTTTGTGACAATTATGCAGTGGTTATTTGGTTAAAAAACGATATTGGAGAATATTTATAAGAACAAAAATGCAATTTTTCTTTCAACGTAATTCATTTATTCACATACGCATACCAAATTATTGCCACAATACAATACACAATAAGTGTCGCAGTACAATACAAAAATGCACTTCAAGAAGGTACTATCGCGCTCAATATGAGTTGCAACGCGCGGTCATCGACCGGGGCTCGTTCCGTGGTGTGCCTCCTCCAAACAGTCGCTCGGAATTCTGGGAGAAACTGCTGTTCAAGGAAACAACAGCACCCCCGCTCAGGAAAAAGTTCCTCCCAGTAATCCGAGGGACTGTTTGGAGGAGGCACACCACGCAACGAGAACGAGCCCCGGTCGATGACCGCGCGTTGCAACTCATATTGAGCGCGATAGTACTTAACATCCACAAAACAAAGTTTTACATCAAATGTAGGTTATGGTTTATAAACAATGTTTTGCTGACTTTGAGTGAGCTGTGAAGCCATACAAAATTAGTGTCACAATACAATACACAGTTAGTGTCACAGTAGAATATAAATATACACTTCAACAAAGTACTTAACATCCACAAAACAGAGTTCTACATCAGATGTAGGTTGTGGTTTATAAACAATGTTTTGCTGACCTTATCAGAAGTGAGACGATTTCTCCTTTCAGTGCAAATTTGGCTGGCTTTGGAGAATATTCTCTCACAGGGTGCACTCTTCGCGGGAATACAAAGCCTTTTTAAAGCCAGCGCATACGAGTGCGGGTAGGTGAATTTTCTACTCCCCCCACTTAATTGGGTCATTGCTACGGTTCAAGTACGTCTCGTTCAGGTACTTATCAACCTCAACGACAGCCTGCGCTGTAGGGTCTTGGTTGCCTTCCAAGGAACTCAGACTAGCGTAAAACTCATCCCATACTGAGGAGGTCTGAACAAGCGTCGCGGGCTCATTGCTTGGTCCGGGCTCCGTGCTTTGTATAGTCGCTTTTTCCCTCAAAACAAGCGCTTTCTTAATCGCCTTTAACTTCGCATCATCCCCAAAGCCTTGGGACTTAAACCGTGGGTCCAAAAGTATTGACTGCAAAATTAACTCGTTTGATTCTCTGTTACCAAATCGCCGTGTCAGACCGTCGATGAGTTCGTTTGCAAGCTTTACAATCGTCTCGGGAGCGTCTGTATTAGTCTCTAGATACTGATTTACTTTTCTCGTCTTTATCCTGGAGAAAACCATCGTTTTAGACAATGACACATTTGCTTCGGCAGAAATTTCTGCCGTTACATGACTAAACACTGACAAGACCTTAACAGCATGGGCCAGTTCTGTCCATTCTAGTTCTTCTAATTGATCTTTTCATCCAAGTAACGCCAGAGTTGAAACAAGTGGCTCTTTTTTTCAGTAATCTAACATATCAAAGGTGGAATTCCATCGAGTGGGAACACCTTGCTTCAATTTAAGTTTATCTTTATTAAGTGAAATTTGCCTCTCGTGAACTTTCGCGAGTGCCGCGCGGCTTGGCTTGAAGTACTGGACAATGGACTTCGCTTTATCAAGTTTTGCCCCAATAGATGCCGAAATGACATCTGTGACGACCAAATTCAAAGGATGTGCGAAACAACCCAAGTGCCGAAGAATTAGTTCCGTCACAGCTGCTTTCATATTAGCTGCATTGTCAGTGATAACTGCACAAATTTTATTTCGGATAGCAAATCTTTCTAAAACTTCATTTGCCCAGGCTGCTATATTGCGACTGTCTGTCGGAAAATTCTGAGCATTCAATAAGGCACGATCGCAAGCAAGTTGCCTGATCAATGTAATCAGCAGTAATGGCATAAAAGCCAACATTGTTAACATTAGTCCATCCATCACACGTCAAGCAAACAGCTGGGGCATCAAACAGAGCTGATTTAACTTTTTCTAGGAGTTCGCTATGAACAGCGGGCAACAAACTATTTGTGAGTGTTTTACGGTTCGGTAAGCTATAATTTGGGTTCAAAACATTCAGTTCTTGAAACTCTTTATCCTCAACCAATAAAAACGGGTCGTACTCTTTGAAAACAATCTTGTGCCATTGAACATCAATCATCCTTTTTTTCTGCGCTGACACTGGTCTAAGTGCATCAACGTATCGAGTCAATGATGACTGCGATAACAGGCTTGATCTAGGCCCAGGCGTGGAGAACGGGGTTGACGAAGCCGTCGAAGACGAAGCTGGCGAAAGCAAACCATCTTCTGGTATATCAGAATTGTCCGGTAATTGGCTGAGGCCCCTTGAAGGGCGTGGCAACGGCGCCGAGGCAGGAGCAGCAGGGTAGTCGACACTCACGCCTCTCTCGGATGGTGTTCGGGAGCGCTTGGGTTCCACTCGGCCGAGGGGCACTGGGGGGCGCTTCTTCGTCAAATGCCGTATAAGATTTCCGATCGAGCCAGACGACATTCAGAGCACAGCTTGACAGTATCTGCATTTCGCCTTGCAGTCCGTCAATTTTTCGAAGTGGTACCAAATTTCGCTGGTTGAGCGCTTTGCTGACATCATTAATCTAGGAATGAAATAGAAAGGGAGAACGCGTCTGAGGGGGAGGGCGTGGCTGCCACGCAATCCAGCAATAGACGATCGATTGTCCCAGGCCACTCTTGCGCATCAAACGCGACAAGCCACGCCTTATAGAGGCGTCGAGGAACTCTATCCGCCGGGTATCCCGTGCAGCGGCTCAGGACATCGCTGCCTACTCTAATGGTACCATCATCCGTCCAATCACAGTAGCTGTGAGTAATCATGAGCAGGTATTTCTCTTACGGCACACTGAGCGTGGCTACATAGTCGCTGGTGACAATGGTAGCGAAGTACGGGTGAAAATTTCTCGTGAAGTCTTCCCGCCTTCGCCTCAGTAGCGACATTGCTAGGACACTTCTCGGTCACCTGCGTCACCAGAAAGCAATCAGCTAATTAATGCGAGCAAATATTACAACACTGCGCTTCGCCAGAATTATGCTCAACTATATATACAGCATGGCCACTCTGAGAGCTCTGCAAATAATCTGTGCAGCGCCGCCATATTGACCACAGCGCCATGGCGCAAGGCAGAACGAGCGATGCGCCAGCTCACGAGCCAGAGGCACGTTCGCTGCCGCATAGAATGCTGCGTAATTTTCAGGCGGAAGCCTTTAATGCCCCATCGTTGTAAGCAGGAGTTGTTGACATAAATGTCACGCTTTTCAATTGGTCGTGACGTCACAGTGCGCGAATTTCAAACGGGGCCAATTGGACTTTGGCTAGCAACCATGCAACCAATTAAAGGGATCTTATAGTGATGCTCCAAGTAAGTGGGACTTAGTTTAGTTAATTGCTTAGTTGTTGCTTAGTTTAGTTAATTGGGTAATTAACCCAATTAGCCTAAATAACCTTTGTATTCAGGCCAGATAAATAACTAAAAGCGAGTAGGAAATATGTCGAGTTCGAGAATCGAACCCCGGTCTCCGGAGTGCGAAACGAGCATGCTAACCACTCCTCCATGCCAGCTCGATGGTTTGGAATGAACAAAGGGGCGTCAAGTGAGTATGCTGTCTTCATTAACTACTATCTTCCTCCCTTCCCGTTACGGCGAGGTTCAGGTAGGTGTCCACCGAGATATGAGAGGCAGATACATTTCCTTTCCTGAAAAAACAATTTACCGACGAGCACGGCGGAGAGCCGACCGGGCGATAGCGTTCTGTGGACTCCCTGGCATCGTTGGAAGACGCTGGCGCGTTGCACTCTTATGGCCGTTTCACATGATGCGACGCGCACGAAAAACTTCGGTCAGTCGCAGCGGCGCCAGTCGCGACAGCCGTTTCAAACAACTGCTTTTATTGTTGTCCTTTTGACGCGCATAGAGAACTCTTGGCAGCCATGCGGGGGCACCGCGCACCAGATAAATTTTGGCATGTTTTGTATTTGTACACAGTGTACGTAGCCGCCCCGCATCTTGCCTTTATTTCTATCCCTCCCCTTTCTTTCACTCCATGTCCATTTAATCACGCTAGTCGCAGCTCAGGGTGTTTCAGGTTCCGATGGCAGATGCTGCAGCTAACATCTTTCCTGTCTATTGTTATTTTATTAGTAAAGAGCCGCTAATAATAATGATAACGTTATGAATTCTGCGGTAATGACATTCAAATTATCCCGGCGTTTGCATCTACTTGGCTGTAAAAAGCAACGTTTTTATAGCCAAGCAGGAATATTATTATTGGTGGATACTTTAACGTTCCGTCCATAAACTGGAGCATTAAGTTCCGTGATTCCTTATGCTCATATATATTTTTAAGGACCTATTGCGATTAGTTACTGAACCAACACGAATACGAAGTGCTATCACGTTTATTCTAGAACTTTTCATTGTTAATAATGTCATCATTCGTCACAGTCCCGAAATACATGTTCTTAAAGGTATATCTGATCATAAGATTGCAGGCTTAATTGTCGATCTGAAATGCACCAGTATACTGGAATCTGTGGTACCGATCATTACACGGGCTGATGATGTGGGTGTACTAGACATACTTGATATCTCGTTTTCAAACTTCCTTTTCAAAGTGGACTGGCGATTCTTTCCTGTCTCCTGTAAAGACGTTGTGAAAACCATCTGGGAGATGTCTTCCTGCCTGACGTCCTTCCTTAATGGGTTTTTGTTCCTTTATGGAAGCCAATGGTGGCTGTGCATCCGCTATAGATACCTTTCGATATTCTTACGTATCACACTTTCACACCCTAGTTCCGAAATTGCTGTGTGGCTGCTGAGGTTTCGACTAAATCAAACGCTTTGCTGTAATCTATGAAGGCTACATGTAGGGGTGGATGTATTCTGCCCATTTATTTGTCGTCCGATGATTGCGCCAATGTGGTCTTATTGCCTGCTACCCTTTATGAAAGCCAGCTGCCTGTGTTTTGGTTGACTAGGTTCTAAGGTTGACCTGATTATATTAGCGACGAACGCTCATAGCTGTCACCCTCTCTTATGATCATCCTTCGTCGAAATCTACGCAGACTAACTTGGAAACGATTCCCATTTCCCGCACTACTGTTCCGCCTTTGGTGGGGGATGATAGTACGTCTGGAAAAGTGCTCCGCTCTACACTGTCTTCCAATTTAACACTACCGTATCCTTGGCCCCGAGTGGTATCGCAGGTAATCGGCGCGATCATGCGTAGCCCGGATAGGAAACTCACGGACTCCTGACGATACCCAGCCAAGCGCAACCATTCTCTTGCAACCGATCTATAGTTTTTCAAAAGACGACCCTTTGGAATAACCGCATGGCAGAAACGGTTTGCCCACCTCGGCGTCAGCAGTCATATTTATTACTTTCCATGAACTTACAACTGGGACTTCTTTCCATTTCTTCTCCGTATCTCCGTGTTCATGTGCTGCAGAGAACGTAGAGTTCATCATACCTCCTCAACAGTTCAACAACGTCGCTGTCTGCTTCAACGGTGCAGTAATGTGCCATACCAAGGTATCATCGAAAAATTCGTTAACCGACACCAATGCGGTCAGACGGCGTCTGGCGGTTGTCACTTGACGGTGGCTGCCTCTGTTTAATACGCTAACGTCTTGGAGGATACTTCCAAACCTCTGTTGGCAGTGACTGCAATAGTAACACAGAACACTCGTTTCATCGGCACGCTATGCCAGGATAGTCTTAACTGACATGAATTGTTCCTCTGCCTTGAAATTTTTGGTGCCCATATGAAGCTCTAGACAGTGGAGTCATGAATGACTTTGCAGCGTACTTTGCAAGCTGAATTCTGGGAAGCCTTCGCAGACGAGTTTTTTAATTAGAAAAACTGAGGGCACTAGAGACCTCTTTTGTTGCCACTTCGATGCTTCTTTGCCATTTTTTATGCGGTGCGGGGTTGCCGCTGTTTTTCTACATTAAAGGGATACCGAAGCAAAATCTTAATGCTGAACAAAAACGCTGAAAATAGATTCACGGAATGTGATTACATCGAAATCTAGGCGCCACTTGGCATATTTCTCAGTTGATCATTATATTTTCGACGTTTTATGAGCGCGCGCCAAGCACTCCCGGCCGGCGCGAGGTGAAGAGCGTGACATCATGACACCCTCGTCCGACAGGCAACCGGTCGCGTCACTCGAACCGCGATGTCGCACTGCAGTTTGAGTAAACCAAGAGATAAGGCTCCCAACCTCCGACGCTGCGGGCGCAATACTGGCAAAACCGGCGAGTAGCGATGGCAACCGTGCTCCTGCGGTAACAGTGGGCGCGCGGGTGTTATGACGTATAGTTGCAGCTTCCACAGGCGGCCGCCAGGTGCAATGATACGGCAATAAATCGCGAAAAAGAAACGTGCTATCCGCCTCCTTTATCAATTCCAGCAGTCAAGCTCTTGTTTACATGCATAACAGCAGCTCCGAAAGTTTGGTTCAGTATCCCTTTAAAAGGGCTCGCTAAAGTATGAGGTCTTCATTCTCTTAGTATGGTCAGTATCATACCTTCATGCCACTAACTGGCGACACTGGCTATTGGAATGACCCTTCGCCCTGCATTCGTCGCACTGCAGTATCTTTCACACCACCCGGTGGTGACGACGTGGCAGCGTGAAATCGAACTGCTGCCTCAATTTAATTCTCGGGGCTAATGAGAACGCTTTTTCTAGGGCCTTCAGCCCGCAACCTCGGGAGACATGGCAGGCATCTGCTGCGCACAGGGCACGTTTTGCCTGTCCTGCTGTAACATACCGCCCCTGCAAATGCACGAATGTTATGGACACTATAGCAACATCTCAAATGATGCAAAACAGTTGAAATGCGTAAACAACCAAAGTGCATTTCATGATGGAAATGTCTGGCGGCACAGTAAACGAGGCACAAAGAAAAAGAGGACACATGACACGCACCATATAAAGTGTATTTCAGTAGTAATCACTTCAGCATTCCAGGTTAGAGTGCCGATGTATGCATGCAGTGCCTTTCCGATAGATTTACCACTTCTTGACCGCGACAAGGTGCTATTTCCAGTTATGTACAACTTTGTTCTCTTCAGATTGCACACATTTGCTTGCCTTGATGAAACAGAAAGTCCATGGATTCGTAGTGAGTCGAGTATTGTTTGGATTGATTCATCGATTGTGGCAGTGAGTGTGCCATCTGGTTTAGCTATGGATGAAATTGTGATTAGTTTTTAATTTTATTAGCTGCAATTTTATAAGGAAGAGTGAATGGGTTATTGTTTGGAATTCGGCCGCAAAAATATTGCCAGGATTTGTTGCGGCTGGTGGTGATATTTTCTTGAAATTTTTCAAGAGTGGCTAATTATGTCGTTTTGAAGTGGTCCCTTAGTGTAGGATGTGCTTTCTGATATCGTCGCCTGTGAGCTCTGACCTTCTTCCTTTCGATTTCCAATTCCGTATTCCACCATGGGTTTGGTTGGTGGTCGTTTTTTGTTGCCCTTGAGTATTTTTCATGAGGCGGGAAATTTTGGTATAGGAGTGATTTATGACATGTTCGAGGCGAGTGATGGCTTCTATGGGTGTTGTGGCGGTTGCTTGTAGCCATTGTTATGAGCTTGTGTACTCCGTTTTGTGTGAGTCTTTTCTGTTTTGTTTATTTGCCAACGGAGATTTCTGTTGATATGTAGTTGTGGTCGCAGTTATTTTTGTAGTCTGACTTCCCATGAATGCATGTGCGGTAGTAATGTGGGTGTGGCGGCTGTGATGTCGATCCAGCTTCTGCCGTTGGTTGTTTGGAAGGTTGGAGGTGAGATTGCATCGTTTAATACTATGAGGTCGGCTGCGTTTAGGAATTCAATAAGTGAATTGCCTCGTTCGTCGACTATTGTGCCACCCCATGTGGGTTTCCTGGCAATAAAATCCCCCGCAATTAATATTTTTTCGTCGGAGTTCCTAATTAGTTCTTCTAATGGTATGAGAGTTGTGTTTATGTTATCCTTAGGCGGGGCGTAGCAGTTTACCAACAGGATTTTTTCGACTTGCCAGGTTATTCCTGCCGCTATTATAGTGGGTGTAATTTTGATGGGGAATATTTGTATGTTTCTGTTGTGTATAATGATGGCTGTTTTTTGCGCGTGGTCTGCTTCTATCATTCTGTCTTTGAGTGAGAATGCAGTAATTTTGTTTTTGTAGTGATATGGTTCTTGAATGATTGATATGTGGTGGAAGTGTTGTTTCTGAAAGACGTTAAGGAGTTCGTTTGCTCTTGTCGAGTGGGCTAGGTTTGCTTGTATGAGTTTTAGTGGGTTAGTTAGTTTTGGGGCTGATTTGTTTGTGTTTTTTCTGGGCTGAGATGTGGGGTTTGTGGGGTTAGTACGGGGGTTAGTGGAGTTAATGGATGTTTGGGGTTTGAGTTGTAATGTGGGGTTAGTGGTGTGGTTAGTGGGGTTAATGGATGTTGAGGGTGATTGGATTTCGGTGTTCGTGAGCTGTGTAGCGGAGTTAGTGGGATTAGATGTGTGGTTAGTGGGTTTTGGGGGTGCTTTGTTTTTGTGGGTTGTGCTGTGTGGTGGTGTCATGGTGCGAGGTAGTGAGGGGTCTAAGTGCTTTGTGCGGTGGCGGGTTTCCCTGAGGTGGTGTTTGGTTCCTAGTTCCAGTTAGCCTCCTCTCGTGTTCTCCGCTCGTGTAGGATTGTGCACATTTCGCTTCCCATGTGGTCATTTACTTCTGCTAGGTTGGCTACCTTCCAAGGATTGCTTGTTGGGATGTCGTTGCGGCATTCCTCGTGATGGTGGGTCCCAGCGCATCTGGTGCACCGGCGGTGTTGATTGCGGCAGTGTTTGGCCACGTGCCCGTATGAAGCGCACTGATGGACAATGGGGGTGTTCACGCGTAAGTAGAGGGGGTAATTGTGCCAGCCAATGGATATGGAGGGTTTGGTTCTGAGTGGTCTGTAGGCGGAGATGGAGGTTGTGAGGATGATGACTCTGGTGCTTTTGAAGTTTTTGTAGTCGGCTGTGATGGCCAGTTCATCGGGTTGGACGTTCAGCGTGGGGTTGTGTTTGAGGATTTCTGTGGGGATTGCCTCAGTGTCCAATTCCGAAGGGAGTCCTGGGATTTCGAAGGTTGGTTTGCGTGGTGTGGGCATGTGAGTGGTTAACTCCTGAGCGTTCGGGTTGACTTCAATGGCGGTTTTGAGTTTTTGGATGCCGTAGTTACTGGTGGAGGTGATGATGACTTTGTCCACTGAGACCCTCATCTCCACATCAGTGAGGCCGAGTTCCACGGGATCGTATGCCCTCTGAAGGAAGGACGCGATTGCACTGGTGTTTTTTCCCGGAAGCTGATTTTGCTTGCACTCTAATAGCTTTGGTTCGGGGTGTTGGGTTGTGCGTCACTGCGGGGGCCGGCGGTTTCGGTCCCAGCTCCTCAGGTTTTGAGGTGGATTGTTGGATGTTTGATTCTTGGTTGAGGGCTCCCTGGAGCTCTAAGTTTTTCATTGCGAGGTGGAGGAGGGCGGTTTTAACATTCTGTAAAGTTTCGAGGAGTTTGTTATTAGTTCGCTGCTTTATGCCCTGCTTTTGTCTCGAAATAAGTGCCCTCATGAAGATGGTTTCATTTTTGGTGATGACTTTGATGATGCTGTCGTGGCCGGGTGGTGTGGTGTTTGCGGTGTTGGCTGTCTCGCCTAGCACGGGTGTTGGGGCCCTGGAAGTTGAGGGTTTCGGTTGTGTTTGGGGGTCCTCGTTTCCTGAGTCGTCCGAGGTTGGAACTGTGGCGGGAGGAGTTTTTTTGGGGTTTTCAAGTTCCTCATCGGATTCGTCCCCTGAGGTGATGGGCTTGGGGGGTGTTTGGTGTGATTGTTTTGTTTGTGTGGTTGCGTCGTCTGAAGAGTCGTCGGTGGACTGTGTGGCTTTCGACTGTTTGGCTTGTTTTGTGTTTGGAGCGTCGCGCCTGCTGACATGTTGCGTGGGGGGGTTTGAACTGCGGGATTCGGTCCTGGGTGAACTAACTGCATTTGCGTAATTGGTGGTTTTCTTGTGGGCCTGTTTCGCTGCGGTGGTAGGTGTTTCCAAGAGCGTTTACTTCCAGGAGCGTTTACTTCCAGGAGCGTTTACTTCCAGGAGCGTTTACTGTGTACGCGTAAAGAGGGTAAAGTAAACACTTGATAGGATATACACTTGATAAAATGAGAACTGGGCGCGGATAACTAGACAATTGAACACAGAAATTGGACACTGGACGCGCTTAAAGAGAATAAGATATACCTTTTGTAGAAGGGAGCTAGGTATTGGTAAATAGGTGCTTGAACGATATGAAGGGTCTGGGTAAGGTAAAGAGGTGTTAAGAGATGATATATTGGAGGGCTTGCTTCTGGCTTACTTCGGGAGCTCCAGCGAGTGCGTCCGTCGGTGGCGGCGGCCGGGCGAAGAGTTGCACTGCACTACAGGAAGCCCCCTATCCGCCACCTGGGGACCGCGCTCTCCAGCAGGCAGGTTCTGCCGAGAGTGCCACTGCATGGTCTGGTTTCCCAGCCGTTAAAAGGATAGCAAGGTGGGAACTTGAAGCATACAATAACATAATTACAGCACGTAAACAATAGTGCTGGCCAAGGTGATACTCGACAAAGTCCAGAGAACAAATATAGTGGCATATACACAGGCAACAATCTCGGAAAGGATATGCACACGACCGCACTGTTTGCTCCAAAACGTCCATACAGTCTCACAGGAACCTTTACTACAAGCCTGAAAAGAAACAGAGGCACAGACAGACAGGCAAAAATAGACAACAAAATGAAACAAATGAAATGTCATCAAGCATGACACTCGCAAAAGATGAAAAACCTACTGGCAACTTTCACACGACACACTGATATGCACATGTACATGCGATGCGAGCACTGCAGCGAGGCCAGGGCACCAAATGTGGCCGGTTGGTCGGAAGCCTGGCCATCCGAGCGCCTCTGAAAGGACCCGTTGAAACCTGGCCGAAACCTGGTACAGGCAGTTTAACTACAGCACTGTTGCCTTTCATTCCGGTCCGTCCTGGTGTTCGGCAATGTCCTGCATGAACCGGGACAAAAGCTGTGCGTGTCTCCTCTCTGGAACTTTCTTTAGGAGGTGGGCTGTCTGTAACTAGCAATTCGAGGTGACTAAGGTCTGAAATGTGCCTTTTCGTCCCCGTTTGTTTGTTCTGTGTCGTCTCCTGGACCATCTGCTTGGCACACAAGGCGAGCAGCACTTCGCCCTGGGTGGGCTCGGTGGTCTGCCGCTTCCTTTAAGGGACTCGTCGTCGAGGTGGAATACCTCTGCCTGGCTGCCTCTTTCCACCTTGTGGTGAGTCGTTGGAAGGTGATGATGAAGTGGTTATTTATTGAACATTTGATATGGAATGTAAAAGAATGTTTGCTGCCCTGTCATCTGCTATCGCGACTGGAAGCACCTGAGCTGGGGCATCGAAATAAAGGATAGCAGGCAGTATGTAGAAGTGAAAGGAAAGCGGTGAGTGGATAGTAGAAAGGACAGGGGGAGGGGTATGCTTTCAATGAATCTATTTACATATCTACAGGTAAATATAAACATATATACAGGTCGCACGTGCGTGGAGATCTGGCAGATCACTGTTCAGTCACACGCGCACGACACAAAGCACAAAAGAGCTGGAGTGGGGGCGTCCAGCTGTTCATCGTCCGAGGTAGCACACGCGGAGCGTTCAGGTCACTGCGCGTAACTACCTGGCCGAGAACAGACGGGACGTCAAGCCCGCCTGTTCGAGGAAGCGTTGGAAGGGCCAGGTTCCGGCTCCAAGCGGTCGTGCTGAAAGTTATTAGACAGTTTTAGCTGTGCGTCCACAAAAGCTGTGTATACGCTACAGGCGCACCTTACACGCAGTGCCACCCGTCCTGGCAACGACAGTTTTCTTTTGGAGTGGCTAGCGTAGCGACCGGGAAGCGTAGGTTACAGTGGCGCCATCTAGCGACAGCAAGTCAAAGCTCTTTAACTGTGTCACGGCCACGGTGGAAGAAACAGACTATTCTTCCACCGTGGCGCGTGATCGAGGCGGCCGTGAATGTGTGCTGAAGAATTTTTTTTCCTCTTTTATCAATGGCAGTGGTGGTTGCATTCGAAGGCTTTGTTTATTTTTTGACGTAAATCAATTGAATCAAATGAAAATATAAATCCTAGCGCAAAGTTGGAGAAGTACTTTACCTGAGGTCGATGCTATGATGACAGTGTACGCCGTAGATAGGCTTAACATCAAGAAATTCTTAGATTTATCTGAAAAAAAGACTATTTGTCACATATATCGTTGCGGAGGGGTGAGAATGTTCAAAATAAAAGAGAATACAATCGTTTAGAGCGAGCTATCACGTCGAAAAATGCAGCGGCGATGCAGTATTTGGTCCGAAGCGGGCGTGCAGGGCGCCGCCATGTTGCCAACGTTAACCACGCAAGCCACGCCAGCAACGCAATGCAAAGTCCACTGGCTTGCGTACGTACGTAACACGCAGGGTTCGCACTTGCGTTCTGCGCATGCACACTACGGTCCCCGCAAGCTCCTTGCGTACGCTAAGCCCTTGCGGACGCACAGCTAAAACTGGCTTGGTGTGAGTTCGCTGAACTTTCTGATACGCCATTCAGTCTCCAGCACAGGTGTACGGCGCGTGGTAGCAACTGTGATGTGCAGCTGTCCCCGGTCGAAGGGTTACCAAATTCATGGAACCGCGGACGCACGACGGAGGCTCGGTGGCTGATCTGTTGTTGCCAGCGGCACTGCCACCAGAGTGCTTCCGTCTCCGTCTTGCCTTCCTACCTCAGATATTTTTCCAGCGCGTAGCTTTGTGCAGCGTTCAGTGTTTGAATGCCTGCAGTCATTTTTGGGGCCAGTGGACGTTTTTTTTTTGTGCCTTCTCGTTTCCCTGCGTGTGAGAAATTCGCTCTGCTCATATACAGAGCTTACCCTGAGGACGCAGGTGGACGGTCACTGATCGGTACGCCCTGCGGCGCGAATGGGTCGTTTGAGCTTTGGGTACCCAGAAGACGCGCCTGGTTAAGCTTGAGTTGCCACTGAGCGCTTGACCCCTCCAAGACAGCTTTCCTTTTTTATATATAAAGCACCTTAAGTGATTGTTTCCGAGGCATATATGTGTCCCGTATGCACGTGTGCGGAAAAGGAAACGTAGAGGAAAGAAGAGGTTTGGAATGCAGTGAATTCAGTGCTGTTTTATGTGTGCTCGGCGCTCCAGCAAGCGCTGGATGCCTTAACATCACGACTACCCCCTTTGGGTCTGACCCTCTCGTGTAATAAATCTGTTTCCAGTGCGAATGAAACAAGCAGTGGCTTACGGAAAACAGCACCTTTTAGCTTCACGGTAGATAATTCTCCAATTCCTCATGTAGAAAGTATGCGTGTTCTAGGTCTTCTACTCCATACATCTGGGACTGGGACTCCGTGCCTAAACGCGACCCGTAAATTGGCTCACGCTACTCTCGGTCTGATTCGACGCATAGCTATGGAAGTAAGAGATGATGTTGGGCTAGTCGGTTCATGGTTAGAGCGAAACAAAACTGCGCGAAGAAGACGGGACAAAAGAAAGGCACGAATACACACACACAAAGCGCAGACTTCCAACTGACTTTATTTTGTAAAAGCAGGGTGCTTATAAAGGCAGTCACAGCAAACTAGGAGACAAGCAGAAGCAACGTGCGAACGGCAATGACAAAGTCAACAATACCACGTGTGATTACGAAGCATGAAAAGTTCGAATGTGACCATCTAAGAAATTGATTTCTTGACATGAAAGAGATAAAGAAGGGGCGCTAACGCACTTATCACCCCTTTTAGAAATGAAAAAGGCCTCGATAATTTCTCTTTCGGTTTTAGTTTTGGCTTTCGAAAGGAACTTTGTTTTTTCCAGGTAAGGAGAACAGGTTTTCATGTCGCAGCTCTTACAGTGCAAGGGTAGATTGCTGCCAGTGCCACTGCTAAGGGATTGCCTGTGTTCTAAAGCGCGCTCATTAAAACAACGGCCAGTCTGGCCTATGTAGGAACGACCGCATGACAAAGGTATCTCGTAAACAACTTCGGAAACACATTTTGTAAACTTGTTCCGGTGGTTCTTCTTGCAAGTGGTGGGTTGCTTTCTTGTTCCAGCCAGTAGAGGGCACACTTTTTTCAGCTTGCAAGGAGCCGAAAAAACAACGCGTATCCCATGCCTTTCTGCTACCTTCTTGATGTTATGGGAAAGGCAATGAAAATACGGCATGACAAATGGTGGCTTGGAATCCGAGCATCCTTTATCTTTTTCTTGTGAAGATTTTAGCCTTTGAAGCAGGCTTTCGCAGGTGCCAAGAAGTAGATGACGGGGATAGCCAGCGGAAAGAAGGCGCTCAACTTGACAGTGAAAACTGGATGACATGGTGTGGGTACAGGATTTCTGCAGGGCAGAGAGGCAGGCAGACATGATGATGCCACGTTTGACTAGCTTAGAATGAGCGCTTTTATTGGGTAGTAGACTCTTGTTCGACCTTGGGCTATACGACCAGCAAACGTGGGCATCAGTGAAGTGAAGATTTAAGTCTAAGAACTGTATGCGGTTGTCCCTTGTCAGTTCATGAGTAAAAAGTAAGCCTTGCCCCTCAGAGGAGAAGGCGTTAAGAATGTTAGTGACAGCACTGTCAAGGTCATAGTTAGAAGAATTGTCTAGAATTGTCTAGGCCAGACTGGCCGTTGTTTTAATGAGCGCGCTTTAGAACACAGGCGATCCCTTAGCAGTGGCACTGGCAGCAATCTACCCTTGCACTGTAAGAGCTGCGACATGAAAACCTGTTCTCCTTACCTGGATAAAACAAAGTTCCTTTCGAAAGCCAAAACTAAAACCGAAAGAGAAATTATCGAGGCCTTTTTCATTTCTAAAAGGGGTGATAAGTGTGTTAGCGCCCCTTCTTTATCTCTTTCATGGCAAGAAATCATTTTCTTAGATGGTCACATTCGAACTTTTCATGCGTCGTAATCACACGTGGTATTGTTGACTTTGTCATTGCCGTTCGCACGTTGCTTCTGCTTGTCTCCTAGTTTGCTGTGATTGCCTTTATAAGCACCCTGCTTTTACAAAATAAAGTCAGTTGGAAGTCTGCGCTTTGTGTGTGTGTATTCGTGCCTTTCTTTTGTCCCGTCTTCTTCGCGCAGTTTTGTTTCGCTCTAACCATGAACCGACTAGCCCAACATCATGTCTTACTTCGATACATTTCTTCTACTCTGGGCTCTACCACTCCTCCTATGAACAAGGGACAAGCGGCAACTACCTATGTTAACCTCATCGCACTGTCAACGTGCCAGTCAAGAGTCTTGGGCTACTGCCTGAAGCGCAAGATTGTGCCTCCCGAAATCCGGAGGCTCTTCGGCGCCCCGGGTCCTTCCTGGGGACATGTTCGCCGGATTTGCAAGATTATGAAATCGGAAGCCTGGAGGAGAGTCAGGCATTACTCGGACTGGCTAAAGGTGGTCATCTATGAAGGTTCGGACGAATGGCTTGCGGCCAAGCATCTTCAAGAATATCTGCGACTCTCTGCGCAAACGACTGAGTTTCTTTGGCAGAGGACGCGCCTCTCCCTTCAGGCGCCACGACGTCCATCATCTATGGAGAACACTGTCACTGTCCTGGGAAACGTTATACTCCCGGAGTCTGTCAAGCAAACTCTGCAGAAGAGGCCGAAGTTCTGCTTCGAACCTCCGTCTGGCCGTTCGGAGCTTCTTGCCACGGTGCGACGCTTCGGTTCTCACGCCTCCGATCAGACGAGGGAACGCGTCGTGAGTGACAGCGTGGACTGCCTTCTACGCAATGTAAGTCGCCTTTCTTCTACAAAAGCCCCGATCAAGAAAACAGTCTCATACCTTAAAGAGCACGGACTGTCTATCGTGGAAGCTGACAAGGAGGGGGGCTTCGTCGTCATGCCGCAAGGCATGTTTGAAGAAAAGGCCCGAGAAGGAGTGCTCAAGAATTTCAAACCTGTTGATTTCCGTGCTTCTACCCAGCGGAAACAAGCTGTCAAGCTGCTGAACAAGATGAATCTGGACGCTGTCAAAAACTCAGTGTCAAAAGCAGACAGAGATTTTCTGGAAATTTTCTTCACTGGCAAAACGCACAAGCTTGACTGCCCGCTACGTGCGATTGTGTCCGAGAGAGACAGCTGGCAACGTTCTGTTAGCTCCTTCCTTAAACGCCACCTCGACCAAGTTTTGGGTCGTGATCCGTTCCTCATCCGCAGCTCCAAGGACCTTGTGCTGGCTCTGGAACAGGGAATGCCCTCCGCCTACACAGCTATTTCCGTTGATGTACAAGATCTTTTCTATTCAGTACCGCATGAAGGGTTGTACACTGCTGTGAGGGATTGCATTCAAGAGCATGGTGAATTAGATTTTCGCAATATGGCTGGCATCAGTACCGAGCATTTTTTAGAGCTTTTACAGTTTTACCTGAGTTCCACAGCCACTTTTTACGACGGACGATTTTATGTTCAAAAGTCCGGAATTTGCATTGGGTCTTCGGTTGCTCCAGTGCTGTGTGACATTTTTATGGCTTTTTTAGACAGACGCTTAGAAAAAGAGCTTTTAAACCACCCTGTATCACGTGTGTTTCGTTATGTCGATGACTTTCTAGTGATTCTAGACAATTCTTCTAACTATGACCTTGACAGTGCTGTCACTAACATTCTTAACGCCTTCTCCTCTGAGGGGCAAGGCTTGCTTTTTACTCATGAACTGACAAGGGACAACCGCATACAGTTCTTAGACTTAAATCTGCACTTCACTGATGCCCACGTTTGCTGGTCGTATAGCCCAGGGTCGAACAAGAGTCTACTACCCTATAAAAGCGCTCATTCTAAGTTAGTCAAACGTGGCATCATCATGTCTGCCTGCCTCTCTGCCCTGCAGAAATCCTGTACCCACACCATGTCATCCAGTTTTCACTGTCAAGTTGAGCGCCTTCTTTCCGCTGGCTATCCCCGTCATCTACTTCTTGGCACCTGCGAAAGCCTGCTTCAAAGGCTAAAATCTTCACAAGAAAAAGATAAAGGATGCTCGGATTCCAAGCCACCATTTGTCATGCCGTATTTTCATTGCCTTTCCCATAACATCAAGAAGGTAGCAGAAAGGCATGGGATACGCGTTGTTTTTTCGGCTCCTTGCAAGCTGAAAAAAGTGTGCCCTCTACTGGCTGGAACAAGAAAGCAACCCACCACTTGCAAGAAGAACCACCGGAACAAGTTTACAAAATGTGTTTCCGAAGTTGTTTACGAGATACCTTTTCATGCGGTCGTTCCTACATAGGCCAGACTGGCCGTTGTTTTAATGAGCGCGCTTTAGAACACAGGCGATCCCTTAGCAGTGGCACTGGCAGCAATCTACCCTTGCACTGTAAGAGCTGCGACATGAAAACCTGTTCTCCTTACCTGGAAAAAACAAAGTTCCTTTCGAAAGCCAAAACTAAAACCGAAAGAGAAATTATCGAGGCCTTTTTCATTTCTAAAAGGGGTGATAAGTGTGTTAGCGCCCCTTCTTTATCTCTTTCATGTCAAGAAATCAATTTCTTAGATGGTCACATTCGAACTTTTCATGCGTCGTAATCACACGTGGTATTGTTGACTTTGTCATTGCCGTTCGCACGTTGCTTCTGCTTGTCTCCTAGTTTGCTGTGACTGCCTTTATAAGCACCCTGCTTTTACAAAATAAAGTCAGTTGGAAGTCTGCGCTTTGTGTGTGTGTATTCGTGCCTTTCTTTTGTCCCGTCTTCTTCGCGCAGTTTTGTTTCGCTCTAGCTATGCGCTCTGGCGGAGCGCGTTTTGATACTGCCCGTCAGCTCGTGCGCTCCATCCTTCAGCCGCGGATAGTATACCAGGCGCAATTTCATCGCCTCACCCGCCGACAGTGGAACTCCCTTGAATCAATCAATCGGGAGGCTATGCGCGCCATAACTTATCTTCCTCGTATCACAGCCATACCCATTCTGCAAGAGTACGCTCAACTTAATACATTGAGTGAACTTATCGACCAGCGTGAGGCAAACAGAGCACGCAAGATGTCGCTTCAGCTTCATGTTTACAGACTCTTCCTCCATGGTCATACTGTCAGCTCACAGACAATCGCCCCTCTGCTTCGACGCCGATATCAGCCGCCCATCTTCCTTCAGGGTGCATAATATACACCGATGCATCACACACAGCAGTGCAGGGAGTTACTGCTGTTTACAGTCCCTCCCATCCTCATCTCAACTCCCGCGCTACATATAGCACGGATACTTGCTTCCCCCTTGCCTTGGAGCTTCAGGCGATACACAATGCCATTTCTTCCCTTCCACTCGTACCTACTTTCAATATTGTACACATTTACACCGACTCCCTTGCCGACCTTAAGCAGCTTAAGGCTGTCCGGCGCACATTCCAAGTTACACAATCCATTCACCAACTTTGCACAAAATACCCCTGCCCTGTGCGTATACATTGGATTCGCGGGCATTCCCAGGATCCGGATAATATTCATGTGTATGCAATGGCACACCTAGACACATCCGATATCCCGCCACCTTCCCCTCTTCTCTCAGATCCGTTCCCGTCCCCTGTTTCCGAGAAACAGTCTTTCTGTCAGCGAACACGCGCTCTAATTCCTCCGTGTTCGTACCCTCTCCCCCGGAGTCTCACTCGGGAGGAGGGGGTATCTGTGCGCCGGATTCGGGCAGGAGCGGCTCTGACTCCTTCTGTGCGTCATCGGTGGCGTGACAAACGTTACGAAGTGACAGACAAGTGTCCCCATTGTGGTGCTGCGCCCGACCAGTGCGATGAAAAACACTTGCTGTGGATTTGCCCGGCTACACCTTCCGTGAGACGACGTTTCCTATGAAAGGTGGGCCTGAGATGGGACGTTGCAGACGACTATAGCAAGTGGACTCGAGATAATCGCTTTATCGCGAACTTTTGCCGCTTTTTAAGCGAGGCTTGTTTGCACTCCTTTTTATAACTTTCTTTACTTTTTCATTATGCCTAATGGCAAACAGCTCGAATTAAAAAAAAATTATATGGTTAGCCGATATCCTTTCCCCGGTCTTTGATTAGCTGACGGAAACTTTATTTTCCTTTCCCTGACCATTGACTGGTGATAAGTGCCGCCTGATTTATAATTGGTGGCTCTCCCCGCCAAAGACAGAGACAGAGGGCTTAAATCTAAGCGCCCTGGGTTAAGCCGGAGCTGACTTCGTCTAATCAACGGTTCAGTCATGCTGTAAATAATTTCCTCGTTGCTCGTTTCTTGTTGTTTATTTATGTGTAAATAAACCTTCTTAACGTTAACCTTAACCTTAAACTTAACCTTCTTCTCCTGCCGTCGAGTAATGTGAATATTTGCGAATCCGGACCATCATTCAATCAAAAAACCCGGTTTCATCATCAAGTGTTTCCTCACGTCGCCACATGAAGTGGAAACTCGAAACTCTTGGGCTTTTGGTTTCTGATCAGATTATGAATATACTCGTATAGGCATGATTCAGAATACAGCTAGCGAAACGCAGTATGTTATCCTGATGGCAGAGTTGCACAGAATAAAAGATTACTTATTAGTGGTTCCGTTACGCTTTTTTTTATGCAGTTCTATCTGTTTCGTATTACTGTTGCAGAGCTTTATACATACTGAGGCAAATGTTTGTACATGCTGAATGAAATCTACTTACCGGCTCTTCCATGCAGTCTGAAGTGAGGTTCCCCACATCATGGTCATCGCAGGTGACCTCATTTTGGCTCAGATCTTCCAACTGTACTCTTGTGGATGGTCACTGCTGAAGTTGAGTAATGAGGTGCCCTGGCTTAACGGTTGAGTCTGCGGCCATGCTATGGAGGATAGCTGCCGAGCAGTGGGAATAATATGCTAGGCTCACTAACAACGCAGACAAACAGTGCATTAACAGGTTGAGATTTATAGGAAGCAAGCAATACATTACGTCCAGGATTGTGAAGCATTTCTCCTGTTGAGGAAGCATTGATGTCCAGAGACGCATTCCGCACGCTGCTTTCTTACAAGTCTCTCCTGAACAAAACGTGAGAGTGGCCATGTTAGCTTTCTTTGGAGTATAGAACTGACTTGTTCAAGGGGTGCTATTAACATGATTTTTGTTCACTGTGCACCTTTATTGAAATTCATTTGCAGCTTGTGACGACTGCTCCACTTATATTGTGTGTATGATGTAGACACGAGCACACAACTGCCTAAAAATTACAACCGCATTGCTATGAGCGTGGTGCATGCTGTATAGGTAGGGAAATAATTGTATTGTGTGTATGCGTCATTTTTTTGTGAACTGTCACTGAATAGATTACCCAGAAATGGTAGTTGCCATTAAGGCTTTACTTACGTAGCTTTGAGAAACTTGTCTCAACTCTCAACTTCACCTTTCATCCTAATCACATTTGCTGGACCTACCAGCCTCGTAGTAACAAGCATGTATTACCTTGTCATTCTGCACACTCCAAACTCGTAAAAAGAGCCATCGTCAACATGTGTTTTCAGAACTCCCTGAGAAAATCTTGTACGCACAGGATGGATGAAAGTTTTAAGGAGCAGACTAAAAGGCTGACTGATGCTGGGTACCCCACCGATGTCCAGGTGTCTGTTGCCGAGAAGCTTTTAAGAAAACTGAATGAAGATAAATGTCAACAGGCCCCGATGCACGGTGAAAGGAAGCGCTTTATTGTATTGCCATATCTGCACAAGATTTCTCATAATCTTAAAAGGATTGGACAGCGGGCAAACGCAACTGTCGTATTTTCGGCGCCAAAAAAACTTGCCTCGTTGTGCAAGATTGGGAAAAGCAACAGCAACAGAACACGGGGATGCACAACTCGTCATCAGAAGCCGTACGTGCCATGCATTGAAGGTGTCGTGTATAAAATACCGTTATCATGCGGGGGCCATTACATCGGCCAGACGGGGAGATGCCTCAATCAACGATTAATGGAACATGCACGCGACGTCAAGAACGGCAAAGAGAAATCACTTGTTGATCACATTCATTTATGCGAATCAAAAGCATGCAAACCATTTTTTGAGAAAACTGCTGTCCTTGCAAAAAGTAGGGACATGCTTACGCGGTTAATAATTGAAGCAGAGAAGATAAATTCTTCGAGAGAGACATGTATAAGCACTCCTTCTATCTTTTTATCGGATAAGGAGCTATCATTTCTCAGACAACGTTAATGATAGCACAGGTGATGACGTGGTTTTGGTGTTAAATATGTTGCATGTGTGTAATAAAAATTTTGTTGGAAGTTAGCGCTCGTGTTGTTCGTGTCTTCTTCGTGTGTCCTGTCTTAATCTGCGCTATTATATCGCTATCACCAGAATTTGAGAGGAGAAACCTGCGAGCTTGTTTTTGGCCGGCGTCATCTGCGGACGAGGCTGATCTAGTGACATCTGATCATGTGGCTCCCTAATGTAACACCCCCTGAAAAGGGGGCTTATAAGGAATAAAACTGAACTTAACTGAATGTGGTGCTTAACGTAGCGGCCATGGAATGTATTACGCCTTTTCTATTCTTCTCTTCTTATTGCTTACAGCCACATAAGTAATGTTTACAAACTTACATCAGATTCAGAAGACTGCAATGTGCTTCTGTGCTCTCAAATCCTCCTGCTCACTCTATCATGCATCTCCCGCACATATGCAAAATTCAGTGAAACAATGGCTTTGAACAACAGGCCCAGCACAGATGTGCAAGAATGGTCTTCTGCATGCCTTTCAGCTTGAATATAGAAGATTGCATGGTTTCTTCCCAAAAGCAACCAACTATTGTCAGGAAAACAAATTGAAGAGATTTAACACATGCCATAAACCTTGAAAAACAGATGCGTTCCATGTCCGAAAGTAATGCTTTGGCCGTTCTTTGTGCTGAGTCTTGTTGCTTTCTTTTGGTGTGGGTTTTTTCAGCGACCATGCGATAAGACCCTTGGCGCAAAATGTGGCAGTTTAAAAGATGCCCACATGCACGAGTTCTTAATCTGCTCTGCTACATCCCATCTAAATTCTATGAGCAAACAAAACCTGACAGAGAGTCCAATTTTATTCCCTGCTTAACTAAATTATCCTTACGGCAGCCCTTCATGCTCGAACACAGTCCATATCTGAAGGGCTCAATGCAACTCAGTAGCAGAAAAGATTTAAGAAAGCACATATGCATGCAGCAAACTCAAATATGTCCATACCTTAGCAGATGGTATGACACTGTCATCGGTTTTTTTCTATCATTTTCTGCAGCCGTTTCACCATCTTGGCAGGTGCTATAAGCACAGAGAACAGAAAAATAATGAGTATTTAGGTTCACTGTCAGCCTCGGACTATGGAACATACAAATAAATTCCTAACTTTGGCATCAATAATACAATAAATGAAAGGAACCTCACCCACCAAAAGTTGATGCTATTAAGGACTATAAACAGAGCGAAAGGGGTCAAAAGCCGTCAGAAGTCAACTGCCATTAAGTTTTTCACATTGTAAAGGAGTACATCTAGGAATGACTGAAAAGAGCTTTTAGAAGCTTTCCACATCAGAGAAAAAGGCGGAAATTGCATTAGCGATACCTCGGTCACCTTATAAGATAGGGAAAGGAATTTTATCCGTAGCTTTCGCTGACCTATGCAGGCCTGACTTGATATCCCATTCCCCGTTGTCCTTTTTTTTCCCTCTCCCTATTCTGTTTTGCACGTGTGTATGCTGCATATATATTCTGTTGCGAAAGCAATAAATCTAGTTGATAGTTTGCGCTCTTTCTGTCTTCTGCCTCTTCCTGTGTACGTTTGTTCGTGTGCGCAACGCTATCCCAAGAAAACTGAAAAGAGAGTTGTGGTGTTGCGGCCACGCACAGTTGCCAACAGAAACCACAGGGGGTACGCGAGGGGGTACGTGTTGAAGCATTGAGCGACAAAATTGCAGACTGCATGCATCTACAGCACTGTAGAGCAACACCCACAAACAGGGACTGCCTTTTGTTTTGCGGCGTTTATTTTCGTCTTTCTGACAGAAATAGCGCTTCCACAGCAGCTTTGCCAGGAACATTTTAAGGCCAGAACAGCCACAAGAAATTCAGGCCAAATCATACGAGGACACTATCGGAACACCAGGCGAAAAATTCCAGATCGCCATGTCACATAATGCTTGTTTGCCCTACTTCGGAAACGCACACAGATTTTTCTCTCCGGCATGCGCATTTGTGCCGATGACTGCTACACAGCATTTCGGCCCAGTAATTGCGCTTGCAGTTTCCAGCTGTTTACTTACCACTGAACCAAAGTTAGGACCCTGTCAAGCCGCATTTCAGCCTCTAGCCATTCTCTCCCCAATGTCCAAAATCTGTCCACACCAATTAGGCATGACTGACCTAGGTCATATCCAGTAAGCTGCCTAACTTTGTGACATGGCACCAAGTGCCCAAGTTATCTGCCACATAGCTTTTTAAACACTTGCAACAAAAATAGGCCGCCGCGGTGGCTCAGTGGCTATGGTTCTCGGCTGCTGTCCCGAAAGACGCGGGTTCGATCCCGGCCGCGGCGGTTGAATTTCTTTGGAGGAGAAATTCGAGGCCCGTGTACTGTGCGATGTTAGTGCACGTTAAAGAAACCCAAGGTGGTCGAAATTTCCGGAGCCCTCCACTACGGCGTCTCTCATAGCCTTAGTCGCTTTGGGACGTTAAGCCCCATAAACCAAACCAAACCAACAATAATAATAGTCACCTTACATGCTTGGAACTTTGTCGCTACTATGACACATACCCAGAACACATATTCGAAACATACCCGAAGTGAATTCTCACTGCGGTTGGCATTTTATGGTACAAGTAGAGATTCCAAATTTCTCAGCTGGTCACGAACTGAACACTAATTTAATTATCACTGACTTCAGATATACTGCATATAGCTTACAGTGAAAATCGAATCAGTCTGTTCACAGCACCTGAAACATGAACTAAGACAGGCTAATCATTTCTTTCAGCGTCATACAGACGGATCTTGGTCCAAGCATTATGTCCAAGATAAAAAGCAAGTGCAGTGGCACTGCTGTCATAAGTTCAAATGGAGATATGCAGAGAACCACACTATAGTAATGGGACATTAACCGGATTGCTGTTGTGAATCATTGCTGCATTTCTACAAAAGCTAAATGCCCAATTTATGCAGAAAATGTAGCAACGATTATGTACTCTTACCTAGCTTTATACTAAATAGTACTGTACCCTATCCTTTTTTCTTGTTTTGTTTATTTATAAACATACCATCAATCCTGATCAGGAACATGATAGTAGAAAACAATCAAATTCATATGCACACTTTGAAATCTGAACAATGAAAATTTCAACGTCCAAGCATTGGCTATGATGACGAAGTTAGGTCTAGGTCACGTGAGGGATGAAAAACTAATAATCGCTGCTTCTTAATTGCTGTGAACTGCTATTCATGATAGAGGCCAACTTCAGCATTATAGTGAATCACAGTTTTTCATAACTCAAGTGACCTAGACTTTGATGTCATAGCCATAGCTTGGCTATTGAAACCAAAACCAAATCAGGGAGAAAAAAATTATATTATAAATTACTTAGTGGTTGGTGGCAAACAGCATGAGGTGATTCGTGTATAGTATAACGCCTAACGAGTCATTACAAAGAATACAACACGCAACCAAAAATTAGGTTCTGCACTACTAAACAAAATAAAACCATAGAGTACTGAATGCTGCCATCTGCAGCTGTTTCACTGCAACCACTCATTCCTATAAACCTAAGGGCCATCCTGCATATAGTACGTGAGCCACGGCTTATGCAGCGATTCTAAAAGAGGGCAAATTTTTCAGTGCTTTTTTTTCCTTTGAAATGACCACAAGACGTTAGTAACATTGGTCGCAATGTTAAATTCCTCTATGCCCAGAAAACAATTTATAACTGAATTTTTGCTTCCATGCAGCTACAGTAACCAAATGGTGGCAGCAACATCAAAGCAGGTATAAGATCACATGAGGTACACAAGAACTGCTGATTTGCAACATAAATGCTGCCTTGTCACTTACCCTTGCCAGCTCCACAAGACAAAATGACAGCAAGTATACAAACAGATATTATACTGCAGCGCTTGTATAGCTCATGTAATGTGATATCTACTTGTAACGAAGTCTACGGTTGAACATTACTTTGGTCTTCTGCATGTTAATTCTTAGCCCCACTGTTCTGCTCTGCCTGTCTAGCTGATTGATCATGCTTTGCAGTTCTTGTCCTGAGTGGCTTAGCAAGGCAATGTCATCAGCGAATCGCAAATTACTCAGGTATTCTCCATTAACTCTTATCCCCAACTCTTCCAATTCCAGTCCCCGGAATACCTCCTGTAAGCAGGCAGTGAAGAGCATTGGCGAGATCGTGTCTCCCTGCCTGACACCTTTCCGTATTGGAATTTTATTGCTGACTTTATGGAGAACTATAGTAGCTGTACAATCGTTATAAATATCTTCCAATATTTTCACATAGCACTCTTCCACACCCTGATTTCGCAATGCCTGCATGACAGCTGAGGTTTCCACTGAGTCGAATGCTTTCTCGTAATCAATGAAGGCTATATATAGGGGTTGGTTATATTCTGCGCATTTCTCTATTACCTGATTGATAGTGTGCCTTTAATATAGCACCTTTTATTTATTTTATTTATTTATTTAGTAAGGAACCCACAGCGCCGTGGCATTACAGTGGGGGGGGGGCAATGTACAACAAAGAAGCACACATGACACCTCCGCTCGCAGGCAGAGTTGCAAGCATAAAACTTTCACCATGTACATCTCACTTCAAAAGAACACATCACAATCACATCACATCATTAAAGAACGAAAGAACGCATCATTTGATGTCACACTCACAACATCGCTCGGTAGTCTGTTCCATTCTCTAATGGTTTTCGGAAAGAAAGACATTTTAAACAATTCAGTTTTTGCCGCGAATTCGCGGACTTTGAAAACATGGTCAACACGGTTGGATCTATAAAAAGGCTCCTGCACATACCTTTCGCGTTCAACCCGAACAGTTGAATAATAAACAGCATGAAACAGCTTCAGACGCAACTTCTTTCGGCGCGTGTCAAGCAATTCTCAGTTGAGTGCATCCTTCGTACGCGATGCACTGTAACGAGCCCCACGTGTGCCAGACACGAAACGAGAGGCAATGTTCTGCACCCTCTCCAACTTATCTTTATCTCTAGCAGTAGGCGGGTCCCAGACAGTGCACGCGTAGTCCAGAACCGACCTGACATAAGTCTTGAATAAAATGTCACGACATGACAGTGGAAAAGTACTTGCATTTCGGCGAAGAAATCCCAAGTTTCTGCATGCTTTAGCAGAGATATAATCGACGTGACGGCGCCAGCTCAAATCAGGAGTAAAATAAACGCCTAGATATTTAAATTCGAATACCTGTTCTAACATTGTGTTCCTAATAACATATGAATACACATCAGGGTTTTTCTTTCTTGTAAACTTCATAAGGACAGTCTTGGACAAATTCAAATTCATATTCCATTTAACGCACCACTCTGAGATTCTGTTCAAATCTTCTTGGAACATTTCCGCATCTCGATCACTAGTGACAACACTATAAAGAACGCAGTCATCCGCAAATAACCGCATTTGAGATACTATTCCGTCACCAATGTCATTCACGTAGAGCAGGAACAATAGTGGTCCTAACACGGAGCCCTGGGGAACACCAGACACAACCTGCACTCTTTGAGACTCGGCGCCATTCATAACCACAAACTGCTGCCGTAAACATAGGTAATCTTTTACCCATGATATCACTTGAGGGCTAATATTGTAAAAAGACATTTTTTGAATTAGTAAAGAATGCGTCACGGTATCAAAGGCCTTTTTAAAGTCCAAAAACACGCAGTCCACGCTAAGTCGCCTGTCCAGTGCCTCAGCCAAATCGTGCGCAAATTCAGTCAGCTGCGTAGTACACGATAGGCCCCTTCGAAAACCTTTAATATAGTGCATTTAATATAGCATGCAATAAACCCCTTCATCTCTGACATTTCATAAACATATGATGCGTGCTCACCAGTAGTCATAGCTATCACACGAGCAAACCAAGCTGATCCTGCTGCATATTGTCAAGAGACAAGGCACTTAATGACTCACAGAGCAGCTTGTTAGCTGTGCACACGTTGCTTGTACTGATGTGAATGAAAGGAACCCTGACATGCGCTTTGGTCACATTAGAGAACCACCTACTTCTGCAGTTTGCGACATGCATCATTTGGTATGGCTATGTGCACGACGATTAGTTTTCGCAAGCATAGTAGTAGCAAAGGAAAGAAAACACCTGGAAACATAACTTTACAGGGGATCAGTGCTCCCAAACAGAGCCACTGCACACAGTACCACTGTTCCCGCGTGCTGCACATAAAACATGCAGGTTTAAACCACATACTCCAGCTGTGCCATGCAATTCATAACAGGTAAATCCACAATTTCAATAAATGACACCATGACAATGGCAGGACAAGGAAAGGTTCGCCATGTAGCCCGATTGTCTATGTTGATATGAAGATTACAGGAGTTTAAGCAGAATCCCTACGCAGTGAAAATCAAAGGTCTAAGACTCAGAAACGGCATGCTGAGGTCAAAGCTGTAGGGGGCAGTGATCCAGCCATGTATCGAATTTGCTAACGCCATAGCTGAATGGAGAAATCAACATCTAGCGAACAATGTTCCAACAATGAGATGTCAGTGCATGCTAAAGAACCCCAAATGGTCGAAAATTCCGGAGCACTTTACCACGGCATCTCTCACAGCCTGAGTCGCCTTGAGATGTTAAACCCTCATAAGCAAGAAAGCTAAGAGGAACTAACACTAACAAATTAGCACTACAATAATTTTAAAAGCAATTTCAACCAGCCTGAAGAGGTTAAAAGGAATGAAAAGGATCTCTGTGGCTCCCTTCATCAGGCGGGCCTCATCTCTGAATTGCTTTTCTGCCTAACCTTCTCGCACTGATCTGATAAGATGAGAGTTGTAGCTCTCGTGAAAGGGTTGTAAACCAGGAAGCAGCGATTACATCGGAGTTTTTCAATGTTTCAGCTGAGATAAAACCACTCTTTGATGTCACAGCCATCGTCCTGCAGTTGAAATCGAAACAGCACAACAGAAAAATATGATTATAGGTTATTTAGCAGTCATACATGAATACCACATGGTGATTCACGCGCAGTATTGTATTCTGCATCATTGTGGAGAAGAAAACATGCCACCAAAATTAGGTGTCTATACTCCTTTAATCCCGTAAACTTCCTAGCCTCAACAGCCCACCCAGCCCCACAACGCCCCACTGCTATGCTTGCCTTCTCTTGGAATACAATCCATTACCCAGCTATCTTGCCTCAGCATCGCATGCCCTGCCCATGCCCATTCTCTCTTAACTCAGACTAGGACGTCATTAACTCGCCTTTGTAACCTGACCTGCTCTTACAGTCTCTTAAAAGAGTAGGTACCAAATATTTGCATGCTGAAGAATAGGGCTGAAGAAAATTATAATTCAAGATGTGACATTCCCCTATGGAAGCTAAATAATTTATAATTGAGTATTTTTCCCATGCCATTTCAGTTTTAATCGCCAAATGACCGCAATGACGTCACATACAAGTTCAGGTCATGCGAGTCATGAACTGAGATACAATTGCTGCTTTTCATTTTTTTAGACTCCAACTCTTCAGCAGGCTTGCATAAAAGGTGGTGTGAATTAAAATATACAAAGCAGTGGACACACTGCAGATTGCATGCTCACGCAAACTCATAGTCTGAAACGTCACAGCCGTCATTCGGCAGTTCAAACCAAAACAGTGTGAAAGAAAAAACAATTACCAATTATTTACCACTTATTCCCACAATTTTTCTGATGAACTGCACATCATCAAGAGCACACAACTAAAATTTGGTGCTTCAACTCCTCAAATCAAGTTCAACCCATTCTGCTAACCTCTATGGTTCTGCCCGAGAGGCGAGTACTTGTTTGTTTGTTTAATGCAGTTGTCTAACAACAGCACACTGCACATTGTTGACACAAACAGCAAAGAACCTGTGAGGATGGCCACTGCAATCTTGGAAAAATAGGCTTTTTGGATCATGGTGCTCCTTAAAACAAGCAGTGTCACAATAGCCAAATGAATATCTGTATAACTTGAGAGGCATCCCCACCTGCATTCTTGGCCCATCAACAAGTACAGTTCCGGCTAATCATACAGAAGCAGGCTTTAGGGTACCAGCACCATTGCAGCAGTGTATGCTAGCTATGTGTACTGAACAGCCATACCAAGTGAACTGGGCACCCTTTAAGTAGTTTCTTCACTGAAGTCAAACTAAATTTTCTGGGCATTTGGTCGAGACTGGGTACTGCACCAAATACCCTTGCAAGCATAAAAAGTAAGCCACACAGTAAAAATTCACAGAAAAGAGATAGTACTTTTTGATGACGTGGAAAGCTAGCATTCAGTAATCATGCAACAGAAATTATGCAACACTGCACAATAAACACAACTACATCTGCACTGAAGAAGTTCATGGAATGCAATATTAAGAGACCTAATTTCCCTACTGCATCTGTGCACAATCCTGGCGAACGCAGCACTAAACCTGAAGCAATGTGCCCTTGCTAAAAAAAGGAAGAAAAAAAAACAGAACATATTTGGCACTATCACTCCACAAACTGATGATGCCAGGTGTACATGGAGGTCACCAGTGGTATCACGGACTGGCAGTATAACGTACACATTATTTTGATCCCACAGACAAAGGAGGCCATTATCGAGAAATAAAAATGAATATTCAAGGTTTAATAATAATGTGCATTAGCTGCTGTCAACAAAACCAGAATGAATGAAAGTGGGCTGTTTGTACGAACGCCAATGACAACGTGTACTGAGGTGACACCTATGCGCACGTTCAAAGCTCTTGTCCCAGAAGACGAGCTGCTGCCAGGGTCAAATCAAGCAGCAGAGACAATTCGAGCCCTTTTTTTTCAGATAGTTTGGTTTGCCTGTCAAAAACAATGCCAGGCACTGCAATGTTACATGACACACGGAAAGGTCACCATAACAAAACCTACGTGTACTACAGAACTGAACATGCTAGCCTAGAGCGCTCCAGCAGTGTTCTGCGGAACAAATAATGCGAAATCGTTCCGCAGCGCTTTGTTGTGGTCACTGTCATGCTTTTATCATACAGAGTGTCGCAACGCTAAGCGCGCACTATGCGAAAGCTGCTTGTTAAGGGGGTCGCCGTGCTCTTTCCTCGTTGGTGTTGCATATAACCCTCCTCGAAGCGCCCCCCGTCGTTCTCCGCTCTAAGAGTGTGTGCGTCGTATTTTCCCGTTTTCGATTGTTTACCGGATATTTCTGTAGCACTGATCTGTGCACCTTATTTGAATTATTCGTAGCGGCGACTTGGGTTTTCCCGCGTCGAACTTACACTGATACCGCGAAAACGTTACCACGTTCAGGAATTGCCGGATAAGTGTTGTATTTGGCATTCGAGGGAAAATGCAAGAAATTAATTTATGCTTTGAGCAAATGTAGCGGGAACGAAACAAACTAGATGCAGCATCACAATTCTCTCTTTAGACTTGGATGCATTCCTTCTACGACTGTGGCAAGCAGCAGTTCAACTGCGCACAAATTTATTTCCCTGTGGTGCAAAGTAAGAAGTGCAAATATAAGAAAACCCAAGTCGCCGTTATGAATAATTGAAAGAAGGTGCACAGATCAGTCCAACAGAAACATCCAGTAAACAATCGAAAACGGGAAAATAGGACGAACACGCTCTTAGAGCGGAGGAGGACGGGCGCGCTGCGAGGAGGGTAAAGAGCCGCCGTGCTGTAGACGGCGCGGATTTGTAATTAATTCTGATGAAATGTGGAAAGCACATCGTCCAAACTTGGTATTAAAAAAAGCAAGACTGTCGTATGCTATCTCGGTGCCCAATTCGAGCGCGAATAAGCGAGCGGCTTAACAGAGGGAAGCATTTTACAATGAGCGTTCAGCGTTCCAACAGCCTATATGTGACGGCGCTAGAGCGCAACAAGCTTGAAAATCGCTACATGCATTCGCCTGTCACAGGTCGAACGGTCTAGACAAGCCTGCTCACGACTGAACGCACGCATACATGCGCTCAGCTGTCATGCACAATTACGCAAAGGAAATACTTACCCATGAGAATCAGCTCTGCCGGCTCTGCTTGTTCGCCTTCTCTCCGAAACACGTTGATAACCGTATTTTTCAATTCTCTAAACGCCAATTCGTCAGTTAAAAGTCTCAGCCCAATGGCCGGATTTGCTATACAGCGCTATAAACATCCCATTTCGACTCCGCACACCACTTGACCAGAACATGCGTCATTTCTAACACGAGGTCGAACGAGGACGAGACTGCTGCTGTTCCGTACATGGCAAGAGCCGAGCGACGAATGCTGCTCGCAAAATCGGGGGTCGCACTTAAGTAGCAGTCGGCACATGGCAATATTCCACGGGACAATTATGAGGCCACAGTAGTACGATGCACACAACAGCGATGCAATAACTGCATATGACTAGTATAAGGATATGGATTTGGCTAGAAACCTTGGTTCAAAGCCGCTTGTAGATGCGAAAATACCGCTAGTTGAAGCGCATTAGAGGCTTTATTATTCGCGTTTTTACTTTCAACTTATTAAAACTATTATTAGTACTGAATTCTAAACTAATGCTAAATTAAGCGTGAAGTAATTCATAAATTTATAAGGTATGGCCAAGTTACCAGCAGAAGTGGCTTGCGACTGGCCGTATGACCGGCTTCCAGCGTGGCTAGGAATGTCTCATCCTTTCTTGCCGGCAGTTTTTTTTCCTCCATACTTGCCGGGCATGGTTGCCGGGCTTGGCGGCCTGCCCTTTCTTGCCCTCCCATCTGTCTTCTCACTTCTCGCTAAGGACGAAGGAACACTCTTCCCCTCCATGCCTTCTCCCAGTACAAGTCGGTTCCGCCCAGTACTTTGGTACTGTCGTGTTCTTCTTGGAAAGACTCTGGACTGCTGAGAGAGCTTACCGAAGCGTTATTACAATGATTAAATACTACGAATGTCACAAGCGTATAATGCATACCGTATGTACTCGTGCAGGGGCCGCCTTTTTTTTCCGTGACTCTGACGAGGTGGAGCTCTTACGCAGGACCGCCATTTTTTCCGTTAAATTTATGGCGGCACGCATTTTGAGTGACAAATTAGCGCAGCCCTGGCGAATTCTTCAAATTCATAATTCATTTATTTATTTACATTTCTGCAGCGCCATGAACGCATAATTGCAGGGGGGAATACATACATAGACAATCGATCGTGCTACAGGTGCCAACCTTTTCTACAGGATGGGAAAGAATCGATGGCAAATGATGAAAAAGAGCGCCAACAGCGCATTCACATCACTCAAATGCTTAGGAAAGGACAAGGAGAGGAAAAGCAGAAAAACAGTAGCTGAGCATGCGTGCACATCAAAATTCCGACAACAGTGCTCGGAACTTTTCCTCGGACTGGCATTCGGACTGGCATTAACAATACAATGAGGCAGCTTATTCCATTCATGGCGTGCGCAAAGAAGGACAGTTTGAACACACTAGTACGGCATTTTATCTCACGTATTTTCTAATCGTGGTCGCACCTTCTGGATGCAAAATGAGGCGGCAGCAAATCAGTTTCGGGGTTGATAGAAGAATTCTTGAAATAAATGTGGTTAAAGAATTCTGACTTGATTCGTAAACGGCGTTCAGTCTCAGTTCAGCTCCTGCTTGATACTGTTACTTCGATAATTAAAACAATATTGGTTGGTGACAAACCGCGCCGCACGATTCTGAACGCGTTCCAGCATATCACAGTAGCTTCCGACGCGAGGGCCCCAGACTGCGCAGGCATGATCCATAATTCGTCATATGTTAGTGAAGTATACAAGTTGTTTAAGCTTCCGAGGAGCATAAAAATTTAGCATTATTGATGCCTTTGCCGATATATATTCAATTTGCTTTCTCTATTTCAGGTCAGCCGGAAAATAAACCCCGAGATATTTAAAATATGTTATTTCAGATAAAAGCTGGTTGTTTAAAACATAGTCAGACAAAACAGGAGTACGCCTGCGCGTAAAAGAAATATAGTAACATTTCAGCATTCAGAACCATGTCCCATTTCTCGCACCACCGCTGAATGCGGTCAAAAGTCTGCTGCAGATTATTTGTGTCACATTAGGCTTTAATTCAACGATATAGGACACAGTCATCTGCATACAGCCGCACCTGACAGGTAACATTTCCCACGATATCAATGACATAAATTAAAAACAGTAGAGGCCCCAGTACCGATCCCTGCGGAACACCAGAGGTGACAGAAGCAGTATGTGAAAGCCGGCCGTTGCATACGGCATGCTCCCGACGATCGGAGCAAGTTAAACGCCATGAGTCCGCCACGGTACCTAGTTGTTATAGCGCTCGACTGCTGACCCGAAAGGCGCGGGTTCGATCCCGGTCGTAGCGGTTGAATTTGGATGGAGACGTGTGTCCGTGTACTGTGCGATGTCAGTGCACGTTAAGGAACCCCAGGTGGTCGAATTTTCTGGAGCCCTTCTCAACGGCGTCTCTCATAGCCTGAGTTGCTTTGGGACGTTAAACCCCATAAACCAACAAAACCAAACGCCCGGAGTAAAACAGGTTGCTAATGAGTTCTCGATCAATACAGTCATTTACTGGCAAACGATACGTGATCATAATTTGTTAAGGTCCTCTTAAGATACGGCGTTTTTGACGGCTTGGCAGACGCTTTGGAGCGGAGCTCCACGCGTGCAATCCGCGGCTGTCGGTGTGAGGTTGCCTTCCTGCAGTGCTGATTTACCGAGTTATCTCCCGCGTGCATGAAGTTACCTGTGTGCTGTCTGCATTACGTGTGCATTAAGTGGCAGCCTGCTTAAGGTCGCCGAGACCGAATGATCGCATCAATGGTCAGGATGCCGCGTAAAACAAAATTCGGCCAGTATCTATGGGACTCGTCAGTCGAAGTGCCCCGCCGTTCCAAACACCGGTTTAGACTGCAAGGTTCACTTCCTGAGCCTCCGGGGTCCCCAGCCGACACTGATTCGAGCGGTGAATTCTCCTGTGAAAGCACCAGGGAGCGAGATGTGGAGAATGTAATTCCGTCTACTCGTCATGCCGATGCTGGAAACGAGGATCGCGACGAACTCCTTGGCGACGAGCTCAGCCCCCGCATCTGTGAGCAACAGCAGAATGTGACTGGGGACTGGTCAGATGAAAGTGTTGACTTCGAATCTGATTCTGATTCTGCTTCCTACTGTTCTCAAGGCGACCAGCCCTCTCGTGACAACCAGACAAACGAACTGGTAAGATTTTTTTTTCTTTTTAAATTAAGTTCATGGCAGCTGCTTTCGCACTGGATAACAATCGCCCATAACAGTACAGACAGTGCATGAACTTGTGTCGAGTATGTGCTTTCTCTGCATATGCAGCATTGCAGTAGCCTCGTGCCTTACCTAGCGAATCTGATGCACCCGCGAAAATTCTCTCTGCAAGCGTAACCCAGTCAAGCGCGCAAGTGCACTAAGGGGAGCGTGCTTCGGAATCTGGAGTGACACATTTGGTGTTTTTAATCTACGCGATGCTGAACGGGAAAAGCAAAGTGCACTCGTATTTAAAAAAAGTTGCGACAGATAATGAGCGGAAATTTTGAAGAGGGCGATGGATAAGAAAAGGAATTTTTTTTAATTTATTTGTTTTTTGCGTGGCAGCGAAATAAACGTGCTTAAACAGTTTTCAACTATGCAGAAAAATACAATAGAGAAAAGACAACACCAGCCACCTAGACTTTCCAGAATTTTAAAAACAAACAAGATGGCTTTCTTGTGCTGGTTCGGTTGTAGCTGAAACGAAAAAGTTGTTTAAAAACAATGTTATAGACCTTTGCATCGGGCGAGGGAGTTGTCGAAAATCCTCCTCTCTGGACTGTCGGAAACCGGTTCCGTCGCCGCTTCCACCGTGCTAGCGAGGGGTGCTCACGACAGTCCAGTGAACAATATGGCAGCGCCCAGAGAGCCCTTACTGCAAAGGTCTATAGCAAGTAAAATAAACTTGTGAGTTCTTTGGCTGTTGGTGAGGCTACGCACTCTGCCCTCGAAGCGTTCTGTGAACGCACTCCGACCTGAGTGCGCACTTCGGCGAGTGCACTTATGCCGTTTAGCTCGGTTGTGACAATGTGCCTGCCCATTCATCACACTTCGGCCAGGGTTTTTTTGTAAAATATTGCAATCCTCAGTTGTCCCATCCCCTTGTGTCCGTTACTAGAGTACGGGATACGAGAAAGCCAGTGCGTTCTCCCGAACTGAAATCAGGTGAATGTTGTCAGCGGCTAGGAACAGCTAGTATGTTTACATTCCGACTACATTAATAATTAAAAGACATTATTCAACGAACTACATATGACTAGAAATTTTAGATGTGGATTGGAAAGTTTTCAAGTGCTGTGATTTAATGGTCCGACTCGGGTGCTTCCGACGGGGTAGCGTAGCCCTTTTTCCATAAATTAAATCCCGCGAAATTTGAAAAACACCACGCATGCTCTGTGCGCCCGAGTAAGCGAGCTGTCACTAGCCGCTGGCACTTATCTCAAAACCAGCAGCAACGCGAAGTCGTTTTGCACAGCGCAGAAGGCGCAAATCTGGACTCGCCTTCACGTGCTACTTTTTAAATTTCGTTTTCGCTGATGCTAATGCTACCTCGTTGGAAGCATCTGGGTTGTACCATTTTTATGGTGCTTGGCCCTTCATGGAACTTGAAACGCCTGAGCGTTTTAAGCTATAAAAATACGAACTGGTATTTTGCATGGCTGTTAACAACATTGACTGTTAACAACATTGCATGCTTTAAAAAGCAACCTATTACTGAAAACAATTGAGGTAAGCAAAGGGGAATTATTTTTTTAGCTGTGTTGATAAGAGTAGGCACTCAGTTGCATGATTATTGTATATACAAGATAATTTTACAGAAGATAGGAAAAAAAGGCAACCACATGGCGCCAGTGGGATCTGAACCCACGACCACATGTTGCGTGCAATGATGTACCAATTGAGCTGTTTCTGTCCATGTCTCAGTGTGTACTTTCGAATGTGTTCATGTAGCATAACATAGAGAGCCTGTGCTTTCCTTGGTTTTTGAGGTTTATATTTTGTATGAGCTCCTCATTATCCAACCTCTGTCTACTCAATAGCATAGCGAAGGTCTAGGTTCTGGCTGTCTTGATGCCTTAGTTAGCACTAAAGGCCTGTCACACAGCTGCCACACTCCCCATTTGATCATGTTCTATGTAGTGCTCGTACAGGACGTACCACATCCATCATTTCTATCAGGGACTGCACTAGACAACACACTCAAGTTTTGGATGCTGCAGCTACGGTAGCTCAGTTGGCTGAGCACTGCACGTGACATGGAGGTCGTGGCTTCAGGTTGCGCTGTTGCACACGACTGTCTTTTCTAACGCTATCTGAAGTGAATATGCACCTAATTTCCCACTCTTCTTAGCACCGCTGTATGACAAAAAGGTCTTGCCTATGCTTTGAATGCTTTTAACGACTGTCACTTCTCTGATATATACCTACACGTCACTCACAGTTAAAAAAAAGTTGTTGTAACCAGATCTTAGGACAGAGGATTTCAGGCTGCTGAGGTGATTATACAGTATAATGAAGTTTTTGGCCCTTCTAAAAGAGTTAAAGATGAGCATGATGTTTTCAAAGGTGGAAGGAACATTTGGTTAGGTGTATGAGCTAGCAAGAGGTATACTTTCATGGGAAGTGGAACATCATTCATCTAAGTTGCCAAACTCTTAAGAGAAGAGCTTCAGTACCTACTGAACAGACCTCATCAATGGTAAAAGATCATCTGCAATGACTGTTAGCCAGCAAACCATGATTGTATAGACAAACATATGACATTGCCTAAGCTTGTTTTCACCAAAAGATATTTGAACTGTTTTTCTTCCAGCTCAATATTTGTTCAAATGTATGAAGATCTGCAGTCAGATTGACAAGCCCTCCTCTCATTCTTTTTGTGCTGTTTGAGATTTCACACTACGCATTTAAAGCTTGTGATGTGACTTTCATGTTATTACATCCTAATGATTGCATGCTGTCTTTCTCTTTCAAGGATGATGCCCTCTTTCCAGGAGCCAAGCTTACACGAGCAGAAAGTCTCTTAATGGTTATGGCACACAGTTTGCGCCATGGATGTTGAAAGGAAGCCGCCGAAAGCCTTGTTCAACTTATTGGTGCACATCTGCCGAGTGGAGTGTCATACCCAGCCTCAAAGTATACATTTTTTCAGCAGTTCTGTGCAGTAGAAAAGCAGCATGTCAAACATTTATACTGCAGTCAGTGTACTGAATATATTGGAGAGCTTACTGATGGCACAAATGTCTCATGTAAAAAATGCAGCTATGAACACTCGATTGATAGCCTGAGAAAGTCTTCATCCTATTTTCTTATTCTGGACTTGAAAGCCCAGCTACGTGAGCTGCTAGAGTCTCGAGCGGTTCCAAGAAGCCGCGCATCAATATAATATGATGCAACTGATATTACCGAGAGCATGGAGTACCAAAGGTTGCCCTTAAAAAAAGAAGACATTACGCTGACTTTCAATACAGATGGTGCACCTCTTTTTGAAAGCTCTAAGGTTAGTATGTGGCCACGCCTGGTAATGGTTAATGAACTTCCCTTCAAGCAACACATTCAAAGATTGATTTTGGCCGGGTTGTGGCTCAGCGCTAGGAAGCCTGCTGTTAACTGTTTTATGCTGCCATTTATCAAAATTATGAATGACTTGTCATCCAGAGGAATAACATGGAAAGATAATGAGGGAAAAATGCATACAACAAAGGTGTTCCCTGGCCCGTGTGTTGTAGACAGTGTTGTCAGGTGTGAGCTAATGAAAAGGACTCAGTTTAATGGACTCCATGGCTGTGCCTGGTGTGAGGAACCAGGCAAGGTCGTGCCTAAAGGGAATGGATTCTGTCGGGTCTACCCTTCAGCTTCTTCGGGATTAAAGTTGAGGACACAGGATTCATTTCAAAAACATGCACGAAAGGCGAAAGCAAAAGAACGCCCAAGTTGCGGCATCAAAGGGTCCAGCGTACTTAGTTTGTTGGCATTCTTCACATTTGCCTCGGGCTTCGTCATTGACTACATGCATGCAGTCTGCTCCTGCTTTGTTCGTGCAACACTGTACATGTGGCTTAGGTCGGAGCGCTGCCGGGGCTTTCAATTGCGCCAGTGCCTTGGTGATGTGGACAGGCAACTAATGGGGCTCACTGCAACATGGGAACTTTCAAGGTTGTCTCGGTCCTTGCATGACAGGAAAGAATGGAAGGCATCCGAGTGGAGAAATTGGATGCTCTTTTACTCTCCATTAATACTTAAAGATAAAATTCCGGAACGGCACTACAAACATTGGATGCGGTTTGTTGCGATAATGCATTACTCCTTGGCCCATCTGTTTGTATTGAACATCTTGTCACTGTGCACAAGGAAATGACTGAATTTGTCATCGAATATGAACATTTGTATGGTGTTCAATACATGACATATAATATTCATATTCTCCTCCATCTTGTTGACAGTGTGAAGAACTGGGGCCCATTATGGGGATACTCGCTTTTTCCTTTTGAAGTGATGAATGGCACCCTAGTTAAATTTGTTCAAGGTACACGGTATGCACATTTCCAGATTGCACATAAATTTTGTGCCCGGCAGGCACTGACAAAGCTATGGGCAACAAATTCTGTTCACAATATGCAGAGCACTCTTGGATCAGCATTCAAATGCTTGCTGAAAGGATATGCTCTCCGAAAGCAGTTTGTACAAAATGGATCAGTGTTGCTTTTGGGCAAAGGCGTGCAGAAAGACGAAGGGATAGAGTTCCAAAAAATGGTGATTGGATCATTTAAATTTTGCACTGCACGGCTGGACAAATCGAGGAGAAAAAAACTCTTATGTGTGTGCAAATGGTGTTTTTGGGCGCATTGTGCGAGTTGTGTTCTTGGAGAGCAGTAGTGAAGTGAATGTGCACATTAATGTTTTGAGCGTTACAAAAAGGCTATTCAGCGCACATGTTCTTGACAAGTTTTTAGACTTTGTGGAGGCACGGTGGACCAGTCAAAACGTTATTGTAAGTGCAGCCTGCCTGAAAAAGTGCATTTGTCTAGCCAAGTGCGAGTCTGTTAGCTTGTGTGTACTGCATGAAAACCTGGTCCTCGAGTCTGTGTAAGTTGGAGGTCATTTCCCTGCTTACTGTATGACTCCACAAAAACCGTGATCTTTCATTACCATCTGATTATTGAGACTGTGTTGCATATGTCACCGTTTTTTGCACCAAACCTATGAAGCCGAATGCTGAGAGAGTTTAATTTAGTACAGCTTTTGTGTCATTGTAGCAACTGTAAATATTAATATCCTTGATATGCTTGTATAGATTTGTAATAGTTTTGTATGCTTGGTTTGTTGGTCTGAATCATTTGCACTGGAGCACCAGTTGGATGGATGAGAGTTCAGTTGGCTGTGCTGATTATCGAACCTCAGTAATGTTTGGCCCTCTATTTCAGATAATTTAGTTTAATTATTCAGAGTGCCATTTGTCTTCCTACACATCTGTTGCACAGCTGCTGCTGATTTAAGTATTCATTAGCCTCAGGGATCTTTTTGCCAATTGTCCTGTTTTCATATCAGTTTCGGTGAGTGCGAACATTGTACGAAAATTCTGTCTGAATGAAATCACCGAGTTGCAGAAAATAAAATGCACCTAGAAGTGAATATTTTCATAATGTTCACATTTTTAATGGGTGCCTGTTGTGTTTGTGTGATACATTTCTGGCCCTAAATATCAGGAATACAAACACAATGAAGCAAAACGTTCCAAAATCTCGATTGACAAGACGTCAGTTGTGTACCAGTAGCTGTGGTTTACGACTGTCATGCTGTTTCCATGAATTGAGTTTTGTAGACAGCCAAGATATTGCTTTGATGGTGGTGGCAATATAATGGCAATATTTTAATGACATTATCGTAAATAATTTATACTTTTTCAGTAACAACCATTTACAGAAGTATTTAACACAACCAGCAGGAAGCTACAAAGGGCAAATATTTTCCCACTGGAAGCATGCTAAATCAATCAGTGTGTAGAACTAACCAGTCCCAGTTAGCACCTTGCTGTCACAAATTACCCTTTCTTTTACAAGTAAGTTTCATTTCTGTACTGGATTCTCTGGACAGAGAGCTAAGAAGAGAACTAAAGAAAAATAATCTACTTGAGCTAATTAAGCAAGCGGTGCAAGGACAAGCAAATAAAATGCCAGAAGTAGCAGCAGGAACTCTCATTATGAGGCGCCCTTCTCTGGTGAGGAGTGTGAAAAAGCTATCGTTGCTGCCGCAAGCTATTGAGTACAAGTACTTCAATGCTGCCAATAAACAGTAGAGCAAAGGAATTAGCGCAACAGTAACCACAAATATATTGGGCATCTTTGAAGGTAGAGGAAAGTACCTGAGATGGCTCTCCAAGTCCAACAGTTAGGAAGGCATTTCCAAAAGTTTCCCGCAAGGGCACCTTGTGTAACGAGGTGTTGGTGCTTGGCGCCACCACGGACCCTTAGCCCCCATACCGAAGCTGTCATCCGTACCGTGGCGATAGGTTGAAAGGTGGAGGGAAGAAACCTTGAACGGTGGCGGTCGAGGAAGTGGTCATTCCTCGGCCGATGGGCTCCTCGCCTGTCTCGCCTGTCTAGAGGAAGGTCCCGGGGAGTCCCGGGACCTTCCTCTGTGTATAAGGGTGAATCAGAGGCGACAAAGTATGAGGAACCCTTAGCCAGCACATGCCGTATGGAAAAATCTGCAAAAAAATCTGATCGGCCCCCAAAAAGGGGTCGCACCGATGTCAAGAAATTGAATCCACAGAAGCCAGAAATGTTCGCGAAGTTTTTTATGGTTCACTCAAACACTGATGAACCGGTAGCCAGCCTGTCTGCATTTGTCATCGCCAACACCCTAAAAAGCTGTGTAGGCAAAGACTACAAAGCAAAAAAACAGCGAACCGGAGATCTCCTTGTAGAAGTAAACACAAAAGAACAAAGTATCAAACTGATGTCATTACAGAATCTTGGAGAAATGAGCGTACAGGTAACCCCGCACCGCACCCTGAACCACTCGAAGGGAGTCATATCTGAATATGAGCTCCTACAGAGTACCGATGCGGAAATGGAAGAAGAACTAGCTCAACAAGGAGTAATAGCAGCCCGAAGAATAACCATCCGGAGAAACAATGCAGAAATCAAGACAAAACACATTGTCTTAACCTTCAATACCACAACCCTGCCTGACTCAACCCACGCCGCATACCTCCATTGCAAAGTTCGCCCATACATACCAAATCCGAGACGATGTTTTAAGTGCCAGCGCTTTGGACACAGCATGTTGGCTTGCCGCGGTAAACCCACTTGTGCACATGCGCAGAAGACGCACATACAGAAGAAAGATGCGAACGCACAGCAAAATGCGTCAACTGCAATGGCGCACATGGCGCGTACTCCAGGTCGTGCCCAGTCTGGAAAACAGAAAAACAAATTATAACTTTGAAGACCACAGAAAACCTGTCCTACCTTGAAGCAAAAAAACGCGTCTCTTTCCAACAGAAAGGGACATACTCTGAAGCGGTGACGCGGGGACGGCCGCCGCCTTCAGTTTCTGTCGGCACACAGGTCTATCCGGTCGACCTGGTGTCGACACCCAAGTCCCCACCACAGAAGTCGGTGGTACAGTCCACAGGGCTGAAACTTTCGCGAGAAGACCACGCGATCCTCGCTGGAGGCCCTCAGGCCCCACTTTCAGCAGCGGCATCCTCGGCGACAGACACCCAGAACAGCTCAGCTGAACTGGACCTGTCGCCCCACCCCTCTAAGAAGCACCTGCTGGCCCAAAAGACTCTGCCGCTGGAGCAGGGCCTGGTTCAGCGGTGCCAACAAAAAAGACGAATGCGAAGGCCACGGGCCATCGCAACCAAGAAGCATCCCCCACGTCCACCGTGAAGGATATGGATGTCGGCGAAAGTCCGCCGACATCTAAAACACACACATCCGCGGCGTCTCCGCGGAAATCCGGCGCCACGAAAGTGGCGATGGATACAACGCCTGGTTCGCCACCGCTGCAGCGGCGGCGAGACTCCCTAGAGAAGAAAGGGAAACCACGAATCACTGCTCCTGAGAATAAGTAACTTTCCCCAATCCCCAACTTATCACAATGGCGTATCTAATACAATGGAACTGTAGAGGTCTACAGAGAAACTACACAGACATAACCGATATGCTCAAAACAATGGCACCTACAGCTGTGTGCCTGCAAGAAACGAACCTTGGGCCACAGCACACAAACATCTTTAAAAAATATAATATTTTCCGGAAAGACCGAGTACAAGCTAGCCGACTCTCAGGAGGCGTCGCTATCATTACGCAAAGCGATGTCCCTGCAAGAGAGGTATCATTAAAGACGAACTTAGAAGCGGTCGCAGTAAACATCATTAGCCATAAAACAATAACAATATGTTCTGTGTACATACCACCACACAACACAATTACCATGCATGACCTAGAAGAACTTCTGGGACAGTTGCCTGAGCCGTATGTCATAATTGGGGATTTTAACGCACACTCCTCATTCTGGGGAAGTGAGCATACTGATTCCAGGGGTCAGCTCATCGAGGATTTTATTCTTTCACATAGCATATGTTTAATGAACACGGGAAAAGCAACGTACTGCTGCCCCAGCTCTGGAAAAATGACCTGCCTAGATTTAGCGTTTGCATCACCATCGGTTTTTAATGATTTTATTTGGGATGTTTTAGACGACCCTCGGGGAAGTGATCACTTACCTACGGTTTTAAAGCTAACATCAGGTACCTCCATCCTCCCTACTAAGCCGCGGCGATGGAAAATTCACCTCGCCGATTGGGCACTTTTCAGAACGAAGGCCACACTAGAAAAAGAATATGCCGAAACCCTTACGATAGAAGAAATAAATGAAAAATTTTTGACATGCTTAACATCTGCAGCAATAGAAGCAATCCCGCAAACATCTGAAATTGCACGAAAAACACATAAAGTTTGGTGGTCAAATGAATGCACATTAGCTAAAAAGCAGCAAAACAAGGCTTGGGGCAACCTTCGCAGATATCCCAGTGCAGGGAACTTGCTCACCTTCAAAAGGGCTAGAGCCAAAGCACGATACATTAGACGCAACGCAGAAAGAGCATCATGGCAACAGTACATATCCTCGATAAACAGCTCGATAACATCCAAAAAAATGTGGGAGCAGGTGCGGAAATTCACTGGAAATTTTACTCCTTTCTCATTTGCAATGCTAACAACACCCGGTACTCAAACAACATTAGAAGAGCAGGCCAACATATTAGGTAAACATTTTTCTACAGTTTCAAGCTCATCCCACTACACACACTCCTTTCAAAAGCACAAAACAATAGTAGAAAAACAAGAACTTCCCTTCAGAACATGCATACATGAAGACTACAATCACCTTATTACCATGCAGGAACTAAACGCAGTACTAACATCTGGTAAAAAGACAGCACCAGGCCCAGACAATATACATTATGCCATGCTTGCTCACCTCTCGGTGACTGCCACAGAGGCTCTCTTAAAATTTTTCAATAAAATATGGATGAGTGGAGAAATTCCCTATGCATGGAAAGAAGCAATCATAGTACCCTTCCTAAAACCTGGCAAACCACCAACTAGTCCCACCAGTTACAGGCCAATAGCACTCACTAGCTGCGTAGCAAAATCATTCGAAAGCATTCTAAACATCAGACTAACCTTCATACTTCAGTCCCAGCAACTTTTAGATATACACCAGTGCGGTTTTAAAAAGACATGTTCCACAACCGATCACCTTGTACGCTTCGAGAACACAGTCCGGGAAGCGTTCATCCACAACCAACACTGTATCGGGGTCTTCTTCGACCTGGAGAAGGCTTACGATACCACGTGGAGGTTCGGTATCCTCCGTGACCTAGCAGACCTAGGTATCCGCGGCAGGATGCTGAGCTGTTTGAGCGACTTCCTGACCAATCGAACGTTCAGAGTCCGCCTAGGCGCAACCTTCTCCAAGACTTTTATTCCAAGAAACTGGTGTGCGTCCTAAGGGTGCATCCTCAGCACGACCTTATTTGTCATCAAAATGAACTCCATAGGAAAGGTAATCCCAAAATCCATAATGTATTCAGTTTACATAGACGACCTCCAAATAGCATGCACGTCTTCCAGCATACCTACCTGTGAGCGGCAAATACAAATAACAATAAATAAACTTGCTACCTGGGCAGATAGAAACGGATTTAGATTTTCCCCTCAGAAAACAGTAGCGGTTCTGTTCTCTTTGAGACGAGGCCTACAGGCCGACCCCACACTATATTTAAACCAAAGCCCATTACCGTTCAAACAAGAGCACAAATTTCTAGGGATAGCTTTCGATAAAAAACTCAGTTTCTTGCCACATATAAACAGCTTAAAGAAAAAAGCTTCCCAAGCCCTCAATGTGCTGAAAATACTATCAAGAATACGCTGGGGGTCTGATAGAGCTTCCCTGTTACATATATATCGTTCTCTGGTTCGCTCTAAGTTAGACTATGGGTCCATAGTATATGGCTCAGCAAGACCGTCCTTCATAAAACGACTCGATCCTGTCCACAATCTTGGTTTAAGGCTGTCTTCCGGTGCTTACAGAACTTCCCCAATAGCAAGTCTGTATGTGGAAACTAATGAACCTTCCTTAGAAGATCGAAAAACTGCACTAACTTGTACATACATCCTAAAAATCCTTTCACAGCCCAAACATCTCTGTTACCCAATTGTCACGAAATGCCCATCCCGAATGCTCTTCAACAACAAGCCCGATGCGATTAAGCCGTTGCTCTTGCGCTTCGAAGAAAAATGTCAAACTCTGAACATACTAAATGAAATAAAAAATATTGCCCCAAGACACGAAGCACTTCCACCGTGGTACACTCTCCCCACAGTGTGTGACGTCACACTAACACGCCTCAGTAAAACCTCTACGCCACACGACCATATAATACAAGAATATCTAGCACCGCAAGAAAAATACAGAAATTACACTGCATGTTACACTGATGGGTCAAAAACTCATGCTCATGTAGGAAAAAATGAAAATGCAGTACGACTGCCCTCATGTGCTACAGTTTTCACCGTGGAGTGTTATGCCATTTGTGTTGCGGTACAGAAAATAGCAAATGAAAACATCAAAAAGAGCATCATTTATACAGATTCACTGAGCGTCCTTACAGCATTAAACTCCAAAAATGCCATGGAGCCACTGATTGGAAGCATCATACACAATATAGTAAAGGTCACAGCACAAAAACATGTTATAAAATTCTGTTGGGTTCCCAGTGACGTTGGCATTAGGGATAATGAGAGAGCCGACACGTGTGCTGCACAAGCCAGAGCCATGGAGGTGAAACATGTGGGTTTGCCTCCGAGGGATTACATGAAGTTAGTGCATAGCAAACTAAGAGCCAAATGGCAAGCTTCTTGGGAAAATGAAAGAAACAACAAGCTGCATACTGTAAAGCCTATTTTGAAAGAATGGAAATCATGCCGTCATAAAGAACGTTTTAACGAAGTAATTTTATGTCGTTTACGCATAGGCCACAAACACATCACCCATAACTTCTTATTAACAAAAAAAGACAAACCTGTGTGTGAAATGTGTGGTGAGGAGCTCACAGTGAATCACATTTTAATCTCTTGTTCGCATCTCGAAGAACTTCGAAAAAATTTTTTTACGGTATTTTACAATGAACACATTCCATTTCATCCCGCATTGCTTTTAGGCGAGCAAACACCCGTCGAGTTTTCACTTGTTTGTAAGTTTCTAAAGAAAGCCAATGTTTTAAATTTAATATAATGTAACTTCTATACACTTAACATAACATCATCTAACCTTGTGTTTGGCGCATGATAGCCATAGTTGCTTATGCGCCATAAAACCCCATATAACTAACTAATTTCCAAAAGTTTAAAACAGTTACCATCATGCCACATGTGCAGCTATTCAAAATATATATGTGTGCTTCAAGTTTGAAAATGCCTCCCAGACTACTGTCACTGTTACTATCTATTTGTATGCTCCATAAAACCACGACTGAAAATCAACACAAAATCCGCAACAGAAATTTTATTGGGAAGTGTGCATGGAAATTCTTTTGAGCTACAGTTGAGTGAACTCAACATACTCCGAGTCCATGTTGGCTTTCTGTTGATTCAACTTGAGCTCAACAAGACCTCAACTGTAGCTCAAAATTCATTTTTGTAAATTCATTTTTCATTTTTGATCAGTCTCGGCTTTTGGCGCCTCGCCGCCAGCGTCAAGCTGAGCGATGGCAGCCAGAAGCACCATAACCTCCGTCTGTGCATCCCGAGTGTGTCGCGCTCCGTCACCCATGTCGGTGAAAAGGCACCAACACACATGATTCCAGACACTGGAACCGCCGTAAACGAGAACACGAAAAAACGGGTCCTATGCACGAAGCGGCAGGAAGCAAGCAGACCACGGAAACGGCACCGGTGTCAGTGTTTTCAGAGCATTGCAAAACTTGAACAAATAATTGTACTAAAGAAAATATCTTACACTAAAACGTAACTAGCCTTTAATATTAGCTACAAGCTTTCTGTGACTCCAAAAAGAGGTCCAATATTATAGTATATCTGAGTTTGTAACACCATTTGTCTTATTAGCGCGAAATCGAAAGTAGCGACTGTGGCGCCACTCATCCCTGTCGTAAAACACGAGAACCATTTCAACGGCTATTGAAATGTGCCTTGTAGGAGAAGCATAGCAGCCCTCGAGTTCGATAGCGATCGAAAATCTCGAAGGTCCTCGAGTCTCAAACAACTCAAACAAACCGATCTCAAACAACTATCATTAACGGTATTTCATCTGGGATCGGTCAGATTGTGTCTGGTGTGCCACAGGGCTCCGTTCTAGGACCAACGTTGTTCTTATTATATATTAATGATATCGTCAACCTTCGTCCAGCAGACAACATTATAATCTATGCAGACGATACTGTATCGGTAGCTAAGTCATCGTCCCGGAAGCCACGGGACATGCGCACACAGTCGGCTTCTGGGGAGAGGAGGTCGCCCTTCTTTCCAGTGGTGGCTATAAAACCAGCGCGCAATAAAGCACGATGGCTCCTTTGCCCTGCAACCGTGTTGTCATGTTCTATCGACTGTGACAGCCGATACATGGTGTCAGAAGTGGGATGCCACCGACCAACAAGATGGAATTCCTAAAGCCACCGGAGCCGCTGCGTGTGACAGGGGACATCAGCAAGCACTGGGAGCTCTTTAAACAGAAGTTTGAGCTCTTCTTGACTGCATCGGAGCCAACCGAAAAACCTCGACCAGAGTCTGCGAAGGCCGCGCTGCTCTTGAGCATCGCAGGTGAGGAAGGCATCGCAATCTACAACACGTTTACCTTTGCGGATGGCGAGAACAAGCTCGACTATGCGACGGTGGTGAAAAAGTTTGAAGAATACTGTGCTGCCCAACGGAACGAAGTCCACGAGCGGTATATCTTCAGGAAACGGATGCAAGATTCCGGTGAGCCCTTTGAACATTTTTTGCGTGATTTGAAGACTCAAGCCCATTCATGCAATTTCGGCTCATTGACGGAGTCAATGATTAGAGACCAAATAGTTTTTGGCACCAGTGATAGCAAAGTACAAGAGAAGTTGCTCGCAGACAGCCAGCTCACCCTCAAAAAAGCAGAAGGAATCTGCAAAGCCGCTGAGAGCGCAGCTGAACACCAAAAGATATGGAATGAGCGCCAGCAGCAAACGGTGGACTTGGTGCGAAAGGAAAGCCCGTTTTTGGGTAAAGCGCAATCAAAGCAATTCAAGTGCAGAAAATGCGGCCGAACTCATGCGCCGCGAAGCTGCCCAGCGTTCGGACGTACATGCAGAAAGTGTCAAGCAAGGAACCATTTCGCGGTCTGCTGCAAGGCAAATAATCAGGTGGACGCACTGCAAGAATCCGAAGAAGACTTTAACGTACTCGACGTGTCGGTTAGCAGCGTCAGCAGTCGACGTGAATGGACCGTTGAAGTATGCATGAACAGTTTGCTGGTGAAGTTGAAAGTGGACACGGGATCCCAAGCTAACCTGTTGCCCTTCGGTCTTTACAGGAAGATGAATCCCAAGCCATCATTAATGCCGAGTAGTGTGATCCTGAGATCGTATGGCGGCGGCATTATCAAACATATGGGTGTCCTCAGAACTCAAGTGGAGCTGAATAACCGAAAGAGCGTTTGCAACTTTTTTGTAGTGCGCAAAGGAAATCAAGCAATCCTTGGTCTTGAAGCAAGCGAAGAACTGGGTCTTCTGCCGCGGGAAGTTCACAACGTAACAGTGAACAGTTCTGATAAAGTCATTCACGATTACCAACACCTGTTCAGCGGCACAGGCTGTGTTCGACGCGAATACCGCATGGCCCTGAGCGAAGGCGCCACACCTGTTGTCCAAACAGCGAGACGGGTACCTCTGGTTCTGCGAGAACCGCTTTGGCTAGAACTTGAACGCATGGAAAAGGCTGGGATCATCACAAAAGTCACAGAAGCCATAGACTGGGTGAGTCCTCTCGTTATCGTTCGCAAAAAAGACGGCAATATCCGAGTGTGCATGGACCCTAGAAAGATAAACGAATGCATTAAGCGAGAACACTACGAAATGCCAAGGCGAGAAGATATAGAATCCGAGCTAGCGGGCGCAACAGTGTTCTCCAGACTTGACGCAAACTCGGGGTTCCATCAGATCCCATTGCACGAAGAAACCTCCAGGATTTGTACTTTTGCAACACCGTTCGGTCGATATCGTTTTTTACGGATGCCTTTCGGTATTTCGTCGGCATCTGAAGTGTTTCAGAAAACACTAAATGAAGTTTTTGAATCTCTTCCCGGCGTGAAAGTGTACGTCGACGACATACTAGTCTGGGGCACTTCCCGGCAGGAGCACGACGTACGCCTTCGGTCAGCTCTGCAAGCAGCTGAGCAGGCCGGTCTCACATTTAATCGTGAGAAGTGCACAGTTGGCGTTCAAGAAATTGAGTTCTTGGGCGACGTTATCAGTGCAGAAGGTATAAAACCGAGCCCTTCACTAGTGAAAAGTATGTTGGAAATGCCCGCCCCCTCTGACAAATCGGGAGTTCTGCGAATGCTGGGGGTCGCAAACTACTTTGCAAAATTTTTACCCACGCTGGCGGAAAGAACGACTCTTCTCAGGAGCCTAATCAGACAAGATGCAGTTTTTGAATGGACAGATAACCATGCGAGTGAATGGAAACTGCTATGCCATAGCATGAGCCAACAACCGCTCCTGTCAATGTTTGACCCCAAAAAACCAACAAAAGTGTCCTGTGATGCATCACAGAATGGGATTGCTGCAGCTTTAAGGCAGTGTCATAGCGATTCCTGGAAACCCGTGGCTTATGCTTCCAAAGTGCTCACTGACGCGCAGCAGCGGTACTCTCAAATAGAGAAGGAAGCACTGGCTATCGTATACGGGTGCGAAAAGTTTCACCACTTCGTCTACGGCCGGCAGGTTATTGTGGAAACAGACCACCGCCCATTAGTTGCCATCCACAAAAAAGCAGTTGGCGATATGCCGCCAAGGCTGCAGCGGTTTTTTCTTAGGCTGATGCGTTATGAGATCACAATATTCTTCGTTCCAGGAAAAAAACTTCTGCTCGCCGACATGCTATCAAGGGCCCCCGCCGAGGACGATAAGAGCATCCAGAGCGATGACGTGGAAGTTCATGCCGTAAGTGTGGTTTGCTCACTTGTCAGCGACGACACGTGGAAGCGACTGGCCGTAGAGACGAGGAACGATCCTTATCTGAGCTCCGTTCTAAAATGTCTAAGTAATGGTATTCCTATCGAAGGGCCGCTGAAGTCAAGCGAGGGCGAACTGTCCGAAGTTAGAGGCGTCCTGCTAAAAGGCTGCAAGGTTTTAATACCAACTACTTTACAACGGGAAATGTTAGAAAAAATAAATCATGGTCATATGGGCATTAATAAGAACAAACTCAGGGCACGGCGTCTAGTTTTCTGGCCTGGAATGAACTCGGACATTGAGGCGTTTGTCAAGAAGTGTAGCGTATGTATGCAGTACGCCTACAGCCAACCAAGAGAGCCATTGAAAATGCGTCCTGTGCCTGAAAAGCCCTGGTACCGAGTGGGCATCGACATCTTCCAGTATGGTAGGAAATCCTACTTGTGTTTATACGATGCGTTGTCAAACTTCCCCGAAGTAGAACTGCTTAACGACTTGTCAGCGAGGAGCGTCATAGAGTCAACTAGCTCCATTTTTGCACGATACGGCATACCAATGGAGGTATGCACAGACAATGGTCCGCAGTTCGCATGTAACGACTTCGCTGCCTTTGCAAAGCGATATGATTTCAAACACACCACCTCGAGTCCACGATTCCCTCAATCAAATGGTCTCGCGGAGAAGGGTGTGCAAATTGTAAAGCGCATCCTAAAGAAAACCACCGAACTTAAACAAGATTTTTGGTTGGGACTTCTTGCTTACAGGACCACGATGTAAAAAATAGCGCACAGGGAACACACGGGACGGAAAGTAAACGACGCTATCCCTGTGCGCTATTTTTTACATCATGAACGTTATCCAACTTGCCCAACTTTCCGCTTTACAGGACCACACCTCTAGAGTGCGGTCGAACCCCTGCAGAGATCCTCCAAGGCCGCGAGCTTCGCACCACATTGCCGGACTTGCGCTGTAGTGCCAACTACCAGGTGTACAAGCATCGCCAGACCGAAAGCCTCAAGCGGCCGTTGGCTCCACTGCAGAAAGGTGACGTCGTTCGGGTGAGGCAGAACACGTGGTCACCGAAAGCTCGGATCTTGCGTCAGTCCAGGTTTCCCAGGTCGTACGACGTACTCACCGAAGGTGGAAGAGTCAAGAAGAGACAACATTAAAATCAAATAGGTTAGAACTTAATGTCAGGAAAACAGTACATACTGTTTAGAGCCAAAAATAAGGAAGTTCCGAACAACTTCCAAATTCACTTCGAACAAGCTCCTATAACTCGTGTCAGCTCTACAATGTTCCTTGGAGTCATTTTTGAAGAACATTTACTCTGGACAGATCATGTAAACTACGTTTGCACTAAAATGGCTCGCTCTGTTGGTATCCTAAACGAATTTCGCACAATACTGCCTCGAAAATTCAAACTTCAAATTTATTTCTCTCTAGTCTTTTCGCATGTACAATATTGTTTGTTGATCTGGGGAACGACTACCTCAACCAATCTTGTGAAAGTACTTACTTTACAAAAAGAGCTTTACGAGCGATTAATAATTTACATTACAGTGAGAGCACGGGTCCTTCCTTCCTCAACCATAGACTGCTAACCATCACGGCCGCTAACCACAAGAAGCTTGCTTAGCTCTATGCATGACTGATCTCTGTTTCGTTGTCAATATATCAGCTGCTTTTCTAGTTTCTGTTACTTATGGAAACTTTGTACCATTGCCAAGTGCAACTTTGTTTTTTTTTTTTTTTTACATGGGGAGGGCAGGCCTCTGTCAGGCGCTACTAGGCGCCTTTAGCTTGCTCTCCCTTGTTTGCAGTCTCTGTACTGGCCAAACAAAACCAATAAATGAAAATGAAATTGCCATTGAACTGGGCGTGTGACAGGGGTATAAAAACTCTCTAATGGAATCAAGCTCGAGCGCTACAACTACAACGAGCTCACATACTCTAATGCGCAACAAGATCATCTTTCCTCGTTTGCTTGCACATTGTAGCGAAGTACAGTGCACGACTGGACCCAGTTACTAACGTTGTGCAAAGTGTACACATCGGCTTCCATTCTGTACACGACCACATCACTGAGTTGCAGAATATTTTTCGCGGCCACCGGATGCTGAAGAGCAGTTCTCTGACATCATAAACGCAGCAGGTGAAGCGGCCAAACACTTAAAAGTGTCGATGTCAGCACCAAGACAGGCCTCTCGTCAGGAGATAGGCCAGAGAAACCACATACATACAGCTACCAACAGGCTTGCGCACCATAGGCATTTTTTTGTTTTGCAATTGCAACTACGAATTAAGAATTTTTCTAAATGCGTAAATATTGACTTTAGACAGCAGATGTGAATAGCAAAGTTGGAGAGCACCTTCAGAAACCCCCATTCCATTTATTTGCGATAAAAGAAGCCTCACGTGTATCTTTTTTCCGAGCTCCAAAGAACGCCTGCGAAATAGAAAAAAAAATCACGTGACTAGCGCATTCCCGCGCCACGATTGTGCTGCTCTCAACCGTGGCTGGAGTGAACAAAATCAGCTGCTGGCAAAACGTTACGGTGGTTGCGGCGCGCGCGCGAGCCAGTCTGCAAGCGCGACGGTGCAAAATCAAGCCGATGGTGGCCGGGAGTTAGAGGAAGGGATGGAATCTAGAGTTTTTGGAGATAAGATATGGCTAGTTGAAGCCTGATTCGAATGGCACTAGGAGACTATCCTGCATTGGATGTAATTTGGAGGATGATAACCACATGAACACAAGCCTCAAATCTTTGAATGTGGCACTTAGTCACGCTCTACTATGTTGGGCAAGGTGCACACATACCATTTCCTTTCTTCTGCAAAATCAATGAAGAGGCAATGCACTGAAATATCAGATGGCTCAAGAACACACAAGTAGCCACTGGGGACCTAAAACATTCTAATATGACCCGGAAGGCCATCACTAGCTTCATCAAGAACCAGTTTTTGGCAGAGCATAATCACTCTACCAGTACCGTCAGAATGGGGTTCAATTGCCTGCTAAATGTTTTTCACAAGGAAAAAGCCGCCATCAGAGGTCAGTATTGCTGAACTGTTACTTTTTCTGACTTCATTGTGTTGCAGGCTGTGGATAATTATACCCTGGAAGCTCATCCTTAAGAATTCATTGATGTTTGTTTTCCTCCCCGCTTAAAAAATTATTCACAGCCTGTTTCTCCTCTGTTGTGAGGTGTGGCTTGGCTGGAGCACCACAGACACGAACATCTCCAAAACGAAGTTTTTTCAGTATCTCCATGGCCTAGTAATCTAGCACAAAAAGCCATCACATTGCTCGGCAAACACACTGCATGAAAGTGCATGCTCAAGCTCTTGCTACACAAGCACCCTCTCTAGGATCTGCATCGGGGCCCCCTTGGCAGCTTTCACTATTTTTGTCAATTTACTATTTCCCGAATGAAATGGGAATGCTGAGTTGGCCCAGAGTGGTCCCAAATTTTCCCCACTTGTGGCAACATGGAGCAGTTGGTGAACATTGAACGTCATGAAGCATACACCATACAGCTCTGCTGCCCTGGACACAAACAGCTGAATGAGGCTTCCTGAAGAAAGAATACAAAGCATTGATATATACAGTGCTTAAAGAAAGTTGAATGACAAAAACTTTAAATCATATACTGATGCAAAAACCATTGCACAGATGACCTTATTATGAGTGATATACTGTCATAAGAGGAAGGCATGTTGTAAAACCGATTATTTAAAATTCCTGGGGGGTGACCCTGTCAAGTCATCCGAGACTCAAGCCGAAACTCGGTACAGGCAGTTCAACTACAGAACAGTTGCCTTTCATTCCGGTCTGTCCTGGTTGCCGGCAATGTCCTGCGTGAACCGGGCCAGAAGCTGTGCGTGCTCTGAAACATTCTTCAGGAGGTGGATTGTCAGCAACAATAGCAAGCGAGGTGATTAAGGTCCAAAATGTGCCTTTTGTTTCTTTGTTCTGTGTCCTCTTCTGAACCATCTGCTTGACACACAAGGCGAGCAGCACTTCGCCCTGGGTGGGCTCAGTGGTCTACCGCTTCCTTTAAGGGACTCGCTGTCCAGGTGGACCAACTCCACCTTTCCACCTTGTGGTGAGTCGTTGGAAAGGCCAGCTGCCGGCTCCAAGTGGTCCTGACTGACATACTTGGGCTCTTGGTTTCGGAGCAGTGTATGAAAATATGGGCGTGATTAAGAATACAGCTAGCGAAACACAGCATGTTATCCTGATGGCAGAGTTTCACAAATAAAAGATTACTTATTTATAGTTCTGTTAGGCTTTTCATTATGCAGGTGCTCACGGTTCCTCAGACCAACAGCTTTATCTCTTTTGTATTGCTATTGCAGAGCTATACACAGAGGCAAATGTTTGTACACACTGAATGAAATCCACTTACCGGCTCCTCCATGCAGTCTAAAGTGAGGTTATCCACGTCATGGTCATCGAGGGTGAGCTCATATAGCTCTGATCTTACAAGCTGTTGTCCTCTTCTGCTTGGTCACTGCTGCAGTTGAGCAATGAGGTGCCCTGGCTCGACTGTTTAGTCTGTGACCATGCCATGGAGGATAGCTGCAGAACTGTTGGAATAATATCCAACCGTCACTAATAATGCAAGCAAACAGTGCATTGGCACGTTGAGATTTGTAGGAAGCATTGTGAAGCATTTCTCCTGTTGAGGAAGCATTGAGGTCCAGAGACGCATGCCGCGCTCTGCTTTCATACAAGTCTCTCCTGAACGAAGCGTGAGGGGGGCTATGTTAGCTTTCTTTGGAATGCAGAACTGACGTGTGCAAGGGGTGCTATTATCATGCCTTTTGTTCACTGGGAACCTATATTGATATTCATTTGCAACTTGAGATGACTGCTGCGTTTATATTCTGTGTATGATGCAGGCACTACCACACAACTGCCTAAAAGTTACAACCGCATTTCAAGCCCAGCACTTGGCTCCACTGTCAGCTGAGGCACTCTCCGGCGATTCAAAAGCCGCTGAGATGAGGAAATTCTTCACTATAGACCGTTTACAGAAAGCAGTTTCCTTTGTACTCGACAGATGGCGCCACTAGGAGGTCCGCCACTTATGGCCTTCGAAGCTGGCGTTAGCAGCACCGGCGCACAGTGCGAAACGCTGATGGGCAGCTTGTGTGCGAACGTGAAGCGACTCTTAACAACCCAGCTGTGTACGGATGTCATGCGTATTATTTAATTAATTTACCTGTGAATTAATTTTGCTGTTTGTTGAATTAATATCTGGAGCTGTTATCCCTGTGGTGCAGTGTAGGAAAAAGAGACGCGCTTCTTACAAAAAGGAAACCGCAACACAATTGGCGCCGTTCTTGGATTAGCTGTCTTGCGAGTTCATGCTGCTTCCTAGCAGAACAGAACGTTAATGTGTTGTTCCACGAAAAAATAACCATATCACAAACGCCACCCGCCAGTTTATTTCAGCGTCAGCATTAGCTGCGGGAATAGCAGAACATCAGTACGTACCTGTCACTTTTCTCACCGTTGTCAAACACTGATCCAATACATCGAATTATCGGTGCTTCCTTGGCGTCGGCACAGTGCTCACTAAACTGTCATCCGTACTTAACGCTAGCACGATGGAAGCGGCAACTGAGCTTTTGTAGAAGTCCTCAAAGAAGGCGCTTCGACATGCAATTCTGTCGCCCCGTGCAAATCTCTACAGAAGTGCGCTAATGCATGAGACAGCGGTGAAGTTTATCATGACCAGACATTGCATATTTTCGATTTTTTGGGCTGGCTACATCTGCGGGGCTCAACTCCGGCGCACTTTGCAGTTTTACTTTGCGAGAGTGCATGGTGGAAGGTCTCCGAGCTTCTGAAAGAGTCCTTGAAGAACATCCATACTCTTTCTTTGGAAGCCGGAATGTTAACGGAGGATAAAGTATATGTCCGTATCATCTTTCGGTGATCGCACGCACGCGGACGTTCGGTTGTAAGTCGAGTGCAGTGCTGAGCAGCGAACGTTCTTTATAGCGGCGAGCACATATTCCTCCATTCAGCAAAAATATCGAGCTCTAAAACGCAAGCTTTAAGGCATTGGCCCGCTTTTAATCGCCAGTTACACAAGTTTTGCAGTCCACCAATAGTGTTAGAAGGTGAACTGACTGAATAACTATGAACGCGCAGGTAGCTGGCCGCGGTCTGTTGACACATTCGAGGCGATGCGGGCAGTCTGAAAGGGTCGAGTAAATTATTCGGTTGAAGAAATACATTTTCCAGCACCAACACGTTCTGTGAGGACGCACACGAAGATTTTGTGCCGTCCGGCAGCTCGATATTCACAGCGAGAGCCGCAGAAGCGTCTTGCAGCCGGGCACCAGCGTGCCGGCAGCCCTCAAAACGAGAAGGCCCGAAGGCCGGCGAAGGCGGAATAATCACGTGACCAAGTATGGCGGCGCCCATGCTCGCGCGCTGTGCGTCTATATCGAGGACCTCTGTGGGAGCAGCTGATTCTCCTCCTTTCCATTGAAACGTTTCAATGGCGCCCCGCACATCACTGGCACCGGGCTCCGTCAGCAGACGGAACCCGACGGCCGTATTTGCCATGGCGTGCATTGGGTATACGTCCCATTTCTCCTCCTCGGTCCATTTTATCGGGACATGGTCCGTTGCCAACGACAAGCGTGATCGAACGATAAAGATAGATGCGCTCACGCCAAAATATGACATCGCGAACACCACGAACGCGCTTTTTGTCAAACTTTCTAGGATGGGATGGTAGTCGATTACTAGGTGCGTCAAGCTGCACCCCATTATTTGAAGTACATGGCTACAAGGGTAACGTGCTTGTAGGTCCCAAAATTATGTCTGATTTCGTCTGCACTGGCCATGACTATGCTCCGAAGCAGACTTTATTCATAGCTGGTTATTTTTCTTCTGAATATTTGTTTCTTCGCGGTTTGTTAATACAGATGACTCGCTTGATGGATAGTTTTTCTCGGGGAAACTAAGTATATATGTAAAAGAGGCACGACTGTGTCTCATCCATGCTATCTGCAAGAAATATTCTAATACATTATTGGCAAGGATCATGCCCAAGGTTTTCCATTTAAGATTTGTGTATTTTACGTGTGCTTTCAAGAAAACTATTTTAGCCACCAAAAAATCTGGCTGCAATGGAGAAAGATAGTTTCACCATTGTTTCGCACGGTTTTCAGTACTGCTCCTTGTTCTCCAATCTTGTAAGATACGCGTCTGCTCTTTAGCACTGCGTTTTACCTTGCTTCTTTTTTTCGCACAGATGTGTTTTTTGTTGAGGACATCTATTTTGAAGAGAAAATATGTGACAGCTGTATCTTTCCGGTACTCACCTATGGGGCAGAAACGTGGAGGCTAACGAAAAGGGCTCACCTGAAGTTAAGGACAACGCCGCGAGCCATGGAAAGTAAAAGGATAGTTGTAACGTTGAGATACCTGAAGCGGGCTGAGCGGGCGAGGGAACAAACGCGTGTTGATGACATCCTAGTCGAAACCAAGAGGAAGAAATGGGCCTGGGCAAGGCATGTAATGCGAAGGCAAGATAACCGCTGGTCCTTGAGGGTAACAGACTCGATTCTAAGAGAAGGCCTCCATAGGAGACAGTGGCAGAAAGTTAGGTGGACAGATGAGACTGGGAAGTTTGCAGGAACAGGATAGTCGCAGCTGAGGCAGAACAGGGTTAGTTGGCGGGATATGTAAGTCCTTTGCCCTACAGTGGACGTTGTTACTCTGATGATGATGATGTAACGGCGCATTGTGTGCATCTTTTTCATACATGTGTTAATCGTACCAGTAATTGATGCCTTAGTTTCAGTGTAAGTTGCTGTACAAAGCTAGTGCTTCTAAATGTATTGGGTTACAGTGTAATTATTGAAATTTATTTGTATTTCATGTTTGTGTTTGAGGCAGAAACACATTTCCACAGGCGGCTACAAATTGACGAACATGTTGCATTTTTTAGGCTCCAAATGACAACTTGTGGAATGTATTCCATGCATGCTGTATCCATGTCTTACCACACTAATGCTTTTGCACTGGGGTATCCTCATGAGCAAGGTTTGATGGAAATGCAGCAAGTACTTAGTGCAAGTACTTAGTGCAACAAGTACTTAGGTGGAACGGAGGAAATGCAGTAATCGTTGCAGTGACGCAAATCATAAGCATTCTGTGCTTCCCGATGTCTGGTTTGCCCATATTTTGCAGTTTGTGGGAAAAAATAAATATTGATAAACATGCGGATTTGTGCCACGGTACACATGACATGTATCATGATCTTCTGTGAACTGCATATCCAGTAATTACCAGCAATTTAATGTCTGATTAGCGTGTAGCATGTAATTTACAGTACTTATACTAGACCTAAGGCTATGAACTGTGGTCACTACCACCAGATAACACAATCGACCATGATAACAGGAGCGGATTATGCAGACCAGGTCTTCTGTGTGTTTGAGCGCTGCACTCGTTGCTGCCAAAGTCCGCGTGCTATGAGGTCTTTCCACATGAGCTGTGAATGCCAGAGAGGTATATAGGATACATACGTGCTCGGCGCACTGTTTCCCATGCATGCATATTATTCATATGTAAAATAAGTATGTACTGCCGTAGTTCCTACCTGTACATGCATACTGGGGAGTGCTTTTTGTCTTTTCCGGGTGATTTTATCATTGCTGTAAAATCTACTCACTATGACGTGCTGTAATTCCTACATTACTCTGCCAATGGCATCTGTACTGCACATGTGTGTGTGTGTGGGGGGGGGTCGTTTAAAGGAGTAAGGTCTGTAAAATTCTTACGCAAAAGGGCCTATTACGAACCCTTGTAATTTGAACAAACTGTCTATAACATGAGTATTGTAGTCGTATAAGTAAGATCACACAGCCAACCAGGAAGCGTTATAAAATTTAACTAAGGCAGTCCTATAAAATCTGTTCTGTCTGCAGTCGTTGCAGTCGTTGCAACCTAACAAAGCTAACCGCATGTTGGGCTATGTCCGCCGTAACTTTTCCAAAACTCCGTCTTCCTTAAAATTATTGCTTTATAAAACACTAATACGTCCTAATCTGGAATACGCCGCCGCCATATGGGATCCCCATCATGATAAACTGGTAACTTTGCTTGAGCTAGTTCAAAATAACGCTGCTCGTTTTATCCTGTCCAACTTTAACCGTACCGCAAGTATAACAAGCATGAAAGCTAATCTTCCTTTGCCTCTTTTAGCATCCCGCCGGCAGACAATTCGTTTAAGCCTCTTTCATAAACTATACCATCATCCCATGCTACATGATGCCCTCATTTCCTCCCCCAGATACGTGTCAAACCGCATTGATCATCGTCACAAAGTTGGCATTGAAACGTGTAACACTGTAACTTCATTTCAGTCTTTCTTGCCTCGTACATCACGCGAATGGAACCGCCTTCCCGCAGATATCGTCGACATAAGTGATAACCAGCATTTTCGTTCTGCACTAGCTAACATTGTATAAGAGGAATATAATCTTTGTTTTCTATCATGCATTGCATCTGTTTATGTATCTTCATGTTTTGTAACCACTCCACTCTTTAATGCCTTTGGCCTTGAGGGTTCAATAAATGAAATGAAATGAAATATAGTGAAGGCACGAAACAAGCTCTACAATATTCGACTTATTACGAAGTATTACTGAGCAATTTTTATATAGCCGCTTTTGACTTTGAACGGAGCGAGTTCATATAGCGAAGGCACAAAACATGCTATGTAAAATCGGCTTTATTATTAAGTCATACAGCGCCAGTTCAAAGGACCTGTTTTTACTGCAAATGGAGCGAGTTTATGGAGGGAATGCACGAAACAAGCTCTATATAAAATTCGACTGATTACAAAGTCTTACTGAGCTATTTCTATAGAGCCCATTTTGACTTCGAACGGAGCGAGTTCGTACAGCGAAGGCATAAAACAAGCTCTATAAAATCTAGCTCATTACAAAATCTTACCGAGCCAGTTCAATAGAATCTGTTTTAACTGCAAATGGAGCGAGTTTATATAGGGAACGCACGAAACAAGCTCTTTAAAATTCGACTCATTACGAAGCCTTACTGGGCTATTTCTCTAGAGCCCCTTTTGATTTCGAACGGAGCGAGTTCGTAGAGCGAAAACACAAAACGAGCTCTATAAAATCTAGCTCATTATAAAGTTTTACCGAACCAGCTCAATAGAATCTGTTTTTACTGCAAATAAAGCGAGTTTAATAGGAAATGCATGAACTAAGCTCTATAAAATTCGACTCATTACGAAATCTTACTGAGCAATTTCTATAGACTCCCTTTTGACTTCGAACCGAGCGAGTTCATACACTGAAAGCACAAAACAATCTTTATGAAGGTGGACTCATTATAAAGTTCTATTGAGCTAACTTTATAGAATTCCTATGGACTGTGAACAGAGCTGAACTTTATAGTTATGTCTCATTAAAGAATGCATAGACTGCTTAATGAGCTGGCTCGATAGGCAGCGAGTGCCTATAGAGATCCTTTAGAATGATTAGGCTCTGTAAACATGTTTAAAAGAAACTCGAAATCCATATTTATAAGGGCGGGATGTTTACCCCAGGAGGTCTAATTAGTTCGAAGCGCTTCAGTGCGCTGTCCCCCAAAGCCCGCACTCGAACGAATCTATAGGTTTTCCCAGTTGCCAAATTACTCTGCCTGTAACACTTTTTATTTCTGTGGTCGTGTGAAAAACTAATTATACTGCTGTGAACAATACTATCGCATGCTATATCAGGTGCAGTGTTTGGTAAATCAGGCAAACACAAGTGTAATAGCGGGATAGAGCGCGACAAAAAAACTAGAAGCTAGCATGAGTCAGCAATACAAAGAGCCCCGAATTACATCCCATGTTACAAAGTTAATGAGAATATACCATTATTGCACGTAGCGGAAAGCAGAATATTATGACACTCAGAAGAAGTTATCTGCTCCGTTTACAGTATAATTCTGATTTACTAACATAGGCGCTTCATATTCGAAACACTGGAGATTACATCTTGTTCTACTTTGCCCCTTAGGGGAGGAAATCGAACCATTGGAATAGGCCTATTTTCATGGCATCAGTGTCAACAGCCTTGCACCGGTCACGCTACCTTTTAGCAGGTGCTGAAGGAGTTAAAACTTCGAAGCAATAAGGCAATGCGCTTTAACAAGAGCAATAGCTTCGACATAAAATATTTTATTATACACTGTCTTGTGCAACATTTGTAAACAAAATATGTGCAATCGGAATCACTTAGTGGGATGAACCTGAACGCTGCACTTCAAACGTCAAGAATATGGATATAACTAAAAACATTTCACAGCGAAATGGCATACAAAAGAAGCGATGTTTACAAAAAAATAAAAACAAGGCAAACTTTTAATCGGTTGCCAACAGAAAATTAGTCACACTAAGAAGGACGTACACATGAACATAAAACTGCTCATGGAATGAAGTATTGCTGTCGTCACTTTTCTCGAGCCTGTTTGTGCGCACTGTGCACACGATGTTAGTGTGAGATCCACGCCCTACACGCATGAACAAATTTGTTAACTTTGGCATAATATTTTTTCTTCCGTGCCGCAGAGCTTAAAGGCTGATATGCATGTGCCTCTTCGAAGCTTCCCAAAGTATTTTTTCTAGCTGCATTGATTTCGTTATAAACGGGTTTTCCACGGTTTGATTAGATAAAAGTTGCTTACGCAAAAACAAGCCACAAGATCACTTAAAGGTGACGACGGCAATACATGCGAAACACACATAAAACATTTATATTGAAGCGGGTAGAAGACGACGACAATGAGGGATGGCACGAATGGGAGGAGTAGAAGACGACAACGAAGTACGTACTGTGTTCTCGGTGCCACTCGCAGCTATTCTTTTCTATTTGTAAATATTTGTAAATATATTCTTTCCCGCAACATATTTGGTGGAGGTGCGGATTTCCCCTACGTCTACCGACGACGGAGCTCCGCAGCGGCCGCCAGTTGCCTTCACTCATCATGACCCAAGACGCCTGCCAGCAAACCTCAGCCCCGGCCATGACATCACTCGTTCTCCCCCTCGTGACCCTGGGACATTTTCCTGTACCGACAACACTGACGTCAATTTTTCAATTTTCAATTTTCAATTTATTTCCTATGTACACATGGTGAGGGCCGAAGGAAAAAAGCCAGAAATTTTGGCTTGACGTGCCCCTCAGCCCCTACATCGCAGGGCAGCAGGTAACATAAATGTTTTAAACAAATAGCATCTCAAAATGCAAACAATAGTTATAAAAAATGGTTTTGCGTATTATTAAAAAAATGACAAGGGATGAAGTGTACAACAAAAAATGGTAACAAAAAAATGAGACAGAAAAAATGAGACAGAAAAAAAGCGCTTGTCCTGTCTACCTCGTTCCTTTGTGTCGTGTCTTTTGCGCAAAAAAACCCACAATGAAAAGAAAAATACACGTCATCGAACAGCACGAACTCGGTTACTCAAATTAGGTCAACACTATACGAAAACGAAAGAGATAAAGAAGCAGTGAAGGGATAAAGCAGCAATGAATCTATACAGTGGCACATACATCGTGTGTAACTTGGCGGCATGCACGTGAAAGATCAACTTGTGCAGTTTGAAACTTATTTAGAAGACGGGGCAACGTGTTTGCTAGACTATGTGTACCATATATTGTGCGGCAGGTTGGAATATGCCACAGTTCGCTGTTTCTGATAGGATAAACTTGTACAATTAGTGAAAGGTGTGCCGTGTCACGCAAGTAATTCATATTTTGTTTTAAGTCCTTCTTGTATCCTTCAGCTAGCCTAACATTATACATTTCAGATACTTTTATGGCATTGAACTAGTGGAATAAATCGCACGAGTTTATATGACAACCCACGTTAAGTACTGCACGCAGAGCCTTCTTCTGTAAAACATAAATCTTATTTTTATTGCTACCTGTAGTTGTTCCCCAAACTAAATGCGCATAGTTCACTTGGGACATAAAGAGCGAATTATATAGGAGAAGTTTAACTTTGCATGGAAGTAAGTGACGATGCCGGTTAATGATACCTGTGACACGAGAAAGCTTACTGATGACAGCGTTAACATGATTGTCCCAGCTTAGCTGGCTGTTGAAATGAACCCCTAATATCTTAATATTATCTACAACCTCTATCGTTTCCAAACCTAGCTTAAGATCGCATGGTAGAATAACGTTTTAATTTTTGGCTTGAACATAATTGCCTTAGTTTCAGTTACATTAATTTTCAACAGATTATCGACGACTGGATCAACATGTACGAACGCGTGAGTACCTACAACCGCTGGGATCCGACCGTTATGCTGGCAAATGTAATCTTCTATCTAAAAGACACCGCCCGGGTCTGGTATGAGGCCCACGAAGACCATCTCACCAGCTGGGACGTGTGCAAAGAGAAACTGCGCGAATTGTTTGGACGGCCGCTCGGCCAAACGCTTGCCGCTAAGACGGACCTCGTCTCCTGAGCACAAACATCTACGGAGTCCTATGTGTCGTTCATTCAAGATGTGCTGGCCCTCTGTCACAAAGTTGACGCCAACATGCCCGAGTCTGACAAAGTCGGCCACGTGTTGAAGGGCATCGCCGACGATGCGTTCAACTTGCTCATATACAAGAACTGCACTACAGTCGACGGAATTATTAAGGAATGTCGACCCTTCGAGGAAGCCAAAAGCAGGCGTATTAGCCAGCCGTACACACGCCTCCCCAACACGGCTGCGACTTCCTCATGTGAAGACCTGCGACACCGGGTAACTCCAGCGCCCCCAGAAAATGTGACCCGCATCATCCGACGCGAGCTCGAAGCTATGTCCCCTGCCCCCCTGCATCTACATGATAGCGACAACCGCTTGCCTACCATCTCTCTGGTACAAGCTGCCGTCCGCCAAGAGCTTGCAAACCTTGGTTTCCAGCCCGTCAGCCCTGTACGGTCTTCACCACCACCCTAAATCACTGCGATTGCTCCTGGACGACCTTCGTACTTCACTCCACGTCGACGAAACCCTAACGACTGGCGGACAACCGACGACAGGCCCATTTGTTTCCACTGCCACCGCATTGGCCACATCTCCCGCCACTGTCGAAATTATTGGTCTCGTCGCAGCACATACCGTCCTCTCAGCTCCCACCACGACGACGAACTGCCCAGCCACTACACGCCCCCTCCAGCCCAGCACAGTGCTACAGTCGACGGCCAGATTCCAAGCTCCAGCCGTCCCCGTCCCCCCTGCGTCGACAGTCTCGTTCGCCCCAACGCCGTCGCTCCTCTCCTGGCCCCCACGGACGCTCGCAAGTGGAAAACTAGACGCTGCAGTGTCTGGAGGTGATGCTGCCGTACAGGCCCAGTCCCAAAATCCTTGATTAGCCCTTCGGGCACACTATAATTTGCTCGCCATTCTTGTCGATGGAGTGCCTGTGAGAGCCCTGATCGACATAGGCGCGCACGTATCCGTCATGAGTTCAACCCTATGACGCCGCCTCCGAAAAGTACTGACCCCTGCACCCAAAGCCGTTCTCCGCGTTGCCGACGGCGGAACGCCTCCTGTTGTTGGACTATGCACAGCCCGTGTGACCATATCCAGCAGCCATACATCCGTTCTGTTCTCTGTTCTGGACCAGTGCCCTCATGAAGCCATTCTTGGCCTCGACTTCCTGTCTGAGCATTCAGCCCTCATTAACTGCGCCACTAATGTTGTTCAGCTTGACCTTGCTCTTTCTGCTGAGTCGCTGTCCCCAGTTATACACCGTCTTTGTGCTGTCGACTTTGTCCGTCTACCGCCTCAAGCGGCAACTTACATTTCTTTTTCATCTGTTCCTCCTGTACCTGATGGTCACTACGTAGTCACTCCAGAACTTGATGTCACCCTGACGCGCAGCATTGCGCTTCCACGCACTGTATTTACAATGTCGGCCAACCGAGCGTACCTTCCGGACCTGAACTTTGGTTCATCCATCCAAACGCTCCCTCAAGGCATCTCACTCGCCACGCTGTGCCCTGCTGTCGAATGTGTGATATCAGTGGTGGACAGCTGCTTACCTTCCACTCATCAATGCCGGTTCCCTGCGGCCCCATCAACACAGAACTCAACGGACGACTACGCCGACATGATCGCTTCTGACCTACCGCTGATGCAAGCTCGCGACCTTAGGTGCCTCTTATCTTTCCGCGACGTCTTCGACTTTTATAGCCGTGTTTTGGCTCGGACCTCTGTGGTGACGCATCACAAACACCGGTGATTCTGCTCCTCTCCGCAGACGTCCGTACCGAGTGTCCAGCGCCGAACGCACCGTCATAAATCAAGAGGTGGACAAGATGCTCGCAAAAGACATCATCGAGCCCTCGTCAAGTCCTTGGGCTTCACCAGTCGTCCTGGTGAAAAAGAAGGACGGCAGCTGGCGCTTCTGCGTTGATTATCGGCACCTCAACCGCATCACAAAAAAAACGTATATCCACTCCCGAGGATCGATGATGCATTAGATTGCCTCCACGGCGCCAAATATTTCTCTTCAATTGATCTTCGATCGGGGTACTGGCAAATTGCTGTTGATGAAAAGGACCGCGAGAAGACCGCCTTCGTGACGCCTGATGGCTTATACCAGTTTAAAGTCATGCCGTCCGGCCTCTGTAACGGCCCGGCTACCTTCGAACGAATGATGGACTCCCTTCTTCCCTTCTTCGCGGCTTTAAATGGTCCACCTGCCTGTGTTACCTAGACGATGTTGTGGTTTTCTCGCCTACTTTTGCCACGCACCTCGAGCGCCTCTCCAATATTCTGACAGTGTTTCGTAACGCCGGACTTCAGCTGAACTCATCGCAATGCAAGTTCGGTCGCCGCCAACTCACTATTCTCGGACACCTCGTTGACGCTTCTGGTCAAAATCCAATGCCGTCAAAATTCAAGCTGTGAAGGTCTTTCCTCTTCCAAGGTCGTCGAAAGATGTGCGCAGCTTTGTCGGCTTGTGCTCGTAATTTCGCCGTTTTATCAAAGCTTTCGCCGGCATCGCTCGTCCCCTCACCGATCTTCTTAAGAACGACACCCCCTTTATCTGGGGCCCTGCTCAAGAGAACTCATTTTCATCCCTCGTCCATTTGCTGACCACTCCGCCCATCTTAGCACATTGTGACCCGTCCTCTCCCACACAGGTTCGCACTGACGCCTCCGGATATGGAATCGGCGCCGTGCTAGCCCAACGTCAACAGGGTCAAGATCGAGTCATCGCTTATGCCAGCCGCCTACTTTCAGCCGCAGAGCGAAATTACGCCATTACTGAGCGCGAGTGTCTCGCCCTTGTCTCGGCAGTAGCTAAATTCAGACCCTACTTGTTCGGCTGTTCATTCGCTGTTGTCACCGATCACCACGCTCTCTGTTGGCTGTCTTCACTAAAAGATCCCACCGGTCGCCTTGGTCGCTGGGTGTCACAGAAGTGGCGGCAGCCTGTAAATTACTTTTGTTTGTATAAAACTAATGCGTCCACGTTTCTTTGTATGTGCCTCGGGAAGAGCAAGAATGCATGCACGCTTTTTTCAGTTATTTACACAACTCCTCGCATTGCGAAAGCGAAGGCGGCTCAAAGTCGGCTCCGATCTGCCGAAGTCTTGAGCTGACCATTAGCAGGAAAGAAGTTGCGGCCTACGTGACTGGCTTTTTGGTTGTGTTTTACTTTCTTGCGTTTCCAAAGTCACCGAATCGAGAGTCGAAGCCTTGGGCTTCTTTTTAGTTGGTAATGTAAAGGCTTTTTAGCGCAAAACGACTAAGAAAGGACGGGGATAGAACACAGACACAAAGGAGCGCTACTCTCAACCAAATTTATTGCCAGATGAAACAGTCATTTTATATACTGGTTCCAGTACAGAATCTGCTCACATTCCGAAGACTGCGTATATGCGCACACGCCTGGCGTCTTTTTAGTTGTGCGTTAATTTTTTTTCTCATCCAAGATGCCGGCCATGCAGAGTCAAAGCGTAGGTGCCTACGTGCTCTCGTTGCGCTTTTTGGTGTTTTGTTTTTTTCGACGCCGACGCTGTGGCGCCACGAGTGCTCGCTCGCTAGCGCCCGAGGGCTTTAAAAGGGGGCCGTATGGAAACGAACTTCAGTCCGCTCGTTTGTGGAAACGCTGCCGCCGCGAACTCCCGGGTCTCCGAGCCGCCGCACCGCATCCTCGAAACCGCAAGCTGCCCTGGACGGACGTCCCCTTCGGGGGCCGCACTGACTGCGTGTTTGTGGATGGACTGCAGCCGCGCTTCCCGGTTGACTGTATGTTTGTTCACCTTATGACTTTTGATCGACTGTATCTAATTGGCCTGTCACTTCTGTTCTGACCTGTGTGGAAATATTCAATGTATAACTTAATTCAGTGTGTTTACTGCTATGTGTTTTCCGCAATTGTTTTGTAGAATGTAAATTACGTGTCTGTGAAAGCTGCCGCATTGTTCAATCGAAGCTATAAACGTTGTTTTGTTGTTTTTACCTCTTAACACGCCTCGGTCTCAGTCACTACGTTTGCTTACCGGCTACGCCGGGCATCAAACGGCCACCCCCTCATTGTCCGGACTCGGTGATGAGGTCGCCTAGTCACCGAACCCCTGACACTGGGCTTTGCGCCTCCTGAATACTCATACTCCGTCGTGTACAAGTCAGGGCGTCATCACCTGGAGGACGCTGAGACCCTGCCCTGCCTCTTAGCTGTCTCTGATCTTGCCGATATTGCCAACGAACAGCGCCACGACTCATCTTTACGACCTATCTTTGATGGCATCCGTTCTGCAAACCGATCTTCGTCTCTGAACCTTTATGTGCTCCAGAACGGCATTTTGTACCGCCGCAACCTACGCTACGATGGCCCTCCGCTCCTGCTCGTGATACCCAACGTCTACGCTCTTCTGTCCTTGAAGAACTGCACGATCTGCCGACAGCCGGTCACCTTGGCGTGTCCCGGACGTACGCTCGGGTGCGGCATCGCTTCTTTTGGCCTGGTCTGTATCGTTCCGTCAAGCGTTACGTGGCCGCTTGCGACCTGTGTCAACGTCGGAAAAGGCCCTCCACTTTGCCTGCCGGTCTTCTGCAACCGATCGACATACCTCCGGAACCTTTTCACTGTGTTGGCCTCGACCTTCTTGGCCCTTTTCCGACGTCCCGCTCCGGCAACAAGTGGATCGCTGTCGCAACTGACTGTACGACTCGGTACGCCATCACGCGTGCTTTGCCGTCCAGCTGCGCTACCGATGTCGCCGATTTTCTTCTGCAAGACGTCATCCTTAACCATGGTGCCCCTCGTCAACTGCTCACAGACCGCGGTCGTTATTTTCTATCCAGAGTAGTTCACGACATTCTTCGTTCGTGTGACACGCAGCGCCAGCTCGCGACAGCTTACCTCCCACAAACCAATGGGCTTACGGAAAGGTTCAACCGCACGCTCACCGACATGTTAGCCATGTACAGGGTCGTCCACTCTTAGTTACAATACGCTAGCGCACGGCCATGCTCTTTAGAAGGTCACTGCGTCCGAAACGGCTGCGCATCGAAGCGAAGCGGTAGATGACACGAAGCACCACTACCAGGTACACCTTCTCCTTCGCCAATTTGCTGCGATGAGCGACTGTCTCGCATGCGGTGGCCCTCTGGAGAGTGTGGCCATGCGCTAGCGTATTCTAACTAAGAGTGGACGACCCTGTACGTACCTCCAGACCACCGAGATTGGGATGCAGCCTTGCCTTATGTTTAGAAGAGCAAGTTGCTGGGCTAGTTGGTGCTGTTGCATCGTGGTGGAGCAGCGCAAAGGACGGGACACAAGAAACAAGGAAAATACAATCATTGGGAAAGGACGAGATCGTACGTCGAGAGAAATAATTGAGGCTTGCAACATCCGTCGTGCAAAAGACCACTGTGTCAGTACATCTTCCATTAGTTTATCTCAGAAAGAATTGGATTTTCTGAGAACAGCAGGGCATGGGTTCTGAATCTTGGCGTTTGATTTTTATCCCTTCCTGTTTTTTAGTGTTGTTTTTCCCCGGGTTTTTAATTGTGATATAGGGTTAGTTTTTATTCGTCGCAGGCCTTTACTCCTCCTTTTAGTTGTTTCGTGCTTTTAGCCCTTTTTTGGCCTCCTTAAAATTTCATCTTCCGTGAGGCCTTAATGTGTTTGTTGATTGCCGGCCCTTCTTACCTCCCAGCCTACCAGGTATTAATGTTTCTAAAGTGTTTCTTTAAATGTTCTTAACGATTTTTATGTTTTTAACGCCATCATTTCTGTTATTGATTGTCTATAGCTTTTAGCCCCTTTAGGGCGACCTCATCTTTCATTACCGATCATCCGTTATTTCGCGCCTTGGCCCTATACACCCTCCGCTTCTCTTTATCGTCTTTCACCGCCACCACTTTCACCAACTTACTGTATCTACTGACGTGACTGTATTCAGGATTCCGGTGACCGAGCAACCTTTTATCTATGTTCCACCCCCTCATGATCGCTATATATTCTCTGTATTTCGCAATAAAAATTCAGTTGATAGTCAGCGCCTGTGTACGTCTTTCCTTGTTTCTTGTGTCCCGTCCTTTGCGCTGCTCCACCACGATGCACGTTGCCTTATGTGACGTTTGCATATAACTCTTCCCTTCATAACAGAACAGGCTTTTCTCCTTTCTACCTTTTGTTTGGTAGGCATCCCACCTTGCCTTTGGACACACCCATGCCGCCTTCTGCAGTCCCCACCACTGCTTAGGCTCGGGACGCCATCTCCCAGGCCACGCTGGCGCGCCAAATACCACGTAGTAGGCTCCAAGCCTCTCAAGTTTCCCAGAAGTCCGCCTACGACAGCCGTCACCAGGCGGTCGAATATACTCCAGGATCACTCGTCCTTCTTTGGACGCCCTCTCGCAGCGTCGGTCTCTTAGCGAAGCTCTTTTCGCACTACCGTGGTCCTTACCGTGTCGTGCGCCGTGTTGCCGACGTGAACTATGAAATTGCTCCCCTTGAGACCTCGCCATCGTCCTCTCCCGCCACCACCGACATCGTCCACGTCTGTCGCCTGAAACCTTATCACGACGCTCATACGTCGCCGCCCTAACACCGAGACGGCGTTTCAGCAGCCGGGGGTCCTGAAGAGGGTAGACGACGACGACGACAATGAGGGATGGCACGAGTGGGAGGCGTAGAAGACGACAACGAAGTTCGGACTGTGTTCTCGGTACCGCTCGCAGCTGTTCTTTTCTATTTGTAAATATATTCTTTCCCGCAGCAATACTGCACAAAAACAATTGCTAAGGGCGGATATGGAAGGACACACTCACATAATACAAATACACTACTTTTAGTACACACCAAACACTCCTTTAGGGGCGGGTTAAATGAGGGATTAGGAACACACTCTTCATCTTCAAGCAGTAATGCACTTTCTAAAGTATAGGTACAACACAGCACAATATGCAGATGAGAAAACAACAAAACTAAAAGGCACTTCTCTCACAACATAACTGTTATCTCCTCCTGCGGCTGCAGTCATTGCTTTTCTCTTTTTTTTAATTAAAAGGTGGTGAAATTTTTCTATTGGTTTGATTTTCGTTCATATTCCCATAGCTCGAAGCTCCGTGCGCAACTCTCCTTCATCCATATCCTCTACACTCTGCAGCGGGTTTCCTTCCCTCACTTCTTCTTCTGCATAACGTGGCCTCTTCGCCCGTGTCTCTTAAATAAGTCCCTCAAACCAATACTCTTGGTCCCGGTTCTTATATGCACGGCTTATTCCGGTGTTTTCGCTCCAAGCCTTTTCGCCAGCTTGAGGGCCTCAGCGGCTGCATTCCAATTTTTAGACTTTCCATGGTGTAGATATTTTTGCGCGTCATTTCTTTCTCTAAACCTTGGCTTTAAAACCAACCAAGGCACTTAAACCTTTCACGCTTTGCGGAAGCGTGGTGCACGAGAATGTGAATGTACGGCGTAACTCTATCGCCACCATAGCCTTTGAAATCCTAAGCTCCTAATTCTAAGAACGTATGAAAAAATTCTGAGGTATCGGTTTCTATGCTGGCACCTTCAACCTCATTTTCCAGGCGGTACAAAACTTTGCGCAGAAGCTTCCAATGGAGCTTAGCTTTTTCCTCTGTTTGAAAGCTCAATTTCCCGGCCCGTTTTTCTGGCGATTCAGCAAGCGCTGAATAATGCTCTAAGTCGGACTGAGTTTAGTTAATTGCTTAATTGACTAATTAGCCTAATTAACCTTTATATTTAGACCAGATAAATAAATAAAACCGAGGAGGAAATCGGTAGAGTTGGGGAATCGAACCCGGGTCTCCGGAGTGCGAGACGAGCACGCTACCGCTCCGCCATGCCAGCTCGATGGCTTCCAATGTGCGAAGGCGCGTCTAGTGAATACGGTGGCTTCGAATGATAAAAGGCTGGTCTAGTGAATACCGTGTCTTCGTTCACTGCCATCTTCCTCCGTTCCCGTTACGGAGCGAGGTTCAGGTGTCCACCCAGATATGAGAGACAGATACATTTCCTTTCCTCAAAAACGTATTTACCGATGAGCAAGGCGTAGAGCTGAATGGGCGATGGCGTTCTGTAGACTCCCTGGCAGCGTTGCAAGACGCTGTCGCGTTCCAGGTGAAGCTCAACATCTTAACCACACATCAGTGACACAAGCAACAACACTGCGGTTAAGGCTTTCGCCTCACTGCACTTTAGGTCAACAATGTGCCCCCCTGAATTTTTCTCGGAAATCTGTCTTCTGCTTTTGAAAGCAATCCATCTACACGGCGGTCAACTATTCTTAACTTCATATGCAATAAATCAGGATTTATGAAATCAGAGTCGAAGTGGAACAATGGCACGTTTTCTATGCCGTTCGCCTCTGAGCAGCAATCCTCTTTCATGTTCTCAAGCGTGCGGGTCCGATGAGGTTCACTGAAGCTCCTGATACTTGCCAGAACTGAGCACCTTGTCTGTGAGTTTGCTCGACAGAATGGACAAGGATTGCGTGATGCAGCAGAACGCAGAGCCTACACAACGAGCAAAAACTTAAAATCTGACCCTAGGCAGATGCGAATCGGAATCTCGTGGTCCCCCACAGATATGCTACGCCGCTGTGCGGCACTGTTAATTTATTTTATCAAATCCCGAAATGCCTCTCTTGTTTCAAAATAACCCTCTGAGATCTCCGCCACACCGCGTTTTGCAGATGATGACGAATGATAATTTTGTCCAGGTAGTGCGCCTACTCACAACACAGCCGTCACCCTCAATCTTTACCAGGGCCCGCTTGCACAAAACTCTTTAGTCCAGTCTTAGTCTAATGTTCAGGCTCAATTTAATCTCATTGACGTGTTATTCTCCCTAGCCGATAAGCAACTTGTGCGAAACGAAATAGTCTGGAACGAGACAGAAAATGAAGTTTTCAATCAGCCTCGAACAAAGGCTGCTTCAGGCAGAGTTAAAAATGTCAGAATGGCCGGTTGGTGTGATCGTATGCTGGGCACTTCACGTCTTCGTCCACTCGTCCCTGCGACACGTTGCCGGCGACGCGTTGCGGCTGGACCCGTGCCTCAGTCCTTCCGCTCTCCACGTCCAGCTGGTGGCAGAATGGTGGGAGCCCCACCGGTGCTCACAGCGGGCCCGTCACCTCTCCCAGGCCGATGAAGTCGGCCGCCGCAGGCGCCGCCGAAGGCGGAGCACTTCGCTCCGCCGGTCTCCTTTCGCTCGCTCTTTGGCGCTGTCGTGAAGTCTTGGCTCCGAGGCCCCTCACAAGGGTATCGCCTCACTTGGACCTTGGTCTCCGAGACTCCTCACCAAGATGTTGCCCCGTCAGGCTTCCGGAAGGTACTGCCTCCAACCGCTCGCAGAAAGCCGCCCGGACGATCCTGGGTTATTCCGGCACCAGTTAAAAGGTCGGAATGGCCGGTTGGTGTGATCGTATGCTGGGCACTTCACGTCTTCGTCCACTCGTCCGGCGACACGTTGCCGGTTGGGGCAGCTACTCCAAACTTCTTGACCGAAAAAACTGATTTATTGAAGACTGGAGGAAAATACAAGGACTTAGAGAAAAAGGCGCCTTCAAAAAGGCTGTTAAAAAAAGAGAGCTGTAGAAAAGCGGCCGAGACTGACGCTCGGAGCGCTCCTTCCCGCTCTTTGTTGCAGCTGGTTTTAATGCCCTCAATAATTGGGCGGAGCTTTATTAAGTCTGCTCTCGCCCAATTTCAACCAATACTGCCGCGATGGCCCTGTACATACAAGTGGGCCGAGCCCAGTGCTCGCCAGAGCCCGACTCTGGCGGACCGCGCACTTTTCCTGAAACATTCGCACTTTCCGAGGCGCCAGCAAAGTCGACTCCACCGCTTAACTATTTCAGAAGTCGCCGACCTCACTGTCCTCCAACCTCCACTTGACAGCTCCTCTCTCTTCAATGTGAAACGGTCGCCGACCCTCTGCAGCCCTGACAAGGCCTTGGAGAGCGTCCGAAGCGCGCGAACCGCTGTCACCATTCCTAACCCCTCCCGACACACACAACATACAAAATCGCGCAAAAGCACAAAAGACCCTTCCATCAATAACATAAAAAAACACAACAGCACGCGGACCCGACCGCCAACCGGGCGCTGTAGGAACAACATAAAAAAAGGAACGTTTCTGCGTCCTACTTACGACTGCAAAAAGAGCATGTTCAAGAAGGTCACATGATGCATGCATCAACACTCACACTCCTTAACTTCTTTTCAGAAGCAACCACAACAGTCGAAACACTCGTAACATAGGCTCCGTACAGTCAAGTTTTCTCTCGACCCTTGCGCCACCTAGCGCAGCTGCAGTGAGTCTCCGGGCCGGCTGAACGGAAGCGCCGCGCTCAGCTGCACGCTTTCAGTCGCATTGCAACGATGGCAAGCAGTAGTAGTGGCGATGGCCTCGACAAAAAAAAATGCGAAAAGAAAAAGCAGTTGTCGCTATTGCAGCGTGAAGGATTGCCATAGCCACGAAGGACAGTTTGACACTAAGCTGTACAGATTTCCAGGTAGGCCGTACGAAAGAGATCGACGAAAGAAGTGGATCACGGCAGTGCGGACAATCAAGTAAGTTCTTTGTCGCATTTAACATTTAGCGTCTTTTCAACGTAGTACGTTTAGCAGTTTCATACCTCGAGTGCTACATGCTAACTGTGGACGCCTAGCCGCGCTTCGGGCGGTGAAGTTTGCGGATATTTTCTTTGAACCTCGTGCGTATGTACCTACGCATACGTGCCATTCTCATCACGGATATATCGCCGCACTTAACTTTCTATACCGTTTGTCCGCGCTGCATTTCTTCGACTGTACTTCTTGAGTCGCGCCTACGTAAGTACAAACTTCCTCACATGTGCTGTACTTGCCTAGGAACACTCGAACGGTGCACCCGGTCGGGTGCGGAAGAAGTTATCGTGCATGCACATTCGCTAAGATTGCGGTTGGCTCATGTGTCTAAAAGCTATCTTGGGTCCCGCAAATGACGAAAAGTGTGGCAAACACATGATAGAGCGTGCCGGTAGAACTTTAATGCGGTGTTTACGTGGTGGGCGCAGACCACTTTTCCGTAGCGTAAACAACTTGCGTTCTGTAAAATGGCAGGCCAGTTGGGGAAGCTTTATACATGTGTTGTCTGCCTCTGTCCTTTGTGGGTTGAGGATTTTGTAGTGTAAGCTATGCTCTGTCGTCTTTTTCAGCCAGGCCGACGGTTCCGAGTGGGTGGCGACTGAGAGGACGAGAATATGCTCTAAGCATTTCGTCAACGGAGAGAAGAGTACGATCGCATCGCATCCAGGGTACTACCCAACCATATTCCCGGATGCGCACAGGGTCAGCCACGTCGATGCGACGAAGCAGCTTGCACGATATGAAAGGTATGGAATGTCTTTTTTTGCGTTGTGAACCACCTATGAAAATGCAATATTTAACCACTGTGGTCAATTCTAAGTTCAATTAGGGAGCAAAATTCAACGCAGCTGGTAATTTGCATTATGTAACGTTCAGAAGAAGGACCACAAGGAGAATATAAATTTCCAAATGTTTCATATGCTTTAGGTTGCATAGGAGGAGGAAGGCTAGGGCATTGTCAGCCTCAGCAGTGCCTAAGCAGGCATCTCCCACTGTTTGCGAAAAAGGCACGGCATCAAGCACTCATGAAGACACCTCTGAAACGGATCCCCTGAATCAAGAGTCATCCAACTTGGAGGTGCTTTGCATGGCTGTTGACGCAGCGCAAAACGACAAGGTAAGCAATCGAGATGGGCATTGAACAATGACTTTGCCATTCTTTATTTTGATGCAAAGCAGTCTCTGTGTACTTGTTACATACAGAGTTTAAGTGCGAAATTTCAGCAGTTTATTGCCTGCTCTCGTTACTGTGAATGAAAGTGTTTAAAGGGTCAGTCTACTCACCGAGATGAGTGTATAAATAATGGCATATTCTGGTAGTTGGCACCCTATAACATCAATAACGAGGGGTCTGCGTCCGGTTTAAGCAGGAATTTATATTTTATTTCGGCGGTAAAAGTCGCGTAAAAAAGCATGGTGGCGAACCCAAACGTTCATTTTGTTCAAGAAAGTGGTAGTCTTTTTTTGTAGAAGCATAAGTGAATATACTACGTACCATTTGTATGCCCCAGTGTCAGAGAAACGCACGTTTTGTTCTAGTAAACTGTAGAAGGCGTACCGCTCACTTTTTCTGTAAATCACATGAATATTTATAGTTACACGTACGCAAAACGCGGGCACATTCCCACTTTTAGTTCAGCGTATGCTAACAGAGACGCAAAAATAAACTCAGCCTATAGTGGCGCCATCTGGTCGTCAGGACGGGAACCATTGCTGTAAACAAACCGACTCTCCACTTAAGCCTAGGAGCGGCAGAATCGTCACTCTAATTATTAAAATAAAGCAAATTTATCTCTTATATGTTTTCTTATAGGCGAGATGAGACGAAGCGAAAGACAGGCGCCCCATTTATGGCCAGTGAACACACTGAAAAAGGCAGCAACAACGAGAATTCAGTCCGCAGCGATAGGTCCGGCTTCGACGGGCGCCGCCATGTTTGTCGCCGCGCGGCGGAAATAAAGATTGTTGCCAGATGAGACTACCATCTCATGCAGTTGTGTTCCCACTCCCCGCAGGGGGGCGTCTGCAGCAGCAGACGTTGGTGAGTGGCGACACCACGGGGTTAACCCGAGCATCCGCAGGGACATCCCCGCAGGGGGATGATGGTGACCAGTGCGTCTCCACGGACCCGAGCATCCGCGCTTAGCCGTGCGTGGCATCGCCGTGTCTGGGGAAAAGGGGATCCTGGTGGTTGAGCCGATGCCGAGCGTTTGGACCTTTAAAGCCCCTCAGCGGAGGCAACACACCACTTTGGCCCCAGCTTCCTGTAGACGGCACCTCCGGCCTGACCCGACCGGGGGAAATCGGCAGTCGCCTTTTCCTGTTCTTCTCTCCATCTTTCACTGTCCTATCTCCTTTCTTACAACTTTCCTGTATCCTCCTCCCTTCTTGGTTTTTTTCCTCTTTTTCCTGGCGGCGAGGGTTAACCATGTGTGACCAACTACCCTGTGTTGAGTCATATTAGGTTATAGTTAAGGTGTACAGCTGGCGTAGGCAGGACTTTCTTTCAAGTTCCTGTCGCGTCCCCTTGTTGGACTCCATGGTGGGTGGCTGGCACCATGGCCGAAAAACATCAATTTTTTATGGCTCCCCCCCTTTCCAAACTTGATCGCTCTCTAAAAAGAGTGCGGAACAAAGCAGATAACTTTTTTTCGAAAAAGAAAGCAACATTTGCCAAGTTCCTTGTCATCCACAGTGAAGTTCAAGATAAACAGGCCAGAATTCTATCCCCCTTCATCGTATCGAAATGCTTAACAGAAGCTTTGGGCCCCGGCTACAAAGTGTCAAAAATTACCAGTGGCGATTTATTACTGGAACTCCGAGACAATGTCCAAACCACCAAACTCTGTAACATAGTGTCTATTGGGGACACACCTGTCTCCATCACTGCACACCGATCACTCAACACTGTCCGTGGCGTCATCTCAGAAAATGATTTTCTACATCTCACAGAGAAAGAAATGCTGGAAGGACTCTCAGATCAAAGTGTCATAGATGTGTACCGCATCAAAATCCGCAAGGACAACAAAGAAATAGATACCAAACACCTAGTCCTGACTTTTAACACATGCACATTGCCCGAAACCATCGACGTTTGATACCTCAAAGTAAATGTAAGACACTACATCCCTAACCCCCGAAGGTGCTTTAATTGTCAACGGTTTGGCCACGGATCACAGAGTTGCCGCGGCCGCAAAACTTGCGCGAAATGCGCGTCAAAGGACCACCATTCTGACGAATGCGACGCAGCTCTACGCTGCGCTAATTGTGAAGGAGACCACGCTGCGTACTCCAGGGCGTGTCCGTCCTGGAAAAACGAAAAAGAAATCATCACCATTAAGACCAAAGAAAACATTTCATTCAAAGAAGCGAGGAGGCGTTTTGCGCTTACCAACACATTCTCCTTCACAGCGAAACCTAACTTCGCTGATGTGGTGCGCGGGGGCGTAGCACCACACAGCACTCCGGCACCTGCCGAGGCCAGTTCTACTGCGCCTGTGGCAGGGCCACCCACGCCCCAGGCAGGGACAGCGAAAGCTGCTCTGCCAACTCCAAGCCAGGGAGTGCCGGCCCATGGGTCGACATCCCGCAGGACTTCCCCCCGTCGGGGGAGGCCTGACACAAACACATCCGCGGTTTCCCCGCGGTCTTCCAGCACCTCCAGTGAGGTGATGGAGGTAACTCCCAGCCCGTCTGCTCTACAGCGGCGGAACAGCTCTCTTGAGCGGAAAAAAGGCAGGGCCACCATAACGGCCCCAGAACATAAGTAAACCCCCAATCGTTCATACCCCAAACATAAACATGGCTTCTATAGTTCAGTGGAACTGCCGAGGAATATTGAGAAATTACGACGACATAAAAAATATTTTAGGGTCAATGTCACCCGTAGCCTTATGTCTCCAGGAAACCAATCTAGGTCCACAACATATGAACATCCTCAAGCATTATAAAACTTTTAGACGCGATCGTGAGCAGGCAAATAGACTCTCGGGAGGCGTCGCGATTGTCATACAAAGCGGCGTCCCTGCTCAAGAGATCAGACTGAAAACAAAACTTGAGGCAGTTGCAGTCAGCATTGTCAGCTACAAAACAATTACAATCTGCTCTGTATATATTCCTCCTCATCTCACACTAACAGTCCACGATCTACAAGGCCTCATTGATGAAATTCCAGAACCATATCTGGTAGTCGGGGATTTTAACGCTCACTCCCATTTTTGGGGAAGTGAGCGCTGTGACTCTAGGGGTCAAATAATCGAAGATTTTATCCTCACAAACAATGTATGTCTTGAAAATCGATCTCGACGGTGCAATCTGCTCTTTTACGGAATTAAGGACGAGGATGAACGCGAGTCACAACCAATTTCTGAAAAACTTGTCCTAGATTTGTGTAGATCTACTCTGGGAATAGACCCCAGAATCGAAAGAGCCCATCGCCTCGGACGGTTCCGTTCAGAAGGAACTCGCCCAATAATTGTTAATTTTAGTTCATTCAAAAAGAAAGAGGCTGTTCTGTCAAATGCGAAGAAATTGAAAGGAAGTTCTACTAGCATTTCAGAGGACTTCTCTGAACCAGTACGAAACAAGAGGAAAATGCTATGGGACTACGCCAAACCTCGCAAGGGACCCAATGGCAAAGCACATCTGAAATACGATGTCCTTTACTTGAATAATGTCAAGTACATTTACGACGAATCTCAGGGGCAGGTAGTTCGAGCCTCTTGACAAGTTAAGCCGGATCACTCTGTTTTGTCGATTCTAGTACTAAACTGCAGAAGTATTAAGAATAAAGTGGACAAGCTACATGGTCTAATTGACATGGCGAGACCTTCCGTTGTGATCGGATGTGAATCATGGCTGGATGGGGATGTTAGCGATAGCGAAGTTTTTCCGAGTAACTATATCAGCTATCGAAAAGATCGAGACAGGCACGGAGGAGGCGTATTTATACTGGTGGACGACTTAGTTAGTTCTCGTAAGATGGAAATTGATGTTGGGACATGTGAGGCAGTATGGGCTCAAATTAGACTTTTAAATGGTAAATTACTATCAGTTTGCTCGTTTTACAGGCCACCTGGAAATCAGCTTGAACCCATCAGCGACCTAACTGATATGATTGAAACTGTTAAAACTGACTGTTTAGTTGTTGGAGGTGACTTTAACATTCCTGAATTAGACTGGAGCTCAGGATGTCTTCCGTCTAGAGCCAATTCCGCAGTAGGCAAAGAATTGTTAAATCTGTGCAATTCATTCAGCTTATCCCAATTAGTGCTGCAGCCAACCCGTGGCAACAATGTTTTGGATTTATTATTCACTAACCAACCATCGGCAGCTTGTTCTACCCTTGTAGTGCCCGGTATCAGTGATCACAGTTGTGTTTTAGCGGAAATGAACTTTCAGTATGTTAAACTTGAAGACTGTGGCAATCGGCGCATTTACAGTTACCGAAAGGCAAATTTCCCCGAGATAGCCTGGGCACTTGAATCCTATGTCGATGTGTACGAAACATTGTCTGATTCACGCAGCGTTGATGAGCTGTGGCGCACACTGACAGCCAAACTTTTTGATTTGCGTGAGCAGCATGTGCCGTCATGGGTGATGACGAAACGTCGCAGCAAAAGCAAGCCATGGTTCACAAAAGCGCTGCGCAGAGTCGTTGAAAAGAGGCAACAACTATATGCGCGCTTCAAAAGAAATCCGTCGGAAGATAACATGGATCAGTTAAAAAAGATTACAAAGGATATGAATGCTTCGGTCAAAGAGGCTAAATTTACCTACTTTCAGTCTTTCGACATGCGTATCCAGGATCGCCCTAAAGAATTTTGGCAGTACATAAAAAAAAACAGAAAGGATGAATTGTCTATCCCGCCACTCGATCACAACGGAAGTATCGTTCATGATAATCTGGAGAAAGCCAAGTGCTTTAACACGTTTTTCAGCTCAGTTTTTTCTGCTGAGGACAGCAATAGCCCTGCCGATTTTCGCCTTGCCTTGAACTGTACGGAACCCATGGAGAACATTGAATTTGATCAGCGAGGAATTGTGTCGCTCTTAGAACGCTTAAAAGATAACAGTGCCACCGGTCCGGACGGCTTACCCACGATCCTGCTCTCTTCTTGCGCTTTTGCGTTCTCAAGGTACCTTCAAATTCTTTTCACAAAGTCATTACAGGAAGGCTCCTTGCCTGATGAATGGAGGCTTGCTAATGTTGTACCTATACATAAATCGGGACCTAGGAATGTTGTTTCAAATTATCGACCAGTGTCCTTGACCAGTGTATTATGCAAAGTTTTAGAGCATGTGTTTTATACTAGTATTATGAATCATCTTAGTATACATTCATTATTAAATACTAATCAACATGGCTTTCGCAGTGGTTACTCGTGTGTCACCCAGCTTACCGAATTTGTACATGACCTGTCAAGTGCTTTAGATAAGGGATATTCTGTTGACTGTATTTTTCTAGATTTTAAGAAGGCCTTTGACGTTGTATCACATTCCTTATTAATACAAAAATTATACTGGTACAACATAAATGAGAACGTTATTAGGTGGATAAAGGAATATTTGAGCGTTAGGCGTCAATGTGTTGTTGTCAACGGGAAACAATCGCATGAGGTGGCTGTAACATCAGGGGTGCCTCAGGGATCCGTCTTGGGCCCATTACTGTTCATAATTTACATGAATGACATCTTTTCAGGTATTTCTTCATACATGCGTCTTTTTGTGGACGATTGTGTATTGTTAGAATTATTAACGATCAAGGTGACTGCGATGCATTACAACAGGATTTGTGTAAAGTGGCCCAGTGGTGTGAGAACTGGAGAATGCATATTAACTTACAAAAATCTGTACATATGTGTTTCACTAAAAAGAAGGTTCCCCATATTTTCACTTATAACATAAATAATAGCAGACTGCTTTCAGTGTTGGAATTTAAATATCTTGGTGTATATTTAACAAGTTCAATGTCTTGGCATAGTCACGTGCATTTCGTTACTGCCAAAGCCTGTCGTGTTTTAGGTTTCCTGCGACGTAACGCTAAACTTTTCCCTTTAAAGACTAAAGAACTGCTGTATAATACAAACGTTAGAAGCATACTTGAGTATGCTTGCACAGTCTGGGATCCGAAAACCTTGCTTGACGTTCAAAAGCTAGAAAGAGTTCAGAATTTGGCCGTTCGTTTTGTTTTCAATAACTATGGGCGATATTTTAGTGTAACGAGCGCGAAAAAATCTTTGGGTTGGGACTCACTTCAAAAACGTAGGAAAGTACTGCGTTTAAAATTATTTCATAATATTTTTCATTCTAGAACTGGAATAGACAGAACCAAATATATAGCCAACCCTGATTACGTGTCTTTACGTAGAGATCATTCACTTAAAGTTAAAGAATACAGGTGCCGGACTGACCTTTTTAAAATGTCTTTTTTCCCCAAATTGGTTTCTGAATGGAACAAGCTGCCTGAGGAAGTAGTGTCCATATTATCAAATGATTCATTTTCTTCCATGCTGTGACATTTTTTTTGTGTATAATAATTCCGTGTTCTTTCTATCTCATTGTTATCTTTTTTTTTGTAACCACCTGCACGCGGTGGCATTTGTGTACTTTTTCTTCTACCCCCCCACTGTAATGCCAGCCAATGGCGCTGTGGGTATGATGATAAATAAATAAATAAATAAATACAGGAAAAGCCACCTACTGCTCCCCTGCCTCGGGGAAAATGACCTTTTTAGACTTGTCTTTTAGCTCACCTTCTGTTTTTAATGATTTTAAATGGGATGTCATTGACAACCCATATGGCAGTGACCACCTCCCTATACTAATCACTTTAACATCCCCACCGGAAATAATCCCCACATGGCCACGGCGCTGGAAGCTTCACCTCGCCGACTGGTCACTTTTTAGAGCAAAGGCAAATTTAGAAAATATACTTTTAGATAATCTCTCCATCGACCAGATAAATGAAAAGTTCACTAATTGTATCATAACTGCCGCACTCACAGCTATTCCACAGTCGTCAGGAGTGGTGCAACAAAATCATAAAATATGGTGGACTAAAGAGTGCAAGGAAGCAAAAAAACTACAAAACCGAGCTTGGGGTAAATTTCGCCGGTATCCGACACATGAAAATCTCGTTAATTTTAAGAAGGAAAGAGCCAAAGCTCGGTACGTGCGTCGGGGTGCCGAGAAAGCATTATGGCAGAGTTATGTTTCATCCATTAACAGTCAGATGACATCTAAAAAAATGTGGGAGCAGGTTCGCAAATTAAATGGAAACTTTTCACCCTTCACAATTCCTTTTTTAACAACACCCGGCACACAAACAAGTATAGAGGAACAGGCAGACATACTAGGGGAACATTTCGCTGCAGTTTCAAGTTCATCTCACTATACACAGTCTTTTTTAAAATACAAAAACACAGCTGAAAAACAGAGGCTCCCAACAAGTGGAGGCACAAATGAAAAATACAATTGTCTAATTACCCTCCAAGAAATCAATAAAGTACTATCTGCCGGAAAAAAAACTGCTCCAGGACCCGACGAAATACACTATGAAATGCTTGCGCATCTTTCCGAGCCAGCCGTGGACGCACTTTTAAGATTCTTTAACACAATATTCAGGTCTGGGAAAATACCGGAAGCCTGGAAGAAAGCTATTATTGTACCGCTTCTTAAGCCTAGTAAACCCCCAACTTCTCCTAGCAGTTATAGACCCATAGCCCTGACTAGTTGCCTTGCCAAATCCTTCGAAAGTGTCCTAAATATAAGACTAACCTTTGTTCTTCAATCTGGTGAACTTCTTGATATCCATCAGTGTGGATTTAAAAAGGGATGCTGCACTACGGTCCACCTAGTCCGCCTTGAAAATACTGTCAGAGAAGCTTTTATACACAAGCAACACTGTCTTAGCGTCTTTATTGATTTAGAAAAAGCTTATGATACTACCCGGAGGTTCGGGATCCTCCAGGACTTAGCTGAGCTTGGCATCCGTGGCAGAATGCTCAACTGCATTAAACTTTTTGACTAACCGTTCATTTAATGTTCGTCTAGGCTCAACCCTTTCAAGGGATTTTATTCAGGAAAATGGAGTGCCTCAAGGGTGTATTTTAAGCACAACTCTTTTTATTGTAAAAATGAATTCTCTTAACAAAATTATACCAAGGTCCATAACATATTCAGTCTATGTCGACGATCTTCAGATAGCGTTCACATCTTCCAATATATCTACATGTGAAAGACAAGTACAACTTACAATCAACAAACTGGCAACATGGGCAGACAAGAATGGTTTCCAGTTCTCACCACAGAAAACAGTAGCCTTACTTTTTTCACTCAAACGAGGCTTGCACACAGATCCCACATTACACCTAAACCAAACCAAACTGCCTTTAAAAAAAGAACACAAATTTCTAGGCATCACCTTCGATAAAAAGCTTACTTTCCTGCCTCACATAAACGCACTAAAGAAGAAAGCGTCGCTATCACTGAACATACTTAAAGTCCTTTCACGCAAACACTGGGGTTCTGATCGGGTATGCCTTCTACAGATTTATCGCTCTGTAGTACGTTCCGTTTTAGATTATGGCTGCATAGTGTATGGATCAGCAAGGCCGTCGTACTTGAAGCGACTGGACCCTGTGCACAATATGGGTTTGCGTCTTTCAACTGGTGCTTACAGGACTTCACCCATAAAAAGCCTTTACGTGGAAACCAATGAACCACCACTTGCAGACAGACGAACAATGCTTACATGCTCTTACATTTTAAAGATCCGTTCCCAGCCTAAACACATCTGTTACCCACTCGTTACAAAGTGCCCATTCCGAACACTATTTACCAACAAACCTCTAGCAATCAGACCACTTCTTCTCCGCTTTGAAGAGAAATGCCAAGAACTAGACATAATGAACATATTACCTAATATTGCCCGCAAACCTGATCCACTCCCGCCTTGGTACTGCCTACCATCTGTGTGCGACTTCACATTAACACAATTTCGGAAAAAACATACACCACATGAACAGATATTACAAGAATATTTAGCACTCAACGAAAAATACGGAGAATACGAAGCATTTTATACCGATGGATCAAAATCGGCGCACTACGTGGGAAGTGCTGTAGTTCAGAATATTTGGGAAAAAATAGTACGGCTACCTGGGTGTACATCCATTTTCACCGCCGAGTGTTACGCAGTCTTGGTGGCTGTAGAAAAAATAATAAATGAGAAAATTCAGAACAGTATCATTTACACTGATTTTCTGAGCATACTAACCTCACTTCACCATAGCAATGCAGTCACACCACTAATCGGGGATATCATACATAACATAACAAGCGCCACAATACAGGGACAAGACATAAAATTTTGCTGGGTTCCCAGCCACATTGGAATCGCTGGAAATGAGAAAGCAGATGAATGTGCTGGAAAAGCTCGAAACAAAGAAATAAAGAAAGTGTACATTAACTACAAAAATGGTATGAAGTTGGTACAGTGCAAATTAAGAAATAAATGGCAGTCGCAATGGAATATCGAAAGAAATAATAAGCTACATTCAGTAAAACCCTTTCTAGACGAATGGAAATCATGCTCACACCAAAAACGATTCATCGAAGTTATTTTATGCCGTCTCCGTATAGGACACACACATCTCACACACAACTTCCTGCTAACAAAGAAAGACAAACCTGTTTGCGAGCAATGCGGACATGAACTTACTGTAAACCACATACTACTATCATGCACAAAACTTGAATCATTAAGAAAAAAATATTTTGCTACATTTTACAAAGAACATATCCCATTTCATCCAGCGTTGTTTTTAGCTGAACATGCACCCGTTCGTATACTTGATGTTTTTAGCTTTTTAAGGGAAGCCGGTGTTCTTCAAAACCTGTAATGTTCTGACCCTGTGCTTCTCTACTTAGAACGACACACCTCAGCCACTTTCTCAGTCCTGAGAAGGAGGCTGAGGTTTTTATCTGAGTAGTTGGGGACCTCGAGATCCTTGGCAAACCAAGGATGTCCACGGAGGTTAACCAACTTTTAAAAGCTTCTACAAACAGCCATTTCTAAAAAGTTTGTATTTAATCAGCCAGGTAATAAAAATAACTTTTAGGCCCTTTACACCACCGTTTTTATCAACTTTGTTTTCACATTCTGCTCAAGCCAATCTTTCCATACCTTGTTCTTGGCGCATGATAGCCTTAGCTGCTTATGCGCCAATAAACCCAACACAACAACAACAACAACAAGTTGTGTTCCCACATTAATAAATTCTATTTTAAAATGTTCTACCGCACTCCTTGGCACCACAGCTGGCTAAACGGTAATTTGAGTAAAGAGCTATCGGTTGCCGCAAAGAAAATATGGTCGATAAAATTCAGTAGACTGACCCTTTAACATCTAGTTTATGTTTTGCATCTCACGGCAGTGCAGGTGACTAAACTGTCCAGTATTATGACTAATACCTATTTTTTGCTTTTCTATGCAGTCTTGCCAAACCGACGACATTGCAAGATGTTCCGGCACATTTTCAGTGTTCCTATGTTCGGCGCGAGGCAGTGAGGCGTGCACTCAAGTTAACCACAAAATTGTTTGTGACACGGAAGTACAGTGAAAGCCTGAAGTTGTTTCCCGCCAGTCTGGTAGAGGCAGCAGGACAGCTTGCTTCACGGGATACGACAGTGTCCAAGCATGTGCAGCTGCCATGAAGGATCTGTGCGGCGTGTCTTCCGATGTATTTGCCCTCCTGCTGAGCATAATGCCCCATTCTGCTGAGCGAACTTGTGATGTGCCAATAACCGATAGGCTTGTGCTGTTTTTGATGAAGCTTAAGCTTGGGATCACTTGCTCATCTCTTGCAGTGCTTTTCTGCGTATCCAGGAACACAGTCTCCCGTCATTTTAAAAGTGTTCTTAAAACACTTAGCATTGCCACGCAGAAGTGGATATATCGCCCTCCTGATCATGTCATTAGGCAGACAATGCCAAATTGCTTTAAAGTTCACTACCAGGACTGCTCGATGATAATTGATTGCACAGAAGTCCGTACAGAACAGCCGTACACTGTACAGCAAAAGCGTGCGCTCCATTGACACTACAAGGGAGGATATACTCTGAAATTCCTCGTTGGAATCACACCATGTGGTGCAGTCTGCTTCTGCTCAAAGGCGTACGGAGGCAGGTGTTCGGATTCCTTTATTACGGTAGATTCTGGGTTTCTAGACCTAGTGCAACCAGGCGATGTTGTGATGGCCGATAAGGGCTTTCCAGGTATAAAGGCAGGCCTTGAAGAGGTACGGGCCATATTAGTGATGCCCCCATTTTTACAAGGTCAGGACCAATTTGCTGAAAGTGAGGTGCATGAGACGTACCAAATTGCACAGGTGCGAATTCATGTGGAGAGAATTATCCAGCGCATAAAGATGTTCAACATCCTCAACACAGGTATACCCACAGAGCTGATTGCAGTGATGAGCGATGTATCTCAAGTCTGTGGCGTCTTGGCAAGTCTCCAGCCGCCTATTATAAGCTCCGAACAGTGAGGTTTGAAGTGCTGCACCGTCTACAATCAGCACACCTACAGTACATTCTCATTTCCACACATCTCTTGATTCAAAAGAAAAGTTATCACACTCTTGTAGACTTTACAAGGGTGGGGAGCAGCCAGGTGAAGTAGAAGTCTTCCAAGGCTCGCACAGCTGAACACAGGAAGTTGTTGTCTTTCTCCACAATGACGGTGATGCTTTGTCTTTGTGAAAAAACAAAAAAAACATTCATCAAGATTACACACATACATCAGAAGTTGCACCTGTGTGTAATATCTGTGGCTTGCAAGGAGCGTCAGTCTGCCATTTCTGTACTTAATGTACGGCACAAATGTGAGCTCCTGCTCTACATCAATGATATCACTGTCCCGTCGTGAAAATGGGCACTTGATCTCTACAAGGCAAACACCCTTTGACGTTTCGAAAAGCCCGTCAGGGCTTCCACAAAGCCATGGCTGGGATGTATGGACGACAAGTCCAGTCTGGAAAAAGAAAGAGTACTTTTCTGAAGCATAAGTCCCACCAGTATACAGTTGACACAAATAATGCAAATGCAGACTTAAAAGTGCAATGGTCGTGCGCAGATATGTAAGCAGTGAGGCTACGAAATGGAATCACAAGTTTTTAAGTCAAGCAGGTTGTACACATGTAACTTACCTCTAACACATCTGCACATACTTTCTCCTCAAAGCTCTTGCGTGTCACTGGCTCCATTTTCATGCCTGAAAAGTAACTTTCAGTCGGCCCAATGTGCGATGGTGTGATGTTGGAAGACGTACCATATGATGTGGCCTCAGACCAAAATCCTCGACGATTTAGAATCGTCTTCAAGAGGTCTTGAGCATACTTCCTTGTTCTCAGTTTGCTGTGCGCTTGCGAACAAGTTATTCTCAGTCTTCTTTCTCTGTGCCACCTGTTAGAAATTTCAACAGGATAATTAGGAGATACGTTACATTGCAGCTCTCCAAGGTGACGTACGAACAAGGAGGTGAAGCACCTACCTGTGATTATTAGCCTGCCCCTTTGTCAGGGCACACAGGTGCAGGGCACTTGTGCATTTGATGTTTTTGGTGTAGTACACTGCCACTTCTGCTGTCATTTCTTGCTCGTACTCTTTTTTTTAATATATATTTTTGGGAATTCTCCGGCTGCCATTAAAGAGTGCAGAGCCTCTTTTGGTTCGTGCAAAACACTCCCGAGTTGTTTGATTTCTTTTTCAAGTATCACTTTTTCTACGACACCTTGCAAGACTCTCTTGCATGCACTTTCAGGACTTTCATTTTGTGCTTTCAGAATTCGGGACATTGGACACTGAATGTCAGGGAAGTGCTTTATCAGCAAGCTTGGGTGCAACGGTTTAGGTTCTCCGCCACCATCATGTGGATGCTTGTTAGCTGTAAGAAAATAAGCAGGTGAACTGTGTTAGTAACACACGTTACTAACAGCAGGTGAACGTACACTGCGACTTGTGGATGCTCCCACTTGCGGACCAACATGTGGATGCTTGTTAGCTGTAAGAAAATAAGCAGGTGAACGTGTGTTAGTAACACACGTTACTCTGTCTCTGTCTCGTCTTTCTTCTTCTGAGTGTGTGTGTATATGGTTTGGCGCCTTTGATTTTAATGATGAATAACATCATTTCCTCGGCTAATAAAACTCTCGGATTCTTACGACGTCATCTTCGCCACGCCCCACAACAGGTAAAATTACTAGCATATAAATCTCTTGTCAGGTCAAAGTTAGATTACGCATCGCCAGTTTGGAACCCTCATCAAGTTTACCTTATCAATGCGCTCGAGTCACTTCAAAACAGAGCAGCCAGATTCATTCATTCCTCATATTCGTACGACATCAGTGTGACGTCTTTAAAAGCGCAATCCAGTTTAGCGCCCCTTTCACTTCGTCGTCGTATTTCTAGCCTCTGCCTATACCATAAATTTTTTCATAGTTCGCTGCGCTGCGCTCCCTACATTGCCCCACCAGCCGGCATATCCCACCACATTCGTCATCCTTTCCAAGTGTTTCGCCCCCGTGCCCGTACTGTTACCTGTGCCGCTTCTTTTTTTCACCGTGTTTCTGTAGACTGGAAAGGCCTCTCCAATGACATCGCTACCATCTCATGCCCATCCACATTCGCCGAAGCTGTTACCAACCATTTTTCAACATAAAACTTATTCATTTGACTGTTTGTACCCACCCCTTATGTAATACCCCCAGTGGGTCTTTAAGGTATTAAAATGAAATGAAATGAAACTAATTGAAATAAGGCTGGGGCATGCTCTCTGAAAACAGACTGCAAATCACAAACATAGTAACAAGAAATAGGTTTCTTAACTAGTGCCAAAATGCCTGGCAATACCTTAATAAAAATAGGTACATTTAACTTCCATTACTTCAGCAATGAAATTCGCCGCAGGGAGGCGTCTGCTGCGTGCAGACGTTGGTGAGTGGTGACACCACGGGGATAATCCGAGCATCCGCAGGGACATCCGCGCAGGGGGATGCTCGGGTCACCACGGACCCGAGCATCCGCGCTTAGCCGTGCGTGGAATCGCCGTGTCCGGGGAAAAAGGGATCCTGGTGGTTGAGCCGATGCCGAGCGTTTGGACCCTTAAGGCCCCTCGGCGGAGGCAACACACCACTTTGGCCCCAGCTTCCTGCAGACGGCACCTCCGGCCTGACCCGACCGGGGGAAATCGGCAGTCGCCTTTTCCTGTTCTCCTCTCCATCTTTCACTTTCCTATCTCCTTTCTTACAACTTTCCTGTATCCTCCTCCCTTCTTGGTTTTTTCCTTTTTTCCTGGCGGCGAGGGTTAACCTTGTGTGACCAACTACCCTGGGTTGAGTCATATTGGGTTATAGTTGGGGTGTACAGCTTGCGTAGGCAGGGCTTGCTTTCAAGTTCCTGTCGCGTCCCCTTGTTGGACTCCATGGTGGGTGGCTGGCACCATGACCGAAAAACTAAATTTTTCTATGGCTCCCCCCCTTTCCAAACCAGATCGCCCTCTCAAAAGAGGGCGGACCGATGTGACAGCTCAGTACATTCACAAATCTAAAGAAAATTTCACCAAATTTCATGTGCTCCATAGCGAAGCTACAGATAAACCTGCCCGAACGATATCTCCATTCTTGGTAGCGAAAAGCCTGACCGATGCCTTGGGCACGGGTTACAAGCTAAAAAAAATGCCTAGTGGCGACCTCCTTCTGGAGCTTAAAGACAGCGGCCAGCTTTCCAAACTCTCCACCATATTGTCATTCGGGCAAACCCCAGTCTCAATAACTCCACACCGTTCCTTGAACAGTGTCCGTGGTGTCATTTCCGAAGCAGACTTTGCCTGCCTCACTGAGGAAGAAATCCTTGAGGGTCTCAGGGACCAGAATGTTGCAAACGTGCATCGTATTAAAATAAGAAAAGACGACAAGGAAATCCCGACGAAACATATTGTTCTGACATTCAACTCTAGCACACTTCCAGACTCTATCGAAGCAGGCTACTTGAAAATAAATGTACATCATTACATACCGAATCCACGAAGGCGCTTCAACTGTCAAAGGTACGGACATGGGTCACAGAGCTGCCGTGGCCACAAAACGTGCGCTAAATGCGCCTCAAAAGACCATGCTTCTGAGAACTGTGAAGGAGCAGCAGTTCGCTGCGCAAACTGTGAAGGCGATCATCCCGCATATTCTAGATCTTGTCCTTCTTGGAAGGCTGAGAAAGAAATAATCACAATGAAAACAACACAAAATATAACTTTCAAGGAAGCAAGACAACTCTACCAAGCAAAGAACGCCTTCACATTCTCAACAAAAACAAACTTTGGTGACGTGGCGCGCAGGGGCGGTGCACCACGCAGCACTCCGGCATCTGCCCAGGCCACCTTCACGGAGCCTGTGGCAGTGCCATCAACGCCCCAGGCAGAGAGCCAAGGCTGCTCTGCCAACTACAAGCCAGGGAGTGCCGGCCCACGGGTCAGCATCCCGCAGGACTTCCCCCCGTCGGGGGAGGCCCGACACCCAGACATCCGCGGCTTCGCGGTCCTCCAGCACCTCTGGTGAGGTGATGGATACAACTCCTACTACGCCTGCTTTGCAGCGGTGGACCGGCTCTCTCGAGCGACGAAAAGATAGAACCCCGGTAACGGGCCCAGAACAGTAAACTTCTTCCCTTCCATTCCCACCCAAAAAACAAACATGACATTTGTGGTTCAATGGAACTGTAGAGGAATGTTGAGGAACTACAGTGATAAAACTCATATTCTAGGGTCAGTGATGCCTCTAGCTTTGTCTCCAGGAGACCAATCTTGGTCCACAACATTAAAATATCTTAAAACATTATACAACTTTTAGGCGTGATCGCGAACATGCAAATAGACTGTCGGGAGGCGTCGCAATCATCATCCAAAGCGGCGTCCCGGCTCAAGAAATCAAACTGAAAACAAACCTTGAGGCGGTTGCGGTTAGCGTCATCAGCTACAAAACCATAACAATATGTTCTGTATATCTTCCCCCACACATCACATTAACATGCCAAGATCTAGAAGGCCTGATCGATGAACTGCCGGAGCCATTTCTGGTAGTTGGCGATTTTAACGCTCACTCTCCGTTTTGGGGAAGCGAACGCTGTGACTCTAGAGGCCAAACAATCGAAGATTTTATACTTTCGAATAATATCTGTCTTTTAAATACGAGAAAAGCCACATATTGCTGTCCAAGCTCAGCAAAAATGAGCTCTCTAGATTTAGCTTTCACATCACCATTACTTTTTAACGATTTTAAATGGGATTGTAGTGAATTACAATGAACGCGCCTGAGCTATTGTGAATGCGCCTCAGGTTGCCTCGATGGCAGACCTAGAAGTTGACGACGAAGTGTGCCGGCGCGCGGCTCCAGCTCTGTGGCTGTGTAGACTGACTGTGATTTTGCTGCCGTCCGCTCAGCTGTTTGGTGAACTGTATAGCTGAGTTCACTAGTACGCGAACCCCCTTTCATTTGGTGGAGGTTGCGGTCGTCTGACGCCCTGGACCTTCGCAGCCGTCTTCTCCCGCCGCTCACAATGCCTAAAGACTCCGTGCCCAGTCCTGCCCTACCCACCCCGACCGTTCTGTGCACTGGAGCGCTGCGGCAGCGTGATCCCGCTTTCTTCAGTGGCACCGGCGACGATGACGTCGAGGATTGGCTGGCATCGTACGAACGGGTGAGCACCCATAACAAGTGGGACGATGCACTCAAACTCAACAACGTCATCTTCTACCTTTCGGACGTTGCGAACCTATGGTTCAGAAACCACGAATCCGACATCCCCACGTGGTCAGCTTTCAAGGCCAATTTTTCTGATGTATTTGGCAGGCCTGCGGTGCGCAAGCTTCGCGCGGAACAACGCCTGCGAAGTCGGGCGCAGCTGCCTATTGAAAATTTCACCAGCTACATAGAGGACGTTGTGAACCTGTGCACACGAGTTGATGCCTCTATGTCTGAGCGCGCCAAGATTGAGAACATTTTGAAAGGAATCGACGACGATGCGTTCCAGATGCTTCTGGCACGCAATCCCACCACAGTCGCCGACGTCATTACTCATTGCCAGAACTTTGACGAACTTCGGAAGCGACGCATCCTCACCCGTTCTCCGCTCTCGCAGCAGGAATCGCTTGCTTCCCTCACATCTGACACCGACCCGGCGCAACTGTCACCGCAGATAAAGCAGTTTGTTCGGGAGGAAGTCGCGCGTCAGCTCTCGTTGATGCCCTCCAGTCACGACGCTGCAACTCCTCTGGTGGCGCCATTGCAGGAGGTCATCCGCCATGAAGTTGCCGAGGCTATTCCTACTGCACATCCAGTCCCTTCAGTGGCTCCCTTAACCTACGCCGAGGCTCAGTATCCCCAACCATCTCCTATACCCGCCCGGATGACCTACGCAGAAGCAGCGGCGCGCTCCGTGCCCCTGACTGTTCCACCTCGTCAACCCGTCCTGCGCCCCGCCCCGTCTCTACGACCAGCCCCGGTTTCTTCGCCGTCTCCGCAGCGGCTTTACAATCCTTGGCGCACATCGGATAACCGTCCGATCTGTTACTCCTGTGGGTACCCGGTACATGTCGCCCGCCACTGTCGCCGTCGCATGGTGGCATCGCCAACCATCTCAACCCCTGTGCATCCATCCCAGATGTTTTATTCGGCTTCTCCATCCTCGCCGCTAGACGCGTACGCACCCGACCGTCGTGCTTACGAGACCCGACGTTCTCCATCACCGCGCCGCCGCTCACTGTCACCAATGCGCCGTCGCCTTCCCTCCGCTGAAGAGGGAAACTAAGATCCGCAGTTCCGGAGGCAAGAACTGCGCGCTGTTCGAAAAGCTCAAGGCCTCTGTTTTCCCCACGCAACGTTCTTCAGGTCATCGTCGACGGACTGCCGGTACATGCGCTTATCGACACGGGTGCCTCAGTATCAGTGATTCACGAAAAACTCTGCCGCCGCTTGCGCAAAGTCACGACGTCATTTACTGGTCTCTCGCTCCGCACCGCTAGTGAACAGTGCATTGCCCCTCTCGCCTCGTGCACAGCGCGAGTCATCATTGACGATATATTGTATCCAGTCGAATTGTTGGTACTGTCCTCATGCTCACATGACATAATTCTCGGGTGGGACTTTCTGTCACACAACAACGCCGTCATCGATTGCGCCCGCGCTGAAGTTGAATTTTCTCCTTTGTTTGACGAGCTTACTACTGAAACCTCTGATCTCTTGCCACTCAACGTCACTATCGCTGAAGATGTTGAAGTAGCGCCGGGAGCATCTGCCCTTGTTTCCCTGTCGTGCCGTGCCGCGTCGGATGACACCGTTTTATTTACGCCGGCTGCTTCCTTTGTACGCCGGAAGAACCTGCCGCTACCTTCTGCTGTACTCGATGTTCGGCGGGGTGTCACGAAGATGCTGCTCTACAATCCATCCCCGTGTGCCCTTACCCTGCTACCTGGTGAGTCCCCTGGCTGCATTCAACCTGTCTGCCTTCTCTCTGCCCTTAATGTCCACGAGGCAGCCAGCGGTCCCTCTCTAAACGCCATGCATTCCGAGCTCGCTACTGAACCTGAGCCTGACGAACTTTTCCGCGCCGCCATCGACGATACTCTTCCGTCCACCTACCGTCAGCAGCTTTCAGCCCTTCTCCACACTTTCCGCTTCGCTTTCGATGCAGCCCATCAGCCTTTAGGCCGTACATCAACCGTGGCTCATCGCATTGAGACCGGCTCCCACCCGCCTTTTCGGCAGCGCCCCTATCGCGTGTCTGCGGCTGAGCGTCAAGTGATAAGTGAGCACGTTGAAGACATGCTGCACAGTGGCGTCATCCGTCCCTCTCACAGCCCTTGGTCTTCTCCGGTGGTGCTGGTCAAGAAGAAAGACGGTTCTATCAGATTTTGTGTCGATTACCGGCGACTGAACAAAATTACCCACACAGACAATTATCCGCTTCCCCGCATCGATGACGCTCTTGACTGTCTCCAAGGCGCCGAATACTTCTCCTCTCTTGACTTGCGTTCGGGCTACTGGCAGGTCCCGCTGGCTGCCGCTGACCGTGAGAAGACCGCATTCGTTACCCCCGACGGCCTTTACGAGTTCACCGTTATGCCATTCGGCCTGTGCAACGCGCCAGCTCCATTCGAAAGAATGATGGATAACGTCTTACGGAAGCTGAAGTGGCATACGTGCCTCTGTTACTTGGACGATATCGTTGTCTTTTCGGTAGATTTTCCCACTCACCTCACGCGCCTGCAGCAGGTTCTGACTTGCCTCACCGACGCCGGCCTACAGCTTAATCTGAAGCAGTGCCACTTCGGCGCCCGGCAGCTAACCATCTTGGGTCACATTGTATCTAAGGAAGGCGTTCTCCCCGACCCGGCCAAACTTCGCGCTGTTGCGGAGTTTCCCAAGCCGGCAACAATGAAGCAGCTTTGGAGCTTTATCGGTCTGTGCTCCTATTTTCGGCGTTTCTTCCGCAATTTTGCGTCGATCATTGCGCCACTCACGAAACTGCTTGGAACCGACAACCACCTGTCCGCTTGGTCCCCCGAATGCGAAGACGCGTTCACCACACTGCGCCGTCTTCTTACCTCGCCGCCCATACTTCGCCACTACGATCCGAGAGCCCCTACCAAGGTGCATACTGACGCAAGTGGCGTCGGCCTCGGAGCTGTCCTGACTCAGCGGAAAGATGGTTATGAGGAATACGTCGTGGCATATGCGAGTCGGGTGCTCAGCAAGGCTGAATGCAACTATTCTGTTACGGAGAAGGAATGTTTAGCGATCGTCTGGGCACTCATGAAATTTCGACCCTATCTGTACGGCCGCCAGTTTGATGTCGTCACGGACCATCACGCGATTTGCTGGTTGTCGTCTCTTAAAGACCCGGCCGGCCGCCTCGCCAGGTGGGCTCTCCGCCTTCAGGAGTTCGACATCCGCGTTGTATATCGCTCTGGCCGCAGGCACATGGACGCCGACGCTCTATCTCGATCTCCTCTGCCCACCGCCGCTGCATGCTCATCCGTGCCTGAACCCGTCCTCTCGCCTCTTACCACCTCTGATATGCTTGCGGAACAGCGCAAAGACCCGTGGCTTGCGTCGATCATCGACGTCGCGACCAACGCTCACACTGCTGTGCCTTCGCGCACTCTCCGCCGCCAGGCACCCCATTTTGCGTTCCGTGATGGCCTGCTCTACCGCCGTAACTACACGCAAAATGGTCGACGGTGGCTCCTCGCGATACCTCGCCATTTACGTTCTGAGATCTGTGCCTCGTTTCACGCTGACCCACAATGTGCCCACACCGGTGTGTTGAAGACGTTTCAAAGAATATCTCAACGTTATTATTGGCGGGGCATGTATGGGTACATTCGCCAATACGTCCGCTCCTGCATCGCCTGTCAGCGACGCAAGTCTCCCGCGCCCCGTACGAGCGGCCTCTTGCAGCCATTACCGTGCCCGGCTCGCCCATTCGATCGTGTTGGCGTCGACCTCTACGGCCCGCTGCCCTACACGTTATCTGGGAACCGCTGGATAATTGTTGGCGTCGACCACCTAACCCGATATGCAGCGACCGCCGCACTACCCGCTGCCACTGCTCGTGACGTTGCCCACTTCCTGCTGCACAATTTTGTTCTTCGCCATGGTGCGCCGCGCGAGTTGCTCAGTGATCGATGCCGTGTCTTTCTTTCGGACGTGGTGGAAGCCCTCCTCAGAGAGTGTTGCATCATTCATCGGACCACCACTGCCTACCACCCTCAAACTAACGGGCTGACTGAGCGCTTTAATCGCACTCTCGGCGATATGCTCACCATGTACGTCTCGTCAGATCAGTCTAACTGGGACGCTGTGCTGCCTTTTGTGACGTACGCATACAATACCGCCACCCAGTCAACCACCGGATTTTCCCCTTTTTACCTGTTGTATGGCCGTGAGCCGTCCTCCACTATGGACACGGTTTTGCCGTACACTCCGGACGCCTCCGAATGCACGCCCCTTTCCGAACTCGCCAAGCACGCCGAGGAATGTCGCCAACTGGCCCGTTCTTTCACCTCGGACTCCCAAGGTCGCCGAAAGCATGAACACGATGCCCATCAAACCGCGCACGCTTTCTCTCCAGGTTCATTAGTTTGGCTTTAGGTCCCCTCCACTACACCAGGACAGTCTTCGAAATTTCGCAGAGAACATCATGGCCCTTACCGCGTCGTCGAATCAACATCCCCTGTTAATTATATTGTAGAGCCGCATACACGCTCTTCGGACTTGCGTCGTCGCGGCCGTGAGCTTGTCCATGTCAGTCGCCTCAAGACTTATTACGACCCGCTCCTCTTTCCATCACCATAGGTCGCCAGGATGGCTCCTCTTCCATCCCGGGGCCATTGTAGTGAATCACAATGAACGCGCCTGAACTATTATGAATGCGCCTCAGGTTGCCTCGATGGCAGACGGAGAAGTTGACGACGAAGTGTGCCTGCGCGCGGCTCCAGCTCTGTGGCTGTGTAGACTGACTGTGATTTTGCTGCCGTCCGCTCAGCTGTTTGGTGAACTGTATAGCTGAGTTCACTAGTACGCGAACCCCCTTTCAGGATGTTTTAAATGACCCCATGGGCAGCGATCACTTACCTACCGTCATCAAGCTCTCATCATCCACTCCAATCATCCCCACAAGGCCACGGCGCTGGAAAATTCAGCTCGCCGACTGGTCACTTTTTACAAAAAGTGCCACTCTGGAAAAGGAATTTTGTGACGACCTTAGCACAGATGAAATTAATGAGAAGTTTACTGAATGCATAATATCGGCCGCAACACTCGCTATACCACAAACAAAAGGACATGCACAAAATAAACACAAAGTGTGGTGGACAAAAGAATGCACATTAACAAAAAAACAAAACAAAGCCTGGAGCGCTCTGCGTCGATATCCCACTGCAGAGAACTTACTTACCTTTAAGAAGGCAAAAGCCAGAGCGCGGTATGTGCGAAGAAATGCAGAAAAAACTTCTTGGCAGAAATATGTCTCCTCAATAAACAGCTCAACAACATCAAAGAAAATGTGGGAAAAAGTTCGTAAATTTACTGGTGACCATACCCCTTTCACACTTCCTCTCTTGACAGCACCCGGGACACAAACATCTTTAGAAGAACAGGCCAACATATTGGGCGAGCATTTTGCTGAGATCTCAAGTTCATCCAACTACATAAACACATTTCAGAAACACAAAGCAATAGATGAAAAACAAAAATTCCCATCCGGAGCAGGTATACATGACGATTACAACCAGCCTCTCACACTGCAAGAATTAAATAAGGTATTATCTTCTGGAAGAAAGACAGCACCAGGACCAGGCAACGTGCATTACGCTATGCTTGCCCATCTCTACGAGGCTGCTGTAGAGGCACTGTTAAAATTCTTTAATAAAATCTGGATAACTGGAAATAAACCTGACGAGTGGAAAAAAGCAGTCATAATACCTTTTCTCAAACCCGGAAAACCACCAACAAGTCCTAGCAGTTATAGACCAATAGCCCTCACCAGCTGCATTGCTAAATCTTTCGAAAGTGTAATAAACATTAGACTAACCTTCATACTTGAATCTCGGCAACTACTAGATAAACACCAATGTGGGTTTAAGAAAACATGCTCCACCACAGATCATCTTGTCCGCCTAGAAAACACCATCCGGGAGGCGTTCATCCACAAGCAGCACTGTATTGGGGTCTTCTTCGACTTGGAGAAGGCCTACGATACTACGTGGAAGTTCGGCATCCTCCGTGACCTAGCAGAGCTAGGTATCCGCGGCAGGATGTTGAACTGCTTGAACGACTTCCTGGCTAACCGCACATTCCGAGTCCGCCTAGGAGCAACTCTCTCCATGACTTCCACCCAAGTGAACGGCGTACCCGAGGGGTGCATTCTAAGCACGACACTCTTCATAGTAAAAATGAATTCCTTAGCTAAAGTAATACCCAAGTCCATAATGTATTCAGGTTATGTATATGACCTACAAATAGCATGCACGTCCTCCAGTATATCAACCTGTGAGAGACAAATACAAATCACACTAAATTAACTACGTTCTTGGGCAGACAGAAATGGATTTAAATTTTCGCCTCAAAAAACAGTAGCTGTTCTTTTCTCATTGCGACGAGGCCTACAGGTCGATCCCAGTCTATACTTGTATCACACTGCGCTACCAATTAAACAAAAACACAAATTTTTAGGCCTAACTTTCTACAAGAAACTCACATTTCTACCACACATTAACAACCTTAAAAAGAAAGCTTCTCAAGTCCTCAATATCTTAAAAGTGCTCTCACGGAAGCGGTGGGGGTCCGATAGAGAAAGCCTTTTACAAATATATCGCTCTCTGGTGTGCTCCAAGCTGGACTACGGGTGTATAGTATATGGTTCGGCAAGAGCATCCTACTTAAAAAGATTAGACCCCATTCATAATCTTGGTCTGCGCCTATCATCTGGAGCATACAGAACATCACCAGTAGCCAGCCTATACGTTGAAACTAATGAGCCCGCTCTTGAGGACCGAAGAACCGCACTAACATGCACATACGTCTTAAAAACCCGTTCTCTTCCGAAACATCTCTGCCATCCAGTTGTCACCAAGTGCCCATCTAAAAGATTATTCATCAACAAACCACATTCTATCAGACCATTACTATTGCGCTTTGAAGACAAATGTGAAGAGCTAACAGTACTAGATGCCCTACCGAATATTGCACAAAGGAATGAAGATTTACCACCATGGTACAGCCTGCCTTCAGTATGTGACCTCACAATGACACATTTAGATAAAAAGGAAGCGCCAAATGAGTACATATTACAGGAATTCTTTGCACTACAAGAAAAGTATGACACCTACATTGAAGTTTATACCGATGGCTCAAAAACAGAAAGTCACGTTGGAAGTGCAGTAATTCAAGGAAAAAATAAACAGATAATGCGACTACCAGAATGCGCATCAGTTTTTACTGCTGAATGTTATGCCATCTTTGTAGCTGTAGAAAAAATAATAAGAGAGAACATCAAAAATAGCATCATTTACACCGATTCCCTGAGTATGCTCAAAGCACTGCACTCCAGAAATGCTGCTGAACACATAATAGGTAACATCATACATAACATTGTTAAAATCACAAAACAAAAACATAACATTAAATTCTGCTGGGTTCCTAGCCATGTTGGAATCGTAGGTAATTAGAAAGCAGATGTATGCGCTGCACAAGCCCGGAATGGCCAAATAAAGCAATAAAGCAACAGGGATTGTTTAAAGTTTATCACCAGTAAACTCAGAAATAAGTGGCAGGCTGCATGGCAAGAACACGTAAACAACAAACTACATTCTGTGAAACCAATTTTAGGGGAATGGCAATCATGTAGGCATCAAGAACGTTTTACTGAAGTTATTTTATTTCGGCTCCGCATTGGACACACCCAGCTCACGCACAACTTTCTACTAACCAAACAGAACAAACCTCTCTGTGACATGTGTGGTGCTGAACTCACGGTGAACCACATTTTAATTTCATGTATCAGACTAGAAGAACTAAGAAAGAAATATTTTACAACATTTTACAGGGAAAGCATCCCTTTACACCCCATGTTACTTTTAGGTGATCGAGCACTGGTTGACATCTCTTGTATTTTTAGGTTTCTCAGGGAAGCCAGTGTTTTAAACAAACTCTAAGTATAAAAAGCTTCACCTTTAACAAAAACTCTAACCTTGTGTTTGGCGCATCATAGCCTCAGCTGCTTTTGCGCCATTAAAATCAATATAACTAACTAACTTGAGCGATGAAATGCAGTGCTTACCACCAAAAAGTTCTTCAATAGATGCTTTATCGTCCACACGGGACTTTTTGGCTGGACTTCCCCACTTCTGCCTCTCAGATGTGCAGGAGATTTCTTCGTGGGTGCTGATGTGCAGCGCGACCGCCGCGCAGTGTTTGGAGGACCCTGCAGCGCCGCACCTGCAACCGCAACCTGCAACGAGAACGTGCGCATGCGATGCACGCAAATTATGATTAATTACGTTCCCACCGCGCAATGCCTTTCAAAATCCTCCTAAGAGACGCGAAAAACTCCACTATTTAAGGCAGTCATATTCCTGAGAAAAGATGTAGCTTATTTATTCGTGCACGTGATAATGTTGCTAAAACAAGCCTCACAGAGATTTGGAAAGCGGTTCGCGTATCTATATGCTACAAACGATATAAAACGTGCACCGCTGACAGCGGGCTCTGTATTACAGCACTGGCTACTATTACGTTAAAAATGCCACAACTTTACTTACGTGCAAAGAAACGTCGTAAACTTGCTTCCCTTGCTGAGAGCGGCACTTCGCCCGCACGTTCACGCCGTCAACTTCCGACACAAGGGAAACATGTCCAGCCTCGTACAATTTCTTCCCGCTTGTCAGAGAGCCTGGATGAAAATATTTCTCTGTACCCTTAATGGGCCTAAAGCCAGCTAAAACCACCTGCGACATTGCAGAGAATCGTGACGATCGTGCATGCAACGCACGTACGGGGACGCTGGCTGAGCACATGAAGGGAAAAAGAGTAAGTGGGTTGCTCGCGTCCTCCCGTCCCCGCCGGCTCAGTAACGCGTATTCTGCCTCGGCGGCGCTGCGCCCGGCGCTGCTCCGTGGCGCCCTCTGACCAGTGTACGGAGCCTATAGGAGTACAACATCAGTGCACTTGAGTTCACAGTCCACAAGCTACACACACGCAGGTTGGGCGACCGTCCCGAACGTTCCTTGGCCCGTGATGTCTGAACCATCTGCCCAGCAACAGGCGGCAGCTGTACCTGCTGACTTTTTTTTCTCGCTTCCTTTTTTTTCTTACACGCGAATCGCTCTTTAGTTTTCAGAAACGTGTCCCCCACAAGGCATATCATGTGCAAGAGTCAGCACTTCTTTCCGACGACTCAGTGGGAGCATGAGCTGCCGACACTGTCTGCCATCCAACCCTTCCTGGTGGAAGAGTAGTCCCCCTTCTGTTACCATGTCATGAGTTCCGGCCTGCGCCTGCGTGCTCTCCTCTGGCTGCGGCGGTGCGAGCTGCGTACTTTCTGAGGCCGCGCTCTCCTCAGCGCTCTCGCTTGGTTCAAATTCTAACTCTCGCGTTGCGTTTTGGTTGTGGTTGGCGAACTCGGTTTCCGCTCGTATTATCCTAACCGCAAGATCAGTGGCCTCACTTTGCTCTCTTTTGAGTGCCTTAAAAACTAGGCGTCTGCAGGGAGGCCCCGCAGGGAGGCGTCTGCAGCATGCAGACGTTGGTGAGTGGCGACACCACGGGGTTAACCCGGGCATCCGCAGGGACATCCCCGCAGGGGGATGATGGTGAACAATGCGTCACCACGGACCCGAGCATCCGCGCCTAGCCGTGCGTGGCATCGCCGTGTCCTGGGAAAAGGGGATCCTGGTGGTTGAGCCGATGCCGAGCGTTTGGACCTTTAAGGCCCCTCGGCGGAGGCAACACACCACTTTGGCCCCAGCTTCTTGTAGACGGCACCTCCGGCCTGACCCGACCGGGGGAAATCGGCAGTCGCCTTTTCCTATCCTCCCCTCTATCTTTCACTTTCCTATCTCTTTCTTACAACTCTCCTGTCTCCTCCTCTTTTCTTCGTTTTTTCCTCTTTTTCCTGGCGGCGAGGGTTAACCGTGTGTGACCAACTACCCTGAGTTGAGTCATATTATGTTATAGTTAAGGTGTACAGCTGGCGTGGGCAGGACTTGCTCGCAAGTTCCTGTCGCGTCCCCTTGTTGGACTCCATGGTGGGTGCCTGGCACCATGACCGAAAAACATCAATTTTTTATGGCTCCCCCACTTTCCAAACCTGATCGCTCTCTCAAGAGAGGGCGGAACGAAGCAGATGTTTTTTTCCAAGAAAGAAAAGTGAGTTTTCCTAAATACCATGTCATCCACAGTGAAGTAGAAAATAAGCAAGCAAGAATCCTGTCTCCCTTCCTAGTATCAAAGTATTTGACAGAAGCCTTGGGCACTGGCTACAAGGTATCAAAAATGGCCAGTGGTGACTTACTGCTCGAACTGCGAGACAACATCCAGCACTCAAAACTCGTAAACATTGTGTCTGTTGGAGATATTCCTGTTGTTGAGGGTTTGCGGGGTCGCAGCGGAGCACCAGAGAGAGACGACCAGCGTGGCAGGCTTCTAGTTCCGGACTGCCCGTGCCGGGCGCGCGCCACGAGCACGCGCTGTCCGTCTTTATTTTCCTCTAGCGCGCGCTGTAACGCCGATCTCAGCGCCGGCGCTTTATAGCGTCGCCGGGCGCTACAGGGCCCCCCGCCTAGACGGAACGGCGAAATGTACGTGCCGACGGGGCAGAGATGGAGTAGCCACGGCAGGCAAGCAGGCAGCTAGAGTAACAGTGTCCCCACGGGGTCGCTACAAGGTCCGGTAAGTTCAGGTCAGGGGCCGGGAAGAGCAGTCGGGTGGAGTGCGCCGGCTCAGGTGGACGAGCCTGGCTGCTGCGCAAGGGGCGAATGATGCAGGGTCCCAAGCTGACAACGGACATGGGAGCAGGGGAGGCCATGGTCGGGCCGTCACCGACTGTAGTGCTGCCCGCGGACACAAGTGTCGTCGGTGTGGGGACGTTGGAGCTGGTGTCGGTGGGAATCCGGCGCGCCGAGTACGTCGGCACAAGCGCTGGAGTGGGCGAAACGGCTCCGTGGATTGACAGTAGCTGCGGTGTGACCGTCGACACAACGGCGACAGCTGTGACGATGCCGGAATTTGCTGGGCTCAATACCAGGTACTTGAGTGAAACGGGAGTGACAGTCCGGAGCGACTGGCCAGTGCTGATGCGCGTGTGGGCACGGTTGGCTGTAGGTGGCTGCCAGGAGGTTGTGGCAGTGACATGCCGTGGAGCTGAGACTGCTACATCAGACGGCTGGCTGACAGCAACAGGCACAGCTGGTGGTTGGACAGTTGCTGCACTACTCGGTGTGGGTAGCTCGACCATTCGGTGCCGAGGGTGGCTCAAGTCAGGCACCAAAGCAGACGCTTGCTGCAGCGGTGTCGAGCTGCCAGGGTCAGAATCCGAGAAGCAGTTGATCGTACTGAGGGCTTGGGGTGGGGCCTCTTGGGCAGGCGGTGTGGTCGCCAGGGTAGTGGGGCTGGTATGTGGCATATGCTGCGGTGGCGGCGGCACCCTCACAGCAGAGGTCTGCAGAGCTGTTGGCGGTAGTGACGAGGTAGATGGGGATGCCGGAAGCCTCGGCACGGCTGCTGCCGCAGAGTCGTCCTTGGCTGCAGGAGGCTCTGGCGACAACGCCACTGAAGCGCAAGGAGGCAGAGCCAGAGACGCGGGTCGGATAGTAGTAGGAGACGGACGCGAGGCGAAGCTCGTGCGGATCCCACCTGGTGTGGCGTCGAGAGAGACAGCCGGGCTGGAGACGCTGGACGGGAGTGGCGGCGATGCGGCGAGGGGCTGCTGAGGCGGGCCGGGTTCTGATGAAGGCTGCGTGGGCGCGAGCGAGGCCGGTGCAGGCACAGAGGCTGGCGGCGGCGAAAACGGGTCCGCTGCGTCGTAGAGCGGCGGCGGAACGTAGTAGGCGCCGAAGTCCGCCAAGACGGCCGCACGCAGCTCATCGTATGGCCGGCCGCCGAAAGCAGAGTAGGTGAGCCGACGCAGGAGGTCGGCCGGGAGGATGTCACAAAGGACTTCGTGTTTGAACGGCTGGATGGTGATGCCGTTCAGGTACATCGCAGCCTCCAGTTGGGCGAACCACCCGCCGACGCCTGCAGGCCGGAACGCCGGGAGCGGCGGGTCGAAACTTGGGTGCTGCCAGTACGCCATGCTGGAACGCCGCTGCGATAGAAGGCACGGTTCGCCAGGTCACCAATGTTGAGGATTTGCGGGGTCGCAGCGGAGCACCAGAGAGAGACGACCAGCGTGGCAGGCTTCTAGTTCCGGACTGCCCGTGCCGGGCGTGTGCCACGAGCACGCGCTGTCCGTCTTTATTTTCCTCTAGCGCGCGCTGTAACGCCGATCTCAGCGCCGGCGCTTTATAGCGTCGCCGGGCGCTACACTGTCTCCATGACTTCACACCGATCTTTGAACACCGTCCGGGGCGTGATGTCCGAAAATGATTTTGTCCACATCACAGAAAAAGAGATGCTCGAAGGTCTGAGTGACCAAGACGTGATAGACGTTCACAGAATCAAGATCCGGAAGGATAATAAGGAAATAGGCACAAAACACATGATCCTGACGTTCAACACTAGCACACTGCCCGACACAGTCGAGGTAGGATATCTAAAAGATAACGCAAGACCATACATTCCCAACCCTCGCCGATGTTTCAACTGCCAAAGGTTCGGCCACGGCTCACAAAGTTGCCGTGGTCGGAAAACGTGCGCGAAGTGCGCCTCGAAGGATCATTCTGATCAATGTGACGCAGCCCCGCACTGCGCAAACTGTGAAGGAGACCATGCAGCATACTCCAGGGCGTGTCCGTCCTGGAAAAAAGAAAAGGAAATAATCACCATAAAGACAAAGGAAAACATTTCATTTCAAGAAGCGAGAAGGCGTTTTGCCCTCACCAACTCATTCTCCTTCAGTGCAAAATCAAACTTCGCCGATGTGGTGTGTGGGCGCGGCGCACCACTGCAGGCTTCGGCACCCGTCCAGGTCACCCGCAGTGAGCCTGTGGCGGGGCCATCCGCGCCCAAAGGTGGAGCAGCTAAAGGCCGTTGTACGATCGCTTTTGAGCGGATCCGCCAGGCAGGCGGACTGGCGGACCGAACGACCAGACAATAGGCATTCGCCCCGTTCGGCAGGCGAAAGGAAAGTTGGTGAACTTCAACTTTGGGGCGGACGAGCGAACCGCCCGGCGACCGAATTGCAGCGATTGGCTGCTTTTTACGTGACGTAGGCATCCGCTCCTGCCGGGCAAGATGGCCGTCCGTCGACTGAACTGGGGAGCGAGGCATAGGTCGTGGCTGTAGTGGTGGCACCTATGCCGCGAGGCATACTATATTGGTCACATGTTGATATTACGAGTGTTCAGAGCGACTGCGAACTTCTCCGCGTGCAGCAGCGGCGAGCAGCGACAGTTTCCCGAGTTGAAATCGACGCTGATGTAGTTGACAGAGCGCCTCTTCAAACCGACGCAAGACCTACGCGTTGGCTGTGTCACGAAGTGTTTATATAGAGCTGTTTGTGGTTGCTGCAATCGTTCCTAATTCCTGCGAGGATCATCACGCACAGCGGCGAACAACAGCTGCTCACGGTGAACTTTTGTGCGTGCATGAGCTGCATAGCACAGTGACTAGTGTCCGCGTAGTGAAAGTGATTGCGATCGAAGCGAGTGCTTTTACGTCAAGGCAGTGAAATGTGCGCCTTCGAGAGCTCACTACGCACGCCGTGCTTTCCGAATGCTGAAATGAACGTGGCTTTGTGCAGCTAGTCGCATTCGTTTCGATGGTTGCAGTGATCGCGACCGAAGCGTGCACATGACGTTGTTGCTGGCTACGCATTCGTTACCATTTTGTTCGCGATTCGTGTTGGCACTGTGCTTGAGAATTGCCGTGTCTGCGACGTGACGCGACGCGAGCTTGGCTGCACGGCCGTAGGACTGTTTTGCGGAGACAACAGCGATGTCGCCATCCTTCTGCGCTTAGGTGCTCCATTCAGTGCGTTTTGTGATGATGGGTGCTCGGTTTACGACTCGCCGGAGAAACTGTATAACCTGTGTAAAAACATCGGTGCAGTGCAAATGTATCTTCGGGAGCGTCATTTATTTTTATTTCCTGCCGGCTGTGCGCACATTTGCCTGCAATAAACATATCGGCGTGATGAATGGGTGACTGAACACTTCCGCTAGCCATTTCGGTTTAGCTTGTAACAAGTGCAGAAAAAAAAGTGTGGCAGCAGCTTATGCAATCAAAACTGACCACAGAGCAAGTTGAGCATAACGAGTCGATGAAAAAGAAGAAAAGAATGTTGAGAAAACCTTTGCCATTGCTTTTTTTCTCTTTTTGCTTAGCAGTGTTAAGTCAATATTGACAAATGCTTGGCAGTATTCAGTTTAAGTGGGATGTTGGTTTCCACTGCAATCAGAAAAATACAGTGGTCTTGAAGCACCTCATAGGAAATATTGAAATATACCTGCGCTTAAAAGACACGGACTGAAAGATAGAGACACACACACATAGCGCTGGACTTACAACTGAATCTTTATTCGGGCAACACTGCTCTTTATGCACACCAGCAGCTGATAAAAATGGAAGATGGTAACACCCGGATGATAAAAAATCGACAAACTGTCTCGTCACATGTCCAGTCCTACCTTCCCTTTTGCAAAAATGCCCTTTCCTTTGATAGTAGTGAAAGGGACGTGCTACTCACACATGCATCCCCACTGTCCGCTATGCTCATGGCTTCAATTATTTCACGCGCCGTTTGGTCACGGTTCCTGCTTACTATCTTCGTCTCGTTATAGGAAGGTACACATTTACACTCTTGACAATGAACCACCAAATTCCCATCGCTTTTCCGTTCCATGTTCTTCCGATGTTCCCGGAGCCGCTCATTCAAACATCGCCCCGTTTGGCCTACATATGCTTTGCCACATGTAAGCGGCAACCTGTATACCACTCCTTCTGCGCATGCGACCATGGGGACTTGGTGTTTCTTTTTACACCCCTTAGTTTTTCTTTCTGGGTACGTTACTATTTTGCATAAGTTTTCCAATTTGTCCGGGGCTGAAAAAAAAAGAAAGAAAAACTAAGGGGTGCAAAAAGAAACACCAAGTCCCCATGGTCGCATGCGCAGAAGGAGTGGTATACAGGTTGCCGCTTACATGTGGCAAAGCATATGTAGGCCAAACGGGGCGATGTTTGAATGAGCGGCTCCGGGAACATCGGAAGAACATGGAACGGAAAAGCGATGGGAATTTGGTGGTTCATTGTCAAGAGTGTAAATGTGTACCTTCCTATAACGAGACGAAGATAGTAAGCAGGAACCGTGACCAAACGGCGCGTGAAATAATTGAAGCCATGAGCATAGCGGACAGTGGGGATGCATGTGTGAGTAGCACGTCCCTTTCACTACTATCAAAGGAAAGGGCATTTTTGCAAAAGGGAAGGTAGGACTGGACATGTGACGAGACAGTTTGTCGATTTTTTATCATCCGGGTGTTACCATCTTCCATTTTTATCAGCTGCTGGTGTGCATAAAGAGCAGTGTTTCCCGAATAAAGATTCAGTTGTAAGTCCAGCGCTATGTGTGTGTGTCTCTATCTTTCAGTCCGTGTCTTTTAAGCGCAGGTATATTTCAATATGGCAAACCAACTCGCCCAACAAACCACTCTGCTACACCTCATAGGCAATGACAGTGTCTGTTGTTGATTTTGCTCATGGTCCTTTTCGATCCGGGGATCAGTGGTACGAAACTGGATGTGTTCGCAATGCTATTGTTGCAGAGCTGCTCGCGAAATCGGCCTTATTGGTGTTAAGCGGTTGTTCAGCGGCGCTTCCTGGGTCAGCCGCAGCACTTTGTTTAACAAGCCATTCTCGAAGCTTTGAGAAGATCTCGTCGATGCGCTTGCATATGTCTGTCTGCTACCACCTTCATTTGCCTGTGACTGCTTGCTACAGACATGACTACTTGCAGACTGCAAAATAAGCCCTGTGGAGCTGGTAAAGCTACGCTAGGAACAAAGACGATGGTAACAACATCACTGCACAGGGTAGCAAGTCTTGCTCTGTTGTCGTCCCTTAGCACAGTTTCGACATGCCAACTTGCCAGCGGTGCACCCCACAGTACGCTATTATCAAGTTCTGTGAAATTTACAGAAAGCAACAACGGGATAGGAAGTAGGTTGTATAGGCATATCTAGTGCATGCTGTACAGATGGCTTCCTGCCTTATTATAGCCTGGCCCCTCTGTTTTTAATCCTTCATCACCCAGCACCTGTGGCCCTATTTGTGTTATTGGCATGTGCTGCAAATCACCAAACACATTTCATACTCTTGACCCTGCTAGATTGTTTTGGCCCATTAAGTTGTTTGATTCAAATCGGCAAGCTTTTAGAAGACATTTCTGCAATAGCCAACTTTTTCTTGTTCTTCACGACATGCACCTTGACTGCAACATCCCCCTATGATGCTTTTGTTCTTTGCTTTGAAAAAGCATGCGATTCCCCTATTTATGTGAGGCTGGTTTTCTTGTGCTTTAACTTGCATCCAATAGCTCTAAACTGGATCCAAGCTTAAACAGCCAGCCTTCGGCAGATTTCCCTAGCCATTTCTTATGTATCTTGCCTTTTCCTGCAATCTCGGACGTCCGCCAAGGCACTCCTTTGGGCCTCAGCTTTTCATTACTTGCATTATTACCGTCCCTTCAGTGTTTTGTCATATGCCTTCACTGACAGCCATATGGGGTGTGCCATATTGCAATCAATACCAGCATTTCAGTTGTTCAAAACAACAATTAGCATGCCCTGGATTGTCCTGTTTGCTAATGTTACTAAGAATGCAGTAATATTGTTTTTTATTGTCAGCATTACATTTTGCCAACTTATAAGGACTTCCAATAAAGGTGTATTCACTGTATACTGGTTCAAATACCTAATAATCCTCATACACCCACCCACAACCTAGGATATTTACACCATGACGTGTTGTTAGTATCACCGTCTTCCAAGTTACTTGCATTCAATTCCCCTGTGTGTCATCAACTTGGGTATTCTAATGGCACATGGCACAAATCTAATTTAACTAGAATCCTTGAATTAGTTCAGTCCTGAGCCGCTTGTTTTATTTTCTCAGGCCATTTTTGAAGGTCCAGTGTGACAGCACTAAAAGTGCATATTTGAATGTCTTCATCTTATGCAGGTTTTTTTTGCTCCTTACCAACACGTCCCCAACTAATCAGTCCCAACTTGTAGTCTCTCGTGCACTAGGTGCACTAACACTCTTGTGCCTCATTTAGCTCATATGCCACTGAATTTCAAGATTCGTTTTTGTTCGTGCCACAGAAGGCTGTAACGGTCTTGCATCCCACAAGGCTGTGTATCTTACTGTCCTTCGAAGTGGTTACTACAGAAATCATGCTATAAATTACAAACTCACTGAGCTCCTACCTGGCACACTATTTTAAAGCTCGCTACTAAAGTAACGTCATTTAGGACCACTGAGGTGTGATAAATATGAAAACAAATAGATCTGATATAGTGCTCAGTCACTCGGTCACCTCGGCAAACCAGTACAATGCTCTCTTATGCATAACGTGTTCATTGAGAACTTTGTTCATAATTTATTTCAAACTATATCGGGGCAGATTTACACAATAGTAGCATTTGGGCTAACTTTGCACAAGCTAGCTCTAGCTACCTACATTCGCTCACTGCAAAGCTAAACATGCATTAGTGCACCCACCTGTTGTTGACCAGGCTTCTCTTTGTGCTTGTCTGTTCTGCTCAGCTGAGCAACACACTGACTTCATGATGTGGCTCAGTGAGAATTCTACATGTGTATGCTTATGTATGTAACTTGTATATAGTCACATGTACTAAGGATAGTATTAACTGGGCAATTGGTTGAGCTTAAAAGCTCTCATCATCAGATTGCAGCAAAGAGATAGCAATAAAAGACAAAAGTCATCACTGCCGTTATGTTTTTCTTCGTCATCCTTCGGCCTGACTTCAACTTGGTTTTTTTCCAACTTCCTTATGACTACTGATGGCTCAGTTAATTCGTTTCCTTGCAACCCAGACTGGCAGTGGAATAAGGATATTTTGCTAAGAAATTGGTAATTAGTAACTAGTACGACATTGTTCTATATATAACAAGTGGTGCGGATATAATAATAATAATAATAATAATCTTTATTTCCATCGGTATGATGGAGGAGGTTGTGGGTAAAAGCTGCTCGTAAACGGCAGCTTGACAAAGGCCCACAACCCCCCTGTACAGGGCAACAGCAGCAAGGCATGGAACAACATAAATATACACATCTAAACTCTTCGCGATTTAGCAGAGCCAAAATAAAATACAGTAGAAAGAAAAAAGAAGAAAAAACAACAACAATGCAATAAATACAGAGGGCACAAAGAGGTACAATAAACAAAAGATTAAATATACATATCATAGGAACAAAGGTACAATTTTTAGGAGTGTATGCAGTGAAGCTGTCGTAATTCGCGTTTAGATATAATAAACAGGTCAGTCCCGGATTTTTTATAGTTATTTAATAGTGTTGGAAGGGTGAAGGATAATTTTTCCATTGCATAGTTGGTTCTAGGAGTTGGTACAATCCACTCCTCTTTATGACGTGTAGGGTAACAAACAGTTCTTTTTTCCAGTAAAGACAACTCATGCAAAGATTCAAGATGACTTTTTAATTCGCGCTGGAATGCAAGTGTTAGCTTATAATTGTATAGATTGAATACTGGTATTATGTTTGCTTTTGGGAAAAGACCTTGCGAGTGACTGTTGTATGATTGATTGAAAAGTATTCTGATAAGTTTTTTTTGAAGTATGAAGATCTTTTGCAAGTTTGTATACGTGGTTGTGCCCCAGATTAAAAAACAGTAATTAAGATGAGAGTAAAACAGGGAATTATAAAGCAGAATCTTTACTTGATACGGAAGAAAAGCTCTGTAACGGGAAATAATGCCAACTGCTCGAGATAACTTGGTTCAAACAGCATCAATGTGACCATCCCATAGCATACTCTGAGAAAATGTAACACCCAGAATTTTGATATTATTTGTGATTTCTATTGGTGCTCCACTATAAATTAAGCTTACATGAAAATTTAACTGCCTAGATTTAGGTCTAAATATTACAGCTTTCGTCTTATTAACATTTATGCTTAAATGGTTCGCTATTGACCACGTTTTAAGCTTGGTAAGGAGAGAGTTCGCGTCGCTGTGTAAGATGAGGCAATCTGGAGCAGAAAGAAATATGCTAGCGTCGTCGGCATATAAAACATACATAGGCTCAGTAGAGAGGTTAGTGAGATCATTTATGTAAATGTTAAAAAGAAGCGGACCAAGAATGCTGCCCTGAGGAACACCTTTCATTATGGATTTTAATTCAGAACGATACTGTTCAATTTGGACGAACTGTTGCCGAAGACTGAGATATGATTTAATAAGTTCGAGAAAATGGCCTCGGATTCCATAGATTTCCAGTTTCTTCAGCAAAGTTAAGTGATGAATACAATCGAATGCTTTAGAAAAGTCGACATAAATACCAAGTATAAAGTTCTTTTTTTCAAATTCGGACAAAATAAACTCTTTCTGTTCCAGCAAAGCTAATTCGGTCGATTTATTCTTCCTAAATCCATATTGAGCATCTGAAATTAGTTTGTGCACATCAAAGAACGAGCAGAGCTGATTATGGATAAGCTTCTCCAAGCCTTTCGAAAATATGGGTAAGACGGATATGGGTCGGTAATTATTCATATCATTGGGATCACCCTTTTTAAAGAGCATAGTTACTTTGGCGATTTGCATTCGTTTTGGAAAACATGCACTTGTCAAGCAAAGGTTAAAAATATGAGTTAAATATGGACATAAGACATCCAACACATATTTCATCGGACGTGTCTGAACTCCTTCAGCATCGCAACTTGAACTATTATTTAGAGAAGAAAAAACTGATGTAACTTGATCTTCTGTTACAGGGCTTAGGAAAGCAGAGGAATTATTTCTAACTGGCATAAAATTGTATATATCTTCAAGTATACCACGATCAGAATAATGAAGTAAATGCTCATTGAAAGATTCTGCTAGGGCGCAACCAGACACTTCACAGTCATTTATTGACAACTTCTCGATCCTAGGTGACACTTTCGTGCGTTTGAAAATAGTGTTAAACTTTTTCCATACGAGGTCACTTTTCTTTAGGCAACTCTGGAATTCAGAGTGAATGTAACTAGATCTGCTTATTTTAACCTCCTTGTTTAACTTATTTCGGTACGTCTTAAATTTCTTTAAGGTATCAGGATCTTTTGTTTTGATAAACTGGTGGTAAAGCCTATTTTTTTCGTTGATCTTTCGGCGCAGGGTGGGAGTTATCCAAGGCTTTCGGATTTTTTTACCTAGCTTAAAAGTTTTTATTGGAAAATGTCGCTTGTAGATTTCCAGGAATTGGTTCATAAACCTCTCGTACCCTTCATCGGCATTCTTTATCTCCATTACCCATGTAAAATCTGACTTCAGTACTTCAGTTTTGAAGCTGTCTAAATTTGACATAGTGATAGGCTGAAAAAAAATGGGTGGTCGGCTTTTGCACCCTCCTAAATTCTGCTTCTTTACCATAACAAATATCGGAAGATGGTCGCTAAGACTGCATGATATAGCTCCCGCTGTGATGTTTGTGTTGTCAAAATTTGTCACAAAAAGGTCTAGTAGTGTTTTATTGTCTTTCGTAATTCGAGTTGGTAATGTGATTGCATTATCGAAACCGTTTGATGTAATAAGCATTTGCATGTTTTTTTGTTCGTTAGTGTTAGCCAACATATCTATATTAAAGTCGCCGGCCGAGGTGACAAAGTAACTATTTGCAGAAATAAAATCGAGAAACTGCCCGTAAAATGAGAAAAAACTTGACACATTTCCATCTGGGGGCCGATAACAAACAGAAAACACGTGCTTATTTACACGAACTGATAATATTTCAAAATCATCACATAGCACACAAAAAGAAGGAAGCAGTTCACAGTTTACATTCGGTTTCATCAACAGCATGACTCCACCACCACGACGATTTTTTCGATTTAAGCCGAAGGACTGATAACAGGAAAACCGAAAGTTGTCTTGATCGTCTTTACACCAAGTTTCAGTCAACATGACAGCGTCAAACAAAAAGGAAAAACTAGAGATAAAACAATCCATTTCTGCCTCTTTGTTGCAAAGTGAGCGAACGTTTAAATGAAGGCATTTTAGTGAACTTTGGTGGTGGTTCTTTGCAACTACGTTTACATCTTTTGGAAGAAAGTAACTATCATTAGCCATTTCAAACTCCGACAACACATTTTAAACCCATTTGTTGGACAGATTGGAACATGCTATGACGGAAAGTCACGCATATTGCGCACGACGATTGCCGACTGGCCACTTGCTTTGCGCAGGAATACCTTTCCATTCCTGTGCCAGACATACTGATATGCATTTTGTTTTGCCCAGTCCTTTGCCAGTCGCAGCAGATGTCGGTTATGACCAGTCATGTTTTCCATAATGGCAATGTTGCTTTTTTCATCCCTCAGTTTAGACCTTTTCTCGAGCCACTCATCTCTGACAGCTCGCCTGGTGTATCTGACTAATATGCCTTGGATCTTATCGGCCCTTGCAGGTAGGTGGTGAATTGCATCGACGTCTGCGCTCGAAAGCCTTGGGACTCCTATCGTGTCGGCCACTGCGTTTACTTTATCTAGCAGATTTTCAGGTTCACTGGCCTGAATTCCATGGAATTCTAGGTTCAGTTTTCTGCTCCTCCATTCTAGATCATTTACTTCATTTCGCAACGTTTCATTTTCTTCTTCGTTATTTTGGATCTTTTGCTCCAAAACTTCCAATCTCTTTTGAATGTCCTTTGTGTCTTTTTCCTGAGTAGTTAGTCTTTCTAGTACTTCATCATACTTTTCGGACATTAGCTCCACAGCAGTTTCAATGCCAGCTACAGTTTCTTTAAGCGGCATCAGCTCATCTAATTTTCCATTTATAGTAACGAGTAGGGCTTTAATGTCAGCTATCTCGTCACTAGCCAGCTTGTCACCTTGATTGTCTCCTTTGCTCTTTCCATTTTTGCATGTGGGACATACCCATTTCTGCTTGGCTGACTCAGATTTACTTTTGTACTGCTTTGGGGTCAGCCCCAATCGATTAACAAATACAGATTCTCTCTTTTGCTTGCTGCTTTGGGAATCAGAGTTGCCCTTAAAATTTGTCATATTTTTTACTGATCAGAAAGGACGTACCTTCAAGATTGCTGTAGAGCTTTACTGGAGAACTTAGGCATCTATGGCCCACACATACTTCAATGGCTTATTTTTCAATTCATTCTGTCCTGAGACATCATAGCTCTTATTTCTGAAAATTAACTTTTTTGCATTCTGCTTCATATGATTGTTTGTTTGAGGTAACTGCAAAATATGAAGCAGTTCCCGTTCCCTTGACTATACAAAGCATTCTATCCTAGTCTCCGCCAATATTTGCTATGTAAACTTTCCAAATCGGTTCTTGCATTTCCTTAACCTCTAGGCCAGTGTACTTACTCCCTTATCTAATTATGTATGGATTAATGAGGATGGCACATGTATACTTTTCTGAAATACGGAGCAACCACTTTGTTTTAAATTCATGGGACAGTTAAGAATGCTTTGTGGTCATACGCACAATACGCCACCTTGTTTCTGTGCATGTCAACATTGATTGGCTCTCAACAGAACTTTCGACACTTGTTTACTATGCTGCATACTGGTTTGCACAATGTTCACTGCAATGTCACCTCAGGAAGCACTGGTAAAAGGAAGCGGCCTGCCCACTGTCACTGCAGAACAAAAGCGTGCACTTTAGTACAGTGATGCGCACCATATCCGCTTTGAAGCCACTGAGTGGTATTTCTATTTCGATTTTCGTAATGGTGTGAAAAACATGACGAAAAAAAATCAGAAAAGAAATCAGTATTATTGCGTCGTCATTTTTCTGTGATATTGTAAACACCTGCAGTTAACACTGATCTTCCATATTAGTAAAGGTTGGGAACATTGTAATTTCCTCATGTATAGATGCATTCATATCTGATGGTAACATGCTAAAATATGCTGATTTTTTCATGCATGCATAATACACACATACACATACACCTTTTCTTTAATGAGAGACAGTGGCGTGTTTGATGTCATTTGACCACACATACTATGATGTGGATAGAGTTGAAGTGCGGCGGGAGTGAACAGGGACACAAGAAGAATGATATACAGGTGATGCTGGATTTCCCACAGCTGAAGAACCAAGCTGGGCAAAAATGATCTGGTTTGGTTTATGGGGTTTAACGTCCCAAAGCGACTAAGGCTATGAGAGACGCCGTAGTGGAGGGCTCCGGAAATTTCGACCACCTGGGGTTCTTTAACGTGCTATGACAGAGCATTGTTAAAGGCTGTGAACAAGCAGTCCACATCAGCAGCAGCAGCAGCAGCAGATGCCCTCTCTACAGATGCAACAACCAATCTTGTCAAGGTCACCTTGACGTCAGAAGCAGTAGCATGGACTAAGCCTCGGTACTATTCCCTTTTATCTAAGAGCACACAGAGGCATCTGCTCTACGTCACCTCTTGTGTAGGACAGTCCAGCATACACTGTTCGTGATATCACTTTGGACAGTTGGCAGTATCAGTGAGGTGTTTGTTGCGGGTTGTCTCTTTTTGTTTCATGTTAACTATGCGTATCTATTCCTACAACAAATATTTTTGTTTGCATTGAATTGGCATCTAAGCTCAGCCAACAACCAATGTTCAGTTTTGGTTTTTGGCTGTCAGAACATGTTATCACCGAACACTATAGTCAGATTCAATTTAAGTCTGCAGTGAAGCTCTGCCATTTGGACCGCCGCACATAATTCTTCCGCGCCAAAAAAAGTAGTCCGCTGTTAAAACTTTTATTGTATACTACCATAAGAAGCTTATTACAAGAAAAAATGATAAGCTCTAGAATTCTGATACCTGGATAGATTAATAAAGTCAAACATCGAACAACTTATTTTGTTTACTGTTATTGGTTAGTGGAGTAATACAGGATGCCTCGGGCCATGACCGAGTGCTAACAACTGCTGTTTCTTTTAAGTTTTATCCTACTATACATGAGGTACGCGGTATGTGAACCAGAATCATAAAATTTCAGTCACAGCAATTTCATGTTGTTCAGATGTTTGATGTGTGTTCCACAAGGTCACCATCCTCAAATCTAGCAAACCATTGTCATGAAATTCACCATTATTTTTTTACTTGCAGTTATGTTGTAGGTAGGCAGCCAACGTCTGTGTTAAAGTACTCCACTCAGGATGTCGGTTTGCTTCTGCAAACAATGGAAACTCACTAAAAGCATGTGTTTGATTGCACAGACGGTTACCAGTTGAAAATAATAAGTCATATTCACCCGACATCACTGCTATCATTCAGCAGCACAGAGAACCCTACGCAACGTCGTATAGGCTTTCGCCTACGCTTACGCTGCTGCTGAATGACTGCGTCGGCAGCGACGAACTGCGCGACTAATGGCCAGTTCACCCTGTTTGTGTTGTCCATGTAAGCAGTCAAAACCTCTACAGCCGAGCTACTCATCTGGTAGCTGACGAGAGCCGCGTACAAGAGCAAGAACTTCAAAAACCACGCCATGGCTATGCCGAAGGAGCAAAAAAAGACCACGTTTTCGCGCCGTCTAGGTTGCCAACAGGAGCATGCTATTGGACAGACGGCAATCCCGGGCGCGCCAATCGGAACGCTTTAAACCATCTGCCTCGTCCGCCAGCTCCAAAATGATCGTACAACACCCATTCCGCCCCACGCCCGAGCGAAGGCCGAAAGCGAGCGGTTCGCTCGCTGGCGGATCCGCCCAAAAACGATCGTACAGTGGCCTTAACGCTACTCCGCTAAGTCCAAGTCAGGCTGCGCAGACCTCCGGGTCAGCGGGCCTCAAGACCTCGTCCCGCAGGTCGAGGTCAAACTCGAAAGTGAACGTGCCTTCTACACGTTCGCCCAGCCCCTCCCCAGAGGCGATGGACACGACCCCGGGCAGCCCCGCGCCGTCCACTTCGGACGGTCGGCGGAGCTCCCTGGATCGGTCAAAAAAAGACAGGCCCCGAGTCACGGGACCATAAACCACTTGATCTAGTTTTTCACTCGATACAAACACAAAAGTAAGATGGCTTTCATAATACAATGGAATTGTAGAGGACTTTTAAACAATTACAGTGACATAAAAGACATACTAGGGACACACACTCCTGTCGCTCTAAGGAAACAAATTTAGGTCCCCAAAAAAATAACTTTCTTAAGAATTACACTGTTTTCCGCCGCGATCGGGAATAGGCGAGCCGACTATCGGGAGGCGTAGCCATCATAGTGAAAAACGGTGTCCCGGCTCGAGAAATCACATTCAAAACAAAACTTGAAGCGGTTGCGGTCAATGTCGTCAGCCATAAAACAATTTCTATCTGTTCTGTATATATTCCTCTACACTTTACATTAACAGTCCACGATTTACAAGAACTTGTCAACGAACTTCCAGAACCGTGTCTAGTAGTTGGGGACTTTAACGCTCACTCCCCTTTTTGGGGAAGCGAGCACTGTGACTCTAGGGGTCAAATAATTGAAGATTTTATCCTCACAAATAATGTATGTCTTTTAAATACAGAAAAAGCCACATACTGCTCCCCTACCTCAGGGAAAACGACCTTTTTAGATTTAGCGTTTCGTTCACCTTCTGTTTTTAACGATTTTAACTGGGACGTCATTGACAATCCATATGGCAGCGATCACCTCCCTGTACTAATCACTTTAACATGCACACCGGAAATAATCCCCACAAGGCCACGGCGCTGGAAGCTTCACCTCGCCGACTGGTCACTTTTTAGAGCAAAGGCAACTTTAGAAGATATAGTTTTAGGAAATCTTACCGTTGACCAGATAAACGAAAAGTTCACTAATTGTATCATAACTGCCGCACTCACAGCTATTCCTCAGTCGTCAGGAATAGCGCGACAAAACCATAAAGTATGGTGGACAAAAGACTGTAAAGAAGCGAAAAAACAACAAAACAGAGCTTGGGGTAAATTCCGTAGGTATCCGACGCATGAAAATTTCCTAAATTTTAAAAAGGCAAAACCTAAAGCTCGATATGTCCGTCGCAGTGCTGAAGAAGCTTCATGGCAGAATTATGTTCCAAATATCAACAGTCAGATCCCATCTAAAAAAATGTGGGAGCAGGTTCGAAAAATAAACGGCAACTTTTCACCATGCACAATTCCTTTTTTAACAACACCCGGAACACAAACAAGCATAGAGGAGCAGGCAGACATATTGGGGGAACATTTCACTGCAGTTTCAAGTTCATCACACTACACGCCGTCCTTTTTAAAATACAAAAATACAGCTGAAAAACAGGCTCCCTACAATTGGAGGTGCAAATGAAAAATACAATAGTCTAATTACCCGCCAAGAAATCAACAGAGTACTGTCTGCCGGAAAAAAAACTGCTCCAGGACCCGACCATATACATTATGAAATGCTTTCACATCTTTCTGAGCCTGCCATAGAAGCACTTTTGAGATTCTTCAACACAGTTTGGATGTCAGGGAAAATACCTGAAGCCTGGAAGAAAGCTATTATTGTACCGTTTCTTAAATCTAGTAAACCCCCAACCTCTCCTAGCAGTTATAGACCCATAGCCGTAACCAGTTGCCTCGCCAAATCCTTCGAAAGCGTCCTAAACATAAGACTAACCTTTGTTCTTCAATCCTGTGAACTGCTTGATATCCATCAGTGTGGATTTAAAAAAGGATGCTCCACTGCAGATCACCTAGTCCGTCTCGAAAATACAGTCAGAGAAGCTTTTATACACAAACAACACTGTCTTAGCGTCTTTTTTGATTTAGAAAAAGCATATGATACAACCTGGAGGTTCGGGATCCTCCAGGACTTAGCTGAGCTCGGCATCCGTGGCAGAATGCTGAACTCCATTAAAGACTTCCTGTCTAACCGCTCATTTAATGTCCGCCTAGGCTCGACCCTTTCGAGGGACTTCATTCAGGAAAATGGAGTTCCTCAAGGGTGCATTTTAAGCACAACTCTCTTCGTTGTAAAAATGAATTCTATTAGAAAAATAATCCCAAGGTCCATTATGTATTCCATGTATGTTGATGATCTTCAGATAGCGTGCACATCTTCCAATATATCCACATGCAAACGACAAGTACAGCTTACAATCAACAAAATGGCAACATGGGTAGACAAGAATGGTTTCCAGTTCTCACCACTGAAAACAGTGCCCTTACTTTTTTCACTCAAACGAGGCTTGCACACAAATCCAACATGACACCTAAACCAAACCGAGCTGCCTTTAAAAAAGGAACACAAATTTCTAGGCATCACTTTCGACAAAAAACTTACTTTCCTGCCTCACACAAACGCACTTGAAAAGAAGGCGTCGCTAGCACTGCACATACTGAAAGTCCTTTCACGCAAACACTGGGGTTCTGATCGGGTATGCCTTCTACAGATTTATCGCTCTGTAGTACGTTCCATTCTAGGTTATGGTTGCATAGTGTATGGATCAGCAAGGCCATCATACTTGAAGCGACTGGATCCTGTGCACAATTTGGGATTGCGTCTTTCAACTGGTGCATACAGGACGTCACCCATAAAAAGCCTGTACGTAGAAACTAATGAACCACCACTTGCAGGCAGAAGAACGACGCTCACATGCTCATACATTTTAAAGATCCGTTCCCAGCCTAAACACATCTGTTACTCACTTGCTACAAAGTGCCCATCCCGAACACTATTTACCAACATACCCCTCGCAATCAGGCCACTTCTTCTCCGCTTTGAAGAGAAATGCCAAGAACTAGATATAATGGACATATTGCCTAATATTGCCCGCAAACGTGATCCACTCCCACCTTGGTACTGCCTACCATCTGTGTGCGACTTCACATTAACACAATTTAGGAAGAAACATACACCGCATGAACAGATATTACAAGAATATTTAGCACTAAACGAAAAATGGGGAGAATACGAAGCATTTTATAATGATGGATCCAAATCAGCACAATATGTCGGAAGTGCTGTGGTTTAGACTAATTGGGAAAAAGAAGTAAGCCTGCCTGAGTGCGCATCCATTTTCACCGTTGAGTGTTAAGCAGTCTCGGTGGCTTTAGAAAAAATAATAAATGAGAACATTCAAAACAGTATCATTTACACTGATTCTCTGAGCATACTAACCTCACTTCACGATAGAAATGCAGTGACACCACTAATTGGTGACATCATACACATTCTGCCATTATTCTTTGGAATGATCTTCCCAACTGTATCGCATCTATCGGCAACCACCAATCATTTCAAGACCAACTGCACAAACATTTTCTGTAAAAATTCGTTAAAACAGATGCTTGGGCAAGTTGGTAACTCATTTTCACCGGAACAGCGCGCACTAAGACACGGACAAGAAGGGAGACACGACACACACGAGCGCTGACTTTCAACTGGTGTTTATTGTTTGGAACGAGGCATATATACACAGTTCCAACAACACAAGGAAAACAACCATCCATTCATAGATTCATAGTCAATTCATGCATGTCACACTGAACAAGAACGATAACAACATTATCATTTTCCCTTCACTAAAAATGCCAATTCTTTTGAACTGATCGATAAAGAGGGGCTACTGACGCATGCGTCTTTAGACCAGGCGATGTACGCTGCTTCGATTATTTCGCGTGTTAATTGGTCACTGTGTTTACTTAAAATTCGTGTGCTAGTGAAGTCAGGGTGGCAAGTTTTGTTTTCACAGTCTCTACAATGAATCCCGAGATGTCCTTTTACTGTGTTATGCACGTTATTATTGTGCTCCTTCAGGCGTTCATTGAGGCATCTCCCCGTCTGACCCACATACAGCTTGCCGCATGACAATGAATGGCATACACTACACCTTCTTCACATGACACGAATCGATTTTCATGCTTGATGTCGCAATCTCTGGGAACGAAATCAGTATTAACCATTTTGCACATCTTCCCAAGCTTATCTGGAGCCGAAAATATAACCTTAACTCGTGCTCTATTCGCTATCTTTTTTAGTCTGTGGGAGAAATGATGAATGTAAGGTACTACAGTAAATTTTTTCTTTTTCCTTCCGCGTCTCTGAATCTGCCTGCTTCCCTTTTCCATTTTGGCTCAAGCTACTGAGAATAGATTCGGACACTGATACTAGTAGCTGCTTCGGATAACCAGCCTTAACGAGCCGATCGGTTTGGAGAAGGAAACTATCTTGTATGGAGTGCATGCAGGATTTGTTAAGCGCGTTGTGATAGCATGACTTCACCACGGCACGTTTCACCAGCTTATAATGAGATGACGTAAAAGAGAGCAATGGCTTTCTGCTTCGTGGCTGGTAAGACCAACACATGTGATGGTGCATTAATCTGAGTTTGAGGTCTAAAAATTGGATGACATTGTTTTCTGGCACTTCAGTAGTTAGTATGAGGGGATGAAGGCACTCAACAAAGTTAGCTTTGATTTGCGTAAAGACTGCGTCAAATTTTTCTACATTAGAGTCTACAAGAACGAGAAAGTCATCTACATATCGAAAACATTGTACAACCTTTGACCCTTCCAATTTTTCTTGAAGCATTCTACCCTTTTGTGCTAACAACAAGTCACTAAGCACGGGAGCTATGCATGACCCGATGCAAACTCCTCGTTTTTGCAGGTAAAACTCACCATCCCAGGAAATGAAGGTAGAAGTTAAATACACTTGAAGTAGTTCTAAAAAGCCTTCGGCGGATATGCCGTTCTTGTTTTGGAATTCAATTACTTCTTGCTGGTCAATACATTCTTCTAAGCACGCGAAGAGCTCGTCATGTGGTAGTGAATAATATAGGTCCTTGACGTCAAAAGAGCAGGCCATCAATCCCTTGTTCTTGTTAGTTTCTAAAAACTGGATTACATCCTGCGAATTTTTTACCTGGAAAGGATCGTCCAACGTGAGCGAATTTAATATCTTCTTTAGAAAAACGGCTACATTTTTCTGCCATGTGCCTCTCTCAGATACGATCACACGAAACGGACACTCTGGTTTGTGGGTTTTTGCGCTAAAAAACACTTGTAAACTAAGGCCTTCACTTTTATCGGCTCTTTTCGTTAACAGATCAAGTTTAAGTTTTTTGCACACTCTCTTGGCCTTAGCTTTAATTCTTTTGAGATTAAGGTTCTTGGCCACAGAAAACGAAGACAGAATAGCTTCCCTACCCTTCTTGACGTACAAATGGGAGGGTAGCACTAGGAATCCCCCTTCCTTGTCGGCTGGGAGCAAACACAGCGAATTTCCCTTCAAATAGGAGACAGTTCGCCGAACCGAGACGGTGTTCACTGGGGCCTTGCAACGCAGAAGCGCATCAACTCCTTCAGACACGCACCTATCGGATTCTGCCACCGGTGCCAACCTGGACACCTGCCTCACCATGCTCAGAAGTTCTGCGGGCGACCTTTTGGGTTCCGTGGCGTACTTCGGCCCCTGGGAGAGAACACGACGCACTTCCGTAGGCAGCGACACGTTCCCTGCGGTGTGGATTACATTCTCTGTCGAGTGCTTCTTTCTGGCCGGTGATGCCCGGAGCTGGAAAAGGGTTTGGTGCCACAAGAAGTCAGCCGTAGTGTTTGCTAAATCAGAAAGCTCTTTCCATTTCTTCTTTCTATGTGGTGGGGCTTCGGTTCTTTGCAGCAGAAGAAAAAGACTGCGCCTGTAAAACCGAGCTTGTCTGTTCCATTCAGCCTTCAGGATGTGGCAAATTCTTGAGCAATGGCCCTGCGAAGGCTGGAATCCTCCAAACAGCTGCAGAACGTACGTTGGAACACGTTTTTCCTTGACGAGAAAAGCCAATGATCGAGCGTTGCATACGGCGACAGCAATGTAGGTGACGAGAATACATGGATGGACGGACAGACAATTAATAGGGCCCGATGTACTACAAATGAAATTCGTTAAAACAGATGCTTGGGCAAGTTGGTAACTCATTTTCACCGGAACAGCGCGCACTAAGACACGGACAAGAAGGGAGACACGACACACACGAGCGCTGACTTTCAACTGGTGTTTATTGTTTGGAACGAGGCATATATACACAGTTCCAACAACACAAGGAAAACAACCATCCATTCATAGATTCATAGTCAATTCATGCATGTCACACTGAACAAGAACGATAACAACATTATCATTTTCCCTTCACTAAAAATGCCAATTCTTTTGAACTGATCGATAAAGAGGGGCTACTGACGCATGCGTCTTTAGACCAGGCGATGTGCGCTGCTTCGATTATTTCGCGTGTTAATTGGTCACTGTGTTTACTTAAAATTCGTGTGCTAGTGAAGTCAGGGTGGCAAGTTTTGTTTTCACAGTCTCTACAATGAATCCCGAGATGTCCTTTTACTGTGTTATGCACGTTATTATTGTGCTCCTTCAGGCGTTCATTGAGGCATCTCCCCGTCTGACCCACATACAGCTTGCCGCATGACAATGAATGGCATACACTACACCTTCTTCACATGACACGAATCGATTTTCATGCTTGATGTCGCAATCTCTGGGAACGAAATCAGTATTAACCATTTTGCACATCTTCCCAAGCTTATCTGGAGCCGAAAATATAACCTTAACTCGTGCTCTATTCGCTATCTTTTTTAGTCTGTGGGAGAAATGATGAATGTAAGGTACTACAGTAAATTTTTCTTTTTCCTTCCGCGTCTCTACCTTCATTTCCTGGGATGGTGAGTTTTACCTGCAAAAACGAGGAGTTTGCATCGGGTCATGCATAGCTCCCGTGCTTAGTGACTTGTTGTTAGCACAAAAGGGTAGAATGCTTCAAGAAAAATTGAAAGGGTCAAAGGTTGTACAATGTTTTCGATATGTAGATGACTTTCTCGTTCTTGTAGACTCTAATGTGGAAAAATTTGACGCAGTCTTTACGCAGATCAAAGCTAACTTTGTTGAGTGCATTCATCCCCTCATACTAACTACTGAAGTGCCAGAAAACAATGTCATCCAATTTTTAGACTTCAAACTCAGATTAATGCACCATCACATGTGTTGGTCTTACCAGCAACGAAGCAGAAAGCCATTGCTCTCTTTTACGTCATCTCATTCTAAGCTGGTGAAACGTGCCGTGGTGAAGTCATGCTATCACAACGCGCTTAACAAATCCTGCATGCACTCCATACAAGATAGTTTCCTTCTCCAAACCGATCGGCTCGTTAAGGCTGGTTATCCGAAGCAGCTACTAGTATCAGTGTCCGAATCTATTCTCAGTAGCTTGAGCCAAAATGGAAAAGGGAAGCAGGCAGATTCAGAGACGCGGAAGGAAAAAGAAAAATTTACTGTAGTACCTTACATTCATCATTTCTCCCACAGACTAAAAAAGATAGCGAATAGAGCACGAGTTAAGGTTATATTTTCGGCTCCAGATAAGCTTGGGAAGATGTGCAAAATGGTTAATACTGATTTCGTTCCCAGAGATTGCGACATCAAGCATGAAAATCGATTCGTGTCATGTGAAGAAGGTGTAGTGTATGCCATTCCCTTGTCATGCGGCAAGCTGTATGTGGGTCAGACGGGGAGATGCCTCAATGAACGCCTGAAGGAGCACAATAATAACGTGCATAACGCGGTAAAAGGACATCTCGGGATTCATTGTAGAGGCGGTGAAAACAAAACTTGCCACCCTGAGTTCACTAGCACACGAATTTTAAGTAAACACAGTGACCAAATAACACGCGAAATAATCGAAGCAGCGCACATCGCCTGGTCTAAAGACGCATGCGTCAGTAGCCCCTCTTTATCGATCAGTTCAAAAGAATTGGCATTTTTAGTGAAGGGAAAATGATAATGTTGTTATCGTTCTTGTTCAGTGTGACATGCATGAATTGACTATGAATCTATGAATGGATGGTTGTTTTCCTTGTGTTGTTGGAACAGTGTATATATGCCTCGTTCCAAACAATAAACACCAGTTGAAAGTCAGCGCTCGTGTGTGTCGTGTCTCCCTTCTTGTCCGTGTCTTAGTGCGCGCTGTTCCGGTGAAAACATTTTCTGTAACGACATTGTGTCTTGTTTCAGGTTGTTCTGTGTCCTTTGTTCCCTTTTCTTCTCGTTGGTATTTTACAAAGTTTTGGTTTCTTGTGCAATTTCAACCATTTGTATGTTTTTTATGGCTACTGCTTTTTCTTTTGATGTGTATTGGGCACATGCGATGCATTCTTGCTACTATTTTAATTTTTGTTGCTCGCGGTGATGTATGTCTTTTAGTTACGTTTTGCCCTGTATATTTATAATTGTGTTTAATTTTTGCCTTGTATCACGCGTTGTTTTTAGTTTATTCTTCCTATTTGCTTAATCTATTGTTTTTGCCCCCCTTACTCAATGCCCTTCTGGGCCCTGTAAGGTATTTTGAATAAATAAATAAATAAACATAACAAGCGCCACAATACAGGGACAAGACATAAAATTTTGCTGGGTTCCCAGTCACATTCGAATCACTGGCAATGAGAAGGCAGATGAATGTGCTGCAAAAGCTCGGAACAAAGAAATAAAGAAAGTGTACATTCCCTACAAAGATGGTATGAAGTTGGTGCAGTGCAAATTAAGAAATAAGTGGCAGTCGCAATGGAATATCGAAAGAAATAATAAGCTACATTTAGTAAAACCCATTCTAGACGAATGGAAATCATGCTCACACCAAAAACGATTCATCGAAGTTATTTTATGCCGTCTCCGTATTGGACACACACATCTCACCCACAACTTCCTGCTAAGAAACAAAGACAAACCTGTTTGCGAGCAATGCGGACATGAACTTACTGTAAACCACATACTACTATCATGCACAAAACTTGAATCATTAAGCAAAAAATATTTTGCTACATTTTACAAAGAACATATCCCATTTCATCCAGCGTTGTTTTTAGCTGAACATGCACCCGTTAGTATACTTGATGTTTTTAGCTTTTTAAGGGAAGCCGGTGTTCTTCAAAACCTGTAATGTTCTGACACTGTGCTTCTCTACTTAGAACGATACACCTCAGCCACTTGCTCAGTCCTGAGAAGGAGGCTGAGGTTTTTATGAGTAGTTGGGGGCCTCGAGATCCTTGGCAAGCCAAGGATGTCCACGGAGGTGAACCAACTTTTAAAAGCTTCTGCAAACAGCCATTTCTAAAAAGTTTGTATTTTATCAGCCAGGTAATAAAAATAACTTTTAGGCCCTTTACACCACCGTTTTTGTCAACTTTTTTTTCACACTCTGCTCAAGCCAATTTTTCCATACCTTGTTCTTGGCGCATGATAGCCTTAGCTGCTTATGCGCCAATAAACCCAACACAACACATTAAAAACGTCCGGGGTCAGTAGGGCATCAACCTCTCCAGCTAGCTCGTCCGTAACCGCGCTTGAAGTCACTAGTTGCGGTCTTGCGCTACCATCTTCCGTGGGCAAACTCAGTGGAATGTACGAGGGTAATCCCTAAAGTAAGGTCTCCAAACGGCTGCGGCCGCAGGGAAACTGTTTGAGTGGCTGCTAGCCATACTGCTGTGTTCATTGTTCCCCGTCTTCCAAACAAGCCATGACTCACCGCGAAAGGGATTGGCATTCTTGGCATGGCAGCTATTTGAAATAGAGCTCCCGTTGGTCGCTACCGCCAGGTGCGAAGTTCGCGCAGTTATTCGACTTTTGAACGCAAAAGGCATTACAGCAATCGAAATTCATCGCCAGTTAACGGAAGTTCATGAAGAGTCGTGCATGCATGTTAAAAAAACCCGCAAGTGGTGTAGGGTGTTTGCAGCCGGTCGTACTGAAATTCACGAGAAAGAAAGAAGCAAGAGACCGTCAATTTCTAAAGAGACAGTCGCGGAGGTCGAAGAAATGATGCGGCAAGATAGGAGGATCACACGCGACGAAGTCTCCATTTTAGTTCCTGGCGTTTCTAGAAGCACTATTCACAGGATTTTGACAGCAAAGTTGAAATATCGGAAGGCGTGCGCAAGATGGACTCCGCGAATGCCCACAGACGACCATCAACGGCAACGCGTTGACTCCTCCCGCGAATTTCATCGGCCCTATAGAGATGAAAAGGTGACCTTTTTGGATTCCATTGTTACGGGTGTCGCAACCTGGGTATTCCACTCCACACCTGAGACCAAACAAGAATTACGTTAGTAGCGGCACTCCCCTTCGCCCAACCAACGAAAATTCAAGTGAGAACAGGCTGACGGCCAAGTCAGTCTGCCGCTCAAACGGTTCCTCAGTGGTATGGCGGCGAGCTAGTATGCCATGGGCACACAAAAACTGCCTCAGCATCTGCAAAAATGCATAGACCGCTGCGGCGATTATGTGAAAAAGTAGAAGAATGGTCTGCCTTTTAAGTAATTTGCAAATTGCTTAAAATAAACATTTCTTGCGATTTATAAAAGAAGTGGAGACCTTAATTTTGGGATGACCCTCGTAAAAGAGCTCGGCTGTTATGGTGTGCCCAAACGCGCCCCGTAAGCGAACCGTCCCACTTCTCTGCTTCCGGACTTCTTCAAGCACCAGCTTCCGTCTCAACACGGTGATATCTGCGCCTGAATCTAGACATGCTTTGAATGGTTGTTCCCCGCACAAAAGGTCCACCCAGTTAGCCGTGATCCTGGTGCCAAACCACTCGCTACCACCTCAGCCTGCGTTGCGAATTCAATCACGGCTCTCGCTGTCAACTTCAAGTCCTGCTGGTTACAACCTATCTCATTACCAGAAACTACTTTCGGCCTGGTCTGTGGACAGTTCCACTGGACATGACCGAATTTGCACATCCATAGCACTTTGGCGGTTCCCTGTGCTCGTCCGTGAACCGATTTCCTCGATTCCATGTCTCTCGCGGCATCGCCTCATTCTTTTTCATCCCCTTAGCAGCCCTTTGACGGCGTCGTATTGTTCGGCAAGTTGTGCAAGCTCTTTCGGTTTTAACCACTTATCTGCCTCCTGTTGGAGGACGTACTCGCGCATTTCCTCCGGCATAATCGGTTGAGCGCGATCTGCCACCATCAAGGCACGAACGTCCTCTAAAGTTTTCACCTTCCGACTTCGCAGGTAGTGGTCCAGTGTTACGTCCAATTTAGTGACATGCTTACCCAAAAGACACGGGTTCGATCCCGGCCGCGGCGGCTGAATTTCGATGAAGGCGAAATTCCAGAGGCCCGTCTGCTGTGTGATGTCAGTGCACGTAAAAGAACCCCAGGTGGTAGAAATTTCCGGAGCCCTTCACTACGGCGTCCCTCATAGCCTGAGTTGCTTCGGGACGTTAAACCCCAATAAACCAAACCAATTTAGTGACAAATTGACCCCAGCTTTCTGCCTCTTTTCTACAAGCGTAAAACCTACGCTTATATTCTTCAGCTGTCAATCTCAGCTCCGCGAACACTAGCTCCCGAATTTCCTCAAAACTCATCACCGTGTCGACCGACTGGTTAGTGACGAGTGCCCGAGTTTTTTTCATTGAGAAAGGGCATTATTATTGACCCCGGGACATCAGTCGGGATCTCGCAGGTCCTTATCATATTTTCGGCGCTTTTAAAGCAGGCGGGAATTAGGTCGTACGACTGTGCCATTGGCGCGAGAACTGCCCTCAGATCATCTGCATGCCGACTCAATTTTTCCCTTCGGCTGCCATTTCCCGGGATGCCCTGTCCTCTCTGAATCAGCGTCTCAAGCTGGATTTTTAGTCTAAGAGATTCAATCTCGAGCTCCTTCTCCCTCAAGCGCGTGTTGCCCCGGTCGCTCTCACACGCCGATGGGTTACTACTGCTCTCCGAGTCCTCCGCGTCAGAGTCCACATCACTAGTGTTTTGGTCTCGCGCACGCAGCTTCTGTGCTCGGGTAGTGATTGACATCGCGTTCCCGGAGAAAACGGGGACGGGCCCACCTGTGTTCCGCAGACTTCACGCTCGCGTTGCGTTGCGGCTGGACCCGTGCCTCAGTCTTTCCGCTCTCCACGTCCAGCTGGTGGCAGAATGGTGGGAGTCCCACCGGTGCTCACAGCGGACCCGTCACCTCTCCCAGGCCGATGAAGTCGGCCGCCGCAGGTGCCGCCGCAGGTGCCGCCGACGGCGGAGCACTTCTCTCCGCCGGTCTCCTTTCGCTCGCTCCTTGGCGCTGTCGTGAAGTCCGAGGCCCCTCGCAAGGGTATCGCCTCACTTGGACCTTGGTCTCCGAGACTCCTCACCAAGATGTTGCCCCGTCAGGCTTCCGGAAGGTACTGCCTCCAACCGCTCGCTGAATGCCGCTCGGACCATCCTCGGTTATTGCGGCACTAGTTAAAAGGTCGGAATGGCCGCTTGGTGTGATCGTATGCTGGGCACTTCACGTCTTCGTCCACTCGTCCGGTGGCACGTTGCCGGTTGGGGCAGCCACTCCAACCTTCTTGACCGAAAAAACTGATTTATTGAAGACTGGAGCCAAATACAAGGACTTAGAGAAAAAGCCGGCTTCAAAAAGGCTGTTAAAAAAAGAGGGCTGTAGAAGAGCGGCCGAGACTGAGGCTCGGCGCGCTCCTTCCCGCTCTTTGTTGCAGCGGGGTTCAATACCCTCAATAATTGGGCGGAGCTTTAAGTCTGCTCTCGCCCAATTTCAACCAATACTGCCGCGATGGCCCTGTACATACAAGTGGGCGGAGCCCAGTGCTCGCCAGAGCCCGACTCGGGCGGACCGCGCACTTTTCCTGAACTATTTGCACTTTCCGAGGCGCCAGCAAAGTCGACTCCACCGCTTAACTATTTCAGAAGTCGCCCGACCTCACTGTCCCCCCACCTCCACTTGACAGCTCATCTCTCTTCAATGTGAAATGGTCGCCGACCCTCTGCAGCCCTGACAAGGCTGTTCGCGGTCTGCTCCCTGTTTCCCGCGGCCTTGGAGAGCATCCGAAGCGCGCGACCCGCTTTCACCATTCCTTGTCACCATTCAATTTTCATGTGATTTGTGGCAGCGTTTTCGTCTTTAGTGAATAGAGGAAAGGTTGCGGACAGATTTTATTGTGTAAGTTTCATTTTTTTTACCAATTAGACGCAAAGTTCCAGAAAAATGGTGCTTTTAGATATGTCGAACTTTCATGTCATCTTGGGAAAAAACTATCACCCATATTCACAAACCTGACTTTTCCTTAACTTTCCCATCTAGCCACTTAAAACCTCCTTAAGCTGTTTTATAAACTGCACTTATGAGCAAATCTGTCGTTTCCTTATACTTTACTTATCCAAAGATGTAGGTAGGGGCCTGCTTAACTTAAGCTATACTTTAGCTGCTTTTTCAACATGGCGGACGATGTGGACGACAACATGAGTGAGTTCATGAATTTCTACGACCGTGTAGAAGAAATAGAACAGACAGGAGCGTATGTGTACGCGCCACCACCCAGGCGGACGATAAGGGATCGCCAGAACCCAATGGAGGTGTTTGGCGAGTTGGAGTTCCTGTGCCGCTATCGTTTTTCGAAGCGAGCAGTGCTGCGCCTGCTGGACATGCTGCCCTTTCAAGCCAGCGCCGACCAACGCGGTAACCCACTACCGCCGCTCCTCCAGCTACTGGTCGCGCTCCGGTTCTACGGGGCTGGATGCTTCCAGATCGTGGCCGGCGATCTGGTTGGCATTTCTCAGCCTACGGTGTCGCGGGGTATTGGACGCGTATCGCGTATGATCGCCGCCACTGTGTTCCCCGCTCTCGTGAAGCTACCGAGTGCTGCGAAAGCCCCATCAGTAATGCTGCAATTTTACGGCATCGCGAAGTTCCCCGGCGTGACAGGCTGCATCGACTGCACTCATGTGCCCATCAAGAGCCCGGGAGGTGACAACGCGGAAGTTTTCAGGAACAGGAAAGGATATTTTTCCTTCAATGTGCAGGTAAGTGGACATCGCCTCGTGAAAGTAGTCGACTACCAGGCGAACTGTGATGGCCCCCGTCGCGGTAGCAAAGTGGATAGGGCGCATGACTGCTGAAACCGAAGACGCAGGTTGAATCACGGTCGCGGCGGCCGCATTTCGACGGAGACAACCGCAAGGCGCCCGTGTCAGTGCACGTTAAGGAACCCCGGGTATTTATCCGGAGCCAAGGCGTTACCCGATGCCGTCTAGGGGCCCATACACCACACCATGCCGAACCGTTTTGATGTCGTTCGTGAATTCGCGTTGCCGCGAGCAAATCTGTTACCGTTTGAAGGTGCTCTTATACAAAGCTTTTTGATGGTGCAGCTTTATGTGTACTTGCCTTGGATATGTTAACTGCACAAATGCAATTAAGCTTACAATGCGTATATTTTTAATTCCAACATCTTGTACCAATACTTCAAAAGTACCAGTAACAATCTAATTTAGTAGCATCTCATTTCATCAGGGACGCCACTGTTAACCATTTTTGTTAACTCTTCGTCATGCTGCTGTGTACAACACAAACAGTGCGAGCCTGTGCGAAAATTTGACAACATCCCCGCAGGGAGGCGTCTGCAGCATGCAGACGTTGGTGAGTGGCGACACCACGAGGTAAACCCGAGCATCCGCAGGGACATCCCCGCATGGGGATGATGGTGAACAATGCGTCACCACGGACCCGAGCATCTGCGCTTAGCCGTGCGTGGCATCGCCGTGTCCGGGGAAAAGGGGATCCTGGTGGTTGAGCCGATGCCGAGCGTTTGGACCCTTAAGGCACCTCGGCGGAGGCAACACACCACTTTGGCCCCAGCTTCCTGTAGACGGCACCTCCGGCCTGACCCGACCGGGGGAAATCGGCAGTCGCCTTTTCCTATCCTCCCCTCTGTCTTTCACTTTCCTCTCTCTTTCTTACAACTCTCCTGTCTCCTCCTCTCTTCTTCGTTTTTTCCTCTCTTTCCTGGCGGCGAGGGTTAACCGTGTGTGACCAACTACCCTGAGTTGAGTCATATTAGGTTATAGTTAAGGTGTACAGCTGGCGTGGGCAGGACTTTCTTTCAAGTTCCTGTCGCGTCCCCTTGTTGGACTCCATGGTGGGTGGCTGGCACCATGACCGAAAAACATCAAATTTTATGGCTCCCCCCCTTTCCAAACCAGATCGCCCTCTCAAAAGAGGGCGGACCGATGTGACAGCTGAATACATCCAGAAATCTAAAGTGACTTTAACCAAATTCCATGTGCTCCACAGCGAAGCAACAGATAAAACTTCCCGAACTATATCTCCAGTCTTGGTAGCGAAAAGCCTGACCGATGCCTTGGGCACAGGTTACAAACTAAAAAAAATGCCTAGTGGCGACCTCCTTCTCGAGCTTAAAGACAACGGCCAACTTTCCAAGCTCTCCACCATATCGTCAGTCGGGGAAACCCCAATCTCAATAACTCCACACCGTTCCTTAAACAGTGTCCGTGGTGTCATTTCCGAAGCAGACTTTGCCTGCCTCACTGAGGAAGAAATCCTTGAGGGTCTCAGAGACCAGAATGTTACAAACGTGCAGCGTATTAAAATAAGGAAAGACGACAAGGAAATCCCGACGAAACATATTGTTCTGACATTCAACTCCAGCACACTTCCAGAGACCATCGAAGCAGGTTACATGAAAATAAATGTACGTCACTACATACCGAATCCACGAAGGTGCTTTAACTGTCAAAAGTACGGACATGGGTCACAGAGCTGCTGTGGCCACAAAACGTGCGCTAAATGCGCCTCAAAAGACCATGCTTCCGAGAACTGTGAAGGAGCAGCACTTCGGTGCGCAAACTGCGAAGGTGACCATCCAGCATATTCTAGATCATGTCCTTCCTGGAAGGCTGAGAAAGAAATAATAACAATGAAAACAAAACAAAACATTACTTTCAGGTAAGAAAGACAACTCTACCACGCAAAGAACACCTTCACGTTCTCAACAAAAACAAACTTTGCTGACGTGGTGCGCAGGGGCGGTGCACCACGCAGCACTCCGGCATCTGCCCAGGCCACCGTCACGGAGCCTGTGGCAGGGCCATCCACGCCCCAGGCAGGGACAGCGAAGGCTGCCCTGCCATCGACAAAGCAGGGAGTACCGGCCCACGAGTCGGCACCCCGCAGGACTTCCCCCCGCCGGGGGAGGCCCGACACCAACACATCCGCGGCTTCGCGGTCCTCCAGCACCTCTGGTGAGGTGATGGATACAACTCCCACTCCGCCCGCTTTGCAGCGGCGGACCGGCTCTCTCGAGCGACGAAAAGATAGAACCCCGGTAACGGGCCCAGAACAGTAAATTTCTTCCGTTCCATTCCCACCCAAAAAAACAAACATGACATTTGTGGTTCAATGGAACTGTAGAGGAATGTTGAGGAACTACAGTGATATAACACATATTCTAGGGTCAGTGATGCCTCTAGCTCTATGTCTCCAGGAGACCAATCTTGGTCCACAACATTCAAATATCTTAAAACATTATACAACTTTTAGGCGTGATCGCGAGCATGCAAATAGACTGTCGGGAGGCGTCGCAATCATCATCCAAAGCGGCGTCCCGGCTCAAGAAATCAAACTGAAAACAAAACTTGAGGCGGTTGCGGTTAGCGTCATCAGCTACAAAACCATAACAATATGTTCCGTATATCTTCCCCCACACATCACATTAACATGCCAAGATCTAGAAGGCCTGATCGATGAACTGCTGGAGCCATTTCTGGTAGTTGGCGATTTTAACGCTCACTCTCCGTTTTGGGGAAGCGAACGCTGTGACTCTAGAGGCCAAACAATCGAAGATTTTATACTTTCAAATAATGTCTGTCTTTTAAATACGGGAAAAGCCACATAGTGCTGTCCAAGCTAAGCAAAAATGAGCTCTCTCGATTTAGATTTCGCATCACCATTACTTTTTAACGATTTTAAATTGGATGTTTTAAATGACCCCATGGCCAGCGATCACTTACCTACCGTCATCAGGCTCTCATCGTCCACTCCAATCATCCCCACAAGGCCACGGCGCTTGAAAATTCAACTCGCCGACTGGTCGCTTTTTACAAAAAGTGCCACTCTGGAAAAGGAATTTTGTGACCACCTCAGCACAGATGAAATTAATGAGAAGTTTACTGAATGCATAATATCGGCCGCAATACTCGCTATACCACAAACAACTGGACTTGCACAAAAGAAACATAAAGTGTGGTGGACACAAGAATGCACATTAGCAAAAAAACAACAAAACAAAGCGTGGAGCACTCTGCGTCGATATCCTACTGCAGAGAACTTACCTTTAAGAAGGCAAAAGCCAGAGCGCGGTATGTGCGAAGAAATGCAGAGAAAACCTCTTGGCAGAAATATGTCTCCTCAATAAACAGTTCAACAACATCAAAGAAAATGTGGGAAAAAGTTCGTAAATTTACTGGTGACCATACCCCTTTCACACTTCCTCTCTTGACAGCACCCGGGACACAAACATCTTTAGAAGAACAGGCCAACATATTGGGCGAGCATTTTGCTGAGATCTCAAGCTCATCCAACTACACGAACACATTTCAGAAACACAAAGCAATAGCTGAAAAACAAAAATTCCCATCCAGAGCAGGTATACATGACGATTACAACCAGCCTCTCACACTGCAAGAATTAAATAAGGTATTATCTTCTGGAAGAAAGACAGCACCAGGACCAGACAATGTGCATTACGCTATGCTTGCCCATCTCTACGAGGCTGCTGTAGAGGCACTGTTAAAATTCTTTAATAAAATCTGGATAACTGGTAATATACCTGACGAGTGGAAAAAAGCAGTCATAATATCTTTTCTCAACCCCGGAAAACCACCAACAAGTCCTAGCAGTTACAGACCAATAGCCCTCACCAGCTGCATAGCTAAATCTTTCGAAAGTGTAATAAACATTAGACTGACCTTCGTACTTGAATCTCGGCAACTACTAGATAAACACCAATGTGGGTTTAAGAAAACATGCTCCACCACAGATCATCTTGTCCGCCTAGAAAACACCATCCGGGAGGCGTTCATCCACAAGCAGCACTGTATTGGGGTCTTCTTCGACCTGGAGAAGGCCTACGATACCACGTGGAAGTTCGGCATCCTCCGTGACCTAGCGGAGCTAGGTATCCGCGGCAGGATGTTGAACTGCTTGAACGACTTCCTGGCTAAGCGCACATTCCGAGTCCGCCTAGGAGCAACTCTCTCCATGACTTTCACCCAAGAGAACGGCGTACCCCAGGGGTGTATTCTAAGTACGACACTCTTCATAGTAAAAATGAACTCCTTAGCTAAAGTAATACCCAAGTCCATATTGTATTCAGTTTATGTAGATGACCTACAAATAGCATGCACGTCCGCCAGCATATCAACCTGTGAGAGACAAATACAAATCACACTAAATAAACTAGGTTCTTGGGCAGACAGAAATGGATTTAAATTTTCCCCTCAAAAAACAGTAGCTGTTCTTTTTTCATTGCGACGAGTCCTGCAGGTCGATCCCAATCTGTACCTGAATCATACTCCACTACCAATTAAACAAGAACACAAATTTTTAGGCCTAACATTCGACAAGAAACTCACATTTCTACCACACATTAACAACCTTAAAAAGAAAGCTTCTCAAGTCCTCAATATCTTAAAAGTGCTCTCACGGAAGTGGTGGGGGTCCGATTGAGCAAGCCTTTTACAAATATATCGCTCTCTGGTGCGCTCCAAGCTGGACTACGGGTGTATAGTATATGATAGTTTAGAAGAACTTCTTGTTGGGCAAGTTGGTGCATTGCTTGAAGGAACCTAGTTGCGCTATAAAAAAGACAAACACAGGAAAAAGCCAAGAGACAGACAGAGCGCAAACTATCAACTGAGTTTATTTGTGTGAAAGTGCCTTATATAGTCAGAATCACAGCAAAAGAACAAGGGGAATGAGAGAGGGGTACAGCCAATCAACTCCTGGTCAACAACAGGTGCGCAGAAAATGGTTTTCCTTATTGTACAGTTTTACAGAAGTGTCGCTTACATATTTATCACCGTTTTCTTTAATGTGATAGGCCTCCAAAATCTCCCGCGCTGTTTTGTTTTTACTTCTTCCTAGTATTTTTATCTGCTTAAGCAATCAATCAATCAATCAGCCTTTTATTTTCTCTATATTAGAGAAGGAGACAGGACTAAAAGCTCGAAAGCTTGACAGAGGTCCTGCCCCCTTTTTTCACGCTGGCATTGCAACAGACAAGCGGCAATAAATTCTGCGCTATACATTATAGCACAAAAGAAAATAACACACCTTGAAAAAAAAGCAAAAAGTACCAACATAAAAATACATGCAGCGTCATGACACAAACTTGTTCAGAAAAAAATTCTTAATAACGATATTTGAATGCTGGAAAGGGTCAAACATTTCTTTGTTTAAGTTATTTAATAGCACTGGCAGCGTATACGAGATAGATTGTTGTGAGTAATATGCTCTAGGTGTAGGAACTAGCCACATTTCTTTATTTCTGGTTTGTGGAATATGGGTGTTTTTTGCAAGTTCTGCCAAATTACCAACATAATTTTCATTGCTCCGCGAAGCACTTTTGAAACTCATTAAAAGTCTGTGTTCGTGTAAAGCTAAGACTGGCAGGATTTCATATTTTAAAAAGAGGTCACTCGTAGGGAAACAATACGGAACACCAGCAATGCATCTCACAGCTCTTTTTTGGAGAAGATGTAACTTGGTCATGTTCGTGATACCAGTGGTACCCCAAACGATAATGCAGTATTGTAAGAGAGATAGAATTAAGGAGTTATACAGCAACAGCCTAATTTTGACAGGAAGAATGGTGCGCAGGCGCGACAAAACTCCGACAGTTGAAGATATTTTGGATCTGATATAATCCACATGATCATTCCAAGTCAAGTGTTTTGAAAACACGACACCAAGGATTTTGACAGAATCCACTATCTCCACAGGATCATGGTTTAAACATACATTGAGTGGCCTAAACAATACCTTCCCTTTCGGCAAGTACAACACTATTTTAGTCTTTTTAGGATTAATCTTCAAAAAATTTGCTTGTGCCCATGTATTTAATGCATTAATTGTTCTACCTGCTTTTTCTTCAATATCATCTTCTGATTTCCCAGAAATGAACACTGAAGTATCATCGGCGTAAGATACAAATGTACTATCAGGTTCACAATGCACAATATCATTTAGATAAATTAAAAATAAAAGCGGACCCAATATGCTTCCCTGGGGAACTCCTGTGCAGATATTCTGTACTGAGGACAAGGAGCTTTTAAAGTCTACATACTGTGTTCTATGGGAGAGGTATGATTCCATTAAGTCTAGTGCTTTTCCACGGATACCGTAGGTTTCCATTTTATGTAAGAGAATTTTGTGACTTAATAAATCAAACGCTTTTGTGAAATCTATGTAGATACCTGCAACTATTTCCTTATTTTGAAATTTATCTATTATTATTTCTTTTTGTGTAAGTAGCGCTGTTTCTGTGGATCGATTCTTTCGAAAACCGTGCTGAAAGTCAAGGAGGAGATCATGCTTGTTAAAAAATGACAGGACTCTGCCATGTAGTAACTTCTCTATACCTTTAGAGAATACCGGTAATATAGATATAGGGCGGTAATTTTAGATCAAAGATTTGTCGCCACTTTTAAAAACCGGTATCACTCGAGCAGTTTGGAGTTCTTTCGGAAATACAGCGGTAGATAATATTAAATTGTAAATGTGCGTAATGGCTGGGCATATAAGGTGAAGAACATGTTTAACGGGCGCTATTTGGAGGCCATTTGTGTCCACTGACTTGCTATTTTTAATTGTGCTTATACACGAGAAAACTTCTGCGCAGTTTGTCGGAGCAAAGAAAAGTGATGATGAACTGTTGCATCCTTTCAAGAATGCAGTGTAATCATGACTGCTGCCCATTTGATTCTGAGAAGCTTGCTGGATAAAAAAGTTGTTAAAAGTATCAGCTAAGCCAGTGTCACAAATACGCTTTCCCTCATGCTGAAAGTTATCAGGAAGATCAGGGTTAAATGGCCGTAATAAGGAATTTAATTTCCTCCACATAAGATCCGATCTTTGTTCAGTCGAGCTCCAAAATATATTTGTAAAATAAGCTTCTCGAGCGATCTTCAGTTTTGATGTAAGATTATTTCTGTACTTCTTGAATTGGCTAAACAAATTTGCATCTTTAGCTTTTACAAACTGTGCGTACAATTTATTTTTATGTTTTATCATTTGGAGCAACTCAGACGTTACCCAAGGTTTCCTAGCCCTAGATGGCGCGTTTACTTTTTTTAGTGGAAAGTGCGCGTCATATACAGTTTTAAATGATATGATGAAATTGTAGTAAGCAGTATCGCTACTATCCGCCTCAAAAACATTATTCCAAGTCTGTTGGCTAATAGCATGACAAAAGGAATCAAGGTTTTTGTTAGTTATAGACTGTGTATAAATTATTCGCTTTTTCCTTTTATTAAAACGCACGGGCTTGTTAACTAGCATAAAGATTCCAAGGTGATCACTAATATCTGTGTAAACAACGTCTGCGGTTATTAAGATAGTGTCAATATTTGTAATGAAGACATCTAATAAAGACGTACTTTCTAAAGTCACTCGTGTGGGCTTTGTTATTAAGCTAAAGAATCCATTCGCTGCAATTAAAGAATGGAGTTCTTTTTGTGATTGTGAAGTTGAAAGCATATTTATGTTGATGTCACCACCTAAAACCATATCTATAGATTCGTATGATGCATAGCTAAAGATATTTCCGAGAAATGCTAAGAAATGACTTATGGCGCCAGACGGTGGCCTGTACATGACACAAAAAAGTTGGTTTGAGTTTCGCAGAGTGAGCACTTCGTAATCAGCAGTTGTTGCCGTGTATTCCTCGACCATTTCACACGATATTGTATCTTTAAGTAGAAGCGCGACGCCGCCTCCTCTTTTATCGTTTCGGTTTTGATAAAAGCACTGATATCCAGGACGGTGATACACATTCGATGCTGAAGTGTACCATGTTTCAGTCAACATTATTGCTGTGAGTGAAACTTCGAGAGTATCCAGTAGAATAGTTAATTCATCTTCTTTGTTTATTAAGGATCTAATGTTTAAGTGGAAAAAAGACAAAGCAGTAGTTTGAGGTTTAACCAAATGCGTAACCTCATGTGGCTCATAACCCATGTCACGGAACTAGTACTTAGGTTGGATGACAGCAGGTACAACTACGCAATTTTGCGCAGATCATCCTGGTGGGTGATCGCAATGACATTTGACGTGTCATTTGACGTGGCAGAGGCTCGCATCCACTGCAAGCAAGGCAATGAGCAGGGAAGTTTGCTCCTTCTTTATTCCGAATGGATCGGGCATGTTCCCCTGCGCGATCATTCACGCATCGGCCTGTTTGGCCCACGTAGGCGCCTCCACACTTCAGTGGGATTTCATACACCACTCCAGTGGCACATTTCACATACTTTTCGGCATGTTTTATGTCGCATCCACTGCCTCTAGCTCCTTGGTTCCCGGTTCTCGGGCACAAGGCTGCGAGTTTCCGTGGGGCAGAAAAAACAACAGGGACGCCATGCCTCTTGGCCACTTTTTTACGTTGTGCGCCACTTTGTGTAAATAAGGCAACACCACGATCTTCTTTTTTGGCAGCGGCTCATCCACACTACCTCGATTTCTTCTTTTTATCTTCCTGAGAAGATTCTCGGCCACGGCTGATATGACGTCGCAGGGGAAGCCGGCTGAAAGCAACCTTTCAATTTGATTACTAAAACTTGTATGCATTGCATGCGGGCATGACTTGGTAAGAGCGGATTCCAGGCACGAGCTTGCAATTGCTCTTTTGACTGTCTTCGAATGCGCGGAATCATACGGAAGCAACTCTTTCTTTGCTCGTGGGGCATAGTGCCAGCAGGCGTGTTGCGAGCCGAGGTTCAGGTTAATATCTAAAAATTGCAACGACCCACTAGAAGGAAGCTCATGCGTAAAGGTCAAACCTCGCCCATACTGTCTAAAGGCAGTTAAAATCCTACTCACTGAATCAGTGTGGGTCAAGGTTATTTCTTTGGATAAAACAATCAAAAAATCGTCCACATATCGAAAACACTTACATACCCCCAGACTAGTAAACTCGTCATTTAGGGAACGGTCAATGGCAGCTAAAAATATGTTACTAAGAACAGGGGCGACGCAAGAACCGATACAAATTCCTTGTTTCTGAATGTAAAAGTTGTCTTTAAAAGATATGAAGGTGGCTTGCAAATAAAATTCGAGCAATGACATGAAGCTATCAGCTGATACACCAGCCGAGTTTTGGAAGCCAATTAACCCACTTCTTTCAATGCAATCTCGGACAGCAACAAACAACCCTTGATGCGGCAATGAATAAAACAAATCCTCGACATCTACTGAAAAGGCGTAGCCGATATGGTCATTGGAGTTGAAAAAGGTTACAACATCAGTCGAATTCTTTGTAAAAAAGGGGTCCTCAATTTGTAAAGCATTAAGGTGCTTCAGTAAATACTGGCTTATTAAGAACTGCCATGATCCCTTCTCGCTAACAATTGTTCTAAAAGGCATTGACTCCTTGTGCGTTTTTGCAGTGAAGAATACAGATAGCGCTTTTGTTTTACATGCAGTTATTGAGCTTGCGAGCCTGGACAGTTCAAGGTCTCTGCACAAAGCAGCAGCTCTAGTCTTGATCCTTGTAGCGCTGGGTTTCACCCGGACGAAGTTCTTTGCGATGGCTTGGCCCGCCTTCTCGTTGAAATCTTTATGACGTAGTACGACAAAGCCTCCGTTCTTGTCTGCCTGAAGCAATCGCAGTTCATTTTGCCTAAAATACGAGACCACCCTTTTGGTTGGGTCTTTGGCACACCTGGTAGACGCCGTGTTGACCGTTTTGGTCAAAGCTTCAACACCTTCCAACAGGCACCTCTCTTGATCTTCTTGGTCAGCCTGGCTTGAAATCCGTCGGTTGATTGCTCGCAGGTCGTGGGCTGGGACTGAAGGCTCAAGACTGTACTTGGGGCCTTTGCTAAGAACACATACAACATCTTCAGGCAATGCCATGTCATTCGGGACCACAAGGCTGCTGGTGCCAGCAGTCTTGCTCATTGTTCTGCTGTGAGTCAGAGCCTGCTGAAGACACTGGGCCCACCAAAATTCAGTCATCTGTGCAGCAACTTTTCTGGCAGCACGCAGCTTAATTTCTGCTAGCCAGGTCGGGTCCATCGCAAAGCAAATCGAGCGCAAAAGGTCTTGGAACTACGTCTTAAAGATTTCAACGAGAAGGCGGGCCAAGCCATCGCAAAGAACTTCGTGCGGGTGAAACCCAGCGCTACAAGGATCAAGACTAGAGCTGCTGCTTTGTGCAGAGACCTTGAACTGTCCAGGCTCGCAAGCTCAATAACTGCATGTAAAACAAAAGCGCTATCTGTATTCTTCACTGCAAAAACGCACAAGGAGTCAATGCCTTTTAGAACAATTGTTAGCGAGAAGGGATCATGGCAGTTCTTAATAAGCCAGTATTTACTGAAGCACCTTAATGCTTTACAAATTGAGGACCCCTTTTTTACAAAGAATTCGACTGATGTTGTAACCTTTTTCAACTCCAATGACCATATCGGCTACGCCTTTTCAGTAGATGTCGAGGATTTGTTTTATTCATTGCCGCATCAAGGGTTGTTTGTTGCTGTCCGAGATTGCATTGAAAGAAGTGGGTTAATTGGCTTCCAAAACTCGGCTGGTGTATCAGCTGATAGCTTCTTGTCATTGCTCGAATTTTATTTGCAAGCCACCTTCATATCTTTTAAAGACAACTTTTACATTCAGAAACAAGGAATTTGTATCGGTTCTTGCGTCGCCCCTGTTCTTAGTAACATATTTTTAGCTGCCATTGACCGTTCCCTAAATGACGAGTTTACTAGTCTGGGGGTATGTAAGTGTTTTCGATATGTGGACGATTTTTTGATTGTTTTATCCAAAGAAATAACCTTGACCCACACTGATTCAGTGAGTAGGATTTTAACTGCCTTTAGACAGTATGGGCGAGGTTTGACCTTTACGCATGAGCTTCCTTCTAGTGGGTCGTTGCAATTTTTAGATATTAACCTGAACCTCGGCTCGCAACACGCCTGCTGGCACTATGCCCCACGAGCAAAGAAAGAGTTGCTTCCGTATGATTCCGCGCATTCGAAGACAGTCAAAAGAGCAATTGCAAGCTCGTGCCTGGAATCCGCTCTTACCAAGTCATGCCCGCATGCAATGCATACAAGTTTTAGTAATCAAATTGAAAGGTTGCTTTCAGCCGGCTTCCCCTGCGACGTCATATCAGCCGTGGCCGAGAATCTTCTCAGGAAGATAAAAAGAAGAAATCGAGGTAGTGTGGATGAGCCGCTGCCAAAAAAGAAGATCGTGGTGTTGCCTTATTTACACAAAGTGGCGCACAACGTAAAAAAGTGGCCAAGAGGCATGGCGTCCCTGTTGTTTTTTCTGCCCCACGGAAACTCGCAGCCTTGTGCCCGAGAACCGGGAACCAAGGAGCTAGAGGCAGTGGATGCGACATAAAACATGCCGAAAAGTATGTGAAATGTGCCACTGGAGTGGTGTATGAAATCCCACTGAAGTGTGGAGGCGCCTACGTGGGCCAAACAGGCCGATGCGTGAATGAACGCGCAGGGGAACATGCCCGATCCATTCGGAATAAAGAAGGAGCACACTTGCCTGCTCATTGCCTTGCTTGCAGTGGATGCGAGCCTCTGCTTAAGCAGATAAAAATACTAGGAAGAAGTAAAAACAAAACAGCGCGGGAGATTTTGGAGGCCTATCACATTAAAGAAAACGGTGATAAATGTGTAAGCGACACTTCTGTAAAACTGTACAATAAGGAAAACCATTTTCTGCGCACCTGTTGTTGACCAGGAGTTGATTGGCTGTACCCCCTCTCTCATTCCCCTTGTTCTTTTGCTGTGATTCTGACTATATAAGGCACTTTCACACAAATAAACTCAGTTGATAGTTAGCGCTCTGTCTGTCTCTTGGCTTTTTCCTGTGTTTGTCTTTTTTATAGCGCAACTAGGTTCCTTCAAAAAATGTATAGTATATGGTTCGGCAAGAGCATCCTACTCTGAAAAGATTACACCCCATTCATAATCTTGGTTTGCGGTTATCATCTGGAGCATACAGAACATCACCAGTAGTTAGCCTTTACGTTGAAACTAATGAAGCCGCTCTTGAGGACCGAAGAATCGCCCTTACATGCTCATATGTCTTAAAAATGCGTTCCCTTCCGAAACATCTCTGCCATCCAATTGTCACCAAGTGCCCATCTAAAAGATTATTCATCAACAAACCACATTCTATCAGGCCATTACTACTGCGCTTTGAAGATAAATGCGAAGAAGAGCTAACAGTACTAGATGCCCTACCGAATATTGCACAAAGGAATGAATATTTACCACCATGGTACAGCCTGCCTTCAGTATGTGACCTCACAATGACACATTTAGATAAAAAGCAAACGCCAAATGAGTACATATTACAGGAATTCTTTGCACTACAAGAAAAGTATGACACCTACATTGAATTTTATACCGATGGCTCAAAAACAGAAAGTCACGTTGGAAGCGCAGTAATCCAAGAAAATACTAAACAGATAATGCGACTACCAGAATGCGCATCAGTTTTAACTGCTGAGTGTTATGCCATCTTTGTAGCTGTAGAAAAAATAGTAAGAGAGAACATCAAAAATAGCATCATTTACACCGACTGCCTGAGTATGCTTAAAGCACTCCACTCCAGAAATGCTGCTGAACCCATAAAAGGAAACATCATACATAACATAGTTAAAATCACAAAACAAAAGTATAACATTAAATTCTGCTGGGTTCCTAGCCATGTAGGAATTGTGGGCAATGAGAAAGCAGATGTATGCGCTGCACATGCCGGGAATGGTCAAATAAAACAAGTGAGCATACCGCACAGGGATTGCTTAAAGTTTATCTACAGTAAACTCAGAAATAAATGGCAGGCTGCATGGCAAGAGCACGTAAACAACAAACTACATTCTGTGAAGCCAATTTTAGGGGAATGGCAATCATGTAGGCATCAAGAACGTTTTACCGAAGTTATTTTATGTCGGCTCCGCATTGGACACACCCACCTCACGCACAGCTTTCTACTAACCAAACAGAACAAACCTGTCTGTGTCATGTGTGGTGCTGAACTCACGGTGAACCACATTTTAATTTCATGTATCAGACTAGAAGAACTAAGAAAGAAATATTTTACAACATTTTACAGGGAAAGCATCCCTTTACACCCTATGTTACTTTTAGGTGATCGAGCACTGGTTGACATCTCTTGTATTTTTAGGTTTCTCAAGGAAGCCAGCATTTTATCAAACTCTAAGTATAAAAAGCTTCACCTTTAACAAAAACTCTAACCTTGTGTTTGGCGCATCATAGCCTCAGTTGCTTTTGCGCCATTAAAATCAATATAACTAACTAACTAAAATTTGACAACAATCAAGTATTTGACATTACTTTTTGTCATAATACGTGGAGGAAGCACTGCAGTGCTTTTTTTCGCATGTATTTTTTTGCATGTAATTGTACAACACAGTCTAATATCGGATTGTTTACATCTTTATGACGCATCTCAGGCCATCACGGGACCCCATTTGGAGTTCTACGATGTTGTAGCGAGGTGGCCCGGGTCAGCTCACGACAGCCGCATCTTTGACAGCAGCAATGCCCGTGTGCTGTATGAGAATGGCAACGTGCCTGGCCTGCTTCTGGGAGACCAGGGGTATGCCTGCCGCTCATACTTGATGACCCCGACAAGAGACCCTGGACAAGCTGGCAGCCCACAACACAAGTAAGCCGATGTGCTCAATGTACTTCGCTTCTAAGCTGGTTCATGAAATTCATTTGGAAAGGTATTTGTACAAAATCGAGATGAACATAGCATGAAACAAAGCGTTCTTTACTTCCAGACTTAAGTATTTGTGCTGTTTTGCAGCATTCTGTTCGCTTCCTTCTGAGTTGATACAGTGTAAATTAAATGCCACAATTGAGCACATGCAACTGCAAATGGTATGCAAATGGTATGTACCTAGAATGAGAACAAATTACGGCCATGAAATGCTGAGCTACACCCTCCCGCATCAATTAAACAAGGAGTCCGAATTGTTGTACAGGTAATGCCAAATTGTTATTTATTTTGTTTTTTTTTGTATGCTCGTTTGTTCTTCGAAAGTGCTCTGAAGTCTGTATACCACTGCAATGCCTCTGTGGGGTGCGTCGGCCTCGTCAAGCCTTTCACTGGCTTTTTTTCGACGCACCCAACATCGACATGATGTTGAATAAACATGATTCTGGTTCTAGTTCAGTGTACAAGCAAACAATTCATATATATGACTGATTTGTATGTCCAGCCTTCCTTTTTTCTACAGTCTTTGAGCAAAACTCTAGTGCTGAAATGAATCCCTGCTGAAAAAAGTTCTATGATGCAATAACCTCATAGATCATTCATCATAGAATATCATACAATCTGTATGACATATCATACAATCTGTATGATATATCATACGAATTGTATGATATATCATACAGATTGTATGATATGTCATACAGATTGTATGATATTCTATGATGAATGATCTATGAGGTTATTGCATCATAGAACTTTTTTTCAGCAGGGATGAAACCACATAACCCAATGTCTTGCCTTATTGCAAGTCGAATTATTTCCTTTTCTTCATGCAGGTACAACAAGTCTCAAATAAAGACGCGGAACACAGTGGAGAGGGCTTTTGGGATCTGGAAGAGGAGGTTCCCATGCCTGACCATGACACTCCAGATAAAGACGACGACGACACCAATTGTGATAACAGCATGTGCTGCTCTGCACAACCTGGGCCGGCTACTCAATGAGCCGTGTCCACCAGCACCACAGCAGCCACCTCCTGAAAACCATGACCAGCCATCTGATCAGCTGCAGCCAGCAGATGGCTTCAGAGCGCGTGCAAGGCTCATTCAGGAGCACTTCGCGTGAAGCAATCGCAAGCAAAGCTTCAGGAAAACCAAGAACCTGCACTGTATCGTTATATCTGTATATAAATAGACAAATCAGTTCAACGAACACCGACGAAAGAAAAGAATGACAGCACGTGTACAGGCTTCAGTGCATGTGTCATGCTTTTCTGTCATCCGCGCTCATTGTACTAATTTGACTACTCCTAGTAAAATGAGTCGTCTAGTTTCCAGACTTCATCAACACTGCACTACCTAACTGTCACGGTAGAGGAGAATTCAGCCTACACAATGTAGTAACAGCCTGTTGTATACATTTCCAGATGTCTGGCTGCGCATTCACCAGTGAGCCCGTTTGCATGCTAAAGCTAGTGGCAGTCGCTGAAATGGCACCAAAGCAAGCAGTATTCCTCATGAGATGACACACCAAAACGCTGTTCAGCGATGATAAATCATGAACCTTTTTTTGGGGCTCCTCTCCCTTTAAAGCAGCAGTTTTTGCAATAAGGAGCTCGAGCTTAGCTTGCTTTATTTTTAAGTTGAGCTCGAACAGCTGTTTCTGCTGGGCCAGCTGGGCTCTTAACAACCTCATTCTCAGGAGGTGCTCTTTTTTTTTTGCTTGTTTTCCTGGGAAACTCCCACCAAGCGAGCCTGCAATTCTGCAATTCTGCCTCGCCAAAGGCAGTATTAATGCGCTTGCGCGCCCGTGGGACTGCTGCTGGAGGTTCTGCAGCCGCACCACTTGCAGGCAGGCTCGATTCATGGGCTGCAGGCTCGCCTGGCGTTTCCTGAGCTGGAGTAGGGTCGAGGCTTGTCTCCTCTGCTGCTGCATCTCCGAAATCATCAGGGCTGAGCTGATGCTCTTGCCAGTCAGCTTCTGCAAAGATGTTAGCCATTATCGCATTATAACACAAATATCACAAAAAATGGAATGCTAAATACAGAAACCAACAGAAACGGGTATGTAACAGGTACAACCGCTGAACAAGAGGGAGGCAAAGAATGCTAAGTTTTCTGTCATCTTACAGCATACGAGCAAAGAAGAAAAAAAGAACTACATATGGAACTGTGGAAATGAAACATGGCAGTTAAATAGAGGCACGTGAAAAAGAAAATTTTTTAATGTAACTCGAATTACATACTCCAAGCAAATGCGTCAAACTAGTATGATAATGCACTAGACAGCAAATAAAAGCAAAATTGAGAGAAAATATGACCAGCAGAAGTTACTCAGCAAAACAGCTGTGAATCACTTGTCATAGCACATCCATTTCACTGTCTGCATACATGGGTATAATGAACAAAGTATCAGATTGCATGGTGCTCGTTATCTAAACAGCTTGGCATGGCATAACTGACAATGTTTACTCAGCAAGGCTTGGAGACACTTGTGTCCCCTAGCCAGTACAAAAGCAACACGCAAGTTACTCGTGTCATATGGCAGGTTGCTTAGCCACAAGTCGATACGGAGGCACATTAACCGACATGTTTTGTTCATGTCACTTGTGTGCTTCGGCAATCCGACAGAAGCTCAGAATAATAATGCAGGAAGGGCAGCTTTTTAAATGAAGAGGAAAAACAGCCGGCCAAGTTTAGAAAGATATGCACAAAAATCATACCATTAGCATCTTGCGTTGCTTGCAGCAGTGCCACTACCGCAGGGGTGTAACTGCTACGGCTGCAAGGGTCGGTGCTGTGTCGGCCACGGTCGCTGTCATAGATATTTATGACTCTAGTGTCCATGTGACCAGCCACAGCACCAACCCGTTGCAGCTCGTCAGTCATCTGACTCCTGGGTGGGCTCCCACCACCTGGAACAATGCACGTTTTTCAAGATTAGCATTCTCTCGGCAACATATACCACAAAATGTGACAGGCCGCCATTCGCCTGAATCCAGTGATGTGACAGCAATGTGTCGATGTGTCGTGCGCAGCCATACGCACCCTTGCTCTAGAAGTAGCAATAATAATACTAATGCTGACTGGCCTAAATGCTGTTTTTATCTGTTAAACTGTTAATTCAAGAGTTAATCAACGAGTGAATGTAAATTTCATTAGTTAACTGGATGTACAGTCACAAACAGGTTATACAGAAGAAGGTCCCACGGGATAGACTGCATCAGGATCTCCTGTAGTAATAAATACAAAGGAGTGTCAAAATATGCAGGACAAAAATGTGATCAGAGGTGTTCAACCTAATAAATTATGCTGCGGCTGATATGGAAGTGGCTAAACAGGTAGCAGTGCGATAGTTATGCGGTGGATAATTAGCTGTGCTGTTCACACTTCACGATGCCTCAATCGCACATCTTTCATAACATCCAACCAAATATCTTCACGACCCCTTCGCCTATCTATACCGCTTCCGTTCAAACGTGTAGTGCCTGTGTCCTGTCATGCTTGTCTCGATTCGATCACCCGCTTTTCCTCACCGCTCCTCGTCCCCCTTATATATGCTGTCTGGTGGCGGCAGAACGGGTCAACCAGATAGTGGTAATCCAACAAGCAACATACTTGCTCACAGCTTAATACTGTGATAACAACAATGTTATTTGCTCTCTCGTTTCATCTCTACCGACTCAGTTATTCAACTCTGATCTCGATCGTGATAGACTGCGGTCTACGAAGAAAAAAGTCGAGGTCTTACGCGTTGAATTCATGGTTAAACTGCGCGAAGGAAACAAGGACAGAGACAGAAACACACGTACACACTGAGCGCAGATTAACCATGAATGAAAAGAACCAACTAGCCCGCCAGAAGACTATTCTTGAATACGCGTTGAACACAAGCACAACTGTCTTTATCTGGTCTCTCTCGGGCGTGATACGGCAATCAACAAAAAAGCGATAACCGACATGGCCGTGGTGAACACAGCGATCAGTACAGGAGCGGCAACGACGAACGACGCATCTGGCGGCAGGCGCGAGCTGAATTCGCGCCCCGTCTCTAGGCCAGATGAGCAGCGCAGCGCTGTGCTTACGGCAAGGTAGATATACCATGGTAGCGAAGGCTCCATAGACGCCCATTGGTCTAAAACATGGCGGCTCATGGGGGCACCCCAGCGCCACTAATTTGGGGGGCAAACTCCGTATGAGTGACGTCACGCATACGTATGCTTTTGGCGCGAATTATGAAGTGGTCTTTTTATAGAACCCGCATTTTCGATCCGGTATCACTTTAAGGTTGCCTTTCAGTGCGCACCAACATTTGCCAGTCAAATGTGCTCGAGTTCCTGCTAGTTATGGCCTTGTTAATGTGCAATTGGGTACCCAGTGAAAGTGACTGGCAAAGAAGGCAGCATAGAAAGGCAACAACACTAGCAGACGCCGGGTAAGCATGCATGATTCGTAGTGGAAACCTTGGTGGAAATACTGGTGCCAGTGCTTGTGAGTATATCAAGGTTTGATGCACAAAGCACAGGCTCAAGTGCACAGTTTGCAATACCGTGTACGGCAAGTATAGTTTTCATATTCATGGTTTATTACAACAACCAAACAAATACAGTGATACCAACAAAAAATGCGCGACACAGGCAGCTCAAGCAGTAGTTTTTTTAAGCTGGCTATTCATCTCAATGGTCACAGTGCGGATAGGAAAAAGCCCTGAAGTTCCGCGAACGTTGCCAGGTAGGAAATTGAAAAGTATAGAAAACAATGCTACGACAGCTTCCATTGAGGCAAACATGACATGACATAAGTAGGCGCATCAACACATAGACCATGCAGCACACAGGGATTACTCTTCACATTTCATTTCTTCAACTGACAGAATATAGCAGCTATGTTCACACCTGCATGACAGTATTAAAAACAAGCTTTAGCATCAACAAATCTGCTCAACGCTAGAGCATTACACCATACATAAGGCCTGCGCACAACCTCGACAGCTCCTTGTCGCTAACCGAAGTAATTTGAAGCAATTCTAATCAAACTAAAATATACATGAAGTGCAGTTTAAAGTGAAGTGCAGGGACATTCAATACAGCCACTCCTTCCTCGAGTAGGCACAGCATCGAGATGCAGCCGTCCTGGCCGCAGATACACGTCGTAGTGCTTGGAAGAAACCCTCAGGTCTCGCAGCTGGCACGGCGTCTTCTCCAGGCTGGTTGCGGCAGAACTCCACCCACGTTTTGCATCTGGACATGAAGCAGCATCCACGTTATACAACTGCACCCAAATGAATACCATATACTCCAAACGTCAATACGCCAAGATTCCTTTCACCTAAATGCAGTACGTTATAACTATGGCAGGAAATGCTCGCGCCAAGCCTCCGCGCCTCAGAGTGCGGTTACGTTCGCCTGATACCACGCGGCTAGCTGCTTTTCTATGCTCAAAGAGTAACGAGAGCGATGCAGCAAAATGAGTCTAAAACTACATTGACGGTCATGTATACGTAGAACGGCAATAACTACTGCTGGGTGAATTCAGTTAAGGCACAGTCAATGCGGTGCCCATACACATGGTTGAGTTTCGATACTGTCAGTTGCGAGGGGATACTCAAATTCGCTTCACGGTGCTGCAAAACCCATTAATGTCATGCTCAGAGCTGTTAGGCAACGCAGTTGGTTTTAAATTGACCATGCGGCAAGTCAATTTACTAAAATATCCCGAAACATGAAGCCAAGTGCGTATGAAACGGTTACAGCTACGAATAGGCGCGGAAAGCCCGACAAAAGCATATCTAGAGCAGACGACAACGGCAAGAGCTCACCTGCGAAAGTCCAGAGGGAAGCGGTGCAGTCTTGGTAAGACACCCACGGTACAACCCACGCTGCCACAATGTGTCACGGAGCAAGGTTTCTTCACATGCCACAACCTCATCTTGAAATGCAGAGCTAAGCGCTTGAAACGATGAGCGCGAAGCCTCGGGAAAAGGTTTCGCACTGGCCGTACACCGAAGGAAACGCTGCAGCGGTGCAACGGGGTGCAGATCTTGCCAAACGGTGACAGAGAAGCGACGGGCAAGGACGACAAAAACTTCGTAAAGGTGCCATTTTGAGACCGGCGAGCTTAATTTGCACGTTTTCCAAGGCGCGCCATAGCAGGCAGCTGGAGATAAGAAATCGCTTCGTAAGCTTCCGCAGCCACTGTGGTCGGGGGGCCGGGTACCGAAACAAGGCCTGCAAAGTCGCGCTGCAAATGCACCGCACACTCATCAACAGAGGGCGCAACAAGAGCGTTGCAAAATTTACAAAATTCGGCTTAATATGTTTTGCTGAAGTAATTTATCTATTTTATGAAACGTGGCATTAAAATATTCATTTGTTTTTGTTGTTTTATAGTATTTTTATTTGTGCTTTTGAATTTCATGATATAAGTGTTTCGGCCGCCCAAAGTGGCTGTGCTGCAGTCACGCTAGACCGTTTTTGGGCCCAGCCTTCGCCACCATTCCAAGGTGGATGTAGAATGGTGGCGAAGGCTGGGCCCAAAAACGGTCTAGCGTGACTGCAGCACAGCCACTTTGGGCGGCCGAAACACTTATATCATGAAATTCAAAAGCACAAATAAAAATACTATAAAACAACAAAAACAAATGAATATTTTAATGCCACGTTTCATAAAATAGATAAATTACTTCAGCAAAACATATTAAGCCGAATTTTGTAAATTTTGCAACGCTCTTGTTGCGCCCTCTGTTGATGAGTGTGCGGTGCATTTGCAGCGCGACTTTGCAGGCCTTGTTTCGGTACCCGGCCCCCCGACCACAGTGGCTGCGGAAGCTTACGAAGCGATTTCTTATCTCCAGCTGCCTGCTATGGCGCGCCTTGGAAAACGTGCAAATTAAGCTCGCCGGTCTCAAAATGGCACCTTTACGAAGTTTTTGTCGTCCTTGCCCGTCGCTTCTCTGTCACCGTTTGGCAAGATCTGCACCCCGTTGCACCGCTGCAGCGTTTCCTTCGGTGTACGGCCAGTGCGAAACCTTTTCCCGAGGCTTCGCGCTCATCGTTTCAAGCGCTTAGCTCTGCATTTCAAGATGAGGTTGTGGCATGTGAAGAAACCTTGCTCCGTGACACATTGTGGCAGCGTGGGTTGTACCGTGGGTGTCTTACCAAGACTGCACCGCTTCCCTCTGGACTTTCGCAGGTGAGCTCTTGCCGTTGTCGTCTGCTCTAGATATGCTTTTGTCGGGCTTTCCGCGCCTATTCGTAGCTGTAACCGTTTCATACGCACTTGGCTTCATGTTTCGGGATATTTTAGTAAATTGACTTGCCGCATGGTCAATTTAAAACCAACTGCGTTGCCTAACAGCTCTGAGCATGACATTAATGGGTTTTGCAGCACCGTGAAGCGAATTTGAGTATCCCCTCGCAACTGACAGTATCGAAACTCAACCATGTGTATGGGCACCGCATTGACTGTGCCTTAACTGAATTCACCCAGCAGTAGTTATTGCCGTTCTACGTATACATGACCGTCAATGTAGTTTTAGACTCATTTTGCTGCATCGCTCTCGTTACTCTTTGAGCATAGAAAAGCAGCTAGCCGCGTGGTATCAGGCGAACGTAACCGCACTCTGAGGCGCGGAGGCTTGGCGCGAGCATTTCCTGCCATAGTTATAACGTACTGCATTTAGGTGAAAGGAATCTTGGCGTATTGACGTTTGGAGTATATGGTATTCATTTGGGTGCAGTTGTATAACGTGGATGCTGCTTCATGTCCAGATGCAAAACGTGGGTGGAGTTCTGCCGCAACCAGCCTGGAGAAGACGCCGTGCCAGCTGCGAGACCTGAGGGTTTCTTCCAAGCACTACGACGTGTATCTGCGGCCAGGACGGCTGCATCTCGATGCTGTGCCTACTCGAGGAAGGAGTGGCTGTATTGAATGTCCCTGCACTTCACTTTAAACTGCACTTCATGTATATTTTAGTTTGATTAGAATTGCTTCAAATTACTTCGGTTAGCGACAAGGAGCTGTCGAGGTTGTGCGCAGGCCTTATGTATGGTGTAATGCTCTAGCGTTGAGCAGATTTGTTGATGCTAAAGCTTGTTTTTAATACTGTCATGCAGGTGTGAACATAGCTGCTATATTCTGTCAGTTGAAGAAATGAAATGTGAAGAGTAATACCTGTGTGCTGCATGGTCTATGTGTTGATGCGCCTACTTATGTCATGTCATGTTTGCCTCAATGGAAGCTGTCGTAGCATTGTTTTCTATACTTTTCAATTTCCTACCTGGCAACGTTCGCGGAACTTCAGGGCTTTTTCCTATCCGCACTGTGACCATTGAGATGAATAGCCAGCTTAAAAAAACTACTGCTTGAGCTGCCTGTGTCGCGCATTTTTTGTTGGTGTGCTTTATCACTGTATTTGTTTGGTTGTTGTAATAAACCATGAATATGAAAACCATACTTGCCGTACACGGTATTGCAAACTGTGCACTTGAGCCTGTGCTTTGTGCATCAAACCTTGATATACTCACAAGCACTGGCACCAGTATTTCCACCAAGGTTTCCACTACGAATCATGCATGCTTACCCGGCGTCTGCTAGTGTTGTTGCCTTTCTATGCTGCCTTCTTTGCCAGTCACTTTCACTGGGTTCCCAATTGCACATTAACAAGGCCATAACTAGCAGGAACTCGAGCACATTTGACTGGCAAATGTTGGTGCGCACTGAAAGGCAACCTTAAAGTGATACCGGATCGAAAATGCGGGTTCTATAAAAAGACCACTTCATAATTCGCGCCAAAAGCATACGTATGCGTGACGTCACTCATACGGAGTTTGCCCCCCAAATTAGTGGCGCTGGGGTGCCCCCATGAGCCGCCATGTTTTTGACCAATGGGCGTCTATGGAGCCTTCGCTACCATGGTATATCTACCTTGACCATTCTACATCCACCTTGCTTACGGCACCGCACGTCACTCGCCCCTGCAGCCGCGCGCGTCATCCGTCCGCCGCTTCTGACGCTTTAAAGACAATCAGAGCGTGCAAACCTACCTGTACCAAGAAGTTGACGAGTATCTGCGCTCTTTTCCTTCTTCCACTTGACTTTTACATTGTCTCAACACTTCTTTAATTGCTGGTGACTTCGCTTCGTAACGCCGCACCGACTGTTGTACGCTTCCTCAATCGCCAACCACGCCGCACGCTTCCTGCCGGCGCACACAGCGTCTGTTTTTTTGTTTTCAAGCACTACGCGGTGTTTGTCCACCAGGTCGGTAAGAATTGCGCGTTCTTGTACACTGAAATTAACTTTTTTTTGCTCCATTTTGGAGCAAAAGCAATATCTAAAGGCACTAAAAAGTAAACAAAAATAAAAGTTAGCAGCGCTTGACAGGAGGAAAAAACACGAGCAAAAGATAAACGACGTGGACGTTAGAGGCAGCAAGGCACAACACTATATTGACGGCTGACGATGGTGGCCAGACTGAAAAGAAGACATCGCCTTTGTCAGCCGCTACTGATATACTGTTTTCGCGGGACTGTTTTAAAATCGCTCTTTTTACATGTCATTGCCCACAACTTTTAAGTAAGCTAAATAATACGTGTGTATCCTTTTAATCGCGAAGCGTAAAACTTCATAATCTCGCTCCCATAGTGCTTCCTTGACCAGAAAAGGATGACTTTCGAAAGAGCGTGTTAAGTGCCGTTTCTGAACTGGTAGTCGTACTCATCTTATACTTGTACTTAAGCGCTACTTTCGAAAGTGTGACTTCCGTGTTAGGATAAGGAACATTCTTGAATACGGGGGTAAGCCAATTATAAAAATTTCGTCCGCAACATTTCCTCCCTTTTCCTTTCTTGATTGTTAAGCCGCAATTTTTATCCATATCGAACCTACTGTTTGTATTTTACAGGCTCTGAAAGTTCTGTATGTATTTTCTGCGGTGATTTGAATTTCGCGCTAAAATTTTACTAGTGTGAGGTGGCTCCACCTGGCGACAAATTATTTTGTCGCTACAACACTCTACCACCAACTTTTTGCTTGTCTGTGTTCGTGCCCACACTTTTTTTTTAAGAACCTGGACGAACTTGATTTCTTTCTTTCCTTTTTTCTTGCTTGGGCTGTATTTCGAAAGGATTCTGCTTTTCTTTTTTTCTCGAGCTTGTGGTGCGAAAACGAAGCGGAATGCAAGGCCACACCCAAAAGCACCTCACCCCCCACCCACCCCTCCCGCAGCACACACAGTAAAGCCTGTTTCACATGACAGCGAAAATGCTAGCGATTCCTGTCGCCGCGGCGGAAAAACCTGATTTTGAGTCGTCGCTGCGACGAGCGGCGAGGTTTCAACAAGTTGGAAATTTTCGCTGCGACGCGTCGCTCAATCGCTCAGTCGCTTGCATGTGAACCGGCCTTAAGGCATTGTTCGCACCAAAGCACACGTGAGTCGAGTTATCCGGTCAAAAACCGGTTACTTTGTTCACGTAAACGCGCCGAGTCGAGTCAAGAGATCGGGGGTTGACTCAACTCCACCCTGCCCCGATGTGCTTGTAAACACTGCCGGGCCGAAAAAACGGAGGGGAGAGGATAAATGCAAACTTGTTTTTCACTTGTGCTGTTGCACCTCTGAAGCAGCGGTGGTGTACCTCAATCTTGGCAGTGTTGTAGGCGTTACCGAAAAAAAGTAACTAAATACGTTACTCGTAACACTAAAAAAAAAGAACGCGTTACCGCCCTACGTTACCCATAAAAAAGAAGGTAACGCGTTACCGTTACCGAAAAAAAGTATCACACGTTACTTTGTCGTTACTCCGCGGCAATAAATTTCATTGAGTGCGTCTTCGCTGTAAGAACTCAAGATAACAATTTTATAAAGCTCACACTTCATTTAATTCCAACTTCACAAAGAAAACATAGCTGAACTCAACAAATTTACAGTAATTTTGGTGTGCTTCTGCTTACGAAATTACGCGGAAATTGGGTAGCAATAAAGAAATGCTTACATGTCATAGTTCCGGGAAAAATATATTAGCGCCCATACACAATTTTTTTCTACTTGAACCTGCATAATTATCGCAAAAATGCGAGTGTTTACGTCAAGGTGTTCAAGGTCACCTTCGCTCGCTTAGGAACTCAATAACCTGAAACGTAGCCGCAGTTGCAGATAGAAACAGCAGGTTGACTGCAATCCCCTTTTCTGTGCTGTACCATTGTACTCTTTCGACGGCTCTCTTGGGGCCATCTTGAAGTAAACTGGCGACATTCATGAGTTTGCTCAGAAAAGGGAATGCGAGTGTGTCGCGTGGGAACGAGACCTTTTGGCTGGAAAACAAGCTTACGCAGAAACTGACTTACAGATTTCTACAAATGGTCCATTGGCGGCTCGGCATGCGTCCAGTCTTTAGAGAGTTGTGGATTTGAGTGGTTTGGAGGGGAAGACAAGTGTGTGACTGCGTGTTCGTGCTTTTTTTTTTTAGTTGAGTGCGTCGTCAAGGGCAGGTGTTTTTGCCGTGCATGCGAGCCGCAACAATGGTCGTCGAGAACACCGGTACATTTTGTCTATTTGGAACATCATTTTCGGCGTTTTTTTTTTGAAAAAGGGGCGGAAGGGGACATTTGAAATAAAAAAGTAACTAGTAACGTGACACCTCACGTTACCGAAAAATGTTAACGTAAGTACGTGACCCGTTACAGTTCCGAAATGGTAACTAGTAAGTTACTAAGTTACCGAAAAAAGTAAACCGTTACCGGTAACGCTGTTACTTGTAACGCGCGCGTTACCGACAACACTGAATCTTGGATGCTACCACTGCTCGCTCGCAATGCGGTGCTCGACGTTTGGTGTCACTGCTTATGAACCGGTCTCGACTATCTAAAATCGAGTTCATGTAAATACGCGTCCGTCGAGTTGGGTTTACTTCTCTCAGCCCGACCCCCGACTCAACCTGGCGTTACTGGTTCATGTGAACAGAGCTAAGCAAGCACTCGCTTATGCAATGCAAAGTTTGCGTTCAGTCACCATGCATAGCTACAGGACGCTCTCGGTGCTTTTCCAAACCACACTTCTCGTCCTTTTAAGTTTCATCCAATTTTGATTTGCTTGGTGCCTTGTTGGTGCTGAGAAGCGGAAGATGGGTGTTCGGCGCTGGGAAGGCTCGTACGAGACTAGGCAAAGTCAGCTATGTAAGGAAGGCTACGCGGGAATGGGAAGAAAACCAGTCATAAGGCCTTGGGCTAGGAGCTCCTTTCTTTCCTTTTATTTAGAGACTGACTACATAGGTGTTCAACACAATGGAACCTTTTCCGGGTAATGTCCTGCGGATGCACCAAGCCTCTCTTCCGCCATTTTAACTGACCGTACCTGTCTGCTGGGGCGAAACCAGTAACCCCACCCTACCATTGTAAAAGAATTTTCGCAGAAAAGACTCAAGGAAGCTTAGGCAACCCAAACCGGAAACGCTAAATTGGTGGGTTACTGGGAAATGGTCCATTGTATGACCCCCCACATCCTTCTGTGCTCAATGGCTTGAGATGGGTTAACTTTTTGTGCTTCGGTCCCCGGAATCTTCCCGCATACCTACAGAAAGTTCTGGGTCTACTTTTTGTACGCGGAAGAACGAATACTTTCGTGTCGCGGTCAAGGGTCGCGGTGTAGTTTACGCACCTGGAGGGGCAATAGAACTTCCCTCCTTTTTGGGGTACTCAGGTGCTGCCATCTGTCAACAGAAAAAGTTCAAATCTGAGTTGCCTTGTAGCTGGTGAGCCCTCTTAAAAGGCAGTCTCAGTGAAGCAAAACGTTCAGTTGGGCGAGTTGGTAGATATTCATGATGTGAACAGCGCGAACTACAAGGGACAAGAAAAGAAGGGACACAGGACGAGCGCTGACTCGCAACTAAAAGGTTTATTCACTGAAACCTTCTTATATGAAGAAACAATCAAAGGGAAGAAACAACACACAAAAAAAACTAAAAACCATGAAACGCAAAATTCGTCAGGTGCTCCCGATAGGAAGATGAATTTTCTCGGGAGCACCTCACGAATTTTGCGTTTCATGGTTTTTAGTTTTTTTGTGTGTGTTTCTTCCCTTTGATTGTTTCTTCATATAAGAAGGTTTCAGTGAATAAACCTTTTAGTTGCGAGTCAGCGCTCGTCCTGTGTCCCTTCTTTTCTTGCCCCTTGTAGTTCGCGCTGTTCACATCATGAGTCTCAGTGAAATCTTTGCCAGTCTTCTTCAACATGGCTACCGTGCGGTTATCCGCCTCGAGTTCCTCGCCGATCCCGTGTTGCGCCGCGAAAGCGTATTTCGTGGCAGGACAAATCCGCCTGACTCATACAGCGAGGAGCAGCTGCAGCGCCGCTTACGGTTCGGGCGCGCATTTCTCGGCGACCTGCTTCGCTCCGAGATCGAGCCCCCGACGCGTCGAAGCGGCGCTTTGAGCGCCCAGCTGCAGATGATGCTGGCACGGAAGTTTTTATGCGAAGCATACTAGCCGCACAACCGAGCTCTTCCTTGCTGCGCCGCGCGCGGCCGCGTAGCTACCACTTTACCTACATCGGCGCACCACGTGATATGACTTCACAACAGCTGTGAAAGCTGGGGCTTAACTGGTGCGCTCGCTTGCGGACGCGCAGCCTCCACCGGCGGCCTAACTCCCGCTCCTTGCGCTAGGGGCGCTGACGTCACAACAGAAAAGCTGAGCATGGTGGCAATTGCCACCACCCCGTTTCAAAGGGGGCGCTCCTATCCATCCATCCATGTAAAAGCTTGCGGCCTCCGCCGGCGGTATGCTTCGCTTAACCATAAGCTAAGCCAGGCTTGCCTCCGGCTGTTTGCTGCCGGAGATATGTTCGGCGCCCACGAATCGACAGCAAGCCGCACAGTGCGCCGAGTTGCTGTCGTCCGCCGCAGCAGAGATTGGATCTGGTAAGCCTGCTATCTTTCCCTCCATGGTGTTACTGCCGCTTGCTTTTTTTGGCTCTTCGTGTTCGCGCATGCTTCTTAGCCAATTGCACGGCTGGAAAATCAGCTGCCGTGCGTACGATGTCTGAAATGTAGACCTTTATTCGTGCGTACAGGATCGCAAGTAGTGCGTTGCTCGCTCGCCTTGAATGTTTTGGTGCTCAAGCGCGCTTTCCTTGATTTTGTTCTTTCAATTCGTCGTCGTGCGAGGCTGTGTGAGGGTCGGCATGAGATTAATGTTATATATAAATGTGCCGCCCTTAATACGTGCGCGCGCGACTGTGTGCAAGGCCGCGCAAGACATCGGCGTGAAAGTAAATATGACCACCCCCGTCTCCTTTCCAGCTGGCCGTCGCCTAGCCAGCTGCAGGAAGCCCAAAGCGGCTTCTACGCTGTCGCTGGCTTTCAGCGCGTCGTTGGTGCAATCGACGGCACCCATGCGCGGATATAGGCTTCCGGCATGCAACTCGGAGACAGCGTATACCCATGCAGGCCATGGTTGCTGACGCCGTTCCGGACTGCGGACACTTCCGGGAAAAGGCGCTACAACGCTGCGCACGGCACAACGAGGGCCATTGTGGAGAGGTGAGCCTTGATGCTCCGGTGGAAAGCAAACACAGGTGTCATTACGAGCCCACGAAAAGAACGCAGAGAGCTCTATATAAGCGATTGCGCTCTGATGGGTACGTGAGTACTCGGTCATGCCACTGTGGAAAAGTGTGGCAAAGTGTGCATTTTTTTGACATTCTGATTGTGCTGCTCAGACACTAGAGCGTTAAAACAAGCTAAGTGAACCTCTCCCTTAGCTGGCGGACTATGGTTCTCTGCACCACCCTTATTTTGAGCATGGTATGGTATTTAATTTATTTCAGCCAGCAATAACTTCACTGGCCGGTGTGCTCATTAGTGCATGGCACTTTTCGTTTTTCGGAGGAATATGAATTCTGCCAAGGGGTAATTTACATTACTCAGTGCAAATGTAATTAACTTTCAGAATGTTAATGAATGGTATACAGTTTACACATAGCAGCCTACAAGATACATATCCTGAAGTTGGCACACGTATTTGCATCCTGCTGCCATGTTTGAGGGCGACTGCAGAAATTACGGGTGACCAAGCAGTACGCACGCAGTAGCAATGAAAAATTGTTGCTACCACCGGAGGTGCCAGCTCCTCCCTGTGTCGTGGCTTATGATGGCAACACAGTGCGAAAGTCACTTGTGCAGCAACGCTTTTCTTACTGTAGGTATCAAAGCTTTTGCATAATTTCTGAAACGAATAAAGGGGAAATATGTTATCCCCTGTGTTACTGATCTAACATATCTTGACCTGGACTACACGAATACCCTTGCTGAAATGCTGCGCTTTTGTCATAACTGTTTTACAGACAGAGTGAATAGGAACATATTTTTTTGTTTGCGTACACAACCTCGGCGTCAAGTACCAGCAATGATGGCGAACTCACGCATTCATGGGCCGACTTCCTTGTACGGCAGGCCTCCATAATCTCCCGGGAAGTCTTATCGTTATGTTTCCAGAGAACGCGCGTTTCTTTGAGCAATGGGGCACACTTGTGGCCTTTGACATGCTTGGTCAGGTGCGTCCCCGAACCTCCGTCAAGGCACCTGGCATGCTCCTGGATGCGTAAATTCAGACAGCGTCCCGTCTTCCCCGTGTATTGTCGACCGCATGTCAGGGGAATGATATACACCTCAAGAACAGTCCATAAACGGATTGCAGTGCTTCACACCACAAGCCTTTCTTCTCTCACGCGGTTCGTCACACCTCTCAATGGCGGCACATATCCGTCGTACCTTATTCTTAGCCTAAAGTACCAAGTCCACCTCATAACGATGAGCCACCTTCTTAAGGCTGTAAGGGATGGAGGCGAGCTTTTTCCTTCCCTGTGCGCTCTATGTGTCCTAGTCCCCATTACAGTTTGTTTCTGTACAAAAAGGACCCGTTGCGACACCGAAGCTAGACAGATGCTGAGAATTCTGCGTTTTTTAGTCTCGCCACCTGATCGGCGAACGCTTTGTCCATCCGATGGAGACAAGGCTATGTGAAAGCCGAATTCAAACATTGAACGCAATGCCAATCTTAATCAACTTCGAATGAGCATAAGAAAAATTGAAGGATTTCTTTGAGCTTGGTGAAAACGACCAGGACACATGGTTGCCCTCGAATAACATGGAAAGATCCAAAAACTGAATGTGTTCATTTCCGGGAGCTTCAGAAGTAAATTTCAGGCCACGTCCTCTTTCTTTGAACACCTTCAAGACATCGACCATTGTCCGGGTGGGGTCACGACAATTCACAAAAACTATAAAATCGTCTACATAACGGAAAACTTTCGTCACCATTCCGTCCAAATCACCCTCAAAGCACCTATCAACCGCCCACAGAAAAATATTGCTCAGAACCGGTGCAACTCTTGACCCGATACGAATACCAGATTTTTGAATGTGCACGTCATTGTTCCAGCCAATAAAAGTGGAGTTCAAATAAACAGCCAGAAGCTCAAGGAAACTATTGACCGAAATCCCGCAGCAGGAAATAAAGGCAACTTCATCATTTTGTTCCGTTATGCAATCCCTAACACATTTCAAAAGTTGCACATGCGGAAGCGAGTAGAATGTCTTCGACGTCAATACTGAACGCTGAACAACCACGCGGATTATAAAGCTTCAAGAACTGAACTACCGTTCCAGAACTGGGAAACAAGAGAGGATCCGCAATGTCCAACGACTTCAAGTGCCTCTGCAGAAAGCCCGACACTTCATGCTGCTAAATATCGCGGTTTGAAACAGTAACCCGGGAGGGGACTTCCGGCTTATGCGTTTTTGCAGTAAAGAAAACGCTGAGCTTACTTTCTCGCGTCTCATTAACGGCCGAAGCTAAACACCCAAGATTGAGGTCACCGAGCAATTTCAGCAACTTCTTCACAGCAGTGGGTTTTACAGAGTCGAGTGAAACATTTCTCAACCTCCTTTCTGGATTTCGTCAGTTGTTAGTGATCACTTGTGTTGTCGTCATTCCGTCTCCGTTCTTGCCCTCGTGGTTCTACAGCTGTATGAATTCGTACCAACTCGCCCAATCCTAGACCCTTTTGAATGATATCATCTTTAAAGTAAATGCAGGGGACGGGTGGTACCGCTGAGGTTAATCCTCCGACATGCATGTATCTTGCCTTCAACTACGCTAATTTTCTTTTTGATTATCCAATGTTCTTGTCAAGATTGGTGACAAACACCTAAAAAGTGGACCCTTAGCAAAAAAATTCTGTGCTAAAAATGTATTTCAAACACATGGCATTTATTTCGTATTTATTTTGCATTTTTTGTCCCTATGCTTGAAAATCATGATTCTTGCTTTTTTAGTATGGTAGAAGTACGGCTTTAAATTTGTTCAAAATATATCAAAATACAACTTTCACCTGCTCAATATAGTTTTGACGCATTAAAACATACCTATTTCATATTGGCTTGCCATGGAGACAGTGTTAATGCACCATCAATACACTGGTAATTATACTTATTAGGATTATTAATATGCTTATGAAGTATTTTTGAGGCTGGCAGGAAGTATGCTAAAAATGTGTCAAAAGTATAAATTTCTACCATCCTTGAAATACACCATAATGCACCAGATGTAGGATGGTTATATTTTTGAGAGCAGTACAAACCTCTTGCAAGTAAGGTAATATAAATGTACGGGGCCGCGGGGCTCATCTAGGCTGTGCAGAAAATTTCGACTCAACCAATATTTTGAGCTTTCGAGGTAACTAAGCTGTATTGTACTATTCTTGCCGCTCTTTTTCCTTGGTATTCTAAAATCACTTGCAATATCTTCATTAACGGATGCTTGCAAAATAAAGCGGAACGGGCAGATTTTAACGATGCACGATGTCATTTACGCAATGAAAAACGAAAACCTTGATGCAACGAAGTTTGCAATGTAACAAAGTTTTTCCCAAAAATTACTACTTCGCTATTTCAACGTTCAACTGCAGTCATTTGCTGCAGTGTGTGGTTCATTTGTCGTGCTGTTTGATTACTGTCCTCAATGTAAACCTTTTTTCTTTGAACTGCAGTATATGCGAGGGAATGTAGTGTGCGCAGCAGAAATGTCATAAGCTTGGGCAATTCACGGAAACAACGAGCAGATAGTCCGGCTTCACAACGCACATTTATCATGGTGTTTTATAAATTTAGCTTCAAAATGACAAAGCGTACTTTTACACTCTTCTGCAAAGACACTCACCAACTGTTAACGAACGGCTACCTCCCTTTGTGCTCTGTCAAAGATGAATATAATTTTGTACGCTTTGTTTATATGTGTTTCTAGGGGCCGTGCTTTATATCTGTACCCCCAGCCTGGAATATCCAAACACGGTGTTTTAAAAAAAAAAAGTCGCCTTCGAAATCACTTTCCTCATGAAGGGGCAACATTGTAGGTGCACTTTGAAATCGGGAAAACTGCTTCGAGAGATTTTGCTTTCATGTCTTCCTATGGCACTAAGGCTACTTTTCAACCCCTGTTGGTTCCGCCTGCTGCGAACCACCTGCCACCGTGACCACTCCGTTGTATATTGCCACCATGCCAGAGCTAGGCTGGGATTGGCGGGAAATACCCTCGCGACTCACATTGGTGTAACTGGCCCCAGCTGCTCTGCGAAGAAAGGCTGAGTTCTTTGACTCTGAGCTGGAGGTTAGCGCTCGAATAGGGTCAGCTGAGTGCAGTCAGAGCGCCCGATTTCGACCAGCTGAATGAATTGTTGCCTCTCGGAGCACTGTGAAACAGGTAGCTCAAGATATATGTCATTAGTGTCAGCCAAATTTATGCGCGCGCTCTGCTCGAAAATGGCTGCGAATATTTGCCCAGTTTTGCAGCAGAAGACGGTGTTCTCGGTTCATGACGTCACACATTCTACTTCTGTATGTTCGTCACTGCTACTGTGAGGGCCTTAGAGCCAATCATTTCTAAAACATTTCTCTCAGAAATGCGTGCCCAGAGACCTCGTTCTTTTCTAACTATGCATAACAATGTCGTGGCTCGCAGCTGTAATGTCAAACCACAATTTGTTGGTAGACCATATCATGACGCCTTTAAGTCTACTTTTGGCATACGTAAACATCTACACATAACCTGGATTTTCATGGAGGTGCCATCATTTAACATTTTGAGTCTGCAGCAACTAAGGCTGCATTTAAAATTTTTAATGGTGCTGTAGCTGAGGGCTCCATTTGCCGAGTGAAGCTATGTAGAACTTTCATCCATGTATGTATTGTTCAGTGTTGAGGCGTGTGGTGTAGTGTGGCACTTTTCAACGTCTACCTAATGAGGAGTTTTGAGTTTGAATTCTCAGACCCGACGCCTCCCTTTAGGAGTATAATAACAGAGGCAAATCGTTTAGTTGTGACTGCAATCATACTAGAGCTATCGAAATAAACAAAAGAGTAATTGAAGAACAAATGAGCACATAAATTTTACTATTAAACAGAATTAGGCAACAAAGTAAAGGAAAAAAAGTACTGCCGCCGCGGTGGCTCAGTGGTTATGGTGCTCGGCTGCTGACCCGGAAGGCGCGGGTTCGTTCCCGGTCGCGACGGTCAAATTTCGATGGAGGCGAAATTCTAGGGGCCCGTGTGCTCTGCGATGTCAGTGCACGTTGAAGAACCCCAGGTGATCGAAATTTTCGGAGCCCTTCACTACGGCATCTCTCATAGCCCGAGTCGCTTTCGGACGTTAAACCGCAATAAACCAAACCAACCAAAAACAGTACTGCTAAGAAGTGGATGTCACTGTTTCATGCTTTCATATTTCTTTTTAGGGAAGCTAATATTTGATTCAATGATTACCAACTAAATGACTTTTGTCTGGTCTCTTTTTTTTAGGTCAGGTTTGGCTCCATCACCATTCCTGCGATAAGAATGGTGAGACTAGAGAATTCCCAGCCGTCTGTGTATACGCATGAACTTGCTCCAATGGTGTTCGGGAACGATGGGCTCGCGACATCCTGCCTCAAGGGCTCTTTGGCACTCTTGGGCATATGGTCACTCTTTAAAATTGTACCCAGCGTATTAGTGGTGGCGATCTTGGAGCAAGATCTTGTGATTCAAAACTGAAGAGCTTTGGTTGATTCCCTGTCCCCGCCTATTGCAACCTCGATAGGCATCTCACTCGTGTGCTGTTTGGTTATCATCGTTGTGCAGTGTGTGTTAAGTATCCCGTGTTAACAGTCATACAGCACTGATAACAGTGGTCACCTACATTGTAGGCCAATAGCACCATTGCTAATCAGACCAACACAGGGCTGTTTAAGTATTACACAGTCTTATTCACTTCATATAATGTTCTGGTAAATGAAGCTGCCACATTTGTCAGGGTATTATTTCCCTGTGTTAAAAATTAAAATCCTTATCTAATTACTTTGTGATTATTTTCCTCTTTTCCAGTCCACGTCATGTCCAGATATTCGAACCTGTCAGAGTCTGCAGTGCGGGCGTTTTTGCGCCAAAAATGTAATAATGCGGCATCCGCTGTGAAGAAATCAAAAGAGACAAAATTTGGTGAAATAAAAAACTGTGGAAGGAAGTACGTCTATGACTTACCATGCTTTATGCTAAAATAATATTGTACTTTCCAGATCGTTGCGCGAATCCCTTTTTCTGAAAAATGGGTCTATTATATGCACCTCGAGATCAGATGAGAAACTGAAGGCTCCATCGTGCTTGCCATTACAGGTTGGCGGCTCAGCCCTCATCCTTATTTCATATAGTGCTCTTCAGGCATCGCAGTTTCTGACTCGAGCTCAGATGATCCTATTTTTGCTTTGTAATTCACTGAGCATGTCGGGAACGAACCTTCCTAGAGTTTCTAAAAGGGTGGGATGGATTGTCTGCAGCTGTTTGCGTCTGCTAAGTGTGGTCATACCTGAGCTGGAAGGCACAGCAGTCTTATCGGCTAATAAATTTGTCATTATTGGAATAGAATGCATGATGCCGTTTCAAGCTTTGGCATTTGCAGTCAGCTCTGTATTGTGGATTTCAAATTGTATTTGACCTTTACAAACTATTGAAAACCAGTGTTACGTCGTTTGAAAATAACATCGTCTGAAAGTTTGAGTCCAAGGGACATGAAAAAGGCACCGCAGCAACGGAAATTTTGAGACCTTTGTAAGTATTTTTCTTTTTGGGCTCCTTGGTCGCCGGCATTCAAGATGTCTGGCACATTTTTAATGTTTTGCAGCAGTATTAAATTTATATTTGTGGTGCATTTTTCGTGCATTTATTCAGCTTGGCAGTGCATTTTTAATGTTATGCAACACTACTAAACGTATACTTCTGGTGCATTTTTTGTACATATCTATGGGAGCATGGGGCTGAGACCCTGAAGGCATTCGTCACATCCCCGCAGCGAGGCGTCTGCAGCATGCAGACGTTGGTGAGTGGCGACACCACGGGGTTAACCGAGCATCCGCAGGGACATCCCCGCAGGGGGATGATGGTGAACAATGCGTCACCACGGACCCGAGCATCTGCGCTTAGCCGTGCGTGGCATCGCCGTGTCCGGGGAAAAGGGGATCCTGGTGGTTGAGCCGATGCCGAGCGTTTGGACCCTTAAGGCCCCTCGGCGGAGGCAACACACCACTTTGGCCCCAGCTTCCTGTAGACGGCACCTCCGGCCTGACCCAACCGGGGGAAATCGGCAGTCGCCTTTTCCTGTCCTCCCCTCTATCTTTCACTTTCCTATTTCCTTTCTTACAACTTTCCTGTATCCTCCTCTCTTCTTCGTTTTTTCCTCTTTTCCCTGGCGGCGAGGGTTAACCGTGTGTGACCAACTACCCTGAGTTGAGTCATATTAGGTTATAGTTAAGGTGTACAGCTGGCGTGGGCAGGACTTTCTTTCAAGTTCCTGTCGCGTCCCCTTGTTGGACTCCATGGTGGGTGGCTGGCACCATGACCGAAAAACATCAATTTTTTATGGCTCCCCCCCTCTCCAAACTTGATCGCTCTCTCAAAAGAGTGCGGAGCGAAGCAGCAGACTTTTTTTCGAAAAAGAAACCGACATTCACTAAGTTTCATGTTATAGACAGTAACTGTGAACAAAAGCAAGCCCGAATCATATCCCCATTTCTTGTTACCAAATGCCTAGTAGTCGTAGTAGTAGAAAACGTTTATTTAGATCTTTTAAGAGATTCGCGGATTCGAAGCCTCCGTCGTCTTTCGTGGCGCCGGCGACTTGAGGCTTCTCTTCAGCAAGGTTGGGCCCCTAGTCCAGGGCTCCACTGAGTCGCGCTGCATCAGTAGCGTGCCGCACTAAGGCCCTTTGGGCCGCGAGCTCGCTGCTGGTGAGCCGGCTCTCCCATTGCTCCGCACTCGGGAATTCGTGTTGGTGGAATGCTTTATTTCGTTCGCACTCCCATGTGATGTGGTATAGTGTGGGTGTGTCGCCGCACCAGGGCAGTTTGCTCTGTATTGTGTTGGTGACATCTTGTTATAGATGTACAAGTTGGGGAAGGAGTTTGTTTGTAGCCTACGCCAGCCGACTGCTTCCTCCCTCGTGAGGGCTTTGTGTGGTGGTGGGTACTTGAATCTAGTCCCTCTGTATAGTTGTAATGTCTCTGTGTATCCCCCCTCGCATGCTAGTAGCTGAAGCTCCAGAACATCTGACATGCCTGCTCGGTAGGACGCCGCCATGTACGTACATGCAGGGAAGCGCTTAGCCGCTACGGTGGTAGTTAATAGCACAGGAGACATGGCCACATGCGCCTCAGTGGAGGTCGTGGGCATAACGTAGGCCGAGGAAATTGCCGTCGCGCTGGCGGTAGCAGAAGGCTATAGGAAAGGCCGATCCCTAAACATCTTAACAGACTCGAAAGACACGTGTAAAAACTATACGAAGGGCAGAATTAGCGGCATGGCCCTCAGGATAATCAGTGGGGCAGCAGCCTCTACTGAGAAGACACCCATACAACACATAATCTGGGTCCCAGGCCACGCAGGCGTAGCGGGGAACGAAACAGCAGACAACCAAATGCCTAACAGATACCTTAGGGCCTGGCTACAAGGTATCCAAAACGTCCAGCGGCGACCTACTCCTCGAACTCCGTGAGAGCATCCAATGCTCGAAACTCTCAAACATTGCTTCCATAGGGGACATCTCTGTCTCCGTAACTCCCCACCGATCTCTTAACACAGTTAAAGGCGTTATCTCAGAGGCTGACTTCATCCATCTTACAGAAACCGAAATGCTTGAAGGACTTTCTGATCAAAATGTAATTGACGTGCACAGAATCAAAATCCGCAAAGACAACAAAGAAATAGACACCAAACACATGGTCCTCACGTTTAACACCAGCAGTTTGCCCGAAACGATCGATGTTGGATACCTGAAAATCACCGTCAGACACTACATACCGAATCCCCGCCGCTGTTTCAACTGTCAGAAGTTTGGCCACGGCTCACAGAGTTGCCGCGGCCGCAAAACCTGCGCGAAATGCGCTTCGAAGGACCACCCTTCTGAGGAATGCGACGCACCACTACGCTGCGCGAATTGTGAAGGAGATCACGCAGCATACTCCAGGGTGTGTCCGTCCTGGAAAAGAGAGAAAGAAATCATCACCATTAAGACTAAAGAAAACATTTCATTCCAAGAAGCGAGGAGGCGTTTTGCGCTTACCAATACATTCTCCTTCACAGCGAAACCCAACTTCGCTGATGTGGTGCGCGGGGGCGTAGCACCACACAGCGCTCCGGCACCTGCCGCGGCCACTTCCACCGCGCCTGTGGCAGTGCCATCCACGCCCCAGGCAGAGACAGCGAAAGCTGCTCTGCCAACTACAAGCCAGGGAGTGCCGGCCCACAGGTCAGCATCCCGCAGGACTTCCCCCCGTCGGGGGAGGCCTGACACCCACACACCCGCGGCTTCTTCGCGGTCGTCCAGCACCTCTTCCGAGGTGATGGACCAAACTCCCAGCCCGTCTGCTCTACAGCGGCGGAACAGCTCTCTTGAGCGAAAAAAAGGCAGGGCTACCATAACGGCCCCAGAACATAAGTAAACCTCTCGTTGCTCCTACCCCAAAACATAAACATGGCTTTTCTAGTTCAGTGGAACTGTAGAGGAATATTGAGAAATTACGATGACATAAAAAACATTTTAGGGTCAATGTCACCCGTAGCCTTATGTCTCCAGGAAACCAATCTAGGTCCACAACATATGAACATCCTGAAGCATTATAAAACTTTTAGACGAGATCGTGAGCAGGCAAATAGACTCTCTGGAGGCGTCGCGATTATCGTACAAAGCGGCATTCCTGCTCGAGAAATAAAACTCAGAACAAAACTTGAAGCCGTTGCGGTCAGTGTCGTCTGCCATAAAACAATTTCTCTCTGTTCTGTATATATTCCTCCACATTCTACATTAACAGTCCACGATTTACAAGAACTTATCAATGAACTTCCAGAACCGTATCTAGTAGTTGGGGACTTTAACGCTCACTCCCCTTTTTGGGGAAGCGAGCACTGTGACTCTAGGGGTCAAATAATCGAAGATTTTATCCTCACAAACAATGTATGTCTTTTAAATACAGGAAAAGCCACCTACTGCTCCCCTGCCTCGGCGAAAATGACCTTTTTAGATTTGTCTTTTAGCTCACCTTCTGTTTTTAATGATTTTAAATGGGATGTCATTGACAACCCATATGGCAGTGACCACCTCCCTATACTAATCACTTTAACATCCCCAGCGGAAATAATCCCAACAAGGCCACGGCGCTGGAAGCTTCACCTCGCCGACTGGTCACTGTTTAGAGCAAAGGCAAATTTAGAAAATATACTTTTAGATAATCTCTCTATCGACCAGATAAATGAAAAGTTCACTAATTGTATCATAACTGCCGCACTCACAGCTATTCCACAGTCGTCAGGAGTGGTGCAACAAAATCATAAAATATGGTGGACAAAAGAGTGCAAGGAAGCAAAAAAACTACAAAACAGAGCTTGGGGTAAATTTCGCCGGTATCCGACACATGAAAATCTCGTTAATTTTAAGAAGGCAAGAGCCAAAGCTCGGTACGTCCGTCGGGGTGCCGAGAAAGCATCATGGCAGAGTTATGTTTCATCCATTAACAGTCAGATGACATCTAAAAAAATGTGGGAGCAGGTTCGCAAATTAAATGGAAACTTTTCACCCTTCACAATTCCTTTTTTAACAACACCCGGCACACAAACAAGCATAGAGGAACAGGCAGACATACTAGGGGAACATTTCGCTGCAGTTTCAAGTTCATCTCACTATACACAGTCTTTTTTAAAATACAAAAACACAGCTGAAAAACAGAGGCTCCCAACAAGTGGAGGCACAAATGAAAAATACAATTGTCTAGTTAATTAAAAGACTAGCGCATAAAACTAGGACAAAGACAGAGAAGGAGACAGGACGAGCGCTAAACATCAAATAAAGGTTTACTACACCAAACATGTACTTAAAACACTTCCGTGGCACATGCGCACACTGACTTACAAAAAAAACTAATCAAGAGGTGGCAAACTGTTTCGCAGATACATGGTTTCTTTCCTGGTCAGGGCAAGTGACGTCGTGCTTACACACTTGTCACCTTCCCTCATAATGTGATAAGCCTCACAAATCTCGCGACCTAACCTTGTGCCTCCCCTACCAAGCACACACGTGGCATCAAACGCCGGCACGCACCCGCACCGCCTATGTCAAACCAACTATGTCAAACCAACTAGCCCAGCTTTCTGCCTTGATTACAATTGTCTAATTACACTCCAAGAAATCAATAAAGTACTATCTGCCGGCAAAAAAACTGCTCCAGGACCCGACGAAATACACTATGAAATGCTTGCGCATCTTTCCGAGCCAGCCGTGGACGCACTTTTAAGATTCTTTAACGCAATATTCATGTCTGGGACAATACCGGAAGCCTGGAAGAAAGCTATTATTGTACCGCTTCTTAAGCCTAGTAAACCCCCAACTTCTCCTAGCAGTTATAGACCCATAGCCCTGACTAGTTGCCTTGCCAAATCCTTCGAAAGTGTCCTAAATATAAGACTAACCTTTGTTCTTCAATCTGGTGAACTTCTTGATATCCATCAGTGTGGATTTAAAAAGGGATGCTGCACTACAGACCACCTAGTCCGCCTTGAAAATACTGTCAGAGAAGCTTTTATACACAAGCAACACTGTCTTAGCGTCTTTTTTGATTTAGAAAAAGCATATGATACTACCTGGAGGTTCGGGATCCTCCAGGACTTAGCTGAGCTTGGCATCCGTGGCAGAATACTGAACTCAATTAAAGACTTTTTGACGAACCGTTCATTTAATGTTCGTCTAGGCTCAACCCTTTCAAGGCATTTTATTCAGGAAAATGGAGTGCCTCAAGGGTGTATTTTAAGGACGACTCTTTTTATTGTAAAAATGAATTCTCTTAACAAAATTATACCAAGGTCCATAACGTATTCACTCTATGTCGACGATCTTCAGATAGCGTGCACATCTTCCAATATATCTACATGGGAAAGACAAGTACAACTTACAATCAACAAACTGGCAACATGGGCAGACAAGAATGGTTTCCAGTTCTCACCACAGAAAACAGTAGCCTTACTTTTTTCACTCAAACGAGGCTTGCACACAGATCCCACATTACACCTAAACCAAACCAAACTGCCTTTAAAAAAAGAACACAAATTTCTAGGCATCACCTTCGATAAAAAGCTTACTTTCCTGCCTCACATAAACGCACTAAAGAAGAAAGCGTCGCTATCACTGAACATACTTAAAGTCCTTTCACGCAAACACTGGGGTTCTGATCGGGTATGCCTCCTACAGATTTATCGCTCTGTAGTACGTTCCGTTTTAGATTATGGCTGCATAGTGTATGGATCAGCAAGGCCGTCGTACTTGAAGCGACTGGACCCTGTGCACAATATGGGTTTGCGTCTTTCAACTGGTGCTTACAGGACATCACCCATAAAAAGCCTTTACGTGGAAACCAATGAACCACCACTTGCAGACAGACGAACAATGCTTACATGCTCTTACATTTTAAAGATCCGTTCCCAGCCTAAACACATCTATTACCCACTCGTTACAAAGTGCCCATTCCGAACACTATTTACCAACAAACCTCTAGCAATCAGACCACTTCTTCTCCGCTTTGAAGAAAAATGCCAAGAACTAGACATAATGAACATATTACCTAATATTGCCCGCAAACCTGATCCACTCCCGCCTTGGTACTGCCTACCATCTGTGTGCGACTTCACATTAACACAATTTCGGAAAAAACATACACCACATGAACAGATATTTTATACCGAGCATTTTATACCGATGGATCAAAATCGGCGCACTACGTGGGAAGTGCTGTAGTTCAGAATATTTGGGAAAAAATAGTACGTCTACCTGGGTGTACATCCATTTTCACCGCCGAGTGTTACGCAGTCTTGGTGGCTGTAGAAAAAATAATAAATGAGAACATTCAGAATGTAAAGAGGAAGATCATCAGCAGTCAGAGCAGCAGAACCGAGGCGAGGCGCGAGACGAGAAGACGACGATCGGCAGCTGAAGCAGCAGAGCCGACGCGCGGCGCGAGACGAGAGCGTGAACTGTTCCGGGTCCGGACCTGTCCTTGCTCGCTCTAACCGGCCTTCACAACTGTCAATAAAGGCCGTTACATCTTGGTGGAGGTGCGGGATTCCGTCCTGGAGCTACGCAACCGGACCATCGCTACCCCCATGCCTGCCAACGCCAACCAGCCAGCCGGCTCTTCACCGGCACCCGTTGCTTGCCATGGTGCGCTCCGCCAGCGCGACCCGGCCGTCTTCAGCGGCACGGACGACAACGACGTGGAGGACTGGCTGTCATCTTACGACAGGGTGAGCGCTCATAACCGATGGGACGACAGTATGAAGCTTACCAACGTAATCTTCTACCTGACCGGCGTTGCCCACCTTTGGTTCCAAAACCACGAATCGGACTTCACCACTTGGACCGAATTCAAAACCAGCTTCTGTGACATCTTCGGCCGTCCGGCGGTGCGCAACCTTCGCGCCGAGCAGCGTCTTCGCGTTCGTGCACAGCAGAGCGGTGAATCATACACTAGCTACGTCGAAGACGTCGTCAATCTCTGCAAGCGTGTCAATGCGTCCATGGCAGAGGCCGATAAAGTTAAACACGTCCTTAAAGGAATCGAAGACGACGCTTTCAATATGCTTGTGGGCAAGAACGTCACCTCTGTTACCGATATATTCGACCACTGCCAAAGCTACGATGAGCTTCGCCGACAGCGCGTTTTTACTCGGCAGCCGTCTCCACAGACAGACACAGTTACTAGCCTCAGCATGACGACAGAAGACAGCTCGCTACTGCTCCAGATCAAGCAGTTTGTCCGTGAGGAGGTTGCGCGGCAGCTGTCGCTTCTTCCTGCTGTTCCGAGTCCTTCTAACCTAACTCCGACACTTCAGCACGTCATTCGGGAGCAAGTGTCCGAAGCCCTGCCATCGGTTTCCTCTTCGCCTCCCGTCGCTGCGCCACTTACCTACGCCGAAGCCGTCAGGCGTCCCCGGCCAGAAACGTTCGTTTCGTACCAGCATCCACCGCAGTCGACACCATTTCGTCCTGCCCGGCCACCACCGCAACGTTTCCGTCCATGGCGGACACCGGACAACTTACCCATTTGTTATGCCTGTGGCATTCCTGGTCACGTGATGCGTCACTGCCGCCGCCAAGTGTTGTCCCCTGCTGCCGATCCCGACCCTCGAGGTTACGCCTACGCCCCTCCCCAGCCTTTTCACCGCACTATGCCTTCTGAGGCCACTGCTTCCTCCGATCTTAACCCGTCTATTCGCCGCCGTTCTCCATCTCCGCGTCGCCGCTCGGTTTCCCCGATGCGCCGTCGTCCCTCTTCCTCTTCGGAAAACTAGTGCCCGCAGTTCGGAGGCAAGAACTGCGTGCTCGTCGCCAAGCTCAAGACCTCGACTTTCTCCGACAAATTTGATCGCGGTTTCTGTGGAGGGCACCGATGCTTTCGCGCTTGTTGACACCGGTTCTGCTGTATCTGTACTCAGTGAGAAATTGTGCCGCCAGTTACGAAAAGTGATGACTCCGCTATATGGTTTTATGCTTCGCGCCGCTAATTCGCAACTTATCGCGCCTTTGGGGGCATGTACAGCCCGAGTTACTATTCAGGACGTTCTGTATATTGTTGAATTCATCGTCTTCCCATCGCCGTCTCACGACGTCATCTTAGGTTGGGACTTTCTTTCCCAACATGACGCTGTCATCGACTGCACTCGTTCCGAAGTCGCCCTTCTTCCATTCGGCGACGACTCGGTGAACGCTTCCACTAACTTGTGCTCCAAGCTGACTGTGGCTGATGACGTCATGATCCCGCCGTGCTCTGCTGTGCTCGTCTCTGTTCATTGCGACTCTGCATCCAACGGCCCTGTCATCTTCATCCCGTCCGACTCCTTCGCTTCTCGCCACTGTCCACCCCTGCCATTCGCCGTGCTTACCGTCTCAGCCGGCTGCAGCGCCTTGCCCCTGACGAATCCATTCCTGTGCCCCTCCACTCTTCTTCGCGGTGAATGCTTGGGATATGTCCAGCCCTTCGCCTCCGTCGTCACCTGGGACCTTCCTGAGGACGACTCCTGCCGCCCGCCAGTGTCGTCACTTCCTTCTTCCCCACCGTCTCCTGATCCCGCTCCCGAGGCCGTCTTCGCGGGCTCAATCGACGCGAATCTTTCGCCACCGGAGAAGACCCAGCTTGCGACCCTGCTAGATAAGTTTCGGTCATCGTTTGACTTCTCTCACCACCGTTTGGGACGCACTTCAGCTGTTACCCATCGGATCGACACAGGCGCCCATTCGCCGTTGCGCCAACGCCCATATCGCGTCTCGGCCACCGAACGCCAGGTTATCGACACCCAGGTGAATGATATGCTGCAGCGTGGCGTCATACAACCATCACACAGTCCTTGGGCTTCCCCCGTCGTCCTTGGCACCAAGAAAGACGGCTCTATCCGCTTTTGCGTTGACTACCGGCGCCTCAACAAAATCACCCGAAAAGACGTCTATCCGCTGCCCCGCATTGACGACGCACTTGACTGCCTGCAGGGAGCTGAATTCTTTTCATCGTTAGATCTCCGTTCGGGGTATTGGCAAGTCCCGATGGCCGACGATGACCGCCCTAAGACAGCCTTTGTGACGCCTGACGGGCTGTATGAATTCAATGTCATGCCCTTCGGACTATGCAATGCCCCTGCCACTTTTGAGCGAATGATGGACACCATACTGCGCGGCCTGAAATGGAAAACCTGCTTATGTTACTTGGACGATATCGTTGTTTTCTCCCCAGATTTCCAGACGCACCTCGTTCGCCTAGAGCACGTTTTGAGATGCCTCGCGGCAGCCGGGCTTCACTCAATTTAAAGAAATGTCGCTTTGCTGCTCGCCAGTTGACGATTTTGGGTCACGTCGTGTCAAAACAGGGTGTTCTTCCTGACCCAGCAAAGCTTCGTGCTGTCTCTGAGTTCCCGAAGCCCTCTACGATGAAGGAACTTCGCAGTTTCATCGGCTTATGTTCTTACTTCCGACGCTTTATCCGAAATTTCGCTTCTATCATCGCACCCCTGACTGGCCTTCTTCGTAGCAGTAGCGACTTATCAAGCTGGAGTCCTGCCTGTGACGAAGCGTTCCCCACGTTGCGCCGTATACTTACTTCTCCACCCGTACTGCGCCACTTTGACCCTGCTTCTCCAACTGAAATCCACACAGATGCCAGTGGCGTTGGTATCGGTGCTGTTCTTGCTCAACGGAAACCGGGGTGTGCGGAGTATGTTGTTGCATACGCGAGCCGCACCCTGACGAAGCCAGAGCAAAACTACTCAGTCACTGAAAAAGAGTGCTTGGCGATCGTTTGGGCAATCGGGAAATTTCGACCTTACGTATACGGCCGGCCTTTCGCGGTCGTCACGGACCATCATTCCCTATGTTGGCTGTCCTCCCTAAAAGACCCAAATGGCCGCCTCGCCCGATGGGCCTTACGCCTTCAGGAGTACGATATTCGTGTGATCTATCGCTCTGGCAGGAAGCATAACGACGCCGACGCTTTGTCTCGTTCACCTCTAGCCAATGAATGTGCCTCTCCTCCCGCCATCGACTGCGCCCCCTTGTCATTGGACGATATGCCCAACGAGCAGTCCAAGGACCCGTGGATCACTTCTCTTGTACGTTATCTTTCAGACCGTTCTGTCGTGACGGTACCGCGTGCAATCCGCCGTCAGGCTGCCCACTTCACTATTCATGATGGGATTTTGTACCGCCGAAATTATCTCCCTGATGGCCGCAAATGGCTCCTAGTGATCCCTGGATATTTACGCTCAGAAATATGCGCAGTCTTTCATAGCGAACCGCAAGCTGGTCACGGCGGTGCTTTCAAGACCTACAACCGGCTTTGCCTCCGCTATTACTGGCGCGGCATGTACAACTACGTTCGAAAATTCGTCCGTTCCTGCCCCGATTGCCAGCGCCGCAAGCTCGGTCATCATCATTCGACCGGCCCTCTGCAGCCCTTGCCTTGCCCATCCAGGCCATTTGACCGAGTTGGCATTGACCTGTATGGACCCCTTCCGTACATTGCTGCAGGAAACCGCCGGGTTATCGTTGCTGTAGACCACCTGACACGGTACGCTGAAACAGCCGCCCTCCCAGCTGCTACAGCGCGGGATGTTGCCACCTTCCTCTTGCACCATTTCATACTTCGGCACGGAGCACCGCGTGTACTGTTGAGCGACCGTGGGCGGGTGTTTCTGTCAGACGTCGTTTCATCTCTCCTGCAGCAATGCAACATTACTCGCCGCACCACTACTGCCTATCATCCCCAGACGAACGGCTTGACTGAACGTTTCAATCGAACATTAGGTGACATGTTGTCAATGTACGTGGCGGCCGACCATACTAACTGGGACGTCGTCCTCCCCTTCGTCACGTATGCCTACAACACCGCTACGCAGAGCACTACTGGTTTCTCACCATTCTTCCTTCTGTACGGCCGTGAACCATCCTCGCCGCTCGACACTATTCTTCCTTATCATCCTGATTCGTCAGAAACCACAACCGTATCTGAAGCCTCCAGACACGCTGAAGAGTGCCGCCAGCTCGCCCGGTCATTCACGTCCGACGACCAAGGGCGCCAGAAATACCGCTTGGACCACTCCCATGGCACCGACACTTTTCAGCCGCAATCCCTTGTTTGGCTCCGTGTGCCTTCTGCTGCACCAGGTCTCTCTAGCAAGTTGCTGCCGAACTACCAGGGACACTACCGCGTCCTTGAGCGCACTTCTCCCGTCACTTACGTAGTTGAGCCCGTGACGCCATCACCCGATCTCCGACGACGTGGGCGCGAGACCGCCCACGTTTCGCGTTTGAAGCCGCACTACGACCCCTGCGTCGTGTTGACCCCCTAAATCGCCAGGATGGCTCTTTTTTCCCCTGGGGCCAAATGTAAAGAGGAAGATCATCAGCAGTCAGAGCAGCAGAACCGAGGCGAGGCGCGAGACGAGAAGACGACGATCGGCAGCTGAAGCAGCAGAGCCGACGCGCGGCGCGAGACGAGAGCGTGAACTGTTCCGGGTCCGGACCTGTCCTTGCTCGCTCTAACCGGCCTTCACAACTGTCAATAAAGGCCGTTACAAGAACAGTATCATTTACACTGATTCTCTGAGCATACTAACCTCACTTCACCATAGAAATGCAGTGACACCACTAATTGGTAATATCATACACAACATAACGAGCGCCACAATACAGGGACAAGACATAAAATTTTGCTGGGTTCCCAGCCACATTGGAATCACTGGCAATGAGAAGGCGGATGAATGTGCTGCGAAAGCTCGCAACAAAGAAATAAAGAAAGTGAACATCCCCTACAATGACTGTATGAAGTTGGTACAGTGCAAGCTAAGAAATAAATGGCAGTCGCAATGGAATATTGAACGAAATAATAAGCTCCACTTAATAAAACCATTTATAGAAGAATGGAAGTCATGCTCCCACCAAAAACGTTTCATCGAAGTTATTTTATGCCGTCTCCGTATTGGACACACACATCTCACACACAACTTCCTACTTACAAAAGAAGACAAACCTGTTTGTGAAAAGTGCGGAGATGAACTAACAGTAAACCACATATTATTCTCATGTACGGAACTCGAATCACTAAGAAAAAAACATTTTACTACCTTTTACAAAGAACACATTCCTTTTCATCCAGCATTGATATTAGGCAAAGATGCACTTGTCAGTATACCCTGTGTTTTTAGCTTTTTAAGGGAAGCCAGTATTCTTCATCAACTCTAATCTACTCACCCTGTGCTTCGCTACATACAATTGTACACCTCAGCCACTTTCTCAATCACGAGAAGGAAGCTGAGGTCTTTATCTGAGTTGTTGGGAGCCTCGAAATCCTTGCCGAGCCAAGGATGTCTGCGGAGGTAACCCAACCTTCAAAAGTTTCTGCTATCAGACATTTTTTAAAATTCTTGTCTTTCTTCAGCTAGTTAGTAAAAATAACTTTTAGGCCCTTTACACCACCGTTTTTATCCACTCTGTTTTCAAACTCTGCTCAAGCATATTTTTTCCATACCTTGTTCTTGGCGCATGATAGCCTTAGCTGTTTATGCGCCAATAAACCCAACACAACAAACAAACACAACAAACAAGCATTCGTCACACATTTCAATTCTAGAAAGCCCAGACGAAGACAAGTCCCCTTGTCGAAACGTTGGCTCGCAACCTGAGGTATTCCCCTCCCTTGTTCATTTTGTGGTTGCCAAGGACGATCTACCATACCCTCTCTCTACCATGGACTTGTGTCTTAAAGTATTTCCTGAACGAATTGTGTATCAACAAATCTCGACTGATAGCTTGGGGTAAATACCAGAGAAAAATGAATGTTTTCTGGCAAGCCACCGGAAGTGCGCGGAGCAACCAAAGACAAACAAGCACCTGGCTCCGCACTCTGCCAGCTCGCGGGCAGCCAGGGGTGGATAATCGAAGAGGCCCGTTGTTGATTGTGAGCGCCAGATATCTCGAGTAAAAGGCTACAACTTGAACGGATATCCAGTGCAATAGTTGTTTGCAACTTACGGGGTGGCCAAAAATTCCAGCTTCGCCAGTGTTCGCTGCAGCACCGGCCATACCTGTAGTCTTCAAAGACTCCACAGGGCTTGGCAACTCTACAAAACAGCAGAACATTACAGAAAGCAAATATGAGCACCACTGCACATAGGTACTTCAAATGTGGGAAGTTTAAACTCCCAAGGTTCTCTACAAGCATACTGAGTGCACATATCAACAAAGAATACTATTGACGTCATAAGATTATACTTGCATAAGGTAACCTAAACATTAGAAATGAAAGGCTTCTCTTGCTTCTACGCAAGGCCTGCAGATATAAAAGGTGAAATAACTTGTGCATATGAGATATCACCTCTTAAAGGACAGTGCTGAAGACAGCTAGCAATGCACATTACAGTCACCGGACATATATCTACCACCGCATAGCACTGATCACAAGGAGAGTGGAATGCATGCAGGAGGCAGTGTCAAGGGCGTCCGCAGAATTTTTTGCAGGGGGGGGCCCCGTTGGTGCCCCGGGGGGGGGGGGGGGGGGGGTATGTTCGTAGCAGAAAGGCGCTATTTGCGGAGTAAATTTATTTATTTATATATAAATAAAAATTAAACAAAATGCACACATGAAAGAAAAATTACAAACAGCAAATTAAAGCGCGGCTAGGAGAGGTACATTGGAGTTTATCAACGAAGAAACAACTAAAATTAATAAAAATGCAAAAAGATGCTATATCACTTCGTGGAGAAGAGTGCTCAGTCTTGCTGCATACGGGTTCTCGACTCACCCGGATTGATGACCAGCACACAGCACAATATGTTCACAAACACGCAACTACAGTCACTCAGTCAGTCTTCCTTGAACAGCAAGTGTAGGCGCCTCGGATTTTTCTGGGCGAATTGCGTAATTACACGTGTGATAAATTCACTTCTGTGCTTCATTACACGCTCTCGGTGCACACTCATCATACACATTGATTGGAAAAACTGTTGAACGCGTACGTTGAAAACAAAAGATGACTATATATACAACGAAAACTTATTTACAAGATAAATGCACGCTCGCAGCTTCATACACCTCGCTCCATCTTGCTTGCGCATCCGCACAGTCGAGCAACCGCACACACACTGCTCTCCGCTCGTCGTTTTCTCGTCCGCTGTCTTGGTTGTTCTCAGCTTCGCTGACAACCGGCCACTAAAAACACAAGCGTTTGCGGGACGGCAGGCTGGAAACGCTGATTGGTCAAAAAAATATGACGTCATACGCGTGACGTCATAGGTCACGTGATATTTAATGACGTCATGTCCGGTTGGGGACAGGCATGTTTTCCCTAGATTTTCCCCCGCCACCGCTCGTCAGCGGACGGGGCTGCTCGCGAGGAGCCGAGAGGCGAGGAGGCAGCGTGCACTGCAGCGTTGCCTCCTCGGCGTGTCCCCGTCATGTCTTTCGACCCGCCGCGGTGGCTCAGTGGCTATGGCGCTCGGCCGCTGATCCGAAAGACGCGGGTTCGATCCCGGTCGGGGTGGTCGAATTTCGATGGAGGCTAAATTCTAGAGGCCCGTGTACTGTGCGATGTCAGTGCACGTTAAAGAACCCCAGGTGGTCGAAATTTCCGAACCCCTTTCACTACGGCGTCCCTCATAGCCTGACTCGTTTTGCGACGTTAAAACCCCAATAAACCATAAACCCATGTTCTTCAGTGCGCGCGCGAGATTAAAAAGCGCACCTGTCGCGCTGCGCTGTCACACTGCATGCCTGCTTCCGTGCATTTCTTGCGGACTCCTTTCAGTCATACTTAGCTATACTTTGACCAAAAGGCTTCTTAAACAGTTATTTCAAGTTTTATTGCTATGTATAAAGAATATGTTTGTAGCAGGTGCGTGAGCCCGAACAAAAGAAAACTGTTTTTATTCCCCTTCAGTATTCCTGCTTATCGAGACTTAAGTATTTATATGTTGCAGTACATCTTTTTTCAGGCATCACAACTGATGTTTCGATGTGTTTGGTAATTGACTTCATTGTAGCTTCATACTTGCACCATTTAAACTCTGCACATAGCTCTTTTTTCACAAAAGGAAATGTGATTAGGTTTCTGAATAGAGCTGTGCACGGGCCGCAATTTCGAACCCGCGCCCGGCCCGGGACTTAACCTACCGACAGGAAGCCCGGCCCGACACTGAAGGACCCTGAGCACGCTCGTGCTCGGCCCGACCTGCAAAGCGGCGACGACACAAAAAGAGAATTTCAGGAAAATGAGTTTATTTCAATGACATTCAAATTTTGACCTCGCATTCCAGATCACAGTTTGGGATTATACACAAGACACAACGCATAAAGGTATAGATTTATCACTCTAAATATGCAAGTTGTTCATTGATGATGGCTTGATCGAAACAAGAGCGGCGCTCTTTCATTACGAATCCTGCGGCGCTGAAATTTTTCTCGCTGCTTGAATTGGTGGCCGCAACGGCTAATACTTCCATAGCAAGAGAAATCGCAAAATTGTTAAACGTGCCCTTGACCTCCCTATCACTACTTCAAACAGCCGGCTTATGGCTCTTGGGGTGGTGAATACTTTCCGGGAGCTCCGGGAGGCGCACCTTACAAACCAGTACACGCGCTTGTCGCTAACGGAGTCGGGTCGCCGCCTTCTTGCTCGACTCCATATCCAACACACCCCTCCAATGGAAGACAGGTTTCGCATCCCGGAACTGTGGAGACGTGCCCTCCACGTGCGGCCTCTTCCAGCAAACATGTCACATGAAGACCATAATGGTCGGCGCCTGGCACGAGCGGAAGCGCTAGCCCGATATTATGGCAACAAAACAGGTGTATACTACGTGGACGCCTCCGGCCCACACCATGGGGGATGGTACACTGCCGCGGTAGTTCACAACAGCAACACAGTTAACGGCCTAACTTTTAGAGCTCGCAGTGCAACACAAGCAGAAGAGGTCGCGATTGCTCTCGCGGCCTCACATTCCAATTCAAAATACATAATCACCGACTCGCGAGGGGCCTGTCGGAACGTCGAACAAGGCTGCACTCCCTTCCTAGCCTATCGAATATATCAAAATTGCATACGGGATACGGACCCCGCACACCGTTACCTCATATGGGCCCCTGCTCATCAGGGGTTGGCAGGAAACGAGGCAGCAGACGCAGCCGCCCGCGCGCTCTCTCACCGGGCTGTTTTCTCCTCCCCATCCGATCAGGAACCCGATTTTAATCCGGTCTATACATTCAAAGATATTACAACATATTATCAAAATTGTCATCGCCTTTACCCTAGCCCATGTAAAGGCCTGAAGAAGGCGGATGAGCGGCTCCTTCTCCGCCTTCTCACCAATACTTTGCTGTGCCCGGCAGCGCTAAAACATTTTGACCCCTCCTTTAGCGGCAGCTGCCCACACTGTAGTGCAGTGTCTTCTGACACCTATCACATGGTGTGGGCCTGCCCCTCCAACCCCGCTATTCCCCCCATCCGCAACCCAACCCGGGAGGACTGGGAGGCGACCCTGCTCGGCTGCCACGACTTACAGGCCCAACAAGCCTTAGTCGGGCGCGCCCGGGCGGCGGCAACCGCCACTGGGGTCCCATACTAGGGACCTCCACCTAGTGTTTGTAAGGATCGGTCCCTTACGGGCTGATCCAAACATACCTCCAGTTCATTCGAAATAAATGTTTTCACCACCACCCCCATAGCAAGAGAAACGCTTGAAGTATGAAGGGGAATGACAGACGTGGTGTCGTAAGCCATGGATGGCGTGCCACAACAGGAAGACTTTTTGACTTGTTAGAGGATAAGCGAGCAAATAAGCGACAGGGCGGCGCTATACTGCGAATGCCGATGTGGCCGCGACGTCCCTGCTTGTACTATTCACGGGAAGGCACGGTGCTGTGTTCACTTTGCTGACAAGCGATTACGGCGAAACGCAGCACTGCGCCAGAATAGTACAAGCTGAGCCGTAGTGGAGGCGCCAGTGACATTCTTCTAATGCCTTTCATGTGGTGGGCCCCCCCCCCCCCTCCTTCGCTCTCGCCCGCGACTATTGTCCGTCTCCCCGGCCGGAACCTGCCGGGTAGGCGGACAAGAGAGAAGGCTGCCGGCTCGGCGGTGCGCTGCGAGTGGCGAGTGGAAGAATTTAACCTTTTCCCGATGTGCTGCTGCAGCGCTACTCCGTGACCCCGCGACCTCGCGTGCGCCGTACGCAGCCCTGCCTCCGCTTCCCAGAACCATCCTTTCTTCTTACAAGGCGCCCAAAACTGGTTGCTTTGCCCCAACGTTGGTACTTGCTAGAACGAAAAATGCGTTTCTAGCCCCAGCTAGCTTTTTTTTTTTTTAGCGTTTGTACTATCCTCCCGTCCTTGTACATGCCCTCCTGGATGGTCTAGACACAAATCACTTCCTGCTGTGCATGCAAGACGCCCAGCGCACCACAGCCATATTCGCACTTCCACATATATGATACATGCTTTGCCCAACTTAGAGCCTTGGGCGTTTGGTTGTGAGTAACACCGTATGGCGCGTAATGCATTCCCATCAGGCAGAATTAAAATATGAGAAAATTCATCGCAAGATATATTTCCTTGTATTCTCCAAGTAAATTACTTCTATACTAACTCCTCCCTTCTGAAGTGACCAAAAGATAAAACAACTCAGCGTGTAAAAAAGGTGAATGCAAAAATACACTACTTTTGTGCAAAATTCACAGGAAGTGCACTTAAATTGCCACAAGTGCATGGCCAATTAAGGAAAAAAAAAACAAGGGCAAAGGACGGAGACGCACAACAGGAACACAGGACGACGCTGTGTTCTGTGTTCCTGTATTCTGTGTTCCGAGTTCTGTGTCCCCGTCTTTTGCGCTGGTTTTCTTTCTACAATCGTGAACCAATTAACTCGCCCAGCTCTCCACTCTACTGGACCAATAAGGCATCAAGCTTCACAGTGCATTAGTGTTATATCTTACGCTACATATTTTCGAATTGTTTTTGCTCGGCATACACGTCTTTCATTTGCTTAGGAAGAAAGCAGCGCAGTCAAGAAAGTTACTCCCTCCTGCCAGCGAAAATTTAAAAAATGCGGGTTTTTCAGCGCCAGTATAAAATCTTTGCATGCTGACGGCATGTTGAAATTTTCGTTAATGCACCGTAATAATTATCTCATGAAGCCCCAGCTCTTGTGGCCCAGGACGAAGAGTACGATGATTTATGGCAATATTTGAGGTGCATTTATGAGCCAAGTTCTTATTGCTCTAACGTTCTCCTAAGCAAATAAAACTGAAAATTGTGATAATTTTGATAATGCTTTATGGAGCTAACACTACCAGGACGTGGTAAATAAACAAAAAATAAATTCTTTGATAAAGGCCTGTACGCTGCACTTGTGCTGCTCATTTATTTCATGCTGTCCATTTTCTCAGTGCAGTGTCTTCTTTGATATGCATATTTCTGGCTCATTACATACTTTGCTTCGGTTCACAATTCTTCTTTTAGCTATATTTCATCCACTTTCCTGCCATAATCTCTATTCAAACGTAATTTGTGTAATTTTGCTTTGTCCGGGCTCCTGCAATGTTCTAGTATATATGAATGATGTGAAGACCTGTTTCAAGCTGTTGCACTATAATTCAGTCTAACCTCCTCGATCACGATCACCTAAGCCTTTCCTTATCTGTTGCCATACTTTTTTATGGAAACACTTAAAAACAAAGCACCATGATCTATTTCAGTATTGTTTTATTTGCCGATCTAATTTTTTCGAAGATAACATGGGATACCAACTCCCCTTTAATGTCCCCGTTCTCGTCTCGAAGTCGCGAATTTTTAGATGTGCGCTCAGTATTCTTGTTAGTGCATTTGTGCTCACAAGGGACTATAACAGCCAACGCGGCTAATACGCTAGATTTAATCCTGACAAATCGATCTGACATAGTCTCACCTATTACATACCTGCCAGGCATCAGCGACCACTTGCTAATGCACTATGACATTAATCTAGCCACTCCGAACACTAACAAAAAGAAAAAAAATAATAATACGAGACTACAATGGAGCAAATTTTCAGGCGATAAATAATGAACTATTTTTTTTATCGATGCTTTCCCATAGCTTTGGTGTCCGCAGCATTCAAACCAACTGGAGCATGTTCACAGCTATAATCACCCAACTCACAGAACAATACACACCTGAACGCACTGCTACCACCCACTCAATAGCTCCCTAGTGTAATAATCACATTAAACGTTTATCTAACAAAAAGAAAGCCTCTACCGCATCGCAAAGTTCTCGCCAACTAGTGAGCGATCGGACTTCGTATTCAGCGGCTTCCAACATGTATGTTCAGGCGCTCAAAAGCGCTAAAAGCACTTCCACTCACATGTAACCACCAATGTCAAAAATTCTGGCGGGTCATTAATCCTTCCACCGACGATAGTTTTGCGTTATCTGACCCGTTAGGCGACCTCATCCCTTCCGACGTTCGCGTCACGATTCTTAACCGCGTAATCACTGACAACTTTACACCCATATCTGATGTATACATATGCCTACAACTCACCACTTCAACTATGTTTTCATGCCACCTATAACTGTTGCTCCTACTGGTGTGAATAAGCTTATTGATGGACTCAGTGTTCATTCCGCTCCGGGTTATGACTGCGTTACTTAAAAAGCACTGCAGCTTATTCGCCCATTATACTAACCAAACTTTTCCAGCATTGACCAGTCAACGCTGCTACTGAGTGGAAGATCGGAAAGGTGGTTACAGTCTACAAATCCGGCAGCAAAGCATCCCCTATTAATTATCGTCCCATATCCCTTACCAATACTTGACCCAAAATGTTCAAACATATAATATTCACCAACCTTGTTAACTTCCTTTCATTGAACAACTTTTTATGTCAGCGCAACATTGTTTTCGAAAACTTTACTCTTGCGAAACACAGTTAATATAGTTTACACATGCATTGCACTGTATTCTAGACCTATCATCACTAACTGGCTGTATATTTCTGAATTTTTCAAAGGCTTTCGACGATGTATGTCACAACCTTTTGGCTCACAAACTAAAACATCTTAATATTGACTGTAACTTATTGAAATGGATTGAATGTCTACTTAATCGCTCACAATTAGTTATTGCTTACGGTTATAACACCTGTTTTACAGAGGTGTCTTCCGGAGTTCCACAAGGTTCAGTTCTTGGACCCTAGCTACTGTTCCTGATCTAACATTAATGATCCCCGCTCTCTTATGGATTCTCATATTCACCTATTCGCTGATGTTTGCGTCATTTTTAGAGAAATAACCAACACTAACAACCTTACATTACTTCAGTCAGTGGCGGTCACAGAGAGTGGTTTTAGGGGGAGCGGACAGACTGCTGTATATAAAAAAAGAAAAAATAGAAACAACGATTTTTCATTTTATTTGCACAAATTTTTTTTTGCGCTTTGTTATTGAAAAATAAATGGCGAAAGGTATAGACGTTATACCATTACTCAATCTTTGAATGTTAACGTTTACGCGAGCAATATTCATTTCGATACCAGGGGAAACGAGTCGACGTCTGAGATAATTGCCACGACATGTCCACTAAGGTCAAAGCACCTGCCCGGACATTTCACCAGTGGGGTTAGCGGCCTTCATTTATCAGTTCTGGGAAGTGGCTTAATTTGTTCTGCCCTCAGTCCCCAAGGCGGCTGGTCGGCGCTCCTTGTCAAGCCAGAAAGGGATGGTCCCCTCGCTTGCGTCGCTGTGTCCCTGGTGGGATAAAGACATGAATGGGTGGCTCCCCCCCCCCCCCTCCCGCCGACGAGGTTGTTGGCCACCGCAACCGCAGGTGAATGGCACCGCCGTCGCCGCCGCGCCGGCGGCATGGCAAGACAACGGTGGCGGGAACTTGATTACTTTTGTATTTTGTAAATAGTGTACAAAGCTCTCCCCTGTCCTTTCTTGCTGTCGCTCCCCTCTATACTTCTCCTTACTATCCTCTCCCTTTCCCAGTCGTTTCCGCCGGCTGCAGCTCGGGTGCTTAAGATATTAGATAGCAATTGCCGCAGCCGGCAACACTCTTTTGCTTCCTTTTTTTTTTTAAATAAACCACTACCACCAAGGCAGGAACACGATACCTATCAACGTGTAGAACGTGGAATTGTGTGAAATAAGACAGCCGCTAACAAGGTGAACGTACAAAGCAGGGGACTACTTGACGAGACCGCCACTGACTTCAGTGCGAAGAATGGTGAATGCAGCTATATATGAACAAATGCAAAGTCATGCGTGTATCTAGAAAAACTTCCGTCCCACCTCACTACTACATCGATAACATTTCGTTGGAATCAGCCTCATCATATAAGTGCATCGGCGTCCACATTACTTATTATCTTAACTGGTCTCTTCATACCGAGAACATAATTGAAAATGCTAATCGCATGCTTTGCTACTTACGTCGCAACTTCTTTAACGTTCCTTCCACTTTGAAACTACTGCTTTATCAAACACTAATACGATAAAAACTCGAGCATGCAACACGTGTATGGCACCCTGCTAATGACTTCATTAATGATCTTGAGCTGGTGCAAAATAACTCTGTGCGTTTAATCCTTGTTAACTACAACCGCACAGCTATGAAGTCTAATATCTGCCTCCCATAACTGACATCGCGTAGAAAAGTGTTTCGTATCACCCTGTTCCACAAGCTGTATCATCATCCCGCTCTTCGTGATCACCTCATCCCCCGTACAATTTCTGTATCCCGCCGCATTGATCATGATCACAAAGTTGGAAGTATGTCATGCAACAGAAAATGCTGCTCGCAGTCATTCCTGCCGCGAACCTCATGCGACTGGAACCACCTTACCGCAGAAGTTGCCGGCACTGAAAATTACGAGCAGTTCCGCGTAGCACTAGCTAACATTGTATATTCAGGCGCTGTTTAATGTTCATGTAATCAACTGTATTTTTCTCTCAGTTTTAGTATATTTACCATTCCCCCTGTGTAATGCCACTAGCCCGTTGTGCTCTAAGCGGTGCGGGCCGGGCTCTATTATTTTACTTTCCTTTTAGACAAGCCCACCCTAACATCTGTGTAATGCCACTGGCCTTGAGGGGTAAATAAATAAATAAACAGAGTAATATGCAAGCCTCTCACACAACATTCACTAATATTTCTTTCTTTCTGTAATAACAATTTGTAGACAGCCTAAAGGCTCATATTTCACTGACGTGAAGGTTCATTTTTCAGTCACAGTTCCATACTGTAGAGCGCAGGATAGCGCTTGTGCTGCATAGTTATTCTTCTGTGTGTGTCATTGTAGGCGCTATTGTTTGTTTTCTCAAGTACTATGCACCGTGTATCCCAAACTGAAGTTCTTCTAAATCTTTGATATTAGCAGTTGCAAATTCAAGCCTTCTGCAGGATTTGAAGGAGGCCCAAGGAGACGAGGACTAATTTTATGCATATGCAAATGTAAACAGCTAATCTATCTGTACTATTGTAACTTGCATTCTCTTTTTTGCTTTATGTGCTGTTCTTATATTTCGTGCCATAATGCTGAATGTCGTGATTTTTGTATGTATTATAGTGTAAATTGATACTGTATGTCTGCTGTCAAAGTGTTTTCTTTTTCTTTACTGTAATGCGCGATTGTAATGTTTATCTCTTATATTGTTTGGTGTACTTTCCATGTTCTTTTAAAGTACCAACTTGTTTTTCCTACGTTCAAAACTGTCATCTAATGGTCCCCTGGGCCTTGTCAAGCTGTGTGCACAGCTTTTAGCCCAGGGTGACCAGCCAGATTTTTCTGGTAAATAAAGTGCATTGACTGATTTATTAATTCATTGATATGCAACCTACAAATGATTGGAAATGAGGGGAACATGTGCACAGGGCGGAAAGCGCGTGGTCTGCCAGGAAACACTGAGGTGGCCCCGAGAAGGGCCTTTAGTAAGGACGACATCCGTTTTGTGCCTCTTCACTAAGCAGCGACGACACGGCGTGCGCAGTCCTCGTTTTGCACGAGCTGTCGAAGCAATCCTTGGTAAAAAAAAAACACGAGGGAACAAAGTCGTGCTGTGTATGCAGATGCGATCGCCTCGTGGTTCCATTCACGGCGAACAACCATCCGGCAAGCCTGGCTCTTTCGACGGATTCAGGAAACGACTGAAAAGAACAAAAGTAAGGAGCTAAGAAAGGTGCACTGCTTACAGGTTAGAACACAAAAACAAAGCTAGGCGCTGCACTCGGTTAACCCATTCAACGAGGCGTGGCGTGAGCTTTAAATCCGATTTCGACAAGGCGTGAGAAGTCGCTAAAGAAGAAAAGGCACACTGCACTGAATGAATGATATAGATAGACTAAGCGCAAGTCATAACTTCTCTAAAGCCACACTGCACTCGTTTAACCCTGCAACGAGGCCTAGCGCGGGTTCTGATGTCTGGCGCCTATTTCGACAAAGAGAGGGAACACGGCCGCGAGATTGATGCCCGCAATCTTCCAGGAAGCAATGAAGCGGCCCTGAAAAGGGCCGTTTGGAGCAGCTCTTCAACGTCAACCTACAGCGGCGTGGCGGCGAGCAGTAGGCCCAGCGTCCGCGGCGAACAATGACATCGGCTTCCGAGAAGCATATCCAGGGAACGACGCTGCAAAAAAAAAAAAAATTTCGTTACAAGCACCGCAATTTGGTGAGTCCTCAATGCACGAGAAAACTTGCGACAATGTAGTTCAGTCCTTACCTCAGGGTTGAGAATGCGCACCCCCGACAAGCGCGTCAGCGTAGCTGTCAAACGGCGGTCCTCAAAGCGCGCCTGATGCGGATCCTTGTAGTGCCGCGGCAAAAACTTTAAATACGAGCACGACACTAGCCACGTGCTCCTGGGGAAACGGCGAAAGCCGCAAGCAAAAACTGCACAGAAATTTCAGCTGGCTGTCGCCGCCGAGCGCACCACGCACGAACGCCATAGCTGCACACGCCTCGAAACGAGCGCGCCGAGGATCACGAAACGAATGCGGCATGCCCGCTCACCACGCACGCGCGGCGCGGCGGGTGCACCTAGCGATTCCCCAGGCGCTCTAGGGAGAGGTCGAGAAAGGCGCGCTGACGCCACGTCCGGTTGAGAACGAGGGCGAAGTCAAAAAACGTCACGGAGAAGCGCATCCCATCGACCAATCAGCGTTTCCAGCCTGCCGTCCCGCAAACGCTTCTCTAAAAACACCCAAGCACAAACACAGAGGCGCGCACACGTGCAAGGGCTTACTTGCCGCAGTATCCCCGAATGCGCACTTTGGGAGTGAAAGGAACGCCGCGCAACTTCCGAGGGGAAGGGACACTCGCCACTCCAGTCGGAAAATTTGTTTTTGTGTTTTTATGGGGTTCAGAGCCCCAAAACGACTCAGGCTATGAGGGATGGAGTAGTACAGAGTTCCGGGTAATGTCGACCACCTGGGTCTCTTTACCATGCACTGACACGCACAGTACATGGGCGCTGTTGTGGTTTGAGGCCCAGCCAGAGGTGACAGGCGAGCCAGGCAGGCGCCATCGGGCTGCGTTGACCAAAGGCGCTGGTTTTCGCAGAAGACGCAAAGAACGCTGGTGTGGGGGCGCCTCGGGAGACTGCGTCGCCGTGAACAAAAGCAGCTAATCCCATTTGCCGGAGATTCTGAAAGCGGCGCTTCTACCGAACTGCGCTACCCGTGGATCGGAGGAGACAGCGAGCGGCGGCGGCGCCAACTCATCGCCCGCTTGCCCCTGAGCAGCCCGACAAAGCGGGGGTGGACACGGCTGATTTTACCTTCCCTCCTTAAGAATTCATCGGTGACCGGCGTAACGATAGGCGAAAACAAGATGCCCCGTGCACTGTCTGCCTCCGTGTCGCTATCTCTCTAGAGATCAAAGAAACAGACACCCATCTCAAGGCGGCTCGAAACACATGCTCGCCGGTGCCGCTGTATGTCTGGAACAGGTCGCCCTTCAGTAGAGCTAACGATGGCGTGGTTTGAAAACGGCGGAACGACGCACGCCCGGACGCGGCATTTCGCAGATGTGACCATGCGGGGCTGCTTTTACCCTTTTGACTGAGCGCACCACAGCCCTGGCGTGCGGCCATCACTCACGGTTCGAGTGAGTGATTTTCCAGGGGGGTGCAGCCGCCCCCCCTTGCCCCCCCCCCCCTCCGGACGCCCATGGGCAGTGTCCGTATCAACACACAAAGTAATGTGCACAGGAAGAAAGCTTGCTGACATGCATGATGTCAGCTTCTCGGCTAACTGGGCCCGCTTGCTTGAAATAATGCGCCATGGTCGTAACACCAGTCTCAGCTCGAATTACTGATGCAAGTGCTCCGACTGGAATGTTCTTTTGAGCAAGCAAGCCCTGAAATACTTGTTCAATGGATGTTGACATTTCCAGTGCGCTAGCGCTTAAGCCAGCTCTAAGGAAACAACCCAAGATGCATCTTGAAGTCTCTGTCAACCCGAGTCGCACAATCCCCACTAGAAACGGCATCTGCCAGGGCAGTGGCGCACCGTTTCACCACGGCGCCAGTAGTGGTAGGAGGACTCCCTGCCATCTATGAACCTGCGCGTAGGTGGCAGGAGTTGGAGTGGGTGGGAGGCGAGAACAGTAGCTGTGGTAGACACATGTTTCGTGACTGTACACGACCATTGCAATGGAATATTTTGTGGGCTCGTCTGCAGCCAGTGCCTCAGCAGACATTCGGCTTGGGTTCATGTCTGATCACCCCAACAAAACAAAAAGAGGCAGGACTGTAGTAATGCTGGTGATGGAGTACTGTATGGTAGTGCAAGGCACGCTGCATGCGCTGTCTGCATTACCAATCAGTGCATCTGGCAATAAACAGTACAAGCTTCCAACTGGCATCAGATTGCTGAGTTATCTAGACTGATCAGTTAGATTACCTAAGCTGCCCAATTTCATCCAATTTCCCTTGCAGTTGCTAAGTACAGGAAAGAGCTAACACTTGTCACACATACTTTCACAGCTAACATTTCTTTCTAAGCAGGATGCAGCAGCAAGCAAAGAATATTTTGACGGTCCTCTTAATATTCAGACTTCTAAGCTGTTCTACAAATTCATCACCCATGAGTGACACTTCTGCTTCTATCTATAGAAGCCATAAGCATGAAGCAGCCCAGAAACTCTTTCAAAATGTGACGATGTTTTCCGTGCAGCCAGCGACTACAGTTAGCAAAAAGGACACTTTGTGCAGTTCAACACCATTTCGAAGCATAGTTATTGTAAGGGCTAATTTTTTGTTACTATCATAGACATAGGCTGGTTTGTACCTCGCAGTAGAGGGTACAGAGTATTCAACGCATACAGTTCTTTTATTTCTGCCGCCTGTGCCCTGGCCTCTGCTTCCTCCGCCCGCTCTCGAAGCCTGTCAGCGTAAGCTGCTGCACTGCGAAGTGCGTCCGCTTCCTCTCCGAGTGCCTTCAGAGTTTGCGCTACTTGTGCGGCCCTAGCCTCTGCTTCCGCACCCTCGGCCTCAGCTGCCATGATTTTGGCTTCGGCACCGTCAGTGTCCCTGCGCTGCCAACCGCAACCTCTGCAGTGGCACTGGAACGACCCTGCACATCAGGTTGACACGTCATCAAAAGAGCAGTAATGGTTTAAATGAATCTCCAAAGTACAAGTGCTAAATCTATCTCGCCCCTGATTAAGAGGCGCTATCTATGGGGAATGAATGTGCGGCATTTTGTTTCTAAGGCCAATGCATGTAAGGCCCTGCTCTGTTATAATATTCTATAAAAACGTGTATATTTTACGAACCTGAATACAATACAAGGAGCAAATTTATGACTGCAAAATAGGAAAAAAAAAAGACGGTCGATTTGTCTGGTTAGGCCAAATGCAAATTAGGTGCGTTAGAATTTCGGTTTTCACTTTGGTTCTGATGTTCAGAACCTCAGTTCAGAGATGGAAGTTGTTCAGCTAGCAGTGATGGGTTAATGCCCATATATGTAGGATTTGTCATTCTCTACTTTACACTCATGGGCCGCCGTGGTGGCTCAGTGGCTATGGTGCTCGGCTGCTGACCCGAAAGACGCGGGTTCTATCCCGGCTGCGGCGGTTGAATTTCTTTGGAGGAGAAATTCGAGGCCCGTGTACTGTGCAATGTCAGAGCACGTTAAAGAACCCCAGGTGGTCGAAATTTCCGGAGCCCTCCACTACGGCGTCTCATAGCCTTAGTCGCTTTGGGACGTTAAACCCCATAAACCAAACCAAAATTTACACTCATGGATCCGAGAGGTCTTCGTAATTCTGCTGGTGCAGTACTTAAGCGATGTGCCACTGCCCTGCAATGGCAGGGGGCTCGCAAGGCTCTCGCAACCAATTAATAACTGAACTGCCTTAATATGCACAACTGGCAGGTTGCCCACAATCCAGTGGGCTGGGGACGACTTGCCACAAAGCAGGCCTCAGATAGACAAACTCAAAACAGCTAAATGCAGGGAATGGCCACTGTAAGTGCTCTAAAAGAGATTCCACTCCCGTAGAACCCGAAAACGGAGCACTTCCACAACCACTATTAGCACCTCACAGCGCGCTCATTTCTTATTTTGCCAAGCTGAGACAGCAGACTCTTCAACAGGCCGTCCAAAGGATAGCCAGCTTTACGGCACAAACAGCTCTGAAATGAATAGTGGGAAGCAGGCAGCCAAAAATTGGAAGCGATGGTGGAGGGGAGCAGAGTAGGCATTGAAAAAAAAATGGCTGAGGCTTAACTTGGTTAAGCCTGGAGAATGCGAAGCATCATCGTGTCGCGTAATTTGGAAGCGCACAACCACAGCGATGGCGCGAGGTGGGCCCCCGCTTCTGCACTGTCGTCACGTCATCAAGTCACGTGGTGTGACGTCATGTATCACGTGATTTGGAGGCGCACAACCACAGCGACGGCGCGAGGTGGGCCCCCCTTTCTCCACTGTCGTGACGTCATCAAGTCACGTGGTGTGACGTCATGTATCACTTGATTTGGAGGCGCACAACCACAGCGACAGCGCGAGGTGGGCCCCCGTTTCTCCACTGTCATGACGTCATCGTGTCACGTGGTGTGACGTCATGTATCTCGTGATTTGGAGGAGCACAACCACAGCGACGGCGCGAGGTGGGCCCCCGTTTCTCCACTGCCGTGACGTCATCGTGTCACGTGGTGTGGCATCATCGTGTCACGTGATTTGGAGGCGCACAACCACAGCGACGGCGCGAGGTGGGCCCCCGTTTCTCCACTGTCGTGACGTCATCGTGTCACGTGGTGTGACGTCATGTATCACGTGATTTGGAGGCGCACAACCACAGAGACGGCGCGAGGTGGGCCCCCGTTTCTCTACTCTCGTGACGTCATCGTGTCACGTGGTGTGACGTCATGTATCACGTGATTTGGAGGCGCATAACCGCGGTGAAGGGCTGAAGTGGTAGCTAAAGTAGTATGCTTCGCATAAAAACCAGCCAGTACAGATATCTAGTTGCCTAGATGTCCCACGGCAATCCACTTAGTGTGCCATTGGAGAACTCATGAGAAAGTGCGAAATGCAGGGATTTGATTTGCTGCTCTCTTATTGCAATGCCGACCTGTAGAGTGAACACCTATTCCCATTTACAAAATGACAATAACATGCAAGCGATTAGCGCAAATAGAGAGCTGGGGCTCTGGGATCATTCTACACAGTTTGACATTGAAGTCCCAGGTCCACAAACCATTCCTTTCTGTAGTTATGATCAGAAACATTTTTGACTGGTTTTAAAGCTTTTGTTATTCGCGCAGAATATCAGAATATTGCTGGGTGTTTTTAAAACTGATGAAAATTATATTTTTTTACAACACAGGTGATGGACACAAATTTTTTTAACTACTCTGGCAACCAAAAACCAACAGTGAATGCAAACCTGTTTGTCTAATTCCAGCCTCAGACGCCGCAAGATTCTGTCTTCAATACTTTCTTTTCGTCTTCCTGGTTTCTGATATGCAAAACGAAACACGACAAACCTCGCAAAAATTAGTTTTAGCTGCCTAAATACCAACTATTTAAAACTCTTTCCAAGCTGTCAACAAACAGCAGTCACTCAACTAGCACAGCCCTTAAAAGAGTACAGACGCCTAATTTTTGGCGCATATTTCCTTATTTGTAATGATGCATAAGGCATTGCATACATGGATTACCATGCTGTATCCACCTACAATCGCTAAATAATTTATAATCGATCTTTTTTTTCACATGCGGTATCTGTCTTGTATTGTACGTGAGAGGGTACGTCCTCTACGTACGCGTTCGTTAGTTTCGTTCACAAAGAAGGAACTCCGGTAAAACTTAACTGGTCTAATTGGCCGAATGGTAAAACAAGAAAACTTTACAGAGAGATTGGAAGCACGGCCTTTCCGTTTGGCGTCTCACAAAGCACTGCCCTTCGATGCCGAGCCGAGTCCTCCTTTCTCCCTCTTCTGCCGCCGCTCCCGCCTCTCCGACCTTGGATAGTAGAATTCCCGGAAAGCCTGCCGCCCGGTTCAGGGACGGTCGCGGGGGGACGGCCACGGGATCCCCTTTCGGGGGCCTGCCGCCTGGTCGGCTCGCGCGCACACACTCACACACGCACACACAGGCGCGCACACACATGTACAAGGGTCCTTGACCGAGGTAATCGCGTGTCGAATGGCGCCGCATCTTGTACCTCTTTTCGTCTCCGACAGTATCAGTTTCAACAGCCGAATGACGGCTTTGACGTCTGAGTGATGTTCGGCTTATGTGAGTAGTGAAAAAACCGCGATATGATAGCTGGTTCCTCATTTTAATTCATTAACACTAAATCCACCCAGGCTCAATAGCTGCAATGGCAACGAGTGAAGAAGCAGCAGTTATATTACAATATCACATTACCTAAACTCAACTTTCACGGCACTGTGGTTTAAACTGAAACAGCATGAGTGAAAAATTTGATTACGAATTATTAAGTGGTCGTAGACCACGTGGTCTGCAGAAGAAATTCAGTCAGCGCCGTCAGCGCCGTCAGCGCCGTCAGTTTGTTTCACCTTGTCCTCTGTCCGTGTTCTTAAGCGCTGTTTTTTTTTTTTTTACCATGGACCACTTGGTGATCGATGTATAATAAAGTCTTACGCATTATTGTAAAGAAGAAAAAGCCACCAAAATTAGGTGTCTCTATTTCTTTACGGAATTAACGAGAAGGTTAGTATAATGAAACAACGCAATTTGCAACGTATCTTCAGGATCTATTTTCAGCGTCCCCGCAGGGAGGCGTCTGCAGCATGCAGACGTTGGTGAGTGGCGACACCACGGGGTTAACCCGAGCATCCGCAGGGACATCCCCGCAGGGGGATGATGGTGAACAATGCGTCACCACGGACCCGAGCATCCGCGCTTAGCCGTGCGTGGCATCGCCGTGTCCGGGGAAAAGGGGATCCTGGTGGTTGAGCCGATGCCGAGCGTTTGGACCCTTAAGGCCCCTCGGCGGAGGCAACACACCACTTTGGCCCCAGCTTCCTGCAGACGGCACCTCCGGCCTGACCCGACCGGGGGAAATCGGCAGTCGCCTTTTCCTGTCCTCCCCTCTATCTTTCACTTTCCTATCTCTTTCTTACAACTCTCCTGTCTCCTCCTCTTTTCTTCGTTTTTTCCTCTTTTTCCTGGCGGCGAGGGTTAACCGTGTGTGACCAACTATCCTGAGTTGAGTCATATTAGGTTATAGTTAAGGTGTACAGCTGGCGTGGGCAGGACTTGCTTTCAAGTTCCTGTCGCGTCCCCCTGTTGGACTCCATGGTGGGTGGCTGGCACCATGACCGAAAAACCTCAATTTTTTATGGCTCCCCCCCTTTCAAAACCTGATCGCTCTCTTAAAAGAGTGCGGAACGAGGCAGCAGACTTTTTTTCGAAAAAGAAACCTACATTCACAAAGTTTCATGTGATACATAGCAACAGTGACGAAAAGCAAGCTCGAATAATATCCCCATTCCTTGTAACGAAATGTTTAACAGATACCTTAGGGCCTGGCTATAAGGTATCAAAAATGGCCAGCGGCGACCTACTTCTTGAACTACGCGAGAGCATCCAGTGCTCAAAACTCTCAAACATCGATTCCATAGGGGACATCTCTGTCTCCGTAACTCCCCACCGATCCCTCAACACAGTCAAAGGCGTAATCTCAGAGGCTGACTTCATCCATCTAACCGAAACCGAAATGCTTGAAGGACTTTCCGATCAAAATGTAATTGAAGTGCACAGAATCAAAATCCGCAAAGACAACAAAGAAATAGACACCAAACACATGGTCCTCACGTTTAACACCAGCAGTTTGCCCGAAACGATCGATGTTGGATACCTGAAAATCACCGTAAGGCATTACATACCCAATCCCCGTCGCTGCTTCAATTGCCAGAAGTTTGGCCATGGCTCACAGAGCTGCCGCGGCCGCAAAACCTGCGCGAAATGCGCATCAAAGGACCACCAGTCTCAGGAATGCGACGCAGCACTACGCTGCGCAAACTGCGAAGGCGACCACGCTGCGTACTCCAGGGCGTGTCCGTCCTGGAAAAAGGAAAAAGAAATCATCACCATTAAGACCAAAGAAAACATTTCATTCAAAGAAGCGAGGAGGCGTTTTGCGCTTACCAACACATTCTCCTTCACAGCGAAACCTAACTTCGCTGATGTGGTGCGCGGGGGCGTAGCACCACACAGCACTCCGGCACCTGCCGAGGCCAGTTCTACTGCGCCTGTGGCAGGGCCACCCACGCCCCAGGCAGGGACAGCGAAGGCTGCTCTGCCAACTCCAAGCCAGGGAGTGCCGGCCCATGGGTCGACATCCCGCAGGACTTCCCCCCGTCGGGGGAGGCCTGACACTCACCCACCCGCGGCTTCCTCGCGGTCGTCCAGCACCTCTTGCGAGGTATTGGACCAAACTCCCAGCCCGCCTGCTTTACAGCGGCGGAACAGCTCCCTTGAGCGGAAAAAAGACAGGACCGTCATAACGGCCCCAGAAAATAAGTAAACTCTCAATCACTCCTATCCCAAACATAAATATGGCTTTTCTGGTTCAGTGGAACTGTAGAGGAATGTTGAGGAACTACAGTGACATAAAAGATATTCTAGGGTCAATCTCGCCCGTAGCTTTATGTCTTCAGGAGACCAATCTTGGTCCACAACATGCAAATATCCTGAAACACTATAAAACTTTTAGACGCGATCGTGAGCAGGCAAATAGACTCTCTGGAGGCGTCGCGATTGTCGTGCAAAGCGGCGTCCCTGCTCGAGAAATCACACTCAAAACAAAGCTTGAAGCTGTTGCGGTCAGTGTTGTCACCCATAAAACAATTTCTATCTGTTCTGTATATATTCCTCCACATTTTACATTAACAGTCCACGATTTACAAGAACTTGTCAATGAACTTCCAGAACCGTATCTAGTAGTTGGGGACTTTAACGCTCACTCCCCTTTTTGGGGAAGTGAGCACCGTGACTCTAGGGGTCAAATAATTGAAGATTTTATCCTCACAAATAATGTATGTCTTTTAAATACAGAAAAAGCCACCTACTGCTCCCCTGCCTCGGGGAAAATGACCTTTTTAGATTTGTCCTTTAGCTCACCTTCTGTTTTTAATGATTTTAAATGGGATGTCATTGACAATCCATATGGCAGTGACCACCTCCCTGTACTTTAACATCCCCACGGGAAATAATCCCTACAAGGCCACGTCGCTGGAAGCTCCACCTCGCCGACTGGTCACTTTTTAGAGCAAAGGCAACTTTAGACAATATAGTTTTAGAAAATCTTACTATCGACCAGATAAACGAAAAATTTACTAATTGTATCATAACTGCCGCACTCACAGCTATTCCTCAGTCGTCAGGAGTGACGCGACAAAACCATAAAGTATGGTGGACAAAAGAATGTAAAGAAGCTAAAAAACAACAAAACAGAGCTTGGGGCAAATTCCGTAGGTATCCGACACATGAAAATCTCTTAATTTTTAAAAAGGCAAAAGCTAAAGCTCGGTACGTCCGTCGCAGTGCCGAGAAAGCTTCATGGCAGAATTATGTTTCATCTATCAACAGTCAGATCCCATCTAAAAAAATGTGGGAGCAGGTTCGGAAATTAAACGGTAGCTTTTCACCATTCACAATTCCGCTTTTAACAACACCTGGCACACAAACAAGCATAGAGGAACAGGCAGACATATTGGGGGAACATTTCACTGCAGTTTCAAGTTCATCACACTACACGCAGTCCTTTTTAAAGTACAAAAATACAGCTGAAAAACAGAGGCTGCCAACAACTGGAGGTGCAAATGAAAAATACAATAGTCTAATTACCCTCCAAGAAATCAACAGAGTACTGTCTGCCGGAAAAAAAACTGCTCCAGGACCCGACCATATACATTATGAAATGCTTGCACATCTTTCTGAGCCTGCCATAGAAGCACTTTTAAGATTCTTCAACACAGTTTGGATGTCAGGGAATATACCTGAAGCCTGGAAGAAAGCTATTATTGTACCGTTTCTTAAACCTAGTAAACCCCCAACCTCTCCTAGCAGTTATAGACCCATAGCCTTAACCAGTTGCCTCGCCAAATCCTTCGAAAGTGTCCTAAATATAAGACTAACCTTTGTTCTTCAATCCTGTGAACTGCTTGATATCCATCAGTGTGGATTTAAAAAAGGATGCTCCACTACAGATCACTTAGTCCGCCTTGAAAATACTGTCAGGGAAGCTTTTATACACAAACAACACTGTCTTAGTGTCTTTTTTGATTTAGAAAAAGCATATGATACAACCTGGAGGTTCGGGATTCTCCAGGACTTAGCTGAGCTCGGCATCGGTGGCAGAATGCTCAACTGCATTAAAGACTTTTTGTCTAACCGCTCATTTAATGTCCGCCTAGGCTCGACCCTTTCGAGGGACTTCATTCAGGAAAATGGAGTTCCTCAAGGGTGCAATTTAAGCACAACTCTCTTCGTTGTAAAAATGAATTCTATTAGAAAAATAATCCCAAGGTCCATTATGTACTCCATGTATGTTGATGATCTTCAGATAGCGTGCACATCTTCCAATATATCCGCATGCGAACGACAAGTACAGCTTACAATCAACAAAATGGCAACATGGGCAGACAAGAATGGTTTCCAGTTCTCAACACAGAAAACAGTAGCCTTACTTTTTTCACTCAAACGAGGCTTGCACACAGATCCCACATTACACCTAAACCAAACCGAACTACCTTTAAAAAAGGAACACAAATTTCTAGGCATAACCTTTGATAAAAAGCTTACTTTCCTGCCTCACATAAACGCACTAAAAAAGAAGGCGTCGATAGCACTGAACATACTGAAAGTCATTTCACGCAAACACTGGGGTTCTGATCGGGTATGCCTTCTACACATTTATCGCTCTGTAGTACGTTCCATTCTAGATTATGGTTGTATAGTGTATGGATCAGCAAGGCCATCGTACTTGAAGCGACTGGATCCTGTTCACAATTTGGGATTGCGCCTTTCAACTGGTGCATACAGGACGTCACCAATAAAAAGCCTGTACGTAGAAACCAATGAACCACCACTTGCAGACAGAAGAACAACGCTCACATGCTCATACATTTTAAAGATCCGTTCCCAGCCTAAACACATCTGTTACCCACTCGTTACAAAGTGCCCATCCCGAACACTATTTACCAACAGACCCCTCGCAATCAGGCCACTTCTTCTCCGCTTTGAAGAGAAATGCCAAGAACTAGTAATAATGGACACATTGCCTAATATTGCCCGCAAACGTGATCCACTCCCGCCTTGGTACTGCCTACCATCTGTGTGCGACTTCACATTAACACAATTTCAGAAGAAACATACACCGCATGAACAGATATTACAAGAGTATTTAGCACTAAACGAAAAATACAGAGAATACGAAGCATTTTATACCGATGGATCAAAATCGGCGCACTACGTGGGTAGTGCTGTAGTTCAGAATAATTGGGAAAAAATAGTACGGCTACCTGAGTGTGCATCCATTTTCACCGCCGAGTGTTACGCAGTCTTGCTAGGTGTAGAAAAAATAATAAACGAGAACATTCAGAACAGTATCATTTACACTGATTCTCTGAGCATACTAACCTCACTTCACCATAGAAATGCAGTGACACCACTAATTGGTGATATCATACACAACATAAGAAGCGCCACAATACAGGGACAAGACATAAAATTTTGCTGGGTTCCCAGTCACATTGGAATCACTGGCAATGAGAAGGCAGATGAATGTGCTGGAAAAGCTCGGAACAAAGAAATAAAGAAAGTGTACATTCCTTACAAAGATGGTATGAGGTTGGTGCAGTGCAAATTAAGGAATAAATGGCAGTCGCAATGGAACATCGAAAGAAATAATAAGCTACATTTAGTAAAACCCATCCTAGGCGAATGGAAATCATGCTCACACCAAAAACGATTCATCGAAGTTATTTTATGCCGTCTCCGTATTGGACACACTCATCTCACACACAACTTCCTGCTAACAAAGAAAGACAAACCTGTTTGCGAGCAATGCGGACATGAACTTACCGTAAATCACATACTACTATCATGCACAAAACTTGAATCAGTAAGGAAAAAATATTTTGCTATATTTTACAAAGAACATATTCCATTTCATCCAGCCTTGATTTTAGCTGAACATGCACCCGTTAGTATGCTTGATGTTTTTAGCTTTTTAAAGGAAGCCGGTGTTCTTCAAAAACTGTAATGTTCTTACCCTGTGCTTCTCTACTTAAAACGATACACCTCAGCCACTTTCTCAGTCCTGAGAAGGAGGCTGAGGTTTTTATCTGAGTAGTTGGTGGCCTCGAGATCCTTGGCAAGCCAAGGATGTCCACGGAGGTTAACCAACTTTTAAAAGCTTCTGCAAACAGCCATTTCTAAAGTGTTTGTATTTAATCAGCCAGGAAAAAAAAACAACTGTTAGGCCCTTTACACCACCGTTTTTATACACTTTGTCTTCAAACTTTGCTCGAGCCAATTTTACTAAACCTTCTTCTTGGCGCATGATAGCCTTAGCCGCTTATGCGCCATTAAACACAACACAACACAACACTATTTTCAGCGTCTAGCTATGGCACTTCATGAATAGTGAAACTTTAGTATCAACAGTGTCGCAACGATTCATGCCATGAAGCTCGGTGTTAAGACCCAGCAACCTATTTTATTTTGTTGGGCTACTACATATCAAAAACACAGAAAATAGGCGTGCTAAACTTGTCGAAACGACATTCAGAGCTTCCACACGAATATTCTGGCCCATCTATAAGCTCCAAAGTGCACTACAGCTCGTAAAGAACATGCGGTTTGTGACCATCCCAAACAGGGTTTTTCTGCTGACGGGGCGCACTGCTGACTCAAACAACTGACTTAATGGCATGGTAACTTCAAAACATTTCTTAATTTCCAGCAGACCTGCTTAATTTCTGCCTCTGTCTCAAAGTAGTTGAGCAAGAGTAAGACCACACTATTTGATGCTGTTGCGAAGGGGGAGCACATCTAAAAAACAATGCACTCGATGTTCATATGATCAAGGCCAATGACACATGAATGGAAGGAACAGATGACACAAACCTTGGCAGTCTTTTGGCTGGTTGGTGTCGTCGTCGTTCTCCTCTTGCATTGTGCTCAGCAAATTTTCTAGTTCGCTGCTCACAGCTAACGAGAACAAATACATGTTAGTGGACACTCTGAGAACTATATTTGTTTCACTTTACTCGTGGGTTGTCTTTTTTTCACTTTTCACCTGACATATGGTTCAAGCTCTAACTCGCACTGCTGAAAAAGCCTCGACTTAATACCACAAAAGGTATGGCACAATTATCATAATGTGATAGTGTGATGATGGACAAGATGGCTATAATTGTTATAAGAAATTTGATATGAAGAGTACACTATACCGAACTTCTTCTTCAGATAATTTATTTCCTTCCGTCTGGATCATGAAATTCGCGGAAATACGGCCATTCACAGCAAAAAAGGATGAGATAGATCTAGAGGAGGACGCCCTGGCACTGCCATTGTTTCAGTTAATTTTCTTAATTCGCATTATCAAGCATTGGGTTTTCGCTCTGAGCATTTCAAAGCCTTTTTTCATTTCTTTAATGAATCATTTAATTACAATGATTTCATTAACTCGTCACCGTCTATCAATCATAAATCACTAGAACCACAAATTGCCACGATGCAATTTCTTTTACGCAGCCTCCGATTATTTCCGACCCGCAGCGTCGGCCACCACCACTACTACTACGCCGACGGCTTTTCGACCGAACGAGCTGTATACGCTATCGCGTAGTATTTGTTTCCGCGGATGGCACAGGAATGGGGTTCACAAACTTCATCTCCGAGTCTCCTCTCGTTGCGGCCTTTTATTGTAAACTCTCCAGAAATGAAATAAAATAAACAAAAATTGGAGAGGAAGCCCGCACCCAACCAGAGGTTATCGCAGGCGATCCAATTAAACATAAAAGAAAAGGGGCCAACGCCCAAGAGAAAATTTAAGAAAAACCAATTACAAGAGAGGAAAAAAAAGAGGCACAAATGATGGGCGGGGAAAAGTGATTTTTAAAGCAAGACGCCCCTGAAGGATTAAGAAGGACGAAATGAACATGAAACAGGGATGGATCCAGCGTGCCCAGATTCTTCAGACAGGCTCGCAGGCGGCCAGGAGGAGGGAAGGTGCGGGGATCTGTAAGAAGGAAGAGACAGGAAAAGAAAGCGAGGAGAAAAAAAAAATAAAAAAACGAACAAACAGGAGATACTGGGCTTAAGAAAGCAGAAGGGGTACATAAAAAAGGGGAAATAGAAAAGAAGATCAAGTAAATGACAAAAAGGCATGTAATAAAGCAAGGAAATAGAACGAGCGAAAAGCTAAAAAAATCAAACATACAATTAAAACATGAAGAAAATATAACAGCTAGAGAAAAGAAAAAGTAATGGCAAAAAAATAAACATGAAAAATGAAAAGCAAACAAAACACACTGCATGTACACGCAAAGCCAGCAAATAACAAGGTCCACATACCATCCACATGCCCGTGAGGCAGGGGCAGGGCCACGGCCCACCAATATTGGCCATATGGTGCCCCCGACCACATGAGACATGGGGAGGCACAGAAATGGCAGGGAGGTCTACGAGCCATCAGGGCGGGAATAAAGACGAGAGACAGGTGAAAGAAGGGAAGAAACGCGAACAGCAACGCGAATAAGCAACGCACGAGACCGAGGGGAACCTAACAAAGAGGGGAAGTCATGAGGAGAAAGAAAGTGCGGATAGCCGGGAAGCCGTGCTGCCATGTCTGCGGTGAGAGGGCAGGCACGCAGGTAATGGAGAACATCCCCCACAGCTGCCCCGCATGGACAAGAAGGCGAAGGAAGGAGGGCAAAAGGATGGAAGTAGGGGGGGAAACGACCACGGCCAGTTAGGAGAGGGACAAGAGATCGGGGTGGAGGGAAAGAGAGAGGGTGGCGGTTAATAGAGGGGACAAAACAGCCAGGAGGGTGTCCGAATGTTCCGCGGTCCAGGTGTCAGACTAAAGCCTGAGTACGGTGGTACGCATGCGGGTGCGCACTGACAAGGGTGACAGCCACGACGGCCGCAGGAGGCCACGCGCCGACGCCAGTGAGGCGGCCCAGTGAGCGAGCTCGTTGCCCCAGACACCACAATGGGCGGGGACATGATAGAGGAAGACAGGACGCTGAAGAGAAATGGCGGAAAGAGTGCGCTTGATGTCGCGGACGCGTCAGTCGTTCGTAGAAAGAGAGTGAAGAGCCTGAAGGAGAGAAAGGCAATCAGAGTAGACATGCAAGGGTAAAGGAGAAGGGGCGCGCCGGGCGTAACAACAGGCCTCATGAAACGCAACAGCCTCTGCGCAGAAGGCTCTAGAGGCTGTCTCTAGACGAAACCGGCCCACGTTCCGCAGCGCGCCGGAAGATGAGAATGCGACGTAAGCAGCACCCGCAGAGTGGGACGTATAAGAGCCATCCGTGAATATATCAAGGCCGGGAAGGAAGGACTGAGATGGAAAGTGAGAAGGGAGAAGACGGGCGAAGGAGAATGAGGAAGCCAGAGAGGGATGGTAGCACCAGGGATCAAAGCGGGGCAAGATATCAGACGGTAGGTAAGTGTGACCTCCAAAGGTGACGGGATCTACACCATTTAGATGGTTGAACTCTGCACAGAGGCGATCCAATTCCAAAGGAAGAAGGGGTACCCGGAGGATTACCTGAAGCGCAGCCGTGCGCGTTGTGCGGAAAGCCCCTGTGATGGCGAGAAGAGGGACCCGCTGCACAGAAACAACCTTCTCCCCAAGGCGGGAATTGGCGCAGCGAGACCACCAAGCGGGCGCGGCATAAGTTAAAGCGGGTTGTATAACTTGAAAATAAAGCCTACGTAGAGAAGAGGAAGGGAGGGAACGGTGGAAAGAGAGAAACGAGACAAGACGCGAAGTGAGGATCTCTGCCTTGTCGCGGAGAAAGTGAACATGCGGTAGAAAAGTGAGGTGGCGGTCGAAGACAACGCCTAAAATTTTGAGTTCCTGTTTGGAACTCAAGGGGCGACCCGAAAAGCGAACGGTTGGATTGCGCTTTTCCATTCCGCCCACGCCATGAGAAAACAGCATACAAAATGTTTTTGTCCACGAGATCGTCACCCGCGAATCAGAGGCCCAACAGGCTATTCTGTTAAGGACATCGGCACACAACTGCTCCAGTCCCCGCAGGGAGGCGTCTGCAGCATGCAGACGTTGGTGAGTGGCGACACCACGGGGTTAACCCGAGCATCCGCAGGGACATCCCCGCAGGGGGATGATGGTGAACAATGCGTCACCACGGACCCGAGCATCCGCGCTTAGCTGTGCGTGGCATCGCCGTGTCCGGGGAAAAGAGGATCCTGGTGGTTGAGCCGGTGCCGAGCGTTTGGACCCTTAAGGCCCCTCGGCGGAGGCAACACACCACTTTGGCCCCAGCTTCCTGTAGACGGCACCTCCGGCCTGACCCGACCGGGGGAAATCGGCAGTCGCCTTTTCCTGTCCTCCCCTCTATATTTCACTTTCCTATTTCCTTTCTTACAACTTTCCTGTATCCTCCTCTCTTCTTTGTTTTTTCCTTCTTTCCTGGCGGCGAGGGTTAACCGTGTGTGACCAACTACCCTGAGTTGAGTCATATTAGGTTATAGTTAAGGTGTACAGCTGGCGTGGGCAGGACTTGCTTTCAAGTTCCTGTCGCGTCCCCCTGTTGGGCTCCATGGTGGGTGGCTGGCACCATGACCGAAAAACCTCAATTTTTTATGGCTCCCACCCTTTCAAAACTTGATCGCTCTCTCAAGAGAGGGCGGACCGAAGCAGACGACTTTTTTCAAAAAAGAAAGGTATCATTTCCAAAATTTCACGTCATCCATAGCAAAACAGAAGAAACGCAAGCAAGGATAATATCCCCATTCCAAGTCTCAAAACGCTTGACGGATGCCTTAGGCCTTGGCTACAAGGTGTCAAAAATGGCCAGTGGCGACTTACTTCTTGAACTGCGCGACAGCATACAACACTCAAAAGTTGCAACAATTGTATCCATTGGGGACATCCCTGTCTCTGTGACCCCACATCGGTCTCTGAATACTGTACGAGGCGTCATCTCTGAAATAGATTTTGTCCACCTTTCTGAAAAGGAAATGCTCGAAGGACTTACCGACCAAGAATTTGTAGATGTCCACCGGATCAAGATCCGGAAGGATGGCAAAGAAGTGGACACCAAACACCTGATCTTGACATTCAACATGAGCACATTGCCCGAATCCATTGAAGTAGGCTACCTGAAAATAAATGTAAGACCGTATATTCCCAACCCACGCAGATGTTTCAACTGCCAGAGATTTGGCCACGGCTCACAGAGTTGTCGCGGCCACAAAACTTGCGCAAAATGCTCTTCGAAGGACCACCAATCCGAAGAATGTGTTGCTAACCCACGGTGTGCAAATTGTGAAGGAGACCATGTTGCCTACTCCAGAGCTTGTCCTTCATGGAAAAAAGAAAAAGAAATTATTACTCTCAAGACTACACAAAACATTTCTTTCAAAGAAGCACGAAGGCAATACGCTCAGACAAACAAATTCTCCTTCACTGCAAAAACAAACTTCGCCGATGTGGTGCGTGGGCGCGGCGCACCACACCAGGCTTCGGCACCTGTCCAGGTCACACGTAGTGAGCCTGGGGCGGGGCCATCCGCGCCGTCTGGTAGAGTAGCTCACGCTACTCCGCCTACCCCAAAGGAGGGGACGCAGACCCCCGGGTCGGCGGGCCGAAAGACCTCTTCCCACAGGTCGAGGTCTAACTCAAAAATCAATGTGCCTCCTGCGCGGTCGTCCAGTGCCTCTGCAGAGGCGATGGACACGACCCCGGGCAGCCCCTCACCGTCCACGTCGGATGGTCGGCGGAGCTCCCTGGATCGGTCAAAAAAAGACAGGCCCCGAGTCACGGGGCCATAAACAACTTGATCTAGCTTTTCAATCAGTACAAACACAAAACTAAGATGGCTATCATAATACAATGGAACTGTAGAGGAATGTTGAGGAACTACAGTGATATAACTCATATTCTAGGGTCAGTGATGCCTCTAGCCCTATGTCTCCAGGAGACCAATCTTGGTCCACAACGTTCAAATATCTTAAAACATTATACAACTTTCAGGCGTGATCGCGAACATGCAAATAGACTCTCGGGAGGCGTCGCAATCATCATCCAAAGCGGCGTCCCGGCTCAAGAAATCAAACTGAAAACAAAACTTGAGGCGGTTGCGGTTAGCGTCATCAGCTACAAAACCATAACAATATGTTCTGTATATCTTCCCCCACACATCACATTAACATGCCAAGATCTAGAAGGCCTGATCGATGAACTGCCGGAGCCATTTCTGGTAGTTGGCGATTTTAACGCTCACTCTCCGTTTTGGGGAAGCGAACGCTGTGACTCTAGAGGCCAAACAATCGAAGATTTTATACTTTCGAATAATGTCTGTCTTTTAAATACGGGAAAAGCCACATATTGCTGTCCAAGCTCAGCAAAAATGAGCTCTCTCGATTTAGCTTTCGCATCACCATTACTTTTTAACGATTTTAAATGGGATGTTTTAAATAACCCCATGGGCAGCGATCACTTACCTACCGTCATCAGGCTCTCATCGTCCACTCCAATCATCCCCACAAGGCCACGGCGCTGGAAAATTCAGCTCGCCGACTGGTCACTGTTTACAAAAAGTGCCACTCTGGAAAAGGAATTTTGTGACGACCTTAGCACAGATGAAATTAATGAGAAGTTTACTGAATGCATAATATCGGCCGCAACACTCGCTATACCACAAACAACAGGACTTGCACAAAAGAAACACAAAGTGTGGTGGACAAAAGAATGCACATTAGCAAAAAAACAACAAAACAAAGCCTGGAGCGCTCTGCGTCGATATCCCACTGCAGAGAATCTACTCACCTTTAAGAAGGCAAAAGCCAGAGCGCGGTATGTGCGAAGAAATGCAGAGAAAACCTCTTGGCAGAAATATGTCTCCTCAATAAATAGTTCAAGAACATCAAAGAAAATGTGGGAAAAAGTTCGTAAATTTACTGGTGACCATACCCCTTTCACACTTCCTCTCTTGACAGCACCCGGGACACAAACATCTTTAGAAGAACAGGCCAACATATTGGGCGAGCATTTTGCTGAGATCTCAAGCTCATCCAACTACACAAACACATTTCAGAAACACGAAGCAATAGCTGAAAAACAAAAATTTCCATCTGGAGCAGGTGTTCATGAGGATTATAACCAGCCTCTCACACTACAAGAATTAAATCAGGTACTATCTTCTGGCAAAAAGACAGCACCGGGACCAGACAACGTGCATTACGCTATGCTTGCACATCTATCCAAGGCTGCTGTAGAGGCACTGTTAAAATTCTTTAATAAAATCTGGATAACTGGAAATATACCTGACGAGTGGAACAAAGCAGTCATAATACCTTTTCTCAAACCCGGAAAACCACCAACAAGTCCTAGCAGTTACAGACCAATAGCCCTCACCAGCTGCATTGCTAAATCTTTCGAAAGTGTAATAAACATTAGATTGACCTTCATACTTGAATCTCGGCAACTATTAGATACACACCAATGTGGGTTCAAAAAAGCATGCTCGACCACAGATCACCTTGTCCGTCTAGAAAACACCATCCGGGAGGCGTTCATCCACAAGCAGCACTGTATTGGGGTCTTCGACTTGGAGAAGGCCTACGATACTACGTGGAAGTTCGGCATCCTCCGTGACCTAGCAGAGCTAGGTATCCGCGGCAGGATGTTGAACTGCTTGAACGACTTCCTGGCTAACCGCACATTCCGACTCCGCCTAGGAGCAACTCTCTCCATGACTTTCATCCAAGAGAACGGCGTACCCCAGGGGTGTATTCTAAGCACAACACTCTTCACAGTAAAAATGAACTCCTTAGCTAAAGTAATACCCAAGTCCATAATGTATTCAGTTTATGTAGATGACCTACAAATAGCATGCACGTCCTCCAGCATATCAACCTGTGAGAGACAAATACAAATAACAATAAATAAACTGGCTACCTGGGCAGATAGAAACGGATTTAAATTTTCCCCTCAAAAAACAGTAGCTGTTCTTTTTTCATTGCGACGAGGCCTGCAGGTGGATCCCAATCTGTACCTGAATCATACTCCACTACCAATTAAACAAGAACACAAATTTTTAGGCGTAACTTTCGACAAGAAACTCACATTTCTACCACACATTAACAACCTTAAAAAGAAAGCTTCTCAAGCCCTCAATGTCTTAAAAGTTCTCTCACGGAAGCGGTGGGGGTCCGATAGAGCAAGCCTTTTACAAATATATCGCTCTCTGGTGCGCTCCAAGCTGGACTACGGGTGCATAGTATATGGTTCGGCAAGAGCATCCTACTTAAAAAGATTAGACCCCATTCATAATCTTGGTCTGCGCCTATCATCTGGAGCATACAGAACATCACCAGTAGTTAGCCTTTACGTTGAAACTAATGAAGCCGCTCTTGAGGATCGAAGAATCGCCCTTACATGCTCATATGTCTTAAAAATCCGTTCTCTTCCGAAACATCTCTGCCATCCAGTTGTCACCAAGTGCCCATCTAAAAGATTATTCATCAACAAACCACATTCTATCAGACCATTACTGCTGCGCTTTGAAGATAAATGTGAAGAGCTAACAGTACTAGATGCCCTACCGAATATTGCACAAAGGAATGAATATTTACCACCATGGTACAGCCTGCCTTCAGTATGTGACCTCACAATGACACATTTAGATAAAAAGCAAACGCCAAATGAGTACATATTACAGGAATTCTTTGCACTACAAGAAAAGTATGACACATTGAATTTTATACCGATGGCTCAAAAACAGAAACTCACGTTGGAAGTGCAGTAATCCAAGGAAAAAACAAACAGAAATGCGACTACCAGAATGCGCATCGGTTTTTACTGCTGAGTGTTATGCCATCTTTGTAGCTGTGGAAAAAGTAGTAAGAGAGAATATCAAAAATAGCATCATTTACACCGATTCCCTGAGTATGCTCAAAGCACTGCACTGCAGAAATGCTGCTGAACCCATAATAGGTAACATCATACATAACATTGTTAAAATCACAAAACAAAAACATAACATTAAATTCTGCTGGGTTCCTAGCCATGTTGGAATCGTAGGTAATGAGAAAGCAGATGTATGCGCTGCACAAGCCCGGAATGGCCAAATAAAGCAAGTGAACATACCGCACAGGGATTGCTTAAAGTTTATCAACAGTAAACTCAGAAATAAGTGGCAGGCCGCATGGCAAGATCACGTAAACAACAAATTACATTCTGTGAAATCAATTTTAGGGGAATGGCAATCATGTAGGCATCAAGAACGTTTTACCGAAGTTATTTTATGTCGGCTCCGCATTGGACACACCCACCTCACACACAACTTCCTGCTAGCCAAACAAAACAAACCTCTCTGTGAAATGTGTGGTGCTGAACTCACAGTGAACCACATTTTAATTTCATGCATAAAACTAGAAGAACTAAGAAAGAAATATTTCACAACATTTTACAGGGAAAGCATCCCATTACACCCTATGCTACTCCTATAGGTGATCGAGCACTGGTTGACATGTCATGGTTTCTCAAGGAAGCCAACGTTTTAAACAAACTCTAAGTATTTTTAAAAAGCTTCACCATTAACAAAAACTCTAACCTTGTGTTTGGCGCATCATAGCCTCAGTTGCTTTTGCGCCATAAAAATCAATATAACTAACTAACAACTGCTCCAGCTCGTGGCGCGTGCGGGCCGGAACCAGCACAATGGTATCATCGGCATAGGCCTGTATTGTTACGCCAGGAGGCATGGGACATTCGAGAAGATCAGCGATTATGACGTTCCACAAAAGGGGTGAAACAGGGGATCCCTGAGGGCTGCCGAGAGTGGGGTTGCCGGACACCTCCTCACCAGTGCGTGTACGATAGACTACCGTGCGCTGCGAAAAAAATGAGCGCAAGAGGTGATACAGGTTGGAAGGGAGACCGCGGCAGCGAAAGAAGCGAAGGACAACGGGGTACCAAACGCTATCAAACGCGCCCTGAAAATCGAGTGATATAAGATCTACGGGCGTACGGGATATGCGGAAATTTTCCAGGGCCGTTCGCAACGAGGCCAGGGCTTGCACTGCGCTGCGCGAATGGGTAAACCCAAACTGGTTGGGATGGAGATGGCCCCTGGCGTGCAAGAAATAGTAAAGACGGCCGTGAAGTAGGCCTTCTAAAAGTTTACCCAGGAATGAGTTCATCACTATTGGCCGGTAGGAAGTACGAAGGGAAGAGGGACGGTTTGGCTTAGGAAGAGAGATGATCCGCCCCCTTCGCCACGCGGAGGGGCCGAGACGGAGGGCACCGTTGAAAAGGAAGAGAAAGAAGGACGGGTGGTCACGCCAGAGGCCCGTAACCAAGGGCGCAGTCAACCCATCCAGGCCGGGAGCTGTGCCGCTGAGCAGCTGAAGCTCGTTGCGCGAGAACGGGACGTCCGCCGGCACAGAAGGATGGTAAGGCGGCTCGACGGATGCACGGAGAGACGCGTGTAATGGTTTATCTATCAAAGAGTTGTCAAACGCGACCTGTTTCCGGAGCAAAAGTGCCGCCGACTCAACGACAGAAGCCATCAGAACGCCGTCTCCTGTGTCCAGAGGTGGGAGGAATACGGGGGCGCGCAGTTTGGCGAATGCGTTCTTAAAGGGTGCGCCGAAAAGGTTTTTCCGAGTCGCATCGTGACAGGCCTGGCGCAACACCGAGTCCTTCGCCTCCCTGATGTTGCGACGGCAACAGGCAAGTGCCGCCTGAAACGTGGTGCGATAGACGGGGCGCAGCGATGGTTCTGAGCAACGCTGGAAGCGCCGACGCAATGCTCGAACGCGGCGCCTCTCGATGATGAGCTCAGGGGACCACCATGGCTTCGGTGCCGGATCACTCACAACTGTACGCTTGTGGCGCTCAATCAGCGTGTTAACGCGGTCGTGGAACCGGTTGACGACGGTCTCCAGAGCATCGGAGGAGCGCAGATCGGCGTCAGCAACCCGGGAAAACCATGTGTCCCTTGCTAGGCAGTGAAGCAGACGAGCCCGGGATGCAACCGTTAGGCGGTGCTGCTTCGGAGAAGGAGGACCAATTGACACCTCAATATAAAAATGCTCGGACAGAGATTCGGCGTCCGAGACGGTCCATGTGTATCCGGAGCTGAGCAGGGATGGGGAAGCGAGTGTGACATCAATCCACGACTACGCGTAATAGTTTTCGTATGTGGGAGCGGAAGTAGGGTCATTTAAAACAGTCAGTTGGTGAGCCAGGGCGAAGTGGACGAGTTTGGAGCCACGCGAGTCGGAGGCTGCGGGGCCCCACATTTCATGCTTGGCGTTGAAGTCACCGGCCAGGATGATAGGGCGGCCGGCCGCCAAAGCGACCACTTCGTCCAGTTCGTCTAACGAAGAGTCAAAGAGGGCGCGCGGCGGGGAGTAAACAGAGACAAAGAGGAAGGAAGTAGACTGAGAGGTGCAGAGCACGGCCACCACAAATGTGGAGGTGTAAATAGGGAACACCTCAAAAGGAGGATCCCGCGCAAGGACCAGTGAGCGCGGATGTGATTGCGCAGAGAAGACGGCAACCCCACTAGGAAGACCGGAAACCCCGCCACCGACCAGGTATGGGTCCGCCACCGCTGCCAGAGAAAACGGAGAAGAGAGGAAATGACTCCAGAGGGCAGCCGTCGCACGCCGGGTATGGTCAAGGTTGATCTGCAGAAAACTAAAGCTAGCCATTGCGATATAAAGAGGCATAAGAACGGAGATAACTGAAGTGGAAAAGGATCACTTATGGGCGACAGCTGCTTACTATATTGATTAATAGATTGTGGCGGTGGTGGAAGCAGGAGGGCCGAGGACTGGCTGCGGAGACAAGCGATAAAGGGCAGCAAGAAAAGAAGAATACGAATGAAAAATCAGTGGAGAAGACCGTAAATGCAATCAGAGTCGCAACCTGGCGGTTCGCGGGAGAGGTACGCAGGGCAATCGCGGCCCTAAGCGCCATAATTGGTCCTGGCGCGGACGCGAGCAACGCGCTCCTGCAAAAATGAGCAGGAGGCATGCCCAGCTTGATGGTTAGAGGGGCGGCCAGCCGCGTCGCATGGGGCGCACTTGGCGTTAGGGTCCTGTATTGGGCGGGGGCACTGTGCGAGAGGGTGCGACCCCGCGCATCTTGTGCACCAGGATTTAGAAGGGTCCGTAGCATGCGGACACGCCTTAAGAGCGTGGCCGTATTGGGCACAGAACGTGCACAGCGGGACGTGGAGGTCCTCCTGGACCTCAACGGAGGTCCAGCCCACGGTGACTCGACGGGCGTCACGAAGCCGGGAAAAAGCGGGAGGGTCAACCTCTGGAACGTGCACACGCGTCCAGAGCGCTGTGTGATGGACAATCTGAGCTTACATTTCTGCAGATCAAGTGAGAGTGACGGATTCCGCCGGTTGAGGGCAGTCACGAGATCCTCAGGACGGATATTAGGATCAACCCCGGACAGGCGGACGTGGGGATTGCGTCGCTGAGGCATACGAACGTTTATGGAAGCCCGGGTGGCCTCGATACGGGTGATGGCAGCCTGCAGGCGCTCAAGGGTCCCAGGGTCCCGGGATGTAACCACCAGGGCGCGACGGGTGGGTCGGAGTGTGACGGCTCCTATTCCCTCAGGTTCTGGGTCGATGGCAGACTTGATGAGGGTAGCAACCTTGCGACCCACGTTGTCGGAAGCCCCAACAGACGTTAAAAGCATCTGATGGGGCTCCTCGGCCGGAGGAGACTCCCCGAGATCGACGGGCCCTAGGTGAGCCTGTGTCGCAGTGCCTGAATCAACGCCGATAGGTGGAAGAGGGCCGGCACCGCCGCGCAGAGCCGCCGCAAAGGTCCTACGAACATTCGGTCCGACACGCAGAAGGCGAAGTTCCGCCTCGGCCTCGGAAGCCCTGACGTACACTTCGGCATGCTGGACCCTCAGGACCTTCAGCTCACGATCCCGGGCGATAACTTGGTCCCGCAAAGCACGGACGCGCTCTCTGTCACGGATGGCGCAGGCAAAGAAGTGCTGCGCATTAGCATTCATGGCAGAGACCAGGGACAGAAGGGTGGCCCGGACCCCTGCTGTGATTCCGTCATTGATGATGGACAGCAGTTCTTCGTGTACCGCTAAAAGGCAGGTATCCGTGCCCAGCTCTAGGTTGTCGGGGGCTGGGGTCTTTGGGACACCGGCAGGTGACGAGGAAAGGCCCGGGACGCCGGTCACGGGAGTCAAATCTGAGCTCTAAAGAGAACGGGGTTCACCACCTGAAGCGGCCTGAACAGATGAACAAGTCCGCAAAGACGAAACGACACCTGCGCTCATCCTTGTCAAGCGCTTTCTAAAAACACACACACGTGTACAGCCAGAAGCAATATCAGTAGGGAGCACTGCAGTACGTGGCCTCCGCGCTTCTCAAGGCGCTGCCACTAACAGACGACGAGAATAGGTGGCTCGGAATAGAGTTACTGTATATGCTCGGAAAACGCAGCCGGCCATATTTGCCTTGCATGCGCCTTTACCACCGATTTGGTGACAGCGCTTCGCGAAGCGCCGAGGCCACGCCCTTCACGTGCTCCCTCTCACATTTCTCCTAGCTTTACCACCTTCTACACCTACATGAAATACAGTGAGAGCCTATACTTACGGCTGAACTTACTTTTGAGACGAGCAACAGCGACGTGAAGGCTGCCCGTCAGGCCACGATACCTTAACCCAATTGCCTTTCTGAGTGGGACCGCTGAATGTAGGACAGGTTTTGGAATTGTGCTTGACCACCGGATCGTACCCTTGAATTAAATTCACAGGTGCCACTACCAGTGAGTCATCCGGAAATCTAACCAGTGCGAATTTGTCCATCGTGGGCAGCTCGCCGACAAAACCTAGCCAAAATGACTGAAAATAGCGCGTCGATCGGAAGATGACCACTGACAAATGGACAGTGTCGATAGCATAACCCATAGACTATGCCGATAGGTACAACCAAGCTTATCCTCACTTAACCCTGCACAAACGGTGGTAGCTTGCACCACCTAGCTGCCATCATATCGCTCTAAACAATTTTTCTTTCAGTTTATCAATTTATTTAGAAACTGTATAATTTTTTACCCGCGCTTAATTTTTTTTTTCACGTTAACTTGTGACGCATATTTTACGTGTCAGTCTAGAGAGAGAGAGACATACGGTAATGCGTTTTTATCTTCTTGGGATTACCGCCATCTACAGCATTTTTTAGCGGTTTTATGTGACGGGTTATTCTTCGGGTCGCTGTACGCATGCAGTTTTTTTTATCAAGTTTTGCACCTCATTACGTTGTGCACAAAATATCTCAGCTTTTATTGCAACCGCCTGCCTGGCTGCACAAAAATTCATTTTTTAAGCACTACCATAAAGGCCATGGAATGTTTTGCAAATGACGTTTTGCAAATGGCGGCCGCCTGATCGACGCGTTTAATTTGATCGCGAATCTCGCAGCCGTTACTGAATCTGCTTTTACACAAAATCAGTTGCAATCAGCTACGAAAGGGGAAACTCGCCCGCGTCGTTCAGAGAGCGATTTTCCTCGGAACAGTGCGGCTTTTTCGTTGTCACCAAGAAATCTGTTTGTCAATCAACTAGCATACTGACTGTTTTCAAACAGTCACTTCGCCATACTCCCCGCAGGGGGGCGTCTGCAGCATGCAGACGTTGGTGAGTGGCGACACCACGAGGTTAACCCGAGCATCCGCAGGGACATCCCCGCAGGGGGATGATGGTGAACAATGCGTCACCACGGACCTGAGCATCCGCGCTTAGCCGTGCGTGGCATCGCCGTGTCCGGGGAAAAGGGGATCCTGGTGGTTGAGCCGATGCCGAGCGTTTGGACCCTTAAGGCGCCTCGGCGGAGGCAACACACGCCGAGGCGCCTTTGGCCCCAAAACACACGACTTTGGCCCCAAAATGTGGGAACTAGTGCGTAGATTAAACGGGTGCTTCTCCGCTTTCACAATCCCTTTTCTGACAGACCCCGACAGACAAACAAACATGAAAGAACAGGCAGACATTTTGGGAGAGCACTTCTCTCAAGTTTCTAGTTCCCTCCACTATACCGACTCATTTCTAAAATACAAAAACACTGCTGAAAAACAAAGACTTCCCACGAATAGCAGGTTGAACGAGACATACAACAGTTTAATAACCCTTGAAGAAATCAATAGAGTACTCTGCACCGGAAAGCAAACAGCACCCGGGCCTGATAAAGTCCATTATGAGATGTTAGCCCATCTTTCAGAACCAGCCGTAGAAGCACTTTTAAAGTTTTTTAATAAAATATGGGTCTCCGGGAAGCTACCTGAGAAATGGAAGAAAGCAGTAATTGTACCTTTCCTTAAACCCGGAAAGCCACCAAGTTCCCCCGGTAGTTATAGACCCATAGCGCTCACAAGTTGTCTTGCCAAAACTTTTGAAAGTGTTCTTAATATCCGGTTAATGTTCGTCCTTGAATCCCGTACACTGCTTGATACACATCAATGCGGTTTTAGGAAAGCGTGCTCAACGACCGATCATCTAGTCCACTTTGAAAATACAGTACGAGAGGCGTTTATTCACGGACAACACTGCCTGGCAGTTTTTTTCGACATGGAAAAAGCTTATGACACCACGTGGAGGTTCGGTATTCTTCGTGACCTTGCAGATCTAGGCATCTGCGGCAGGATGCTAAACTGCATAAAGGATTTCCTGTCTGACCGTTCATTCCAGGTCCGCCTTGGCTCAACACTCTCGAAGAATTTTAGTCAAGAAAATGGACTGCCCCAGGGGTGTATTCTGAGTACAACTCTCTTTATTGTGAAAATGAATTCTCTTGTGAAAATCTCCAAACAGCGTACACCTCCACGAACGTCTCAACATGTGAACGACAAATACAGCTGACGTTAAACAAACTGGCAATTTGGGCTGAAAGAAATGGTTTCAAGTTTTCCCCTCAAAAAACAGTCGCCGTTCTTTTTTCACTGAAGAGAGGCTTACAGGCCGACCCCACACTCCACTTAAATGAAACAGTACTGCCTATGAAAAAGGAGCATAAATTTTTGGGCGTAACATTCGACAGAAAACTTACGTTCCTACCCCACATAAATAATCTAAAAAAGAAAGCCACTAAATCACTGAACATATTGAAAGTACTGTCTCGAAAACACTGGGGGTCTGATAGAGCATGCCTCCTACACATCTATCGCTCCTTGACACGTTCCATCTTAGACTACGGATGCGTAGTGTACGGATCAGCACGGCCATCATACCTGAAGAGACTAGACCCCACGCATAACTGAGGCCTTCGCCTTTCATGCGGCGCTTACAGAACATCGCCCATAACCAGTCTCTACGTTGAGACAAATGAACCCCCGCTAGAAGCCAGAAGAAACGCCCTTACATGTACATATGTTTTCAAAGTGAGATCCTTGCCAAAACACATCTGCTATTCCATCGCAACAAAGTGCCCCTCTAGAATAATATTCAGGAACAAACCACAAGCTACCAGGCCTCTGATTTTAAGGTTCGAAGAGATATCCCAGAATCTTGGCATAGCTGACACATTACCTAACATGGCTCAAAGACGGGACCCACTTGCCCCATGGAATAATTTTCACACCCACTGTGATCTCACGCTTACACAGTTCCGAAAAACACAAACTCCCTCACAACACATCATCCAAGAATTCCTCGCACTCGAGGAAAGGTACAGTGGCTTTGAAACTTTTTATACTGACGGCTCAAAAACAGCCGATTGTGTTGGAAGTGCTGTAGTACAAGGAAGATGGGAAAAAATAATAAGACTTCCGCAGTATGCATCCATCTTCACTGCTGAATGTTATGCCATCTGGGTTGCGGTAGAGAGAATAATAAACGAGAACATAAGCAACAGCGTTATTTTCACAGACTCGCTCAGTGTACTCACGGCGCTTCACATCAGAAATGCAGTCACGCCACTACTCAGCGACATCATACACAGCATAATAACAGCCACTACCCACGGACTAAACGTCAAATTCTGCTGGGTCTCTAGTCACGTCGGTATAAAAGGGAATGAAAGAGCAGACGTATGCGCAGCTCAAGCCCGGAACAAAGAAATCGAGAAAGTAAATTTACCTTTTAAAGATTACATGAAATTAGTACATTCTAAACTAAGGGATAAATGGCAGGCAACATGGAATAATACAATAAAAAATAAACTACACTTGGTTAAGCCTGTGTTGGGTGAATGGAAAACATGTACTCACCAGGAACGCATTAAGGAAGTCATTTTATGCCGTCTTCGTATAGGACACACACACTTCACACACAACTTCATACTAACAAAACAAGACAAACCTATATGTGACGCATGCGGAGACGACCTCACCGTAAACCATTTGCTATACTCATGTCGAAAGCTCGAAACACTGAGGAAGAAACATTTCATACGATTTTACAATGAACAAATCCCTTTTCATCCATCACTGGTTTTGGGAGAGAATGCACTTGTCGACTTGTCCTGCACATTTAACTTTTTACAAGAAGCAAATATTCTAAACAAACTATAGGTTACAACAACTGTAATGCATTAAATTCTAGAAACATGCATTTAACCCCGTGCTTTACAATTTATTGACACACCTCATCTTGCCTTACTTGTTTTTGAAACACCTCAGCCACTTAATCATTCCTGAGAAGACGGCTGAGGTCACTATTCCATCGGGTGGCAACCTCAAGATCCTTGCCCAGCCAAGGATGGCTGCTGAGGTTACCGACCCTATTTAAAGCTTTTACCATAAGTCACTTCTACAATTTTCTCTTATATTTTTACTAGGTTGCAGGAATTAACTTTTTAGGCCCTTTACACCACCGTTCATTTAGACTTTTGTACAACATCCTATATAAAACAATTTTTATACCCTGAGCTTGGCGCATGATAGCCTTAGTCGCTAGTGCGCCATAAAACACAACACGACACAACACAACTTTGGCCCCAGCTTCCTGTAGACGGCACCTCCGGCCTGACCCGACCGGGGGAAATCGGCAGTCGCCTTTTCCTATCCTCCCCTCTACCTTTCACTTTCCTATCTCTTTCTTACAGCTCTCCTGTCTTCTGTTCACTTCTTAGTTTTTCCTCTTTTTCCTGGCGGCTAGGGTTAACCTTGTGTGGCCAACTACCCTGAGTTGCGTCATATTTGGTTATAGTTGAGGGGCACAGCTGGCGTGGGCAGGGCGTGCTTGCAAGTTCCTGTCGCGTCCCCTTGTTGGACTCCATGGTGGGCGGCTGCCACCGTGGCCGAAACACGCACATTTTTATGGCTTCCCTTACTTCAAGTAATGATCGCACTCCAAAAAGAGTGCGGACCGAAGACCTCACAGCCCAGTGCTTCCGAAAAACGAATCAAACTTTCCCCAAATACCACGTAATCCTCAGCGAAACTGAAAAAACTGCCAGAAAATTGTCGCCATTCATGGTGTCCAATAGTCTGACCGATGCTTTGAGCACGGGCTACAAGTTGTCAAAAATGCCTAGCGGTGACTTGCTTCTAGAAATAAAAGACAGCAACCAGCACTCCAAACTGTCCAGCATAGTTTCAATAGGAGACATCGCTTTTACAATAACTGCTCACCGATCCTTAAACACCGTCCGTGGAGTGATATCCGAATTTGACTTTCTCGACCTCACCGAAGATGAAATGCTTGAGGGTCTCAAAGACCAAAATGTCACAAATGCCTTTCGAATCAAAATCAGGAAAGACAACAAAGAAATACCAACCAAACATCTCGTCCTCACTTTCAACTCCAGCACACTCCCCGAGTACATTGAAGTAGGTTACCTGAAGATAAAAGTGCGACACTATATCCCAAACCCGAGAAGGTGTTTTAACTGTCAGCGATATGGCCATGGGTCGCTGAGTTGCCGTGGTCGACAAACCTGCGCAAAATGCGCATCACATGAGCATGTGTCTGAAAACTATGAAGCCGCAGCTCTGGGCTGCGCAAACTTGAAGGAGATCGTCCTGCCTACTCAAGGTCTTGCCCAAGATGGAAAACTGAAAAAGAAATAATTACACTCAAAACAAAAGAAAACATTTCATTCAAAGAAGCTCGTAATCAATTGTCACACAACATCTATACATTCTCCTTCACTGCAGGAACAAATTTTGCTGATGTGGTGCACAGGGGCGGCACGCCACACCGGTCTCCGGCCAATGCCCAGGCAAAGCCTGAGGCACGGCCTTCCCTATCCCCGGCAGGCGCAGCCAAGGCTGCCCTGCCACCTCTCAAAAAGGGTCTGCCGGCCCTTAAGTCGGCTGCCCGCAAGGCTTCCCCCAGTCGGGAGAGGCCTGCAAACCACACACCCGTGGGTTCTCCGCGGGCCTCCAGAGCTTCTAGCGAGGCGATGGACCCAACGCAAAACTCGCCTCCGCTTCAGCGCCGGCGGAGCTCGCTTGAGCGAAAAAGAAAAGAGCCCAGTAATGGCACCCCCAAATCCTCTATCGTAACTTCTTTACTACACTCCCATAAATCACCCAACATGGCGTTCCTTATACATTGGAACTGCCGTGGACTACTAAATAATTATTCTGACATAAAAGAACTTCTAAACACACTTTGCCCTGTGGCTTTATGCCTACAGGAGACAAACTTAGGTCCCAAACACCAGAATATCCTAAAGAAGTGTCAAGTATTTCGGTGCGACCGAGAGCAAGCAAATAGGCTCACAGGAGGTGTTGCCATTATTGTGCAGAGTGGTGTTGCAACCCACGAAATCAAGATCAAGACCAAATATAAAGCTGTTGCAGTCACCATCCTCCATTTTAAAACCATCACCATATGCTCTCTATATCTACAGCCACATCTATCAGTAACACTTCGTGGCTTAGAAACACTTTTACAACAGCTACCAGAGCCATATCTGGTAGTCGGTGATTTTAATGCTCACTCTGGTTTTTGGGGAAGCACACAAACTGATACTAGGGGTCGTATTTTAGAAGATTTTATTCTATCAAATAATCTCTGCCTGCTCAATACAGGCAAAAACACATACTGTTCTCCAGGCTCGGGAAAAATGAGCTGTACAGACTGATCTTTTAGTTCACCGTCTGTTTTTATGGATTTTAAATGGGATGTCCTTGACAACCCGTACGGAAGCGATCATCTGCCAGTAGTATACAGCTTGTCTTCATCACCATCAATCATCCCAACCAAACCACTTCGCTGGAAACTTCACATAGCGGATTGGGAGCTGTTTCGGGAAAAAGCCTCTCTAGAAAAAACATTTGCGGATGACCTTAATGTAGACGAACTAAATGAAATGATCACATCCTGCATAATTTCTGCGGCACGCCTGGCTATACCTCAGTCCTCTGGGGTGGTTCAACACAAGCACAAGGTGTGGTATGGCAAGGAATGTAGAGAAGCGAAGAAGGTGCAAAATAAAGCCTGGGGAATTTTTAGAAGATACCCCACACATGAGAACCTTATAAACTTTAAAAAGGCGAGAGCCCATGCAAGGCGCATACGTTGTAATGCCGAGAAAGCTTCTTGGAAAAATTACATATCATCCATAAGCAGTTCAATCACAAGTAAAAAAATGTGGGAGCAAGTTCGTAAATTAAATGGCGACTTCTCCCCTTTTACAATTCCTTTTCTTACAGCCCCTGATACACAAACAAGTATAGAAGAACAAGCAGACATCCTGGGTGAATATTTCTCACGTGTTTCCAGTTCCACACACTACACAGAATCATTTTTAAGATACAAAAACGCAACTGGTTGCATAACTGAACCTTTCAATAGATTAATCACAATCCAGGAAATAAACAGAGTTTTATCTGCCGGCAAACAGACTGCCCCAGGCCCCGATGAAATACACCACGAAATGCTAGCACATCTTTCACAACCTTCTACAGAAGCACTTTTGAAATTTTTAAACAAAATTTGGACACTAGGAAAAATTCCGGAAGCTTAAAAAAAAAGCAATTATAGTGCCATTCCTGAAACCTGGTAAGCAGCCAACATCCCCTGGCAGTTATCGGCCAATAGCTCTTACCAGCTGCCTCGCCAAGTCTTTTGAAAGCATATTAAATATCCGGCTAACCTTTGTGCTTGAATCTCGGGAACTCCTTGACATTCATCAGTGTGGGTTTAAAAAGGCATGCTCCACAACAGACCACTTAGTTCGCCTCAAAAATACTGTTCGAGAGGCTTTCATACACAAACAACACTGTCTCGCTGTCTTCTTCGACCTCGAAAAGGCATACGACACCACTTGGAGGTTCGGTATCCTCCGCGATTTAGCCGAGCTTGGCATCCGGGGGAGGATGTTGAACTGCATAAAAGACTTCCTATCCAATCGTTCCTTTCACGTACGCCTAGGCTCAACCATCTCAAAGAAGTTTGTTCAGGAGAATGGAGTACTAAAGGGATGCATTTCAAGCACTACACTCTTTCTCGTAAAAATGAATTCATTAGCCCAAATCATCCCAAAATCAGATATGTACTCAGTTTATGTTGACGACCTCCAGATCGCTTGCACATCAACCAACACATCAACGTGCAAGAGACAAGTACAACTGACAATAAATAAACTAGCGGCATGGGCAGACAGAAACGGATTCCAGTTCTCTCCTCAAAAAATAGCGGCCGTCATGTTCTCTCTCAAACGAGGCCTACAGAACAATGCCGCCCTCCACCTAAGGGAAACAGAATTACCAGTAAATGAACAGCACAAATTTCTAGGTAAAATTTTTGACAAAAAGCTCACTTTCCTTCCAAACATTAACGACCTGAAAAAGAAAGCTTCCCGATCGTTAAATGTTCTGAAGGTGCTTTCACGTAAACGGTGGGGGTCCGACAGGACATACCTTTTGCTCATTTATCGTGCTGTAGCACGATCCTGTCTAGATTACGGGTGCATCGTATATGGGTCAGCGAGCCCATCATACCTAAAACGACTGGACCCCGTGCATAACCTCGGTTTAAGTCTCTCAACTGGCGCTTACAGAACATCCCGCATAAACAGTCTCTATGTCGAAACAAGTGAACCCTCCCTTACAAATAGAAGAGCCATACTGACATCTGCATATGTACTAAAACCACGTTCATTGCCAAAGCATCTCTGCTACCCCATAGCTACAAAATGCCAATCCAGACAACTGTTTAACAACAAACCACAAGCAATCAGGCCACTACACCTCCGTTTTGAAGAAATATGTGAAGAATTAGGTGTACTGGACACACTGCCCAATATTGCCCCGAGACCCCGCCCCCTGCCACCTTAGTTCATCTTTCCCTCAGTATGTGATCTTACGTTGACCCACATCCACAAAAATCAAACTCCACAAGAATATATATTGCAGGAGTTCTTGGCATTAAAAGAAAAGTACGAGAATTACATAGATTTTTACACAGATGGCTCTAAAACCGCACACTATATTGGGAGTGCAGTAATACATGAAAAAGAAGAAAAAATAGGCTATCTGAGTGCGCATCAGTTTTCACAGCAGAAAGTTACGCCATTGCTGTTCCAGTTAAAGAAATAATCACGAAAAATATACAAAATAGTGTCATCTACACCGACTCCCTCAGTGTAATTACAGCACGAAATTCCAGAAATGCAGTTCAGCCCATAATAGGAGAATAATACATAGCATAATTAAAGCAGACACACAGAGACTTGTAATAAAGTTTTGCTGGGTCCCTAGTCACGTGGGAATCAGGGGGAATGCATGAAACTAGTAAAAAATAAACTTAGAGGAAAATGGCAGGCCTCTTGGGACAACGAACTTAACAGCAAGCTACATTTAGTAAAGCCTGTCCTTGGTGAATGGAAGACCTGCGGGCACCAGGAGCGTTTTATCGAAGTGATTTTATGCCGTCTGCGCATCGGACACACACACATTACACACAGCTTCCTGCTTGCAAAACAAGAAAATCCAGTGTGCGAAAAATGTGGAGACGAACTTACAATTAATCACATTTTATTCTCATGTGTGAAACTTGAAAAAATAAGACAAAAGTACTTCACTCAATTTTACAATGAACGCATTCCTTTTCACCCTGCACTGATCTTAAGCGACAATGCAATTGTTAACATATCGTGTGTTTTTAGCTTTTTAAGAGAAGCAGGTTTTCTCGGGAGACTATAAATTCTGACCCAGAGCTTTGCTCCACTTTTTATACACCTCAGTCGTCTTCTCATTCCCGAGAAGAATGCTGAAGTTTTTACTTGAATGGTTGGGAGCCTCGGGATCCTTGCCCAGCCAAGGATTGCCACTGAGGTTACTCGACCTTCTTTTAAAGGTTTTAATTCTCACATTTCCAAATTTTTATTCCAGCAATACAGTGTAGCAGCAAATCAATTTTTAGGCTCTGTACACCATCGATTTTTTTCGCTTTTTAGTAAAATGCTACAGAAATCAATTTTCATACACCTTGAGCTTGGCGCATGATAGCCTTAGATGCTTATGCGCCACTAAACCCAACACAGCACAACACAGATGAGATGAAGGCACGAGAAATTACTCTTCGTTTTATCCATGCACCTGTCTTTTTCAACTTGACATGTGTATCACAAAATTAGGAGAGACATGGCTTAAGTCTACCTTAAAGGGACCCTGAAAAGCTCTTTGCCAAGGTTAGCAAAAGCCCACGAGAGAGCGGTGTTCCATCACTTGTCGCCGCACCGCAAAAATTGTTAAGCGAACTCCATCAACACCCAAGATATCGCCGATTAAAAATGATGTTCCTCCTCTCCCCCACATACTACCCTCAACTCATACACGCGGGGCTCGCTCCGAAAAAAAAAAGAAAAGACGGGCCGATGCTCCACCCATGCATACGTCAAGCAATGGCGCTCTGCTTGTTTACTTCCGGTGGTCGCAGACACATGTGCGAAAAGTGAGTGCGATTCACTGCGGTGCACTGTTGCGAACGGCGTCGCAACGTCCGATCGCAGCTCGTCGCCTGCGTGCAACTTGCTAGATGTCAACGACGAGCCGCGCGCGGCAAACGCAACGACGGGAAGCGGGAGCCAAATCGAGCGCGGAGAGCGGCAGCGTTGTGATGACGTACAGCGCGCTCCTCAGGGCGCTCGGTGCCGAGCCACGCCGGGCCGGCCTGCCAGCCTTGATGCCGGCCGCCGGCGAGTGAAAAACGCGCTAGTATTGTTCGTTCACGTTTATAGCAAGCCCTGGGATAGATGCATGTCAAAAATGCATCACTTCTGACGTTCGTTGGGCAATACCGAGCTGATCGTAAAAGTGATGAATGCGATACTAGCAAATTTCATCCCGTAGCCGCTTTGGTGCTGCTGCGGCGCTTCGTCTGCCGCCTGCTAGATCCGTTGCTGAAGGCGTCGTGGAAATCGAACATATATTCTATTATGGGACGAGTTCGCAGTAAAGCGATGTGAAGAGTAGGCCTTTTGATATAGCGCAAGCAACTTCCGAAGCGCCGTCAGCCGCGGCTTCGATACGAAACCATTAGGCCTAGCGACGACTAGGGCAGCCTGGGACCAGCGCGCAGTTCATCGCCCGGCGTTGCCGCAGTCGGTGTCGTTGCCGAAAGTTCCACTTTTGAACAGACATGTTGTTGCTGCTCGAATCTAGGAAGCATCATCTCTGGTAGAATGGCCGTTTTGTATTTCCTTGTGCGAACGACAAGTACGCCGAGCATGCCGGCCGGCCGACCGGCCTGGATCACGTCTGCCGGCGTCATAAAAAATGAGCTAAAGAGTGTTCTCGACGTAAATAATAAGCCCTAGGCCAAGAAATGTGAAAAATGTGTCATTTTTGAGGATCGCTGACCAATACTGAGCTGCTGGTAAAGGTAAGTGTGATACGAGCAAATTTTTGGCCACAACCGCCTTGCAGCTGCCGCTGGCCCTACGTTCGGGTTGGGCTCGCCTGGCGCCCGCTCGCTTCGCTGCTGAAGGCGTCGCGGAAAGTGACCATAGTATTACTTTATTGTGAGATGATGCTGTTGACTGTAAAGCGATGTGTAGAGTAAGCCTTTTATTATAGCTCAGGCGACATCTGAAGCGCCTGCCACTGCGGCTTCGACGCGAAACGAGCTATAGGCCTAGCGACGACCACGGCAGCCAGGCAGCAGCAGAGCTCGTCGCTCGGAGAGCCCGCGAGCGATGCCGTTGCCGAAAGCTCCCAACATAAGCAGGCATGCTTTGTCGCTGCTCGAGTGTAGCTGGCAGTCTTGCTGATGACGATCGGTGCGGCGCGCCGGCCAAGTTTTCGCACATATGTGTCGCCTGCTTGCTTCTCGAACGGCATGGATCCGGAGCTCGAAGCGCGGCTGCGTGCAGCCACCGCTGAGATGGGCTTCGAGCCTTTCGGTACACGCCATACAGAGACCCACAGGGCGACGACAGCAGCGATATATATAATTCTAGTACACTATAGCAGCGACTCGTCGGCGCAGCTAGGAAACTCTCAAAGGCGGCGCTAAGATTTAATGAGAACACGTGCTTTTGTGAGCAGACGGATTTCCTTCTTTAACGGAAGTACCACATTAATTTCCAGAAATGCGCTGTATTCTTACCTCTGTATACGTGTGTTTTAAAAAATAATAAGCAATCAATAAAATAGTATTTCAAGGAGCATCAGTGCTCAGTTTCAAATGAAATATTGCAAAAATTGCGCGTGACGTCATTTGGCAGAGCCAATGATAAGGGTCGCCCAGTCCATGGCCAAGGCTGCCCAGTTTACGTCATGTGGTAGGGGCGGGTAAAAACGCGCGGTGAGGTGTCGCCTTAATCGGCTGTGAGCGGCAAGTTTGAAAAATTGTTTGTGAATTATTGGTTCCACGCGCAGCTTTCTGAATCAGACTAGAATACTCGCAGAGACCACCTCTACAGAGTTGGTGCAATAAAATATGATTACAGAAACCATTTCAGGGTCCCTTTAAGTAGAAAAATTTAGCACACCATGTGCTGGGTTACTATTACCAGAGTACCAGGCTGACCATGTTTTTTTGCTGCCCTTTAACAAGAGCAGTGTAGGTGAAATTCCTTGTCACTAGGTGACTGATCAGAAAGTGCAAGATCTCTCTGTTGATGGACAGCTGCTCAGTACGCAACAAAATTCCGTTTCTGGAGCACGTAGATGTGATTTTCATGCTGGTGAACTGCTCAACCATGCTGCAGCCACTCGACCAAGGCTTAATACAGTCTATGGAAGCCATTTTCAGTACAGCACTGATGCACCGGATTCTCTTGAACCTCTGCAACATGGTTGAAGACCCAACCAAAGTAAATTCTCATTAAGCATTGAAAAGCCAACCAGCCTAGTGGCACGTGTCACACAGCCCTATATGTAACTACTACCTAGAGCTGGGTTTACTGCAGCTCACAACTCTGCTAATGACGTTGTCAGCGACTGTGCCGACAATTGCAGTGCTGTCAGTGCTGCCACGCATCTCCAAAGATTGCTTGGCACCTATCAAAGCATGTCAACTGAGAATCGATACCGCTTCTCGAAGAGTACACCTTACTCAAAGGCAGGTTGATCATCTGCTCACAGCTAACAGGTCACAAAGCAACTAAAGATGACCGAGAGACTCAAGAGGATGACCATGCAGACAGCGACTTCAAATCGGCCGAAGAGCCAAGGGTGGGGCTAATCTGTAAAACAAAACAGGTGCTTGATGATTGTAACTGCGTCCTTCTGGGACCTTCCGACTCAGCACGTTCTCGGCATAGACTGTATCAGGACAGCCATAGATGCAGTTACTTACTTCCTCCTAAACAAACTTTTCTAACAAAGAATTCTTTAGCTTCCATGTGTCTCTTTATTGAGGCGTCTGACTTGAGAAATGAAGCCATCCTTTTTTACGCATCTCAAATTGTGCACCAACTCGGCCAGCAACGTGTCTTACTGCCAGGTGTTTGACTGTACAGAGAGGCATTTGACGCTGTAGAGGCGTTTCACACTACATAGGCGTTTGACATCACGGTGCACTCAGTGCCCACAAGTTTGACGAGTATATACACATAGTGGAAGTCCTTCCATGGCACCAGAAATCAAGACCCGCATAGTAGCTATAACACATAACCAAAAAATGCAACCAGTACGTATCGAGGCACGGCATAGAGTATCAACATACTCTTCTTGATACGCCAGATCGGAACTGAGTAGCAGAAAGGTTGAACAAAACATCCTTTGATATAACGACATGCCTTCTTATAAAATAAAGTTTAAGTAAGGCACTCCAGGCTAATGCAGTTGCCACTGCAAGTCAGATTAGAAAAAACAGAGAAAGCGCTCTGAGCTGAAGCAGCCAGAGCTCTCTATATAGCACAGAAATAAACTTGAGCCACCTGAGTGTGTTTGGGTACTGAGAAAGAAGCATGTGAAGCCAAAAAACAAAAGCCAAACTGGATCCAAAAACAGAAAAGAGCTAGCTAACTAGTGTCGAGCTTGTCTGTAGCTAAGTACATAGACAGAGTCAAGGGCTACAAAATATGGAGCCAAAGAGAAGACTGCTTTTTAATTAGCACAGACATCACCTTTGACATGGACTGCTTCCCATACAAGATCATCCAGGTTGCAAGTGTTCAAATATGCATGTAGCAACATCCATACAGCCAAGATTCATGAAACTGAAGCCTCGTTGAATGTGGCCATGTGAGACTGTAACGACACTGAAATAGCTGAAGACATAGCACTGAATGAGAAAAATCACAAATAATGAATGGGAAAATCGGACCATGATGATGCTTAAGAAGCTGATCCATCAGGCAGTGAAGAATAAGAGCTCGCACAGCAGCTATCCGTTATGGCAGACGACAGTGTTCAGGTAATGAGACATTCAGAGGTTGACATACAAGGAGCTCCATTCAAAGGAATTTCACGGCTGCTGGAAAGCCTCTGTCTCTGACGATCAACCTCCCGTAGCACAGTCACGCTTCACATATGCGTAAAAACCAACAACATCTGTTCATATTCATATTTGTTGTACCCCCATAATGCCCTATGTTTCATTATCCGGGCGTCTCTTCGTCCTTTTGCCCTAAGAGCCTGTTCATGCTTTTCCGTGTATATCTGCCCTTCGTTTAGCCATATCCCGAGGTATTTGTATCGGTCACTATGGTTGAGCAACACTTGTTGTTGGGCTAGTTGGTAATACATACTTCTGAAGGAACCAGCGCACAAAACACAACGGACAAGAAAAAGGTGGTACACGACGGACAGGAGCGCTGAACTTACAACTTTATTTGGGAAGTAAAGATGCAACGTATATATACAGCCATGTCAGGGAGGCGTGTCACACAGGGAAAGCAAGAACAAGTGAAATCTACAAGGTCATGATGAGACAAGCGGCACAAGCAAACCAAAAACCTTAACTAATGTAACATGTGAAGGTGACCAGTTTCAATGGAGGCAAGAAAAACAACAGGAAAAAAAACAAGGGAAAAACGGCAGACCTCGTGAAGATGAAAATTGATACTGATAACAAAAACCGATAAAAACAATAAGGGAAAAGCCAATAAAAGCGATAAAAGCGATAAAGTTAACAGGGCAATGGAAATGAAAAAGATAAAATGCCAACAAGTAACACGGCAAAAAATACTAACAGCTAAAATTAAGAAAACATCGCGGAAAAAAACTAACAGCTAAAAGGTAAAACCCACAGAAACATAAGGTTAAGTCTTGTGTAAACAAATAGCGGCATAAAGTTGGCGGGAAAAAGACAGTTGCATAAGGTGGGAAGTTAAAATGCTAGTGCCTCGAATTTTGTGCCAGATAGGCGAGTTCTTTCTCAGATAGCGACACCGAAGGCTGGCTAATGCACTTTTCTTTTCACGACGCTATCGTGATTGCCTCAACTATTTCACGGGGCCTCGTGTTTCTGATTGTGGCTATTACCCGAGTCTTTTAGTTGTTAGCTGTTAGTTTTTTTTCCGCGATGTTTTCTTAATTTTAGCTGTTAGTATTTTTTGCCGTGTTACTTGTTGGCATTTTATCTTTTTCATTTCCATTGCCCTGTTAACTTTATCGCTTTTATCGCTTTTATTGGCTTTTCCCTTATTTTTTTTATCGGTTTTTGTTATCAGTATCAATTTTCATCTTCACGAGGTCTGGCGTTTTTCCCTTGTTTTTTTTTCCTGTTGTTTTTCTTGCCTCCATTGAAACTGGTCACCTTCACATGTTATATTAGTTAAGGTTTTTGGTTTGCTTGTGCCGCTTGTCTCATCATGACCTTGTAGATTTCACTTGTTCTTGCTTTCCCTGTGTGACACGCCTCCCTGACATGGCTGTATATATACGTTGCATCTTTACTTCCGAAATAAAGTTGTAAGTTCAGCGCTCCTGTCCATCGTGTACCATCTTTTTCTTGTCCGTTGTGTTTTGTGCGCTGGTTCCTTCAGAAGGTCACTATGGGTATTTCGTGGCCTTGTATTGTAAGCACCTGATCAGTTGTATCGTTGAAAATCATCATTTCTGATTTAGTTCCGCTAAAACTGAATCCTAGAGCGTCTCCTTCGTCTCCACAACAATTAACCAAAGTTAGCAAATCTTCGTGGCTATCTGCTAACAGTACAATATGAGCCGCTGCTCAACTACATTTCCGCCTAATCTGTACGACAGATGTTACTATGTTGTAGCCATCTTTCTATATTTATCACATATGCGCGCTTAGGGTGGAGCCACCCTTTGAAACACACGGCGCCGCCTAAACCTGTTTTCGCTCTCCCTCCGCCCGAGCTCGCCGCTCTGATGTCGTGCGGGCGTCATTGCCTGCGTTCGCGCGGCTTTCATCACCGTGCAATGCCTGCCTGTGTGTTGTGTTCCTGAGTGCTCCAACAATGTGAGGAATGGTTGGAGGATGTTCCATTTTCCAAGAGACCCGAAAAAGAGGCTTCCGTGTCTGGTCGGGATAAAGCGCGACAAGTGGCAACCGACGAATTCCTCATGTGTCTTTAGTGTAAGTGCCGCATGTTGGCTCAGTGCTGTTTTTGTCAAGATTTACTGTTTTAGTGTTTAGTCAGCTAAGTGTCCTACACTTTTTGTATTGGTCAGATTTCATTTCCGCACTATTCGTCTTGCTCGGCGCAACAAAAAAGGCACACATCAGCGCCGAACCGATCATCGCCTGCCGCTTGCGTGTTTGCATCCGAAATTTCATGACACATTGTTTTCTCTCGTGAATGCGTACCAAATGTGCTCTCGCCGTTGTGTTCAAAAGAAGTGAACAGAGAAAATTATTTCAATTGAGGGAGGTGTGGTCTCAAATAAATTTTCAAACACTCATCCCCCCCGCAGTGGATCGTGGAATTTTTAAAGCGTTTTGTTCGCCCGGAGTTAATCATGCATAAGAACCAAGCAGCACAAATTGATTGTGCCGACAGTAGCAGAAGAGTAGCGGAAATTGGCATGAATATTGGTCCTACATCGGCATTAGAGCAATCCGAGACTTTTTCCAACAATGGCTCTTCATTAATGACTATATACTCAGCCAGTCTAGCTACCAGAAATGACCCGCCATTCACGCCTGGTTTGGGCCTACGTGTAGCCAGTCTGTCCACAAAGGCCCAACGTTCATGCCAAGACTATGCCCATATTCAGCCGGTCTATGAATTATGGCCCGACATTCCTGCCAAGTATGCCCACATTCAGCCGGTCTGTCAATAATGGCCCGACGTTCGCGCCAGGACTAGGCCGATTTTCAGCCAGTATGAATAATGGCCCCTGGTTCGCTCCTACTTGTTCCCGCTTTTCCACACTTGATCTTAACATTTAGAGGTGGCTTATCAACTGCAAGGCCAGTGGGAAATTGTATGAGATTGGGGGTCCCACCTAGTTTTATACCACACCTCTTGCTATATATTCTGTAATTTGTTTTGTGGCCATGACGGCCAAGATTTTGTGCAAGACTGCACGCAGCCATTTGAGACATGTGGAGTGGACGTCAACGATGCAGACTAACCTTTCTTGTTCTCCGGCAGCTGCAGTTGCTTTAAGTAACTCTTGACATATAAGCAGCCAGCAGAAGGCAAAAAAGGGAACCGAAAAATAAAAGAAAAACTTTATTTGAGACGCTCAGAAAGGGCAGGGGGAGGCTTGTAGTAGTATAGAGGTCACGCGGGAAGGTCTCCGCAGGCTAAGAGGTGGCATAGGCCGAGGAGGGGGAGGGTGCATGGGAGGTGGGAGATGGCATAACTACATTTTTCCTTCTGATGAGTGTATCGTATCGCAACCTGCGTGCGCAAGATAGCGCTGTGCCCTCGCCCTGACTTGATATTGTGTCCCCTCTTTCTTAACCCCCTTGCCACTATTTCTCTTTAAATATGCTCGCTGAATAAACAGCAGGGCATTGTTCCCTTCACACTGGCATGCGTCACTTCACTGGACAACGAGACGAAACATGGTGCCAGAAGTGGGATAAGGCTCGGCCTAAGGAACGCCCCTGCACCTAGGACCTGGAACGGCTGCCGGCGGCGTGCTGCTGGAAGCAAGAAATGGAGCGCCTAAGGCCGCCAGAACCACTGCGTCTAACAGGAGACGGCGGTCGAAGTTGGAAGTTGTTCAAACAGAAATTTGAACTCTTTTTGCAAGCAACGTCCAGTTCCAGCAAGCCAGCATCAGAAGCAGAAAAAACCACTGCCAGCAAGCCAGCATCAGAAGCAGCAAAAACTGCACTCTTCCTTAGCGTGGCCGGTGAGGATGCAATTGAAGTGTTCAATAATTTTTTGTTTGGCGACGGGGAAGACAGAGAAGACTACGCCACCGTCATTGCGAAGTTCGAGGAATACTGCGTCGAGCAACAGAACGAAGTACACGAACGGTATGTGTTTCGTTCACGGATCCAAGGCGAAGCAGAGCCATTCGAACAGTTCCTTCGCGACCTAAAAAAGCAGGCCATGAATTGCAACTTTGGGACAAGTGCAGACGATATGGTTCGCGACCAAATTGTATTCGGCACGAACTCTCCAAAACTGCGAGAAAAAATGCTGCGGGAAAAGAAGCTAACTCTGGGAAAAGCCGTAGATTTGTGCAAGGCGGCAGAAACATCAGCACGTCAGAACGAGTTCTGGAGTCGAACAAAGAAACTGTCCGAGATCAACGCTGTCTCTTCGAGTAGAACCGGAGTGAAGCTACAACAGCTCTCGAGGCGAGTTTCCAGGTGCAGTCGATGCGACCGCACTCACGCCCCACGACAGTGCCCTGCCTATGGCAAGACTTGCTATTCGTGCAGCAGGCCCAACCACTTCGCATCGTGCTGCAGAGCGAATGCCCACGTTCAAGAAGTACAGCACGAAGGTGACGATTTTGACGTTCTGGACATAGCCATTGGCAGTGTCATGAGCAACCGCGACTGGTGTGTGAAGGCCAAATTTGGCGGCAAGGAGGTGACGTTCAAGGTCGACACTGGCTCCCAGGCGAATCTTGTACCTATGTCACTCTTTCGGACGTTAAATGCAGGTGCACTGAAGCCCAGTGGTGCCGTTCTGCGGTCGTACGGAGGTGGTATCATCAAACACTGCGGCACGTGCTCAGCGCCGGTGCAAGTAGGTGAACGAAAAATTTGCACTGAATTCTTCATAGTCAAGAAAAACCACCAGGCCATCTTGGGACTTCAAGCCAGCGAGCTGCTAGGTCTACTTCGCCGCACAGTGGACACCGTCACCTCGACCTCTTCTCATGAAGTGGCTAGGGAGTACCCTGGGCTCTTTCAAGGAACTGGGTGCTTACAACGTGAATACAGGATACTGCTGCGCAAGGACGCTGTGCCCGTCGTTCAAGCTGCTCGGAGGGTGCCCATTGCCTTACAGGAGCCATTGCGTACTGAGCTACAGCGAATGGAGAAAGAAGGAATCATCAGAAAGGTCAGCGACCCAACCGACTGGGTAAGCCCACTAGTCATTACACGCAAGAAAGACGGAAAAATGAGGGTGTGCATGGATCCGAGAAGGATCAACGACAGCCTGAAAAGAGAGCACTACCAGATGCCGCGTCGGGAAGATATCGAGGCGGAGTTAGCGGGAGCTAAGTTCTTTTCTCGTCTAGACGCAAATGCGGGCTTTCACCAGATCCCGCTTGAGGAGCGGTCGTCGAAACTTTGTACTTTCGCAACGCCCTTCGGCCGGTACTGCTTTCTCCGGCTTCCTTTCGGGCTCGCGTCCGCCAGCGAGGTGTTTCAAAAGGCGCTGAATGAAGTCTTTGACGGTGTTCCTGGAGTACGGGTGTACGTGGATGACGTTCTCATTTGGGGCACTACCAGAGAAGAGCACGATGAACGACTAAGATGTGCACTAAAAGCAGCTGAAGCTGCAGGCCTGACATTCAATGTTGCAAAATGCGAGTTTGGCGCCGAAAAAATAGCATTTTTAGGCGACGTGATCAGCAGCGAAGGAATAAGCCCTAGTCCGGCCCTGGTCGAAAGCGTAAGAAACATGCCAAAACCACAAAACAAACAGGCAGTACACAGGTTGCTCGGGGTGGTAAATTACTTCAGCAAGTACTTGCCATCCCTAGCTCTGCGAACACCAATTCTCCGCTCTCTTCTAAAGAAAAATGTTTTATTCGAATGGACGGCCAATCACGAGAGAGAGTGGAAAGATATATGCGACGCGCTCACCAAGGCACCATTACTCGCAATTTTTGACCCACAGAAAGAAACAAAAGTGACGTCAGACGCGTCACAGAACGGCATCGGTTCAGCTCTGCTACAGCGGCACGGCGTAAATTGGAGGCCAGTCGCTTACGCGTCGAAAACACTGACAGAGTGTGAACAGCGCTATTCACAGATCGAAAAAGAAGCGATGGCTCTCGTATTTGGCTGTGAGAAGTTTGACCACTTCACATACGGTCGCCCAGTCTTGCTTGAAAGTGACCATCAGCCGCTAATAAATATATCAAAAAAGGCCATAGCAGACATGCCGCCGAGATTGCAGCGGTTTTTCCTGAGACTGTTGAAATATGATTACGCTCTAACATTTGTTCCGGGTAAACAGATGCAGTTGGCAGACATGCTCTCAAGGTCGGCGGGTCCTGCTGACATCAGCCACTCGGAGACAGAAGATGTTGAAGTCCATGCCATCAGCATTTTGTCTGCACTGGTGAGTGACAGAACAGCTGCACTACTTGCGCGTGAGACGGGAGCTGATACCTATCTCAAAGTGGTGATGCAGAACCTCGCAGACGGGGTCACGGTTGAAGGTCCGCTCAAATCTGTGGCTGCTGAACTTTCAGTAGTGGGTGGAATACTGTTTAAAGGAACGAAGGTCGTTATACCTCGAAGCATGCGGGCCGAGACATTGAAACGCATTCATGCTGGGCATCTTGGCATTGCGAAGTGCAGAGCAAGGGCAAGGCAGCTGGTGTACTGGCCAAACATCAACAGTGACGTTGCATCGATGATTGAGGGTTGTTCAACCTGCAGAAAGTATGCTTATAACCAACCATCAGAGCCACTGATGCTCCGCGCCACTCCAACCCAAGCCTGGTACCGCGTTGGTGTCGACATATTTCAATATGGCGGAAAATACTACCTCATTGCTTACGATGCCATGTCGAATTTTCCAGATGTCGAGGAGCTCTGCGACCAAACGGCATCCGGCGTCATCGAAAAACTTGGGGCCATGTTTTCACGATTCGGAATCCCGATGGAGGTATGCACAGATAATGGCCCACAGTTCTCCAGCCATGAGTTCGCTCTTTTCGCTGAGCTGTACGACTTCAAACATGTTACGTCAAGCCCGATGTTTCCTCGGTCCAATGGGCTGGCCGAAAAGGGAGTGCAAGTAGTAAAGCGTATCCTCAAGAAAACCACAGAGGCGAATGAAAACTTTTGGCTTGGTATGCTCAATTACAGATCAAGCCCATTGGAAGACGGCCGGTCGCCCGGCGAACTGCTCCAAGGGAGGACCCTGCGCACGACTTTGCCAGACTTTCGACGTCAGGCTGTTACACGGGTCAAGAAACATGAGCAGGCGAGTCACGCCACCCGATGCCTGGCCCCACTTCAAAAAGACGACGTCGTGCGCATTAAGGGGACAACGTGGGATCGCAAGGCCAAGGTAACTGCAGCGGCAGCTCCTCGCTCCTACTACGTGCAAACCAATGATGGCAAGACGTTGCGGCGCAATCGACAACATTTACTGGCAACAAAGGAGAAGTTTGACACTGAGGCCTCAGACAGCGATGAATCTAGCGATGACAGCATTTTAGCCCGGGAAGAGTCGTCAACCCTACCACCGGCACCAGCGGCTCCGGTTATGCCGACCAGAGACACCAGTCCGGCGCCCCAGCAACCCCGCCGGTCCGCACGTGTGAGAAAGCCGCTTGACCGCCTTCATTACGACGAGAACTTCAAGCAAATCAGCCACCAGCGTTAAATGTGCTGCGAAAAACTGTGACGGAGGAGGATCTATCGTATCGCAACCTGCGTGCGCAAGATAGCGCTGTGCCCTCGCCCTGACTTGATATTGTGTCCCCTCTTTCTTAACCCCCTTGCCACTATTTCTCTTTAAATATGCTCGCTGAATAAACAGCAGGGCATTGTTCCCTTCACACTGGCATGCGTCACTTCACTGGACAACGAGACGAAACAATGAGGCCTTACCGAGAAAGGTATATTTACTGTATTCTGGTTCAAACTCTCAGCGAATAATATGGCTCACAAAGTAGCATGGTCTCACCATATGATCCTCACACGTCCACCCACAACTAACGGTATTTACAGCGCAACGTGTACTTGACATCGGCGTCTTCTAAATTACTTGCGTTCAAATCATGTGTGTGGCATCACCTTGGGTATTGAATAGCACATGGCACAAATCTAACTTAACTAAAATTCTGGAATGAGTTCGGACCTGAGCCACTCGTTTTATTCTCTGAGACTGTTGTTGAAGCTTTAGTTTCACAGCACTGAATGTGAATCTTCAAATTTAGCATTACTTCAGTTTTCCGCATATGAAGGTTGCAATCATCGCATGCTCTCTGCAAACACCAGGAGCACCTCCGCGACTTTCCAGTCAGGCTGTCGCTTTCCCTCAGTATCTAATCGTGGGTGCCCTTTTGGGACGAGACTCGCAGCTAGCACCGGTATCGAAGCAAAGTTTGCTGTGTTTAAACGCTTCGTTCTGCTTTGCCTGCCTAAAACACTGATAGTGTTTTGGAACTTGTCCGCTGAGGTACTTAGCAAGGAAATGTCATCAATGAATTGCAGACTGCTAAGGTATTATCAATCAGCCATTAACAGCGTATAGCCACCTATTACAAAATGTTGTTCCCTTCCGAGACTGTTGAACATTACTTCAGTTTCCTACATATATATGTTGCATTTGCCGTACGCAGTCTGTAAACGCCAGGAGCACCTGCGCGGCATCAAAGTCACGCTGCCGCTTTCCCCCGTATCCAATCGTGGGTGCCCTTAGTGGACCGAGACTCGTAGCTAGCACCGGTGTCGAAGCAGAGTTTGCTATGTTTAGACCTTTCGTTCTGCCTTGCCGGTCTGGTTTACTGATCAGCTTTGGAATTGGTCCCCTGAGGTACTTATCAAGGCAGTGTCATCAGTGAATTGGAGATTGCTAAGGTATATCTACCAACTCATATCCCCAATTCTTCCCAGTCTTATGTAAAGAAGTGGTGAATACCGCACCGGTGAGATGTCTCCCTGCCTCACGTCCTTCCTTAATTGGGTTTTATTCCGCGCACGTAACAAGTGCATTAAACAAGAAATACTGATTCAATTTTGTGATGAATCTATTGAACGTGCAATATCTCATAAATTTCTTGGCGTCATATTTCACGAACATCTCGACTGGTCCCCTCACATTGAAAAAGTTCGCACAGGTATCTCTAGGTCCATTGGTATCATGTATAAATTAAAGGACCTTTTGCCTATGTGGCTAAAGAAACAACTATACTACACACTGGTACATTCGCGTTTCCACTATTGTCTTCTTGTTTGGGGCACAGCACCTAAAACAAGCATAGAAAACATATACATATTACAAAAGAAATTTCTGCGACTAATGGATAATGCACCATACCTTAGCCACACTGCCCCATTGTTTAGGAAACACCAATTGCTTACACTGTGGAATGTTATAAACAAAAAGATAGCGTTAGCCACTTACCAACAAATGCATTCTGATCCTGCCGCCTTTTGTCATAAGTATCTCACGAAACCACACAGCTACAACATACGGCACATAAGTTATAATAAGGAAAAAATACGTACGATCTACGGCGCCCAGAAACTTAGCTACAGAATTTCCAGTTTTTTAAACGATCACCATCCTGCTGTAAACATTATTCAAGAAAGCAAATCATTGAAAGCTTTCAAAAATTGCATCACCATGTATCTGTTGTCACTCCAGGCATAACCACTCTTTTTTTTTCTTTTTTTTTATTCTGTTGTCTCTCATAGTATTTCTTCAACTGTAGATAAATGTTCAAGATAAAATTACTGCAGTTCACTGTTAACCAATCCTTTCTGTATTTCCATTTCGTTTTTGTGTCTATTTTATGCGCTGAATGTCTTGTGCTCTCGAATGGGAGCAAGAAGGGCGCGGACTCTTTGTCATGCATCCTTTTTCCTTTTAGTCTGCGCCCTAGGCAACTGTACCATTGAGTTGTCTAAATAAACACTTTGACTTTGACTTATGGGTGCCAGTGATGGTGGTGCATGCGATATAGATGCCTTCCAATATTTTTACATATGGCGTTTCCATGCCCTGGTTCTAGAATTCCTGCATGACTGCTGAGGTTTCGACTAAATTCAGTGCTTTCTTGTAATCTATGAAGGTTATATATAAGGATGGGGTATATTCTGTGCATTTATGTATCGTCCGATATGACTGCGTGATATGGGCTTATTGCCTAGTGCTCTTGAAGGAAGCCTTCCTGGTGTTTTGTTTGATTGGGTTCTAAGGTTGTCCTGATTCGATTAGCTACCAACGCTCAAGGCTTTCACCCTCTTTTGTGATCATATTTCGTCAGAATCTACATACACAAACTTAGAAATGATTCCCGTTTCCCGCACTACTGCTCTGCCTGTGGTGGGCGACGATAGCACACTTCTGACAAAGTGCTCCGCCCTACACCGTCTTCCAATTTAACACTACCCGCATCCTTGGCACAAGTGGTATCGCAGGTAATCGGCGCGTTCATGCGTAGCCCGGAGAGGTAACTCCCAGGTTCCTGACGATACCCAGCCAAGCTCATGCATTCTCTTGCAACCGATCTATAGTTTGTCTAAAGACGAGCCTTTGGAACAACCGTACGACACAAACGATTTCCCCACCTGGGCGTGAGCCGGCAAATTTATTATTTTCCATGCGGTTACAACTGGGACTTTTTTTCATTTCTTCTTCGTATCTCCGTGTTCATGTGCTGAAGAGAACATAATCCATCATACCTCCTCAACCGTTCAATAACGCCGCTGTTTGCCTCAAGGGTGCAGTAATCTGCCACACCAAGGTACGAGGGGGGACCCAAAAAAACCGAACTGAGAGCGCGCTGCCATTCGTAGACGTAGTAGAGAGTTCTACCGCTAGATGGGGTTAGTAGAGACCTTCACGAAACAGCTGTGCAGACGACATCAATTTGAAGGTAAACATTTCAGCGTACTGTTGTGTTTCGCTTGCAGTTATTTGTTCCGCCTGCGAAATCTTTATGGCAAATTTAAAAGAACAAAGAGTGTGTTTGAAGTTTTGTTTCCTGCTTGAAAAATCGGCAACAGAAGCTTACCAAATGTTGCTAGAGGCTTTTAAAGAGGATGCTATGAGCCGCACACAAGTGTTCGAGTGGTTTGGGCGCTTCAAACGTGGTGAGATGAGTGTTGAAGACAATGCTCGTTCTGGGCGTCCTTCAACGTCTCGAAACGATGAAAACGTTGAAAAAATCCGTGAAGAAATGAACGAAGATCGTCGTTCCACGATCGACCAAATTTCAGAAGAGACAGGTGTGAGTTGGAGCTCGTGTCAGCGAATTTTGACTGAGGAGTTGCAAATGAGACGTGTTTCTGCAAAATTTGTTCCTCGCATTCTCACACAGGATCAAAAGAACATTCGATTGAATTTGAGCTGGGATTTAAAAAATGAGATTGAAAGTCATCCAAACTTCTTGACAAAAGTCATTACAGGTGATGAGAGTTGGTGTTACGGTTATGACCCAGAAACTAAGCAAGCGTCAAGCCAGTGGAAGTCTCCCAACTCTCCGAGACCAAAAAAAGCAAGACAGTTGAAGTCCAATGTGAAGACAACGATCATTGTCTTTTTCGATGTTCGCGCAATTGTGCACCAAGAATTTGTTCCCCCTGGCCAGACTGTTAACCAGCACTTTTATTTGGAAGTTTTAAGACGTCTGCGAGAGGATGGGCGGAGGAAACGCCCGGAACTTTGGCGATCAGGTGACTGGTTCCTTCATCACGACAACGCCCCCGCACACACCGCCTTACGAGTGACCCACTATTTGGCCTCTCGGGGATGGGCTGTCGTTCCCCACCCTCCATATTCACCAGACCTAGCCCCGTGCGACTTTTTTCTCTTTCCGAGAATGAAGAAAAGACTAAAAGGGAAAAGTTTTGGTGATGTGGAGGCCGTACAAAAAGCTTCGCAAAGGGCACTGGACGATATCAAAGTTGAAGAGTTCCAGAGATGCTTCAAACAATGGGAAAAAAGACTTGACAAGTGCATTGCATTTCATGGAGATTACTTTGAAGGTGACTGAAGGAATTTTGTGCAAGAGTTTATAAATAAAGTTTTTATACAAAAAATCCGGTTTCTTTTGGGTCCCCCCTCGTATCATCGAAAGATTCGGTAGGCGACAATAGAGCGATCAAACAGTGTCTGGCGGCTAGCGCTTCAAGGTAGCGGCTCTGTTTAGTGCGCGAACGTTTTGGAGGGTTCCTCCCAGCCTCTGCTGGCAGCGACAGGTGTAACACAGAAGCTTTGCTTCATCGATACGCTGTGCCAGGATAGTCACAACTGGCATGAATTGTTCTTCTGCCTTGACGTTTTTGATGATCAATACAATACAATACAATCTTTATTCAACATCTCAAGGATGTTTGGAGTACAGACAAAAAGCCTGACATAGGCTTGACTAGGCCCGCACCCCAATACATGGCAAACAGAGGCAGCGCATGGTAAGAATAAAAAGAGAGAAAAAAAGAAAAGAATACACAGCATTTGGATTTTGGGAACGCAATCTGCAGCTACTGCTGCAGTAATAAAAAATATATGTGACAAAAACATCATGTGACAAAAACATCCTGTGACATCATGTGACAAAAACATCGTTTTGTGGAAATAACAGATGGACTACCCTTAACCTGTAGCCGATCACTGGCAAAGAATTGGGTCAGTCTGGTACTGTTACCAGCAACGGTGAAAGCGAACTTTTCCGGCAGAATCGATGCCACAAAATACCGCAGGAAAGCTGTTCCTGTGGCATTCTGAGTAGACAATAAGAAGGCGAATTTCGACCTGGCATTTCAGGTTGCCGCCAGCAGAATACACTGTCTTTCCTTAAATCCTGCTCTTCAAGAGCCACCTTTTTTTTCTTTTGACTGTATTAAATGTTAGCTCGAAATTTTTGTTCACCTTGACATCATCTCTTAACCTCATCTGCCCACCTAAACTTCTGCCGCCCCCTGCTACGCTTTTCTTCCCTTGGAATCCACGAAGGTTGCGGGGGTCAACGGATGCAGCTAGCACAGGACCGAGTTGACTTGAGGAATATGGGAGAAACTTTCGCCCTGCAGTGGGTCTAGTCCGGATGATGATTGTTATGATGATGATAATGATACCTCTAATCCAAGGGGTCACTCCGCTGTCGCTTTCCAGGGTAAACTTAACCCCCACTCATCGCGATTTACTCGCTCCAGCCTTCAGCGAGTCTAAAACTTTTTGGTCACCGCAAGTCCATATTGCTTACCATTCCTGAAAAAATAGTTGTCTACTTCACTCAACATTGTATGGATATTCTTCCTGATGCAGGCAGCATACCACCTATCATTGTGTTACAGATAGGTGTAGAGAATGTTGGGAATGACCACACGTACTTTTTGCCTCTTCGGTGGCAGCTCTGTTCCCCTCTCGGGAGTGTTGTCCGGGACGGCGCCTACTTCCGATTCTTGAACGAGCCTCCTCCTTTGGCGCTCCATCTCGCGCACTGTGCCTGCATTTCATGCGACGAACCAAATTATGACAGTTCTGGCACTCATTATGAGACCCAAAAGTGAAGGATGACACCGAAATCCAGAAGGGTTGCCGGCGCTGGCCCGCTTCCCCTTCCACCATGACAGCTGTGCCATGCAGTTCTTCTATGGCTCTTTCCTTTGTTAAAAGCTTCATCCCAACATCGGCGTCTACGACACGGAGCGCATAAACGTCCCATTTTTCCTCTTCGTTCCATTTCACAAGTACATGTGTCATTTTTCAACGGCAACCAGGGTGGCTGCACTACAGAATGGCTCGAAAAAATGCAGTGGAGTTTTAAAGGCCTACTTGACCGAAATTTTTCAAACCGTAAAAATGTTGTTTTGCCACAGTACACGCCCGGATTCCGTTACGCACAAAACATTACGTTACAGTTTCAAGCAGTTAAGGTGCCGAAAGCACGCAAAAATCAGTTTTCAATACCGAAGCTGAAAAAACGGTCGCCATTGCCGCCCACCGGAAGTGACGGAAGTCCCACTGGAAGTCCGGAGTCCGGACAGGTACGGAGCGTATGCTCGTTGCGGCTCGTGCAAAGCGCTGGTACCAGTAGCAGTAACGCTCGTGTAGCCTTCCAGGATTCTCAGCCGGGCCTGCGAATCTTCGAGGCTGCAGATACACTCGGTGCACGACGGCATTGTAGCACATTCGGCAGAGATGTGCCTGCAATTAACGCGTGAATGCTGATTTCTTTTAAGACGAATCAGACCTCTCCTAACCTGGTGTGCAAACGTGGCGTCAAAAGGGCGTTGCTCGATGAGCAAAGCTGTCCACTTTACCTTCTGAACCGGCTAAGCTAGCTTGTGACCAGCGGTCCCCCTCCACTTTATTCTCTCGATTAGAGACGCCTCGAAGCTTTTCTTATCCCAATTATAGCCTCCTCGGTATGCGGCTTGCTCTGCCGGTCGGACCAGAAACACGTACATGCTCTGATACATGTGTAGACCGGGAGAGGTGTATTGACAAAGCTTGCCCACAAAAGGGGTTAGCGCAAAGGAGAAGCCATTGTTATCTTTTTTTGAAGAAGCGAGGGGAATTCCCCTTAAAGCCTGAGCTCCAGACAGTTCACACCAGCTTTCAATATCGGGCAGTAGGCGAGATGTATACAATGGTGCTTTCCGCATTCCTTGCATTCCTGTCCACGACCACGCACTTCATTGACATGACAAGCAGTTAATTTTTCTCGGAGGCCATCTAGCTTCGCGGTGAAAACAGCCAGAAACGCGCCAGAAAAAGGGGCTTTCAAGGCGCGCTCGCTGACTTGAGAACGCCAGAAATGGGCTAGCCGGCGATACCGGTGTCTCAATGGTGCGTCATTTCCATTCAGGTTTGTTAGTTGTCCAATACCGCTGGCACCTAAGCAAATTTGATGTACTCACGTTCTCTCGCTTCCAGGTTACGGCAGCAAGTATGGTCGGTGCATTAATCACTGCGCTGAAAGGGTCATATATTTATGACTTCAGACACATGCGCACTACGTGCATGCACAGCTTGATGACTTGCATGTACCGACGCAAGGCCAAGATGGAAGCCTCTCTCCATTCTTCTCGCGTGCTCGATCCGCTGTTCGGGCCGGCTTGTTTGTATTCAAGGCCACCTCGGCTCTTCGGCGCTCCCTACCAACAGGCTGTGCACACGGGGAGGCACCAAATTTGCCTCCTTTTTGTTTCTTTTTATAAGCATCTGGAAATTGCGCCGGGAACTGAATATGCGCCCATGGCTGTCTTCGCGTTAGATGTCATGGCGTTTTTGGCGCGATGACCAGCATTGTTTAATTTGGTTTAGCGGCATGCAGGTCGCGTGTGTTGTCGAAAGCAGGAGAGCAATAAAATATGATGCATCGCGTCAGAAAGAATATGCGTAGGTTTTATTTACAGTGGCGCTCAAAGTGATATGGACTCGACCTCACGGTTGGTCTTGGGAATAGGTGATTAGCCCAGTGGCCAGGACCCCGGGCGTCAGTGATGCGGGGAGACCCATTGCATGCTCTAGCACCGCGAATGTTTGCCGCAGGTCGCTTCTTTAATGTATCATATGTCAAAAACCGAGTACATATGCAGCACACAAGGCCGACGATTTTTCGTCTTTCATTTTTGATGCGGCTCTTCAGAGCCATCTGCCAGGACCCCTGGCGATATAAGAAAAAGGAAAACGAAAATCGCATATCTCCCGATAGTAACAGGCCTTCCAAAGCCCACAGGAAAAGCATTCATCAAATCTAATCAGAGAAAGTGGTCTATAACATAAAATTGCTTGAAATTATGAAACATTCCAAGCTTACTTTGTCTTGCCCCGAAGAGCAGGACATTTAAAAACGAAACGTTTTTCCGCCTCCGAATACAGGCTTCCTGGGTACCTGGTGTGTCGCAATAACTGCATATGCGGAGCACAGTTATTGAGACTGTTGCATGAAGTTTTGTAGTGACAATACAGACAAGTAACGCACTAAAAACTTTGCCCCTTACTAGTAACTGTGTTAGTATTGCACAAGCTGAAAGATTTCAATCAAGAAGCTTGCAGGCAAAGCAACCTCTGCGATTCACGTAACTCGTCAGAATAGCCATAATTCGTTTGTCCACAGCACCGAGGGCAACCGCGTTTTCAAAAATCTAAAAACTGATATGCACATTACTTACGGTGGTCAACGCGGCTCTCAATGATTAAGGAGCCTGATGGTTGAGATTCCCCTTCTCGTGGTGACCTGAGGAAACACTTGATGATGATGAAATCGGGTTTCTTGATGGATTGATGGTTCGGACTCGCAAAAATTCACATTACTCGACGGCAGCAAAAGAAGGTTAAGTGCTTATTTACACGTAAATAAATAGGAAGAAACGAGCAAGACGGAAACTATTTACGACATGACTGAGCCGTTGATCAGACGAAATCAGCCACCGCTGAACCAAGAGCACTTAGTTTTAAGCCCTCTATCTCCGCCCTCGGCGGGGACAGCGACCAATATTAAAACAAACGACACTTCACACCAATCGATGGTCAGGGAGAGGAAAATGAAGTTTCCGTCAGCTAATCAAAGACTGGGGAAAGGATATCAGCTAACCAAATTCTTGGGAAAGGAGAGGCTCCGAGCACACATACAACAGCACAGAATTCACTTCATTCCGAACCTGTGCCTTCTACTACGTTTCCTTTCCGTACACGTGCAAAATGGGCACACCTATGCCTCGCGAACAATCACTCCAGGTTCTTTTCTGAAAAAAAAAACAAGAAAGCAGCCGTTGAGCGGTCAAGCGCCCAGTGGTGACGACAGCCCTTCTGAGTACTCAAAGCTCGAACGACCCACTGGCGCCGCATCGTGTACCGATAGGTCACTGTACACCTGCGTACTCACAGTAAGCTATGTACATGAGCAGAGCGAATTACTGACACGCAGGGAAACGAGAGGTTTAAAAAAAACATCCACTGGCCACAAACACCACTGCAGGCATTCAAACACTGACCACTGCACAAAGCTGATATTTGTGGTGGGAAGGCAAGACGGAGACGAAAGCGTTCTGGCGGCGGTGCCGCAGGCAAGAATAGAGCAGCCACAGAGCCTCTGTCGTGCGTCCGCGGTTCCACGAATTTGGTAACCCTTCTACCAAGGACAGGTGCACACGTCAAAGTAGCTAGCTTGCGCAACACACCTGTGCAAGAAACTGAATGACGCTTCAGAAAGTTCAGTGAACTTCACACTGATAGTAATAGAAGTTTTCAATATTAGTTGACCAATCTGCAAGTTATCACCTATTAGCTGTATTCTTATGTACTATAACACTGACAATGCTATTCCGACAAAAGCGTTCTTCTGACTCAAAATGGCTATTTTTAAAAAGTCCCAGGGGAAACAGAAAAATAGAAACAGAAAGTCGTTATTCCTCACAATGTTAACTAAGGGAAATAAGCTGCATTTGTGCAAAAATTAAAACAGCGAGCGCGGATGTCGTGAAATAAAATATTTAGAAAGTAATTAAAGAAACCAAGACTATCATTTGTATTTAGTTGATCAGTGGCTTATCTTTTTTGTCCGGCTTTGGCACACATTATATCGGTCTTGACACTCTGAAATCGTTAACAAACGTTTGCCAGATCGTATATGACAGTATGCTTCAGAGGCATAGCCGGGGGGGGTGCTTATGGTGCTTCAGCCCCCCCCCCCCCAAAAACAAAAATCGAACTGTCACGCACCGTTCACCAAAACAACCATCGGTGCCGGAAGTCATTCGGGATTTTGTCACCTACAATGTCTTTTTCAGACTAGAAAATACATTTTGGCGCGAACATAGCTAATTCGGGTTGGATTTCGTGGCAACGCCCATGTACCTGGAAACCTGGAGTCACGTTAGGCATTCATCAGTTAGTGCGATGGTCAAATTGCCATGCGAATACGAAAATTTTGAGGACATCAATAACCGATCTTGACTGACCATGCTTATTGAAAGCCCAGCCCACGCGGTGTTTCTCAACATACACATTCGGGTACTGGTTATTTCAACTTGCGGCATCATTCGTGGCTTTCGTTTGTCCTAGAGATGGGCAAAACGGCTCACTCCAGTGAGCGGCTCAGAGCGGCTCAGCTCACTGAAATGAACCGGCTCATTTGAGCTGCTCCCCGGCTCACTTAAATCTGCAACAGTGAGCCGGTTCTTTTGAGTGGTGGTGGTGGTAGTGGTTTATTTAAAAACAAAAAAAGTGTAGCAAAAGAGTGTTGCCGGCCGCGGCAATTGCTATCTAATATCTTAAGCACCCGAGCTAAGCTGTGCTTCTTTTGGAAGAGGGGGTCTTCTGGTTGGATGGACAGACGGGACGGACGGACACAGGACGGGACGGGACGGGATGGACGGACGGATGGGAGCGCCCCCTCTGAAACGGGGTGGTGGCAATTGCCACCATGCTCAGCTTTTCTTTCTTCATTTTTTTTTTCAACTGTGTTGTCAATTCTCATTAAGATGCGCCATCTTCTCTACCTACGGTTTCCTACATTTCTGACCTTATGTCACATCTCTGCTTTTCAGCCACCAATCCTCCAATCGCTTTTTGCTAACTTCCAGTGCAGATTTATTTACGTGACCATTGTTACCTTTAAACCCTAGGGCCTCAGGAAGAGTGACCGTGCCTGCATCGACATCCGGATGGATACAAACATATTTCAGTATGAGGTGTTCAATTGTTTCCACAGATCTACCACACACTGCACATGTGTCATCTTCTTCGTTAAATTTCTTTTTGTAGCTGCGCGTCCTAAAACACCCTGACCTAGCTTCAAAGAGTAGGGCACCGCCTCTTGAGTTATCATAGAAAATTTTTTTCCTGATGGATGGATGGATGGATGGATGGATGGATGGATGGATGGATGGATGGATGGATGGATGGATGGATGGATGGATGGATGGACGGACGGACGGACGGACGGACGGACGGACGGACGGACGGACGGACGGACGGACGGACGGACGGACGGACGGACGGACGGACGGATGGACGGATGGACGGATGGATGGATGGATGGATGGATGGATGGATGGATGGATAGGAGCGCCCCCTTTGAAACGGGGTGGTGGCAATTGCCACCATGCTCAGCTTTTCTTTATTTATTATTTTTTTGTTTACTGTGTTGGCAATTCTCATCAAGATTCTCCATCACCTTTGCCTACGGTTTCCTACTATTCTAACCTTATGCCACATCTCTGCTTTTCAGCCACCAATCCTCCAATCGCTTTTTGCTGACTTCCACTGCAGATTTATTTACATCACCATTGTTATCTTTAAACCCTAGGGCCTCAGAAAGAGTGACTGTGCCTGCATCGACATCCGGATGGATACCGTCACATTTGAATATGAGGTGTTCAGTTGTTTCCACAGATCTACCACACACTGCACATGTGTCATCTTCTTCGTTAAATTTCTTTTTGTAGCTGCGCGTTCTAAGACACCCTGATCTAGCTTCAAAAAGTAGGGCACTGCCTCTTGAGTTATCATAGAAAAATTATTTCTTGATCTGCCTTTTCCAGAATCGATATAGTTCTACACTATGTTTCTTTTCCATTGAATTCATCCAGTTTTTAACTTCCGCGTTTTTGACCTGTCGTTTAATGCTCTTTCTTTCTCCGTCCTCATGACCGGCATACTTACTGGTTAGTTTTCTAGTTCTTTTCCGCCACTGTGAGTCAACGTTCTTTCTGTATAAATATTTAAATACCTTAGCTGCCCATCTGTTATCGTCCAATTTCCTCAGGCGTTCTTCATATAGTATTTTACTCTTAGCTTCCCGCGCCTCGAACGATGCCCAGCCCATATCCCCTTGTACTGCCTCGTTTGTGGTTTTGCCGTGGACACCTAGTGCTAATCTTCCAACAGCTCTCTGATTTACGTCTAATCTCGACTGAACTTCTGCCCTTAAGCACAGAACCGCATTGCCGAAAGTAAGTCCCGGCACCATTATTCCTTTCCAAATACCTCTTAGTACTTCATATTTGTTGTACCCCCATAATGCCCTATGTTTCATTATCCCGGCGTCTCTTCGTCCTTTTGCCCTAAGAGCATGTTCATGCTTTTCCGTGTATATCTGCCCTTCGTTTAGCCATATCCCGAGGTATTTGTATTCGGCCACTTTAGGTATTTCGTGGCCTTGTATTGTAAGCACCTGATCAGTTGTACCGTTAAAAATCATCACACATGATTTAGTTGCGCTAAAACTGAATCCTAGAGCGTCTCCTTCGTCTCCACAGCAATTAACCAAAGTTTGTAAATCTTCCTGGCTATCTGCTAACAGTACAATATTGTCCGCATACATTAAACACGGGAGTCGCTGCTCAACTACATTTTCGCCTAATCTGTACGATAGATTATAACCCAGATTACTTTCTTCTAGCCTTCTTTCCATATTTATCACGTAAAGCATGAACAGCAGCGGTGATAGAGGGCAACCTTGCCTTAATCCTTTGTGCACCCCTACAGTTGTGGTACTTTTTTTCCCTTCCCATGTAATTTCAACTTCAGTATCTCGGTAGATTTCCTGTAGAAAATCAATTACCTCATCACCAATACCTAAATCTTTCAATATGCTCCACAGGAGTTCCCTGTTCACGTTATCGTATGCGCCGCTTATGTCTAGAAAGGCTATAAACAGAGGTCTATTTTCCGCCTTAGCTATTTCTATGCATTGGGTAAGCACGAACAGGCTATCATCTAACCGCCTACCCCTTCTGAACCCATTCTGAAGTTCTCCGAGTATCCTATTCCCTTCTACCCATGACTGCATTTTTAATTTCACCGCCTGCATTGCCAGCCTGTACATAACAGATGTTATCGTAATCGAACGGAAGGATTTTATGTTCATCTTATCTCCTTTCCCTTTATAAATCAAATTCATTTTACTCTGTCTCCAGCTGTGCGGAATTTGCTGATTTGTTATGACTGCCTCCAATGCTTTTATCAGCGCGTCCTTGCTTCTTCGGCCAAGTTCATTAATCAGCTTAATTGGAATTTCGTCTATCCCTGCGGATGTGGTTTTAGGAATATTCGCTTCCGCCTTTTCCCAGTTAAGACTAGTCAGTTCTAAGCTGTTCTCTTTTGTGCTGTCCTGTGTTGCCGCCTCACTTGGGGAGATTACCCCATTGGCGTCGCTAAAAGACGCAGCTATAAATGACGTAATGTAGTCCACAGCATCGTCTCCCTCCAAACATTTTCCCTCAGCATCTATAATCTGTTCCTGCTTTCTTTGATTTGCTTTTCCCAACCAGCTTATATGGTTCCAGAATTTTCTTGGCCCCCCTTTATTTGCCTCGCGAACTTCAGCCAGCCATTTATCAGAGGACTGCTTTATTTTAGCCTGGACTAGGACCTGAACTTCCTGTTTCTTTTGTCGATAAGATTCCCATTTTTTTCCTATTTCCTCTACAGATAACTGCGCCCTCTTTGCTTCTCTGTGTTCCCTTGAAGCCACCCGTCGTTGTTCGATGGCCTCCTTAATTTCCATATTCCACCAGCTTCGTGGCTTCCTCTTTCCTCTCCAGCGGTTAACTCCTTTCACTTGTTTCATTTTTGTAGCGATGAGCAGTTCCAACTGATTATAATCCCAATTTTCCATGTGGCGTTTCTCAGTTACTTCTTCTATATCGGCTGATATTAGCGCTATTTGTTCATCATTTAATTTTGCGTTGTCTTTTGGACTTCGTTGCATTTCTCTTTTGACTAGGGCTCCCGACTGTAGACTAATCCGTTTATGATCACTTCCTAGGCTTTCCTTCCCCTCTTCGTCTATTTCCATTATTGCGAGCTTGCTATAGATGCCCTGCGACATTAGACAGTAGTCAATGGTTGTTTGCCTGTTACGGGATTCCCACGTGATTTGTCCCTCACATTTAGTTTCTCTATTGACAATAACTAAGTTGTGCCGCTCACACAAGTCTAGCATTAACTTCCCGTTACAATCTGTGTATCCATCCAGATCCTCGATGTGGCCGTTCATGTCTCCAAGCAAAATAATATCGACACCGTCTCCAATCTGCTTTATATCGTCATTGAGGCACTTAACTAGATCCTTGTTTTCTTGCCTGCATTTGTCCCCGGTCCCTAAATAAACTACCCCTAGCCATGTCCTTTTGCCAGCAATTGTACCTGATACCCAGACATGTTCTTTGCAAGTTGATTTTATTCTTTGCCAATTTGTTCCTTGATGTATCAGCATACCTACTCCTCCTCCCTTCTTCTTCGTTGTTGTTCTGTTGCACCCTTCCCAGATATAGCCATCGATGAAAGGTGGATCTTCTAGATCCCTCAGATGTGTCTCGCATAGAGCGTACACACCTACTGCTTCGTCCTTTAACTGCAGTTCTATTTCTAGCCATTTCGCTCTCTTTCTACCCCCTTGGATGTTTATGTAACTGATCCTGGCGTTAAATTTCTTTTTCGTAGTTTTCTTTCTGGGCCTCCTAGTGGCCATTTTGTTGGGATCAGCCGCCATTGTTACATTTACATCGCTTCTCCTTACACCTACGCCCTGAGCCACCGTGGACCCCTAAAAAAGCTACCGCTCGGCCTCCCAGGCGCCTGCCTATCTCTTCTCCTACCCTTCCACTGAAATGGATGCCATCTCGTCCAAAGTCTCTGCCCGAACCTGCCCTGTGCACTTCCTTGTTTATTTCTACCACCCCAAAGCCTTTCTCGAGGCCTAACTGCCTTATCTCGCGATTAAGATTCACAACGTCTTTAGCAACCTCTGCATTCCTTCTTTGTACCTCCGGCACTGTACACACCACGATCTGCGCTTGCTGTGCTATCGCCCTTATACCGTCAACTCCCTCAGCTAATGTTTTCCCTACTTGTGCGGCGTTACCATTCAGGACATCATTTAGCCCCGCCGCTATCACTACCAAGTTACGCCTTGCAGCCTTCTCGGAAAGTTCACTTTTAGTCGCTCTCAGGACATCGTCCATTGTCTTTCCTGGAAACACCCCGACTGCTACCCGCCTATCACCTTTCACCCGGTCCAGAATAGCTCTTTTGCAGCGCCCCATGTTTGAGTCACCAGCGATAAGCACTAGGGTACTCTGCCACTCCCTCCTAACTTCCAGATCTTGCTGCCTCTTATCAGCGACTGTGCCCTCATTTCCTGGAAATAGCTCGGACCCCTTCTCAGTACCGCCTCTCGAATTCCCAGCTGCCACCTGTGCATAGCTGTTCCTGCCTGAACATGTCTGACCTACTGGCCCCTCGCTGTCCATGCCAGTGCAAGCCCCATCCACGTGGCTGGCGCTGGAATGCCCGCCATTGTGGCTTCCAATGGCGGTGTCAGCCGTTTTTGACTCGATCTGAGATAGCTGTACTTGATCTGAGTGCGATTCCGCGCCATCTATTAGCGGTGCGAGAAAGCAGCTGTTCTCACGCCCTTGCTGGCAAGAGTCACAACCAACCCCTCACCTTCGGCTGTCTTTTGAACCGCTCGTTTAGAGAACCAGTGAGCCGTGGCGCCGTGGTTCAGTGAAACAGAGCGGCGGTTCTTCTGGAGAGCCGGCCCTCTCGATCTCGTTCAGCGAGCCGTACTGAAACGTTCCCTTCCGAGCCGTGTCTTCTCGCAAAGAATGGCGCCGTTCGTTGACCGCTGCTGTTCGAACGATGTCACACGACTCTCACGACTCTCACCGATCTTGCATCGTGTGTTGATGCAACACTTCGAAGGAATTAGTGGAAATACCTATAATGCGGTCAAAGTGTAGCATGCATTATGCAGTCGTTATCTGGTTAAAAAACGATATTGGAGAATATTTATAAGAGCAAAATGCAAGTTATCTTTCAACGTTATTCATTTATTCTCATACGCATACAAAATTAGTGTCACAATACAATACAGAATTAGTGTCACAGTAGCTAGAATACAAAAATACCCTTCAACAAAGTACCTAATATCCACAAATCGAAGTTTTACATCAAATGTAGGTTAGGGTTTATAAACAATGTTTTGCTGACTTTGAGTGAGCTGTAAGCCTTACAAAATTAGTGTCACAATATAACACAATTAGTGTTACAGGAGAATATACAAAAATACACTTCAGCAAAGTACTTAACATCCACAAAACAAAGTTCTACATCAAATGTAGGTTGTGCTTTATAAACAATGTTTTGCTAACTTTATCAGAAGTGAGACGACTTCTCCTTTCAGTGCAAATTTGGCCAGCTTTGGAGAATATTCTCTCTCAGGGTGCACTTGTCACGGGAATGCAAAGCCTTTTTAAAGCCAGTGCATACCAGTTCGGGTAGGTGAATTTTTTACTTTCCCACCACTTAAGTGGGTCATTGCTACGGTTAAAGTACGGCTCGTTCAGGTACTTATCAACCTCAACGACAGCCTGCGCTGTAGGGCCTTGGTTTCCTTGCAAGGAACTCAAACTAGTCAAACTCATCCCATACTGAGGAGGTCTGAACAAGCGTCGCGGGCTCATTGCTTGGTCCGGGCTCCGTGCTTTGTATAGTCGCTCTTTCCCTCAAAACAAGCGCTTTTTTAGTCGCCTTTAACTTCGCATCATCCCCAAAGCCTTGGGACTTAAACCGTGGGTTCAAAAGTATTGACTTAGCAATTAACTCGTTTAATTCTCTGTTACCGAATCGCCGTGTCAGACCGTCGATGAGTTCGTTTGCAAGCTTTACAATCGTCTCGGGAGCGTCTGTATTGGTCTCTAGATACTGATTTACTTTTCTCGTCATTATCCTGGACAAAACGGTCGTTTTAGACAATGACACATTTGCTTCGGCAGAAATTTCTGCCGTTACATGACTAAACACTGACAAGACCTTAACAGCATGGGCCAGTTCTGTCCATTCTAGTTCTTCTAACTGATCTTTTCATCCAAGTAACGCCAGAGTTGAAACAAGTGGCTCTTTTTTTCAGTAATTTAACATATCAAAAGTGGAATTCCATCGAGTGGGAACATCTTGCTTCAATTTAAGTGTAGATGTGGGGTTTAAATATTGGGGAGATAAATACGTTCTCCCCGTTTAAGCGCGGCTGACTCAGTTCAAAACCGCGCTTACCCCACCCCGTGGTCGCGTACGCTACCGAGCGCACGCCGACCACGGCGGGCCATGCTCTGCGGGAACAAAGGAACGACACACTGGCTGACACAAACAAGGCATTTATTGCTATAACAACAATAACGCCAGCTAGCAACAAAATACACTGAGGAATCTAGGATGTCCGACTCACCAGCACGGCTACGAGCGAACGTTCGCCCACGCTAGGGCAAAGGGATAAGCTCCGAGGCCAGACGGGACGGGGTGGCGGGAGCAAGTTCCGACTACGAGGCGCCCGCGGCCAAGAGCGGAGCTTTGCGCGTGAACGTCCACACGCTATCCTGTCCCAGGGAGAAGAGAGCCAGCTATTCCTCGCGCGCGCGCAGCAAAACGCCATCCCTGGCGCTGGTGTCGCTGCGACACGAGCGCCCTCCCTTGTTAGTTAGAAGTAACCGAACCGAGAGGAGTGCTTTTCGGGGGCAGCTGACAACAGTGGGGTGCAATGCGGGAAAGTGAACGCAGGGGACGAAGGCGTCCCCACACTTTATTAAGTGAAATTTGCATCTCGTGAAGGTTCGCGAGTGCCGTGCGACTTTGCTTGAAGTATTGGACAATGTACTTCGCTTTATCAAGTTTTGCCCCAATAGATGCCGAAATGGCATCTGTGACGACCAAATTTAAAGTATGCTCAAAGCAACCCAAGTGCCGAAGATTTAGTTCCGTCACAGCTGCTTTCATATTAGCTGAATTGTCAGTGATAACTGCACAATTTTATTTCGGATAGCAAATCTTTCTAAAACTTCAATTACCCAGGCTGCTATATTGCGACTCATGCGTCTGTCGGAAAATTCTGAGCATTTCCTCACAGGAAAAATGAGGACAAAACGCCTCCTGTGCTGATCCGCTTTGTCAGCCGGAAAACAAAAGATCAATGGCTAGCAAAAGTAAAGGATATGAAAGCTAAGCAATCAGACATACGCCTTTTTGACAACCTGACAGCCTTCAACAGGCGACTCTTGTGGCTGGCACGTTCAAAGGCAAAGCAGTGTGGCTACCAGTATACCTGGCAGAGAGGTGGCAAAATATTTGTTAGGAACAGAACCGGAGAGAATGCAATCTGTATTGCTTGCGAAGACGACTTGGTAAACATTCGGTAGCCTTAGGTTTTCACGCGCGCTGATCTTCTGTAGGAAAAAAGAAACCTATCATGACCTATTTTGATATTGATTCTTTCAATAAGTACATGCTGAATTCTGGAAAGTCTCTCAACAATTCTCTCAGTTTTTTTCATTTAAACGCACGAAGCCTGCAAAACAAAATAGATGAAATGGTTGTGTTGCTGTCAACTTTGAGGTTAAAGTGGGATGTATTAGTATTTTCTGAAACTTGGTTTAGCAATGATAATGATGCTCCTAACATTGATAATTATAAATGCGTATCTTTGGCGCGACAACAGAAAAGAGGAGGGGGCTTATCAATTTATTTGAGGAATGAAATCGGCTATCACTGTTTACCTGAATGCTGTGAAATGAATGAAGATGTAGAAGCTTTGTCTTTGTGCTGCGGAAAAATTGTTGTTATAGGTATATACAGACCGCCTTCAGGTTCGGTATCTGCGTTTTGCAACTTTGTTGAAAAAACTTTGGAATATGTCTCTCTTAATAATTATGAAGTGGTTTTTCTTGGTGATATAAATGTTGATATTCTGGGTCAAACGTCCGTTACGAGAAATTTGCTAGATTTGTACAACAGCTATGGATTTGTGAACTTAATTTCCTCACCAACAAGAGTTACTGACAACTCTGAAACGCTTATTGATGTGTGCTTTACGAATATTTGCACTAGTGATGTCCCGGCTGGCGTTTTGACATTAAGCATTAGTGACCATATGCCTATATTCTGTATAGTTCCGAGTCAACCAAAACAACACAGGAGTAAACCGGAATCTTCCACATTTAGAAGAATTGATGAAAACAGCTTATCAGAGTTTCGACGTCTTTGTGCTAGCACAGATTGGAGTAATATTTTAAGACAGGAGGATGCATGCCAATCGTACACAAATTTTATATCTACTATTCAAGAACACTACAATACTGCATTTCCGCAAGCAACGCGCAGAACTCATAGAAAATCAAGAAAGCCGTGGATTTCAAAACAACTATATGACCGCATACAGGAAAAGAACAGACTTTTTTCTCGTTTTGTGAGAACAAAAGACACTGACATTCTCCGTCCATTCAAAACGTTCCGCAATAAGTTAGGCGCTGACATTAAAAAAGCAAGAAGTGATTATTACGCGAGAAAGTTCTCCATGTCTGATGGCTCGAAGGGAACATGGAATACACTTAACGATCTTTTAGGTAAAAACAGAACTAATGCACCCGTCTCACTCCACATTCATGGCGCGAACTATGATGGCGCTGAACTAGCAAATGAATTTAATGGGCATTTCTTATCTGTTTTTCCGCCACAATCAACTGATGGTCCACATCAAGATGCCTCAGTCTATATAACCAGTAAACAAAGTAATTCCATGTTTTTGTTACCATGCACTGACTCAGAAATAATTACCATTATTCACTCCTTACGCAGTAATAGTGCTCCAGGTGTCGATGGCATAGCTCCAGTCCCGATCAAGAAAGTAGCAGATGTCATTGCGATACCATTAGCACATATAGTTAACCTAATGTTCACGACAGGCACATTTCCACATCAGTTGAAAATAGCTCGTGTCACTGCCATTCACAAAGGGGGTGACATTAATGATTTAAATAATTATCGGCCGATCTCCATTCTTTCAGTTTTTTCTAAGATTGCAGAACTTGCAATCAACACACGTCTTTCTCAATATCTCGACAAAAACCATGTCATCTCCAAGCAACAGTACGGATTTCAAAAAAACAAAACAACTGAGGCCGCCTTACTGGAAATCAAAGAAAAGCTAATTGAAAACATAGAAAATAAACTGCTAACAGTTGGCATATTCCTTGATATGAGGAAAGCGTTTGACTCGGTTAACCATAAGATATTGCTTGAAAAAATGCAGTGTTATGGAATACGCGGCGTTCCTTTAACCTTATTTGCTAGCTACCTTGACAACCGATCTCAAACAACTATCATTAACGGTATTTCATCTGGGATCGGTCAGATTGTGTCTGGTGTGCCACAGGGCTCCGTTCTAGGACCAACGTTGTTCTTATTATATATTAATGATATCGTCAACCTTCGTCCAGCAGACAACATTATAATCTATGCAGACGATACTAACGTATTTTTTTCAGGGCAAGATAGTAATATTTTGCAAGCAGCCTCCAATAGTTGGTTATCCCAATTGTCTGTTTGGTTAAAATCAAATAGGTTAGAACTTAATGTCAGGAAAACAAAGTACATACTGTTTAGAGCCAAAAATAAGGAAGTTCCGAACAACTTCCAAATTCACTTCGAACAAGCTCCTATAACTCGTGTCAGCTCTACATTGTTCCTTGGAGTCATTTTTGAAGAACATTTACTCTGGACAGATCATGTAAACTATGTTTGCACTAAAATGGCTCGCTCTGTTGGTATCCTAAATAAATTTCGCACAATACTGCCTCGAAAACTCAAACTACAAATTTATTTCTCTCTAGTCTTTTCGCATGTACAATATTGTTTGTTGATCTGGGGAACGACTACCTCAACCAATCTTGTGAAAGTACTTACTTTACAAAAAAGAGCTGTACGAGCGATTGATAATTTACATTACAGTGAGAGCACAGGTCCTTCCTTCCTCAACCATAGACTGCTAACCATCACGGCGGCTTACCACAAGAAGCTTGCTGTTTATGTCAGAAACCTTATGAAAGGAAACTGGCAGACTTTCGAGAGCACATATTTAATTGCCCAAACAGCATACAGTCTTAGGCACCCTCAATACCATGCATCAAAATCGCGTACAAACTATGGGTTCCAAAAACTAACTCACATAATTCCTCATACATTAAACACCTATCCATATTTAACAGAATTGTCGCTACAAAATATGTCCGAGGTCAGGTTTAGGAAAACTGTTCATGAATATTTTTGTTATAGCTAGTTGTGGTGTGTTTCTACCTAATCAGTTTTTGTCTTTGTTATGTTTTGATCTTAGTTTGTCGTGCTTAGCTCTATGCATGCTTGATCTCTGTTTCGTTGTCAATATATCCGCTGCTTTTCTAGTTTCTGTTACTTATGGAAACTTTGTACCATTGCCAAGTGCCACTTTGTTTTGTTTTTTTTTACATGGGGAGGGCAGGCCTCTGTCAGGCGCTACTAGGCGCCTTTAGCTTGCTCTCCCTTGTTTGCAGTCTCTGTACTGGCCAAACAAAACCAATAAATGAAATGAAATTCAATTCAATAAGACACGATCGCAAGCAAGTTGCATGATCAATGTAATGAGCAGTAAGGGCATAAAAGCTAACATTGTTAATATTAGTCCATCCATCACACGTCAAGCAAACAGCTGGGGCATCAAACAGAGCTGATTTAACTTTTTCTAGGAGTTCGCTATGAACAGCGGGCAAAAAACAATTTGTGAGTGTTTTACGGCTCGGTAAGCTATAATTTGGGTTCAAAACATTGAGTTCTTGAAACTCTTTATCCTCAACCAATGAAAACGGGTGGTACTCTTTGAAAATCATCTTGAGCAATTGAACATCAATCATCCTTTTTTTCTGTGCTGACACTGGTCTAAGTGCATCAACGTATCGAGTCAATGATGACTGCGATAACTGGCTTGATCTAGACCCAGGCGCGGAGAACGGGGTTGACGAAGCCGTCGAAGACGAAGCTGGCGACAGCAAACCATCTTCTGGTATATCAGAATTGTCCGGTAATTGGCTCAGGCCCCTTCAAGGGCGTGGCAACGGCGCCGAGGCAAGAGCAGCAGGGTAGTCGACACTCACGCCTCTCTCGGATGATGATCGGGAGCGCTTGGGTTCCACTCGGCCGAGGGGCACTGTGGGGTGCTTCTTCGTCAAATGCCGTCTAAGATTTCCGGTCGAGCCAGATGACATTGAGAGCACAGCTTGACAGTATCTGCACTTCTTGCAGTCAGTCAATATTTCGAAGTGGTACCAAATTTCGCTGGTTGAGCGATTTGCGTACATCATTAATCTAGGAAGTAAATAGAAACGGAGAACGCCACATTCAAATTATGCATGGGTTGAGAAGGCTGACTTAAAAAAAATGCAGTTTCGCCCGAAAGGCAAAGCGTCGATTGCGATGGCAAATTAATGGAAAGCTATACAGAGTAAAAAAGATAGTACTTTCATCGGCCGTATAAACCTGTAAACATATGCACACTAAGCAAATTAACAAACATCGTGTTTGTTAATGAAGGCCTGAAACATGGAGGCATCTGACTCGATGACCACAGAAACTCGCTGTCAAAACGCGGGAGTGAGTCAGCTGCACGGCAGCAGCAGCGAGCGAAATGAGCTTTGTCGCTTCGTGTAGGTGCTCGAGGTACAGGTGCCCATAGAAGTTCTCGGAACACGCAAATTACCACAAAGCTTAATTACTGGGCAGCCTAAGCACGCAGCCATGCAGTATGTGCTTGGTAGTTCACAGCGCGACCTGCACAATGCACCCCTCAGTACCTGGCTGAGCTTCTAGTCAGCGAGGAAATTGATGTTTTTAGTGATTTCAGTGTTCCGAAAACTTTTGTGGGCACCTGTACAGCGAGGGCGGACTCTGGCCCCGACGCAGGATATACAACATAGAGGTAGATATAAACTGAACTGACAAGAAGATGGGAAACTTACCTTCAAAGACACATGCGCTGACTGAACCGGAGCCGGCAAGCCGAAGACGGAACACCAGGTGAATATGACAGTTGGAACTAAGCGAACTCGAGGTCGTATTTATATACAGTCTAGCCCGGTTACAACGAAGTCGGCGGGAATCGGAAATCACTTCGCTATATCCGCTATTTCGTTATATGTGGACTACGAAAAAAAAATGCAAACATCGGCATACCGTATTATTGCTGCTGAAAGAAGTCGTCCAGCGTCCCCTGAACACGTTTCGCGAGTGCGGACTTCAGGATTGCGGCTTCCATACCATCCAACTGCGAACCAAAGATCTGGTCGAACTCCGCGATAACGCGACAACGATAAAAATGAGCCACGCTTCAACATGCACAATGCTGCCGCGCTTTCTCCCTGCCTTGCGCACCGCGGCACCGACATAAAACAAAGCGCGCGCTGCCACACCTCCTGCAGACTGCAGTCCAGCCGTGGCGCCGACTGCCTGGGAGAAATAGAGAACCGAGATTGGCCAACACGGCCGCTCTCTGCGACGTCATCGAAAAAAAAATCGTCTCTGTTCTTTTTTACATTTTCCCCTGTGCGGCGTGCTCTACGCCGTGACGCCGTTCAAGGACGTCGCAACACGAGACCGGCGTGCCAAGCGATGCAGTGAAGCAACCTTTCGCTCCGCAGGAGAGCAGACGACGCCACGAAAGGACGCCGTCAGCCGAATTTTGCTCTTTTTTCGCGGAAAATATCGCCTCAAGGACGCAAAAATGTGTTGATTGGCAGATTATTTTTCGGTTGGTATTAAATCTCTTCGTTATATCCGCTGACGCGCTCTTATTTACTTCGTTAAAACCGGACCCAAAATGTATTGAAAATCCAAAAATGGGAATGGGAAATTGAAATCCCTTCGTTATAACCGCTATTTCGCTATAAGTGGCTTCGTTATAAACGGGCTAGACTGTATAGGGACCCTACTGGTGGTGAAGGCAAGCCATTAGCAGTAAACTAATGAAGGATGAATCTCCACATGACTACCATGGGCTCCGTCGACGCTAGCGCCAAGGTCCAGGAACCGCTTTAGCGTGCTGAATCATAGGAAATTTTCCATATCGTGCAAGAAGCAAGCTACAAAGGGAAAAAGGGAAGTCAATTTTTAACCCACTGAAAATGTGGTAAATTTTAGGTGTCTCTGAAAACTGCTGTTCCAAACGTGTTTTCCTGCGAAAATGTCAAGAGATACAGTGAAGCTGCCTAATCTTGGTAGCAGAAATTTGGCGTGTCTTCACTTTCTTCTCTAGCCTTGGCTGAAGAACCACAGCAAGCTGTCCAGGAGTATCATTAATCGCGGGCGTGGCAAGGGTACACTGCACAAGAGGCCGGAGTGGGAAGGCCGGAGTGGAAAGAGTGACTCTGCCTGCATTGACATCCGAATGGATACCATCACATTTGATTATGAAGTGTTCAATTGTTTCCACAGATCTACCACACACTGCACATGTGTCATCTTCTTCGTTAAATTTATTTTGTAGCTGCGCGTTCTAAGACACCCTGACCTAGCTTCAAAAAGTAGGGCACCGCCTCTTGAGTTATCATCGGAAAATTCTTTCCTGATCTGCCTCTTCCAGTATCGATATAGTTCTACACTATGTTTCTTTTCCATTGAATTCATCGCACCCACCGACTTCGCACGCACGGATGGATGGATGGATGGATGGATGGATGGATGGATGGATGGATGGATGGATGGATGGATGGATGGATGGATGGATGGATGGATGGATGGATGGATGGATGGATGGATGGATGGATGGATGGATGGATGGATGGATGGATGGATGGATGGACGGACGGACGGACGGACGGACGGACGGACGGACGGACGGACGGACGGACGGACGGACGGACGGACGGACGGACGGACGGACGGACGGACGGACGGACGGACGGACGGACGGACGGACGGACGGACGGACGGACGGACGGACGGACGGACGGACGGACGGACGGACGGACGGACGGACGGACGGACGGACGGACGGACGGACGGACGGACGGACGGACGGATGGGTGGGTGGGTGGGTGGGTGGGTGGGTGGATGGATGGATGGATGGATGGATGGATGGATGTATGGATGGATGGATGGATGGATGGATGGATGGATGGATGGATGGATGGATGGATAGGAGCGCCCCCTTTGAAACGGGGTGGTGGCAATTGCCACCATACTCAGCTTGTCTTTCTTTATTATTTTTTTGTTTACTGTGTTGGCAATTCTCATTAAGATTCGCCATCATCTTTACCCACGGTTTCCTACACTTCTAACCTCATGCCACATCTCTGCTTTTCAGCCACCAATCCTCCAATCGCTTTTTGCTAACTTCCACTGCAGATTTATTTACATGACCATTGTTATCTTTAAACCCTAGGGCCTCAGGAAGAGTGACCGTGCCTGCATCGACATCCGGATGGATACCGTCACATTTGAGTGTGAGGTGTCCAATTGTTTCCACAGATCTACCACACACTGCGCATGTGTCATCTTCTTCGTTAAATTTCTTTTTGTAGCTGCGCGTTCTAGGACACGTTGGCCTAGCTTCAAAAAGTAGGGCACTGCCTCTTGAGTTATCATATAAAAATTCTTTCCTGATCGGCCGTTTCCAGTATCGATATAGTTCTACACTATGTTTCTTTCCCATTGAATTCATCCAATTTTTAACTTCCGCGTTTTTAACCTGTCGTTTAATGCTCTTTCTTTCTCCGTCCTCATAACCGGCTTATTTACTGGTTATTTTTCTACTTCTTTTCCGCCACTGTGAATCAACGCTCTTTCTGTATAAATATTTAAATACCTTAGCTGCCCACCTGTTATCGTCCAATTTCCTCAGGCGTTCTTCATATAGTATTTTACTCTTAGCTTCCCGTGCTTCGAACGATGCCCAGCCCATATCCCCTTGTACTTCCTCGTTTGGGGTTTTGCCGTGGGCACCTAGTGCTAATCTTCCAACAGCTCTTGATTTACGTGTAATCTCGACTAAACTTCTGCCCTTAAGCACAGAACCGCATTGCCGAAAGTAAGTCCTGGCACCATTATTCAGTTTCCAAATACCTCTTAGTACTTCATATTTGTTGTACCCCCATAATGCCCTATGTTTCATTATCCCGCCTATGTTCAAGCCTTTCCCGTGTATATCTGCCCTTCGTTTAGCCATATCCCGAGGTATCTGTATTCGGCCACTTTGGGTATTTCGTGGCCTTGTATTGTAAGCACCTGATCAGTTGTATCGTTAAAAATCATCACACCTGACTTAGTTGCGCTAAAACTGAATCCTAGAGCATCTCCTTGGTCTCTACAGCAATTAACCAAAGTTTGTAAATCTTCCTGGCTCCCACTTCCTGGCACCCACCCGACCGGCAGCGCCCCTTGCGGCCTCTCCGCGCAGTCATCGCGGCGGGGACCTCGCCCTCCCGTACGAAAAGAGCCCGCCGCGCGCACTAGCCAGTATATTTCTAGGCACTATAGCTAAGTTATCGCGCCGGAACTGCCCAGCTTGTTAGAGCAGCCCTGGCCGGAGTGGCCGTCTCCTGTTCGCCAAGCGAAAAAGCACATCCGTGGCTGTCGCACAGATGGGTACCACAGGCGAAATCCGCCGCTGCATTGCCCAGCAGGCGTATTAATCCGAGACAGACTCGTGGTATTCTTGAAATGGGCGTGTTCTGCACACATTCACGGAACGTTTGCACTTTTACTTGGGTAGGCAGTGAGTAAAGGGTGGTTCTTTTTACTCTTCTCTTGATGTACGGAGAGGTTGTTCCTCCGTTCTTCTTTTTTCTAACGAAGTACTGAGCCAGTAGGAAGACAGGGGACTCTTGTCGAGCACTGATATAAGTTTTATGTACACAGACGATTATTTACAAGGAGTATGTACATGACAGCATGATGTCTGACCAGCCGTCCCGTGGACCCACTCCACGGCTACTCGAGAGCACGGTCTGCGTGCCTGGCTCCGGTCGAGACTAAAATCTCTGTCTCGCGATGGCGGCAGAGCATCGCGCGCCCCCGCGCTCTCTCCCCACGCGAAAAGAAAAAAACGCAAGAAGTTGAATTATTCTTAAGCCGCGAGCAGGAGGAGCCTCGTCACTACATGTTTTTTCGCTCTCTCCCTAAAAGCCCCGGCCTCGGCGCCATACACAGCCTGCAAACGCGGCGACAAACGCCCTCCCGCAACAGGGACCGCGACACCCCCCTCGGGGCAGGTAAGATGCCGCTAACCGTTCCCAGATGAGGCTAGCAAATGGGCGCGCAGCCACCGGGCATTGTCCGTACCGCGCCACGCCTTGCGGCACCGGCCCTGTCAGAGAAGTGGGCCTTCGATAACCGCAAGTGCGCCCTCCGCGAGCCTAACCTTTTGAAGAAAGCCGCGAGGCGCGCATGCTGCCCTTCCCTCTCCCCACAACAGACCTGTGGGCGATCCGCACTCGGCCACGGAGGATGCTTTCTTCCCGCAGGCCGCGACCGGGCGGAAACGCGACCTTCAACTGATAGGGGAGACCTCGCGTTTACTTTGGTAAAAAAAGAACACGGAAACGAGCTTCTAGTGAAACAGCGAACGCCGTCCAGACTAACGACCACGATGCTGTCGCCGCGCCGCTCGTATAGAGCGGCTTTTTCGGTCGTTATTACGGCGCCGGTTAAAATGGAAAGAGGCAATTGAATGGCGCCTACCTTACACAGTGTTCAACTGAATAATTGGTAACGACGAACAAATTGTACGCTCTGCTTGGTCAGCAGTCGAGAAAATTGCGAAATTAGGGCGTCGTCAGAAGCAGCTTCGCCAAAATAAATACGTGATGTGCGTGCATCCTATTATTTCTCAGTCACTTCGCAGTGGCTAGGTCTTCCTCTTGTTTTTATGGCAGTTAATACAGCTCTCTGGAGCTCGTGCTGCGTTGTAAGCCGCATTCAGAAGCTCTCAACATAGTGTAGAAGGTACTAGCGGTTCGTGGAATGTGAACAGTAATAGTAGGATATACGCGGTCATGCCATAACAAGTTTTCACACATGCGATAGCCCAGTTGGCGATTCAAACTGCAACATTCTTGAAACTAGAGGCAACTACGATAATAACTTTGGAGGTCTGAAGATTGCTCTTAATTTCCGTCTCTCAATGTCCACTAGTATGAGTACAAGCAGACGCTAAAAACTAGCATTACATTTTTTGTGGATATTTGTTTTTCACGAATCGTTATTATGAACGAATTGCTTTGTCTGCGGTGTTGCTCGGTTACCTAAGTGGCCTCATTAACCAGGAAAGACGCTGTAAAATAATAGTTTTGAGATGTCCTAATTCTAAGCAGTTCATAACTTTAATGAGATATTGATCAGTGCAAAGAGACGGATCAGCTGTCCGTTGGGAAGCAAATGCGATTTCTGCCAAATCACCAGTTGGGCGGCCCTGATAAGGTCCGTTTGTGGCGCTCCCAGTGTCTAAGTTTGGGGGTACTGGCGGGAAACGGCTTCGACCAGTCCAAGGAACGGGTCCTAGTACTTTTCAGAAGAGATGAGGCTAGGGCATGTTGGTATGACATACTTAACTGATCTGACTTAACTGATGACTGATCTGCGCATGCGGCTCAAGAAAGCTGTTGTTTCGACATCGCAAGCCATCCTTGCCTTCATTCGCTCTGGACCTGCCAAAGATGTCCCCCTGGCGCCGATCACCGACTATTTAAAGACCGTCAACTTCGTGGACCGTTGCAGTCAGCGGCAAACCTTTGTCCCGGTCTAAACGTTTGCTTCGCTTTTGGCAGGTGAGTGTTGGTTACACCTGTTGTAATTCATCACTTTTCGTGTTTTGCCGCTGACTGCACCATGTCTTCTTTGTGTACTTCTTGCTCAAAAGCCATACCGAAAGATGGGAAATTTATGACTTGCTGTGCCTGTGAGGGCGAATTTCACTTGGGGAAAAACTGCTCGTCAGTTACTGATAACGCCTACAAGAAGATGAGTACGGTAACACGTGAAACATGGAAGTGTCCTTCATGCAAGGATGATTCGGTGGCGCAACCTGACGTAGCATCCAACCCCGATGGTGGTTCGTTCTCGCAGCAACTGTCTGCTCTGAATGTGAAGCTGGATACTTTGACTACCACTGTATCAGCACTGATGGGGAAAATGGAAGAACTGTTGTTGGTCAAGGAAGCTAGTGAAAAGGTTGCTTCAGCAGTCGAGGACATACAGTCAGCTATTGACTTCCTTTCGTCACGGTATGACTCTGTGCTTGCTGGAGTGACCACTAATCAGGCTGAGCTTGCAGATCTTCGGTCACAAGTTCAATCACTGTCTTCAACAGTAGTTTCCCAGAAAGAAGTGATTGACAGGATGAGTGGAGAGATAAATGATCTCGAACAATACAGCAGACGATGTAACTTCGAGATTCACGGCCTTCCGGTCAAATCTGATGAAAACTTGCACACTTTCTTAAGTACCTTAGCAGGCAAACTAAACATTACCGATTTTCAACCAGCAGATATCTCAGCAGTCCATCGGCTACCGTCCAGAGGCGACTATATCCCACCGATCCTAGTACAGACTCAGTCGGTTTCTGTTAAGCAGAAATGGCTCGGAGCTCGGAAGGGCCTTCCTGATTTGGTGCAAGACGACCAGTCTCCTCGGCTGTTTTTTAACGATAACCTGTCTCGGGTTAATCGCGAGCTGTTCCGACTAGCAAGGTCTCGGGGCAAACAAAAGGGTTTTGAGTTCGTCTGGACCAAAAATGGGAAGGTCCTTGCAAAGCGGTCCGAAGGCGCACCTCTCATTCGCATCAACAAGTTTTCGGATCTTGAGAAACTAACATAACCATGTCTGATACAGGTTTCGTGAAGTGTTCCGATTTTTCTGAAGTCCGGAAGTTCTTTCAGTATCAAACAGGCAATTCATTTCAGTTTACTCATGTTAATATTCGCAGTATACGGAAACACTGGGACCATTTTTGTGCGTTAATTCACCCTTTTCACTTAAGTTTTGACGTCATTGCTCTCACGGAAGTGAACGCTTCGTCAGACGTGTTACTACAGTTCTCGCTGCCAGGCTACCAGTTATATTCTTACACTCGTTTACAAAGAATGGGAGGAGGAATCGCAGTTTTTGTTAAGGATTCTTGGTCCGTTTCTGAAATTAGTGTTCCTTTCACTCAAGCAGAAGTAGTTGCGCTCCGCCTAAGTACACCTTGGTTGTCGCTGGTTCTTCTCACAATTTATCGCCCTCCGTGTTGTAACGGTCGAATCTTTTTAGCTGAGCTAGATTTTGCATTATCATCGTTCTCCCGCGAAGAACACGTGTGCATTATCGGTGATATGAATATCGATATTTTACGCCCCACTGTGTCAACGGTCGCAGATTATCTGGACACTTTATCAAAGTGGGGGCTAGCGACTACAATCCACAGCCCTACACGTGAGGAATACTTAGCTGGGCAGCTGGTCGCGTCTTGCATCGACCACATCAACGTGCGTTCTCAAAACCTGTCGGTGCGGTCTGCTGTGGTTGAGGTCAAGCTTGCAGACCACTATTTCATTTGCTGCTCGTCAACAGATAGTTCCAGCCATCCTGCATCTATGCACAGCCAGCAAAAGGTATCAGTACTTGATTATAAGCGTCTTGATGAAAGAATAGCAAAGCATGATTGGGATTCTTTTATTCACAGTGTGTCCCCTGCGGACTTATATGACAGGTTTGTCGATGTTTTTCGTTCACACAAAGCAGAATCTTCCCGCATGGTTACAGTTAAACAACGAAATTTAGACAATACGTGGATGTCTCCCGCGATACTGGAAGCCATTAAAGCGAAGGATCTGCTCTGGGCTCGATCAAGTCGTGCCCCAAACTGTTTTGAGCTACGACTGCAGTTTAAACGTGAACGAAACCGTGTCAACGCCATGATCCGTCTGGCCAAGCGCAACCACTTTAGGTCTCAGTTTAATGACGCACGTTTTAACAGCAAGAAAACATGGTCATTGGTGAATAGTCTGAAAGGAGGGAGCGCTGCTATCTACAATGATACATATTTCATCTCGCATTTTCATAAAGATGGACAGAGCATTGCGAATGACTTCAACAATTTTTTTTCTCTGGTCTCTGGTGCATCTCGAACCCCTCCTACCGACTGTCCTATGCCTCTCAGTGTGATGGAATCTGCTTTCCTTCCTGATATTACTGAAAGTGATTTAAGGTGTATACTTTTCAGTCTTAAACGTAGCAAATCTCCTGGTCATGACGGCCTCACGATTTCTGAATTGTGCAGAAATTTTGAAGTAATTAAAGGTGTTCTACTAGTTATCCTTAACACTATCACTTCTACTGGTATAATACCTGCTTCAATGAAAACTGCTAAAGTTATACCTTTGTACAAGGGTGGCTCCAGAAACATTATGAGTAATTACCGACCTATCTCTATTCTACCATGCATTGGCCAAATTTTTGAGAAGCATCTATTACTCACCATGACGAATTTTTTGAATACGCACAGTGTTCTATCACCTTGTCAGTACGGCTTTATAGCAGGAAAAGGAACAACGGTTCTTCTTGAAGAATTCTCTGACGTGCTAAATTCAGCTTTTGATAAGAATCAAGTCGCATGTTCTCTTTTTCTGGACGTTAGCAAGGCTTTTGATAGCATCTGCCACGTTCTTTTGCTTGATAAACTTTCTGCGCTGGGATTTCGAGGTTCGTTTTTGGAACTGCTTACTAACTTTTTACAAGATAGGCGCCAATATGTGTCGATTTCAAGATTCCATAGCGATTTCACGGCAATTGCCTCTGGAGTCCCGCAAGGTTCTATATTAAGTCCTTTATTATTCAATCTATACGTTAACGACCTTGCTAACAGTGTGCCATCTTTGCTGTTTCAGTATGCTGATGACACTGTTATTGTTGCATGTGCAAAGAAATACACTGATGCTGTTACAGCATTACAGATAGCTGCTATTAAAGCCATGGACTGGTTTAAGTTTAATCTTATTAATGTTAATACTTCTAAAACAAAACTGATCTGTTTTCATAACCCATTAAAACAAGTTGAATTAACTGACCTTGTTTATTTGCATACTTCCTCTTGTCTTAATTGCAACTGTGTACCAGTTGAATATGCGCATTCGGTCAAATATCTTGGCCTGACCTTCGACAGTGATCTCTCTTGGAAATCGCACCTTTCTTTTGTTTGCCAAAGGCTTCGTGCTGTATCGTGTGTCCTGTATAACATTAGATATTTTATGCCTTTTTCTGTCCGTAAATGTGTTGTACATGCTCTAGCCTATAGTGTACTTAGGTACGGAATTACTGTTTATGGTCACTGCACGGTTCGCTGGCAACATAGGGTGAATTCGCTTTTGCGTTTGCTTCTAAAGAATATTGCTTACGACCTGTCCATTGGTAATGACATTGATATTTTTAGAAGACTAAAGCTTCCAAGTTTTAACTCTTTATTAACAGAAACTATTGTGCTAAAACACTTCTGGTACAGTCAGTTCACCGTTCCATATGTCCCTGCTCGGGATTTAAGACCAAAATACCGCTACTGCATTCCTCGCTCCTCAACCCGGTACGGTAAGCGCACACGTCATTACTATGTACCTGCCTGTTTCAATAGCTTGCCTCCTACTGTACTCCGCATGAAAACTAAATACACCCTGAAAAAAACTTTGCGGTATGTCTCCGTGTTGCTTCCTGCCCCGTAGTTATTTCAGCTATTTACTGTATTAATTTCAAATCACTGTAATCTTTCTTGATGTTGTAACAGTTATATATTTGTTTCATTCTGTTTGGTGACCACTTTCTTTTTTTGCAAAGTTCATTGCAACGTCTCTATTTTCCTTTGTTTTGCCAATGTTAGCTGTCTGCCAGGCGCTGCCACTCAAGCCCTTTGAGGCTTTGGTAGGCCTGATTTATGTTGTCTGGCAATTGACGTGAATAAAAGTTCTATCTATCTATCTATCTATCTATCTATCTATCTATCTATCTATCTATCTATCTATCTATCTTAAAGGAAATAAATAGCGCACAAGAGAAGACGGGACAAGCGAGGAGACACAGACAAGCGCTAAAATAGCGCTTGTCTGTGTCTCCTCGCTTGTCCCGTCTTCTCTTGTGCGCTATTTATTTCCCTAGTACTTTATCCGGCCTTTTATGCTCACCCACCAGAGCCAGTTCAGGTGGGAGTGAAGGAGGGCGCGGCTCGTTCCACCAGTGCGCACCATCACGCGCTTGGCTTTCTGCCACGCTTGCTCGATATTCTGAGTGTACGCAACGGTGGTCGGGTCGATGAAGCTGTCTTTGTGACACACTGTATCATGCTGGAGGTCCTTGACACCGGCCGCGTCCTGCAGAGCCTAAAAGTTGTAGCCGCGCCACTCGCCCGTGACTACTTTGGTCTTCGGCAGGCCGTTATCAGTAATGACCCTGCTCAGGGTGTCGCCGTCCCGCTTCTTGACTTCAAAAAGTCGGGTCTCTCCTGTTGACACCCAATACCGGCCGATGACCCAGGGTCCTCGATCCTCCACACCGCTGTAATTACCGCTGAAATGGCCTGAGACGCCGTCCCCAGCCATCAGACAACCGTGGTTCGCCTTTCATCGACCACAGAATAGGGATTCGTAGACCTGAACATTTAGAGGCTGCTCTAGCGTATCAGAAATTTTCACACATGGTTCAACAGTAGTGCCAATGGCTACGCGGTGTAGAAAACACAAATTCCTTTATCTTAATAAAAGTAGTGAAACGTGAATTAAAATTTTTTCAAGAAATGCTTCGGCGCGGCAGACAAGGACAAAACGTAGAATAACACCACAGAGCGCCAACTAACAACTGATAACGGTGTTACCATCAGCAGTCAAGAAGAATATAAGGAGCACCTCGGCGAAACAAGGCTTCAGAGGGCACGGTGTTACCGTTACCAACGCATCGGTGAACCCCTTACTGTTCACCCAGGTCACGCTGTAGAAGGCAGTCAAATTTTTGGTTGCACCCGGCACCATCAGCAGTCAAGACACATGGCAAAGGCCTGGCATTCGCGTCCCCTTGAGACACCCCGATCCCAACCGCACACATTCTGCTCCACTTGTAATGGAATATAAGGAGCACCTCAGCGAACAAGGCTTCAGAGGGCACGGTGTTACCACGACCAACGCATCGGTGAACCCTTTTCTGTTCACCCAGGTCACGCTGTAGAAGACAGTCAAATTTGTGGTTGCACCCGGCACCATCAGTAGTCAAGGCACATGGCAAAGGCCTGGCATTCGCGTCCCCTTGAGACACCCAGATCCCACCCGCGCAATTTCTGTGCCACTACTAATGGAATATAAGGAGCACCTCGGCGAACAAGGCTTCAGAGGGCACGGCGGTACCATGACCAACGCATCGGTGAACCCTTAACTGTTCACATAGGTCCCGCTGTAGAAGACAGTCAAATTTTTGGCAGCACCTGGCACCATCTGCAATCAAGACACATGGCAAAGGCCTGGCATTCGCGTCCCCTTGAGACACCCGGATCCCACCCGCGCAATTTCTGCGCCACTACTAATGGAATATAAGGAGCAGCTCGGCGAACAAGGCTTCAGAGAGCACGGCGGGACCATGACCAACGCATCGGTGAACCCAATATAAGGAGCAGCTCGTCGAACAAGGCTTCAGAGAGCACGGCGGGACCATGACCAACGCATCGGTGAACCCTTAACTGTGCATCCAGGTCATGCTGTAGAAGACAGTCAAATTTGTGGTTGCACCCGGCACCATCAGTAGTCAAGGCACATGGCAAAGGCCTGGCATAGGCAAGTTGCAAATGCTAGGAGGCGCCCCGTATTTCGGACCTCTAGCGCCATCTCGGGAGTAGCTGCTCAAATGCGGCAGGATTACTCCCGCAGTAAGCGGCTCGCGCTGCGTGTTTGACACCCAGTGATGGCGGCAAACAACGTGCCGATATTAATTTTAGCCGGGTTTCGGGAGCTACACGTCCTTGACAGCTTTTTTCGTGGAAAGAATTTGGAGAAAGGAAGACTTCTATTTGAAGCGGGGCTCGTCTACGAGGGGAGGGAACTGCTCAACTCGCACGGATCGGAGGTGACAGCTAGGTGTATTCCGCAGACGAAAATCAACGCACCGGCGAGATGCGTGAAGCTCAGCGTATACCGTGTTATAGGTGACATAATGCTTGAAGATCGACGGCAGAAGACGAATCTTCGCGGGGAGCTGCGATTGCCGTGCTGGCATCGCAGGGAAGTGCAAGCACGCCGCGGCAGTTGCCCTGTACATACAAGACGGCAAATGCGACTAGAAAACCTCTCATCCACGATCGTGGGGCGTACCGGCGTCTTGTAAGGCATACGCGAGGCACTCTAACGTTGCTGTCCCCAAAAAAGAAAAAGGTGACGAACTTACCAGCTGTGTTTACTCCAGAAAAATATTTTCGCGCAAGTTGCTGAAAGTTCGAGTCTTTTTATGTTGCGATTTTTCAGTGCGTGCAAAGGAGGTTCCACTGAACCATGTCACACAATATTTCGGTGACCTCAACTGCCCCTTAACTGATATGTTGAGCGCAGAAGAGTGTATATGGCAGCTGAACCCTTCTACAACCCCTCCTCATAGCTCTCCGCAAGCCCTGGTGCTTTTTGAATGGGAGAGGATCGAAAAAAGAGTTCCACAGCTTTACTGTCATGCAGTGTGGAAACAAAATACTTCTTAAACGAGTTAACTTCCTAGAGAGGTTTGTATCCTAGTGTACAGTACTTAAGTATTCTGTAGAAGAACTGCAGATTGGGCCAGTTGGTGTAGATTCATAGTGATGGTTCAACAGATGGTGATAGTGGTTATGCCGTATGTCCACGCGCTGTCGCACCGGATTAAGAAAGTGGGGAGCAAGCATGGGGTAGAAGTTCTGTTTTCTGCTCCTAAGAAGCTAGAAAGAGTGGGAGCGGCGGTTCAAAGAAGGTATGAAGGGCGCAGAAGAAATGCTTGCAATATCAATCATGAAACAAGATATTGCCACACTGCTGACACTCTGCAGGCGCCACCGGGTGGCCAAAACTTGGCTGCCAGCGCGTGGTGGAGCGTCGTCTTCGTCTAGCTTGTGCTCGGCGGTTCGAAGCCTCGTCTGAGAATACGGCTGTGCTTCCCGCTTCCTGGTGACATTTGGTGGAGCCGTGCTGGGTACCGTCCCATGTACGCTGACCCCGACGACAGCCGTGACGCTTCTCCCCAACGCGCGGACACCACACCCGTCCACAAAGCGAGCCGTCGCCTGCGAGGCCTGCAACCCGAGTTCGAGCCACTGACCAGGCCTGTGCGAACTATGACATCCACCACTGGCAGCAGCCAGACAGGTCAGTGCTCCGGCAGTGCTACGCCGTTCGTCCTACTCGCACCTCGGTCGCCACCATCCTTCCACGGCGACCGGTTCGAGGATGTAGAGGATTGGTTGGCGAGTTTTGACTGTGTGGCCGCATTCAATCAGTGGGACGACGAGCGGAAGCTGTTGAATGTGTATTTTGCACTGCTCGACTCGGCGAAAACGTGGTTCGAGAACCACGAGGCGTCCTTCTCCAACTGGGCAGCTTTTCGCCGCGAGTTGCTCGCTACATTCAGCTCGAGCCAACGGAAGGAAAATGCTGAGATCGCCCTTCGCTCCAGGTCACAGCAGTCCAATGAGAGCGTGCCCATGTTTATAGAGGACATGACACGCCTCTTCAATCGGGCCGACCCTGCCATGCCCGAAGCTACAAAGGTACGGCACCTTATGCGTGGGGTGAATGAGCAGCTGTTCGCTGGCCTCATGCGCGACCCTCCGCTAACCGTCGCCGCCTTCGCCAAGGAAGCTACCTGCATGGAACGTTCGCTGCAGGAACGGAGTGCCCAATACGGCCGTCAGGCGAATGTAGCGGCCACTCACTACTTCACGTCCTTGTCAGGCCCAGGGGACGAGGCGCTGCGAGAGGTTGTACGGAGCATTGTCCGCGAAGAACTGCGACACCTCCGCTTGGATGCTCCGTCGGCAGGTATACCTTCAACGGCGGACGTCATCCGTGACGAAATCCAGCGAGCGGTGCAGTCACCACCAGCACCACTACCAGAGCCGCACGTCATGTCGTACAGCGATGCCCTGCGCCGACCTGCCCCCGTGCCGCAAGCGTTTCGCCCCGTTGCCGGACCTCGACCACCCCACCATTACCTGCGCCCCGTCGAGCAGCAGCAGGATCTGCGCCCTCCTATCAGCAAAGCGCACGTGTGGCGCACGTCCAACGATCGCCCGCTCTGCTACCACTGCGGTGAGCCTGGTCATATTCTGCGGCATTGCCCGTACAGGCGTATGGGTTCGAGAGGATTTCCGCCGGGCGCGCCTCGACCGCGCTATGGTGAAAGACCGCAGGACATAGATGAGTACCTCGCCGCTCACGTGCTGCCCCCGACGACCTCGCAACAGCGCCAATCGCGATCGCCGTCCCCGAGGCGCTTTACTTCGCCCAATCGGCCCTCCACCTCTGGTCAGTTCCGACGCACGTCCCCTCGCCGGGAAAACTGAAGACGGCGTCCTCCGGGGGTAGGGCCGCCGCCACTGCACAGAGTCAACAGCCTCCACCCGACGATTCGACGCGACGACCCGGGCAGCGACCACCCGATCCGACGACCTCACCGACGTGCTGCGAACGATTAGTTTCAGCTGAAATTTTAGTTACCGCCGACAGTTATCATGTGAACGCACTCGTCGATACTGGCGCTGATTTTTCCGTGATGAGCAGTCAGCTCGCCACGACTCTCCGTAAGGTTCTGACGCCTTGGTGTGGACCCGTGATCCGCACCGCCAGTGGCCATGTAGTGACGCCGATCGGTGTCTGCACCTGCCGTATCCAGATCCGAGGTCTTACTTTCACTGGCTCCTTTGCCGTGTTACGTGACTGTTCGAAAGATCTGATTCTGGGCATGGATTTCCTTCGAGAGTATGGTGCGGTCATAGACCTTCGGGAGCTCATGGTATCTTTTTCCGCCCAGCGAGCCGTTGACACCAACAGCGAGCCCAGCAGAGTAGTGTTGCGCCTATGTGCCGACCACATAACGCTTCCACCGCGAGCCAGCAAATTCGTCACAGTCGAATGTGATAGCAGCACCGGCACCCTTGGCATCGCTGAAGCGAACATGTCGCTGCTACTCGCGCGGCAAGTTTGTGTAGCCCGAGGCCTCGTAGAACTTACTAACGGTCGTACCGACATCCTAGTCACCAACTTTACCTGTGAACCGCAACATCTAACGAAGACAGAGGTCGTCGCTTATTTTGACGAGCTTGGAGAGTGTACCCGGCAGTGTTCTTTGTCCACGACGTCAGATCTCGACGACGCGACGGCTGCAGCCATCCCGACCGATGTAAACCCGCACCTCTTGGCCAGTCAGAAACGCTGCGTAGAAAATCTCATTTATTCCTTCCGCGACTGTTTCGCATCAACTTCCAAGGTGCGACAGACGCCGCTCACCAAGCACCGAATTATCGTTGCGGACGACCAAAGACCCCTGTGTCAGCGGCCTTATCGTGTGTCTTCGAAAGAACGTGACGCCGTCCGCCGCCAAGTTACCCAAATGCTCCAGGACGACGTCATACAACCATCCACGAGCCCCTGGGCGTCGCCTGTTGTCCTCGTCACGAAGAAAGATGGCACCCTCAGGTTCTGCGTGGATTACAGGCGCCTCAATAACGTCACAAAAAAGGATGTGTACCCTCTGCCACGCATTGATGATTCCCTAGACCGCCTGCGCCATGCCACTTACTTTTCGTCCCTTGACCTCCGCAGTGGGTATTGGCAAATCGAGGTGGACGAACGCGACCGCGAGAAGACCGCCTTTATTACCCCTGACGGTTTATACGAGTTTAAGGTGCTTCCTTTTGGCTTGTGTTCGGCCCCTGCCACATTCCAACGAATGATGGACACGGTGCTGTCTGGCCTGAAGTGGCAGTCGTGCCTCGTATATCTCGACGATGTCGTGATCTTCTCCGACACGTTCGATGAGCACCTGAAACGTTTGCGTGCTGTTTTCGAGGCCATACGTTCCGCTGGTCTCTCTCTCAAACCGGAAAAATGTCATTTTGCGTTTCATGAGCTGAAGTTTCTTGGTCATATTGTCAGCGCTCAAGGCGTTCGTCCAGACCCCGAAAAAACGGCCGCCGTAGCTGCCTTCCCCAAGCCCACAGACAAACGGAGCCTACGTCGTTTCTTGGGCCTCTGCGCCTACTATCGCCGGTTTGTTGCTAATTTCTCAAAGCTAGCTGAGCCTCTGACCCGCCTGACCAAAGACGCTGAACCCTTCTTCTGGGGCCAGGACCAAGAAAGAGCCTTCACGGAGCTCAAGTCGCGTCTCCAATGTGCGCCTGTACTTGGCCACTTCGACGAGGAGGCCGACACGGAACTACACACAGATGCCAGTAACGTTGGTCTCGGTGCGGTTCTTGTTCAGTGGCAAGATGGCCTAGAACGCGTGATTGCTTATGCCAGTCGCACTTTATCCCGTTCCGAAGTCAACTATTCCACCACGGAAAAGGAATGTCTGGCTGTGCTGTGGGCCATTACAAAATTTCGTCCGTACTTGTATGGCCGCCCATTTCGGGTTGTGAGCGATCATCATTCACTTTGTTGGCTGGCGAATCTGAAAGATCCCTCGGGGCGGCTTGCTCGATGGAGCCTGCGTTTACAAGAATTTGATGTCACCATCGTGCACAAGTCCGGACAGAAACACAGCGACGCTGACTGTCTGTCCCGCGCTCCTATTTCCTGCCCCGCGGACGAGTCCGACGACGATTCCGCTTTCCTCGGTGCTGTTACCACATCCACTCTTGCCCGCCAACAGCGGGCCGACTCCGAACTGCTTCCCCTCATCGAGTACCTCGAAGGAACCGCTCCATCTCCTCCTCGACTCTTCAATCGCGGACTGTCATCGTTTTGTTTGCGTGATGGTGTCCTCTACAAAAAGAATTACGGCCCAACGGACACTGTCTATCTGCTTGCAGTACCTACAGCGCTTCGTGACGAAGTTTTGCGTGCGTGCCACGACGACCTTTCTTCGGGCCACCTCGGGTTTTCCCGCACGTTGGCGCGCATACGTCACAAGTACTACTGGCCCAGGCTTGCTGCGCTCGTCCAACGCTACGTACGAACATGTCGTGAGTGCCAGCGCCGGAAGACGCCGCCGACTAAACCAGCCGGGCTCCTGCAGCCTATTGATCCCCCGCGCCTCCCATTTCAACAGGTTGGCATGGACTTACTTGGTCCATTTCCGGCGTCTTCCATGGGTAACCGGTACATTGCTGTTGCCACTGACTATCTTAGCCGCTACTGTGAGACCAAGGCTCTTCCCCGTGGTACCGCGGCCGAAGTCGCAGATTTCTTCGTTCACAACATTGTGCTTCGTCACGGAGCCCCTACAGTCGTATTAACTGACAGGGGAACCGCGTTCACGTCGGCACTTACGAGCGAGGTACTTCGTCTCAGTGGCACCAGCCATCGAAAGACTACAGCCTACCATCCGCAAACGAACGGACTGACTGAGCGGCTAAACAAGACAATCGCCGATATGATTTCGATGTATGTCGACGATGACCATAGGAACTGGGACCGGATACTACCTTACATCACGTTCGCGTACAACACTGCGCTACACGAAACGACACGCTTCACTCCGTTCCATTTGGTGCACGGTCGCGAAGCCCTAACCATGCTGGACGCCATGCTCCTTCCGGACCCTGTTCCTTCTTCTGTCGTGGCCGCTGACCAATTTGTTCGTGACGCCGAAGCCGCTCGCCATGTGGCTCGACAACGAATCCGGCGCCAACAACAACGCGACGCCAAGCGTTACAACCTCCGCCGCAGGGAGGTGATTACACCCCCGGTGACCAAGTCTGGGTGTGGAGCCCGATCCGTTTGCGAGGGCGCTCTGAGAAGCTTCTTCGCCGTTACTTTGGTCCCTACCAGGTGTTACGCCGCCTCAGCGCGGTGACCTACGAGGCGCTTCCGCAAGGAACTGTCCGGTCCTCTCGACAACCGACGTCCGAGGTAGTCCACGTGGCCAGAATGAAGCCGTATTACTCCCGTTAGCCCCCTCTTCACGGAGACACTCGCGCCGTTAACTTTCCGCCCTCCCTCTATTCTTGTTGTTTTTTTCCCCGCCCGTGCGGCATCGAGCCGATGCCCCTTGGAAGGGAGGGGGGCAATGCCACACTGCTGACACTCTGCAGTCGCCACCGGGTGGCCAAAACTTGGCTGCCAGCGCGTGGTGGAGCGTCGTCTTCGTCTAGCTTGTGCGCGGCGGTTCGAAGCCTCGTCTGAGAATACGGCTGTGCTTCCCGCTTCCTGGTGACAATATGTTCCCTGTAAGACTGGCATAGTTTACAGATCCCCTTGTCCTGCGGCCTTACCTACATAGGCCAGACTGGCCGCTGTATTAACGTGCGGCTCATGAAGCACGCTAATTATTTAAAGAAGAAAGAAACAAACCTAGCGAAGCATTGTTTCACATGCAAATGCACGCCGTTTTTTGGGGACACTGATGTGTTGCTTTGTCATTCTGACTAGCGCACTAGAGAAATTGCTGAAGCCGAGTCATATTATCCGGAAAGATAAAGAGTGCGTGGGTGCTCCATCTGAAACATTATCTGTTAGAGAAATGAATATGCTACACAGTGGATAGCGGTCCTGCGGATACACACGTGCTTTTAAAGCGGTTTTACCTTTTTTGTACTATGAGATTGTTGACATTGCGCATGTGCGCTGTTTTTTCGTGTGTGTATATAATGACATGCTTCTTCCTAATAAAAAATCAGTAGTAAGTTCAGCGCTGTGTGTGTCTTGTCTCCCTCTTGGTCTTTGTGTGTTTGCGCTGTTGAACCATCGCTTAAGTATTCGTATTTTGTCTTCTCTAAGAGAACCTTACTTCTGCCGTCGGACGAGCGCGATCCAGCGGTGACGCCGTTCTATTTCATACGGTCGGCTCGGAAACCTATAAAACTTCGTTCCTGGTGAGTTGGCGTACGTGCTGTTGCAGCCCACGACGCAGCAATTCGTGTTGCATTTCGGCATTGTTCCGAAAAGGCAACAGCTACGCACGAAACAGAGCCCAAACAGGCTACTCCGAACTCCAGCGGGCCGATCGTATCCTTCCGAGTGTGCGCTCGCCGCCGTGAGGGGCGCCCTAGTCGGCGCTGGAACGACGTTCGCTACTAGCCTATTCGCGTCCCCTTGAGACACCCGGATCCCATTTCTGTCCCACTACTAATGGAATATAAGGAGCACCTCGGCGAACAAGGCTTCAGAGGGCACGGCGGTACCATGACCAACGCATCGGTGAGCCCTTAACTGTTCACATAGGTCCCGCTGTAGAAGACAGTCAAATTTTTCGCACCACCTGGCACTAATCTGCAATCAAGACACATGGCAAAGGCCTGGCATTCGCGTCCCCTTGAGACACCCGGATCCCACCCGCGCAATTTCTGCGCCACTACTAATGGAATATAAGGAGCAGCTCGGCGAACAAGGCTTCAGAGAGCACGGCGGGACCATGACCAACGCATCGGTGAACCCTTTACTGTGCAACCAGGTCGCGCTGTAGAAGACAGTCAAATTTTTGGCAGCACCTGGCACCATCAGCAGTCAAGACACATGACAAAGGCCTGGCATTCGAGACCTCGTGAGACATCCGGATCCCACCCGCGCAACTTCAGCGCCACCTCTGACGCAATATCTGGAGTACCTAGGTGAACAAGGCTTCTGAGGGCACGGTGTTACCGTTACCAACGCATCGGTGAACCCCTTACTGTTAACCCAGGTCACGCTATAGAAGGCAGTCAAATTTTTGGCAGCACCCGGCACCATCAACTCTCAAGACACATGGGATAGGCCTGGCATTCGCGTCCCCTTGAGACACCCGGATCCCAACCGCACACATTCTGCTCCACTTGTAATTTAATATAAGGAGCACCTCGGCGAACAAGGCTTCAGAGGGCACGGTGTTACCACGACCAACGCATCGGTGAACCCTTTTCTGTTCACCCAGGTCACACTGTAGAAGACAGTCAAATTTGTGGTTGCACTCGGCACGATCTGTAGTCAAGGCACATGGCAAAGGGCTGGCATTCGCGTCCCCTTGAGACATCCGGATCCCACCCGCGCAATTTCTGTGCCACTACAAATGGAATATAAGGAGCACCTCGGCGAACAAGGCTTCAGAGGGCACGGCGGTACCATGGCCAACGCATCTGTGAACCCTTAACTGTTCACATAGGTCCCGCTGTAGAAGACAGTCAAATTTTTGGCAGCACCTGGCACCATCTGCAATCAAGACACAGGGCAAAGGCCTGGCATTTGCGTCCCCTTGAGACACCCGGATCCCAACCGCGCAATTTCTGCGCCACTACTAATGGAACATAAGGACCACCTCGGCGAACAAGGCTTCAGAGGGCACGGTGTTACCGTCACCAACGCATCGGTGAACCCTTAACTGTTCACATAGGTCCCGCTGTAGAAGACAGTCAAATTTTTGGCACCACCTGGCACCATCAGCAGTCAAGACACATGGCAAAGGCCTGGCATTTGCGTCCCCTTGAGACACCCGGATCCCAACCGCGCAATTTCTGCGCCACTACTAATGGAATATAAGGAGCACCTCGGCGAACAAGGCTTCAGAGGGCACGGCGGTACCATGACCAACGCATCGGTGAACCCTTAACTGTTCACATAGGTCCCGCTGTAGAAGACAGTCAAAATTTTGGCAGCACCTGGCACCATCTGCAATCAAGACACATGGCAAAGGCCTCGCATTCGCGTCCCCTTGAGACACCCGGATCCCGCCCGCGCAATTTCTGCGCCACTACTAATGGAATATAAGGAGCAGCTCGGCGAACAAGGCTTCAGAGAGCACGGCGGGACCATGACCAACGCATCGGTGAACCCTTAACTGTACACCCAGGTCACGCTGTAGAAGACAGTCAACTTTGTGGTTGCACCCGGCACCATCAGTAGTCAAGGCACATGGCAAAGGCCTGGCATTCGCGTCCCCTTGAGACACTGGGATCCCACCCGCGCAATTTCTGTGCCACTACTAATGGAATATAAGGAGCACCTCGGCGAACAAGGCTTCCGAGGGCACGGCGGTACCATGACCAACGCATCGCTGAACCCTTAACTGTTCACATAGGTCCCGCTGTAGAAGACAGTCAAATTTTTGGCACCACTTGGCACCATCTGCAATCAAGACACATGGCAAAGGCCGGGCATTCGCGTCCCCTTGAGACACCCGGATCCCACCCACGCAATTTCTGCGCCACTACTAATGGAATATAAGGAGCAGCTCGGCGAACAAGGCTTCAGAGAGCACGGCGGGACCATGACCAACGCATCGGTGAACCCTTTACTGTGCACCCAGGTCGCGCTGTAGAAGACAGTCAAATTTTTGGCAGCACCCGGCACCATCAGCAGTCAAGACACATGGCAAAGGCCTGGCATTCGCGACCTCGTGAGACACCGGATCCCACCCGCGAAACTTCAGCGCCAACTCTGACGCAATATCTGGAGTACCTAGGTGAACAAGGCTTCTGAGGGCACGGTGTTACCGTTACCAACGCATCGGTGAACCCCTTACTGTTAACCCAGGTCACGCTATAGATGGCAGTCAAATTTTTGGCAGCACCCGGCACCATCAACTCTCAAGACACATGGCATAGGCCTGGCATTCGCGTCCCCTTGAGACACCCGGATCCCAACCGCACACATTCTGCTCCACTTGTAATTTAATATAAGGAGCACCTCGGCGAACAAGGCTTCAGAGGGCACGGTGTTACCACGACCAACGCATCGGTGAACCCTTTTCTGTTCACCCAGGTCACACTGTAGAAGACAGTCAAATTTGTGGTTGCACTCGGCACCATCTGTAGTCAAGGCACATGGCAAAGGGCTGGCATTCGCGTCCCCTTGAGACATCCGGATCCCACCCGCGCAATTTCTGTGCCACTACAAATGGAATATAAGGAGCACCTCGGCGAACAAGGCTTCAGAGGGCACGGCGGTACCATGGCCAACGCATCTGTGAACCCTTAACTGTTCACATAGGTCCCGCTGTAGAAGACAGTCAAATTTTTGGCAGCACCTGGCACCATCTGCAATCAAGACACATGGCAAAGGCCTGGCATTCGCGTCCCCTTGAGACACCCGGATCCCAACCGCGCAATTTCTGCGCCACTACTAATGGAACATAAGGACCACCTCGGCGAACAAGGCTTCAGAGGGCACGGTGTTACCGTCACCAACGCATCGGTGAACCCTTAACTGTTCACATAGGTCCCGCTGTAGAAGACAGTCAAATTTTTGGCACCACCTGGCACCATCAGCAGTCAAGACACATGGCAAAGGCCTGGCATTTGCGTCCCCTTGAGACACCCGGATCCCAACCGCGCAATTTCTGCGCCACTACTAATGGAATATAAGGAGCACCTCGGCGAACAAGGCTTCAGAGGGCACGGCGGTACCATGACCAACGCATCGGTGAACCCTTAACTGTTCACATAGGTCCCGCTGTAGAAGACAGTCAAAATTTTGGCAGCACCTGGCACCATCTGCAATCAAGACACATGGCAAAGGCCTCGCATTCGCGTCCCCTTGAGACACCCGGATCCCGCCCGCGCAATTTCTGCGCCACTACTAATGGAATATAAGGAGCAGCTCGGCGAACAAGGCTTCAGAGAGCACGGCGGGACCATGACCAACGCATCGGTGAACCCTTAACTGTACACCCAGGTCACGCTGTAGAAGACAGTCAACTTTGTGGTTGCACCCGGCACCATCAGTAGTCAAGGCACATGGCAAAGGCCTGGCATAGGCAAGTTGCAAATGCTAGGAGGCGCCCCGTATTTCGGACCTCTAGCGCCATCTCGGGAGTAGCTGCTCAAATGCGGCAGGATTACTCCCGCATTCAGCGGCTCGCGCTGCGTGTTTGACACCCAGTGATGGCGGCAAACAACGTGCCGATATTAATTTTAGCCGGGTTTCGGGAGCTACACGTCCTTGACAGCTTTTTTCGTGGAAAGAATTTGGAGAAAGGAAGACTTCTATTTGAAGCGGGGCTCGTCTACGAGGGGAGGCAACTGCTCAACTCGCACGGATCGGAGGTGACAGCTAGGTGTATTCCGCAGACGAAAATCAACGCACCGGCGAGATGCGTGAAGCTCAGCGTATACCGTGTTATAGGTGACATAATGCTTGAAGATCGACGGCAGAAGACGAATCTTCGCGGGGAGCTGCGATTGCCGTGCTGGCATCGCAGGGAAGTGCAAGCACGCCGCGGCAGTTGCCCTGTACATACACGACGGCAAATGCGACTAGAAAACCTCTCATCCACGATCGTGGGGCGTACCGGCGTCTTGTAAGGCATACGCGAGGCACTCTAACGTTGCTGTCCCCAAAAAAGAAAAAGGTGACGAACTTACCAGCTGTGTTTACTCCAGAAAAATATTTTCGCGCAAGTTGCTGAAAGTTCGAGTCTTTTTATGTTGCGATTTTTCAGTGCGTGCAAAGGAGGTTCCACTGAACCATGTCACACAATATTTCGGTGACCTCAACTGCCCCTTAACTGATATGTTGAGCGCAGAAGAGTGTATATGGCAGCTGAACCCTTCTACAACCCCTCCTCATAGCTCTCCGCAAGCCCTGGTGCTTTTTGAATGGGAGAGGATCGAAAAAAGAGTTCCACAGCTTTACTGTCATGCAGTGTGGAAACAAAATACTTCTTAAACGAGTTAACTTCCTAGAGAGGTTTGTATCCTAGTGTACAGTACTTAAGTATTCTGTAGAAGAACTGCAGATTGGGCCAGTTGGTGTAGATTCATAGTGATGGTTCAACAGATGGTGATAGTGGTTATGCCGTATGTCCACGCGCTGTCGCACCGGATTAAGAAAGTGGGGAGCAAGCATGGGGTAGAAGTTCTGTTTTCTGCTCCTAAGAAGCTAGAAAGAGTGGGAGCGGCGGTTCAAAGAAGGTATGAAGGGCGCAGAAGAAATGCTTGCAATATCAATCATGAAACAAGATATTGCCACACTGCTGACACTCTGCAGGCGCCACCGGGTGGCCAAAACTTGGCTGCCAGCGCGTGGTGGAGCGTCGTCTTCGTCTAGCTTGTGCTCGGCGGTTCGAAGCCTCGTCTGAGAATACGGCTGTGCTTCCCGCTTCCTGGTGACATTTGGTGGAGCCGTGCTGGGTACCGTCCCATGTACGCTGACCCCGACGACAGCCGTGACGCTTCTCCCCAACGCGCGGACACCACACCCGTCCACAAAGCGAGCCGTCGCCTGCGAGGCCTGCAACCCGAGTTCGAGCCACTGACCAGGCCTGTGCGAACTATGACATCCACCACTGGCAGCAGCCAGACAGGTCAGTGCTCCGGCAGTGCTACGCCGTTCGTCCTACTCGCACCTCGGTCGCCACCATCCTTCCACGGCGACCGGTTCGAGGATGTAGAGGATTGGTTGGCCAGTTTTGACTGTGTGGCCGCATTCAATCAGTGGGACGACGAGCGGAAGCTGTTGAATGTGTATTTTGCACTGCTCGACTCGGCGAAAACGTGGTTCGAGAACCACGAGGCGTCCTTCTCCAACTGGGCAGCTTTTCGCCGCGAGTTGCTCGCTACATTCAGCTCGAGCCAACGGAAGGAAAATGCTGAGATCGCCCTTCGCTCCAGGTCACAGCAGTCCAATGAGAGCGTGCCCATGTTTATAGAGGACATGACACGCCTCTTCAATCGGGCCGACCCTGCCATGCCCGAAGCTACAAAGGTACGGCACCTTATGCGTGGGGTGAATGAGCAGCTGTTCGCTGGCCTCATGCGCGACCCTCCGCTAACCGTCGCCGCCTTCGCCAAGGAAGCTACCTGCATGGAACGTTCGCTGCAGGAACGGAGTGCCCAATACGGCCGTCAGGCGAATGTAGCGGCCACTCACTACTTCACGTCCTTGTCAGGCCCAGGGGACGAGGCGCTGCGAGAGGTTGTACGGAGCATTGTCCGCGAAGAACTGCGACACCTCCGCTTGGATGCTCCGTCGGCAGGTATACCTTCAACGGCGGACGTCATCCGTGACGAAATCCAGCGAGCGGTGCAGTCACCACCAGCACCACTACCAGAGCCGCACGTCATGTCGTACAGCGATGCCCTGCGCCGACCTGCCCCCGTGCCGCAAGCGTTTCGCCCCGTTGCCGGACCTCGACCACCCCACCATTACCTGCGCCCCGTCGAGCAGCAGCAGGATCTGCGCCCTCCTATCAGCAAAGCGCACGTGTGGCGCACGTCCAACGATCGCCCGCTCTGCTACCACTGCGGTGAGCCTGGTCATATTCTGCGGCATTGCCCGTACAGGCGTATGGGTTCGAGAGGATTTCCGCCGGGCGCGCCTCGACCGCGCTATGGTGAAAGACCGCAGGACATAGATGAGTACCTCGCCGCTCACGTGCTGCCCCCGACGACCTCGCAACAGCGCCAATCGCGATCGCCGTCCCCGAGGCGCTTTACTTCGCCCAATCGGCCCTCCACCTCTGGTCAGTTCCGACGCACGTCCCCTCGCCGGGAAAACTGAAGACGGCGTCCTTCGGGGGTAGGGCCGCCGCCACTGCACAGAGTCAACAGCCTCCACCCGACGATTCGACGCGACGACCCGGGCAGCGACCACCCGATCCGACGACCTAACCGACGTGCTGCGAACGATTAGTTTCAGCTGAAATTTTAGTTACCGCCGACAGTTATCATGTGAACGCACTCGTCGATACTGGCGCTGATTTTTCCGTGATGAGCAGTCAGCTCGCCACGACTCTCCGTAAGGTTCTGACGCCTTGGTGTGGACCCGTGATCCGCACCGCCAGTGGCCATGTAGTGACGCCGATCGGTGTCTGCACCTGCCGTATCCAGATCCGAGGTCTTACTTTCACTGGCTCCTTTGCCGTGTTACGTGACTGTTCGAAAGATCTGATTCTGGGCATGGATTTCCTTCGAGAGTATGGTGCGGTCATAGACCTTCGGGAGCTCATGGTATCTTTTTCCGCCCAGCGAGCCGTTGACACCAACAGCGAGCCCAGCAGAGTAGTGTTGCGCCTATGTGCCGACCACATAACGCTTCCACCGCGAGCCAGCAAATTCGTCACAGTCGAATGTGATAGCAGCACCGGCACCCTTGGCATCGCTGAAGCGAACATGTCGCTGCTACTCGCGCGGCAAGTTTGTGTAGCCCGAGGCCTCGTAGAACTTACTAACGGTCGTACCGACATCCTAGTCACCAACTTTACCTGTGAACCGCAACATCTAACGAAGACAGAGGTCGTCGCTTATTTTGACGAGCTTGGAGAGTGTACCCGGCAGTGTTCTTTGTCCACGACGTCAGATCTCGACGACGCGACGGCTGCAGCCATCCCGACCGATGTAAACCCGCACCTCTTGGCCAGTCAGAAACGCTGCGTAGAAAATCTCATTTATTCCTTCCGCGACTGTTTCGCATCAACTTCCAAGGTGCGACAGACGCCGCTCACCAAGCACCGAATTATCGTTGCGGACGACCAAAGACCCCTGTGTCAGCGGCCTTATCGTGTGTCTTCGAAAGAACGTGACGCCGTCCGCCGCCAAGTTACCCAAATGCTCCAGGACGACGTCATACAACCATCCACGAGCCCCTGGGCGTCGCCTGTTGTCCTCGTCACGAAGAAAGATGGCACCCTCAGGTTCTGCGTGGATTACAGGCGCCTCAATAACGTCACAAAAAAGGATGTGTACCCTCTGCCACGCATTGATGATTCCCTAGACCGCCTGCGCCATGCCACTTACTTTTCGTCCCTTGACCTCCGCAGTGGGTATTGGCAAATCGAGGTGGACGAACGCGACCGCGAGAAGACCGCCTTTATTACCCCTGACGGTTTATACGAGTTTAAGGTGCTTCCTTTTGGCTTGTGTTCGGCCCCTGCCACATTCCAACGAATGATGGACACGGTGCTGTCTGGCCTGAAGTGGCAGTCGTGCCTCGTATATCTCGACGATGTCGTGATCTTCTCCGACACGTTCGATGAGCACCTGAAACGTTTGCGTGCTGTTTTCGAGGCCATACGTTCCGCTGGTCTCTCTCTCAAACCGGAAAAATGTCATTTTGCGTTTCATGAGCTGAAGTTTCTTGGTCATATTGTCAGCGCTCAAGGCGTTCGTCCAGACCCCGAAAAAACGGCCGCCGTAGCTGCCTTCCCCAAGCCCACAGACAAACGGAGCCTACGTCGTTTCTTGGGCCTCTGCGCCTACTATCGCCGGTTTGTTGCTAATTTCTCAAAGCTAGCTGAGCCTCTGACCCGCCTGACCAAAGACGCTGAACCCTTCTTCTGGGGCCAGGACCAAGAAAGAGCCTTCACGGAGCTCAAGTCGCGTCTCCAATGTGCGCCTGTACTTGGCCACTTCGACGAGGAGGCCGACACGGAACTACACACAGATGCCAGTAACGTTGGTCTCGGTGCGGTTCTTGTTCAGTGGCAAGATGGCCTAGAACGCGTGATTGCTTATGCCAGTCGCACTTTATCCCGTTCCGAAGTCAACTATTCCACCACGGAAAAGGAATGTCTGGCTGTGCTGTGGGCCATTACAAAATTTCGTCCGTACTTGTATGGCCGCCCATTTCGGGTTGTGAGCGATCATCATTCACTTTGTTGGCTGGCGAATCTGAAAGATCCCTCGGGGCGGCTTGCTCGATGGAGCCTGCGTTTACAAGAATTTGATGTCACCATCGTGCACAAGTCCGGACAGAAACACAGCGACGCTGACTGTCTGTCCCGCGCTCCTATTTCCTGCCCCGCGGACGAGTCCGACGACGATTCCGCTTTCCTCGGTGCTGTTACCACATCCACTCTTGCCCGCCAACAGCGGGCCGACTCCGAACTGCTTCCCCTCATCGAGTACCTCGAAGGAACCGCTCCATCTCCTCCTCGACTCTTCAATCGCGGACTGTCATCGTTTTGTTTGCGTGATGGTGTCCTCTACAAAAAGAATTACGGCCCAACGGACACTGTCTATCTGCTTGCAGTACCTACAGCGCTTCGTGACGAAGTTTTGCGTGCGTGCCACGACGACCTTTCTTCGGGCCACCTCGGGTTTTCCCGCACGTTGGCGCGCATACGTCACAAGTACTACTGGCCCAGGCTTGCTGCGCTCGTCCAACGCTACGTACGAACATGTCGTGAGTGCCAGCGCCGGAAGACGCCGCCGACTAAACCAGCCGGGCTCCTGCAGCCTATTGATCCCCCGCGCCTCCCATTTCAACAGGTTGGCATGGACTTACTTGGTCCATTTCCGGCGTCTTCCATGGGTAACCGGTACATTGCTGTTGCCACTGACTATCTTAGCCGCTACTGTGAGACCAAGGCTCTTCCCCGTGGTACCGCGGCCGAAGTCGCAGATTTCTTCGTTCACAACATTGTGCTTCGTCACGGAGCCCCTACAGTCGTATTAACTGACAGGGGAACCGCGTTCACGTCGGCACTTACGAGCGAGGTACTTCGTCTCAGTGGCACCAGCCATCGAAAGACTACAGCCTACCATCCGCAAACGAACGGACTGACTGAGCGGCTAAACAAGACAATCGCCGATATGATTTCGATGTATGTCGACGATGACCATAGGAACTGGGACCGGATACTACCTTACATCACGTTCGCGTACAACACTGCGCTACACGAAACGACACGCTTCACTCCGTTCCATTTGGTGCACGGTCGCGAAGCCCTAACCATGCTGGACGCCATGCTCCTTCCGGACCCTGTTCCTTCTTCTGTCGTGGCCGCTGACCAATTTGTTCGTGACGCCGAAGCCGCTCGCCATGTGGCTCGACAACGAATCCGGCGCCAACAACAACGCGACGCCAAGCGTTACAACCTCCGCCGCAGGGAGGTGATTACACCCCCGGTGACCAAGTCTGGGTGTGGAGCCCGATCCGTTTGCGAGGGCGCTCTGAGAAGCTTCTTCGCCGTTACTTTGGTCCCTACCAGGTGTTACGCCGCCTCAGCGCGGTGACCTACGAGGCGCTTCCTCAAGGAACTGTCCGGTCCTCTCGACAACCGACGTCCGAGGTAGTCCACGTGGCCAGAATGAAGCCGTATTACTCCCGTTAGCCCCCTCTTCACGGAGACACTCGCGCCGTTAACTTTCCGCCCTCCCTCTATTCTTGTTGTTTTTTTCCCCGCCCGTGCGGCATCGAGCCGATGCCCCTTGGAAGGGAGGGGGGCAATGCCACACTGCTGACACTCTGCAGGCGCCACCGGGTGGCCAAAACTTGGCTGCCAGCGCGTGGTGGAGCGTCGTCTTCGTCTAGCTTGTGCGCGGCGGTTCGAAGCCTCGTCTGAGAATACGGCTGTGCTTCCCGCTTCCTGGTGACAATATGTTCCCTGTAAGACTGGCATAGTTTACAGATCCCCTTGTCCTGCGGCCTTACCTACATAGGCCAGACTGGCCGCTGTATTAACGTGCGGCTCATGAAGCACGCTAATTATTTAAAGAAGAAAGAAACAAACCTAGCGAAGCATTGTTTCACATGCAAATGCACGCCGTTTTTTGGTGACACTGATGTGTTGCTTTGTCATTCTGACTAGCGCACTAGAGAAATTGCTGAAGCCGAGTCATATTATCCGGAAAGATAAAGAGTGCGTGGGTGCTCCATCTGAAACATTATCTGTTAGAGAAATGAATATGCTACACAGTGGATAGCGGTCCTGCGGATACACACGTGCTTTTAAAGCGGTTTTACCTTTTTTGTACTATGAGATTGTTGACATTGCGCATGTGCGCTGTTTTTTCGTGTGTGTATATAATGACATGCTTCTTCCTAATAAAAAATCAGCAGTAAGTTCAGCGCTGTGTGTGTCTTGTCTCCCTCTTGGTCTTTGTGTGTTTGCGCTGTTGAACCATCGCTTAAGTATTCGTATTTTGTCTTCTCTAAGAGAACCTTACTTCTGCCGTCGGACGAGCGCGATCCAGCGGTGACGCCGTTCTATTTCATACGGTCGGCTCGGAAACCTATAAAACTTCGTTCCTGGTGAGTTGGCGTACGTGCTGTTGCAGCCCACGACGCAGCAATTCGTGTTGCATTTCGGCATTGTTCCGAAAAGGCAACAGCTACGCACGAAACAGAGCCCAAACAGGCTACTCCGAACTCCAGCGGGCCGATCGTATCCTTCCGAGTGTGCGCTCGCCGCCGTGAGGGGCGCCCTAGTCGGCGCTGGAACGACGTTCGCTACTAGCCTATTCGCGTCCCCTTGAGACACCCGGATCCCATTTCTGTCCCACTACTAATGGAATATAAGGAGCACCTCGGCGAACAAGGCTTCAGAGGGCACGGCGGTACCATGACCAACGCATCGGTGAGCCCTTAACTGTTCACATAGGTCCCGCTGTAGAAGACAGTCAAATTTTTCGCACCACCTGGCACTAATCTGCAATCAAGACACATGGCAAAGGCCTGGCATTCGCGTCCCCTTGAGACACCCGGATCCCACCCGCGCAATTTCTGCGCCACTACTAATGGAATATAAGGAGCAGCTCGGCGAACAAGGCTTCAGAGAGCACGGCGGGACCATGACCAACGCATCGGTGAACCCTTTACTGTGCAACCAGGTCGCGCTGTAGAAGACAGTCAAATTTTTGGCAGCACCTGGCACCATCTGCAATCAAGACACATGGCAAAGGCCTGGCATTCGCGTCCCCTTGAGACACCCGGATCCCAACCGCGCAATTTCTGCGCCACTACTAATGGAACATAAGGACCACCTCGGCGAACAAGGCTTCAGAGGGCACGGTGTTACCGTCACCAACGCATCGGTGAACCCTTAACTGTTCACATAGGTCCCGCTGTAGAAGACAGTCAAATTTTTGGCACCACCTGGCACCATCAGCAGTCAAGACACATGGCAAAGGCCTGGCATTTGCGTCCCCTTGAGACACCCGGATCCCAACCGCGCAATTTCTGCGCCACTACTAATGGAATATAAGGAGCACCTCGGCGAACAAGGCTTCAGAGGGCACGGCGGTACCATGACCAACGCATCGGTGAACCCTTAACTGTTCACATAGGTCCCGCTGTAGAAGACAGTCAAAATTTTGGCAGCACCTGGCACCATCTGCAATCAAGACACATGGCAAAGGCCTCGCATTCGCGTCCCCTTGAGACACCCGGATCCCGCCCGCGCAATTTCTGCGCCACTACTAATGGAATATAAGGAGCAGCTCGGCGAACAAGGCTTCAGAGAGCACGGCGGGACCATGACCAACGCATCGGTGAACCCTTAACTGTACACCCAGGTCACGCTGTAGAAGACAGTCAACTTTGTGGTTGCACCCGGCACCATCAGTAGTCAAGGCACATGGCAAAGGCCTGGCATTCGCGTCCCCTTGAGACACTGGGATCCCACCCGCGCAATTTCTGTGCCACTACTAATGGAATATAAGGAGCACCTCGGCGAACAAGGCTTCCGAGGGCACGGCGGTACCATGACCAACGCATCGCTGAACCCTTAACTGTTCACATAGGTCCCGCTGTAGAAGACAGTCAAATTTTTGGCACCACTTGGCACCATCTGCAATCAAGACACATGGCAAAGGCCGGGCATTCGCGTCCCCTTGAGACACCCGGATCCCACCCACGCAATTTCTGCGCCACTACTAATGGAATATAAGGAGCAGCTCGGCGAACAAGGCTTCAGAGAGCACGGCGGGACCATGACCAACGCATCGGTGAACCCTTTACTGTGCACCCAGGTCGCGCTGTAGAAGACAGTCAAATTTTTGGCAGCACCCGGCACCATCAGCAGTCAAGACACATGGCAAAGGCCTGGCATTCGCGACCTCGTGAGACACCGGATCCCACCCGCGAAACTTCAGCGCCAACTCTGACGCAATATCTGGAGTACCTAGGTGAACAAGGCTTCTGAGGGCACGGTGTTACCGTTACCAACGCATCGGTGAACCCCTTACTGTTAACCCAGGTCACGCTATAGAAGGCAGTCAAATTTTTGGCAGCACCCGGCACCATCAACTCTCAAGACACATGGCATAGGCCTGGCATTCGCGTCCCCTTGAGACACCCGGATCCCAACCGCACACATTCTGCTCCACTTGTAATTTAATATAAGGAGCACCTCGGCGAACAAGGCTTCAGAGGGCACGGTGTTACCACGACCAACGCATCGGTGAACCCTTTTCTGTTCACCCAGGTCACACTGTAGAAGACAGTCAAATTTGTGGTTGCACTCGGCACCATCTGTAGTCAAGGCACATGGCAAAGGGCTGGCATTCGCGTCCCCTTGAGACATCCGGATCCCACCCGCGCAATTTCTGTGCCACTACAAATGGAATATAAGGAGCACCTCGGCGAACAAGGCTTCAGAGGGCACGGCGGTACCATGGCCAACGCATCTGTGAACCCTTAACTGTTCACATAGGTCCCGCTGTAGAAGACAGTCAAATTTTTGGCAGCACCTGGCACCATCTGCAATCAAGACACATGGCAAAGGCTTGGCATTCGCGTCCCCTTGAGACACCCGGATCCCAACCGCGCAATTTCTGCGCCACTACTAATGGAACATAAGGACCACCTCGGCGAACAAGGCTTCAGAGGGCACGGTGTTCCCGTCACCAACGCATCGGTGAACCCTTAACTGTTCACATAGGTCCCGCTGTAGAAGACAGTCAAATTTTTGGCACCACCTGGCACCATCAGCAGTCAAGACACATGGCAAAGGCCTGGCATTTGCGTCCCCTTGAGACACCCGGATCCCAACCGCGCAATTTCTGCGCCACTACTAATGGAATATAAGGAGCACCTCGGCGAACAAGGCTTCAGAGGGCACGGCGGTACCATGACCAACGCATCGGTGAACCCTTAACTGTTCACATAGGTCCCGCTGTAGAAGACAGTCAAAATTTTGGCAGCACCTGGCACCATCTGCAATCAAGACACATGGCAAAGGCCTCGCATTCGCGTCCCCTTGAGACACCCGGATCCCGCCCGCGCAATTTCTGCGCCACTACTAATGGAATATAAGGAGCAGCTCGGCGAACAAGGCTTCAGAGAGCACGGCGGGACCATGACCAACGCATCGGTGAACCCTTAACTGTACACCCAGGTCACGCTGTAGAAGACAGTCAACTTTGTGGTTGCACCCGGCACCATCAGTAGTCAAGGCACATGGCAAAGGCCTGGCATTCGCGTCCCCTTGAGACACTGGGATCCCACCCGCGCAATTTCTGTGCCACTACTAATGGAATATAAGGAGCACCTCGGCGAACAAGGCTTCCGAGGGCACGGCGGTACCATGACCAACGCATCGCTGAACCCTTAACTGTTCACATAGGTCCCGCTGTAGAAGACAGTCAAATTTTTGGCACCACTTGGCACCATCTGCAATCAAGACACATGGCAAAGGCCGGGCATTCGCGTCCCCTTGAGACACCCGGATCCCACCCACGCAATTTCTGCGCCACTACTAATGGAATATAAGGAGCAGCTCGGCGAACAAGGCTTCAGAGAGCACGGCGGGACCATGACCAACGCATCGGTGAACCCTTTACTGTGCACCCAGGTCGCGCTGTAGAAGACAGTCAAATTTTTGGCAGCACCCGGCACCATCAGCAGTCAAGACACATGGCAAAGGCCTGGCATTCGCGACCCCGTGAGACACCGGATCCCACCCGCGAAACTTCAGCGCCACCTCTGACGCACTATCTGGAGTACCTAGGTGAACAAGGCTTCTGAGGGCATGGTGTTACCATTACCAACGCATCGGTGAACCCTTTACTGTTCACCCAGGTCACGCTGTAGAAGACAGTCAAATTTTTGGCAGCACCCGGCACCATCAACTGTCAAGACACATGGCATAGGCTTGGCATTCGCGTCCCCTTGAGACACCCGGATCCCAACCGCACACATTCTGCTCCACTTGTAATGGAATATAAGGAGCACCTCGGCGAACAAGGCTTCAGAGGGCACGGTGTTACCACGACCAACGCATCGGTGAACCCTTTTCTGTTCACCCAGGTCACACTGTAGAAGACAGTCAAATTTGTGGTTGCACCCGGCACCATCAGTAGTCAAGGCACATGGCAAAGGGCTGGCATTCGCGTCCCCTTGAGACATCCGGATCTCACCCGCGCAATTTCTGTGCCACTACTAATGGAATATAAGGAGCACCTCGGCGAACAAGGCTTCAGAGGGCACGGCGGTACCATGACCAACGCATCGGTGAACCCTTAACTGTTCACATAGGTCCCGCTGTAGAAGACAGTCAAATTTTTCGCACCACCTGGCACTAATCTGCAATCAAGACACATGGCAAAGGCCTGGCATTCGCGTCCCCTTGAGACACCCGGATCCCACCCGCGCAATTTCTGCGCGACTACTAATGGAATATAAGGAGCAGCTCGGCGAACAAGGCTTCAGAGAGCACGGCGGGACCATGACCAACGCATCGGTGAACCCTTTACTGTGCAACCAGGTCGCGCTGTAGAAGACAGTCAAATTTTTGGCAGCACCTGGCACCATCAGCAGTCAAGACACATGGCAAAGGCCTGGCATTCGCGACCTCGTGAGACATCCGGATCCCACCCGCGCAACTTCAGCGCCACCTCTGACGCAATATCTGGAGTACCTAGGTGAACAAGGCTTCTGAGGGCACGGTGTTACCGTTACCAACGCATCGGTGAACCCCTTACTGTTAACCCAGGTCACGCTGTAGAAGGCAGTCAAATTTTTGGCAGCACCCGGCACCATCAACTCTCAAGACACATGGCATAGGCCTGGCATTCGCGTCCCCTTGAGACACCCGGATCCCAACCGCACACATTCTGCTCCACTTGTAATTTAATATAAGGAGCACCTCGGCGAACAAGGCTTCAGAGGGCACGGTGTTACCACGACCAACGCATCGGTGAACCCTTTTCTGTTCACCCAGGTCACACTGTAGAAGACAGTCAAATTTGTGGTTGCACCCGGCACCATCAGTAGTCAAGGCACATGGCAAAGGGCTGGCATTCGCGTCCCCTTGAGACATCCGGATCTCACCCGCGCAATTTCTGTGCCACTACTAATGGAATATAAGGAGCACCTCGGCGAACAAGGCTTCAGAGGGCACGGCGGTACCATGACCAACGCATCGGTGAACCCTTAACTGTTCACATAGGTCCCGCTGTAGAAGACAGTCAAATTTTTGGCAGCACCTGGCACCATCTGCAATCAAGACACATGGCAAAGGCCTGGCATTCGCGTCCCCTTGTGACACCCGGATCCCACCCACGCAATTTCTGCGCCACTACTAATGGAATATAAGGAGCAGCTCGGCGAACAAGGCTTCAGAAAGCACAGCGGGACCATCACCAACGCATCGGTGAACCCTTAACTGTGCACCCAGGTCACACTGTAGAATTTTCGTGAAAGTCATGAGAGCGCAAAACGGGGACACGGACGAGGAAGGGAACAGGACGAGTCCGTGTCCCCGTTTTGCGCTGTCATGACTTTCACGAATATGCACCAACAAGCCCAGTTTCAAGTACTTCTTCACACTGTAGAAGACAGTCAAATTGGTGGTTGCACCCGGCACCACCAGTAGTCAAGGCATATGTCAAAGGCCTGGCATTCGCGTCCCCTTGAGACACCCGGATCCCACCCGCGCAATTTCTGTGCCACTACTAATGGAATATAAGGAGCACCTCGGCGAACAAGGCTTCAGAGGGCACGGCGGTACCATGACCAACGCATCGGTGAACCCTTAACTGTTCACATAGGTCCCGCTGTAGAAGACAGTCAAATTTTTGGCAGCACCTGGCACCATCTGCAATCAAGACACATGGCAAAGGCCTGGCATTCGCGTCCCCTTGAGACACCCGGATCCCACCCGCACAATTTCTGCGCCACTACTAATGGAATATAAGGAGAAGCTCGGCGAACAAGGCTTCAGAGGGCACGGCGGTACCATCACCAACGCATCGGTGAACCCTTAACTGTTCACATAGGTCCCGCTGTAGAAGACAGTCAAACTTTTGGCACCACCTGCCACCATCTGCAATCAAGACACATGGCAAAGGCCTGGCATTCGCGTCCCCTTGAGACACCCGGATCCCACCCGCGTAATTTCTGCGCCACTACTAATGGAATATAAGGAGCAGCTCGGCGAACAAGGCTTCAGAGAGCACGGCGGGACCATGACCAACGCATCGGTGAACCCTTTACTGTGCACCCAGGTCGCGCTGTAGAAGACAGTCAAATTTTTGGCAGCACCCGGCACCATCAGCAGTCAAGACACATGGCAAAGGCCTGGCATTCGCGACCTCGTGAGACACCCAGATCCCAACCGCGCAATTTCTGCACCACTACTAATGGAATATAAGGAGCACCTCGGCGAACAAGGCTTCAGAGGGCACGGTGTTACCGTGACCAATGCATCGGTGAACCCTTTACTGTTCACCCAGGTCACGCTGCAGAAGACAGTCAAATTTTTGGTTGCATCCGGCACCATCAGCAGTCAAGAGACATGGCAAAGGCCTGGCATTCGCGTCCCCTTGAGACACCCGGATCCCAACCGCGCAATTTCTGCGCCACTACTAATGGAACATAAGGAGCACCTCGGCGAACAAGGCTTCAGAGGGCACGGTGTTACCGTGACCAACCCATCCGTGAACCCTTTACTGTTCACCCAGGTCACGCTGTAGAAGACAGTCAAATTTTTGGTTGCATCCGGCACCATCAGCAGTCAAGACACATGGCAAAGGCCTGGCATTCGCGTCCCCTTGAGACACCCAGATCCCAACCGCGCAATTTCTGCGCCACTACTAATGGAATATAAGGAGCACCTCGGCGAACAAGGTTTCAGAGGGCACGGTGTTACCGTGACCAACGCATCGGTGAACCCTTAACTGTTCACATAGGTCCCGCTGTAGAAGACAGTCAAATTTTTGGCAGCACCTAGAACCATCTGCAATCAAGACACATGGCAAATTCCTGGCATTCGCGTCCCCTTGAGACACCCGGATCTCACCCGCGCAATTTCTGCGCCACTACTAAAGGAATATAAGGAGCAGCTCGGCGAACAAGGCTTCAGAGAGCACGGCGGGACCATGACCAACGCATCGGTGAACCCTTAACTGAGCACCCAGGTCACGCTGTAGAAGACAGTCAAATTTGTGGTTGCACCCGGCACCATCAGTAGTCAAGGCACATGGCAAAGGCCTGGCATTTGCGTCCCCTTGAGACACCCGGATCCCACCCGCGCAATTTCTGTGCCACTACTAATGGAATATAAGGAGCACCTCGGCGAGCAAGGCTTCAGAGGGCACGGCGGTACCATGACCAACGCATCGGTGAACCCTTAACTGTTCACATAGGTCCCGCTGTAGAAGACAGTGAAATTTTTGGCAGCACCTGGCACCCTCTGCAATCAAGACACATGGCAAAGGCCTGGCATTCGCGTCCCCTTGAGACACCCGGATCCCGCCCGCACAATTTCTGCGCCACTACTAATGGAATATAAGGAGCAGCTCGGCGAACAAGGCTTCAGAGAGCACGGCGGGACCATGACCAACGCATCGGTGAACCCTTTACTGTGCACCCAGGTCGCGCTGTAGAAGACAGTCAAATTTTTGGCAGCACCCGGCACCATCAGCACTCAAGACACATGGCAAAGGCCTGGCATTCGCGACCTCGTGAGACACCCAGATCCCAACCGCGCAATTTCTGCGCCACTACTAATGGAATATAAGGAGCACCTCGGCGAGGCTTCAGAGGGCACGGTGTTACCGTGACCAACGCATCGGTGAACCCTTTACTGTTCACCCAGGTCACGCTGCAGAAGACAGTCAAATTTTTGGTTGCATCCGGCACCATCAGCAGTCAAGACACAAGGCAAAGGCCTGGCATTCGCGTCCCCTTGAGACACCCGGATCCCAACCGCGCAATTTCTGCGCCACTACTAATGGAATATAAGGAGCACCTCGGCGAACAAGGCTTCAGAGGGCACGGCGGTACCATGACCAACGCATCGGTGAACCCTTAACTGTTCACTTAGGTCCCGCTGTAGAAGACAGTCAAAATTTTGGCAGCACCTGGCACCATCTGCAATCAAGACACATGGCAAAGGCCTGGCATTCGCGTCCCCTCGAGACACCCGGATCCCGCCCGCGCAATTTCTGCGCCACTACTAATGGAATATAAGGAGAAGCTCGGCGAACAAGGCTTCAGAGAGCACGGCGGGACCATGACCAACGCATCGGTGAACCCTTAACTGTGCACCCAGGTCGCGCTGTAGAAGACAGTCAAATTTTTGGCAGCACCCGGCACCATCAGCACTCAAGACACATGGCAAAGGCCTGGCATTCGCGACCTCGTGAGACACCCAGATCCCAACCGCGCAATTTCTGCGCCACTACTAATGGAATATAAGGAGCACCTCGGTGATGCATCAGAGGGCACGGTGTTACCGTGACCAACGCATCGGTGAACCCTTTACTGTTCACCCAGGTCACGCTGCAGAAGACAGTCAAATTTTTGGTTGCATCCGGCACCATCAGCAGTCAAGACACATGGCAAAGGCCTGGCATTCGCGTCCCCTTGAGACACCCGGATCCCAACCGCGCAATTTCTGCGCCACTACTAATGGAACATAAGGAGCACCTCGGCGAACAAGGCTTCAGAGGGCACGGCGGTACCATGACCAACGCATCGGTGAACCCTTAACTGTTCACATAGGTCCCGCTGTAGAAGACAGTCAAATTTTTGGCAGCACCTGGCACCATCTGCAATCAAGACACATGGCAAAGGCCTGGCATTCGCGTCCCCTTGAGACACCCGGATCCCACCCGCGCAATTTCTGCGCCACTACTAATGGAATATAAGGAGCACCTCGGCGAACAAGGCTTGAGAGCGCACGGTGTTACCGTGACCAACGCATCGGTGAACCGTTTACTGTTCACCCAGGTCACGCTGCAGAAGACAGTCAAATTTTTGGTTGCATCCGGCACCATCAGCAGTCAAGACACATGGCAAAGGCCTGGCATTCGCGTCCCCTTGAGACACCCGGATCCCGCCCGCGCAATTTCTGCGCCACTACTAATGTAATATAAGGAGCAGCTCGGCGAACAAGGCTTCAGAGAGCACGGCGGGACCATGACCAACGCATCGGTGAACCCTTAACTGTACACCCAGGTCACGCTGTAGAAGACAGTCAAATTTGTGGTTGCACCCGGCACCATCAATAGTCAAGGCACATGGCAAAGGCCTGGCATTCGCGTCCCCTTGAGACACTCGGATCCCACCCGCGCAATTTCTGTGCCACTACTAATGGAATATAAGGAGCACCTCGGCGAACAAGGCTTCAGAGGGCACGGCGGTACCATGACCAACGCATCGGTGAACCCTTAACTGTTCACTTAGGTCCCGCTGTAGAAGACAGTCAAATATTTGGCACCACTTGGCACCATCTGCAATCAAGGCACATGGCAAAGGCCTGGCATTCGCGTCCCCTTGAGACACCCGGATCCCGCCCGCGCAATTTCTGCGCCACTACTAATGGAATATAAGGAGCAGCTCGGCGAACAAGGCTTCAGAGAGCACGGCGGGACCATGACCAACGCATCGGTAAACCTTTAACTGTACACCCAGGTCACGCTGTAGAAGACAGTCAAATTTGTGGTTGCGCCCGGCACCATCAGTAGTCAAGGCACATGGCAAAGGCCTGGCATTCGCGTCCCCTTGAGACACTCGGATCCCACCCGCGCAATTTCTGTGCCACTACTAATGGAATATAAGGAGCACCTCGGCGAGCAAGGCTTCAGAGGGCACGGTGGTACCATGACCAACGCATCGGTGAACCCTTAACTGTTCACATAGGTCCCGCTGTAGAAGACAGTCAAATTTTTGGCACCACTTGGCACCATCTGCAATCAAGACACATGGCAAAGGCCTGGCATTCGCGTCCCCTTGAGACACCCGGATCCCACCCACGCCATTTCTGCGCCACTACTAATGGAATATAAGGAGCAGCTCGGCAAACAAGGCTTCAGAGAGCACGGCGGGACCATGACCAACGCATCGGTGAACCCTTTACTGTGCACCCAGGTCGCGCTGTAGAAGACAGTCAAATTTTTGGCAGCACCCGGCACCATCAGCAGTCAAGACACATGGCAAAGGCCTGGCATTCGCGACCTCGTGAGACACCGGATCCCAACCGCGCAATTTCTGCGCCACTACTAATGGAATATAAGGAGCACCTCGGCGAACAAGGCTTCAGAGGGCACGGTGTTACCGTGACCAACGCATCCGTGAACCCTTTACTGGTCACCCAGGTCACGCTGTAGAAGACAGTCAAATGTTTGGTTGCATCCGGCACCATCAGCAGTCAAGACACATGGCAAAGGCCTGGCATTCGCGTCCCCTTGAGACACCCAGATCCCAACCGCGCAATTTCTGCGCCACTACTAATGGAATATAAGGAGAAGCTCGGCGAACAAGGCTTCAGAGAGCACGGCGGGACCATGACCAACGCATCGGTGAACCCTTTACTGTGCACCCAGGTCGCGCTGTAGAAGACAGTCAAATTTTTGGCAGCACCCGGCACCATCAGCAGTCAAGACACATGGCAAAGGCCTGGCATTCGCGACCTCGTGAGACACCGGATCCCAACCGCGCAATTTCTGCGCCACTACTAATGGAATATAAGGAGCACCTCGGCGAACAAGGCTTCAGAGGGCACGGTGTTACCGTGACCAACGCATCCGTGAACCCTTTACTGGTCACCCAGGTCACGCTGTAGAAGACAGTCAAATTTTTGGTTGCATCCGGCACCATCAGCAGTCAAGACACATGGCAAAGGCCTGGCATTCGCGTCCCCTTGAGACACCCAGATCCCAACCGCGCAATTTCTGCGCCACTACTAATGGAATATAAGGAGAAGCTCGGCGAACAAGGCTTCAGAGAGCACGGCGGGACCATGACCAACGCATCGGTGAACCCTTTACTGTGCACCCAGGTCGCGCTGTAGAAGACAGTCAAATTTTTGGCAGCACCCGGCACCATCAGCAGTCAAGACACATGGCAAAGACCTGGCATTCGCGACCTCGTGAGACACCCAGATCCCAACAGCGCAATTTCTGCGCCACTACTAATGGAATATAAGGAGCACCTCGGCGAACAAGGCTTCAGAGGGCACGGTGTTACCGTGACCAATGCATCGGTGAACCCTTTACTGTTCACCCAGGTCACGCTGCAGAAGACAGTCAAATTTTTGGCAGCACCTGGCACCATCTGCAATCAAGACACATGGCAAAGGCCTGGCATTCGCGTCCCCTTGAGACACCCGGATCCCACCCGCGCAATTTCTGCGCCACTACTAATGGAATATAAGGAGCACCTCGGCGAACAAGGCTTGAGAGCGCACGGTGTTACCGTGACCAACGCATCGGTGAACCCTTTACTGTTCACCCAGGTCACGCTGCAGAAGACAGTCAAATTTTTGGTTGCATCCGGCACCATCAGCAGTCAAGACACATGGCAAAGGCCTGGCATTCGCGTCCCCTTGAGACACCCGGATCCCGCCCGCGCAATTTCTGCGCCACTACTAATGTAATATAAGGAGCAGCTCGGCGAACAAGGCTTCAGAGAGCACGGCGGGACCATGACCAACGCATCGGTGAACCCTTAACTGTACACCCAGGTCACGCTGTAGAAGACAGTCAAATTTGTGGTTGCACCCGGCACCATCAATAGTCAAGGCACATGGCAAAGGCCTGGCATTCGCGTCCCCTTGAGACACTCGGATCCCACCCGCGCAATTTCTGTGCCACTACTAATGGAATATAAGGAGCACCTCGGCGAACAAGGCTTCAGAGGGCACGGCGGTACCATGACCAACGCATCGGTGAACCCTTAACTGTTCACTTAGGTCCCGCTGTAGAAGACAGTCAAATATTTGGCACCACTTGGCACCATCTGCAATCAAGGCACATGGCAAAGGCCTGGCATTCGCGTCCCCTTGAGACACCCGGATCCCGCCCGCGCAATTTCTGCGCCACTACTAATGGAATATAAGGAGCAGCTCGGCGAACAAGGCTTCAGAGAGCACGGCGGGACCATGACCAACGCATCGGTAAACCTTTAACTGTACACCCAGGTCACGCTGTAGAAGACAGTCAAATTTGTGGTTGCGCCCGGCACCATCAGTAGTCAAGGCACATGGCAAAGGCCTGGCATTCGCGTCCCCTTGAGACACTCGGATCCCACCCGCGCAATTTCTGTGCCACTACTAATGGAATATAAGGAGCACCTCGGCGAGCAAGGCTTCAGAGGGCACGGTGGTACCATGACCAACGCATCGGTGAACCCTTAACTGTTCACATAGGTCCCGCTGTAGAAGACAGTCAAATTTTTGGCACCACTTGGCACCATCTGCAATCAAGACACATGGCAAAGGCCTGGCATTCGCGTCCCCTTGAGACACCCGGATCCCACCCACGCCATTTCTGCGCCACTACTAATGGAATATAAGGAGCAGCTCGGCGAACAAGGCTTCAGAGAGCACGGCGGGACCATGACCAACGCATCGGTGAACCCTTTACTGTGCACCCAGGTCGCGCTGTAGAAGACAGTCAAATTTTTGGCAGCACCCGGCACCATCAGCAGTCAAGACACATGGCAAAGGCCTGGCATTCGCGACCTCGTGAGACACCGGATCCCAACCGCGCAATTTCTGCGCCACTACTAATGGAATATAAGGAGCACCTCGGCGAACAAGGCTTCAGAGGGCACGGTGTTACCGTGACCAACGCATCCGTGAACCCTTTACTGGTCACCCAGGTCACGCTGTAGAAGACAGTCAAATTTTTGGTTGCATCCGGCACCATCAGCAGTCAAGACACATGGCAAAGGCCTGGCATTCGCGTCCCCTTGAGACACCCAGATCCCAACCGCGCAATTTCTGCGCCACTACTAATGGAATATAAGGAGAAGCTCGGCGAACAAGGCTTCAGAGAGCACGGCGGGACCATGACCAACGCATCGGTGAACCCTTTACTGTGCACCCAGGTCGCGCTGTAGAAGACAGTCAAATTTTTGGCAGCACCCGGCACCATCAGCAGTCAAGACACATGGCAAAGGCCTGGCATTCGCGACCTCGTGAGACACCGGATCCCAACCGCGCAATTTCTGCGCCACTACTAATGGAATATAAGGAGCACCTCGGCGAACAAGGCTTCAGAGGGCACGGTGTTACCGTGACCAACGCATCCGTGAACCCTTTACTGGTCACCCAGGTCACGCTGTAGAAGACAGTCAAATTTTTGGTTGCATCCGGCACCATCAGCAGTCAAGACACATGGCAAAGGCCTGGCATTCGCGTCCCCTTGAGACACCCAGATCCCAACCGCGCAATTTCTGCGCCACTACTAATGGAATATAAGGAGAAGCTCGGCGAACAAGGCTTCAGAGAGCACGGCGGGACCATGACCAACGCATCGGTGAACCCTTTACTGTGCACCCAGGTCGCGCTGTAGAAGACAGTCAAATTTTTGGCAGCACCCGGCACCATCAGCAGTCAAGACACATGGCAAAGACCTGGCATTCGCGACCTCGTGAGACACCCAGATCCCAACAGCGCAATTTCTGCGCCACTACTAATGGAATATAAGGAGCACCTCGGCGAACAAGGCTTCAGAGGGCACGGTGTTACCGTGACCAATGCATCGGTGAACCCTTTACTGTTCACCCAGGTCACGCTGCAGAAGACAGTCAAATTTTTGGTTGCATCCGGCACCATCAGCAGTCAAGAGACATGGCAAAGGCCTGGCATTCGCGTCCCCTTGAGACACCCGGATCCCAACCGCGCAATTTCTGCGCCACTACTAATGGAACATAAGGAGCACCTCGGCCAACAAGGCTTCAGAGGGCACGGTGTTACCGTGACCAACGCATCGGTGAACCCTTAACTGTTCACATAGGTCCCGCTGCAGAAGACAGTCAAATTTTTGGCAGCACCTAGAACCATCTGCAATCAAGACACATGGCAAATGCCTGGCATTCGCGTCCCCTTGAGACACCCGGATCCCACCCGCGCAATTTCTGCGCCACTACTAAAGGAATATAAGGAGCAGCTCGGCGAACAAGGCTTCAGAGAGCACGGCGGGACCATGACCAACGCATCGGTGAACCCTTAACTGAGCACCCAGGTCACGCTGTAGAAGACAGTCAAATTTGTGGTTGCACCCGGCACCATCAGTAGTCAAGGCACATGGCAAAGGCCTGGCATTTGCGTCCCCTTGAGACACCCGGATCCCACCCGCGCAATTTCTGTGCCACTACTAATGGAATATAAGGAGCACCTCGGCGAGCAAGGCTTCAGAGGGCACGGCGGTACCATGACCAACGCATCGGTGAACCCTTAACTGTTCACATAGGTCCCGCTGTAGAAGACAGTCAAATTTTTGGCAGCACCTGGCACCATCTGCAAACAAGACACATGGCAAAGGCCTGGCATTCGCGTCCCCTTGAGACACCCGGATCCCATCCGTTCAATTTCTGTGCCACTACTAATGGAATATAAGGAGCAGCTCGGCGAACAAGGCTTCAGAGAGCACGGCGGGACCATGACCAACGCATCGGTGAACCCTTTACTGTGCACCCAGGTCGCGCTGTAGAAGACGGTCAAATTTTTGGCAGCACCCGGCACCATCAGCACTCAAGACACATGGCAAAGGCCTGGCATTCGCGACCTCGTGAGACACCCAGATCCCAACCGCGCAATTTCTGCGCCACTACTAATGGAATATAAGGAGCACCTCGGCGAGGCTTCAGAGGGCACGGTGTTACCGTGACCAACACATCGGTGAACCCTTTACTGTTCACCCAGGTCACGCTGCAGAAGACAGTCAAATTTTTGGTTGCATCCGGCACCATCAGCAGTCAAGACACATGGCAAAGGCCTGGCATTCGCGTCCCCTTGAGACACCCGGATCCCAACCGCGCAATTTCTGCGCCACTACTAATGGAACATAAGGAGCACCTCGGCGAACAAGGCTTCAGAGGGCACGGTGTTACCGTGACCAACGCATCGGTGAACCCTTTACTGTTCACCCAGGTCACGCTGTAGAAGACAGTCAAATTTTTGGTTGCATCCGGCACCATCAGCAGTCAAGACACATGGCAAAGGCCTGGCATTCGCGTCCCCTTGAGACACCCGGATCCCGCCCGCGCAATTTCTGCGCCACTACTAATGTAATATAAGGAGCAGCTCGGCGAACAAGGCTTCAGAGAGCACGGCGGGACCATGACCAACGCATCGGTGAACCCTTAACTGTACACCCAGGTCACGCTGTAGAAGACAGTCAAATTTGTGGTTGCACCCGGCACCATCAATAGTCAAGGCACATGGCAAAGGCCTGGCATTCGCGTCCCCTTGAGACACTCGGATCCCACCCGCGCAATTTCTGTGCCACTACTAATGGAATATAAGGAGCACCTCGGCGAACAAGGCTTCAGAGGGCACGGCGGTACCATGACCAACGCATCGGTGAACCCTTAACTGTTCACTTAGGTCCCGCTGTAGAAGACAGTCAAATATTTGGCACCACTTGGCACCATCTGCAATCAAGGCACATGGCAAAGGCCTGGCATTCGCGTCCCCTTGAGACACCCGGATCCCGCCCGCGCAATTTCTGCGCCACTACTAATGGAATATAAGGAGCAGCTCGGCGAACAAGGCTTCAGAGAGCACGGCGGGACCATGACCAACGCATCGGTAAACCTTTAACTGTACACCCAGGTCACGCTGTAGAAGACAGTCAAATTTGTGGTTGCGCCCGGCACCATCAGTAGTCAAGGCACATGGCAAAGGCCTGGCATTCGCGTCCCCTTGAGACACTCGGATCCCACCCGCGCAATTTCTGTGCCACTACTAATGGAATATAAGGAGCACCTCGGCGAGCAAGGCTTCAGAGGGCACGGTGGTACCATGACCAACGCATCGGTGAACCCTTAACTTTTCACATAGGTCCCGCTGTAGAAGACAGTCAAATTTTTGGCACCACTTGGCACCATCTGCAATCAAGACACATGGCAAAGGCCTGGCATTCGCGTCCCCTTGAGACACCCGGTTCCCACCCACGCCATTTCTGCGCCACTACTAATGGAATATAAGGAGCAGCTCGGCGAACAAGGCTTCAGAGAGCACGGCGGGACCATGACCAACGCATCGGTGAACCCTTTACTGTGCACCCAGGTCGCGCTGTAGAAGACAGTCAAATTTTTGGCAGCACCCGGCACCATCAGCAGTCAAGACACATGGCAAAGGCCTGGCATTCGCGACCTCGTGAGACACCGGATCCCAACCGCGCAATTTCTGCGCCACTACTAATGGAATATAAGGAGCACCTCGGCGAACAAGGCTTCAGAGGGCACGGTGTTACCGTGACCAACGCATCCGTGAACCCTTTACTGGTCACCCAGGTCACGCTGTAGAAGACAGTCAAATTTTTGGTTGCATCCGGCACCATCAGCAGTCAAGACACATGGCAAAGGCCTGGCATTCGCGTCCCCTTGAGACACCCAGATCCCAACCGCGCAATTTCTGCGCCACTACTAATGGAATATAAGGAGAAGCTCGGCGAACAAGGCTTCAGAGAGCACGGCGGGACCATGACCAACGCATCGGTGAACCCTTTACTGTGCACCCAGGTCGCGCTGTAGAAGACAGTCAAATTTTTGGCAGCACCCGGCACCATCAGCAGTCAAGACACATGGCAAAGGCCTGGCATTCGCGACCTCGTGAGACACCGGATCCCAACCGCGCAATTTCTGCGCCACTACTAATGGAATATAAGGAGCACCTCGGCGAACAAGGCTTCAGAGGGCACGGTGTTACCGTGACCAACGCATCCGTGAACCCTTTACTGGTCACCCAGGTCACGCTGTAGAAGACAGTCAAATTTTTGGTTGCATCCGGCACCATCAGCAGTCAAGACACATGGCAAAGGCCTGGCATTCGCGTCCCCTTGAGACACCCAGATCCCAACCGCGCAATTTCTGCGCCACTACTAATGGAATATAAGGAGAAGCTCGGCGAACAAGGCTTCAGAGAGCACGGCGGGACCATGACCAACGCATCGGTGAACCCTTTACTGTGCACCCAGGTCGCGCTGTAGAAGACAGTCAAATTTTTGGCAGCACCCGGCACCATCAGCAGTCAAGACACATGGCAAAGACCTGGCATTCGCGACCTCGTGAGACACCCAGATCCCAACAGCGCAATTTCTGCGCCACTACTAATGGAATATAAGGAGCACCTCGGCCAACAAGGCTTCAGAGGGCACGGTGTTACCGTGACCAACGCATCGGTGAACCCTTAACTGTTCACATAGGTCCCGCTGCAGAAGACAGTCAAATTTTTGGCAGCACCTAGAACCATCTGCAATCAAGACACATGGCAAATGCCTGGCATTCGCGTCCCCTTGAGACACCCGGATCCCACCCGCGCAATTTCTGCGCCACTACTAAAGGAATATAAGGAGCAGCTCGGCGAACAAGGCTTCAGAGAGCACGGCGGGACCATGACCAACGCATCGGTGAACCCTTAACTGAGCACCCAGGTCACGCTGTAGAAGACAGTCAAATTTGTGGTTGCACCCGGCACCATCAGTAGTCAAGGCACATGGCAAAGGCCTGGCATTTGCGTCCCCTTGAGACACCCGGATCCCACCCGCGCAATTTCTGTGCCACTACTAATGGAATATAAGGAGCACCTCGGCGAGCAAGGCTTCAGAGGGCACGGCGGTACCATGACCAACGCATCGGTGAACCCTTAACTGTTCACATAGGTCCCGCTGTAGAAGACAGTCAAATTTTTGGCAGCACCTGGCACCATCTGCAAACAAGACACATGGCAAAGGCCTGGCATTCGCGTCCCCTTGAGACACCCGGATCCCATCCGTTCAATTTCTGCGCCACTACTAATGGAATATAAGGAGCAGCTCGGCGAACAAGGCTTCAGAGAGCACGGCGGGACCATGACCAACGCATCGGTGAACCCTTTACTGTGCACCCAGGTCGCGCTGTAGAAGACGGTCAAATTTTTGGCAGCACCCGGCACCATCAGCACTCAAGACACATGGCAAAGGCCTGGCATTCGCGACCTCGTGAGACACCCAGATCCCAACCGCGCAATTTCTGCGCCACTACTAATGGAATATAAGGAGCACCTCGGCGAGGCTTCAGAGGGCACGGTGTTACCGTGCCCAACACATCGGTGAACCCTTTACTGTTCACCCAGGTCACGCTGCAGAAGACAGTCAAATTTTTGGTTGCATCCGGCACCATCAGCAGTCAAGACACATGGCAAAGGCCTGGCATTCGCGTCCCCTTGAGACACCCGGATCCCAACCGCGCAATTTCTGCGCCACTACTAATGGAACATAAGGAGCACCTCGGCGAACAAGGCTTCAGAGGGCACGGTGTTACCGTGACCAACGCATCGGTGAACCCTTTACTGTTCACCCAGGTCACGCTGTAGAAGACAGTAAATTTTTAGTTGCATCCGGCACCACCAGCAGTCAAGACACATGGCAAATGCCTTGCATTCGCGTCCCCTTGAGACACCCAGATCCAAACCGCGCAATTTCTGTGCCACAACAAATGGAATATAAGCAGCACCTCGGCGAACAAGGCTTCAGAGGGCACGGCGGTACCATGACCAACGCATCGGTGAGCCCTTAACTGTTCACATACGTCCCGCTGTAGAAGACAGTCAAATTTTTGGCAGCACCTGGCACCATCTGCAATCAAGACACATGGCAAAGGCCTGGCATTCGCGTCCCCTTGAGACACCCGGATCCCACCCGCGCAATTTCTGCGCCACTACTAATGGAATATAAGGAGCAGCTCAGCGAACAAGGCTTCAGAGGGCACGGCGGGACCATGACCAACGCATCGGTGAACCCTTTACTGTGCACCCAGGTCGCGCTGTAGAAGACAGTCAAATTTTTGGCAGCACCCGGCATCATCAGTAGTCAAGACACATGGCAAAGGCCTGGCATTCGCGACCTCGTGAGACACCCAGATCCCAACCGCGCAATTTCTGCGCCACTACTAATGGAATATAAGGAGCACCTCGGCGAACAAGGCTTCAGAGGGCACGGTGTTACCGTGACCAACGCATCGGTGAACCCTTTACTGTTCACCCAGGTCACGCTGCAGAAGACAGTCAAATTTTTGGTTGCATCCGGCACCATCAGCAGTCAAGACACATGGCAAAGGCCTGGCATTCGCGTCCCCTTGAGACACCCGGATCCCGCCCGCGCAATTTCTGCGCCACTACTAATGGAATATAAGGAGCAGCTCGGCGAACAAGGCTTCAGAGAGCACGGCGGGACCATGACCAACGCATCGGTGAACCCTTAACTGTACACCCAGGTCACGCTGTAGAAGACAGTCAAATTTGTGGTTGCACCCGGCACCATCAATAGTCAAGGCACATGGAAAAGGCCTGGCATTCGCGTCCCCTTGAGACACTCGGATCCCACCCGCGCAATTTCTTTGCCACTACTAATGGAATATAAGGAGCACCTCGGCGAACAAGGCTTCAGAGGGCACGGCGGTACCATGACCAACGCATCGGTGAACCCTTAACTGTTCACTTAGGTCCCGCTGTGGAAGACAGTCAAATTTTTGGCACCAGTTGGCACCATCTGCAATCAAGACACATGGCAAAGGCCTGGCATTCGCGTCCCCTTGAGACACCCGGATCCCACCCGCGCAATTTCTGCGCCACTACTAATGGAATATAAGGAGCAGCTCGGCGAACAAGGCTTCAGAGAGCACGGCGGGACCATGACCAACGCATCGGTGAACCCTTTACTGTGCACCCAGGTCGCGCTGTAGAAGACAGTCAAATTTTTGGCAGCACCCGGCATCATCAGTAGTCAAGACACATGGCAAAGTCCTGGCATTCGCGACCTCGTGAGACACCCAGATCCCAACCGCGCAATTTCTGCGCCACTACTAATGGAATATAAGGAGCACCTCGGCGAACAAGGCTTCAGAGGGCACGGTGTTACCGTGACCAACGCATCGGTGAACCCTTTACTGTTCACCCAGGTCACGCTGCAGAAGACAGTCAAATTTTTGGTTGCATCCGGCACCATCAGCAGTCAAGACACATGGCAAAGGCCTGGCATTCGCGTCCCCTTGAGACACCCGGATCCCGCCCGCGCAATTTCTGCGCCACTACTAATGGAATATAAGGAGCAGCTCGGCGAACAAGGCTTCAGAGAGAACGGCGGGACCATGACCAACGCATCGGTGAACCCTTAACTGTACACCCAGGTCACGCTGTAGAAGACAGTCAAATTTGTGGTTGCACCCGGCACCATCAATAGTCAAGGCACATGGCAAAGGCCTGGCATTCGCGTCCCCTTGAGACACTCGGATCCCACCCGCGCAATTTCTGTGCCACTACTAATGGAATATAAGGAGCACCTCGGCGACCAAGGCTTCAGAGGGCACGGCGGTACCATGACCAACGCATCGGTGAACCCTTAACTGTTCACTTAGGTCCCGCTGTGGAAGACAGTCAAATTTTTGGCACCACTTGGCACCATCTGCAATCAAGACACATGGCAAAGGCCTGGCATTCGCGTCCCCTTGAGACACCCGGATCCCACCCGCGCAATTTCTGCGCCACTACTAATGGAATATAAGGAGCAGCTCGGCGAACAAGGCTTCAGAGAGCACGGCGGGACCATGACCAACGCATCGGTGAACCCTTTACTGTGCACCCAGGTCGCGCTGTAGAAGACAGTCAAATTTTTGGCAGCACCCGGCACCATCAGCAGTCAAGACACATGGCAATGGCCTGGCATTCGCGACCTCGTGAGACACCGGATCCCACCCGCGCAACTTCAGCGCCACCTCTGACGCAATATCTGGAGTACCTAGGTGAACAAGGCTTCTGAGGGCATGGTGTTACCATTACCAACGCATCGGTGAACCCTTTACTGTTCACCCATGTCACGCTGTAGAAGGCAGTCAAATTTTTAGCAGCCTCCGGCACCATCAACTGTCAAGACACATGGCATAGGCCTGGCATTTGCGTCCCCATTAGACACCCGGATCCCACCCGCGCAATTTCTGCTCCACTTGTAATGGAATATAAGGAGTACCTTGGCGAACAAGGCTTCAGAGGGCACGGTGTTAGCATGACCAACGCATCGGTGAACCCTTTACTGTTCACCCAGGTCGCGCTGTAGAAGACAGTCAAATTTTTGGCAGCACCTGGAACCATCAACAGTCAAGTCACATGGCAAAGGCCTGGCATTCGCGACCTCGTGAGACACCCAGATCCCAACCGCGCAATTTCTGCGCCACTACTAATGGAATATAAGGAGCACCTCGGCGAACAAGGCTTCAGAGGGCACGGTGTTACCGTGACCAATGCATCGGTGAACCCTTTACTGTTCACCCAGGTCACGCTGCAGAAGACAGTCAAATTTTTGGTTGCATCCGGCACCATCAGCAGTCAAGAGACATGGCAAAGGCCTGGCATTCGCGTCCCCTTGAGACACCCGGATCCCAACCGCGCAATTTCTGCGCCACTACTAATGGAACATAAGGAGCACCTCGGCGAACAAGGCTTCAGAGGGCACGGTGTTACCGTGACCAACGCATCCGTGAACCCTTTACTGTTGACCCAGGTCACGCTGTAGAAGACAGTCAAATTTTTGGTTGCATCCGGCACCATCAGCAGTCAAGACACACGGCAAAGGCCTGGCATTCGCGTCCCCTTGAGACACCCAGATCCCAACCGCGCAATTTCTGCGCCACTACTAATGGAATATAAGGAGCACCTCGGCGAACAAGGCTTCAGAGGGCACGGTGTTACCGTGACCAACGCATCGGTGAACCCTTAACTGTTCACATAGGTCCCGCTGTAGAAGACAGTCAAATTTTTGGCAGCACCTAGAACCATCTGCAATCAAGACACATGGCAAATGCCTGTCATTCGCGTCCCCTTGAGACACCCGGATCCCACCCGCGCAATTTCTGCGCCACTACTAAAGGAATATAAGGAGCAGCTCGGCGAACAAGGCTTCAGAGAGCACGGCGGGACCATGACCAACGCATCGGTGAACCCTTAACTGAGCACCCAGGTCACGCTGTAGAAGACAGTCAAATTTGTGGTTGCACCCGGCACCATCAGTAGTCAAGGCACATGGCAAAGGCCTGGCATTTGCGTCCCCTTGAGACACCCGGATCCCACCCGCGCAATTTCTGTGCCACTACTAATGGAATATAAGGAGCACCTCGGCGAGCAAGGCTTCAGAGGGCACGGCGGTACCATGACCAACGCATCGGTGAACCCTTAACTGTTCACATAGGTCCCGCTGTAGAAGACAGTCAAATTTTTGGCAGCACCTGGCACCATCTGCAATCAAGACACATGGCAAAGGCCTGGCATTCGCGTCCCCTTGAGACACCCGGATCCCATCCGCTCAATTTCTGCGCCACTACTAATGGAATATAAGGAGCAGCTCGGCGAACAAGGCTTCAGAGAGCACGGCGGGACCATGACCAACGCATCGGTGAACCCTTTACTGTGCACCCAGGTCGCGCTGTAGAAGACAGTCAAATTTTTGGCAGCACCCGGCACCATCAGCACTCAAGACACATGGCAAAGGCCTGTCATTCGCGACCTCGTGAGAGACCCAAATCCCAACCGCGCAATTTCTGCGCCACTACTAATGGAATATAAGGAGCACCTCGGCGAGGCTTCAGAGGGCACGGTGTTACCGTGACCAACGCATCGGTGAACCCTTTACTGTTCACCCAGGTCACGCTGCAGAAGACAGTCAAATTTTTGGTTGCATCCGGCACCATCAGCAGTCAAGACACATGGCTAAGGCCTGGCATTCGCGTCCCCTTGAGACACCCGGATCCCAACCGCGCAATTTCTGCGCCACTACTAATGGAACATAAGGAGCACCTCGGCGAACAAGGCTTCAGAGGGCACGGTGTTACCGTGACCAACGCATCGGTGAACCCTTTACTGTTCACCCAGGTCACGCTGTAGAAGACAGTAAATTTTTAGTTGCATCCGGAACCACCAGTAGTCAAGACACATGGCAAAGGCCTGGCATTCGCGTCCCCTTGAGACACCCGGATCCCACCCGCGCAATTTCTGCGCCACTACAAATGGAATATAAGGAGCAGCTCAGCGAACAAGGCTTCAGAGGGCACGGCGGGACCATGACCAACGCATCGGTGAACCCTTTACTGTGCACCCAGGTCGCGCTGTAGAAGACAGTCAAATTTTTGGCAGCACGCGGCACCATAAGTAGTCAAGACACATGGCAAAGGCCTGGCATTCGCGACCTCGTGAGACACCCAGATCCCAACCGCGCAATTTCTGCGCCACTACTAATGGAATATAAGGAGCACCTCGGCGAACAAGGCTTCAGAGGGCACGGTGTTACCGTGACCAACGCATCGGTGAACCCTTTACTGTTCACCAAGGTCACGCTGCAGAAGACAGTCAAATTTTTGGTTGCATCCGGCACCATCAGCAGTCAAGACACATGGCAAAGGCCTGGCATTCGCGTCCCCTTGAGACACCCGGATCCCAACCGCGCAATTTCTGCGCCACTACTAATGGAATATAAGGAGCAGCTCGGCGAACAAGGCTTCAGAGAGCACGGCGGGACCATGACCAACGCATCGGTGAACCCTTAACTGTGCACCCACGTCGCGCTGTAGAAGAGTCAAATTTTTGGCAGCACCCGGCACCATCAGCACTCAAGACACATGGCAAAGGCCTCGCATTCGCGACCTCTTGAGACACCCAGATCCCAACCGCGCAATTTCTGCGCCACTACTAATGGAATATAAGGAGCACCTCGGTGAGGCTTCAGAGGGCACGGTGTTACCGTGACCAACGCATCGGTGAACCCTTTACTGTTCACCCAGGTCACGCTGCAGAAGACAGTCAAATTTTTGGTTGCATCCGGCACCACCAGCAGTCAAGACACATGGCAAATGCCTTGCATTCGCGTCCCCTTGAGACACCCAGATCCCAACCGCGCAATTTCTGTGCCACTACAAATGGAATATAAGGAGCACCTCGGCGAACAAGGCTTCAGAGGGCACGGCGGTACCATGACCAACGCATCGGTGAACCCTTAACTGTTCACATAGGTCCCGCTGTAGAAGACAGTCAAATTTTTGGCAGCACCTGGCACCATCTGCAATCAAGACACATGGCAAAGGCATGGCATTCGCGTCCCCTTGAGACACCCGGATCCCACCCGCGCAATTTCTGCGCCACTACTAATGGAATATAAGGAGCAGCTCAGCGAACAAGGCTTCAGTGGGCACGGCGGGACCATGACCAACGCATCGGTGAACCCTTTACTGTGCACCCAGGTCGCGCTGTAGAAGACAGTCAAATTTTTGGCAGCACCCGGCATCATCAGTATTCAAGACACATGGCAAAGGCCTGGCATTCGCGACCTCGTGAGACACCCAGATCCCAACCGCGCAATTTCTGCGCCACTACTAATGGAATATAAGGAGCACCTCGGCGAACAAGGCTTCAGAGGGCACGGTGTTACCGTGACCAACGCATCGGTGAACCCTTTACTGTTCACCCAGGTCACGCTGCAGAAGACAGACAAATTTTTGGTTGCATCCGGCACCATCAGCAGTCAAGACACATGGCAAAGGCCTGGCATTCGCGTCCCCTTGAGACACCCGGATCCCGCCCGCGAAATTTCTGCGCCACTACTAATGGAATATAAGGAGCAGCTCGGCGAACAAGGCTTCAGAGAGCACGGCGGGACCATGACCAACGCATCGGTGAACCCTTAACTGTACACCCAGGTCACGCTGTAGAAGACAGTCAAATTTGTGGTTGCACCCGGCACCATCAATAGTCAAGGCACATGGCAAAGGCCTGGCATTCGCGTCCCCTTGAGACACTCGGATCCCACCCGCGCAATTTCTGTGCCACTACTAATGTAATATAAGGAGCACCTCGGCGAACAAGGCTTCAGAGGGCACGGCGGTGCCATGACCAACGCATCGGTGAACCCTTAACTGTTCACTTAGGTCCCGCTGTAGAAGACAGTCAAATTTTTGGCACCACTTGGCACCATCTGCAATCAAGACACATGGCAAAGGCCTGGCATTCGCGTCCCCTTGAGACACCCGGATCCCACCCGCGCAATTTCTGCGCCACTACTAATGGAATATAAGGAGCAGCTCGGCGAACAAGGCTTCAGAGAGCACGGCGGGACCATGACCAACGCATCGGTGAACCCATTACTGTGCACCCAGGTCGCGCTGTAGAAGACAGTCAAATTTTTGGCAGCACCCGGCACCATCAGCAGTCAAGACACATGGCAAAGGCCTGGCATTCGCGACCTCGTGAGACACCGGATCCCACCCGCGCAACTTAAGCGCCACCTCTGACGCAATATCTGGAGTACCTAGGTGAACAAGGCTTCTGAGGGCATGGTGTTACCATTACCAACGCATCGGTGAACCCTTTACTGTTCACCCAGGTCACGCTGTAGAAGACAGTCAAATTTTTGGCAGCACCCGGCACCATCAACTGTCAAGACACATGGCATAGGCCTGGCATTCGCGTCCCCTTGAGACACCCGGATCCCAACCGCACACATTCTGCTCCACTTGTAATGGAATATAAGGAGCACCTCGGCGAACAAGGCTTCAGAGGGCCCGGTGTTACCACGACCAACGCATCGGTGAACCCTTTTCTGTTCACCCAGGTCACACTGTAGAAGACAGTCAAATTTGTGGTTGCACCCGGCACCATCAGTAGTCAAGGCACATGGCAAAGGGCTGGCATTCGCGTCCCCTTGAGACATCCGGATCCCACCCGCGCAATTTCTGTGCCACTACAAATGGAATATAAGGAGCACCTCGGCGAACAAGGCTTCAGAGGGCACGGCGGTACCATGACCAACGCATCGGTGATCCCTTAGCTGTTCACATAGGTCCCGCTGTAGAAGACAGTCAAATTTTTGGCAGCACCTGGCACCATCTGCAATCAAGACACATGGCAAAGGCCTAGCATTCGCGTCCCCTCGAGACACCCGGATCCCAACCGCGCAATTTCTGCGCCACTACTAATGGAACATAAGGACCACCTCGGCGAACAAGGCTTCAGAGGGCACGGTGTTACCGTCACCAACGCATCGGTGAACCCTTAACTGTTCACATAGGTCCCGCTGTTGAAGACAGTCAAATTTTTGGCACCACCTGGCACCATCAGCAGTCAAGACACATGGCAAAGGCCTGGCATTCGCGTCCCCTTGAGACACCCGGATCCCACCCGCGCAATTTCTGCGCCACTACTAAAGGAATATAAGGAGCAGCTCGGCGAACAAGGCTTCAGAGAGCACGGCGGGACCATGACCAACGCATCGGTGAACCCTTAACTGAGCACCCAGGTCACGCTGTAGAAGACCGTCAAATTTGTGGTTGCACCCGGCACCATCAGTAGTCAAGGCACATGGCAAAGGCCTGGCATTTGCGTCCCCTTGAGACACCCGGATCCCACCCGCGCAATTTCTGTGCCACTACTAATGGAATATAAGGAGCACCTCGGCGAGCAAGGCTTCAGAGGGCACGGCGGTACCATGACCAACGCATCGGTGAACCCTTAACTGTTCACATAGGTCCCGCTGTAGAAGACAGTCAAATTTTTGGCAGCACCTGGCACCATCTGCAATCAAGACACATGGCAAAGGCCTGGCATTCGCTTCCCCTTGAGACACCCGGATCCCATCCGCTCAATTTCTGCGCCACTACTAATGGAATATAAGGAGCAGCTCGGCGAACAAGGCTTCAGAGAGCACGGCGGGACCATGACCAACGCATCGGTGAACCCTTTACTGTGCACCCAGGTCGCGCTGTAGAAGACAGTCAAATTTTTGGCAGCACCCGGCACCATCAGCACTCAAGACACATGGCAAAGGCCTGTCATTCGCGACCTCGTGAGACACCCAGATCCCAACCGCGCAATTTCTGCGCCACTACTAATGGAATATAAGGAGCACCTCGGCGAGGCTTCAGAGGGCACGGTGTTACCGTGACCAACGCATCGGTGAACCCTTTACTGTTCACCCAGGTCACGCTGCAGAAGACAGTCAAATTTTTGGTTGCATCCGGCACCATCAGCAGTCAAGACACATGGCTAAGGCCTGGCATTCGCGTCCCCTTGAGACACCCGGATCCCAACCGCGCAATTTCTGCGCCACTACTAATGGAACATAAGGAGCACCTCGGCGAACAAGGCTTCAGAGGGCACGGTGTTACCGTGACCAACGCATCGGTGAACCCTTTACTGTTCACCCAGGTCACGCTGTAGAAGACAGTAAATTTTTAGTTGCATCGGGAACCACCAGCAGTCAAGACACATGGCAAATGCCTTGCATTCGCGTCCCCTTGAGACACCCAGATCCCAACCGCGCAATTTCTGTGCCACTACAAATGGAATATAAGGAGCAGCTCGGCGAACAAGGCTTCAGAGAGCACGGCGGGACCATGACCAACGCATCGGTGAACCCATTACTGTGCACCCAGGTCGCGCTGTAGAAGACAGTCAAATTTTTGGCAGCACCCGGCACCATCAGCAGTCAAGACACATGGCAAAGGCCTGGCATTCGCGACCTCGTGAGACTCCGGATCCCACCCGCGCAACTTAAGCGCCACCTCTGACGCAATATCTGGAGTACCTAGGTGAACAAGGCTTCTGAGGGCATGGTGTTACCATTACCAACGCATCGGTGAACCCTTTACTGTTCACCCAGGTCACGCTGTAGAAGACAGTCAAATGTTTGGCAGCACCCGGCACCATCAACTGTCAAGACACATGGCATAGGCCTGGCATTCGCGTCCCCTTGAGACACCCGGATCCCAACCGCACACATTCTGCTCCACTTGTAATGGAATATAAGGAGCACCTCGGCGAACAAGGCTTCAGAGGGCCCGGTGTTACCACGACCAACGCATCGGTGAACCCTTTTCTCTTCACCCAGGTCACACTGTAGAAGACAGTCAAATTTGTGGTTGCACCCGGCACCATCAGTAGTCAAGGCACATGGCAAAGGGCTGGCATTCGCGTCCCCTTGAGACATCCGGATCCCACCGGCGCAATTTATGTGCCACTACTAATGGAATATAAGGAGCACCTCGGCGAACAAGGCTTCAGAGGGCACGGTGTTACCACGACAAACGCATCGGTGAACCCTTTTCTGTTCACCCAGGTCACACTGTAGAAGACAGTCAAATTTGTGATTGCACCCGGCACCATCTGTAGTCAAGGCACATGGCAAAGGGCTGGCATTCGCGTCCCCTTGAGACATCCGGATCCCACCCGCGCAATTTCTGTGCCACTACAAATGGAATATAAGGAGCACCTCGACGAACAAGGCTTCAGAGGGCATGGCGGTACCATGACCAACGCATCGGTGAACCCTTAGCTGTTCACATAGGTCCCGCTGTAGAAGACAGTCAAATTTTTGGCAGCACCTGGCACCATCTGCAATCAAGACACATGGCAAAGGCCTAGCATTCGCGTCCCCTTGAGACACCCGGATCCCAACCGCGCAATTTCTGCGCCACTACTAATGGAACATAAGGACCACCTCGGCGAACAAGGCTTCAGAGGGCACGGTGTTACCGTCACCAACGCATCGGTGAACCCTTAACTGTTCACATAGGTCCCGCTGTTGAAGACAGTCAAATTTTTGGCACCACCTGGCACCATCAGCAGTCAAGACACATGGCAAAGGCCTGGCATTCGCGTCCCCTTGAGACACCCGGATCCCACCCGCGCAATTTCTGCGCCACTACTAAAGGAATATAAGGAGCAGCTCGGCGAACAAGGCTTCAGAGAGCACGGCGGGGCCATGACCAACGCATCGGTGAACCCTTAACTGAGCACCCAGGTCACGCTGTAGAAGACCGTCAAATTTGTGGTTGCACCCGGCACCATCAGTAGTCAAGGCACATGGCAAAGGCCTGGCATTCGCTTCCCCTTGAGACACCCGGATCCCATCCGCTCAATTTCTGCGCCACTACTAATGGAATATAAGGAGCAGCTCGGCGAACAAGGCTTCAGAGAGCACGGCGGGACCATGACCAACGCATCGGTGAACCCTTTACTGTGCACCCAGGTCGCGCTGTAGAAGACAGTCAAATTTTTGGCAGCACCCGGCACCATCAGCACTCAAGACACATGGCAAAGGCCTGTCATTCGCGACCTCGTGAGACACCCAGATCCCAACCGCGCAATTTCTGCGCCACTACTAATGGAATATAAGGAGCACCTCGGCGAGGCTTCAGAGGGCACGGTGTTACCGTGACCAACGCATCGGTGAACCCTTTACTGTTCACCCAGGTCACCCTGCAGAAGACAGTCAAATTTTTGGTTGCATCCGGCACCATCAGCAGTCAAGACACATGGCTAAGGCCTGGCATTCGCGTCCCCTTGAGACACCCGGATCCCAACCGCGCAATTTCTGCGCCACTACTAATGGAACATAAGGAGCACCTCGGCGAACAAGGCTTCAGAGGGCACGGTGTTACCGTGACCAACGCATCGGTGAACCCTTTACTGTTCACCCAGGTCACGCTGTAGAAGACAGTAAATTTTTAGTTGCATCGGGAACCACCAGCAGTCAAGACACATGGAAAATGCCTTGCATTCGCGTCCCCTTGAGACACCCAGATCCCAACCGCGCAATTTCTGTGCCACTACAAATGGAATATAAGGAGCAGATCAGCGAACAAGGCTTCAGAGGGCACGGCGGGACCATGACCAACGCATCGGTGAACCCTTTACTGTGCACCCAGGTCGCGCTGTAGAAGACAGTCAAATTTTTGGCAGCACCCGGCACCATCAGCAGTCAAGACACATGGCAAAGGCCTGGCATTCGCGACCTCGTGAGACTCCGGATCCCACCCGCGCAACTTAAGCGCCACCTCTGACGCAATATCTGGAGTACCTAGGTGAACAAGGCTTCTGAGGGCATGGTGTTACCATTACCAACGCATCGGTGAACCCTTTACTGTTCACCCAGGTCACGCTGTAGAAGACAGTCAAATTTTTGGCAGCACCCGGCACCATCAACTGTCAAGACACATGGCATAGGCCTGGCATTCGCGTCCCCTTGAGACACCCGGATCCCAACCGCACACATTCTGCTCCACTTGTAATGGAATATAAGGAGCACCTCGGCGAACAAGGCTTCAGAGGGCCCGGTGTTACCACGACCAACGCATCGGTGAACCCTTTTCTCTTCACCCAGGTCACACTGTAGAAGACAGTCAAATTTGTGGTTGCACCCGGCACCATCAGTAGTCAAGGCACATGGCAAAGGGCTGGCATTCGCGTCCCCTTGAGACATCCGGATCCCACCGGCGCAATTTATGTGCCACTACTAATGGAATATAAGGAGCACCTCGGCGAACAAGGCTTCAGAGGGCACGGTGTTACCACGACAAACGCATCGGTGAACCCTTTTCTGTTCACCCAGGTCACACTGTAGAAGACAGTCAAATTTGTGATTGCACCCGGCACCATCTGTAGTCAAGGCACATGGCAAAGGGCTGGCATTCGCGTCCCCTTGAGACATCCGGATCCCACCCGCGCAATTTCTGTGCCACTACAAATGGAATATAAGGAGCACCTCGACGAACAAGGCTTCAGAGGGCATGGCGGTACCATGACCAACGCATCGGTGAACCCTTAGCTGTTCACATAGGTCCCGCTGTAGAAGACAGTCAAATTTTTGGCAGCACCTGGCACCATCTGCAATCAAGACACATGGCAAAGGCCTAGCATTCGCGTCCCCTTGAGACACCCGGATCCCAACCGCGCAATTTCTGCGCCACTACTAATGGAACATAAGGACCACCTCGGCGAACAAGGCTTCAGAGGGCACGGTGTTACCGTCACCAACGCATCGGTGAACCCTTAACTGTTCACATAGGTCCCGCTGTTGAAGACAGTCAAATTTTTGGCACCACCTGGCACCATCAGCAGTCAAGACACATGGCAAAGGCCTGGCATTCGCGTCCCCTTGAGACACCCGGATCCCACCCGCGCAATTTCTGCGCCACTACTAAAGGAATATAAGGAGCAGCTCGGCGAACAAGGCTTCAGAGAGCACGGCGGGGCCATGACCAACGCATCGGTGAACCCTTAACTGAGCACCCAGGTCACGCTGTAGAAGACCGTCAAATTTGTGGTTGCACCCGGCACCATCAGTAGTCAAGGCACATGGCAAAGGCCTGGCATTCGCTTCCCCTTGAGACACCCGGATCCCATCCGCTCAATTTCTGCGCCACTACTAATGGAATATAAGGAGCAGCTCGGCGAACAAGGCTTCAGAGAGCACGGCGGGACCATGACCAACGCATCGGTGAACCCTTTACTGTGCACCCAGGTCGCGCTGTAGAAGACAGTCAAATTTTTGGCAGCACCCGGCACCATCAGCACTCAAGACACATGGCAAAGGCCTGTCATTCGCGACCTCGTGAGACACCCAGATCCCAACCGCGCAATTTCTGCGCCACTACTAATGGAATATAAGGAGCACCTCGGCGAGGCTTCAGAGGGCACGGTGTTACCGTGACCAACGCATCGGTGAACCCTTTACTGTTCACCCAGGTCACCCTGCAGAAGACAGTCAAATTTTTGGTTGCATCCGGCACCATCAGCAGTCAAGACACATGGCTAAGGCCTGGCATTCGCGTCCCCTTGAGACACCCGGATCCCAACCGCGCAATTTCTGCGCCACTACTAATGGAACATAAGGAGCACCTCGGCGAACAAGGCTTCAGAGGGCACGGTGTTACCGTGACCAACGCATCGGTGAACCCTTTACTGTTCACCCAGGTCACGCTGTAGAAGACAGTAAATTTTTAGTTGCATCGGGAACCACCAGCAGTCAAGACACATGGAAAATGCCTTGCATTCGCGTCCCCTTGAGACACCCAGATCCCAACCGCGCAATTTCTGTGCCACTACAAATGGAATATAAGGAGCAGATCAGCGAACAAGGCTTCAGAGGGCACGGCGGGACCATGACCAACGCATCGGTGAACCCTTTACTGTGCACCCAGGTCGCGCTGTAGAAGACAGTCAAATTTTTGGCAGCACCCGGCACCATCAGTAGTCAAGACACATGGCAAAGGCCTGGCATTCGCGTCCCCTTGAGACACCCGGATCCCACCCGCGCAATTTCTGCGCCACTACTAATGTAATATAAGGAGCAGCTCAGCGAACAAGGCTTCAGAGGGCACGGCGGGACCATGACCAACGCATCGGTGAACCCTTTACTGTGCACCCAGGTCGCGCTGTAGAAGACAGTCAAATTTTTGGCAGCACCCGGCACCATAAGTAGTCAAGACACATGGCAAAGGCCTGGCATTCGCGACCTCGTGAGACACCCAGATCCCAACCGCGCAATTTCTGCGCCACTACTAATGGAATATAAGGAGCACCTCGGCGAACAAGGCTTCAGAGGGCACGGTGTTACCGTGACCAACGCATCGGTGAACCCTTTACTGTTCACCAAGGTCACGCTGCAGAAGACAGTCAAATTTTTGGTTGCATCCGGCACCATCAGCAGTCAAGACACATGGCAAAGGCCTGGCATTCGCGTCCCCTTGAGACACCCGGATCCCAACCGCGCAATTTCTGCGCCACTACTAATGGAATATAAGGAGCACCTCGGCGAACAAGGCTTCAGAGGGCACGGCGGTACCATGACCAACGCATCGGTGAACCCTTAACTGTTCACATAGGTCCCGCTGTAGAAGACAGTCAAAATTTTGGCAGCACCTGGCACCATCTGCAATCAAGACCCATGGCAAAGGCCTGGCATTCGCGTCCCCTTGAGACACCCGGATCCCGCCCGCGCAATTTCTGCGCCACTACTAATGGAATATAAGGAGCAGCTCGGCGAACAAGGCTTCAGAGAGCACGGCGGGACCATGACCAACGCATCGGTGAACCCTTAACTGTGCACCCAGGTCGCGCTGTAGAAGAGTCAAATTTTTGGCAGCACCCGGCACCATCAGCACTCAAGACACATGGCAAAGGCCTCGCATTCGCGACCTCTTGAGACACCCAGATCCCAACCGCGCAATTTCTGCGCCACTACTAATGGAATATAAGGAGCACCTCGGTGAGGCTTCAGAGGGCACGGTGTTACCGTGACCAACGCATCGGTGAACCCTTTACTGTTCACCCAGGTCACGCTGCAGAAGACAGTCAAATTTTTGGTTGCATCCGGCACCATCAGCAGTCAAGACACATGGCAAAGGCCTGGCATTCGCGTCCCCTTGAGACACCCGCATCCCAACCGCGCAATTTCTGCGCCACTACTAATGGAACATAAGGAGCACCTCGGCGAACAAGGCTTCAGAGGGCACGGTGTTACCGTGACCAACGCATCGGTGAACCCTTTACTGTTCACCCAGGTCACGCTGTAGAAGACAGTAAATTTTTAGTTGCATCCGGCACCACCAGCAGTCAAGACACATGGCAAATGCCTTGCATTCGCGTCCCCTTGAGACACCCAGATCCCAACCGCGCAATTTCTGTGCCACTACAAATGGAATATAAGGAGCACCTCGGCGAACAAGGCTTCAGAGGGCACGGCGGTACCATGACCAACGCATCGGTGAACCCTTAACTGTTCACATAGGTCCCGCTGTAGAAGACAGTCAAATTTTTGGCAGCACCTGGCACCATCTGCAATCAAGACACATGGCAAAGGCCTGGCATTCGCGTCCCCTTGAGACACCCGGATCCCACCCGCGCAATTTCTGCGCCACTACTAATGGAATATAAGGAGCAGCTCAGCGAACAAGGCTTCAGTGGGCACGGCGGGACCATGACCAACGCATCGGTGAACCCTTTACTGTGCACCCAGGTCGCGCTGTAGAAGACAGTCAAATTTTTGGCAGCACCCGGCATCATCAGTATTCAAGACACATGGCAAAGGCCTGGCATTCGCGACCTCGTGAGACACCCAGATCCCAACCGCGCAATTTCTGCGCCACTACTAATGGAATATAAGGAGCACCTCGGCGAACAAGGCTTCAGAGGGCACGGTGTTACCGTGACCAACGCATCGGTGAACCCTTTACTGTTCACCCAGGTCACGCTGCAGAAGACAGTCAAATTTTTGGTTGCATCCGGCACCATCAGCAGTCAAGACACATGGCAAAGGCCTGGCATTCGCGTCCCCTTGAGACACCCGGATCCCGCCCGCGAAATTTCTGCGCCACTACTAATGGAATATAAGGAGCAGCTCGGCGAACAAGGCTTCAGAGAGCACGGCGGGACCATGACCAACGCATCGGTGAACCCTTAACTGTACACCCAGGTCACGCTGTAGAAGACAGTCAAATTTGTGGTTGCACCCGGCACCATCAATAGTCAAGGCACATGGCAAAGGCCTGGCATTCGCGTCCCCTTGAGACACTCGGATCCCACCCGCGCAATTTCTGTGCCACTACTAATGGAATATAAGGAGTACCTCGGCGAACAAGGCTTCAGAGGGCACGGCGGTGCCATGACCAACGCATCGGTGAACCCTTAACTGCTGACTTAGGTCCCGCTGTAGAAGACAGTCAAATTTTTGGCACCACTTGGCACCATCTGCAATCAAGACACATGGCAAAGGCCTGGCATTCGCGTCCCCTTGAGACACCCGGATCCCACCCGCGCAATTTCTGCGCCACTACTAATGGAATATAAGGAGCAGCTCGGCGAACAAGGCTTCAGAGAGCACGGCGGGACCATGACCAACGCTTCGGTGAACCCATTACTGTGCACCCAGGTCGCGCTGTAGAAGACAGTCAAATTTTTGGCAGCACCCGGCACCATCAGCAGTCAAGACACATGGCAAAGGCCTGGCATTCGCGACCTCGTGAGACACCGGATCCCACCCGCGCAACTTCAGCGCCACCTCTGACGCAATATCTGGAGTACCTAGGTGAACAAGGCTTCTGAGGGCATGGTGTTACCATTACCAACGCATCGGTGAACCCTTTACTGTTCACCCAGGTCACGCTGTAGAAGACAGTCAAATTTTTGGCAGCACCCGGCACCATCAACTGTCAAGACACATGGCATAGGCCTGGCATTCGCGTCCCCTTGAGACACCCGGATCCCAACCGCACACATTCTGCTCCACTTGTAATGGAATATAAGGAGCACCTCGGCGAACAAGGCTTCAGAGGGCCCGGTGTTACCACGACCAACGCATCGGTGAACCCTTTTCTGTTTACCCAGGTCACACTGTAGAAGACAGTCAAATTTGTGGTTGCACCCGGCACCATCAGTAGTCAAGGCACATGGCAAAGGGCTGGCATTCGCGTCCCCTTGAGACATCCGGATCCCACCCGCGCAATTTCTGTGCCACTACAAATGGAATATAAGGAGCAGCTCGGCGAACAAGGCTTCAGAGAGCACGGCGGGACCATGACCAACGCATCGGTGAACCCATTACTGTGCACCCAGGTCGCGCTGTAGAAGACAGTCAAATTTTTGGCAGCACCCGGCACCATCAGCAGTCAAGACACATGGCAAAGGCCTGGCATTCGCGACCTCGTGAGACACCGGATCCCACCCGCGCAACTTAAGCGCCACCTCTGACGCAATATCTGGAGTACCTAGGTGAACAAGGCTTCTGAGGGCATGGTGTTACCATTACCAACGCATCGGTGAACCCTTTACTGTTCACCCAGGTCACGCTGTAGAAGACAGTCAAATTTTTGGCAGCACCCGGCACCATCAACTGTCAAGACACATGGCATAGGCCTGGCATTCGCGTCCCCTTGAGACACCCGGATCCCAACCGCACACATTCTGCTCCACTTGTAATGGAATATAAGGAGCACCTCGGCGAACAAGGCTTCAGAGGGCCCGGTGTTACCACGACCAACGCATCGGTGAACCCTTTTCTCTTCACCCAGGTCACACTGTAGAAGACAGTCAAATTTGTGGTTGCACCCGGCACCATCAGTAGTCAAGGCACATGGCAAAGGGCTGGCATTCGCGTCCCCTTGAGACATCCGGATCCCACCCGCGCAATTTATGTGCCACTACTAATGGAATATAAGGAGCACCTCGGCGAACAAGGCTTCAGAGGGCACGGTGTTACCACGACAAACGCATCGGTGAACCCTTTTCTGTTCACCCAGGTCACACTGTAGAAGACAGTCAAATTTGTGATTGCACCCGGCACCATCTGTAGTCAAGGCACATGGCAAAGGGCTGGCATTCGCGTCCCCTTGAGACATCCGGATCCCACCCGCGCAATTTCTGTGCCACTACAAATGGAATATAAGGAGCACCTCGGCGAACAAGGCTTCAGAGGGCATGGCGGTACCATGACCAACGCATCGGTGAACCCTTAGCTGTTCACATAGGTCCCGCTGTAGAAGACAGTCAAATTTTTGGCAGCACCTGGCACCATCTGCAATCAAGACACATGGCAAAGGCCTAGCATTCGCGTCCCCTTGAGACACCCGGATCCCAACCGCGCAATTTCTGCGCCACTACTAATGGAACATAAGGACCACCTCGGCGAACAAGGCTTCAGAGGGCACGGTGTTACCGTCACCAACGCATCGGTGAACCCTTAACTGTTCACATAGGTCCCGCTGTTGAAGACAGTCAAATTTTTGGCACCACCTGGCACCATCAGCAGTCAAGACACATGGCAAAGGCCTGGCATTCGCGTCCCCTTGAGACACCCGGATCCCACCCGCGCAATTTCTGCGCCACTACTAAAGGAATATAAGGAGCAGCTCGGCGAACAAGGCTTCAGAGAGCACGGCGGGGCCATGACCAACGCATCGGTGAACCCTTAACTGAGCACCCAGGTCACGCTGTAGAAGACCGTCAAATTTGTGGTTGCACCCGGCACCATCAGTAGTCAAGGCACATGGCAAAGGCCTGGCATTCGCTTCCCCTTGAGACACCCGGATCCCATCCGCTCAATTTCTGCGCCACTACTAATGGAATATAAGGAGCAGCTCGGCGAACAAGGCTTCAGAGAGCACGGCGGGACCATGACCAACGCATCGGTGAACCCTTTACTGTGCACCCAGGTCGCGCTGTAGAAGACAGTCAAATTTTTGGCAGCACCCGGCACCATCAGCACTCAAGACACATGGCAAAGGCCTGTCATTCGCGACCTCGTGAGACACCCAGATCCCAACCGCGCAATTTCTGCGCCACTACTAATGGAATATAAGGAGCACCTCGGCGAGGCTTCAGAGGGCACGGTGTTACCGTGACCAACGCATCGGTGAACCCTTTACTGTTCACCCAGGTCACGCTGCAGAAGACAGTCAAATTTTTGGTTGCATCCGGCACCATCAGCAGTCAAGACACATGGCTAAGGCCTGGCATTCGCGTCCCCTTGAGACACCCGGATCCCAACCGCGCAATTTCTGCGCCACTACTAATGGAACATAAGGAGCACCTCGGCGAACAAGGCTTCAGAGGGCACGGTGTTACCGTGACCAACGCATCGGTGAACCCTTTACTGTTCACCCAGGTCACGCTGTAGAAGACAGTAAATTTTTAGTTGCATCGGGAACCACCAGCAGTCAAGACACATGGAAAATGCCTTGCATTCGCGTCCCCTTGAGACACCCAGATCCCAACCGCGCAATTTCTGTGCCACTACAAATGGAATATAAGGAGCAGATCAGCGAACAAGGCTTCAGAGGGCACGGCGGGACCATGACCAACGCATCGGTGAACCCTTTACTGTGCACCCAGGTCGCGCTGTAGAAGACAGTCAAATTTTTGGCAGCACCCGGCACCATCAGTAGTCAAGACACATGGCAAAGGCCTGGCATTCGCGTCCCCTTGAGACACCCGGATCCCACCCGCGCAATTTCTGCGCCACTACTAATGGAATATAAGGAGCAGCTCAGCGAACAAGGCTTCAGAGGGCACGGCGGGACCATGACCAACGCATCGGTGAACCCTTTACTGTGCACCCAGGTCGCGCTGTAGAAGACAGTCAAATTTTTGGCAGCACCCGGCACCATAAGTAGTCAAGACACATGGCAAAGGCCTGGCATTCGCGACCTCGTGAGACACCCAGATCCCAACCGCGCAATTTCTGCGCCACTACTAATGGAATATAAGGAGCACCTCGGCGAACAAGGCTTCAGAGGGCACGGTGTTACCGTGACCAACGCATCGGTGAACCCTTTACTGTTCACCAAGGTCACGCTGCAGAAGACAGTCAAATTTTTGGTTGCATCCGGCACCATCAGCAGTCAAGACACATGGCAAAGGCCTGGCATTCGCGTCCCCTTGAGACACCCGGATCCCAACCGCGCAATTTCTGCGCCACTACTAATGGAATATAAGGAGCACCTCGGCGAACAAGGCTTCAGAGGGCACGGCGGTACCATGACCAACGCATCGGTGAACCCTTAACTGTTCACATAGGTCCCGCTGTAGAAGACAGTCAAAATTTTGGCAGCACCTGGCACCATCTGCAATCAAGACCCATGGCAAAGGCCTGGCATTCGCGTCCCCTTGAGACACCCGGATCCCGCCCGCGCAATTTCTGCGCCACTACTAATGGAATATAAGGAGCAGCTCGGCGAACAAGGCTTCAGAGAGCACGGCGGGACCATGACCAACGCATCGGTGAACCCTTAACTGTGCACCCAGGTCGCGCTGTAGAAGAGTCAAATTTTTGGCAGCACCCGGCACCATCAGCACTCAAGACACATGGCAAAGGCCTCGCATTCGCGACCTCTTGAGACACCCAGATCCCAACCGCGCAATTTCTGCGCCACTACTAATGGAATATAAGGAGCACCTCGGTGAGGCTTCAGAGGGCACGGTGTTACCGTGACCAACGCATCGGTGAACCCTTTACTGTTCACCCAGGTCACGCTGCAGAAGACAGTCAAATTTTTGGTTGCATCCGGCACCATCAGCAGTCAAGACACATGGCAAAGGCCTGGCATTCGCGTCCCCTTGAGACACCCGCATCCCAACCGCGCAATTTCTGCGCCACTACTAATGGAACATAAGGAGCACCTCGGCGAACAAGGCTTCAGAGGGCACGGTGTTACCGTGACCAACGCATCGGTGAACCCTTTACTGTTCACCCAGGTCACGCTGTAGAAGACAGTAAATTTTTAGTTGCATCCGGCACCACCAGCAGTCAAGACACATGGCAAATGCCTTGCATTCGCGTCCCCTTGAGACACCCAGATCCCAACCGCGCAATTTCTGTGCCACTACAAATGGAATATAAGGAGCACCTCGGCGAACAAGGCTTCAGAGGGCACGGCGGTACCATGACCAACGCATCGGTGAACCCTTAACTGTTCACATAGGTCCCGCTGTAGAAGACAGTCAAATTTTTGGCAGCACCTGGCACCATCTGCAATCAAGACACATGGCAAAGGCCTGGCATTCGCGTCCCCTTGAGACACCCGGATCCCACCCGCGCAATTTCTGCGCCACTACTAATGGAATATAAGGAGCAGCTCAGCGAACAAGGCTTCAGTGGGCACGGCGGGACCATGACCAACGCATCGGTGAACCCTTTACTGTGCACCCAGGTCGCGCTGTAGAAGACAGTCAAATTTTTGGCAGCACCCGGCATCATCAGTATTCAAGACACATGGCAAAGGCCTGGCATTCGCGACCTCGTGAGACACCCAGATCCCAACCGCGCAATTTCTGCGCCACTACTAATGGAATATAAGGAGCACCTCGGCGAACAAGGCTTCAGAGGGCACGGTGTTACCGTGACCAACGCATCGGTGAACCCTTTACTGTTCACCCAGGTCACGCTGCAGAAGACAGTCAAATTTTTGGTTGCATCCGGCACCATCAGCAGTCAAGACACATGGCAAAGGCCTGGCATTCGCGTCCCCTTGAGACACCCGGATCCCGCCCGCGAAATTTCTGCGCCACTACTAATGGAATATAAGGAGCAGCTCGGCGAACAAGGCTTCAGAGAGCACGGCGGGACCATGACCAACGCATCGGTGAACCCTTAACTGTACACCCAGGTCACGCTGTAGAAGACAGTCAAATTTGTGGTTGCACCCGGCACCATCAATAGTCAAGGCACATGGCAAAGGCCTGGCATTCGCGTCCCCTTGAGACACTCGGATCCCACCCGCGCAATTTCTGTGCCACTACTAATGGAATATAAGGAGCACCTCGGCGAACAAGGCTTCAGAGGGCACGGCGGTGCCATGACCAACGCATCGGTGAACCCTTAACTGTTCACTTAGGTCCCGCTGTAGAAGACAGTCAAATTTTTGGCACCACTTGGCACCATCTGCAATCAAGACACATGGCAAAGGCCTGGCATTCGCGTCCCCTTGAGACACCCGGATCCCACCCGCGCAATTTCTGCGCCACTACTAATGGAATATAAGGAGCAGCTCGGCGAACAAGGCTTCAGAGAGCACGGCGGGACCATGACCAACGCTTCGGTGAACCCATTACTGTGCACCCAGGTCGCGCTGTAGAAGACAGTCAAATTTTTGGCAGCACCCGGCACCATCAGCAGTCAAGACACATGGCAAAGGCCTGGCATTCGCGACCTCGTGAGACACCGGATCCCACCCGCGCAACTTCAGCGCCACCTCTGACGCAATATCTGGAGTACCTAGGTGAACAAGGCTTCTGAGGGCATGGTGTTACCATTACCAACGCATCGGTGAACCCTTTACTGTTCACCCAGGTCACGCTGTAGAAGACAGTCAAATTTTTGGCAGCACCCGGCACCATCAACTGTCAAGTCACATGGCATAGGCCTGGCATTCGCGTCCCCTTGAGACACCCGGATCCCAACCGCACACATTCTGCTCCACTTGTAATGGAATATAAGGAGCACCTCGGCGAACAAGGCTTCAGAGGGCCCGGTGTTACCACGACCAACGCATCGGTGAACCCTTTTCTGTTCACCCAGGTCACACTGTAGAAGACAGTCAAATTTGTGGTTGCACCCGGCACCATCAGTAGTCAAGGCACATGGCAAAGGGCTGGCATTCGCGTCCCCTTGAGACATCCGGATCCCACCCGCGCAATTTATGTGCCACTACTAATGGAATATAAGGAGCACCTCGGCGAACAAGGCTTCAGAGGGCACGGTGTTACCACGACAAACGCATCGGTGAACCCTTTTCTGTTCACCCAGGTCACACTGTAGAAGACAGTCAAATTTGTGATTGCACCCGGCACCATCTGTAGTCAAGGCACATGGCAAAGGGCTGGCATTCGCGTCCCCTTGAGACATCCGGATCCCACCCGCGCAATTTCTGTGCCACTACAAATGGAATATAAGGAGCACCTCCTCGAACAAGGCTTCAGAGGGCACGGCGGTACCATGACCAACGCATCGGTGAACCCTTAGCGGTTCACATAGGTCCCGCTGTAGAAGACAGTCAAATTTTTGGCAGCACCTGGCACCATCTGCAATCAAGACACATGGCAAAGGCCTAGCATTCGCGTCCCCTTGAGACACCCGGATCCCAACCGCGCAATTTCTGCGCCACTACTAATGGAACATAAGGACCACCTCGGCGAACAAGGCTTCAGAGGGCACGGTGTTACCGTCACCAACGCATCGGTGAACCCTTAACTGTTCACATAGGTCCCGCTGTTGAAGACAGTCAAATTTTTGGCACCACCTGGCACCATCAGCAGTCAAGACACATGGCAAAGGCCTGGCATTCGCGTCCCCTTGAGACACCCGGATCCCAACCGCGCAATTTCTGCGCCACTACTAATGGAATATAAGGAGCACCTCGGCGAACAAGGCTTCAGAGGGCACGGCGGTACCATGACCAACGCATCGGTGAACCCTTAACTGTTCACATAGGTCCCGCTGTAGAAGACAGTCAAAATTTTGGCAGCACCTGGCACCATCTGCAATCAAGACACATGGCAAAGGCCTGGCATTCGCGTCCCCTTGAGACACCCGGATCCCGCCCGCGCAATTTCTGCGCCACTACTAATGGAATATAAGGAGCAGCTCGGCGAACAAGGCTTCAGAGAGCACGGCGGGACCATGACCAACGCATCGGTGAACCCTTAACTGTACACCCAGGTCACGCTGTAGAAGACAGTCAAATTTGTGGTTGCACCCGGCACCATCAGTAGTCAAGGCACATGGCAAAGGCCTGGCATTCGCGTCCCCTTGAGACACTCGGATCCCACCCGCGCAATTTCTGCGCCACTACTAATGGAATATAAGGAGCAGCTCGGCGAACAAGGCTTCAGAGGGCACGGTGTTACCGTCACCAACGCATCGGTGAACCCTTAACTGTTCACATAGGTCCCGCTGTTGAAGACAGTCAAATTTTTGGCACCACCTGGCACCATCAGCAGTCAAGACACATGGCAAAGGCCTGGCATTCGCGTCCCCTTGAGGCACCCGGATCCCAACCGCGCAATTTCTGCGCCACTACTAATGGAATATAAGGAGCACCTCGGCGAACAAGGCTTCAGAGGGCACGGCGGTACCATGACCAACGCATCGGTGAACCCTTAACTGTTCACATAGGTCCCGCTGTAGAAGACAGTCAAAAGTTTGGCAGCACCTGGCACCATCTGCAATCAAGACACATGGCAAATGCCTTGCATTCGCGTCCCCTTGAGACACCCAGATCCCAACCGCGCAATTTCTGTGCCACTACAAATGGAATATAAGGAGCACCTCGGCGAACAAGGCTTCAGAGGGCACGGCGGTACCATGACCAACGCATCGGTGAACCCTTAACTGTTCACATAGGTCCCGCTGTAGAAGACAGTCAAATTTTTGGCAGCACCTGGCACCATCTGCAATCAAGACACATGGCAAAGGCCTGGCATTCGCGTCCCCTTGAGACACCCGGATCCCACCCGCGCAATTTCTGCGCCACTACTAATGGAATATAAGGAGCAGCTCAGCGAACAAGGCTTCAGTGGGCACGGCGGGACCATGACCAACGCATCGGTGAACCCTTTACTGTGCACCCAGGTCGCGCTGTAGAAGACAGTCAAATTTTTGGCAGCACCCGGCATCATCAGTATTCAAGACACATGGCAAAGGCCTGGCATTCGCGACCTCGTGAGACACCCAGATCCCAACCGCGCAATTTCTGCGCCACTACTAATGGAATATAAGGAGCACCTCGGCGAACAAGGCTTCAGAGGGCACGGTGTTACCGTGACCAACGCATCGGTGAACCCTTTACTGTTCACCCAGGTCACGCTGCAGAAGACAGTCAAATATTTGGTTGCATCCGGCACCATCAGCAGTCAAGACACATGGCAAAGGCCTGGCATTCGCGTCCCCTTGAGACACCCGGATCCCGCCCGCGCAATTTCTGCGCCACTACTAATGGAATATAAGGAGCAGCTCGGCGAACAAGGCTTCAGAGAGCACGGCGGGACCATGACCAACGCATCGGTGAACCCTTAACTGTACACCCAGGTCACGCTGTAGAAGACAGTCAAATTTGTGGTTGCACCCGGCACCATCAGTAGTCAAGGCACATGGCAAAGGCCTGGCATTCGCGTCCCCTTGAGACACTCGGATCCCACCCGCGCAATTTCTGCGCCACTACTAATGGAATATAAGGAGCAGCTCGGCGAACAAGGCTTCAGAGGGCACGGTGTTACCGTCACCAACGCATCGGTGAACCCTTAACTGTTCACATAGGTCCCGCTGTTGAAGACAGTCAAATTTTTGGCACCACCTGGCACCATCAGCAGTCAAGACACATGGCAAAGGCCTGGCATTCGCGTCCCCTTGAGGCACCCGGATCCCAACCGCGCAATTTCTGCGCCACTACTAATGGAATATAAGGAGCACCTCGGCGAACAAGGCTTCAGAGGGCACGGCGGTACCATGACCAACGCATCGGTGAACCCTTAACTGTTCACATAGGTCCCGCTGTAGAAGACAGTCAAAAGTTTGGCAGCACCTGGCACCATCTGCAATCAAGACACATGGCAAATGCCTTGCATTCGCGTCCCCTTGAGACACCCAGATCCCAACCGCGCAATTTCTGTGCCACTACAAATGGAATATAAGGAGCACCTCGGCGAACAAGGCTTCAGAGGGCACGGCGGTACCATGACCAACGCATCGGTGAACCCTTAACTGTTCACATAGGTCCCGCTGTAGAAGACAGTCAAATTTTTGGCAGCACCTGGCACCATCTGCAATCAAGACACATGGCAAAGGCCTGGCATTCGCGTCCCCTTGAGACACCCGGATCCCACCCGCGCAATTTCTGCGCCACTACTAATGGAATATAAGGAGCAGCTCAGCGAACAAGGCTTCAGTGGGCACGGCGGGACCATGACCAACGCATCGGTGAACCCTTTACTGTGCACCCAGGTCGCGCTGTAGAAGACAGTCAAATTTTTGGCAGCACCCGGCATCATCAGTATTCAAGACACATGGCAAAGGCCTGGCATTCGCGACCTCGTGAGACACCCAGATCCCAACCGCGCAATTTCTGCGCCACTACTAATGGAATATAAGGAGCACCTCGGCGAACAAGGCTTCAGAGGGCACGGTGTTACCGTGACCAACGCATCGGTGAACCCTTTACTGTTCACCCAGGTCACGCTGCAGAAGACAGTCAAATTTTTGGTTGCATCCGGCACCATCAGCAGTCAAGACACATGGCAAAGGCCTGGCATTCGCGTCCCCTTGAGACACCCGGATCCCGCCCGCGAAATTTCTGCGCCACTACTAATGGAATATAAGGAGCAGCTCGGCGAACAAGGCTTCAGAGAGCACGGCGGGACCATGACCAACGCATCGGTGAACCCTTAACTGTACACCCAGGTCACGCTGTAGAAGACAGTCAAATTTGTGGTTGCACCCGGCACCATCAATAGTCAAGGCACATGGCAAAGGCCTGGCATTCGCGTCCCCTTGAGACACTCGGATCCCACCCGCGCAATTTCTGTGCCACTACTAATGGAATATAAGGAGCACCTCGGCGAACAAGGCTTCAGAGGGCACGGCGGTGCCATGACCAACGCATCGGTGAACCCTTAACTGTTCACTTAGGTCCCGCTGTAGAAGACAGTCAAATTTTTGGCACCACTTGGCACCATCTGCAATCAAGACACATGGCAAAGGCCTGGCATTCGCGTCCCCTTGAGACACCCGGATCCCACCCGCGCAATTTCTGCGCCACTACTAATGGAATATAAGGAGCAGCTCGGCGAACAAGGCTTCAGAGAGCACGGCGGGACCATGACCAACGCTTCGGTGAACCCATTACTGTGCACCCAGGTCGCGCTGTAGAAGACAGTCAAATTTTTGGCAGCACCCGGCACCATCAGCAGTCAAGACACATGGCAAAGGCCTGGCATTCGCGACCTCGTGAGACACCGGATCCCACCCGCGCAACTTCAGCGCCACCTCTGACGCAATATCTGGAGTACCTAGGTGAACAAGGCTTCTGAGGGCATGGTGTTACCATTACCAACGCATCGGTGAACCCTTTACTGTTCACCCAGGTCACGCTGTAGAAGACAGTCAAATTTTTGGCAGCACCCGGCACCATCAACTGTCAAGACACATGGCATAGGCCTGGCATTCGCGTCCCCTTGAGACACCCGGATCCCAACCGCACACATTCTGCTCCACTTGTAATGGAATATAAGGAGCACCTCGGCGAACAAGGCTTCAGAGGGCCCGGTGTTACCACGACCAACGCATCGGTGAACCCTTTTCTGTTCACCCAGGTCACACTGTAGAAGACAGTCAAATTTGTGGTTGCACCCGGCACCATCAGTAGTCAAGGCACATGGCAAAGGGCTGGCATTCGCGTCCCCTTGAGACATCCGGATCCCACCCGCGCAATTTATGTGCCACTACTAATGGAATATAAGGAGCACCTCGGCGAACAAGGCTTCAGAGGGCACGGTGTTACCACGACAAACGCATCGGTGAACCCTTTTCTGTTCACCCAGGTCACACTGTAGAAGACAGTCAAATTTGTGATTGCACCCGGCACCATCTGTAGTCAAGGCACATGGCAAAGGGCTGGCATTCGCGTCCCCTTGAGACACCCGGATCCCACCCGCGCAATTTCTGTGCCACTACAAATGGAATATAAGGAGCACCTCCTCGAACAAGGCTTCAGAGGGCACGGCGGTACCATGACCAACGCATCGGTGAACCCTTAGCGGTTCACATAGGTCCCGCTGTAGAAGACAGTCAAATTTTTGGCAGCACCTGGCACCATCTGCAATCAAGACACATGGCAAAGGCCTAGCATTCGCGTCCCCTTGAGACACCCGGATCCCAACCGCGCAATTTCTGCGCCACTACTAATGGAACATAAGGACCACCTCGGCGAACAAGGCTTCAGAGGGCACGGTGTTACCGTCACCAACGCATCGGTGAACCCTTAACTGTTCACATAGGTCCCGCTGTTGAAGACAGTCAAATTTTTGGCACCACCTGGCACCATCAGCAGTCAAGACACATGGCAAAGGCCTGGCATTCGCGTCCCCTTGAGACACCCGGATCCCAACCGCGCAATTTCTGCGCCACTACTAATGGAATATAAGGAGCACCTCGGCGAACAAGGCTTCAGAGGGCACGGCGGTACCATGACCAACGCATCGGTGAACCCTTAACTGTTCACATAGGTCCCGCTGTAGAAGACAGTCAAAATTTTGGCAGCACCTGGCACCATCTGCAATCAAGACACATGGCAAAGGCCTGGCATTCGCGTCCCCTTGAGACACCCGGATCCCGCCCGCGCAATTTCTGCGCCACTACTAATGGAATATAAGGAGCAGCTCGGCGAACAAGGCTTCAGAGAGCACGGCGGGACCATGACCAACGCATCGGTGAACCCTTAACTGTACACCCAGGTCACGCTGTAGAAGACAGTCAAATTTGTGGTCGCACCCGGCACCATCAGTAGTCAAGGCACATGGCAAAGGCCTGGCATTCGCGTCCCCTTGAGACACTCGGATCCCACCCGCGCAATTTCTGCGCCACTACTAATGGAATATAAGGAGCAGCTCGGCGAACAAGGCTTCAGAGGGCACGGTGTTACCGTCACCAACGCATCGGTGAACCCTTAACTGTTCACATAGGTCCCGCTGTTGAAGACAGTCAAATTTTTGGCACCACCTGGCACCATCAGCAGTCAAGACACATGGCAAAGGCCTGGCATTCGCGTCCCCTTGAGGCACCCGGATCCCAACCGCGCAATTTCTGCGCCACTACTAATGGAATATAAGGAGCACCTCGGCGAACAAGGCTTCAGAGGGCACGGCGGTACCATGACCAACGCATCGGTGAACCCTTAACTGTTCACATAGGTCCCGCTGTAGAAGACAGTCAAAATTTTGGCAGCACCTGGCACCATCTGCAATCAAGACACATGGCAAAGGCCTGGCATTCGCGTCCCCTTGAGACACCCGGATCCCGCCCGCGCAATTTCTGCGCCACTACTAATGGAATATAAGGAGCAGCTCGGCGAACAAGGCTTCAGAGAGCACGGCGGGACCATGACCAACGCATCGGTGAACCCTTAACTGTACACCCAGGTCACGCTGTAGAAGACAGTCAAATTTGTGGTTGCACCCGGCACCATCAGTAGTCAAGGCACATGGGAAAGGCCTGGCATTCGCGTCCCCTTGAGACACTCGGATCCCACCCGCGCAATTTCTGCGCCACTACTAATGGAATATAAGGAGCAGCTCGGCGAACAAGGCTTCAGAGGGCACGGCGGTACCATGACCAACGCATCGGTGAACCCTTAACTGTTCACATAGGTCCCGCTGTAGAAGACAGTCAAATTTTTGGCAGCACCTGGCACCATCTGCAATCAAGACACATGGCAAAGGCCTGGCATTCGCGTCCCCTTGAGACACCCGGATCCCATCCGCTCAATTTCTGCGCCACTACTAATGGAATATAAGGAGCAGCTCGGCGAACAAGGCTTCAGAGAGCACGGCGGGACCATGACCAACGCATCGGTGAACCCTTTACTGTGCACCCAGGTCGCGCTGTAGAAGACAGTCAAATTTTTGGCAGCACTCGGCACCATCAGCACTCAAGACACATGGCAAAGGCCTGTCATTCGCGACCTCGTGAGACACCCAGATCCCAACCGCGCAATTTCTGCGCCACTACTAATGGAATATAAGGAGCACCTCGGCGAGGCTTCAGAGGGCACGGTGTTACCGTGACCAACGCATCGGTGAACCCTTTACTGTTCACCCAGGTCACGCTGCAGAAGACAGTCAAATGTTTGGTTGCATCCGGCACCATCAGCAGTCAAGACACATGGCAAAGGCCTGGCATTCGCGTCCCCTTGAGACACCCGGATCCCAACCGCGCGATTTCTGCGCCACTACTAATGGAACATAAGGAGCACCTCGGCGAACAAGGCTTCAGAGGGCACGGTGTTACCGTGACCAACGCATCGGTGAACCCTTTACTGTTCACCCAGGTCACGCTGTAGAAAACAGTAAATTTTTAGTTGCATCCGGAACCACCAGCAGTCAAGACACATGGCAAATGCCTTGCATTCGCGTCCCCTTGAGACACCCGGATCCCACCCGCGCAATTTCTGCGCCACTACTAATAGAATATAAGGAGCAGCTCAGCGAACAAGGCTTCAGAGGGCACGGCGGGACCATGACCAACGCATCGGTGAACCCTTTACTGTGCACCCAGGTCGCGCTGTAGAAGACAGTCAAATTTTTGGCAGCACCCGGCACCATAAGTAGTCAAGACACATGGCAAAGGCCTGGCATTCGCGACCTCGTGAGACACTCGGATCCCACCCGCGCAATTTCTGTGCCACTACTAATGGAATATAAGGAGCACCTCGGCGAACAAGGCTTCAGAGGGCACGGCGGTACCATGACCAACGCATCGGTGAACCCTTAACTGTTCACTTAGGTCCCGCTGTGGAAGACAGTCAAATTTTTGGCACCACTTGGCACCATCTGCAATCAAGACACATGGCAAAGGCCTGGCATTCGCGTCCCCTTGAGACACCCGGATCCCACCCGCGCAATTTCTGCGCCACTACTAATGGAATATAAGGAGCAGCTCGGCGAACAAGGCTTCAGAGAGCACGGCGGGACCATGACCAACGCATCGCTGAACCCTTTACTGTGCACCCATTTCGCGCTGTAGAAGACAGTCAAATTTTTGGCAGCACCCTGGCACCATCAGCAGTCAAGACACATGGCAAAGGCCTGGCATTCGCGACCTCGTGAGACACCGGATCCCACCCGCGCAACTTCAGCGCCACCTCTGACGCAATATCTGGAGTACCTAGGTGAACAAGGCTTCTGAGGGCATAGTGTTACCATTACCAACGCATCGGTGAACCCTTTACTGTTCACCCAGGTCACGCTGTAGAAGACAGTCAAATTTTTGGCAGCACCCGGCACCATCAACTGTCAAGACACATGGCATAGGCCTGGCATTCGCGTCCCCTTGAGACACCCGGATCCCACCCGCGCAATTTCTGCTCCACTTGTAATGGAATATAAGGAGCACCTCGGCGAACAAGGCTTCAGAGGGCATGGTGTTACCATGACCAACGCATCGGTGAACCCTTTACTGTTCACCCAGGTCACGCTGTAGAAGACAGTCAAATTTTTGGCAGCACCCGGCACCATCAACAGTCAAGACACATGGCAAAGGCCTGGCATTCGCGACCTCGTGAGACACCCAGATCCCAACCGCGCAATTTCTGCGCCACTACTAATGGAATATAAGGAGCACCTCGGCGAACAATGCTTCAGAGGGCACGGTGTTACCGTGACCAATGCATCGGTGAACCCTTTACTGTTCACCCAGGTCACGCTGCAGAAGACAGTCAAATTTTTGGTTGCATCCGGCACCATCAGCAGTCAAGAGACATGGCAAAGGCCTGGTATTCGCGTCCCCTTGAGACACCCGGATCCCAACCGCGAGATTTCTGCGCCACTACTAATGGAACATAAGGAGCACCTCGGCGAACAAGGCTTCAGAGGGCACGGTGTTACCGTGACCAACGCATCCGTGAACCCTTTACTGTTCACCCAGGTCACGCTGTAGAAGACAGTCAAATTTTTGGTTGCATCCGGCACCATCAGCAGTCAAGACACATGGCAAAGGCCTGGCATTCGCGTCCCCTTGAGACACCCAGATCCCAACCGCGCAATTTCTGCGCCACTACTAATGGAATATAAGGAGCACCTCGGCGAACAAGGCTTCAGAGGGCACGGTGTTACCGTGACCAACGCATCGGTGAACCCTTAACTGTTCACATAGGTCCCGCTGTAGAAGACAGTCAAATTTTTGGCAGCACCTAGAACCATCTGCAATCAAGACACATGGCAAATGCCTGGCATTCGCGTCCCCTTGAGACACCCGGATCCCACCCGCGCAATTTCTGCGCCACTACTAAAGGAATATAAGGAGCAGCTCGGCGAACAAGGCTTCAGAGAGCACGGCGGGACCATGACCAACGCATCGGTGAACCCTTAACTGAGCACCCAGGTCACGCTGTAGAAGACAGTCAAATTTGTGGTTGCACCCGGCACCATCAGTAGTCAAAGCACATGGCAAAGGCCTGGCATTTGCGTCCCCTTGAGACACCCGGATCCCACCCGCGCAATTTCTGTGCCACTACTAATGGAATATAAGGAGCACCTCGGCGAGCAAGGCTTCAGAGGGCACGGCGGTACCATGACCAACGCATCGGTGAACCCTTAACTGTTCACATAGGTCCCGCTGTAGAAGACAGTCAAATTTTTGGCAGCACCTGGCACCATCTGCAATCAAGACACATGGCAAAGGCCTGGCATTCGCGTCCCCTTGAGACACCCGGATCCCACCCGCGCAATTTCTGCGCCACTACTAAAGGAATATAAGGAGCAGCTCGGCGAACAAGGCTTCAGAGAGCACGGCGGGACCATGACCAACGCATCGGTGAACCCTTTACTGTGCACCCAGGTCGCGCTGTAGAAGACAGTCAAATTTTTGGCAGCACCCGGCACCATCAGCACTCAAGACACATGGCAAAGGCCTGTCATTCGCGACCTCGTGAGACACCCAGATCCCAACCGCGCAATTTCTGCGCCACTACTAATGGAATATAAGGAGCACCTCGGCGAGGCTTCAGAGGGCACGGTGTTACCGTGACCAACGCATCGGTGAACCCTTTACTGTTCACCCAGGTCACGCTGCAGAAGACAGTCAAATTTTTGGTTGCATCCGGCACCATCAGCAGTCAAGACACATGGCAAAGGCCTGGCATTCGCGTCCCCTTGAGACACCCGGATCCCAACCGCGCAATTTCTGCGCCACTACTAATGGAACATAAGGAGCACCTCGGCGAACAAGGCTTCAGAGGGCACGGTGTTACCGTGACCAACGCATCGGTGAACCCTTTACTGTTCACCCAGGTCACGCTGTAGAAGACAGTAAATTTTTAGTTGCATCCGGAACCACCAGCAGTCAAGACACATGGCAAATGCCTTGCATTCGCGTCCCCTTGAGACACCCAGATCCCAACCGCGCAATTTCTGTGCCACTACAAATGGAATATAAGGAGCAGCTCAGCGAACAAGGCTTCAGAGGGCACGGCGGGACCATGACCAACGCATCGGTGAACCCTTTACTGTGCACCCAGGTCGCGCTGTAGAAGAGTCAAATTTTTGGCAGCACCCGGCACCATCAGCACTCAAGACACATGGCAAAGGCCTCGCATTCGCGACCTCGTGAGACACCCAGATCCCAACCGCGCAATTTCTGCGCCACTACTAATGGAATATAAGGAGCACCTCGGTGAGGCTTCAGAGGGCACGGTGTTACCGTGACCAACGCATCGGTGAACCCTTTACTGTTCACCCAGGTCACGATGCAGAAGACAGTCAAATTTTTGGTTGCATCCGGCACCATCAGCAGTCAAGACACATGGCAAAGGCCTGGCATTCGCGTCCCCTTGAGACACCCAGATCCCAACCGCGCAATTTCTGCGCCACTACTAATGGAACATAAGGAGCACCTCGGCGAACAAGGCTTCAGAGGGCACGGTGTTACCGTGACCAACGCATCGGTGAACCCTTTACTGTTCACCCAGGTCACGCTGTAGAAGACAGTAAATTTTTAGTTGCATCCGGCACCACCAGCAGTCAAGACACATGGCAAATGCCTTGCATTCGCGTCCCCTTGAGACACCCAGATCCCAACCGCGCAATTTCTGTGCCACTACAAATGGAATATAAGGAGCACCTCGGCGAACAAGGCTTCAGAGGGCACGGCGGTACCATGACCAACGCATCGGTGAACCCTTAACTGTTCACATAGGTCCCGCTGTAGAAGACTGTCAAATTTTTGGCAGCACCTGGCACCATCTGCAATCAAGACACATGGCAAAGGCCTGGCATTCGCGTCCCCTTGAGACACCCGGATCCCACCCGCGCAATTTCTGCGCCACTACTAATGGAATATAAGGAGCAGGTCAGCGAACAAGGCTTCAGTGGGCACGGCGGGACCATGACCAACGCATCGGTGAACCCTTTACTGTGCACCCAGGTCGCGCTGTAGAAGACAGTCAAATTTTTGGCAGCACCCGGCATCATCAGTATTCAAGACACATGGCAAAGGCCTGGCATTCGCGACCTCCTGAGACACCGAGATCCCAACCGCGCAATTTCTGCGCCACTACTAATGGAATATAAGGAGCACCTCGGCGGACAAGGCTTCAGAGGGCACGGTGTTACCGTGACCAACGCATCGGTGAACCCTTTACTGTTCACCCAGGTCACGCTGCAGAAGACAGTCAAATTTTTGGTTGCATCCGGCACCATCAGCAGTCAAGACACATGGCAAAGGCCTGGCATTCGCGTCCCCTTGAGACACCCGGATCACGCCCGCGAAATTTCTGCGCCACTACTAATGGAATATAAGGAGCAGCTCGGCGAACAAGGCTTCAGAGAGCACGGCGGGACCATGACCAACGCATCGGTGAACCCTTAACTGTACACCCAGGTTACGCTGTAGAAGACAGTCAAATTTGTGGTTGCACCCGGCACCATCAACTGTCAAGACACATGGCATAGGCCTGGCATTCGCGTCCCCTTGAGACACCCGGATCCCAACCGCACACATTCTGCTCCACTTGTAATGGAATATAAGGAGCACCTCGGCGAACAATGCTTCAGAGGGCCCGGTGTTACCACGACCAACGCATCGGTGAACCCTTTTCTGTTCACCCAGGTCACACTGTAGAAGACAGTCAAATTTGTGGTTGCACCCGGCACCATCTGTAGTCAAGGCACATGGCAAAGGGCTGGCATTCGCGTCCCCTTGAGACATCCGGATCCCACCCGCGCAATTTATGTGCCACTACTAATGGAATATAAGGAGCACCTCGGCGAACAAGGCTTCAGAGGGCACGCTGTTACCACGATAAACGCATCGGTGAACCCTTTTCTGTTCACCCAGGTCACACTGTAGAAGACAGTCAAATTTGTGATTGCACCCGGCACCATCTGTAGTCAAGGCACATGGCAAAGGGCTGGCATTCGCGTCCCCTTGAGACATCCGGATCCCACCCGCGCAATTTCTGTGCCACTACAAATGGAATATAAGGAGCACCTCGGCGAACAAGGCTTCAGAGGGGACGGCGGTACCATGACCAACGCATCGGTGAACCCTTAGCTGTTCACATAGGTCCCGCTGTAGAAGACAGTCAAATTTTTGGCAGCACCTGGCACCATCTGCAATCAAGACACATGACAAAGGCCTGGCATTCGCGTCCCCTTGAGACACCCGGATCCCAACCGCGCAATTTCTGCGCCACTACTAATGGAACATAAGGACCACCTCGGCGAACAAGGCTTCAGAGGGCACGGTGTTACCGTCACCATCGCATCGGTGAACCCTTAACTGTTCACATAGGTCCCGCTGTTGAAGACAGTCAAATTTTTGGCACCACCTGGCACCATCAGCAGTCAAGACACATGGCAAAGGCCTGGCATTCGCGTCCCCTTGAGACACCCGGATCCCAACCGCGCAATTTCTGCGCCACTACTAATGGAATATAAGGAGCACCTCGGCGAACAAGGCTTCAGAGGGCACGGCGGTACCATGACCAACGCATCGGTGAACCCTTAACTGTTCACATAGGTCCCGCTGTAGAAGACAGTCAAAATTTTGGCAGCACCTGGCACCATCTGCAATCAAGACACATGGCAAAGGCCTGGCATTCGCGTCCCCTTGAGACACCCGGATCCCGCCCGCGCAATTTCTGCGCCACTACTAATGGAATATAAGGAGCAGCTCGGCGAACAAGGCTTCAGAGAGCACGGCGGGACCATGACCAACGCATCGGTGAACCCTTAACTGTACACCCAGGTCACGCTGTAGAAGACAGTCAAATTTGTGGTTGCACCCGGCACCATCAGTAGTCAAGGCACATGGCAAAGGCCTGGCATTCGTGTCCCCTTGAGACACTCGGATCCCACCCGCGCAATTTCTGTGCCACTACTAATGGAATATAAGGAGCACCTCGGCGAACAAGGCTTCAGAGGGCACGGCGGTACCATGACCAACGCATCGGTGAACCCTTAACTGTTCACATAGGTCCCGCTGTAGAAGACAGTCAAATTTTTGGCACCACTTGGCACCATCTGCAATCAAGACACATGGCAAAGGCCTGGCATTCGCGTCCCCTTGAGACACCCGGATCCCACCCACGCAATTTCTGCGCCACTACTAATGGAATATAAGGAGCAGCTCGGCGAACAAGGCTTCAGAGAGCACGGCGGGACCATGACCAACGCATCGGTGAACCCTTTACTGTGTACCCAGGTCACGCTGTAGAAGACAGTAAATTTTTAGTTGCATCCGGAACCACCAGCAGTCAAGACACATGGCAAATGCCTTGCATTCGCGTCCCCTTGAGACACCCAGATCCCAACCGCGCAATTTCTGTGCCACTACAAATGGAATATAAGGAGCAGCTCAGCGAACAAGGCTTTAGAGGGCACGGCGGGACCATGACCAACGCATCGGTGAACCCTTTACTGTGCACCCAGGTCGCGCTGTAGAAGACAGTCAAATTTTTGGCAGCACCCCGCACCATCAGTAGTCAAGACACATGGCAAAGGCCTGGCATTCGCGTCCCCTTGAGACACCCGGATCCCACCCGCGCAATTTCTGCGCCACTACTAATGGAATATAAGGAGCAGCTCAGCGAACAAGGCTTCAGAGGGCACGGCGGGACCATGACCAAAGCATCGGTGAACCCTTTACTGTGCACCCAGGTCGCGCTGTAGAAGACAGTCAAATTTTTGGCAGCACCCGGCACCATAAGTAGTCAAGACACATGGCAAAGGCCTGGCATTTGCGACCTCGTGAGACACCCAGATCCCAACCGCGCAATTTCTGCGCCACTACTAATGGAATATAAGGAGGACCTCGGCGAACAAGGCTTCAGAGGGCACGGTGTTACCGTGACCAACGCATCGGTGAACCCTTTACTGTTTATTTATTATTTATTTATTTCAAATACCCTCATGGCCCTGAGGGCATTATTGAGGGGAGTGGAACAAGCACAGATAACAAAAATGAATACGATCACGGGTTACAGGACTACATATTGTTCACTGCACTGAGTTATTACAAATTTCAACAATTCATGGAAGCCTAGACGAAGAAGGAAAAAAACGAGAAAAGAGAACAAAACCCAACAAAAACAAAACTACAAATCAAGAACACAGAGTTCATGTCGCACTACTAACCTAAGGGCACACATGTCATGAGCAAGAAAAGCAGGCACTCAACTTTTTCTTAAAATGCTCGAGATCGTCGGTGAGTGCCACATCTGCTGGCAAGTGATTCCACTCGGATGATGTAGTTGGAATGAAAGAATTTTGGCGAGCAGTAGTGTGACAAGGTGGAACGCCCACTTTGCGTGGATGGTCAATGCGCGATGAAACATACGTGGGTGGAATGAGCAAAGCGTTTTTCAAAACATGATTGAAATTGTAGATCTTAAAAAAGACAGAGTCGTGAAATTTTTCGGCGCAGTGAAAGTAATGGTAGTGACAATGTGCTTTTCATTTGTGTGACACTTGATGTACGGCCATAGTCGTGAAGAATAAAACGAGCGGCACGGTTCTGAACAGCTTCCAAAACAGATATAAGTGACTTAGTATGAGGATCCCATATCGACGCGGCGTATTCAAGCTTCGAACGAACCAGTGTTTTATAAAGAAGGAGTTTGACTGAAGTGGGTGCATTAGAAAAGTTTCTTTTTATGTAACCAAGCATGCGGTTAGCGTTTCCAGTAATGTAGGTGATATGCTGGTTCCAGGATAAGTTTGATGTCAGATGTACACCGAGGTATTTATACGAGGTAACCGGGGCTAACGAAGCACTGTTGATACTGTAAGAGGCTGGTGGCGAGACGCCTTGACGTGAAAAGCGCATGGTTTTGCATTTTGATGTGTTTAAAACCATTTTCCATTTAATGCACCAGTCTGTAATACAGTTAAGATCAGCTTGCAATAAGTTGACATCATTAGTGTTTTTAATTTCACGGTACAGTATGCAATCATCTGCAAAAAGTTTGATCGAGGATTTTATATTGTTAGGCAGATCATTAATGTACACAAGGAATAACAAGGGTCCGAGTACCGATCCTTGTGGTACCCCAGACGTAACCGGCATAGAAGAGGATTGAAGACCGTTAACGTAGACAAACTGCGAGCGATTAGTTAAAAAACAACGAATCCATGCTAGAACATTTGGGTCGATATTAAGATGAGCAAGCTTATACAACAGAAGACTATGGGACACTTTATCGAAAGCCCTGCAAAAATCTAAAAAAATGACGTCGACCTCTGAACCTTCATCAAGAATCGAATGAATTTCGTTGCTGAAGGATAATAACTGTGTTTCACAGGAAAACTGCTTTCTGAAACCATGTTGTGTAGGTGTGAAAAACGAAAATGATTCAAGAAAACTAGCTAACTGAGAAAAAATTATATGCTCCATGATTTTACAGGAAATGGAAGTTAATGATATTGGACGATAATTAAGGGGTGAATGTCTGTCGCCAGATTTATGGAGTGGAATCACTTTAGCCAGTTTCCATTCGTGTGGTATATCTCCTGTTTGAAGCGATTGTTCACATATCTTCAGTAAAAAAATTGCGGAGTACACTTTAGTATTCTTCAGCACTTTGGTGTTAATGTTATCAGGGCCGCAAGAAGAGGAAATTTTCAAATTGTTAATTATGTTAATAATTCCGTCATAACTAAACCTGACAGGGTCCATTGGAAAGCTTATGTTACATGCATAGTCTCTAATATCAGTAATGTCAGTTGCGGTACTTGAAAACGCTGCACTAAAGGTCTCATTAAAGATGCCAGCGACGTCAGTGCTTGGAATAGGGTGTGATAGAGAGTCAACGAGAGATACAAGTGACTGGTCTCGTTGATTGACACTACTCCAAAATTTTTTGGGGTTGCTCGTTAGAAGCGTCGGCAACGTCACATTAAAGTAGTAGTGCTTCGATTCCTTCAAAGACTTCTTATAAATGTTAACAGTTTTTTGGAGTGCTGACCAGTGCTCACGCTTTCCAGAAGACTTCGCTTTGCGGAAAAGCCTCCTTTTTTTGTTTGCCAGACGTTTTAATGAGCGGTTGTACCATGGACACTGCCGGTTGGTTAAAAGCTTTTTTCGAGGAATATACAGGTCGACCAGCTCGCAAAGCTTGTTTCTGAAAAGGTGCCAATTTGTATTTACAGATCTATCGTTGAAGTTTGCCAGAAATTCGTCAAGGAAGTCTTCAAGTGCTTTATTGATCGCAGTGTAATTTCCCTTAGCATAATCATATATTAGTTTTATATTGTTATACGACGTTCGAGCAGGGAAGTTCAACATGACATGTAATAAAGAATGATCGCTTATACCTGATAAGTAGGTAATGGTAGATACAGCATCAGGGGCTGTTGTTAGCAACAAGTCTAATACATTGGATGTTGAAGATGTGACCCTAGTAGGCTGCGTTATTACCTGAGTTAAGCAAAAGTCTGAACAAACGTTTAAAAAATTAGACAATTCTGACGTAGAGTTGGTAGTGGAATACGGAAAGCTAGACCAGGCAATATTAGGGAAATTAAAATCACCAAATAAAAAAACAGGAAAATTCGGAAATTTGGCACACACAGCGCTTAGCGTGTCATGAAGTTCACTGGAAAAACCAATCCCAGTGGAAGGCGAACGGTAGCATGCACAAAATACAAGTTTTTGATATTCAGTCGTTATCAGAACACATAAAAACTCCAGTGTCGTAGGAATATCAATGTGAAGGCTATCAAGATGATCCGAGACGGCGAGCAGAACACCGCCACCCCGTGCGACTGCGCGATCACGGCGAAATATGGAGTACCGCTTTTCGGTAGCGAGGATTTCCGTGTTTTTAACACAATCATTCAGCCATGTTTCCGTTAAGACAATAATGTCGGCCGATGTGGTATCGGCGGCACAGGAAAGGTCATCACGATTTCGCACAACACTGCGTATATTGGTGAAAAGCACTGAAATTCCAGAGATCGGCTGCGCACGCGGACGAAAGCGCCCAGCCAGCTATCTCGAATCATCAGAACCGCCCGCGGCACTAGAATCAACACGTGAAGTAGTAGCATACAGGCTAGTTTGTTCACAAACTCTATCATTTTCAGCACAATAGGTGTAGCATTTCTTGTTTAAGAATAACCGTGCGTGCCTCAGTTTAAAGCGCGTGTTAGGCGCAGTTTCCTTCGCAAATTCTGCCAGTTTTTTTCTAGCATGCCTTGTAGATGGACTAAAATCTTCAGACATAGAAACATCTGAATCTTTCAGTTTAGACTGAGCGTTCAAAAGCATTTGCTTTGTTTTGTAGTTGGAAAATTTTACCATTATTGGTCGCGTTTTGGTAGGGTCTGCAATGCCGATTCGGTGTGCCCGGGCGATATCAGTATTAGAAATGGTAATTGACATTTCTTGCTGTATTGCATTCACAATTTTTTCTTCTGATTGCAACCATGTTTCGGTGGCTCCAGCGTCTTCAGATATACCAAAAAATAAGAGGTTATCTCTACGCGATCTATCTTCGAGGTCATTCATTCGGGCCCTTAATGAGTAATTTTCTTTGGCGAGGCATTCAGCAGTTGCTTTGAGAGCATTCAGGTCCTGACGGAAGGATTCAAAACCCGCAAGTTTGGTCTCAACATTGGTAAGCCTGTTTGAAATATCAGTTACCTTCACATCTAGTTCCTCTTGATTGCATGTAATAGTTTTAATTGAGTTCAATATTTCGACCTGCCCCTGTTCAATGTTTGTTGAGCGCATTCTTAGATCCTCCAGAAGGGTGAGTATGGCACCGCTGTCAGAGTCGGGCGTCGGGTTCTGAGTGTTGCTACGAGTGCTATGGCCAGGGCCAGGGTTTAATTCAACGTCTCCGGACAAGAGCAATTTGAGCACACAATAACACTGGCATACATTTTCCAACAGCACTTGTGGGCAAGGGAGCATAACGAGGCAGACATCATTTGAACGCTTGGATGAAACTGGACTAACCTGAAGGATAAAAAAACGAAAGACATTGGTGAACCACATCGTGTCGCTGCTCCCATGCCCACTGAAGGGGTGGCGACGGTGCATCCCATTTATATCTTCTGCGATGGTTGACGTCGATGTCGATCCGGGGTAAAAATCTTGCGAAGCGGTGATCAGCTGCGTCATGAAAGCATTCCATGGGCCGCTAGAGCATTTGTCGCTTGACGCCGGCGCACTCCAGTCAAAAAGCGCTGATGGGATTCCATCGTGGCACAGAACTGGATCTGAAGCGACGCTGCCAGTGCAGAGGACAGGAAACTGAAGGATAAAAAAACGAAAGACATTGGTGAACCACATCGTGTCGCTGCTCCCATGCCCACTGAAGGGGTGGCGACGGTGCATCCCATTTATATCTTCTGCGATGGTTGACGTCGATGTCGATCCGGGGTAAAAATCTTGCGAAGCGGTGATCAGCTGCGTCATGAAAGCATTCCATGGGCCGCTAGAGCATTTGTCGCTTGACGCCGGCGCACTCCAGTCAAAAAGCGCTGATGGGATTCCATCGTGGCACAGAACTGGATCTGAAGCGACGCTGCCAGTGCAGAGGACAGGAAACTGAAGGATAAAAAAACGAAAGACATTGGTGAACCACATCGTGTCGCTGCTCCCATGCCCACTCATGCCCACTCCCATGCCCCATGTTCACCCAGGTCACGCTGCAGAAGACAGTCAAATTTTTGGTTGCATCCGGCACCATCAGCAGTCAAGACACTTGGCAAAGGCCTGGCATTCGCGTCCCCTTGAGACACCCGGATCCCAACCGCGCAATTTCTGCGCCACTACTAATGGAATATAAGGAGCACCTCGGCGAACAAGGCTTCAGAGGGCACGGCGGTACCATGACCAACGCATCGGTGAACCCTTAACTGTTCACATAGGTCCCGCTGTAGAAGACAGTCAAAATTTTGGCAGCACCTGGCACCATCTGCAATCAAGACACATGGCAAAGGCCTGGCATTCGCGTCCCCTTGAGACACCCGGATCCCGCCCGCGCAATTTCTGCGCCACTACTAATGGAATATAAGGAGCAGCTCGGCGAACAAGGCTTCAGAGAGCACGGCGGGACCATGACCAACGCATCGGTGAACCCTTAACTGTGCACCCAGGTCGCGCTGTAGAAGAGTCAAATTTTTGGCAGCACCCGGCACCATCAGCACTCAAGACACATGGCAAAGGCCTCGCATTCGCGACCTCGTGAGACACCCAGATCCCAACCGCGCAATTTCTGCGCCACTACTAATGGAATATAAGGAGCACCTCGGTGAGGCTTCAGAGGGCACGGTGTTACCGTGACCAACGCATCGGTGAACCCTTTACTGTTCACCCAGGTCACGATGCAGAAGACAGTCAAATTTTTGGTTGCATCCGGCACCATCAGCAGTCAAGACACATGGCAAAGGCCTGGCATTCGCGTCCCCTTGAGACACCCAGATCCCAACCGCGCAATTTCTGCGCCACTACTAATGGAACATAAGGAGCACCTCGGCGAACAAGGCTTCAGAGGGCACGGTGTTACCGTGACCAACGCATCGGTGAACCCTTTACTGTTCACCCAGGTCACGCTGTAGAAGACAGTAAATTTTTAGTTGCATCCGGCACCACCAGCAGTCAAGACACATGGCAAATGCCTTGCATTCGCGTCCCCTTGAGACACCCAGATCCCAACCGCGCAATTTCTGTGCCACTACAAATGGAATATAAGGAGCACCTCGGCGAACAAGGCTTCAGAGGGCACGGCGGTACCATGACCAACGCATCGGTGAACCCTTAACTGTTCACATAGGTCCCGCTGTAGAAGACTGTCAAATTTTTGGCAGCACCTGGCACCATCTGCAATCAAGACACATGGCAAAGGCCTGGCATTCGCGTCCCCTTGAGACACCCGGATCCCACCCGCGCAATTTCTGCGCCACTACTAATGGAATATAAGGAGCAGGTCAGCGAACAAGGCTTCAGTGGGCACGGCGGGACCATGACCAACGCATCGGTGAACCCTTTACTGTGCACCCAGGTCGCGCTGTAGAAGACAGTCAAATTTTTGGCAGCACCCGGCATCATCAGTATTCAAGACACATGGCAAAGGCCTGGCATTCGCGACCTCCTGAGACACCGAGATCCCAACCGCGCAATTTCTGCGCCACTACTAATGGAATATAAGGAGCACCTCGGCGGACAAGGCTTCAGAGGGCACGGTGTTACCGTGACCAACGCATCGGTGAACCCTTTACTGTTCACCCAGGTCACGCTGCAGAAGACAGTCAAATTTTTGGTTGCATCCGGCACCATCAGCAGTCAAGACACATGGCAAAGGCCTGGCATTCGCGTCCCCTTGAGACACCCGGATCACGCCCGCGAAATTTCTGCGCCACTACTAATGGAATATAAGGAGCAGCTCGGCGAACAAGGCTTCAGAGAGCACGGCGGGACCATGACCAACGCATCGGTGAACCCTTAACTGTACACCCAGGTTACGCTGTAGAAGACAGTCAAATTTGTGGTTGCACCCGGCACCATCAACTGTCAAGACACATGGCATAGGCCTGGCATTCGCGTCCCCTTGAGACACCCGGATCCCAACCGCACACATTCTGCTCCACTTGTAATGGAATATAAGGAGCACCTCGGCGAACAATGCTTCAGAGGGCCCGGTGTTACCACGACCAACGCATCGGTGAACCCTTTTCTGTTCACCCAGGTCACACTGTAGAAGACAGTCAAATTTGTGGTTGCACCCGGCACCATCTGTAGTCAAGGCACATGGCAAAGGGCTGGCATTCGCGTCCCCTTGAGACATCCGGATCCCACCCGCGCAATTTATGTGCCACTACTAATGGAATATAAGGAGCACCTCGGCGAACAAGGCTTCAGAGGGCACGCTGTTACCACGATAAACGCATCGGTGAACCCTTTTCTGTTCACCCAGGTCACACTGCAGAAGACAGCCAAATTTGTGATTGCACCCGGCACCATCTGTAGTCAAGGCACATGGCAAAGGGCTGGCATTCGCGTCCCCTTGAGACATCCGGATCCCACCCGCGCAATTTCTGTGCCACTACAAATGGAATATAAGGAGCACCTCGGCGAACAAGGCTTCAGAGGGGACGGCGGTACCATGACCAACGCATCGGTGAACCCTTAGCTGTTCACATAGGTCCCGCTGTAGAAGACAGTCAAATTTTTGGCAGCACCTGGCACCATCTGCAATCAAGACACATGACAAAGGCCTGGCATTCGCGTCCCCTTGAGACACCCGGATCCCAACCGCGCAATTTCTGCGCCACTACTAATGTAACATAAGGACCACCTCGGCGAACAAGGCTTCAGAGGGCACGGTGTTACCGTCACCATCGCATCGGTGAACCCTTAACTGTTCACATAGGTCCCGCTGTTGAAGACAGTCAAATTTTTGGCACCACCTGGCACCATCAGCAGTCAAGACACATGGCAAAGGCCTGGCATTCGCGTCCCCTTGAGACACCCGGATCCCAACCGCGCAATTTCTGCGCCACTACTAATGGAATATAAGGAGCACCTCGGCGAACAAGGCTTCAGAGGGCACGGCGGTACCATGACCAACGCATCGGTGAACCCTTAACTGTTCACATAGGTCCCGCTGTAGAAGACAGTCAAAATTTTGGCAGCACCTGGCACCATCTGCAATCAAGACACATGGCAAAGGCCTGGCATTCGCGTCCCCTTGAGACACCCGGATCCCGCCCGCGCAATTTCTGCGCCACTACTAATGGAATATAAGGAGCAGCTCGGCGAACAAGGCTTCAGAGAGCACGGCGGGACCATGACCAACGCATCGGTGAACCCTTAACTGTACACCCAGGTCACGCTGTAGAAGACAGTCAAATTTGTGGTTGCACCCGGCACCATCAGTAGTCAAGGCACATGGCAAAGGCCTGGCATTCGTGTCCCCTTGAGACACTCGGATCCCACCCGCGCAATTTCTGTGCCACTACTAATGGAATATAAGGAGCACCTCGGCGAACAAGGCTTCAGAGGGCACGGCGGTACCATGACCAACGCATCGGTGAACCCTTAACTGTTCACATAGGTCCCGCTGTAGAAGACAGTCAAATTTTTGGCACCACTTGGCACCATCTGCAATCAAGACACATGGCAAAGGCCTGGCATTCGCGTCCCCTTGAGACACCCGGATCCCACCCACGCAATTTCTGCGCCACTACTAATGGAATATAAGGAGCAGCTCGGCGAACAAGGCTTCAGAGAGCACGGCGGGACCATGACCAACGCATCGGTGAACCCTTTACTGTGTACCCAGGTCGCGCTGTAGAAGACAGTCAAATTTTTGGCAGCACCCGGCACCATCAGCAGTCAAGACACGTAGCAAAGGCCTGGCATTCGCGACCTCGTGAGACACCGGATCCCACCCGCGCAACTTCAGCGCCACCTCTGACGCAATATCTGGAGTACCTAGGTGAACAAGGCTTCAGAGGGCACGGTGTTACCGTGACCAACGCATCCGTGAACCCTTTACTGTTCACCCAGGTCACGCTGTAGAAGACAGTCAAATTTTTGGTTGCATCCGGCACCATCAGCAGTCAAGACACATGGCAAAGGCCTGGCATCCGCGTCCCCTTGAGACACCCAGATCCCAACCGCGCAATTTCTGCGCCACTACTAATGGAATATAAGGAGCACCTCGGCGAACAAGGCTTCAGAGGGCACGGCGGGACCATGACCAACGCATCGGTGAACCGTTAACTGAGCACCCAGGTCACGCTGTAGAAGACAGTCAAATTTGTGGTTGCACCCGGCACCATCAGTAGTCAAGGCACATGGCAAAGGCCTGGCATTTGCGTCCCCTTGAGACACCCGGATCCCACCCGCGCAATTTCTGCGCCACTACTAATGGAATATAAGGAGCAGCTCGGCGAACAAGGCTTCAGAGAGCACGGCGGGACCATGACCAACGCATCGGTGAACCCTTTACTGTGCACCCAGGTCACGCTGTAGAAGACAGTCAAATTTTTGGCAGCACCCGGCACCATCAGCAGTCAAGACACATGGCAAAGGCCTGGCATTCGCGACCTCGTGAGACACCGGATCCCACCCGCGCAACTTCAGCGCCACCTCTGACGCAATATCTGGAGTACCTAGGTGAACAAGGCTTCTGAGGGCATGGTGTTACCATTACCAACGCATCGGTGAACCCTTTACTGTTCACCCAGGTCACGCTGTAGAAGACAGTCAAATTTTTGGCAGCACCCGGCACCATCAACTGTCAAGACACATGGCATAGGCCTGGCATTCGCGTCCCCTTGAGACACCCGGATCCCAACCGCACACATTCTGCTCCACTTGTAATGGAATATAAGGAGCACCTCGGCGAACAAGGCTTCAGAGGGCCCGGTGTTACCACGACCAACGCATCGGTGAACCCTTTTCTGTTCACCCAGGTCACACTGTAGAAGACAGTCAAATTTGTGGTTGCACCCGGCACCATCAGTAGTCAAGGCACATGGCAAAGGGCTGGCATTCGCGTCCCCTTGAGACATCCGGATCCCACCGCGCAATTTATGTGCCACTACTAATGGAATATAAGGAGCACCTCGGCGAACAAGGCTTCAGAGGGCACGGTGTTACCACGACAAACGCATCGGTGAACCCTTTTCTGTTCACCCAGGTCACACTGTAGAAGACAGTCAAATTTGTGGTTGCACCCGGCACCATCTGTAGTCAAGGCACATGGCAAAGGGCTGGCATTCGCGTCCCCTTGAGACATCCGGATCCCACCCGCGCAATTTCTGTGCCACTACAAATGGAATATAAGGAGCACCTCGGCGAACAAGGCTTCAGAGGGCACGGCGGTACCATGACCAACGCATCGGTGAACCCTTAGCTGTTCACATAGGTCCCGCTGTAGAAGACAGTCAAATTTTTGGCAGCACCTGGCACCATCTGCAATCAAGACACATGGCAAAGGCCTGGCATTCGCGTCCCCTTGAGACACCCGGATCCCAAACGCGCAATTTCTGCGCCACTACTAATGGAACATAAGGACCACCTCGGCGAACAAGGCTTCAGAGGGCACGGTGTTACCGTCACCAACGCATCGGTGAACCCTTAACTTTTCACATAGGTCCCGCTGTTGAAGACAGTCAAATTTTTGGCACCACCTGGCACCATCAGCAGTCAAGACACATGGCAAAGGCCTGGTATTCGCGTCCCCTTGAGACACCCGGATCCCAACCGCGCAATTTCTGCGCCACTACTAATGGAATATAAGGAGCACCTCGGCGAACAAGGCTTCAGAGGGCACGGCGGTACCATGACCAACGCATCGGTGAACCCTTAACTGTTCACATAGGTCCCGCTGTAGAAGACAGTCAAAATTTTGGCAGCACCTGGCACCATCTGCAATCAAGACACATGGCAAAGGCCTGGCATTCGCGTCCCCTTGAGACACCCGGATCCCGCCCGCGCAATTTCTGCGCCACTACTAATGGAATATAAGGAGCAGCTCGGCGAACAAGGCTTCAGAGAGCACGGCGGGACCATGACCAACGCATCGGTGAACCCTTAACTGAGCACCCAGGTCACGCTGTAGAAGACAGTCAAATTTGTGGTTGCACCCGGCACCATCAGTAGTCAAGGCACATGGCAAAGGCCTGGCATTTGCGTCCCCTTGAGACACCCGGATCCCACCCGCGCAATTTCTGCGCCACTACTAATGGAATATAAGGAGCAGCTCGGCGAACAAGGCTTCAGAGAGCACGGCGGGACCATGATCAACGCATCGGTGAACCCTTTACTGTGCACCCAGGTCGTGCTGTAGAAGACAGTCAAATTTTTGGCAGCACCCGGCACCATCAGCAGTCAAGACACATGGCAAAGGCCTGGCATTCGCGACCTCGTGAGACACCGGATCCCACCCGCGCAACTTCAGCGCCACCTCTGACGCAATATCTGGAGTACCTAGGTGAACAAGGCTTCTGAGGGCATGGTGTTACCATTACCAACGCATCGGTGAACCCTTTACTGTTCACCCAGGTCACGCTGTAGAAGACAGTCAAATTTTTGGCAGCACCCGGCACCATCAACTGTCAAGACACATGGCATAGGCCTGGCATTCGCGTCCCCTTGAGACACCCGGATCCCAACCGCACACATTCTGCTCCACTTGTAATGGAATATAAGGAGCACCTCGGCGAACAAGGCTTCAGAGGGCCCGGTGTTACCACGACCAACGCATTGGTGAACTCTTTTCTGTTCACCCAGGTCACACTGTAGAAGACAGTCAAATTTGTGGTTGCACCCGGCACCATCAGTAGTCAAGGCACATGGCAAAGGGCTGGCATTCGCGTCCCCTTGAGACATCCGGATCCCACCCGCGCAATTTCTGCGCCACTACTAATGGAATATAAGGAGCACCTCGGCGAACAAGGCTTCAGAGGGCACGGCGGTACCATGACCAAAGCATCGGTGAACCCTTAACTGTTCACATAGGTCCCGCTGTAGAAGACAGTCAAAATTTTGGCAGCACCTGGCACCATCTGCAATCAAGACACATGGCAAAGGCCTGGCATTCGCGTCCCCTTGAGACACCCGGATCCCGCCCGCGCAATTTCTGCGCCACTACTAATGGAATATAAGGAGCAGCTCGGCGAACAAGGCTTCAGAGAGCACGGCGGGACCATGACCAACGCATCGGTGAAGCCTTAACTGTGCACCCAGGTCGCGCTGTAGAAGAGTCAAATTTTTGGCAGCACCCGGCACCATCAGCACTCAAGACACATGGCAAAGGCCTCGCATTCGCGACGTCGTGAGACACCCAGATCCCAACCGCGCAATTTCTGCGCCACTACTAATGGAATATAAGGAGCACCTCGGTGAGGCTTCAGAGGGCACGGTGTTACCGTGAACAACGCATCGGTGAACCCTTTACTGTTCACCCAGGTCACGCTGTAGAAGACAGTAAATTTTTAGTTGCATCCGGCACCACCAGCAGTCAAGACACATGACAAATGCCTTGCATTCGCGTCCCCTTGAGACACCCAGATCCCAACCGCGCAATTTCTGTGCCACTACAAATGGAATATAAGGAGCACTTCGGCGAACAAGGCTTCAGAGGGCACGGCGGTACCATGACCAACGCATCGGTGAACCCTTAACTGTTCACATAGGTCCCGCTGTAGAAGACAGTCAAATTTTTGGCAGCACCTGGCACCATCTGCAATCAAGACACATGGCAAAGGCCTGGCATTCGCGTCCCCTTGAGACACCCAGATCCCAACCGCGCAATTTCTGCGCCACTACTAATGGAATATAAGGAGCACCTCGGCGAACAAGGCTTCAGAGGGCACCAACGCATCGGTGAACCCTTAACTGTTCACATAGGTCCCGCTGTAGAAGACAGTCAAATTTTTGGCAGCACCTAGAACCATCTGCAATCAAGACACATGGCAAATGCCTGGCATTCGCGTCCCCTTGAGACACCCGGATCCCACCCGCGCAATTTCTGCGCCACTACTAAAGGAATATAAGGAGCAGCTCGGCGAACAAGGCTTCAGAGAGCACGGCGGGACCATGACCAACGCATCGGTGAACCCTTAATTGAGCACCCAGGTCACGCTGTAGAAGACAGTCAAATTTGTGGTTGCACCCGGCACCATCAGTAGTCAAAGCACATGGCAAAGGCCTGGCATTTGCGTCCCCTTGAGACACCCGGATCCCACCCGCGCAATTTCTGTGCCACTACTAATGGAATATAAGAAGCACCTCGGCGAGCAAGGCTTCAGAGGGCACGGCGGTACCATGACCAACGCATCGGTGAACCCTTAACTGTTCACATAGGTCCCGCTGTAGAAGACAGTCAAATTTTTGGCAGCACCCGGCACCATCAGCACTCAAGACACATGGCAAAGGCCTGTCATTCGCGACCTCGTGAGACACCCAGATCCCAACCGCGCAATTTCTGCGCCACTACTAATGGAATATAAGGAGCACCTCGGCGAGGCTTCAGAGGGCACGGTGTTACCGTGACCAACGCATCGGTGAACCCTTTACTGTTCACCCAGGTCACGCTGCAGAAGACAGTCAAATTTTTGGTTGCATCCGGCACCATCAGCAGTCAAGACACATGGCAAAGGCCTGGCATTCGCGTCCCCTTGAGACACCCGGATCCCAACCGCGCAATTTCTGCGCCACTACTAATGGAACATAAGGAGCACCTCGGCGAACAAGGCTTCAGAGGGCACGGTGTTACCGTGACCAACGCATCGGTGAACCCTTTACTGTTCACCCAGGTCACGCTGTAGAAGACAGTAAATTTTTAGTTGCATCCGGAACCACCAGCAGTCAAGACACATGGCAAATGCCTTGCATTCGCGTCCCCTTGAGACACCCAGATCCCAACCGCGCAATTTCTGTGCCACTACAAATGGAATATAAGGAGCAGCTCAGCGAACAAGGCTTCAGAGGGCACGGCGGGACCATGACCAACGCATCGGTGAACCCTTTACTGTGCAACCAGGTCGCGCTGTAGAAGACAGTCAAATTTTTGGCAGCACCCGGCACCATCAGTAGTCAAGACACATGGCAAAGGCCTGGCATTCGCGTCCCCTTGAGACACCCGGATCCCACCCGCGCAATTTCTGCGCCACTACTAATGGAATATAAGGAGCAGCTCAGCGAACAAGGCTTCAGAGGGCACGGCGGGACCATGACCAAAGCATCGGTGAACCCTTTACTGTGCACCCAGGTCGCGCTGTAGAAGACAGTCAAATTTTTGGCAGCACCCGGCACCATAAGTAGTCAAGACACATGGCAAAGGCCTGGCATTCGCGACCTCGTGAGACACCCAGATCCCAACCGCGCACTTTCTGCGCCACTACTAATGGAATATAAGGAGCACCTCGGCGAACAAGGCTTCAGAGGGCACGGTGTTACCGTGACCAACGCATCGGTGAACCCTTTACTGTTCACCCAGGTCACGCTGCAGAAGACAGTCAAATTTTTGGTTGCATCCGGCACCATCAGCAGTCAAGACAAATGGCAAAGGCCTGGCATTCGCGTCCCCTTGAGACACCCGGATCCCAACCGCGCAATTTCTGCGCCACTACTAATGGAATATAAGGAGCACCTCGGCGAACAAGGCTTCAGAGGGCACGGCGGTACCATGACCAACGCATCGGTGAACCCTTAACTGTTCACATAGGTCCCGCTGTAGAAGACAGTCAAAATTTTGGCAGCACCTGGCACCATCTGCAATCAAGACACATGGCAAAGGCCTGGCATTCGCGTCCCCTTGAGACACCCGGATCCCGCCCGCGCAATTTCTGCGCCACTACTAATGGAATATAAGGAGCAGCTCGGCGAACAAGGCTTCAGAGAGCACGGCGGGACCATGACCAACGCATCGGTGAACCCTTAACTGTGCACCCAGGTCGCGCTGTAGAAGAGTCAAATTTTTGGCAGCACCCGGCACCATCAGCACTCAAGACACATGGCAAAGGCCTCGCATTCGCGACCTCGTGAGACACCCAGATCCCAACCGCGCAATTTCTGCGCCACTACTAATGGAATATAAGGAGCACCTCGGTGAGGCTTCAGAGGGCACGGTGTTACCGTGACCAACGCATCGGTGAACCCTTTACTGTTCACCCAGGTCACGCTGCAGAAGACAGTCAAATTTTTGTTTGCATCCGGCACCATCAGCAGTCAAGACACATGGCAAAGGCCTGGCATTCGCGTCCCCTTGAGACACCCAGATCCCAACCGCGCAATTTCTGCGCCACTACTAATGGAACATAAGGAGCACCTCGGCGAACAAGGCTTCAGAGGGCACGGTGTTACCGTGACCAACGCATCGGTGAACCCTTTACTGTTCACCCAGGTCACGCTGTAGAAGACAGTAAATTTTTAGTTGCATCCGGCACCACCAGCAGTCAAGACACATGGCAAATGCCTTGCATTCGCGTCCCCTTGAGACACCCAGATCCCAACCGCGCAATTTCTGCGCCACTACTAATGGAATATAAGGAGCAGCTCAGCGAACAAAGCTTCAGTGGGCACGGCGGGACCATGACCAACGCATCGGTGAACCCTTTACTGTGCACCCAGGTCGCGCTGTAGAAGACAGTCAAATTTTTGGCAGCACCCGGCATCATCAGTATTCAAGACACATGGCAAAGGCCTGGCATTCGCGACCTCCTGAGACACCGAGATCCCAACCGCGCAATTTCTGCGCCACTACTAATGGAATATAAGGAGCACCTCGGCGGACAAGGCTTCAGAGGGCACGGTGTTACCGTGACCAACGCATCGGTGAACCCTTTACTGTTCACCCAGGTCACGCTGCAGAAGACAGTCAAATTTTTGGTTGCATCCGGCACCATCAGCAGTCAAGACACATGGCAAAGGCCTGGCATTCGCGTCCCCTTGAGACACCCGGATCACGCCCGCGAAATTTCTGCGCCACTACTAATGGAATATAAGGAGCAGCTCGGCGAACAAGGCTTCAGAGAGCACGGCGGGACCATGACCAACGCATCGGTGAACCCTTAACTGTACACCCAGGTCACGCTGTAGAAGACAGTCAAATTTGTGGTTGCACCCGGCACCATCAATAGTCAAGGCACATGGCAAAGGCCTGGCATTCGCGTCCCCTTGAGACACTCGGATCCCACCCGCGCAATTTCTGTGCCACTACTAATGGAATATAAGGAGCACCTCGGCGAACAAGGCTTCAGAGGGCACGGCGGTACTATGACCAACGCATCGGTGAACCCTTAACTGTTCACTTAGGTCCCGCTGTAGAAGACAGTCAAATTTTTGGCACCACTTGGCACCATCTGCAATCAAGACACATGGCAAAGGCCTGGCATTCGCGTCCCCTTGAGACACCCGGATCCCACCCGCGCAATTTCTGCGCCACTACTAATGGAATATAAGGAGCAGCTCGGCGAACAAGGCTTCAGAGAGCACGGCGGGACCATGACCAACGCATCGGTGAACCCTTTACTGTTCACCCAGGTCACGCTGTAGAAGACAGTCAAATTTTTGGCAGCACCCGGCACCATCAACTGTCAAGACACATGGCATAGGCCTGGCATTCGCGTCCCCTTGAGACACCCGGATCCCAACCGCACACATTCTGCTCCACTTGTAATGGAATATAAGGAGCACCTCGGCGAACAATGCTTCAGAGGGCCCGGTGTTACCACGACCAACGCATCGGTGAACCCTTTTCTGTTCACCCAGGTCACACTGTAGAAGACAGTCAAATTTGTGGTTGCACCCGGCACCATCAGTAGTCAAGGCACATGGCAAAGGGCTGGCATTCGCGTCCCCTTGAGACATCCGGATCCCACCCGCGCAATTTATGTGCCACTACTAATGGAATATAAGGAGCACCTCGGCGAACAAGGCTTCAGAGGGCACGGTGTTACCACGATAAACGCATCGGTGAACCCTTTTCTGTTCACCCAGGTCACACTGTAGAAGACAGTCAAATTTGTGATTGCACCCGGCACCATCTGTAGTCAAGGCACATGGCAAAGGGCTGGCATTCGCGTCCCCTTGAGACATCCGGATCCCACCCGCGCAATTTCTGTGCCACTACAAATGGAATATAAGGAGCACCTCGGCGAACAAGGCTTCAGAGGGGACGGCGGTACCATGACCAACGCATCGGTGAACCCTTAGCTGTTCACATAGGTCCCGCTGTAGAAGACAGTCAAATTTTTGGCAGCACCTGGCACCATCTGCAATCAAGACACATGACAAAGGCCTGGCATTCGCGTCCCCTTGAGACACCCGGATCCCAACCGCGCAATTTCTGCGCCACTACTAATGGAACATAAGGACCACCTCGGCGAACAAGGCTTCAGAGGGCACGGTGTTACCGTCACCATCGCATCGGTGAACCCTTAACTGTTCACATAGGTCCCGCTGTTGAAGACAGTCAAATTTTTGGCACCACCTGGCACCATCAGCAGTCAAGACACATGGCAAAGGCCTGGCATTCGCGTCCCCTTGAGACACCCGGATCCCAACCGCGCAATTTCTGCGCCACTACTAATGGAATATAAGGAGCACCTCGGCGAACAAGGCTTCAGAGGGCACGGCGGTACCATGACCAACGCATCGGTGAACCCTTAACTGTTCACATAGGTCCCGCTGTAGAAGACAGTCAAAATTTTGGCAGCACCTGGCACCGTCTGCAATCAAGACACATGGCAAAGGCCTGGCATTCGCGTCCCCTTGAGACACCCGGATCCCGCCCGCGCAATTTCTGCGCCACTACTAATGGAATATAAGGAGCAGCTCGGCGAACAAGGCTTCAGAGAGCACGGCGGGACCATGACCAACGCATCGGTGAACCCTTAACTGTACACCCAGGTCACGCTGTAGAAGACAGTCAAATTTGTGGTTGCACCCGGCACCATCAGTAGTCAAGGCACATGGCAAAGGCCTGGCATTCGTGTCCCCTTGAGACACTCGCATCCCACCCGCGCAATTTCTGTGCCACTACTAATGGAATATAAGGAGCACCTCGGCGAACAAGGCTTCAGAGGGCACGGCGGTACCATGACCAACGCATCGGTGAACCCTTAACTGTTCACATAGGTCCCGCTGTAGAAGACAGTCAAATTTTTGGCACCACTTGGCACCATCTGCAATCAAGACACATGGCAAAGGCCTGGCATTCGCGTCCCCTTGAGACACCCGGATCCCACCCACGCAATTTCTGCGCCACTACTAATGGAATATAAGGAGCAGCTCGGCGAACAAGGCTTCAGAGAGCACGGCGGGACCATGACCAACGCATCGGTGAACCCTTTACTGTGTACCCAGGTCGCGCTGTAGAAGACAGTCAAATTTTTGGCAGCACCCGGCACCATCAGCAGTCAAGACACATAGCAAAGGCCTGGCATTCGCGACCTCGTGAGACACCGGATCCCACCCGCGCAACTTCAGCGCCACCTCTGACGCAATATCTGGAGTACCTAGGTGAACAAGGCTTCAGAGGGCACGGTGTTACCGTGACCAACGCATCCGTGAACCCTTTACTGTTCACCCAGGTCACGCTGTAGAAAACAGTCAAATTTTTGGTTGCATCCGGCACCATCAGCAGTCAAGACACATGGAAAAGACCTGGCATCCACGTCCCCTTGAGACACCCAGATCCCAACCGCGCAATTTCTGCGCCACTACTAATGGAATATAAGGAGCACCTCGGCGAACAAGGCTTCAGAGGGCACGGCGGGACCATGACCAACGCATCGGTGAACCCTTTACTGTGCACCCAGGTCACGCTGTAGAAGACAGTCAAATTTTTGGCAGCACCCGGCACCATCAGCAGTCAAGACACATGGCAAAGGCCTGGCATTCGCGATCTCGTGAGACACCGGATCCCACCCGCGCAACTTCAGCGCCACCTCTGACGCAATATCTGGAGTACCTAGGTGAACAAGGCTTCTGAGGGCATGGTGTTACCATTACCAACGCATCGGTGAACCCTTTACTGTTCACCCAGGTCACGCTGTAGAAGACAGTCAAATTTTTGGCAGCACCCGGCACCATCAACTGTCAAGACACATGGCATAGGCCTGGCATTCGCGTCCCCTTGAGACACCCGGATCCCAACCGCACACATTCTGCTCCACTTGTAATGGAATATAAGGAGCACCTCGGCGAACAAGGCTTCAGAGGGCCCGGTGTTACCACGACCAACGCATCGGTGAACCCTTTTCTGTTCACCCAGGTCACACTGTAGAAGACAGTCAAATTTGTGGTTGCACCCGGCACCATCAGTAGTCAAGGCACATGGCAAAGGGCTGGCATTCGCGTCCCCTTGAGACATCCGGATCCCACCGCGCAATTTATGTGCCACTACTAATGGAATATAAGGAGCACCTCGGCGAACAAGGCTTCAGAGGGCACGGTGTTACCACGACAAACGCATCGGTGAACCCTTTTCTGTTCACCCAGGTCACACTGTAGAAGACAGTCAAATTTGTGGTTGCACCCGGCACCATCTGTAGTCAAGGCACATGGCAAAGGGCTGGCATTCGCGTCCCCTTGAGACATCCGGATCCCACCCGCGCAATTTCTGTGCCACTACAAATGGAATATAAGGAGCACCTCGGCGAACAAGGCTTCAGAGGGCACGGCGGTACCATGACCAACGCATCGGTGAACCCTTAGCTGTTCACATAGGTCCCGCTGTAGAAGACAGTCAAATTTTTGGCAGCACCTGGCACCATCTGCAATCAAGACACATGGCAAAGGCCTGGCATTCGCGTCCCATTGAGACACCCGGATCCCAACCGCGCAATTTCTGCGCCACTACTAATGGAACATAAGGACCACCTCGGCGAACAAGGCTTCAGAGGGCACGGTGTTACCGTCACCAACGCATCGGTGAACCCTTAACTTTTCACATAGGTCCCGCTGTTGAAGACAGTCAAATTTTTGGCACCACCTGGCACCATCAGCAGTCAAGACACATGGCAAAGGCCTGGTATTCGTGTCCCCTTGAGACACCCGGATCCCAACCGCGCAATTTCTGCGCCACTACTAATGGAATAAAAGGAGCACCTCGGCGAACAAGGCTTCAGAGGGCACGGCGGTACCATGACCAACGCATCGGTGAACCCTTAACTGTTCACATAGGTCCCGCTGTAGAAGACAGTCAAAATTTTGGCAGCACCTGGCACCATCTGCAATCAAGACACATGGCAAAGGCCTGGCATTCGCGTCCCCTTGAGACACCCGGATCCCGCCCGCGCAATTTCTGCGCCACTACTAATGGAATATAAGGAGCAGCTCGGCGAACAAGGCTTCAGAGAGCACGGCGGGACCATGACCAACGCATCGGTGAACCCTTAACTGAGCACCCAGGTCACGCTGTAGAAGACAGTCAAATTTATGGTTGCACCCGGCACCATCAGTAGTCAAGGCACATGGCAAAGGCCTGGCATTTGCGTCCCCTTGAGACACCCGGATCCCACCCGCGCAATTTCTGCGCCACTACTAATGGAATATAAGGAGCAGCTCGGCGAACAAGGCTTCAGAGAGCACGGCGGGACCATGATCAACGCATCGGTGAACCCTTTACTGTGCACCCAGGTCGTGCTGTAGAAGACAGTCAAATTTTTGGCAGCACCCGGCACCATCAGCAGTCAAGACACATGGCAAAGGCCTGGCATTCGCGACCTCGTGAGACACCGGATCCCACCCGCGCAACTTCAGCGCCACCTCTGACGCAATATCTGGAGTACCTAGGTGAACAAGGCTTCTGAGGGCATGGTGTTACCATTACCAACGCATCGGTGAACCCTTTACTGTTCACCCAGGTCACGCTGTAGAAGACAGTCAAATTGTTGGCAGCACCCGGCACCATCAACTGTCAAGACACATGGCATAGGCCTGGCATTCGCGTCCCCTTGAGACACCCGGATCCCAACCGCACACATTCTGCTCCACTTGTAATGGAATATAAGGAGCACCTCGGCGAACAAGGCTTCAGAGGGCCCGGTGTTACCACGACCAACGCATTGGTGAACTCTTTTCTGTTCACCCAGGTCACACTGTAGAAGACAGTCAAATTTGTGGTTGCACCCGGCACCATCAGTAGTCAAGGCACATGGCAAAGGGCTGGCATTCGCGTCCCCTTGAGACCTCCGGATCCCACCCGCGCAATTTCTGTGCCACTACAAATGGAATATAAGGAGCACCTCGGCGAACAAGGCTTCAGAGGGGACGGCGGTACCATGACCAACGCATCGGTGAACCCTTAGCTGTTCACATAGGTCCCGCTGTAGAAGACAGTCAAATTTTTGGCAGCACCTGGCACCATCTGCAATCAAGACACATGACAAAGGCCTGGCATTCGCGTCCCCTTGAGACACCCGGATCCCAACCGCGCAATTTCTGCGCCACTACTAATGGAACATAAGGACCACCTCGGCGAACAAGGCTTCAGAGGGCACGGTGTTACCGTCACCATCGCATCGGTGAACCCTTAACTGTTCACATAGGTCCCGCTGTTGAAGACAGTCAAATTTTTGGCACCACCTGGCACCATCAGCAGTCAAGACACATGGCAAAGGCCTGGCATTCGCGTCCCCTTGAGACACCCGGATCCCAACCGCGCAATTTCTGCGCCACTACTAATGGAATATAAGGAGCACCTCGGCGAACAAGGCTTCAGAGGGCACGGCGGTACCATGACCAACGCATCGGTGAACCCTTAACTGTTCACATAGGTCCCGCTGTAGAAGACAGTCAAAATTTTGGCAGCACCTGGCACCGTCTGCAATCAAGACACATGGCAAAGGCCTGGCATTCGCGTCCCCTTGAGACACCCGGATCCCGCCCGCGCAATTTCTGCGCCACTACTAATGGAATATAAGGAGCAGCTCGGCGAACAAGGCTTCAGAGAGCACGGCGGGACCATGACCAACGCATCGGTGAACCCTTAACTGTACACCCAGGTCACGCTGTAGAAGACAAATTTGTGGTTGCACCCGGCACCATCAGTAGTCAAGGCACATGGCAAAGGCCTGGCATTCGTGTCCCCTTGAGACACTCGGATCCCACCCGCGCAATTTCTGTGCCACTACTAATGGAATATAAGGAGCACCTCGGCGAACAAGGCTTCAGAGGGCACGGCGGTACCATGACCAACGCATCGGTGAACCCTTAACTGTTCACATAGGTCCCGCTGTAGAAGACAGTCAAATTTTTGGCACCACTTGGCACCATCTGCAATCAAGACACATGGCAAAGGCCTGGCATTCGCGTCCCCTTGAGACACCCGGATCCCACCCACGCAATTTCTGCGCCACTACTAATGGAATATAAGGAGCAGCTCGGCGAACAAGGCTTCAGAGAGCACGGCGGGACCATGACCAACGCATCGGTGAACCCTTTACTGTGTACCCAGGTCGCGCTGTAGAAGACAGTCAAATTTTTGGCAGCACCCGGCACCATCAGCAGTCAAGACACATAGCAAAGGCCTGGCATTCGCGACCTCGTGAGACACCGGATCCCACCCGCGCAACTTCAGCGCCACCTCTGACGCAATATCTGGAGTACCTAGGTGAACAAGGCTTCAGAGGGCACGGTGTTACCGTGACCAACGCATCCGTGAACCCTTTACTGTTCACCCAGGTCACGCTGTAGAAAACAGTCAAATTTTTGGTTGCATCCGGCACCATCAGCAGTCAAGACACATGGAAAAGACCTGGCATCCACGTCCCCTTGAGACACCCAGATCCCAACCGCGCAATTTCTGCGCCACTACTAATGGAATATAAGGAGCACCTCGGCGAACAAGGCTTCAGAGGGCACGGCGGGACCATGACCAACGCATCGGTGAACCGTTAACTGAGCACCCAGGTCACGCTGTAGAAGACAGTCAAATTTGTGGTTGCACCCGGCACCATCAGTAGTCAAGGCACATGGCAAAGGCCTGGCATTTGCGTCCCCTTGAGACACCCGGATCCCACCCGCGCAATTTCTGCGCCACTACTAATGGAATATAAGGAGCAGCTCGGCGAACAAGGCTTCAGAGAGCACGGCGGGACCATGACCAACGCATCGGTGAACCCTTTACTGTGCACCCAGGTCACGCTGTAGAAGACAGTCAAATTTTTGGCAGCACCCGGCACCATCAGCAGTCAAGACACATGGCAAAGGCCTGGCATTCGCGACCTCGTGAGACACCGGATCCCACCCGCGCAACTTCAGCGCCACCTCTGACGCAATATCTGGAGTACCTAGGTGAACAAGGCTTCTGAGGGCATGGTGTTACCATTACCAACGCATCGGTGAACCCTTTACTGTTCACCCAGGTCACGCTGTAGAAGACAGTCAAATTTTTGGCAGCACCCGGCACCATCAACTGTCAAGACACATGGCATAGGCCTGGCATTCGCGTCCCCTTGAGACACCCGGATCCCAACCGCACACATTCTGCTCCACTTGTAATGGAATATAAGGAGCACCTCGGCGAACAAGGCTTCAGAGGGCCCGGTGTTACCACGACCAACGCATCGGTGAACCCTTTTCTGTTCACCCAGGTCACACTGTAGAAGACAGTCAAATTTGTGGTTGCACCCGGCACCATCAGTAGTCAAGGCACATGGCAAAGGGCTGGCATTCGCGTCCCCTTGAGACATCCGGATCCCACCGCGCAATTTATGTGCCACTACTAATGGAATATAAGGAGCACCTCGGCGAACAAGGCTTCAGAGGGCACGGTGTTACCACGACAAACGCATCGGTGAACCCTTTTCTGTTCACCCAGGTCACACTGTAGAAGACAGTCAAATTTGTGGTTGCACCCGGCACCATCTGTAGTCAAGGCACATGGCAAAGGGCTGGCATTCGCGTCCCCTTGAGACATCCGGATCCCACCCGCGCAATTTCTGTGCCACTACAAATGGAATATAAGGAGCACCTCGGCGAACAAGGCTTCAGAGGGCACGGCGGTACCATGACCAACGCATCGGTGAACCCTTAGCTGTTCACATAGGTCCCGCTGTAGAAGACAGTCAAATTTTTGGCAGCACCTGGCACCATCTGCAATCAAGACACATGGCAAAGGCCTGGCATTCGCGTCCCATTGAGACACCCGGATCCCAACCGCGCAATTTCTGCGCCACTACTAATGGAACATAAGGACCACCTCGGCGAACAAGGCTTCAGAGGGCACGGTGTTACCGTCACCAACGCATCGGTGAACCCTTAACTTTTCACATAGGTCCCGCTGTTGAAGACAGTCAAATTTTTGGCACCACCTGGCACCATCAGCAGTCAAGACACATGGCAAAGGCCTGGTATTCGTGTCCCCTTGAGACACCCGGATCCCAACCGCGCAATTTCTGCGCCACTACTAATGGAATAAAAGGAGCACCTCGGCGAACAAGGCTTCAGAGGGCACGGCGGTACCATGACCAACGCATCGGTGAACCCTTAACTGTTCACATAGGTCCCGCTGTAGAAGACAGTCAAAATTTTGGCAGCACCTGGCACCATCTGCAATCAAGACACATGGCAAAGGCCTGGCATTCGCGTCCCCTTGAGACACCCGGATCCCGCCCGCGCAATTTCTGCGCCACTACTAATGGAATATAAGGAGCAGCTCGGCGAACAAGGCTTCAGAGAGCACGGCGGGACCATGACCAACGCATCGGTGAACCCTTAACTGAGCACCCAGGTCACGCTGTAGAAGACAGTCAAATTTATGGTTGCACCCGGCACCATCAGTAGTCAAGGCACATGGCAAAGGCCTGGCATTTGCGTCCCCTTGAGACACCCGGATCCCACCCGCGCAATTTCTGCGCCACTACTAATGGAATATAAGGAGCAGCTCGGCGAACAAGGCTTCAGAGAGCACGGCGGGACCATGATCAACGCATCGGTGAACCCTTTACTGTGCACCCAGGTCGTGCTGTAGAAGACAGTCAAATTTTTGGCAGCACCCGGCACCATCAGCAGTCAAGACACATGGCAAAGGCCTGGCATTCGCGACCTCGTGAGACACCGGATCCCACCCGCGCAACTTCAGCGCCACCTCTGACGCAATATCTGGAGTACCTAGGTGAACAAGGCTTCTGAGGGCATGGTGTTACCATTACCAACGCATCGGTGAACCCTTTACTGTTCACCCAGGTCACGCTGTAGAAGACAGTCAAATTGTTGGCAGCACCCGGCACCATCAACTGTCAAGACACATGGCATAGGCCTGGCATTCGCGTCCCCTTGAGACACCCGGATCCCAACCGCACACATTCTGCTCCACTTGTAATGGAATATAAGGAGCACCTCGGCGAACAAGGCTTCAGAGGGCCCGGTGTTACCACGACCAACGCATTGGTGAACTCTTTTCTGTTCACCCAGGTCACACTGTAGAAGACAGTCAAATTTGTGGTTGCACCCGGCACCATCAGTAGTCAAGGCACATGGCAAAGGGCTGGCATTCGCGTCCCCTTGAGACATCCGGATCCCACCCGCGCAATTTCTGCGCCACTACTAATGGAATATAAGGAGCACCTCGGCGAACAAGGCTTCAGAGGGCACGGCGGTACCATGACCAAAGCATCGGTGAACCCTTAACTGTTCACATAGGTCCCGCTGTAGAAGACAGTCAAAATTTTGGCAGCACCTGGCACCATCTGCAATCAAGACACATGGCAAAGGCCTGGCATTCGCGTCCCCTTGAGACACCCGGATCCCGCCCGCGCAATTTCTGCGCCACTACTAATGGAATATAAGGAGCAGCTCGGCGAACAAGGCTTCAGAGAGCACGGCGGGACCATGACCAACGCATCGGTGAAGCCTTAACTGTGCACCCAGGTCGCGCTGTAGAAGAGTCAAATTTTTGGCAGCACCCGGCACCATCAGCACTCAAGACACATGGCAAAGGCCTCGCATTCGCGACCTCGTGAGACACCCAGATCCCAACCGCGCAATTTCTGCGCCACTACTAATGGAATATAAGGAGCACCTCGGTGAGGCTTCAGAGGGCACGGTGTTACCGTGACCAACGCATCGGTGAACCCTTTACTGTTCACCCAGGTCACGCTGCAGAAGACAGTCAAATTTTTGGTTGCATCCGGCACCATCAGCAGTCAAGACACATGGCAAAGGCCTGGCATTCGCGTCCCCTTGAGACACCCGCATCCCAACCGCGCAATTTCTGCGCCACTACTAATGGAACATAAGGAGCACCTCGGCGAACAAGGCTTCAGAGGGCACGGTGTTACCGTGACCAACGCATCGGTGAACCCTTTACTGTTCACCCAGGTCACGCTGTAGAAGACAGTAAATTTTTAGTTGCATCCGGCACCACCAGCAGTCAAGACACATGACAAATGCCTTGCATTCGCGTCCCCTTGAGACACCCAGATCCCAACCGCGCAATTTCTGTGCCACTACAAATGGAATATAAGGAGCACCTCGGCGAACAAGGCTTCAGAGGGCACGGCGGTACCATGACCAACGCATCGGTGAACCCTTAACTGTTCACATAGGTCCCGCTGTAGAAGACAGTCAAATTTTTGGCAGCACCTGGCACCATCTGCAATCAAGACACATGGCAAAGGCCTGGCATTCGCGTCCCCTTGAGACACCCGGATCCCAACCGCGCAATTTCTGCGCCACTACTAATGGAATATAAGGAGCAGCTCAGCGAACAAGGCTTCAGTGGGCACGGCGGGACCATGACCAACGCATCGGTGAACCCTTTACTGTGCACCCAGGTCGCGCTGTAGAAGACAGTCAAATTTTTGGCAGCACCCGGCATCATCAGTATTCAAGACACATGGCAAAGGCCTGGCATTCGCGACCTCGTGAGACACCCAGATCCCAACCGCGCAATTTCTGCGCCACTACTAATGGAATATAAGGAGCACCTCGGCGAACAAGGCTTCAGAGGGCACGGCGGTACCATGACCAACTCATCGGTGAACCCTTAACTGTTCACTTAGGTCCCGCTGTAGAAGACAGTCAAATTTTTGGCTCCACTTGGCACCATCTGCAATCAAGACACATGGCAAAGGCCTGGCATTCGCGTCCCCTTGAGACACCCGGATCCCACCCGCGCAATTTCTGCGCCACTACTAATGGAATATAAGGAGCAGCTCGGCGAACAAGGCTTCAGAGAGCACGGCGGGACCATGACCAACGCATCGGTGAACCCTTTACTGTGCACCCAGGTCGCGCTGTAGAAGACAGTCAAATTTTTGGCAGCACCCGGCACCATCAGCAGTCAAGACACATGGCAAAGGCCTGGCATTCGCGACCTCGTGAGACACCGGATCCCACCCGCGCAACTTCAGCGCCACCTCTGACGCAATATCTGGAGTACCTAGGTGAACAAGGCTTCTGAGGGCATGGTGTTACCATTACCAACGCATCGGTAAACCCTTTACTGTTCACCCAGGTCACGCTGTAGAAGACAGTCAAATTTTTGGCAGCACCCGGCACCATCAACTGTCAAGACACATGGCATAGGCCTGGCATTCGCGTCCCCTTGAGACACCCGGATCCCAACCGCACACATTCTGCTCCACTTGTAATGGAATATAAGGAGCACCTCGGCGAACAAGGCTTCAGAGGGCCCGGTGTTACCACGACCAACGCATCGGTGAACCCTTTTCTGTTCACCCAGGTCACACTGTAGAAGACAGTCAAATTTGTGGTTGCACCCGGCACCATCAGTAGTCAAGGCACATGGCAAAGGGCTGGCATTCGCGTCCCCTTGAGACATCCGGATCCCACCCGCGCAATTTATGTGCCACTACTAATGGAATATAAGGAGCACCTCGGCGAACAAGGCTTCAGAGGGCACGTTGTTACCACGACAAACGCATCGGTGAACCCTTTTCTGTTCACCCAGGTCACACTGTAGAAGACAGTCAAATTTGTGGTTGCACCCGGCACCATCTGTAGTCAAGGCACATGGCAAAGGGCTGGCATTCGCGTCCCCTTGAGACATCCGGATCCCACCCGCGCAATTTCTGTGCCACTACAAATGGAATATAAGGAGCACCTCGGCGAACAAGGCTTCAGAGGGCACGGCGGTACCATGACCAACGCATCGGTGAACCCTTAGCTGTTCACATAGGTCCCGCTGTAGAAGACAGTCAAATTTTTGGCAGCACCTGGCACCATCTGCAATCAAGACACATGGCAAAGGCCTGGCTTTCGCGTCCCCTTGAGACACCCGGATCCCAACCGCGCAATTTCTGCGCCACTACTAATGGAACATAAGGACCACCTCGGCGAACAAGGCTTCAGAGGGCACGGTGTTACCGTCACCAACGCATCGGTGAACCCTTAACTGTTCACATAGGTCCCGCTGTTGAAGACAGTCAAATTTTTGGCACCACCTGGCACCATCAGCAGTCAAGACACATGGCAAAGGCCTGGCATTCGCGTCCCCTTGAGACACCCGGATCCCAACCGCGCAATTTCTGCGCCACTACTAATGGAATATAAGGAGCACCTCGGCGAACAAGGCTTCAGAGGGCACGGCGGTACCATGACCAACGCATCGGTGAACCCTTAACTGTTCACATAGGTCCCGCTGTAGAAGACAGTCAACATTTTGGCAGCACCTGGCACCATCTGCAATCAAGACACATGGCAAAGGCCTGGCATTCGCGTCCCCTTGAGACACCCGGATCCCACCCGCGCAATTTCTGTGCCACTACTAATGGAATATAAGGAGCACCTCGGCGAGCAAGGCTTCAGAGGGCACGGCGGTACCATGACCAACGCATCGGTGAACCCTTAACTGTTCACATAGCTCCCGCTGTAGAAGACAGTCAAATTTTTGGCAGCACCTGGCACCATCTGCAATCAAGACACATGGCAAAGGCCTGGCATTCGCGTCCCCTTGAGACACCCGGATCCCACCCGCTCAATTTCTGCGCCACTACTAATGGAATATAAGGAGCAGCTCGGCGTACAAGGCTTCAGAGAGCACGGCGGGACCATGACCAACGCATCGGTGAACCCTTTACTGTGCACCCAGGTCGCGCTGTAGAAGACAGTCAAATTTTTGGCAGCACCCGGCACCATCAGCAGTCAAGACACATGGCAAAGGCCTGGCATTCGCGACCTCGTGAGACACCGGATCCCACCCGCGCAACTTCAGCGCCACCTCTGACGCAATATCTGGAGTACCTAGGTGAACAAGGCTTCTGAGGGCATGGTGTTACCATTACCAACGCATCGGTGAACCCTTTACTGTTCACCCAGGTCACGCTGTAGAAGACAGTCAAATTTTTGGCAGCACCCGGCACCATCAACTGTCAAGACACATGGCATAGGCCTGGCATTCGCGTCCCCTTGAGACACCCGGATCCCAACCGCACACATTCTGCTCCACTTGTAATGGAATATAAGGAGCACCTCGGCGAACAAGGCTTCAGAGGGCCCGGTGTTACCACGACCAACGCATCGGTGAACCCTTTTCTGTTCACCCAGGTCACACTGTAGAAGACAGTCAAATTTGTGGTTGCACCCGGCACCATCAGTAGTCAAGGCACATGGCAAAGGGCTGGCATTCGCGTCCTCTTGAGACATCCGGATCCCACCCGCGCAATTTATGTGCCACTACTAATGGAATATAAGGAGCACCTCGGCGAACAAGGCTTCAGAGGGCACGGTGTTACCACGACAAACGCATCGGTGAACCCTTTTCTGTTCACCCAGGTCACACTGTAGAAGACAGTCAAATTTGTGGTTGCACCCGGCACCATCTGTAGTCAAGGCACATGGCAAAGGGCTGGCATTCGCGTTCCCTTGAGACATCCGGATCCCACCCGCGCAATTTCTGTGGCACTACAAATGGAATATAAGGAGCACCTCGGCGAACAAGGCTTCAGAGGGCACGGCGGTACCATGACCAACGCATCGGTGAACCCTTAGCTGTTCACATAGGTCCCGCTGTAGAAGACAGTCAAATTTTTGGCACCACCTGGCACCATCAGCAGTCAAGACACATGGCAAAGGCCTGGCATTCGCGTCCCCTTGAGACACCCGGATCCCAACCGCGCAATTTCTGCGCCACTACTAATGGAATATAAGGAGCACCTCGGCGAACAAGGCTTCAGAGGGCACGGGGGTACCATGACCAACGCATCGGTGAACCCTTAACTGTTCACATAGGTCCCGCTGTAGAAGACAGTCAAAATTTTGGCAGCACCCGGCACCATCAACTGTCAAGACACATGGCATAGGCCTGGCATTCGCGTCCCCTTGAGACACCCAGATCCCAACCGCGCAATTTCTGCGCCACTACTAATGGAATATAAGGAGCACCTCGGCGAACAAGGCTTCAGAGGGCACGGTGTTACCGTGACCAACGCATCCGTGAACCCTTTACTGTTCACCCAGGTCACGCTGTAGAAGACAGTCAAATTTTTGGTTGCATCCGGCACCATCAGCAGTCAAGACACATGGCAAAGGCCTGGCATTCGCGTCCCCTTGAGACACCCAGATCCCAACCGCGCAATTTCTGCGCCACTACTAATGGAATATAAGGAGCACCTCGGCGAACAAGTGTTCAGAGGGCACGGTGTTACCGTGACCAACGCATCGGTGAACCCTTAACTGTTCACATAGGTCCCGCTGTAGAAGACAGTCAAATTTTTGGCAGCACCTAGAACCATCTGCAATCAAGACACATGGCAAAGGCCTGGCATTCGAGTCCCCTTGAGACACCCGGATCCCACCCGCGCAATTTCTGCGCCACTACTAATGGAATATAAGGAGCAGCTCGGCGAACAAGGCTTCAGAGAGCACGGCGGGACCATGACCAACGCATCGGTGAACCCTTAACTGAGCACCCAGGTCACGCTGTAGAAGACAGTCAAATTTTTGGCAGCACCCGGCACCATCAGCACTCAAGACACATGGCAAAGGCCTGGCATTCGCGACCTCGTGAGACACCCGGATCCCACCCGCGCAATTTCTGCGCCACTACTAATGGAATATAAGGAGCAGCTCAGCGAACAAGGCTTCAGAGGGCACGGCTGGACCATGACCAACGCATCGGTGAACCCTTTACTGTGCACCCAGGTCGCGCTGTAGAAGACAGTCAAATTTTTGGCAGCACCCGGCACCATCAGTAGTCAAGACACATGGCAAAGGCCTGGCATTCGCGACCTCATGAGACACCCAGATCCCAACCGCGCAATTTCTGCGCCACTACTAATGGAATATAAGGAGCACCTCGGCGAACAAGGCTTCAGAGGGCACAATGTTACCGTGACCAACGCATCGGTGAACCCTTTACTGTTCACCCAGGTCACGCTGCAGAAGACAGTCAAATTTTTGGTTGCATCCGGCACCATCAGCAGTCAAGACACATGGCAAAGGCCTGGCATTCGCGTCCCCTTGAGACACCCGGATCCCAACCGCGCAATTTCTGCGCCACTACTAATGAAATATAAGGAGCACCTCGGCGAACAAGGCTTCAGAAGGCACGGCGGTACCATGACCAACGCATCGGTGAACCCTTAACTGTTCACATAGGTCCCGCTGTAGAAGACAGCCAAAATTTTGGCAGCACCTGGCACCATCTGCAGTCAAGACACATGGCAAAGGCCTGGCATTCGCGTCCCCTTGAGACACCCGGATCCCGCCCGCGCAATTTCTGCGCCACTACTAATGGAATATAAGGAGCAGCTCGGCGAACAAGGCTTCAGAGAGCACGGCGGGACCATGACCAACGCATCGGTGAACCCTTAACTGTACACCCAGGTCACACTGTAGAAGACAGTCAAATTTGTGGTTGCACCCGGCACCATCAGTAGTCAAGGCACATGGCAAAGGCCTGGCATTCGCGTCCCCTTGAGACACTCGGATCCCACCCGCGCAATTTCTGTGCCACTACTAATGGAATATAAGGAGCACCTCGGCGAACAAGGCTTCAGAGGGCACGGCGGTACCATGACCAACGCATCGGTGAACCCTTAACTGTTCACATAGGTCCCGCTGTAGAAGACAGTCAAATTTTTGGCACCACTTGGCACCATCTGCAATCAAGACACATGGCAAAGGCCTGGCATTCGCGCCCCCTTGAGACACCCGAATCCCACCCGCGCAATTTCTGCGCCACTACTAATGGAATATAAGGAGCAGCTCGGCGAACAAGGCTTCAGAGAGCACGGCGGGACCATGACCAATGCATCGGTGAACCTTTTACTGTGCACCCAGGTCGCGCTGTAGAAGACAGTCAAATTTTTGGCAGCACCCGGCACCATCAGCACTCAAGACACATGGCAAAGGCCTGGCATTCGCGACCTCGTGAGACACCCAGATCCCAACCGCGCAATTTCTGCGCCACTACTAATGGCATATAAGGAGCACCTCGGCGAGGCTTCAGAGGGCACGGTGTTACCATGACGAACGCATCGGTGAACCCTTTACTGTTCACCCAGGTCACGCTGCAGAAGACAGTCAAATTTTTGGTTGCATCCGGCACCATCAGCAGTCAAGACACATGGCAAAGGCCTGGCATTCGCGCCCCTTGAGACACCCGGATCCCAACCGCGCAATTTCTGCGCCACTACTAATGGAACATAAGGAGCACCTCGGCGAACAAGGCTTCAGAGGGCACGGTGTTACCGTGACCAACGCATCGGTGAACCCTTTACTGTTTACCCAGGTCACGCTGTAGAAGACAGTAAATTTTTAGTTGCATCCGGCACCACCAGCAGTCAATACACATGGCAAATGCCTTGCATTCGCGTCCCCTTGAGACACCCAGATCCCAACCGCGCAATTTCTGTGCCACTACAAATGGAATATAAGGAGCACCTCGGCGAACAAGGCTTCAGAGGGCACGGCGGTACCATGACCAACGCATCGGTGAACCCTTAACTGTTCACATAGGTCCTGCTGTAGAAGACAGTCAAATTTTTGGCAGCACCTGGCACCATCTGCAATCAAGACACATGGGAAAGGCCTGGCATTCGCGTCCCCTTGAGACACCCGGATCCCACCCGCGCAATTTCTGCGCCACTACTAATGGAATATAAGGAGCAGCTCAGCGAACAAGGCTTCAGAGGGCACGGCTGGACAATGACCAACGCATCGGTGAACCCTTTACTGTGCACCCAGGTCGCGCTGTAGAAGACAGTCAAATTTTTGGCAGCACCCGGCACCATCAGTAGTCAAGACACATGGCAAAGGCCTGGCATTTGCGACCTCATGAGACACCCAGATCCCAACCGCGCAATTTCTGCGCCACTACTAATGGAATATAAGGAGCACCTCGGCGAACAAGGCTTCAGAGGGCACAATGTTACCGTGACCAACGCATCGGTGAACCCTTTACTGTTCACCCAGGTCACGCTGCAGAAGACAGTCAAATTTTTGGTTGCATCCGGCACCATCAGCAGTCAAGACACATGGCAAAGGCCTGGCATTCGCGTCCCCTTGAGACACCCGGATCCCAACCGCGCAATTTCTGCGCCACTACTAATGGAATATAAGGAGCACCTCGGCGAACAAGGCTTCAGAAGGCACGGCGGTACCATGACCAACGCATCGGTGAACCCTTAACTGTTCACATAGGTCCCACTGTAGAAGACAGTCAAAATTTTGGCAGCACCTGGCACCATCTGCAGTCAAGACACATGGCAAAGGCCTGGCATTCGCGTCCCCTTGAGACACCCGGATCCCGCCCGCGCAATTTCTGCGCCACTACTAATGGAATATAAGGAGCAGCTCGGCGAACAAGGCTTCAGAGAGCACGGCGGGACCATGACCAACGCATCGGTGAACCCTTAACTGAGCACCCAGGTCACGCTGTAGAAGACAGTCAAATTTTTGGCAGCACCCGGCACCATCAGCACTCAAGACACATGGCAAAGGCCTGGCATTCGCGACCTCGTGAGACACCCGGATCCCACCCGCGCAATTTCTGCGCCACTACTAATGGAATATAAGGAGCAGCTCAGCGAACAAGGCTTCAGAGGGCACGGCTGGACCATGACCAACGCATCGGTGAACCCTTTACTGTGCACCCAGGTCGCGCTGTAGAAGACAGTCAAATTTTTGGCAGCACCCGGCACCATCAGTAGTCAAGACACATGGCAAAGGCCTGGCATTCGCGACCTCATGAGACACCCAGATCCCAACCGCGCAATTTCTGCGCCACTACTAATGGAATATAAGGAGCACCTCGGCGAACAAGGCTTCAGAGGGCACAATGTTACCGTGACCAACGCATCGGTGAACCCTTTACTGTTCACCCAGGTCACGCTGCAGAAGACAGTCAAATTTTTGGTTGCATCCGGCACCATCAGCAGTCAAGACACATGGCAAAGGCCTGGCATTCGCGTCCCCTTGAGACACCCGGATCCCAACCGCGCAATTTCTGCGCCACTACTAATGAAATATAAGGAGCACCTCGGCGAACAAGGCTTCAGAAGGCACGGCGGTACCATGACCAACGCATCGGTGAACCCTTAACTGTTCACATAGGTCCCGCTGTAGAAGACAGCCAAAATTTTGGCAGCACCTGGCACCATCTGCAGTCAAGACACATGGCAAAGGCCTGGCATTCGCGTCCCCTTGAGACACCCGGATCCCGCCCGCGCAATTTCTGCGCCACTACTAATGGAATATAAGGAGCAGCTCGGCGAACAAGGCTTCAGAGAGCACGGCGGGACCATGACCAACGCATCGGTGAACCCTTAACTGTACACCCAGGTCACACTGTAGAAGACAGTCAAATTTGTGGTTGCACCCGGCACCATCAGTAGTCAAGGCACATGGCAAAGGCCTGGCATTCGCGTCCCCTTGAGACACTCGGATCCCACCCGCGCAATTTCTGTGCCACTACTAATGGAATATAAGGAGCACCTCGGCGAACAAGGCTTCAGAGGGCACGGCGGTACCATGACCAACGCATCGGTGAACCCTTAACTGTTCACATAGGTCCCGCTGTAGAAGACAGTCAAATTTTTGGCACCACTTGGCACCATCTGCAATCAAGACACATGGCAAAGGCCTGGCATTCGCGCCCCCTTGAGACACCCGAATCCCACCCGCGCAATTTCTGCGCCACTACTAATGGAATATAAGGAGCAGCTCGGCGAACAAGGCTTCAGAGAGCACGGCGGGACCATGACCAATGCATCGGTGAACCTTTTACTGTGCACCCAGGTCGCGCTGTAGAAGACAGTCAAATTTTTGGCAGCACCCGGCACCATCAGCACTCAAGACACATGGCAAAGGCCTGGCATTCGCGACCTCGTGAGACACCCAGATCCCAACCGCGCAATTTCTGCGCCACTACTAATGGCATATAAGGAGCACCTCGGCGAGGCTTCAGAGGGCACGGTGTTACCATGACGAACGCATCGGTGAACCCTTTACTGTTCACCCAGGTCACGCTGCAGAAGACAGTCAAATTTTTGGTTGCATCCGGCACCATCAGCAGTCAAGACACATGGCAAAGGCCTGGCATTCGCGCCCCTTGAGACACCCGGATCCCAACCGCGCAATTTCTGCGCCACTACTAATGGAACATAAGGAGCACCTCGGCGAACAAGGCTTCAGAGGGCACGGTGTTACCGTGACCAACGCATCGGTGAACCCTTTACTGTTTACCCAGGTCACGCTGTAGAAGACAGTAAATTTTTAGTTGCATCCGGCACCACCAGCAGTCAATACACATGGCAAATGCCTTGCATTCGCGTCCCCTTGAGACACCCAGATCCCAACCGCGCAATTTCTGTGCCACTACAAATGGAATATAAGGAGCACCTCGGCGAACAAGGCTTCAGAGGGCACGGCGGTACCATGACCAACGCATCGGTGAACCCTTAACTGTTCACATAGGTCCTGCTGTAGAAGACAGTCAAATTTTTGGCAGCACCTGGCACCATCTGCAATCAAGACACATGGGAAAGGCCTGGCATTCGCGTCCCCTTGAGACACCCGGATCCCACCCGCGCAATTTCTGCGCCACTACTAATGGAATATAAGGAGCAGCTCAGCGAACAAGGCTTCAGAGGGCACGGCTGGACAATGACCAACGCATCGGTGAACCCTTTACTGTGCACCCAGGTCGCGCTGTAGAAGACAGTCAAATTTTTGGCAGCACCCGGCACCATCAGTAGTCAAGACACATGGCAAAGGCCTGGCATTTGCGACCTCATGAGACACCCAGATCCCAACCGCGCAATTTCTGCGCCACTACTAATGGAATATAAGGAGCACCTCGGCGAACAAGGCTTCAGAGGGCACAATGTTACCGTGACCAACGCATCGGTGAACCCTTTACTGTTCACCCAGGTCACGCTGCAGAAGACAGTCAAATTTTTGGTTGCATCCGGCACCATCAGCAGTCAAGACACATGGCAAAGGCCTGGCATTCGCGTCCCCTTGAGACACCCGGATCCCAACCGCGCAATTTCTGCGCCACTACTAATGGAATATAAGGAGCACCTCGGCGAACAAGGCTTCAGAAGGCACGGCGGTACCATGACCAACGCATCGGTGAACCCTTAACTGTTCACATAGGTCCCACTGTAGAAGACAGTCAAAATTTTGGCAGCACCTGGCACCATCTGCAGTCAAGACACATGGCAAAGGCCTGGCATTCGCGTCCCCTTGAGACACCCGGATCCCGCCCGCGCAATTTCTGCGCCACTACTAATGGAATATAAGGAGCAGCTCGGCGAACAAGGCTTCAGAGAGCACGGCGGGACCTTGACCAACGCATCGGTGAACCCTTAACTGTACACCCAGGTCACGCTGTAGAAGACAGTCAAATTTGTGGTTGCACCCGGCACCATCAGTAGTCAAGCCACATGGCAAACGCCTGGCATTCGCGTCCCCTCGAGACACTCGGATCCCACCCGCGCAATTTCTGTGCCACTACTAATGGAATATAAGGAGCACCTCGGCGAAGAAGGCTTCAGAGGGCACGGCGGTACCATGACCAACGCATCGGTGAACCCTTAACTGTTCACATAGGTCCCGCTGTAGAAGACAGTCAAACTTTTGGCACCACCTGGCACCATCTGCAATCAAGACACATGGCAAAGGCCTGGCATTCGCGTCCCCTTGAGACACCCGGATCCCAACCGCGCAATTTCTGCGCCACTACTAATGGAATATAAGGAGCACCTCGGCGAACAAGGCTTCAGAGGGCACGGCGGTTCCATGACCAACGCATCGGTGAACCCTTAACTGCTCACATAGGTCCCGCTGTAGAAGACAGTCAAAATTTTGGCAGCACCTGGCACCACCTGCAATCAAGACACATGGCAAAGGCCTGGCATTCGCGTCCCCTTGAGACACCCGGATCCCGCCCGCGCAATTTCTGCGCCACTACTAATGGAATATAAGGAGCAGCTCGGCGAACAAGGCTTCAGAGAGCACGGCCTGACCATGACCAACGCATCGGTGAACCCTTAACTGTACACCCAGGTCACGCTGTAGAAGACAGTCAAATTTGTGGTTGCACCCGGCACCATCAGTAGGCAAGGCACATGGCAAAGGCCTGGCATTCGCGTCCCCTTGAGACACTCGGATCCCACCCGCGCAATTTCTGTGCCACTACTAATGGAATATAAGGAGCACCTCGGCGAACAAGGCTTCAGAGGGCACGGCGGTACCATGACCAACGCATCGGTGAACCCTTAACTGTTCACATAGGTCCCGCTGTAGAAGACAGTCAAATTTTTGGCACCACTTGGCACCATCTGCAATCAAGACACATGGCAAAGGCCTGGCATTCGCGTCCCCTTGAGACACCCGAATCCCACCCGCGCAATTTCTGCGCCACTACTAATGGAATATAAGGAGCAGCTCGGCGAACAAGGCTTCAGAGAGCACGGCGGGACCATGACCAACGCATCGGTGAACCTTTTACTGTGCACCCAGGTCGCGCTGTAGAAGACAGTCAAATTTTTGGCAGCACCCGGCACCATCAGCACTCAAGACACATGGCAAAGGCCTGGCATTCGCGACCTCGTGAGACACCCAGATCCCAACCGCGCAATTTCTGCGCCACTACTAATGGAATATAAGGAGCACCTCGGCGAGGCTTCAGAGGGCACGGTGTTACCATGACCAACGCATCGGTGAACCCTTTACTGTTCACCCAGGTCACGCTGCAGAAGACAGTCAAATTTTTGGTTGCATCCGGCACCATCAGCAGTCAAGACACATGGCAAAGGCCTGGCATTCGCGCCCCTTGAGACACCCGGATCCCAACCGCGCAATTTCTGCGCCACTACTAATGGAACATAAGGAGCACCTCGGCGAACAAGGCTTCAGAGGGCACGGTGTTACCGTGACCAACGCATCGGTGAACCCTTTACTGTTTACCCAGGTCACGCTGTAGAAGACAGTAAATTTTTAGTTGCATCCGGCACCACCAGCAGTCAATACACATGGCAAATGCCTTGCATTCGCGTCCCCTTGAGACACCCAGATCCCAACCGCGCAATTTCTGTGCCACTACAAATGGAATATAAGGAGCACCTCGGCGAACAAGGCTTCAGAGGGCACGGCGGTACCATGACCAACGCATCGGTGAACCCTTAACTGTTCACATAGGTCCTGCTGTAGAAGACAGTCAAATTTTTGGCAGCACCTGGCACCATCTGCAATCAAGACACATGGGAAAGGCCTGGCATTCGCGTCCCCTTGAGACACCCGGATCCCACCCGCGCAATTTCTGCGCCACTACTAATGGAATATAAGGAGCAGCTCAGCGAACAAGGCTTCAGAGGGCACGGCTGGACAATGACCAACGCATCGGTGAACCCTTTACTGTGCACCCAGGTCGCGCTGTAGAAGACAGTCAAATTTTTGGCAGCACCCGGCACCATCAGTAGTCAAGACACATGGCAAAGGCCTGGCATTTGCGACCTCATGAGACACCCAGATCCCAACCGCGCAATTTCTGCGCCACTACTAATGGAATATAAGGAGCACCTCGGCGAACAAGGCTTCAGAGGGCACAATGTTACCGTGACCAACGCATCGGTGAACCCTTTACTGTTCACCCAGGTCACGCTGCAGAAGACAGTCAAATTTTTGGTTGCATCCGGCACCATCAGCAGTCAAGACACATGGCAAAGGCCTGGCATTCGCGTCCCCTTGAGACACCCGGATCCCAACCGCGCAATTTCTGCGCCACTACTAATGGAATATAAGGAGCACCTCGGCGAACAAGCCTTCAGAAGGCACGGCGGTACCATGACCAACGCATCGGTGAACCCTTAACTGTTCACATAGGTCCCACTGTAGAAGACAGTCAAAATTTTGGCAGCACCTGGCACCATCTGCAGTCAAGACACATGGCAAAGGCCTGGCATTCGCGTCCCCTTGAGACACCCGGATCCCGCCCGCGCAATTTCTGCGCCACTACTAATGGAATATAAGGAGCAGCTCGGCGAACAAGGCTTCAGAGAGCACGGCGGGACCTTGACCAACGCATCGGTGAACCCTTAACTGTACACCCAGGTCACGCTGTAGAAGACAGTCAAATTTGTGGTTGCACCCGGCACCATCAGTAGTCAAGGCACATGGCAAAGGCCTGGCATTCGCGTCCCCTCGAGACACTCGGATCCCACCCGCGCAATTTCTGTGCCACTACTAATGGAATATAAGGAGCACCTCGGCGAACAAGGCTTCAGAGGGCACGGCGGTACCATGACCAACGCATCGGTGAACCCTTAACTGTTCACATAGGTCCCGCTGTAGAAGACAGTCAAACTTTTGGCACCACCTGGCACCATCTGCAATCAAGACACATGGCAAAGGCCTGGCATTCGCGTCCCCTTGAGACACCCGGATCCCAACCGCGCAATTTCTGCGCCACTACTAATGGAATATAAGGAGCACCTCGGCGAACAAGGCTTCAGAGGGCACGGCGGTACCATGACCAACGCATCGGTGAACCCTTAACTGCTCACATAGGTCCCGCTGTAGAAGACAGTCAAAATTTTGGCAGCACCTGGCACCATCTGCAATCAAGACACATGGCAAAGGCCTGGCATTCGCGTCCCCTTGAGACACCCGGATCCCGCCCGCGCAATTTCTGCGCCACTACTAATGGAATATAAGGAGCAGCTCGGCGAACAAGGCTTCAGAGAGCACGGCCTGACCATGACCAACGCATCGGTGAACCCTTAACTGTACACCCAGGTCACGCTGTAGAAGACAGTCAAATTTGTGGTTGCACCCGGCACCATCAGTAGGCAAGGCACATGGCAAAGGCCTGGCATTCGCGTCCCCTTGAGACACTCGGATCCCACCCGCGCAATTTCTGTGCCACTACTAATGGAATATAAGGAGCACCTCGGCGAACAAGGCTTCAGAGGGCACGGCGGTACCATGACCAACGCATCGGTGAACCCTTAACTGTTCACATAGGTCCCGCTGTAGAAGACAGTCAAATTTTTGGCACCACTTGGCACCATCTGCAATCAAGACACATGGCAAAGGCCTGGCATTCGCGTCCCCTTGAGACACCCGGATCCCACCCGCGCAATTTCTGCGCCACTACTAATGGAATATAAGGAGCAGCTCGGCGAACAAGGCTTCAGAGAGCACGGCGGGACCATGACCAACGCATCGGTGAACCCTTTACTGTGCACCCAGGTCGCGCTGTAGAAGACAGTCAAATTTTTGGCAGCACCCGGCACCATCAGCAGTCAAGACACATGGCAAAGGCCTGGCATTCGCGACCTCGTGAGACACCGGATCCCACCCGCGCAACTTCAGCGCCACCTCTGACGCAATATCTGGAGTACCTAGGTGAACAAGGCTTCTGAGGGCATGGTGTTACCATTACCAACGCATCGGTGAACCCTTTACTGTTCACCCAGGTCACGCTGTAGAAGACAGTCAAATTTTTGGCAACACCCGGCACCATCAACTGTCAAGACACATGGCATAGGCCTGGCATTCGCGTCCCCTTGAGACACCCAGATCCCAACCGCGCAATTTCTGCGCCACTACTAATGGAATATAAGGAGCACCTCGGCGAACAAGGCTTCAGAGGGCACGGTGTTACCGTGACCAACGCATCCGTGAACCCTTTACTGTTCACCCAGGTCACGCTGTAGAAGACAGTCAAATTTTTGGTTGCATCCGGCACCATCAGCAGTCAAGACACATGGCAAAGGCCTGGCATTCGCGTCCCCTTGAGACACCCAGATCCCAACCGCGCAATTTCTGCGCCACTACTAATGGAATACAAGGAGCACCTCGGCGAACAAGTGTTCAGAGGGCACGGTGTTACCGTGACCAACGCATCGGTGAACCCTTAACTGAGCACCCAGGTCACGCTGTAGAAGACAGTCAAATTTGTGGTTGCACCCGGCACCATCAGTAGTCAAGACACATGGCAAAGGCCTGGCATTCGCGTCCCCTTGAGACAGCCGGATCCCGCCCGCGCAATTTCTGCGCCACTACTAATGGAATATAAGGAGCAGCTCGGCGAACAAGGCTTCAGAGAGCACGGCCTGACCATGACCAACGCATCGGTGAACCCTTAACTGTACACCCAGGTCACGCTGTAGAAGACAGTCAAATTTGTGGTTGCACCCGGCACCATCAGTAGGCAAGGCACATGGCAAAGGCCTGGCATTCGCGTCCCCTTGAGACACTCGGATCCCACCCGCGCAATTTCTGTGCCACTACTAATGGAATATAAGGAGCACCTCGGCGAACAAGGCTTCAGAGGGCACGGCGGTACCATGACCAACGCATCGGTGAACCCTTAACTGTTCACATAGGTCCCGCTGTAGAAGACAGTCAAATTTTTGGCACCACTTGGCACCATCTGCAATCAAGACACATGGCAAAGGCCTGGCATTCGCGTCCCCTTGAGACACCCGAATCCCACCCGCGCAATTTCTGCGCCACTACTAATGGAATATAAGGAGCAGCTCGGCGAACAAGGCTTCAGAGAGCACGGCGGGACCATGACCAACGCATCGGTGAACCTTTTACTGTGCACCCAGGTCGCGCTGTAGAAGACAGTCAAATTTTTGGCAGCACCCGGCACCATCAGCACTCAAGACACATGGCAAAGGCCTGGCATTCGCGACCTCGTGAGACACCCAGATCCCAACCGCGCAATTTCTGCGCCACTACTAATGGAATATAAGGAGCACCTCGGCGAGGCTTCAGAGGGCACGGTGTTACCGTGACCAACGCATCGGTGAACCCTTTACTGTTCACCCAGGTCACGCTGCAGAAGACAGTCAAATTTTTGGTTGCATCCGGCACCATCAGCAGTCAAGACACATGGCAAAGGCCTGGCATTCGCGCCCCTTGAGACACCCGGATCCCAACCGCGCAATTTCTGCGCCACTACTAATGGAACATAAGGAGCACCTCGGCGAACAAGGCTTCAGAGGGCACGGTGTTACCGTGACCAACGCATCGGTGAACCCTTTACTGTTTACCCAGGTCACGCTGTAGAAGACAGTAAATTTTTAGTTGCATCCGGCACCACCAGCAGTCAATACACATGGCAAATGCCTTGCATTCGCGTCCCCTTGAGACACCCAGATCCCAACCGCGCAATTTCTGTGCCACTACAAATGGAATATAAGGAGCACCTCGGCGAACAAGGCTTCAGAGGGCACGGCGGTACCATGACCAACGCATCGGTGAACCCTTAACTGTTCACATAGGTCCTGCTGTAGAAGACAGTCAAATTTTTGGCAGCACCTGGCACCATCTGCAATCAAGACACATGGGAAAGGCCTGGCATTCGCGTCCCCTTGAGACACCCGGATCCCACCCGCGCAATTTCTGCGCCACTACTAATGGAATATAAGGAGCAGCTCAGCGAACAAGGCTTCAGAGGGCACGGCTGGACAATGACCAACGCATCGGTGAACCCTTTACTGTGCACCCAGGTCGCGCTGTAGAAGACAGTCAAATTTTTGGCAGCACCCGGCACCATCAGTAGTCAAGACACATGGCAAAGGCCTGGCATTTGCGACCTCATGAGACACCCAGATCCCAACCGCGCAATTTCTGCGCCACTACTAATGGAATATAAGGAGCACCTCGGCGAACAAGGCTTCAGAGGGCACAATGTTACCGTGACCAACGCATCGGTGAACCCTTTACTGTTCACCCAGGTCACGCTGCAGAAGACAGTCAAATTTTTGGTTGCATCCGGCACCATCAGCGGTCAAGACACATGGCAAAGGCCTGGCATTCGCGTCCCCTTGAGACACCCGGATCCCAACCGCGCAATTTCTGCGCCACTACTAATGGAATATAAGGAGCACCTCGGCGAACAAGGCTTCAGAAGGCACGGCGGTACCATGACCAACGCATCGGTGAACCCTTAACTGTTCACATAGGTCCCACTGTAGAAGACAGTCAAAATTTTGGCAGCACCTGGCACCATCTGCAGTCAAGACACATGGCAAAGGCCTGGCATTCGCGTCCCCTTGAGACACCCGGATCCCGCCCGCGCAATTTCTGCGCCACTACTAATGGAATATAAGGAGCAGCTCGGCGAACAAGGCTTCAGAGAGCACGGCGGGACCTTGACCAACGCATCGGTGAACCCTTAACTGTACACCCAGGTCACGCTGTAGAAGACAGTCAAATTTGTGGTTGCACCCGGCACCATCAGTAGTCAAGCCACATGGCAAAGGCCTGGCATTCGCGTCCCCTCGAGACACTCGGATCCCACCCGCGCAATTTCTGTGCCACTACTAATGGAATATAAGGAGCACCTCGGCGAACAAGGCTTCAGAGGGCACGGCGGTACCATGACCAACGCATCGGTGAACCCTTAACTGTTCACATAGGTCCCGCTGTAGAAGACAGTCAAACTTTTGGCACCACCTGGCACCATCTGCAATCAAGACACACGGCAAAGGCCTGGCATTCGCGTCCCCTTGAGACACCCGGATCCCAACCGCGCAATTTCTGCGCCACTACTAATGGAATATAAGGAGCACCTCGGCGAACAAGGCTTCAGAGGGCACGGCGGTACCATGACCAACGCATCGGTGAACCCTTAACTGCTCACATAGGTCCCGCTGTAGAAGACAGTCAAAATTTTGGCAGCACCTGGCACCACCTGCAATCAAGACACATGGCAAAGGCCTGGCATTCGCGACCTCGTGAGACACCCAGATCCCAACCGCGCAATTTCTGCGCCACTACTAATGGAATATAAGGAGCAGCTCGGCGAACAAGGCTTCAGAGAGCACGGCCTGACCATGACCAACGCATCGGTGAACCCTTAACTGTACACCCAGGTCACGCTGTAGAAGACAGTCAAATTTGTGGTTGCACCCGGCACCATCAGTAGGCAAGGCACATGGCAAAGGCCTGGCATTCGCGTCCCCTTGAGACACTCGGATCCCACCCGCGCAATTTCTGTGCCACTACTAATGGAATATAAGGAGCACCTCGGCGAACAAGGCTTCAGAGGGCACGGCGGTACCATGACCAACACATCGGTGAACCCTTAACTGTTCACATAGGTCCCGCTGTAGAAGACAGTCAAATTTTTGGCACCACTTGGCACCATCTGCAATCAAGACACATGGCAAAGGCCTGGCATTCGCGTCCCCTTGAGACACCCGAATCCCACCCGCGCAATTTCTGCGCCACTACTAATGGAATATAAGGAGCAGCTCGGCGAACAAGTGTTCAGAGGGCACGGTGTTACCGTGACCAACGCATCGGTGAACCCTTAACTGAGCACCCAGGTCACGCTGTAGAAGACAGTCAAATTTGTGGTTGCACCCGGCACCATCAGTAGTCAAGACACATGGCAAAGGCCTGGCATTCGCGTCCCCTTGAGACACCCGGATCCCGCCCGCGCAATTTCTGCGCCACTACTAATGGAATATAAGGAGCAGCTCGGCGAACAAGGCTTCAGAGAGCACGGCCTGACCATGACCAACGCATCGGTGAACCCTTAACTGTACACCCAGGTCACGCTGTAGAAGACAGTCAAATTTGTGGTTGCACCCGGCACCATCAGTAGGCAAGGCACATGGCAAAGGCCTGGCATTCGCGTCCCCTTGAGACACTCGGATCCCACCCGCGCAATTTCTGTGCCACTACTAATGGAATATAAGGAGCACCTCGGCGAACAAGGCTTCAGAGGGCACGGCGGTACCATGACCAACGCATCGGTGAACCCTTAACTGTTCACATAGGTCCCGCTGTAGAAGACAGTCAAATTTTTGGCACCACTTGGCACCATCTGCAATCAAGACACATGGCAAAGGCCTGGCATTCGCGTCCCCTTGAGACACCCGAATCCCACCCGCGCAATTTCTGCGCCACTACTAATGGAATATAAGGAGCAGCTCGGCGAACAAGGCTTCAGAGAGCACGGCGGGACCATGACCAACGCATCGGTGAACCTTTTACTGTGCACCCAGGTCGCGCTGTAGAAGACAGTCAAATTTTTGGCAGCACCCGGCACCATCAGCACTCAAGACACATGGCAAAGGCCTGGCATTCGCGACCTCGTGAGACACCCAGATCCCAACCGCGCAATTTCTGCGCCACTACTAATGGAATATAAGGAGCACCTCGGCGAGGCTTCAGAGGGCACGGTGTTACCGTGACCAACGCATCGGTGAACCCTTTACTGTTCACCCAGGTCACGCTGCAGAAGACAGTCAAATTTTTGGTTGCATCCGGCACCATCAGCAGTCAAGACACATGGCAAAGGCCTGGCATTCGCGCCCCTTGAGACACCCGGATCCCAACCGCGCAATTTCTGCGCCACTACTAATGGAACATAAGGAGCACCTCGGCGAACAAGGCTTCAGAGGGCACGGTGTTACCGTGACCAACGCATCGGTGAACCCTTTACTGTTCAGCCTGGTCACGCTGTAGAAGACAGTCAAATTTTTGGCAGCACCTGGCACCATCTGCAATCAAGACACATGGGAAAGGCCTGGCATTCGCGTCCCCTTGAGACACCCGGATCCCACCCGCGCAATTTCTGCGCCACTACTAATGGAATATAAGGAGCAGCTCAGCGAACAAGGCTTCAGAGGGCACGGCTGAACAATGACCAACGCATCGGTGAACCCTTTACTGTGCACCCAGGTCGCGCTGTAGAAGACAGTCAAATTTTTGGCAGCACCCGGCACCATCAGTAGTCAAGACACATGGCAAAGGCCTGGCATTTGCGACCTCATGAGACACCCAGATCCCAACCGCGCAATTTCTGCGCCACTACTAATGGAATATAAGGAGCACCTCGGCGAACAAGGCTTCAGAGGGCACAATGTTACCGTGACCAACGCATCGGTGAACCCTTTACTGTTCACCCAGGTCACGCTGCAGAAGACAGTCAAATTTTTGGTTGCATCCGGCACCATCAGCAGTCAAGACACATGGCAAAGGCCTGGCATTCGCGTCCCCTTGAGACACCCGGATCCCAACCGCGCAATTTCTGCGCCACTACTAATGGAATATAAGGAGCACCTCGGCGAACAAGGCTTCAGAAGGCACGGCGGTACCATGACCAACGCATCGGTGAACCCTTAACTGTTCACATAGGTCCCACTGTAGAAGACAGTCAAAATTTTGGCAGCACCTGGCACCATCTGCAGTCAAGACACATGGCAAAGGCCTGGCATTCGCGTCCCCTTGAGACACCCGGATCCCGCCCGCGCAATTTCTGCGCCACTACTAATGGAATATAAGGAGCAGCTCGGCGAACAAGGCTTCAGAGAGCACGGCGGGACCTTGACCAACGCATCGGTGAACCCTTAACTGTACACCCAGGTCACGCTGTAGAAGACAGTCAAATTTGTGGTTGCACCCGGCACCATCAGTAGTCAAGCCACATGGCAAAGGCCTGGCATTCGCGTCCCCTCGAGACACTCGGATCCCACCCGCGCAATTTCTGTGCCACTACTAATGGAATATAAGGAGCACCTCGGCGAACAAGGCTTCAGAGGGCACGGCGGTACCATGACCAACGCATCGGTGAACCCTTAACTGTTCACATAGGTCCCGCTGTAGAAGACAGTCAAACTTTTGGCACCACCTGGCACCATCTGCAATCAAGACACATGGCAAAGGCCTGGCATTCGCGTCCCCTTGAGACACCCGGATCCCAACCGCGCAATTTCTGCGCCACTACTAATGGAATATAAGGAGCACCTCGGCGAACAAGGCTTCAGAGGGCACGGCGGTACCATGACCAACGCATCGGTGAACCCTTAACTGCTCACATAGGTCCCGCTGTAGAAGACAGTCAAAATTTTGGCAGCACCTGGCACCACCTGCAATCAAGACACATGGCAAAGGCCTGGCATTCGCGTCCCCTTGAGACACCCGGATCCCGCCCGCGCAATTTCTGCGCCACTACTAATGGAATATAAGGAGCAGCTCGGCGAACAAGGCTTCAGAGAGCACGGCCTGACCATGACCAACGCATCGGTGAACCCTTAACTGTACACCCAGGTCACGCTGTAGAAGACAGTCAAATTTGTGGTTGCACCCGGCACCATCAGTAGGCAAGGCACATGGCAAAGGCCTGGCATTCGCGTCCCCTTGAGACACTCGGATCCCACCCGCGCAATTTCTGTGCCACTACTAATGGAATATAAGGAGCACCTCGGCGAACAAGGCTTCAGAGGGCACGGCGGTACCATGACCAACGCATCGGTGAACCCTTAACTGTTCACATAGGTCCCGCTGTAGAAGACAGTCAAATTTTTGGCACCACTTGGCACCATCTGCAATCAAGACACATGGCAAAGGCCTGGCATTCGCGTCCCCTTGAGACACCCGAATCCCACCCGCGCAATTTCTGCGCCACTACTAATGGAATATAAGGAGCAGCTCGGCGAACAAGGCTTCAGAGAGCACGGCGGGACCATGACCAACGCATCGGTGAACCTTTTACTGTGCACCCAGGTCGCGCTGTAGAAGACAGTCAAATTTTTGGCAGCACCCGGCACCATCAGCACTCAAGACACATGGCAAAGGCCTGGAATTCGCGACCTCGTGAGACACCCAGATCCCAACCGCGCAATTTCTGCGCCACTACTAATGGAATATAAGGAGCACCTCGGCGAGGCTTCAGAGGGCACGGTGTTACCATGACCAACGCATCGGTGAACCCTTTACTGTTCACCCAGGTCACGCTGCAGAAGACAGTCAAATTTTTGGTTGCATCCGGCACCATCAGCAGTCAAGACACATGGCAAAGGCCTGGCATTCGCGCCCCTTGAGACACCGGGATCCCAACCGCGCAATTTCTGCGCCACTACTAATGGAACATAAGGAGCACCTCGGCGAACAAGGCTTCAGAGGGCACGGTGTTACCGTGACCAACGCATCGGTGAACCCTTTACTGTTTACCCAGGTCACGCTGTAGAAGACAGTAAATTTTTAGTTGCATCCGGCACCACCAGCAGTCAATACACATGGCAAATGCCTTGCATTCGCGTCCCCTTGAGACACCCAGATCCCAACCGCGCAATTTCTGTGCCACTACAAATGAAATATAAGGAGCACCTCGGCGAACAAGGCTTCAGAGGGCACGGCGGTACCATGACCAACGCATCGGTGAACCCTTAACTGTTCACATAGGTCCTGCTGTAGAAGACAGTCAAATTTTTGGCAGCACCTGGCACCATCTGCAATCAAGACACATGGGAAAGGCCTGGCATTCGCGTCCCCTTGAGACACCCGGATCCCACCCGCGCAATTTCTGCGCCACTACTAATGGAATATAAGGAGCAGCTCAGCGAACAAGGCTTCAGAGGGCACGGCTGGACAATGACCAACGCATCGGTGAACCCTTTACTGTGCACCCAGGTCGCGCTGTAGAAGACAGTCAAATTTTTGGCAGCACCCGGCACCATCAGTAGTCAAGACACATGGCAAAGGCCTGGCATTTGCGACCTCATGAGACACCCAGATCCCAACCGCGCAATTTCTGCGCCACTACTAATGGAATATAAGGAGCACCTCGGCGAACAAGGCTTCAGAGGGCACAATGTTACCGTGACCAACGCATGGGTGAACCCTTTACTGTTCACCCAGGTCACGCTGCAGAAGACAGTCAAATTTTTGGTTGCATCCGGCACCATCAGCAGTCAAGACACATGGCAAAGGCCTGGCATTCGCGTCCCCTTGAGACACCCGGACCCCAACCGCGCAATTTCTGCGCCACTACTAATGGAATATAAGGAGCACCTCGGCGAACAAGGCTTCAGAAGGCACGGCGGTACCATGACCAACGCATCGGTGAACCCTTAACTGTTCACATAGGTCCCACTGTAGAAGACAGTCAAAATATTGGCAGCACCTGGCACCATCTGCAGTCAAGACACATGGCAAAGGCCTGGCATTCGCGTCCCCTTGAGACACCCGGATCCCGCCCGCGCAATTTCTGCGCCACTACTAATGGAATATAAGGAGCAGCTCGGCGAACAAGGCTTCAGAGAGCACGGCGGGACCTTGACCAACGCATCGGTGAACCCTTAACTGTACACCCAGGTCACGCTGTAGAAGACAGTCAAATTTGTGGTTGCACCCGGCACCATCAGTAGTCAAGGCACATGGCAAAGGCCTGGCATTCGCGTCCCCTCGAGACACTCGGATCCCACCCGCGCAATTTCTGTGCCACTACTAATGGAATATAAGGAGCACCTCGGCGAACAAGGCTTCAGAGGGCACGGCGGTACCATGACCAACGCATCGGTGAACCCTTAACTGTTCACATAGGTCCCGCTGTAGAAGACAGTCAAACTTTTGGCACCACCTGGCACCATCTGCAATCAAGACACATGGCAAAGGCCTGGCATTCGCGTCCCCTTGAGACACCCGGATCCCAACCGCGCAATTTCTGCGCCACTACTAATGGAATATAAGGAGCACCTCGGCGAACAAGGCTTCAGAGGGCACGGCGGTACCATGACCAACGCATCGGTGAACCCTTAACTGCTCACTTAGGTCCCGCTGTAGAAGACAGTCAAAATTTTGGCAGCACCTGGCACCATCTGCAATCAAGACACATGGCAAAGGCCTGGCATTCGCGTCCCCTTGAGACACCCGGATCCCGCCCGCGCAATTTCTGCGCCACTACTAATGGAATATAAGGAGCAGCTCGGCGAACAAGGCTTCAGAGAGCACGGCCTGACCATGACCAACGCATCGGTGAACCCTTAACTGTACACCCAGGTCACGCTGTAGAAGACAGTCAAATTTGTGGTTGCACCCGGCACCATCAGTAGGCAAGGCACATGGCAAAGGCCTGGCATTCGCGTCCCCTTGAGACACTCGGATCCCACCCGCGCAATTTCTGTGCCACTACTAATGGAATATAAGGAGCACCTCGGCGAACAAGGCTTCAGAGGGCACGGCGGTACCATGACCAACGCATCGGTGAACCCTTAACTGTTCACATAGGTCCTGTTTTAGAAGACAGTCAAATTTTTGGCACCACTTGGCACCATCTGCAATCAAGACACATGGCAAAGGCCTGGCATTCGCGTCCCCTTGAGACACCCGGATCCCACCCGCGCAATTTCTGCGCCACTACTAATGGAATATAAGGAGCAGCTCGGCGAACAAGGCTTCAGAGAGCACGGCGGGACCATGACCAACGCATCGGTGAACCCTTTACTGTGCACCCAGGTCGCGCTGTAGAAGACAGTCAAATTTTTGGCAGCACCCGGCACCATCAGCAGTCAAGACACATGGCAAAGGCCTGGCATTCGCGACCTCGTGAGACACCGGATCCCACCCGCGCAACTTCAGCGCCACCTCTGACGCAATATCTGGAGTACCTAGGTGAACAAGGCTTCTGAGGGCATGGTGTTACCATTACCAACGCATCGGTGAACCCTTTACTGTTCACCCAGGTCACGCTGTAGAAGACAGTCAAATTTTTGGCAACACCCGGCACCATCAACTGTCAAGACACATGGCATAGGCCTGGCATTCGCGTCCCCTTGAGACACCCAGATCCCAACCGCGCAATTTCTGCGCCACTACTAATGGAATATAAGGAGCACCTCGGCGAACAAGGCTTCAGAGGGCACGGTGTTACCGTGACCAACGCATCCGTGAACCCTTTACTGTTCACCCAGGTCACGCTGTAGAAGACAGTCAAATTTTTGGTTGCATCCGGCACCATCAGCAGTCAAGACACATGGCAAAGGCCTGGCATTCGCGTCCCCTTGAGACACCCAGATCCCAACCGCGCAATTTCTGCGCCACTACTAATGGAATATAAGGAGCACCTCGGCGAACAAGTGCTCAGAGGGCACGGTGTTACCGTGACCAACGCATCGGTGAACCCTTAACTGAGCACCCAGGTCACGCTGTAGAAGACAGTCAAATTTGTGGTTGCACCCGGCACCATCAGTAGTCAAGGCACATGGCAAAGGCCTGGCATTTGCGTCCCCTTGAGACACCCGGATCCCACCCGCGGAATTTCTGCGCCACTACTAATGGAATATAAGGAGCAGCTCGGCGAACAAGGCTTCAGAGAGCACGGCGGGACCATGACCAACGCATCGGTGAACCCTTAACTGTTCACATAGCTCCCGCTGTAGAAGACAGTCAAATTTTTGGCAGCACCTGGCACCATCTGCAATCAAGACACATGGCAAAGGCCTGGCATTCGCGTCCCCTTGAGACACCCGGATCCCACCCGCTCAATTTCTGCGCCACTACTAATGGAATAGAAGGAGCAGCTCGGCGAACAAGGCTTCAGAGAGCACGGCGGGACCATGACCAACGCATCGGTGAACCCTTTACTGTGCACCCAGGTCGCGCTGTAGAAGACAGTCAAATTTTTGGCAGCACCCGGCACCATCAGCACTCAAGACACATGGCAAAGGCCTGGCATTCGCGACCTCGTGAGACACCCAGATCCCAACCGCGCAATTTCTGCGCCACTACTAATGGAATATAAGGAGCACCTCGGCGAGGCTTCAGAGGGCACGGTGTTACCGTGACCAACACATCGGTGAACCCTTTACTGTTCACCCAGGTCACGCTGCAGAAGACAGTCAAATTTTTGGTTGCATCCGGCACCATCAGCAGTCAAGACACATGGCAAAGGCCTGGACTTCGCGCCCCTTGAGACACCCGGATCCCAACCGCGCAATTTCTGCGCCACTACTAATGGAACATAAGGAGCACCTCGGCGAACAAGGCTTTAGAGGGCACGGTGTTACCGTGACCAACGCATCGGTGAACCCTTTACTGTTTACCCAGGTCACGCTGTAGAAGACAGTAAATTTTTAGTTGCATCCGGCACCACCAGCAGTCAAGACACATGGCAAATGCCTTGCATTCGCGTCCCCTTGAGACACCCAGATCCCAACCGCGCAATTTCTGTGCCACTACAAATGGAATATAAGGAGCACCTCGGCGAACAAGGCTTCAGAGGGCACGGCGGTACCATGACCAACGCATCGGTGAACCCTTAACTGTTCACATAGGTCCCGCTGTAGAAGACAGTCAAATTTTTGGCAGCACCTGGCACCATCTGCAATCAAGACACATGGCAAAGGCCTGGCATTCGCGTCCCCTTGAGACACCCGGATCCCACCCGCGCAATTTCTGCGCCACTACTAATGGAATATAAGGAGCAGCTCAGCGAACAAGGCTTCAGAGGGCACGGCTGGACCATGACCAACGCATCGGTGAACCCTTTACTGTGCACCCAGGTCGCGCTGTAAAAGACAGTCAAATTTTTGGCAGCACCCGGCACCATCAGTAGTCAAGACACATGCCAAAGGCCTGGCATTCGCGACCTCATGAGACACCCAGATACCAACCGCGCAATTTCTGCGCCACTACTAATGGAATATAAGGAGCACCTCGGCGAACAAGGCTTCAGAGGGCACAATGTTACCGTGACCAACGCATCGGTGAACCCTTTACTGTTCACCCAGGTCACGCTGCAGAAGACAGTCAAATTTTTGGTTGCATCCGGCACCATCAGCAGTCAAGACACATGGCAAAGGCCTGGCATTCGCGTCCCCTTGAGACACCCGGATCCCAACCGCGCAATTTCTGCGCCACTACTAATGGAATATAAGGAGCACCTCGGCGAACAAGGCTTCAGAAGGCACGGCGGTACCATGACCAACGCATCGGCGAACCCTTAACTGTTCACATAGGTCCCGCTGTAGAAGACAGTCAAAATTTTGGCAGCACCTGGCACCATCTGCAGTCAAGACACATGGCAAAGGCCTGGCATTCGCGTCCCCTTGAGACACCCGGATCCCGCCCGCGCAATTTCTGCGCCACTACTAATGGAATATAAGGAGCAGCTCGGCGAACAAGGCTTCAGAGAGCACGGCGGGACCATGACCAACGCATCGGTGAACCCTTAACTGTACACCCAGGTCACGCTGTAGAAGACAGTCAAATTTGTGGTTGCACCCGGCACCATCAGTAGTCAAGGCACATGGCAAAGGCCTGGCATTCGCGTCCCCTTGAGACACTCGGATCCCACCCGCGCAATTTCTGTGCCACTACTAATGGAATATAAGGAGCACCTCGGCGAACAAGGCTTCAGAGGGCACGGCGGTACCATGACCAACGCATCGGTGAACCCTTAACTGTTCACATAGGTCCCGCTGTAGAAGACAGTCAAATTTTTGGCACCACTTGGCACCATCTGCAATCAAGACACATGGCAAAGGCCTGGCATTCGCGTCCCCTTGAGACACCCGAATCCCACCCGCGCAATTTCTGCGCCACTACTAATGGAATATAAGGAGCAGCTCGGCGAACAAGGCTTCAGAGAGCACGGCGGGACCATGACCAACGCATCGGTGAACCCTTTACTGTGCACCCAGGTCGCGCTGTAGAAGACAGTCAAATTTTTGGCAGCACCCGGCACCATCAGCACTCAAGACACATGGCAAAGGCCTGGCATTCGCGACCTCGTGAGACACCCAGATCCCAACCGCGCAATTTCTGCGCCACTACTAATGGAATATAAGGAGCACCTCGGCGAGGCTTCAGAGGGCACGGTGTTACCGTGACCAACGCATCGGTGAACCCTTTACTGTTCACCCAGGTCACGCTGCAGAAGACAGTCAAATTTTTGGTTGCATCCGGCACCATCAGCAGTCAAGACACATGGCAAAGGCCTGGCATTCGCGCCCCTTGAGACACCCGGATCCCAACCGCGCAATTTCTGCGCCACTACTAATGGAACATAAGGAGCACCTCGGCGAACAAGGCTTCAGAGGGCACGGTGTTACCGTGACCAACGCATCGGTGAACCCTTTACTGTTTACCCAGGTCATGCTGTAGAAGACAGTAAATTTTTAGTTGCATCCGGCACCACCAGCAGTCAATACACATGGCAAATGCCTTGCATTCGCGTCCCCTTGAGACACCCAGATCCCAACCGCGCAATTTCTGTGCCACTACAAATGGAATATAAGGAGCACCTCGGCGAACAAGGCTTCAGAGGGCACGGCGGTACCATGACCAACGCATCGGTGAACCCTTAACTGTTCACATAGGTCCCGCTGTAGAAGACAGTGAAATTTTTGGCAGCACCTGGCACCATCTGCAATCAAGACACATGGGAAAGGCCTGGCATTCGCGTCCCCTTTAGACACCCGGATCCCACCCGCGCAATTTCTGTGTCACTACTAATGGAATATAAGGAGCAGCTCAGCGAACAAGGCTTCAGAGGGCACGGCTGGACCATGACCAACGCATCGGTGAACCCTTTACTGTGCACCCAGGTCGCGCTGTAGAAGACAGTAAATTTTTGGCAGCACCCGGCACCATCAGTAGTCAAGACACATGGCAAAGGCCTGGCATTCGCGACCTCATGAGACACCCAGATCCCAACCGCGCAATTTCTGCGCCACTACTAATGGAATATAAGGAGCACCTCGGCGAACAAGGCTTCAGAGGGCACAATGTTACCGTGACCAACGCATCGGTGAACCCTTTACTGTTCACCCAGGTCACGCTGCAGAAGACAGTCAAATTTTTGGTTGCATCCGGCACCATCAGCAGTCAAGACACATGGCAAAGGCCTGGCATTCGCGTCCCCTTGAGACACCCGGATCCCAACCGCGCAATTTCTGCGCCACTACTAATGGAATATATGGAGCACCTCGGCGAACAAGGCTTCAGAAGGCACGGCGGTACCATGACCAACGCATCGGTGAACCCTTAACTGTTCACATAGGTCCCACTGTAGAAGACAGTCAAAATTTTGGCAGCACCTGGCACCATCTGCAGTCAAGACACATGGCAAAGGCCTGGCATTCGCGTCCCCTTGAGACACCCGGATCCCGCCCGCGCAATTTCTGCGCCACTACTAATGGAATATAAGGAGCAGCTCGGCGAACAAGGCTTCAGAGAGCACGGCGGGACCTTGACCAACGCATCGGTGAACCCTTAACTGTACACCCAGGTCACGCTGTAGAAGACAGTCAAATTTGTGGTTGCACCCGGCACCATCAGTAGTCAAGGCACATGGCAAAGGCCTGGCATTCGCGTCCCCTTGAGACACCCGGATCCCAACCGCGCAATTTCTGCGCCACTACTAATGGAACATAAGGAGCACCTCGGCGAACAAGGCTTCAGATGGCACGGTGTTACCGTGACCAACGCATTCGTGAACCCTTTACTGTTCACCCAGGTCACGCTGTAGAAGAGAGTCAAATTTTTGGTTGCATCCGGCACCATCAGCAGTCAAGACACATGGCAAAGGCCTGGCATTCGCGTCCCCTTGAGACGCCCAGATCCCAACCGCGCAATTTCTGCGCCACTACTAATGGAATATAAGGAGCACCTCGGTGAACAAGGCTTCAGAGGGCACGGTGTTACCGCGACCAACGCATCGGTGAACCCTTAACTGTTCACATAGGTCCCGCTGTAGAAGACAGTCAAATTTTTGGCAGCACCTAGAACCATCTGCAATCAAGACACATGGCAAAGGCCTGGCATTCGCGTCCCCTTGAGACACCCGGATCCCACCCGGGCAATTTCTGCGCCACTACTAATGGAATATAAGGAGCAGCTCGGCGAACAAGGCTTCAGAGAGTACGGCGGGAGCATGACCAACGCATCAGTGAACCCTTTACTGTGCACCCAGGTCGCGCTGTAGAAGACAGTCAAATTTTTCGCACCACCAGGCACCATCAGCAGTCAAGACACATGGCAAAGGCCTGGCATTCGCGTCCCCTTTAGACACCCGGATCCCACCCGCGCAATTTCTGTGTCACTACTAACGGAATATAAGGAGCACCTCGCCAAACAAGGCTTCAGAGGGCACGGCGGTACCATTACCAACGCATCGGTGAACCCTTAACTGTTCACATAGGTCCCGCTGTAGAAGACAGTAAAATTTTTGGCACCACCTGGCACCATCTGCAATCAAGACACATGGCAAAGGCCTGGCATTCGCGTCCCCTTGAGACACCCGGATCCCACCCGCGCAATTTCTGCGCCACTACTAATGGAATATAAGGAGCAGCTCGGCGAACAAGGCTTCAGAGAGCACGGCGGGATCATGACCAACGCATCGGTGAACCCTTTACTGTGCACCCAGGTCGCGCTGTAGAAGACAGTCAAATTTTTGGCAGCACCCGGCACCATCAGCAGTCAAGACACATGGCAAAGGCCTGGCATTCGCGTCCCCTTGAGACACCCGGATCCCAACCGCGCAATTTCTGCGCCACTACTAATGGAACATAAGGAGCACCTCGGCGAACAAGGCTTCAGAGGGCACGGTGTTACCGTGACCAACGCATCGGTGAACCCTTTACTGTTCACCCAGGTCACGCTGCAGAAGACAGTCAAATTTTTGGTTGCATCCGGCACCATCAGCAGTCAAGACACATGGGAAAGGCCTGGCATTCGCGTCCCCTGAGACACCCGGATCCCAACCGCGCAATTTCTGCGCCACTACTAATGGAACATAAGGACCACCTCGGCGAACAAGGCTTCAGAGGGCACGGTGTTACCGTCACCAACGCATCGGTGAACCCTTAACTGTTCACATAGGTCCCGCTGTAGAAGACAGTCAAATTTTTGGCACCACCTGGCACCATCTGCAATCAAGACACACGGCAAAGGCCTGGCATTCGCGTCCCCTTGAGACACCCGGATCCTACCCGCGCAATTTCTGCGCCACTACTAATGGAATATAAGGAGCAGCTCGGCGCACAATGCTTCAGAGAGCACGGCGGGACCATGACCAACGCATCGGTGAACCCTTTACTGTGCACCCAGGTCGCGCTGTAGAAGACAGTCAAATTTTTGGCACCACCCGGCACCATCAGCAGTCAAGACACATGGCAAAGGCCTGGCATTCGCGTCCCCTTGAGACATCCGGATCCTACCCGCGCAATTTCTGCGCCACTACTAATGGAATATAAGGAGCAGCTCGGCGCACAAGGCTTCAGAGAGCACGGCGGGACCATGACCAACGCATCGGTGAACCCTTTACTGTGCACCCAGGTCGCGCTGTAGAAGACAGTCAAATTTTTGGCACCACCCGGCACCATCAGCAGTCAAGACACATGGCAAAGGCCTGGCATTCGCGTCCCCTTGAGACACCCGGATCCCACCCGCGCAATTTCTGTGCCACTACTAATGGAATATAAGGAGCACCTCGGCGAACAAGGCTTCAGAGGGCACAGCGGTACCATTACCAACGCATCGGTGAACCCTTAACTGTTCACATAGGTCCCGCTGTAGAAGACAGTCAAATTTTTGGCACCACCTGGCACCATCTGCAATCAAGACACATGGCAAAGGCCTGGCATTCGCGGCCCTTTGAGACACCCGGATCCCACCCGCGCAATTTCTGCGCCACTACTAATGGAATATAAGGAGCAGCTCGGCGAACAAGGCTTCAGAGAGCACGGCGGGACCATGACCAACGCATCAGTGAACCCTTTACTGTGCACCCAGGTCGCGCTGTAGAAGACAGTCAAATTTTTGGTTGCATCCGGCACCATCAGCAGTCAAGACACATGGCAAAGCCCCGGCATTCGCGTCCCCTTGAGACACCCGGATCCCAACCACACCCGGATCCCAACCACGCAATTTCTGCGCCACTACTAATGGAATATAAGGAGCACCTCGGCGAACAAGGCTTCAGAGGGCAGGGCGTTACCGTGACCAACGCATCGGTGAACCCTTTACTGTTCACCCAGGTCACGCTGTAGAAGGCAGTCAAATTCTTGGTTGCATCCGGCGCCATCAGCAGTCAAGACACATGGCAAAGGCCTGGCATTCGCGTCCCCTTGAGACACCCAGATCCCACCCGCGCAATTTCTGCGCCACTACTAATGGAATATAAGGAGCACCTCGGCGAAGAAGGCTTCAGAGGGCACGGTGTTACCATGACCAACGCATCGGTGAACCCTTTACTGTTCACTCAGGTCACGCTGTAGAAGACAGTCAAATTTTTGGTTGCATCCGGCACCATCAGCAGTCAAGACACATGGCAAAGGCCTGGCATTCGCGTCCCCTTGAGACACCCGGTTCCCAACCGCGTAATTTCTGCGCCACTACTAATGGAATATAAGGAGTACCTCGGCGAACAAGGCTTCAGAGGGCACGCTGTTACCGTGACCAACGCGTCGGCGAACCCTTTACTGTTCACCCAGGTCACGCTGTAGAAGACAGTCAAATTTTTGGTTGCACCCGGCACCATCAGCAGTCAAGACACATGGCAAAGCCCTGGCATTCGCGTCCCCTTGAGACACCCGGATCCCAACCGCGCAATTTCTGCGCCACTACTAATGGAATATAAGGAGCACCTCGGCGAACAAGGCTTCAGAGGGCACGGTGTTACCGTGACCAACGCATCGGTGAACCCTTTACTGTTCACCCAGGTCACGCTGTAGAAGACAGTCAAATTTTTGGTTGCATCCGGCGCCATCAGCAGTCAAGACACATGGCGAAGCCCCGGCATTCGCGTCCCTTTGAGACACCCAGATCCCACCCGCGCAATTTCTGCGCCACTACTAATGGAATATAAGGAGCACCTCGTCGAACAAGGCTTCAGAGGGCACGGTGTTACCGTGACCAACGCATCGGTGAACCCTTTACTGTTCACCCAGGTCATGCTGTAGAACACAGTCAAATTTTTGGTTGCATCCGGCGCCATCAGCAGTCAAGACACATGGCAAAGGCCTGGCATTCGCGTCCCCTTGAGACACCCAGATCACACCCGCGCAATTTCTCGCCAGTACTAATGGAATATAAGGAGCACCTCGTCGAACAAGGCTTCAGAGGGCACGGTGTTACCGTGACCAACGCTTGGTGAACCCTTTACTGTTCATCCAGGTCACGCTCTAGAAGACAGTCAAATTTTTGGTTGCATCCGGCACCATCAGCAGTCAAGACACATCGCAAAGGCCTGGCATTCGCGTCCCCTTGAGACACCCAGATCCCAACCGCGCCATTTCTGCGCCACTACTAATTGAATATAAGGAGCAACTCGGCGAACAAGGCTTCAGAGGGCACGGTGTTACCGTGACCAACGCATCGGTGAACCCTTTACTGTTCACCCAGGTCACGCCGTAGAAGACAGTCAAATTTTTGGTTGCACCCGGCACCATCAGCAGTCAAGACACATGGCAAAGGCCTGGCATTCGCGTCCCCTTGAGACACCCGGTTCCCAACCGCGCAATTTCTGCGCCACTACGAATGGAATATAAGGAGTACCTCGGCGAGCAAGGCTTCAGAGGGCACGGTGTTACCGTGACCAACGCATCGGTGAACCCTTTACTGTTCACCCAGGTCACGCTGTAGAAGACAGTCAAATTTTTGGTTGCATCCGGCGCCATCAGCAGTCAAGACACATGGCGAAGCCCCGGCATTCGCGTCCCTTTGAGACACCCAGATCCCACCCGCGCAATTTCTGCGCCACTACTAATGGAATATAAGGAGCACCTCGTCGAACAAGGCTTCAGAGGGCACGGTGTTACCGTGACCAACGCATCGGTGAACCCTTTACTGTTCACCCAGGTCATGCTGTAGAACACAGTCAAATTTTTGGTTGCATCCGGCGCCATCAGCAGTCAAGACACATGGCAAAGGCCTGGCATTCGCGTCCCCTTGAGACACCCAGATCACACCCGCGCAATTTCTCGCCAGTACTAATGGAATATAAGGAGCACCTCGTCGAACAAGGCTTCAGAGGGCACGGTGTTACCGTGACCAACGCTTGGTGAACCCTTTACTGTTCATCCAGGTCACGCTCTAGAAGACAGTCAAATTTTTGGTTGCATCCGGCACCATCAGCAGTCAAGACACATCGCAAAGGCCTGGCATTCGCGTCCCCTTGAGACACCCAGATCCCAACCGCGCCATTTCTGCGCCACTACTAATTGAATATAAGGAGCAACTCGGCGAACAAGGCTTCAGAGGGCACGGTGTTACCGTGACCAACGCATCGGTGAACCCTTTACTGTTCACCCAGGTCACGCCGTAGAAGACAGTCAAATTTTTGGTTGCACCCGGCACCATCAGCAGTCAAGACACATGGCAAAGGCCTGGCATTCGCGTCCCCTTGAGACACCCGGTTCCCAACCGCGCAATTTCTGCGCCACTACGAATGGAATATAAGGAGTACCTCGGCGAGCAAGGCTTCAGAGGGCACGGTGTTACCGTGACCAACGCATCGGTGAACCCTTTACTGTTTACCCAGGTCACGCTGTAGAAGACAGTCAAATTTTTGGTTGCACCCGGCACCATCAGCAGTCAAGACACATGGCAAAGGCCTGGCATTCGCGTCCCCTTGAGACACCCGGATCCCACCCGCGCAATTTCTGCGACACTACTAAAGGAATATAAGGAGCAGCTCGGCGAACAAGGCTTCAGAGAGCACGGTGTTACCGTGACCAACGCATTCGTGAACCCTTTACTGTTCACCCAGGTCACGCTGCAGAAGACAGTCAAATTTTTGGTTGCATCCGGCACCATCAGCAGTCAAGACACATGGCGAAGGCCTGGCATTCGCGTCCCCTTGAGACACCCGGATCCCAACCTTAGGTCGCGCTGTAGAAGACAGTCAAATTTTTGGCAGCACCCGGCACCATCAGCAGTCAAGACACATGGCAAAGGCCTGGCATTCGCGTCCCCTTGAGACACCCGGATCCCACCCGCGCAATTTCTGCGCCACTACTAATGGAATATAAGGAGTACTAATGGAATATAAGGAGTTGGCAGCAGCGGCAGCGACGCGACTGCATCGGTAACGCGCTTCGCCCTCGTTGCAGATCGAGCTCCCCGTTCTCGAGTGATCCTGCTGCTAGGAACCGGCAACCGCTTCTGCTGTGCGCATCTTATGCCTACGCCAAAGCTACGCCTTTCTATCATCAAGCTCAACCATCGGACGCTTGCCACGCTTCGGAGACAATCTGCGCAGACGCCGACCGGAAGGCCCTGCAAGATAAACGCAAGCGATCGGACCAGCGGTCACTTGGCAGCAGCGGCAGCGACGCGACTGCATCGGTAACGCGCTTCGCCCTCGTTGCAGATCGAGCTCCCCGTTCTCGAGTGATCCTGCTGCTAGGAACCGGCAACCGCTTCTGCTGTGCGCATCTTATGCCTACGCCAAAGCTTCGCCTTTCTATCATCAAGCTCAACGATCGGACGCTTGCCACGCTTTGGAGACAATCTGCGCAGACGCCGACCGGAAGGCCCTGCAAGATAAACGCAAGCGATCGGACCAGCGGTCACTTGGCAGCAGCGGCAGCGACGCGACTGCATCGGTAAGGCGCTTCGCCCTCGTTGCAGATCGAGCTCCCCGTTCTCGAGTGATCCTGCTGCTAGGAACCGGCAACCGCTTCTGCTGTGCGCATCTTATGCCTACGCCAAAGCTTCGCCTTTCTATCATCAAGCTCAACGATCGGACGCTTGCCACGCTTTGGAGACAATCTGCGCAGACGCCGACCGGAAGGCCCTGCAAGATAAACGCAAGCGATCGGACCAGCGGTCACTTGGCAGCAGCGGCAGCGACGCGACTGCATCGGTAACGCGCTTCGCCCTCGTTGCAGATCGAGCTCCCCGTTCTCCAGTGATCCTGCTGCTAGGAACCGGCAACCGCTTCTGCTGTGCGCATCTTATGCCTACGCCAAAGCTACGCCTTTCTATCATCAAGCTCAACCATCGGACGCTTGCCACGCTTTGGAGACAATCTGAGCAGACGCCGACCGGAAGGCCCTGCAAGATAAACGCAAGCGATCGGACCAGCGGTCACTTGGCAGCAGCGGCAGCGACGCGACTGCATCGGTAACGCGCTTCGCCCTCGTTGCAGGTTAGTGCAGCACTACGTAGAATTGTCATAGTTTTTGTGGTTCATGCCATTGTGTCTGCCGCTGCCACTGCTGCCATTGTATTTTGGAGAAGGGTGCTTTTATGTCGTTTGGTGAAGTGTCCGCCTACGAAAAGAAATGTCTAGTGTGTGTTCGTCCTGCGAGGGAACTATTCATGTCAATGTGCCGAGTGCGACATGTACGGAGTGCCAAAGCGCTTACCACTTCGGTAAATGTGCGGGAGTGACGGAGAAATCTTTCAAAGCAAAAAACAATGCTGCAAAAAAAGCGTGGCGCTGCCTCACATGCCGGGAAAATGGGTCGCACACGAGTAGTAGAGCAGACAGTGATTCAGACCTAGATGTTAAGCTAGCTCTTGCCTCTATGCTAGAGAAACTTGAGAGCTTGCCAGAGCTAACAAAAAAGGTGGCAGAAATGGAAGAATCTGTCCAACATATGTCTAAGAAATTTGATGAATTTGAAAGACATGTTTCCCGCGAGGACACTGAGATCAAGGTACTGAAGAAAAGAGTAGCAGAACTAGAAGAAAAAGATGACATGACGCAAGTTGTGCAAACACAACTTCAACAAGATGTTAATGATCTTGAATACCGAAGCAGGAAACTTAATCTAGAGATACACGGTATTGCTGCTCTGCCCGATGAAAATCTGCTTACTTTGTTAAATGACATCGCCCCGAAGCTTGAGGTACCACCTCTGACGGCAGCAGACATTCAAACAATACACAGACTGCCTGCCCGACGGGATAAGACGCAAGGAATACTCGCTCGTTTCACCAGACAGACAAGAGATTCGTGGCTGAACGCTAGAAGCAAAGTAAAAGATAATGAACCGAGCATTGTCATTCAGGAAAACCTGACACGGTATCACAGAGACTTGCTTCGAAGTGCGAAACAGAAGGCAAAAGATACAGGTTATCGTTTTGTCTGGCATACGAATGGGAAAATTCTCGTTCGCAAAGATCAAGGAATGACTGCCATACATATCAAAGGAGCAAGCGATCTGGACCAGCTGACGTAGCACTGCGCAAGCTCAGTACGAAAGGAAAATGAAAAAGAAATATGGCACAGTGCCCGTATCACCTTCCGCATGACTTGAACCACATCGCTTCCTCTTTCTCATCCGCATCCGTTAAAGCTATACATGTCAACGCACGCTCAGTAAAAAATAAAATGGTCTTGCTAGATGAATATTTGAGCGAATTTCGGTTTATGTTTTCAGTGATAATGCTGAGTGAAACATGGAGCACCAGCGCGCATAATGTGTTCAAAATGACCAATTACAAAACCTACTATCTCAACAGACCCGTCGGGCGTGGCGGGGGTGTTGCTTTACTTCTGAATGAAAATGTAACTGGTGAAATGCTAAACCCATACAGTGTGATTACGCCGGATTACGAAATATTATCATTATGCTCAAAGAAATGTATTTACTCTGTCTGTTACCGCCCACCCAGAGGAGATGTATCCGTTTTTCTTAAATTCTATGAACACTTTTTGTCTTTTGTAGCTGATGGAGGTTATACGCTTATTGCTGGAGGCGATTTCAACATCGACATGAGCAGTAACAATTATTCTACGAGAGAATTTAGGACTGTTTTGGCCTCAAATGGTTTCGTTAGTGTAATAGAAATCGCTACCAGAGTAACAACAGGAAGTCAATCCACTTTAGACTTGTTCATTACCAATCTCACCCATCCAAAAATTGAGACCGGTGCCTTATCATGTCCTATCAGTGACCATCTCCCAGTGTTCTTGTGCATGAATGAGCCAACCCATACACTGAAAGAACCAGAAGGTATTAGGTACCAGCGTATAACCAGTGTTACACTGAAAGCTTTTCGCGATGCTCTTAAACAAGTTGACCTGGCCCACATAGCTCATCTCAATGATGCTAATGAAGTTTATAATAAGTTCCTTGATATTTTCAAACAACTATACCACTTGTGCTTTCCCTCTACAACATATAAAGCCTCACGAAAAACTCGGAAACCATGGATCAACCCTGAGTTACGAAAAGAAATAAAAATGAAAAATAAGCTGTATAGAACATTTCTAGCCACACGTACAGTTGATGATTTGAGGTTATTTAAACAATTTCGAAATAGATTAACAAAGAAATTGCGATCAGCACGAACAGAATACTACTCTGCATTTCTAGACGTCAAGAAGGGTCGTCATGTTGTGGTTTGGACCCGTTTAAACTCATTGCTGCAACGTAACCAGTCACGTGGCCATGTGCGGAATCTTAAAATCAATGATAAGGAACTTTCAGGGACAGAGCTGGCAAATGCTTTCAACGACTTTTTCACGAAAAAGAGTACGGATGGGTCTGCAGGGAATGCATGCGATTAGACCTTCATAACGATAATACAATATTTCTTGAACCTGTCACGACGGATGAAGTAGCATCGGTCATACTTAGCCTAAAAAATAGCAGTTGTCGAGATATTGACGACATCCAGATAAAGCCCATAAAATATGTAGCCGATATTATTGCTCCAGCTGTGGCACATATTTTTAATGTTTCTTTAGCTACATCAGTATTCCCAGAAAAAATGCAGATTGCTAAAATAACTGTTTTATTCAAAAAGGGCGACCGAAATGACTTGGGTAATTATAGACCCGTCTCTGTACTGCCTGTTTTCTCTAAAGCATTGGAGAAAATTCTACACTCTAGACTGAATAAATTTTTAGATAAATACAACTTGCTCACACCATATCAGTTCGGATTCCGTAAAAACAAATCGACTGAACTAGCACTCTTATAGCGAAAAGAATATATTCTGACACAGTTTGAACACAAAGAGCTCGTAATAGGAATATTCATAGACTTCTCAAAGGCCTTTGACTAGGTTAATCATAAGTTACTTCTAGAGAAACTATGGCACTACGGAATTCGGGGCCAGGCTGCAGAACTTATAAAATCATACTTGTCAAAAAGGAAACAAACTGTCAACATAGATAATACATATTCAGAAATAAAACCAATTTATTCTGGTGTCCCACAGGGAAGCATACTTGGGCCCCTACTTTTCAACATTTACCTTAATGATATTGTGAACATTAACCCAAATGTCAGGTTCATCATATACGCCGATGATACAAGCATTTTTTTCTCCGGAAGTAACATTCATGACCTGATACAAATGTGCAACACGACAATGATCACACTGGAAAGATGGTCCCAACCAAACTATATGCGCGTGAATGAAAAAAAGACTAAAGCTGTAATATTTCGACCAAGAAACAAACCGATCCACCCACATGATAGTATTAACTTTAACTCTAGAGAAATAGAAATTGTTGATCACTTCAAATGCCTAGGTGTAGAATTTTCTTCGCACATGTCTTGGGAAGATCACGCAAATCATGTTGTCCGGCAGTTAGCCAGGGTAACAGGCACGATTGGCTGTATTAGATACATTCTTCCTAAATCAATTAAACTACTTCTATATAACACACTGTTCTGTGCCCATATTAACTACTGCCAGCTTGTATGGGGCACTGCAACGTATTCCTCATTACAAAAAATTCATGTTCTGCAGAAAAAGTTTCTTCGCTACGTCTTTAATGCGGACTATGGAGCACCCAGCAAAGCGTTCTTTCGTGAAACTGGCATAATCAAAATCTTTGATTTATATCAATATCGACTGAGTGTTCGTTTTAAACTAGAAACCAAAAATAACATAAGTCATATTCGACGTCTGGGAAATCTGAAAGAAAAAGAAGCAAGTTACCCTTTTAGAGAGCCTGAAACCTGGTTGGTGCATACACCACGCATAAATACTGGTAAACAGCGCCTGCAATATACACTTCCTTCTCTTCTAAATGCTTACAAATCTGCCAATTTTAACTTGTTTACCTGTACTCATCGTAAGCTGCGTTGCTTATACATAGACTGTGTTACAAAATGATTTTTTTTCTTTAAACTGCGCTAAGTGGTGTTTTTTTGTTTTCTTTCATTTGCATTGTTTGATTCATTGTGCTTTGGTTGTACTGCTAAAAGATACTTAACTTATACAATGATGTTTGGATGACCATGTAAATTGCACACATGTACAAACTAGCGGTAACATTTTTCTTGGTGTTAATAATGTGTTTTTCTCTGAATTGTTCTCTTTTGTTTTTTGTTATTTTTTTTCTCGTCGCCTGTCACTGCTGCCCGGTATAGGGGGCTGCGGCTCAGTCAAGCTGTTTATGACAGCTTTTTCTGCAGCTCCTCTGTCACTTTTTGAGGCAGAAATAAAATTATTATTATTATTATTATTATTACCTCGGCGAACAAGGCTTCAGAGGGCACGGTGTTACCGTGACCAACGCATCGGTGAACCCTTTACTGTTCACCCAGGTCACGCTGTAGAAGACAGTCAAATTTTTGTTTGCACCCGGCACCATCAGTAGTCAAGACACATGGCAAAGGCCTGGCATTCGCGTCCCCTTCAGACAACCGGATCCCAACCGCGCAATTTCTGCGCCACTAATAATGGAATATAAGGAGCACCTCGGCGAACAAGGCTTCAGAGGGCACGATGTTACCGTGACCAACGCATCGGTGAACCCTTTACTGTTCACCCAGGTCACGCTGTAGAAGACAGTCAAATTTTTGGTTGCATCCGGCGCCACCAGCAGTCAAGACAGATGGCAAAGCCCTGGCATTCGCGTCCCCTTGCGACACCCAGATCCCAACCGCGCAATTTCTGCGCCACTACTAATGGAATATAAGGAGCACCTCGGCGAGCAAGGCTTCAGAGGGCACGGTGTTACCGTGACCAACGCATCGGTGAACCCTTTACTGTTCACCCAGGTCACGCTGTAGAAGACAGTCAAATTTTTGGTTGCATCCGGCGCCATCAGCAGTCAAGACACATGGCAAAGGCCTGGCATTCGCGTCCCCTTGAGAAACCCAGATCCCACCCGCGCAATTTCTGCGCCACTACTAATGGAATATAAGGAGCACCTCGGCGAACAAGGCTTCAGAGGGCACGGTGTTACCGTGACCAACGCATAGGTGAACCCTTTACTGTTCACCCAGGTCATGCTGTAGAAGACAGTCAAAGTTTTGGTTGCATCCGGCACCATCAGCAGTCAAGACACATGGCAAAGGCCTGGCATTCGCGTCCCCTTGAGACACCCAGATCCCACCCGCGCAATTTCTGTGCCACTACAAATGGAATATAAGGAGCACCTCGGCGAACAAGGCTTCAGAGGGCACGGTGTCACCGTGACCAACGCATCGGTGAACCCTTACTGTTCACCCAGGTCACGCTGTAGAAGACAGTCAAATTTTTGGTTGCATCCGGCGCCATCAGCAGTCAAGACACATGGCAAAGGCCTGGCATTCGCGTCCCCTTGAGACACCCAGATCCCACCCGCGCAATTTCTGCGCCACTAATAATGGAATATAAGGAGCACCTCGGCGAACAAGGCTTCAGAGGGCACGGTGTTACCGTGACCAACGCTTGGTGAGCCCTTTACTGTTCATCCAGGTCAAGCTCTAGAAGACAGTCAAATTTTTGGTTGCATCTGGCACCATCAGCAGTCAAGACACATGGCAAAGGCCTGGCATTCGCGTCCCCTTGAGACACCCAGATCCCACCCGCGCAATTTCTGCGCCACTACTAATGGAATATAAGGAGCACCTCGGCGAACAAGGCTTCAGAGGGCACGGTGTTACCGTGACCAACGCATCGGTGAACCCTTTACTGTTCAGCCAGGTCACGCTGTAGAAGACAGTCAAATTGGTGGTTGCACCCGGCACCACCAGTAGTCAAGGCATATGGCAAAGGCCTGGCATTCGCGTCCCCTTGAGACACCCGGATCCCACCCGCGCAATTTCTGTGCCACTACTAATGGAATATAAGGAGCACCTCGGCGAACAAGGCTTCAGAGGGCACGGCGGTACCATGACCAACGCATCGGTGAACCCTTAACTGTTCACATAGGTCCCGCTGTAGAAGACAGTCAAACTTTTGGCACCACCTGGCACCATCTGCAATCAAGACACATGGCAAAGGCCTGGCATTCGCGTCCCCTTGAGACACCCGGATCCCAACCGCGCAATTTCTGCGCCACTACTAATGGAATATAAGGAGCACCTCGGCGAACAAGGCTTCAGAGGGCACGGCGGTACCATGACCAACGCATCGGTGAACCCTTAACTGTTCTCATAGGTCCCGCTGTAGAAGACAGTCAAAATTTTGGCAGCACCTGGCACCATCTGCAATCAAGACACATGGCAAAGGCCTGGCATTCGCGTCCCCTTGAGACACCCGGATCCCGCCCGCTCAATTTCTGCGCCACTACTAATGGAATATAAGGAGCAGCTCGGCGAACAAGGCTTCAGAGAGCACGGCCTGACCATGACCAACGCATCGGTGAACCCTTAACTGTACACCCAGGTCACGCTGTAGAAGACAGTCAAATTTGTGGTTGCACCCGGCACCATCAGTAGGCAAGGCACATGGCAAAGGCCTGGCATTCGCGTCCCCTTGAGACACTCGGATCCCACCCGCGCAATTTCTGTGCCACTACTAATGGAATATAAGGAGCACCTCGGCGAACAAGGCTTCAGAGGGCACAGCGGTACCATGACCAACGCATCGGTGAACCCTTAACTGTTCACATAGGTCCCGCTGTAGAAGACAGTCAAATTTTTGGCACCACTTGGCACCATCTGCAATCAAGACACATGGCAAAGGCCTGGCATTCGCGTCCCCTTGAGACACCCGGATCCCACCCGCGCAATTTCTGCGCCACTACTAATGGAATATAAGGAGCAGCTCGGCGAACAAGGCTTCAGAGAGCACGGCGGGACCATGACCAACGCATCGGTGAACCCTTTACTGTGCACCCAGGTCGCGCTGTAGAAGACAGTCAAATTTTTGGCAGCACCCGGCACCATCAGCAGTCAAGACACATGGCAAAGGCCTGGCATTCGCGACCTCGTGAGACACCGGATCCCACCCGCGCAACTTCAGCGCCACCTCTGACGCAATATCTGGAGTACCTAGGTGAACAAGGCTTCTGAGGGCATGGTGTTACCATTACCAACGCTTCGGTGAACCCTTTACTGTTCACCCTGGTCACGCTGTAGAAGACAGTCAAATTTTTGGCAGCACCCGGCACCATCAACTGTCAAGACACATGGCATAAGCCTGGCATTCGCGTCCCCTTTAGACACCCGGATCCCAACCGCACACATTCTGCTCCACTTGTAATGGAATATAAGGAGCACCTCGGCGAACAAGGCTTCAGAGGGCACGGTGTTACCACGACCAACGCATCAGTGAACCCTTTCCTGTTCATCCAGGTCACACTGTAGAAGACAGTCAAATTTGTGGTTGCACCCGGCACCATCAGTAGTCAAGGCACATGGCAAAGGGCTGGCATTCGCGTCCCCTTGAGACATCCGGATCCCACCCGCGCAATTTCTGTGCCACTACTAATGGAATATAAGTAGCACCTCGGCGAACAAGGCTTCAGAGGGCACGGCGGTACCATGACCAACGCATCGGAGAACCCTTAACTGTTCACATAGGTCCCGCTGTAGAAGACAGTCAAATTTTTGGCAGCACCTGGCACCATCTGCAATCAAGACACATGGCAAAGGCCTGGCATTCGCGTCCCCTTGTGACACCCGGATCCCACCCGCGCAATTTCTGCGCCACTACTAATGGAATATAAGGAGCAGCTCGGTGAACAAGGCTTCAGAGAGCACAGCGGGACCATGACCAACGCATCGGTGAACCCTTAACTGTGCACCCAGGTCACGCTGTAGAAGACAGTCAAATTGGTGGTTGCACCCGGCACCACCAGTAGTCAAGGCATATGGCAAAGGCCTGGCATTCGCGACCTCGTGAGACACCCAGATCCCAACCGCGCAATTTCTGCGCCACTACTAATGGAATATAAGGAGCACCTCGGCGAACAAGGCTTCAGAGGGCACGGTGTTACCGTGACCAATGCATCGGTGAACCCTTTACTGTTCACCCAGGTCACGCTGTAGAACACAGTCAAATTTTTGGTTGCATCCGGCGCCATCAGCAGTCAAGACACATGGCAAAGACCTGGCATTCGCGTCCCCTTGAGAAACCCAGATCACACCCGCGCAATTTCTCGCCAGTACTAATTGAATATAAGGAGCACCTCGTCGAACAAGGCTTCAGAGGGCACGGTGTTACCGTGACCAACGCTTGGTGAACCCTTTACTGTTCATCCAGGTCACGCTCTAGAAGACAGTCAAATTTTTGGTTGCATCCGGCACCATCAGCAGTCAAGACACATGGCAAAGGCCTGGCATTCGCGTCCCCTTGAGACACCCAGATCCCAACCGCGCCATTTCTGCGCCACTACTAATTGAATATAAGGAGCAACTCGGCGAACAAGGCTTCAGAGGGCACGGTGTTACCGTGACCAACGCATCGGTGAACCCTTTACTGTTCACCCAGGTCACGCTGTAGAAGACAGTCAAATTTTTGGTTGCACCCGGCACCATCAGCAGTCAAGACACATGGCAAAGGCCTGGCATTCGCGTCCCCTTGAGACACCCGGTTCCCAACCGCGCAATTTCTGCGCCACTACGAATGGAATATAAGGAGTACCTCGGCGAGCAAGGCTTCAGAGGGCACGGTGTTACCGTGACCAACGCATCGGTGAACCCTTTACTGTTTACCCAGGTCACGCTGTAGAAGACAGTCAAATTTTTGGTTGCATCCGGCACCATCAGCAGTCAAGACACATGGCAAAGGCCTGGCATTCGCGTCCCCTTGAGACACCCGGATCCCAACCTCAGGTCGCGCTGTAGAAGACAGTCAAATTTTTGGCAGCACCCGGCACCATCAGCAGTCAAGACACATGGCAAAGGCCTGGCATTCGCGTCCCCTTGAGACACCCGGATCCCACCCGCGCAATTTCTGCGCCACTACTAATGGAATATAAGGAGTACTAATGGAATATAAGGAGTTGGCAGCAGCGGCAGCGACGCGACTGCATCGGTAACGCGCTTCGCCCTCGTTGCAGATCGAGCTCCCCGTTCTCGAGTGATCCTGCTGCTAGGAACCGGCAACCGCTTCTGCTGTGCGCATCTTATGCCTACGCCAAAGCTACGCCTTTCTATCATCAAGCTCAACCATCGGACGCTTGCCACGCTTCGGAGACAATCTGCGCAGACGCCGACCGGAAGGCCCTGCAAGATAAACGCAAGCGATCGGACCAGCGGTCACTTGGCAGCAGCGGCAGCGACGCGACTGCATCGGTAACGCGCTTCGCCCTCGTTGCAGATCGAGCTCCCCGTTCTCGAGTGATCCTGCTGCTAGGAACCGGCAACCGCTTCTGCTGTGCGCATCTTATGCCTACGCCAAAGCTTCGCCTTTCTATCATCAAGCTCAACGATCGGACGCTTGCCACGCTTCGGAGACAATCTGCGCAGACGCCGACCGGATGGCCCTGCAAGATAAACGCAAGCGATCGGACCAGCGGTCACTTGGCAGCAGCGGCAGCGACGCGACTGCATCGGTAACGCGCTTCGCCCTCGTTGCAGATCGAGCTCCCCGTTCTCCAGTGATCCTGCTGCTAGGAACCGGCAACCGCTTCTGCTGTGCGCATCTTATGCCTACGCCAAAGCTACGCCTTTCTATCATCAAGCTCAACCATCGGACGCTTGCCACGCTTTGGAGACAATCTGAGCAGGCGCCGACCGGAAGGCCCTGCAAGATAAACGCAAGCGATCGGACCAGCGGTCACTTGGCAGCAGCGGCAGCGACGCGACTGCATCGGTAACGCGCTTCGCCCTCGTTGCAGGTTAGTGCAGCACTACGTAGAATTGTCATAGTTTTTGTGGTTCATGCCATTGTGTCTGCCGCTGCCACTGCTGCCATTGTATTTTGGAGAAGGGTGCTTTTATGTCGTTTGGTGAAGTGTCCGCCTACGAAAAGAAATGTCTAGTGTGTGTTCGTCCTGCGAGGGAACTATTCATGTCAATGTGCCGAGTGCGACATGTACGGAGTGCCAAAGCGCTTACCACTTCGGTAAATGTGCGGGAGTGACGGAGAAATCTTTCAAAGCAAAAAACAATGCTGCAAAAAAAGCGTGGCGCTGCCTCACATGCCGGGAAAATGGGTCGCACACGAGTAGTAGAGCAGACAGTGATTCAGACCTAGATGTTAAGCTAGCTCTTGCCTCTATGCTAGAGAAACTTGAGAGCTTGCCAGAGCTAACAAAAAAGGTGGCAGAAATGGAAGAATCTGTCCAACATATGTCTAAGAAATTTGATGAATTTGAAAGACATGTTTCCCGCCAGGACACTGAGATCAAGGTACTGAAGAAAAGAGTAGCAGAACTAGAAGAAAAAGATGACATGACGCAAGTTGTGCAAACACAACTTCAACAAGATGTTAATGATCTTGAATACCGAAGCAGGAAACTTAATCTAGAGATACACGGTATTGCTGCTCTGCCCGATGAAAATCTGCTTACTTTGTTAAATGACATCGCCCCGAAGCTTGAGGTACCACCTCTGACGGCAGCAGACATTCAAACAATACACAGACTGCCTGCCCGACGGGATAAGACGCAAGGAATACTCGCTCGTTTCACCAGACAGACAAGAGATTCGTGGCTGAACGCTAGAAGCAAAGTAAAAGATAATGAACCGAGCATTGTCATTCAGGAAAACCTGACACGGTATCACAGAGACTTGCTTCGAAGTGCGAAACAGAAGGCAAAAGATACAGGTTATCGTTTTGTCTGGCATACGAATGGGAAAATTCTCGTTCGCAAAGATCAAGGAATGACTGCCATACATATCAAAGGAGCAAGCGATCTGGACCAGCTGACGTAGCACTGCGCAAGCTCAGTACGAAAGGAAAATGAAAAAGAAATATGGCACAGTGCCCGTATCACCTTCCGCATGACTTGAACCACATCGCTTCCTCTTTCTCATCCGCATCCGTTAAAGCTATACATGTCAACGCACGCTCAGTAAAAAATAAAATGGTCTTGCTAGATGAATATTTGAGCGAATTTCGGTTTATGTTTTCAGTGATAATGCTGAGTGAAACATGGAGCACCAGCGCGCATAATGTGTTCAAAATGACCAATTACAAAACCTACTATCTCAACAGACCCGTCGGGCGTGGCGGGGGTGTTGCTTTACTTCTGAATGAAAATGTAACTGGTGAAATGCTAAACCCATACAGTGTGATTACGCCGGATTACGAAATATTATCATTATGCTCAAAGAAATGTATTTACTCTGTCTGTTACCGCCCACCCAGAGGAGATGTATCCGTTTTTCTTAAATTCTATGAACACTTTTTGTCTTTTGTAGCTGATGGAGGTTATACGCTTATTGCTGGAGGCGATTTCAACATCGACATGAGCAGTAACAATTATTCTACGAGAGAATTTAGGACTGTTTTGGCCTCAAATGGTTTCGTTAGTGTAATAGAAATCGCTACCAGAGTAACAACAGGAAGTCAATCCACTTTAGACTTGTTCATTACCAATCTCACCCATCCAAAAATTGAGACCGGTGCCTTATCATGTCCTATCAGTGACCATCTCCCAGTGTTCTTGTGCATGAATGAGCCAACCCATACACTGAAAGAACCAGAAGGTATTAGGTACCAGCGTATAACCAGTGTTACACTGAAAGCTTTTCGCGATGCTCTTAAACAAGTTGACCTGGCCCACATAGCTCATCTCAATGATGCTAATGAAGTTTATAATAAGTTCCTTGATATTTTCAAACAACTATACCACTTGTGCTTTCCCTCTACAACATATAAAGCCTCACGAAAAACTCGGAAACCATGGATCAACCCTGAGTTACGAAAAGAAATAAAAATGAAAAATAAGCTGTATAGAACATTTCTAGCCACACGTACAGTTGATGATTTGAGGTTATTTAAACAATTTCGAAATAGATTAACAAAGAAATTGCGATCAGCACGAACAGAATACTACTCTGCATTTCTAGACGTCAAGAAGGGTCGTCATGTTGTGGTTTGGACCCGTTTAAACTCATTGCTGCAACGTAACCAGTCACGTGGCCATGTGCGGAATCTTAAAATCAATGATAAGGAACTTTCAGGGACAGAGCTGGCAAATGCTTTCAACGACTTTTTCACGAAAAAGAGTACGGATGGGTCTGCAGGGAATGCATGCGATTAGACCTTCATAACGATAATACAATATTTCTTGAACCTGTCACGACGGATGAAGTAGCATCGGTCATACTTAGCCTAAAAAATAGCAGTTGTCGAGATATTGACGACATCCAGATAAAGCCCATAAAATATGTAGCCGATATTATTGCTCCAGCTGTGGCACATATTTTTAATGTTTGTTTAGCTACATCAGTATTCCCAGAAAAAATGCAGATTGCTAAAATAACTGTTTTATTCAAAAAGGGCGACCGAAATGACTTGGGTAATTATAGACCCGTCTCTGTACTGCCTGTTTTCTCTAAAGCATTGGAGAAAATTCTACACTCTAGACTGAATAAATTTTTAGATAAATACAACTTGCTCACACCATATCAGTTCGGATTCCGTAAAAACAAATCGACTGAACTAGCACTCTTATAGCGAAAAGAATATATTCTGACACAGTTTGAACACAAAGAGCTCGTAATAGGAATATTCATAGACTTCTCAAAGGCCTTTGACTAGGTTAATCATAAGTTACTTCTAGAGAAACTATGGCACTACGGAATTCGGGGCCAGGCTGCAGAACTTATAAAATCATACTTGTCAAAAAGGAAACAAACTGTCAACATAGATAATACATATTCAGAAATAAAACCAATTTATTCTGGTGTCCCACAGGGAAGCATACTTGGGCCCCTACTTTTCAACATTTACCTTAATGATATTGTGAACATTAACCCAAATGTCAGGTTCATCATATACGCCGATGATACAAGCATTTTTTTCTCCGGAAGTAACATTCATGACCTGATACAAATGTGCAACACGACAATGATCACACTGGAAAGATGGTCCCAACCAAACTATATGCGCGTGAATGAAAAAAAGACTAAAGCTGTAATATTTCGACCAAGAAACAAACCGATCCCCCCACATGATAGTATTAACTTTAACTCTAGAGAAATAGAAATTGTTGATCACTTCAAATGCCTAGGTGTAGAATTTTCTTCGCACATGTCTTGGGAAGATCACGCAAATCATGTTGTCCGGCAGTTAGCCAGGGTAACAGGCACGATTGGCTGTATTAGATACATTCTTCCTAAATCAATTAAACTACTTCTATATAACACACTGTTCTGTGCCCATATTAACTACTGCCAGCTTGTATGGGGCACTGCAACGTATTCCTCATTACAAAAAATTCATGTTCTGCAAAAAAAGTTTCTTCGCTACGTCTTTAATGCGGACTATGGAGCACCCAGCAAAGCGCTCTTTCGTGAAACTGGCATAATCAAAATCTTTGATTTATATCAATATCGACTGAGTGTTCGTTTTAAACTAGAAACCAAAAATAACATAAGTCATATTCGACGTCTGGCAAATCTGAAAGAAAAAGAAGCAAGTTACCCTTTTAGAGAGCCTGAAACCTGGTTGGTGCATACACCACGCATAAATACTGGTAAACAGCGCCTGCAATATACACTTCCTTCTCTTCTAAATGCTTACAAATCTGCCAATTTTAACTTGTTTACCTGTACTCATCGTAAGCTGCGTTGCTTATACATAGACTGTGTTACAAAATGATTTTTTTTTTTTAAACTGCGCTAAGTGGTGTTTTTTTGTTTTCTTTCATTTGCATTGTTTGATTCATTGTGCTTTGGTTGTACTGCTAAAAGATACTTAACTTATACAATGATGTTTGGATGACCATGTAAATTGCACACATGTACAAACTAGCGGTAACATTTTTCTTGGTGTTAATAATGTGTTTTTCTCTGAATTGTTCTCTTTTGTTTTTTGTTATTTTTTTTCTCGTCGCCTGTCACTGCTGCCCGGTATAGGGGGCTGCGGCTCAGTCAAGCTGTTTATGACAGCTTTTTCTGCAGCTCCTCTGTCACTTTTTGAGGCAGAAATAAAATTATTATTATTATTATTATTATTATTACCTCGGCGAACAAGGCTTCAGAGGGCACGGTGTTACCGTGACCAACGCATCGGTGAACCCTTTACTGTTCACCCAGGTCACGCTGCAGAAGACAGTCAAATATTTGTTTGCACCCGGCACCATCAGTAGTCAAGACACATGGCAAAGGCCTGGCATTCGCGTCCCCTTCAGACAACCGGATCCCAACCGCGCAATTTCTGCGCCACTAATAATGGAATATAAGGAGCACCTCGGCGAACAACGCTTCAGAGGGCACGATGTTACCGTGACCAACGCATCGGTGAACCCTTTACTGTTCACCCAGGTCACGCTGTAGAAGACAGTCAAATTTTTGGTTGCATCCGGCGCCACCAGCAGTCAAGACAGATGGCAAAGCCCTGGCATTCGCGTCCCCTTGCGACACCCAGATCCCAACCGCGCAATTTCTGCGCCACTACTAATGGAATATAAGGAGCACCTCGGCGAACAAGGCTTCAGAGGGCACGGTGTTACCGTGACCAACGCATCGGTGAACCCTTTACTGTTCACCCAGGTCACGCTGTAGAAGACAGTCAAATTTTTGGTTGCATCCGGCACCATCAGCAGTCAAGACACATGGCAAAGGCCTGGCATTCGCGTCCCCTTGAGACACCCAGATCCCACCCGCGCAATTTCTGTGCCACTACAAATGGAATATAAGGAGCACCTCGGCGAACAAGGCTTCAGAGGGCACGGTGTTACCGTGACCAACGCATCGGTGAACCCTTACTGTTCACCCAGGTCACGCTGTAGAAGACAGTCAAATTTTTGGTTGCATCCGGCGCCATCAGCAGTCAAGACACATGGCAAAGGCCTGGCATTCGCGTCCCCTTGAGACACCCAGATCCCACCCGCGCAATTTCTGCGCCACTAATAATGGAATATAAGGAGCACCTCGGCGAACAAGGCTTCAGAGGGCACGGTGTTACCGTGACCAACGCTTGGTGAGCCCTTTACTGTTCATCCAGGTCAAGCTCTAGAAGACAGTCAAATTTTTGGTTGCATCTGGCACCATCAGCAGTCAAGACACATGGCAAAGGCCTGGCATTCGGGTCCCCTTGAGACACCCAGATCCCACCCGCGCAATTTCTGCGCCACTACTAATGGAATATAAGGAGCACCTCGGCGAACAAGGCTTCAGAGGGCACGGTGTTACCGTGACCAACGCATCGGTGAACCCTTTACTGTTCAGCCAGGTCACGCTGTAGAAGACAGTTAAATTTTTGGTTGCATCCGGCACCATCAGCAGTCAAGACACATGGCAAAGCCTGGCATTCGCGTCCCCTTGAGACACCCGGATCCCAACCGCGCAATTTCTGCGCCACTACTAATGGAATATAAGGAGCACCTCGGCGAACAAACTTCAGAGGGCACGGTGTTACCGTGACCAACGCATCGGTGAACCCTTTACTGTTCACCAAGGTCACGCTGTAGAAGACAGTCAAATTTTTGGTTGCACCCGGCACCATCAGCAGTCAAGACACATGGCAAAGGCCCGGCATTCGCGTCCCCTTGAGACACCCGGATCCCAACCGCGCAATTTCTGCGCCACTACTAATGGAATATAAGGAGCACCTCGTCGAACAAGGCTTCAGAGGGCACGGCTTTACCGTGACCAACGCATCGGTGAACCCTTTACTGTTCATCCAGGTCACGCTGTAGAAGGCAGTCAAATTTTTGGTTGCATCCGGCGCCATCAGCAGTCAAGACACATGGCAAAGGCCTGGCATTCGCGTCCCCTTGAGACACCCGGATCCCAACCGCGCAATTTCTGCGCCACTACTAATGGAATATAAGGAGCACCTCGGCGAACAAGTCTTCAGAGGGCACGGTGTTACCGTGACCAACGCATCGGTGAACCCTTTACGTTTCACCCAGGTCACGCTGTAGAAGACAGTCAAATTTTTGGTTGCACCCGGCACCATCAGCAGTCAAGACACATGGCAAAGGCCTGGCATTCGCGTCCCCTTGAGACACCCGGATCCCAACCGCGCAATTTCTGCGCCACTACTAATGGAATATAAGGTGTACCTCGGCGAACAAGGCTTTAGAGGGCACGGTGTTACCGTGACCAACGCATCGGTGAACCCTTTACTGTTCGCCAGGTCACGCTGTAGAAGACAGTCAAATTTTTGGTTGCACCCGGCACCATCAGCAGTCAAGACACATGGCAAAGGCCTGACATTCGCGTCCCCTTGAGACACCCGGATTCCAACCGCGCAATTTCTGCGCCACTAATAAGGGAATATAAGGAGCACCTCGGCGAACAAGGCTTCAGAGGGCACGGTATTACCGTGACCAACGCATCGGTGAACCCTTTCCTGTTCACCCAGGTCACGCTGTAGAAGACAGTCAAATTTTTGGTTGCACCCGGCACCATCAGCAGTCAAGACACATGGCAAAGGCCTGTCATTCGCGTCCCCTTGAGACACCCGGATCCCAACCGCGCAATTTCTGCGCCACTACTAATGGAATATAAGGAGCACCTCGGCGAACAAGGCTTCAGAGGGCACGGTGTTACCGTGGCCAACGCATCGGTGAACCCTTTACTGTTCACCCAGGTCACGCTGTAGAAGGCCGTCAAATTTTTGGTTGCATCCGGCGCCATCAGCAGTCAAGACACATGGCAAAGGCCTGGCATTCGCGTCCCCTTGAGACACCCAGATCCCACCCGCCCAATTTCTGTGCCACTACAAATGGAATATAAGGAGCACTTCGGCGAACAAGGCTTCAGAGGGCACGGTGTTACCGTGACCAACGCATCGGTGAACCCTTACTGTTCACCCAAGTCACGCTGTAGAAGACAGTCAAATTTTTGGTTGCATCCGGCGCCATCAGCAGTCAAGACACATGGCAAAGGCCAGGCATTCGCGTCCTCTTGAGACACCCAGATCCCACCCGCGCAATTTCTGCGCCACTAATAATGGAATATAAGGAGCACCTCGGCGAACAAGGCTTCAGTGGGCACGGTGTTACCGTGACCAACGCATCGGTGAACCCTTTACTGTTCACCCAGGTCACGCTGTAGAAGACAGTCAAATTTTTGGTTGCACCCGGCACCATCAGCAGTCAAGACACATGGAAAAGGCCTGTCATTCGCGTCCCCTTGAGACACCCGGATCCCAACCGCGCAATTTCTGCGCCACTACTAATGAAATATAAGGAGCACCTCGGCGAACAAGGCTTCAGAGGGCACGGTGTTACCGTGACCAACGCATCGGTGAACCCTTTACTGTTCACCCAGGTCACGCTGTAGAAGGCCGTCAAATTTTTGGTTGCATCCGGCGCCATCAGCAGTCAAGACACATGGCAAAGGCCTGGCATTCGCGTCCCCTTGAGACACCCAGATCCCACCCGCCCAATTTCTGCGCCACTACTAATGGAATATAAGGAGCACCTCGGCGAACAAGGCTTCAGAGGGCACGGTGTTACCGTGACCAACGCATCGGTGAACCCTTTACTGTTCAGCCTGGTCACGCTGTAGAAGACAGTTAAATTTTTGGTTGCATCCGGCACCATCAGCAGTCAAGACACATGGCAAAGCCTGGCATTCGCGTCCCCTTGAGACACCCGGATCCCAACCGCGCAATTTCTGCGCCACTACTAATGGAATATAAGGAGCACCTCGGCGAACAAACTTCAGAGGGCACGGTGTTACCGTGACCAACGCATCGGTGAACCCTTTACTATTCACCCAGGTCACGCTGTAGAATACAGTCAAATTTTTGGTTGCACCCGGCACCATCAGCAGTCAAGACACATGGCAAAGGCCCGGCATTCGCGTCCCCTTGAGACACCCGGATCCCAACCGCGCAATTTCTGCGCCACTACTAATGGAATATAAGGAGCGCCTCGGCGAACAAGTCTTCAGAGGGCACGGTGTTACCGTGACCAACGCATCGGTGAACCCTTTACGTTTCACCCAGGTCACGCTGTAGAAGACAGTCAAATTTTTGGTTGCACCCGGCACCATCAGCAGTCAAGACACATGGCAAAGGCCTTGCATTCGCGTCCCCTTGAGACACCCGGATCCCAACCGCGCAATTTCTGCGCCACTACTAATGAAATATAAGGAGTACCTCGGCGAACAAGGCTTTAGAGGGCACGGTGTTACCGTGACCAACGCATCGGTGAACCCTTTACTGTTCGCCAGGTCACGCTGTAGAAGGCAGTCAAATTTTTGGTTGCACCCGGCACCATCAGCAGTCAAGACACATGGCAAAGGCCTGACATTCGCGTCCCCTTGAGACACCCGGATTCCAACCGCGCAATTTCTGCGCCACTAATAATGGAATATAAGGAGCACCTCGGCGAACAAGGCTTCAGAGGGCACGATGTTACCGTGACCAACGCATCGGTGAACCCTTACTGTTCACCCAGGTCACGCTGTAGAAGACAGTCAAATTTTTGGTTGCATCCGGCGCCACCAGCAGTCAAGACAGATGGCAAAGCCCTGGCATTCGCGTCCCCTTGCGACACCCAGATCCCAACCGCGCAATTTCTGCGCCACTACTAATGGAATATAAGGAGCACCTCGGCGAACAAGGCTTCAGAGGGCACGGTGTTACCGTGACCAACGCATCGGTGAACCCTTTACTGTTCACCCAGGTCACGCTGTAGAAGACAGTCAAAGTTTTGGTTGCATCCGGCACCATCAGCAGTCAAGACACATGGCAAAGGCCTGGCATTCGCGTCCCCTTGAGACACCCAGATCCCACCCGCGCAATTTCTGTGCCACTACAAATGGAATATAAGGACCACCTCGGCGAACAAGGCTTCAGAGGGCACGGTGTTACCGTGACCAAAGCATCGGTGAACCCTTACTGTTCACCCAGGTCACGCTGTAGAAGACAGTCAAATTTTTGGTTGCACCCGGCACCATCAGCAGTCAAGACACATGGCAAAGGCCTTGCATTCGCGTCCCCTTGAGACACCCGGATCCCAACCGCGCAATTTCTGCGCCACTACTAATGGAATATAAGGAGTACCTCGGCGAACAAGGCTTTAGAGGGCACGGTGTTACCGTGACCAACGCATCGGTGAACCCTTTACTGTTCGCGAGGTCACGCTGTAGAAGGCAGTCAAATTTTTGGTTGCACCCGGCACCATCAGCAGTCAAGACACATGGCAAAGGCCTGACATTCGCGTCCCCTTGAGACACCCGGATTCCAACCGCGCAATTTCTGCGCCACTAATAATGGAATATAAGGAGCACCTCGGCGAACAAGGCTTCAGAGGGCACGATGTTACCGTGACCAACGCATCGGTGAACCCTTTACTGTTCACACAGGTCACGCTGTAGAAGACAGTCAAATTTTTGGTTGCATCCGGCGCCACCAGCAGTCAAGACTGATGGCAAAGCCCTGGCATTCGCGTCCCCTTGCGACACCCAGATCCCAACCGCGCAATTTCTGCGCCACTACTAATGGAATATAAGGAGCACCTCGGCGAACAAGGCTTCAGAGGGCACGGTGTTACCGTGACCAACGCATCGGTGAACCCTTTACTGTTCACCCAGGTCACGCTGTAGAAGACAGTCAAAGTTTTGGTTGCATCCGGCACCATCAGCAGTCAAGACACATGGCAAAGGCCTGGCATTCGCGTCCCCTTGAGACACCCAGATCCCACCCGCGCAATTTCTGTGCCACTACAAATGGAATATAAGGACCACCTCGGCGAACAAGGCTTCAGAGGGCACGGTGTTACCGTGACCAAAGCATCGGTGAACCCTTACTGTTCACCCAGGTCACGCTGTAGAAGACAGTCAAATTTTTGGTTGCATCCGGCGCCATCAGCAGTCAAGACACATGGCAAAGGCCTGGCATTCGCGTCCCCTTGAGACACCCAGATCCCACCCGCGCAATTTCTGCGCCACTACTAATGGAATATAAGGAGCACCTCGGCGAACAAGGCTTCAGAGGGCACGGTGTTACCGTGACCAACGCATCGGTGAACCCTTTACTGTTCACCCAGGTCACGCTGTAGAAGACAGTCAAAGTTTTGGTTGCATCCGGCACCATCAGCAGTCAAGACACATGGCAAAGGCCTGGCATTCGCGTCCCCTTGAGACACCCAGATCCCACCCGCGCAATTTCTTTGCCACTACAAATGGAATATAAGGAGCACCTCGGCGAACAAGGCTTCAGAGGGCACGGTGTTACCGTGACCAACGCATCGGTGAACCCTTTACTGTTCACCCAGGTCACGCTGTAGAAGACAGTCAAATTTTTGGTTGCATCCGGCGCCATCAGCAGTCAAGACACATGGCAAAGGCCTGGCATTCGCGTCCCCTTGAGACACCCAGATCCCACCCGCGCAATTTCTGCGCCACTAATAATGGAATATAAGGAGCACCTCGGCGAACAAGGCTTCAGAGGGCACGGTGTTACCGTGACCAACGCTTGGTGAGCCCTTTACTGTTCATCCAGGTCAAGCTCTAGAAGACAGTCAAATTTTTGGTTGCATCTGGCACCATCAGCAGTCAAGACACATGGCAAAGGCCTGGCATTCGCGTCCCCTTGAGACACCCAGATCCCACCCGCGCAATTTCTGCGCCACTACTAATGGAATATAAGGAGCACCTCGGCGAACAAGGCTTCAGAGGGCACGGTGTTACCGTGACCAACGCTTGGTGAGCCCTTTACTGTTCATCCAGGTCAAGCTCTAGAAGACAGTCAAATTTTTGGTTGCATCTGGCACCATCAGCAGTCAAGACACATGGCAAAGGCCTGGCATTCGCGTCCCCTTGAGACACCCAGATCCCACCCGCGCAATTTCTGCGCCACTACTAATGGAATATAAGGAGCACCTCGGCGAACAAGGCTTCAGAGGGCACGGTGTTACCGTGACCAACGCATCGGTGAACCCTTTACTGTTCAGCCAGGTCACGCTGTAGAAGACAGTTAAATTTTTGGTTGCATCCGGCACCATCAGCAGTCAAGACACATGGCAAAGCCTGGCATTCGCGTCCCCTTGAGACACCCGGATCCCAACCGCGCAATTTCTGCGCCACTACTAATGGAATATAAGGAGCACCTCGGCGAACAAACTTCAGAGGGCACGGTGTTACCGTGACCAACGCATCGGTGAACCCTTTACTGTTCACCCAGGTCACGCTGTAGAAGACAGTCAAATTTTTGGTTGCACCCGGCACCATCAGCAGTCAAGACACATGGCAAAGGCCCGGCATTCGGGTCCCCTTGAGACACCCGGATCCCAACCGCGCAATTTCTGCGCCACTACTAATGGAATATAAGGAGCACCTCGTCGAACAAGGCTTCAGAGGGCACGGCTTTACCGTGACCAACGCATCGGTGAACCCTTTACAGTTCATCCAGGTCACGCTGTAGAAGGCAGTCAAATTTTTGGTGTCATCCGGCGCCATCAGCAGTCAAGACACATGGCAAAGGCCTGGCATTCGCGTCCCCTTGAGACACCCGGATCCCAACCGCGCAATTTCTGCGCCACTACTAATGGAATATAAGGAGCACCTCGGCGAACAAGTCTTCAGAGGGCACGGTGTTACCGTGACCAACGCATCGGTGAACCCTTTACGTTTCACCCAGGTCACGCTGTAGAAGACAGTCAAATTTTTGGTTGCACCCGGCACCATCAGCAGTCAAGACACATGGAAAAGGCCTGGCATTCGCGTCCCCTTGATACACCCGGATCCCAACCGCGCAATTTCTGCGCCACTACTAATGGAATATAAGGTGTACCTCGGCGAACAAGGCTTTAGAGGGCACGGTGTTACCGTGACCAACGCATCGGTGAACCCTTTACTGTTCGCCAGGTCACGCTGTAGAAGACAGTCAAATTTTTGGTTGCACCCGGCACCATCAGCAGTCAAGACACATGGCAAAGGCCTGACATTCGCGTCCCCTTGAGACACCCGGATTCCAACCGCGCAATTTCTGCGCCACTAATAAGGGAATATAAGGAGCACCTCGGCGAACAAGGCTTCAGAGGGCACGGTATTACCGTGACCAACGCCTCGGTGAACCCTTTCGTGTTCACCCAGGTCACGCTGTAGAAGACCGTCAAATTTTTGGTTGCACCCGGCACCATCAGCAGTCAAGAGACATGGCAAAGGCCTGGCATTCGCGTCCCCTTGAGACGCCCGGATCCCAACCGCGCAATTTCTGCGCCACTGCTAATGGAATATAAGGAGCACCTCGGCGAACAAGGCTTCAGAGGGCACGGTGTTACCGTGACCAACGCATCGGTGAACCCTTTACCGTTCACCCAGGTCACGCTGTAGAAGGCCGTCAAATTTTTGGTTGCATCCGGCGCCATCAGCAGTCAAGACACATGGCAAAGGCCTGGCATTCGCGTCCCCTTGAGACACCCAGATCCCACCCGCCCAATTTCTGTGCCACTACAAATGGAATATAAGGAGCGCTTCGGCGAACAAGGCTTCAGAGGGCACGGTGTTACCGTGACCAACGCATCGGTGAACCCTTACTGTTCACCCAGGTCACGCTGTAGAAGACAGTCAAATTTTTGGTTGCATCCGGCGCCATCAGCAGTCAAGACACATGGCAAAGGCCTGGCATTCGCGTCCCCTTGAGACACCCAGATCCCACCCGCCCAATTTCTGTGCCACTACAAATGGAATATAAGGAGCGCTTCGGCGAACAAGGCTTCAGAGGGCACGGTGTTACCGTGACCAACGCATCGGTGAACCCTTACTGTTCACCCAGGTCACGCTGTAGAAGACAGTCAAATTTTTGGTTGCATCCGGCGCCATCAGCAGTCAAGACACATGGCAAAGGCCTGGCATTCGCGTCCCCTTGAGACACCCAGATCCCACCCGCCCAATTTCTGTGCCACTACAAATGGAATATAAGGAGCGCTTCGGCGAACAAGGCTTCAGAGGGCACGGTGTTACCGTGACCAACGCATCGGTGAACCCTTACTGTTCACCCAGGTCACGCTGTAGAAGACAGTCAAATTTTTGGTTGCACCCGGCGCCATCAGCAGTCAAGACACATGGCAAAGGCCTGGCATTCGCGTCCCCTTGAGACACCCAGATCCCACCCGCGCAATTTCTGCGCCACTAATAATGGAATATAAGGAGCACCTCGGCGAACAAGGCTTCAGAGGGCACGGTGTTACCGTGACCAACGCTTGGTGAGCCCTTTACTGTTCATCCAGGTCAAGCTCTAGAAGGCAGTCAAATTTTTGGTTGCATCCGGCACCATCAGCAGTCAAGACACATGGCAAAGGCCTGGCATTCGCGTCCCCTTGAGACACCCAGATCCCACCCGCGCAATTTCTGCGCCACTACTAATGGAATATAAGGAGCACCTCGGCGAACAAGGCTTCAGAGGGCACGGTGTTACCGTGACCAACGCATCGGTGAACCCTTTACTGTTCAGCCTGGTCACGCTGTAGAAGACAGTTAAATTTTTGGTTGCATCCGGCGCCATCAGCAGTCAAGACACATGGCAAAGGCCTGGCATTCGCGTCCCCTTGAGACACCCAGATCCCACCCGCCCAATTTCTGTGCCACTACAAATGGAATATAAGGAGCGCTTCGGCGAACAAGGCTTCAGAGGGCACGGTGTTACCGTGACCAACGCATCGGTGAACCCTTACTGTTCACCCAGGTCACGCTGTAGAAGACAGTCAAATTTTTGGTTGCACCCGGCGCCATCAGCAGTCAAGACACATGGCAAAGGCCTGGCATTCGCGTCCCCTTGAGACACCCAGATCCCACCCGCCCAATTTCTGTGCCACTACAAATGGAATATAAGGAGCGCTTCGGCGAACAAGGCTTCAGAGGGCACGGTGTTACCGTGACCAACGCATCGGTGAACCCTTACTGTTCACCCAGGTCACGCTGTAGAAGACAGTCAAATTTTTGGTTGCACCCGGCGCCATCAGCAGTCAAGACACATGGCAAAGGCCTGGCATTCGCGTCCCCTTGAGACACCCAGATCCCACCCGCGCAATTTCTGCGCCACTAATAATGGAATATAAGGAGCACCTCGGCGAACAAGGCTTCAGAGGGCACGGTGTTACCGTGACCAACGCTTGGTGAGCCCTTTACTGTTCATCCAGGTCAAGCTCTAGAAGGCAGTCAAATTTTTGGTTGCATCCGGCACCATCAGCAGTCAAGACACATGGCAAAGGCCTGGCATTCGCGTCCCCTTGAGACACCCAGATCCCACCCGCGCAATTTCTGCGCCACTACTAATGGAATATAAGGAGCACCTCGGCGAACAAGGCTTCAGAGGGCACGGTGTTACCGTGACCAACGCATCGGTGAACCCTTTACTGTTCAGCCTGGTCACGCTGTAGAAGACAGTTAAATTTTTGGTTGCATCCGGCACCATCAGCAGTCAAGACACATGGCAAAGCCTGGCATTCGCGTCCCCTTGAGACACCCGGATCCCAACCGCGCAATTTCTGCGCCACTACTAATGGAATATAAGGAGCACCTCGGCGAACAAACTTCAGAGGGCACGGTGTTACCGTGACCAACGCATCGGTGAACCCTTTACTATTCACCCAGGTCACGCTGTAGAATACAGTCAAATTTTTGGTTGCACCCGGCACCATCAGCAGTCAAGACACATGGCAAAGGCCCGGCATTCGCGTCCCCTTGAGACACCCGGATCCCAACCGCGCAATTTCTGCGCCACTACTAATGGAATATAAGGAGCACCTCGGCGAACAAGTCTTCAGAGGGCACGGTGTTACCGTGACCAACGCATCGGTGAACCCTTTACGTTTCACCCAGGTCACGCTGTAGAAGACAGTCAAATTTTTGGTTGCACCCGGCACCATCAGCAGTCAAGACACATGGCAAAGGCCTGGCATTCGCGTCCCCTTGAGACACCCGGATCCCAACCGCGCAATTTCTGCGCCACTACTAATGGAATATAAGGAGTACCTCGGCGAACAAGGCTTTAGAGGGCACGGTGTTACCGTGACCAACGCATCGGTGAACCCTTTACTGTTCGCCAGGTCACGCTGTAGAAGGCAGTCAAATTTTTGGTTGCACCCGGCACCATCAGCAGTCAAGACACATGGCAAAGGCCTGACATTCGCGTCCCCTTGAGACACCCGGATTCCAACCGCGCAATTTCTGCGCCTCTAATAAGGGAATATAAGGAGCACCTCGGCGAACAAGGCTTCAGAGGGCACGGTATTACCGTGACCAACGCATCGGTGAACCCTTTCCTGTTCACCCAGGTTACGCTGTAGAAGACAGTCAAATTTTTATTTGCATCCGGCGCCATCAGCAGTCAAGACACATGGCAAAGCCCTGGCATTCGCGTCCCCTTGAGACACCCAGATCCCACCCGCGCATTTTCTGCGCCACTACAAATGGAATGTAAATAGCACCTCGGCGAACAAGGCTTCAGAGGGCACGGTGTTACCGTGACCAACGCTTGGTGCACCGTTTACAGTTCATCCAGGTCACGCTCTAGAAGACAGACAAATTTTTGGTTGCATCCGGCGCCATCAGCAGTCAAGACACATGGCGAAGTCCTGGCATTCGCGTCCCTTTGAGACACCCAGATCCCACCCGCGCAATTTCTGCGCCTTTACTAATGGAATATAAGGAGCATCAAGGCGAACAAGGCTTCAGAGGGCACGGTGTTACCGTGACCAACGCATCGGTGAACCCTTTACTGTTCACCCAGGTCACGCTGTAGAAGGCAGTCAAATTTTTGGTTGCATCCGGCGCCATCAGCAGTCAAGACACATGGCAAAGCCCTGGCATTCGCGTCCCCTTGAGACACCCAGATCCCACCCGCGCAATTTCTGCGCCAGTACTAATGGAATATAAGGAGCACCTCGGCGAACAAAGCTTCAGAGGGCACGGTGTTAACATAACCAACGCATCGGTGAATTCCCTTTACTGTTCACCCAGGTCACGCTGTAGAAGACAGTCAAAGTTTTGGTTGTATCCGACGCCATCAGCAGTCAAGACACATGGCAAAGCCCTGGCATTCGCGTCCCCTTGAGACACCCAGATCTCACCCGCGCAATTTCTGCGCCACTACTAATGGAATATAAGGAGCACCTCGGCGAACAAGGCTTCAGAGGGCACGGTGTTACCGTGACCAACGCTTGGTGAGCCCTTTACTGTTCATCCAGGTCGAGCTCTAGAAGACAGTCAAATTTTTGGTTGCATCCGGCACCATCAGCAGTCAAGACACATGGCAAAGGCCTGGCATTCGCGTCCCCTTGAGACACCCAGATCCCACCCGCGCAATTTCTGCGCCACTACTAATGGAATATAAGGAGCACCTCGGCGAACAAGGCTTCAGACGGCACGGTGGTACCGTGACCAACGCATCGGTGAACCCTTTACTGTTCAGGCTGGTCACGCTGTAGAAGACAGTTAAATTTTTGGTTGCATCCGGCACCATCAGCAGTCAAGACACATGGCAAAGCCTGGCATTCTCGTCCCCTTGAGACACCCGGATCCCAACCGCGCAATTTCTGCGCCACTACTAATGGAATATAAGGAGCACCTCGGCGAACAAACTTCAGAGGGCACGGTGTTACCGTGACCAACGCATCGGTGAACCCTTTACTATTCACCCAGGTCACGCTCTAGAAGACAGTCAAATTTTTGGTTGCATCCGGCACCATCAGCAGTCAAGACACATGGCAAAGGCCTGGCATTCGCGTCCCCTTGAGACACCCAGATCCCAACCGCGCCATTTCTGCGCCACTACTAATTGAATATAAGGAGCAACTCGGCGAACAAGGCTTCAGAGGGCACGGTGTTACCGTGACCAACGCATCGGTGAACCCTTTACTGTTCACCCAGGTCACGCTGTAGAAGACAGTCAAATTTTTGGTTGCACCCGGCACCATCAGCAGTCAAGCCACATGGCAAAGGCCTGGCATTCGCGTCCCCTTGAGACACCCGGTTCCCAACCGCGCAATTTCTGCGCCACTACGAATGGAATATAAGGAGTACCTCGGCGAGCAAGGCTTCAGAGGGCACGGTGTTACCGTGACCAACGCATCGGTGAACCCTTTACGTTTCACCCAGGTCACGCTGTAGAAGACAGTCAAATTTTTGGTTGCACCCGGCACCATCAGCAGTCAAGACACATGGCAAAGGCCTCGCATTCGCGTCCCCTTGAGACACCCGGATTCCAACCGCGCAATTTCTGCGCCACTAATAAGGGAATATAAGGAGCACCTCGGCGAACAAGGCTTCAGAGGGCACGGTATTACCGTGACCAACGCATCGGTGAACCCTTTCCTGTTTACCCAGGTCACGCTGTAGAAGACAGTCAAATTTTTGGTTGCACCCGGCACCATCAGCAGTCAAGACACATGGCAAAGGCCTGGCATTCTCGTCCCCTTGAGACACCCGGATCCCAACCGCGCAATTTCTGCGCCACTACTAATGGAATATAAGGAGCACCTCGGCGAACAAGGCTTCAGAGGGCACGGTGTTACCGTGACCAACGCATCGGTGGACCTTTTACTGTTCACCCAGGTCACGCTGTAGAAGGCCGTCAAATTTTTGGTTGCATCCGGCACCATCAGCAGTCAAGACACATGGCAAAGGCCTGACATTCGCGTCCCCTTGAGACACCCGGATTCCAACCGCGCAATTTCTGCGCCACTAATAAGGGAATATAAGGAGCACCTCGGCGAACAAGGCTTCAGAGGGCACGGTATTACCGTGACCAACGCATCGGTGAACCCTTTCCTGTTCACCCAGGTCACGCTGTAGAAGACAGTCAAATTTTTGGTTGCATCCGGCGCCACCAGCAGTCAAGACAGATGGCAAAGCCCTGGCATTCGCGTCCCCTTGCGACACCCAGATCCCAACCGCGCAATTTCTGCGCCACTACTAATGGAATATAAGGAGCACCTCGGCGAACAAGGCTTCAGAGGGCACGGTGTTACCGTGACCAACGCATCGGTGAACCCTTTACTGTTCACCCAGGTCACGCTGTAGAAGACAGTCAAAGTTTTGGTTGCATCCGGCACCATCAGCAGTCAAGACACATGGCAAAGGCCTGGCATTCGCGTCCCCTTGAGACACCCAGATCCCACCCGCGCAATTTCTGTGCCACTACAAATGGAATATAAGGACCACCTCGGCGAACAAGGCTTCAGAGGGCACGGTGTTACCGTGACCAAAGCATCGGTGAACCCTTACTGTTCACCCAGGTCACGCTGTAGAAGACAGTCAAATTTTTGGTTGCATCCGGCGCCATCAGCAGTCAAGACACATGGCAAAGGCCTGGCATTCGCGTCCCCTTGAGACACCCAGATCCCACCCGCGCAATTTCTGCGCCACTAATAATGGAATATAAGGAGCACCTCGGCGAACAAGGCTTCAGAGGGCACGGTGTTACCGTGACCAACGCTTGGTGAGCCCTTTACTGTTCATCCAGGTCAAGCTCTAGAAGACAGTCAAATTTTTGGTTGCATCTGGCACCATCAGCAGTCAAGACACATGGCAAAGGCCTGGCATTCGCGTCCCCTTGAGACACCCAGATCCCACCCGCGCAATTTCTGCGCCACTACTAATGGAATATAAGGAGCACCTCGGCGAACAAGGCTTCAGAGGGCACGGTGTTACCGTGACCAACGCATCGGTGAACCCTTTACTGTTCAGCCAGGTCACGCTGTAGAAGACAGTTAAATTTTTGGTTGCATCCGGCACCATCAGCAGTCAAGACACATGGCAAAGCCTGGCATTCGCGTCCCCTTGAGACACCCGGATCCCAACCGCGCAATTTCTGCGCCACTACTAATGGAATATAAGGAGCACCTCGGCGAACAAACTTCAGAGGGCACGGTGTTACCGTGACCAACGCATCGGTGAACCCTTTACTGTTCACCCAGGTCACGCTGTAGAAGACAGTCAAATTTTTGGTTGCTCCCGGCACCATCAGCAGTCAAGACACATGGCAAAGGCCCGGCATTCGCGTCCCCTTGAGACACCCGGATCCCAACCGCGCAATTTCTGCGCCACTACTAATGGAATATAAGGAGCACCTCGGCGAACAAGTCTTCAGAGGGCACGGTGTTACCGTGACCAACGCATCGGTGAACCCTTTACGTTTCACCCAGGTCACGCTGTAGAAGACAGTCAAATTTTTGGTTGCACCCGGCACCATCAGCAGTCAAGACACATGGCAAAGGCCTGGCATTCGCGTCCCCTTGAGACACCCGGATCCCAACCGCGCAATTTCTGCGCCACTACTAATGGAATATAAGGAGTACCTCGGCGAACAAGGCTTTAGAGGGCACGGTGTTACCGTGACCAACGCATCGGTGAACCCTTTACTGTTCGCCAGGTCACGCTGTAGAAGGCAGTCAAATTTTTGGTTGCACCCGGCACCATCAGCAGTCAAGACACATGGCAAAGGCCTGACATTCGCGTCCCCTTGAGACACCCGGATTCCAACCGCGCAATTTCTGCGCCTCTAATAAGGGAATATAAGGAGCACCTCGGCGAACAAGGCTTCAGAGGGCACGGTATTACCGTGACCAACGCATCGGTGCACCCTTTCCTGTTCACCCAGGTTACGCTGTAGAAGACAGTCAAATTTTTGGTTGCACCCGGCACCATCAGCAGTCAAGACACATGGCAAAGGCCTGGCATTCGCGTCGCCTTGAGACACCCGGATCCCAACCGCGCAATTTCTGCGCCACTACTAATGGAATATAAGGAGCACCTCGGCAAACAAGGCTTCAGAGGGCACGGTGTTACCGTGACCAACGCATCGGTGAACCTTTTACTGTTCACCCAGGTCACGCTGTAGAAGGCCGTCAAATTTTTGGTTGCATCCGGCGCCATCAGCAGTCAAGACACGATGAAATAACAGCGCAAGGAACGGGACGAAAACACGAAGGAAGAAGACACAGACACGGGCGCTGACAAGACACATGGCAAAGGCCTGGCATTCTCGTCCCCTTGAGACACCCGGATCCCAACCGCGCAATTTCTGCGCCACTACTAATGGAATATAAGGAGCACCTCGGCGAACAAGGCTTCAGAGGGCACGGTGTTACCGTGACCAACGCTTGGTGCACCGTTTACTGTTCATCCAGGTCACGCTCTAGAAGACAGACAAATTTTTGTTTGCATCCGGCGCCATCAGCAGTCAAGACACATGGCGAAGTCCTGGCATTCGCGTCCCTTTGAGACACCCAGATCCCACCCGCGCAATTTCTGCGCCTTTACTAATGGAATATAAGGAGCATCAAGGCGAACAAGGCTTCAGAGGGCACGGTGTTGCCGTGACCAACGCATCGGTGAACCCTTTACTGTTCACCCAGGTCACGCTGTAGAAGGCAGTCAAATTTTTGGTTGCATCCGGCGCCATCAGCAGTCAAGACACATGGCAAAGCCCTGGCATTCGCGTCCCCTTGAGACACCCAGATCCCACCCGCGCAATTTCTGCGCCAGTACTAATGGAATATAAGGAGCACCTCGGCGAACAAAGCTTCAGAGGGCACGGTGTTAACATAACCAACGCATCGGTGAATTCCCTTTACTGTTCACCCAGGTCACGCTGTAGAAGACAGTCAAAGTTTTGGTTGTATCCGACGCCATCAGCAGTCAAGACACATGGCAAAGCCCTGGCATTCGCGTCCCCTTGAGACACCCAGATCTCACCCGCGCAATTTCTGCGCCACTACTAATGGAATATAAGGAGCACCTCGGCGAACAAGGCTTCAGAGGGCACGGTGTTACCGTGACCAACGCTTGGTGAGCCCTTTACTGTTCATCCAGGTAGAGCTCTAGAAGACAGTCAAATTTTTGGTTGCATCCGGCACCATCAGCAGTCAAGACACATGGCAAAGGCCTGGCATTCGCGTCCCCTTGAGACACCCAGATCCCACCCGCGCAATTTCTGCGCCACTACTAATGGAATATAAGGAGCACCTCGGCGAACAAGGCTTCAGACGGCACGGTGGTACCGTGACCAACGCATCGGTGAACCCTTTACTGTTCAGGCTGGTCACGCTGTAGAAGACAGTTAAATTTTTGGTTGCATCCGGCACCATCAGCAGTCAAGACACATGGCAAAGCCTGGCATTCGCGTCCCCTTGAGACACCCGGATCCCAACCGCGCAATTTCTGCGCCACTACTAATGGAATATAAGGAGCACCTCGGCGAACAAACTTCAGAGGGCACGGTGTTACCGTGACCAACGCATCGGTAAACCCTTTACTATTCACCCAGGTCACGCTGTAGAAGACAGTCAAATTTTTGGTTGCACCCGGCACCATCAGCAGTCTAGACACATGGCAAATGCCCGGCATTCGCGTCCCCTTGAGACACCCGGATCCCAACCGCGCAATTTCTGCGCCACTACTAATGGAATATAAGGAGCACCTCGTCGAACAAGGCTTCAGAGGGCACGGCTTTACCGTGACCAACGCATCGGTGAACCCTTTACTGTTCACCCAGGTCACGCTGTAGAAGGCAGTCAAATTTTTGGTTGCATCCGGCGCCATCAGCAGTCAAGACACATGGCAAAGGCCTGGCATTCGCGTCCCCTTGAGACACCCGGATCCCAACCGCGCAATTTCTGCGCCACTACTAATGGAATATAAGGAGCACCTCGGCGAACAATTCTTCAGAGGGCACGGTGTTACCGTGACCAACGCATCGGTGAACCCTTTACGTTTCACCCAGGTCACGCTGTAGAAGACAGTCAAATTTTTGGTTGCACCCGGCACCATCAGCAGTCAAGACACATGGCAAAGGCCTCGCATTCGCGTCCCCTTGAGACACCCGGATCCCAACCGCGCAATTTCTGCGCCACTACTAATGGAAAATAAGGAGTACCTCGGCGAACAAGGCTTTAGAGGGCACGGTGTTACCGTGACCAACGCATCGGTGAACCCTTTACTGTTCGCCAAGTCACGCTGTAGAAGACAGTCAAATTTTTGGTTGCACCCGGCACCATCAGCAGTCAAGACACATGGCAAAGGCCTGACATTCGCGTCCCCTTGAGACACCCGGATTCCAACCGCGCAATTTCTGCGCCACTAATAAGGGAATATAAGGAGCACCTCGGCGAACAAGGCTTCAGAGGGCACGGTATTACCGTGACCAACGCATCGGTGAACCCTTTCCTGTTCACCCAGGTCACGCTGTAGAAGACAGTCAAATTTTTGGTTGCACCCGGCACCATCAGCAGTCAAGACACATGGCAAAGGCCTGGCATTCTCGTCCCCTTGAGACACCCGGATCCCAACCGCGCAATTTCTGCGCCACTACTAATGGAATATAAGGAGCACCTCGGCGAACAAGGCTTCAGAGGGCACGGTGTTACCATGACCAACGCATCGGTGAACCCTTTACTGTTCACTCAGGTCACGCTGTAGAAGACAGTCAAATTTTTGGTTGCATCCGGCACCATCAGTAGTCAAGACACATGGCAAAGGCCTGGCATTCGCGTCCCCTTGAGACACCCGGTTCCCAACCGCGTAATTTCTGCGCCACTACTAATGGAATATAAGGAGTACCTCGGCGAACAAGGCTTCAGAGGGCACGCTGTTACCGTGACCAACGCGTCGGCGAACCCTTTACTGTTCACCCAGGTCACGCTGTAGAAGACAGTCAAATTTTTGGTTGCACCCGGCACCATCAGCAGTCAAGACACATGGCAAAGCCCTGGCATTCGCGTCCCCTTGAGACACCCGGATCCCAACCGCGCAATTTCTGCGCCACTACTAATGGAATATAAGGAGCACCTCGGCGAACAAGGCTTCAGAGGGCACGGTGTTACCGTGACCAACGCATCGGTTAACCCTTTACTGTTCACCCAGGTCACGCTGTAGAAGACAGTCAAATTTTTGGTTGCATCCGGCGCCATCAGCAGTCAAGACACATGGCGAAGCCCCGGCATTCGCGTCCCTTTGAGACACCCAGATCCCACCCGCGCAATTTCTGCGCCACTACTAATGGAATATAAGGAGCACCAAGGCGAACAAGGCTTCAGAGGGCACGGTGTTACCCTGACCAACGCATCGGTGAACCCTTTACTGTTCACCCAGGTCACGCTGTAGAACACAGTCAAATTTTTGGTTGCATCCGGCGCCATCGGCAGTCAAGACACATGGCAAAGACCTGGCATTCGCGTCCCCTTGAGAAACCCAGATCACACCCGCGCAATTTCTCGCCAGTACTAATGGAATATAAGGAGCACCTCGTCGAACAAGGCTTCAGAGGGCACGGTGTTACCGTGACCAACGCTTGGTGAACCCTTTACTGTTCATCCAGGTCACGCTCTAGAAGACAGTCAAATTTTTGGTTGCATCCGGCACCATCAGCAGTCAAGACACATGGCAAAGGCCTGGCATTCGCGTCCCCTTGAGACACCCAGATCCCAACCGCGCCATTTCTGCGCCACTACTAATTGAATATAAGGAGCAACTCGGCGAACAAGGCTTCAGAGGGCACGGTGTTACCGTGACCAACGCATCGGTGAACCCTTTACTGTTCACCCAGGTCACGCTGTAGAAGACAGTCAAATTTTTGGTTGCACCCGGCACCATCAGCAGTCAAGCCACATGGCAAAGGCCTGGCATTCGCGTCCCCTTGAGACACCCGGTTCCCAACCGCGCAATTTCTGCGCCACTACGAATGGAATATAAGGAGTACCTCGGCGAGCAAGGCTTCAGAGGGCACGGTGTTACCGTGACCAACGCATCGGTGAACCCTTTACTGTTTACCCAGGTCACGCTGTAGAAGACAGTCAAATTTTTGGTTGCATCCGGCACCATCAGCAGTCAAGACACATGGCAAAGGCCTGGCATTCGCGTCCCCTTGAGACACCCGGATCCCAACCTTAGGTCGCGCTGTAGAAGACAGTCAAATTTTTGGCAGCACCCGGCACCATCAGCAGTCAAGACACATGGCAAAGGCCTGGCATTCGCGTCCCCTTGAGACACCCGGATCCCACCCGCGCAATTTCTGCGCCACTACTAATGGAATATAAGGAGTACTAATGGAATATAAGGAGTTGGCAGCAGCGGCAGCGACGCGACTGCATCGGTAACGCGCTTCGCCCTCGTTGCAGATCGAGCTCCCCGTTCTCGAGTGATCCTGCTGCTAGGAACCGGCAACCGCTTCTGCTGTGCGCATCTTATGCCTACGCCAAAGCTACGCCTTTCTATCATCAAGCTCAACCATCGGACGCTTGCCACGCTTCGGAGACAATCTGCGCAGACGCCGACCGGAAGGCCCTGCAAGATAAACGCAAGCGATCGGACCAGCGGTCACTTGGCAGCAGCGGCAGCGACGCGACTGCATCGGTAACGCGCTTCGCCCTCGTTGCAGATCGAGCTCCCCGTTCTCGAGTGATCCTGCTGCTAGGAACCGGCAACCGCTTCTGCTGTGCGCATCTTATGCCTACGCCAAAGCTTCGCCTTTCTATCATCAAGCTCAACCATCGGACGCTTGCCACGCTTTGGAGACAATCTGCGCAGACGCCGACCGGAAGGCCCTGCAAGATAAACGCAAGCGATCGGACCAGCGGTCACTTGGCAGCAGCGGCAGCGACGCGACTGCATCGGTAACGCGCTTCGCCCTCGTTGCAGGTTAGTGCAGCACTACGTAGAATTGTCATAGTTTTTGTGGTTCATGCCATTGTGTCTGCCGCTGCCACTGCTGCCATTGTATTTTGGAGAAGGGTGCTTTTATGTCGTTTGGTGAAGTGTCCGCCTACGAAAAGAAATGTCTAGTGTGTGTTCGTCCTGCGAGGGAACTATTCATGTCAATGTGCCGAGTGCGACATGTACGGAGTGCCAAAGCGCTTACCACTTCGGTAAATGTGCGGGAGTGACGGAGAAATCTTTCAAAGCAAAAAACAATGCTGCAAAAAAAGCGTGGCGCTGCCTCACATGCCGGGAAAATGGGTCGCACACGAGTAGTAGAGCAGACAGTGATTCAGACCTAGATGTTAAGCTAGCTCTTGCCTCTATGCTAGAGAAACTTGAGAGCTTGCCAGAGCTAACAAAAAAGGTGGCAGAAATGGAAGAATCTGTCCAACATATGTCTAAGAAATTTGATGAATTTGAAAGACATGTTTCCCGCGAGGACACTGAGATCAAGGTACTGAAGAAAAGAGTAGCAGAACTAGAAGAAAAAGATGACATGACGCAAGTTGTGCAAACACAACTTCAACAAGATGTTAATGATCTTGAATACCGAAGCAGGAAACTTAATCTAGAGATACACGGTATTGCTGCTCTGCCCGATGAAAATCTGCTTACTTTGTTAAATGACATCGCCCCGAAGCTTGAGGTACCACCTCTGACGGCAGCAGACATTCAAACAATACACAGACTGCCTGCCCGACGGGATAAGACGCAAGGAATACTCGCTCGTTTCACCAGACAGACAAGAGATTCGTGGCTGAACGCTAGAAGCAAAGTAAAAGATAATGAACCGAGCATTGTCATTCAGGAAAACCTGACACGGTATCACAGAGACTTGCTTCGAAGTGCGAAACAGAAGGCAAAAGATACAGGTTATCGTTTTGTCTGGCATACGAATGGGAAAATTCTCGTTCGCAAAGATCAAGGAATGACTGCCATACATATCAAAGGAGCAAGCGATCTGGACCAGCTGACGTAGCACTGCGCAAGCTCAGTACGAAAGGAAAATGAAAAAGAAATATGGCACAGTGCCCGTATCACCTTCCGCATGACTTGAACCACATCGCTTCCTCTTTCTCATCCGCATCCGTTAAAGCTATACATGTCAACGCACGCTCAGTAAAAAATAAAATGGTCTTGCTAGATGAATATTTGAGCGAATTTCGGTTTATGTTTTCAGTGATAATGCTGAGTGAAACATGGAGCACCAGCGCGCATAATGTGTTCAAAATGACCAATTACAAAACCTACTATCTCAACAGACCCGTCGGGCGTGGCGGGGGTGTTGCTTTACTTCTGAATGAAAATGTAACTGGTGAAATGCTAAACCCATACAGTGTGATTACGCCGGATTACGAAATATTATCATTATGCTCAAAGAAATGTATTTACTCTGTCTGTTACCGCCCACCCAGAGGAGATGTATCCGTTTTTCTTAAATTCTATGAACACTTTTTGTCTTTTGTAGCTGATGGAGGTTATACGCTTATTGCTGGAGGCGATTTCAACATCGACATGAGCAGTAACAATTATTCTACGAGAGAATTTAGGACTGTTTTGGCCTCAAATGGTTTCGTTAGTGTAATAGAAATCGCTACCAGAGTAACAACAGGAAGTCAATCCACTTTAGACTTGTTCATTACCAATCTCACCCATCCAAAAATTGAGACCGGTGCCTTATCATGTCCTATCAGTGACCATCTCCCTGTGTTCTTGTGCATGAATGCGCCAACCCATACACTGAAAGAACCAGAAGGTATTAGGTACCAGCGTATAACCAGTGTTACACTGAAAGCTTTTCGCGATGCTCTTAAACAAGTTGACCTGGCCCACATAGCTCATCTCAATGATGCTAATGAAGTTTATAATAAGTTCCTTGATATTTTCAAACAACTATACCACTTGTGCTTTCCCTCTACAACATATAAAGCCTCACGAAAAACTCGGAAACCATGGATCAACCCTGAGTTACGAAAAGAAATAAAAATGAAAAATAAGCTGTATAGAACATTTCTAGCCACACGTACAGTTGATGATTTGAGGTTATTTAAACAATTTCGAAATAGATTAACAAAGAAATTGCGATCAGCACGAACAGAATACTACTCTGTATTTCTAGACGTCAAGAAGGGTCGTCATGTTGTGGTTTGGACCCGTTTAAACTCATTGCTGCAACGTAACCAGTCACGTGGCCATGTGCGGAATCTTAAAATCAATGATAAGGAACTTTCAGGGACAGAGCTGGCAAATGCTTTCAACGACTTTTTCACGAAAAAGAGTACGGATGGGTCTGCAGGGAATGCATGCGATTAGACCTTCATAACGATAATACAATATTTCTTGAACCTGTCACGACGGATGAAGTAGCATCGGTCATACTTAGCCTAAAAAATAGCAGTTGTCGAGATATTGACGACATCCAGATAAAGCCCATAAAATATGTAGCCGATATTATTGCTCCAGCTGTGGCACATATTTTTAATGTTTGTTTAGCTACATCAGTATTCCCAGAAAAAATGCAGATTGCTAAAATAACTGTTTTATTCAAAAAGGGCGACCGAAATGACTTGGGTAATTATAGACCCGTCTCTGTACTGCCTGTTTTCTCTAAAGCATTGGAGAAAATTCTACACTCTAGACTGAATAAATTTTTAGATAAATACAACTTGCTCACACCATATCAGTTCGGATTCCGTAAAAACAAATCGACTGAACTAGCACTCTTATAGCGAAAAGAATATATTCTGACACAGTTTGAACACAAAGAGCTCGTAATAGGAATATTCATAGACTTCTCAAAGGCCTTTGACTAGGTTAATCATAAGTTACTTCTAGAGAAACTATGGCACTACGGAATTCGGGGCCAGGCTGCAGAACTTATAAAATCATACTTGTCAAAAAGGAAACAAACTGTCAACATAGATAATACATATTCAGAAATAAAACCAATTTATTCTGGTGTCCCACAGGGAAGCATACTTGGGCCCCTACTTTTCAACATTTACCTTAATGATATTGTGAACATTAACCCAAATGTCAGGTTCATCATATACGCCGATGATACAAGCATTTTTTTCTCCGGAAGTAACATTCATGACCTGATACAAATGTGCAACACGACAATGATCACACTGGAAAGATGGTCCCAACCAAACTATATGCGCGTGAATGAAAAAAAGACTAAAGCTGTAATATTTCGACCAAGAAACAAACCGATCCCCCCACATGATAGTATTAACTTTAACTCTAGAGAAATAGAAATTGTTGATCACTTCAAATGCCTAGGTGTAGAATTTTCTTCGCACATGTCTTGGGAAGATCACGCAAATCATGTTGTCCGGCAGTTAGCCAGGGTAACAGGCACGATTGGCTGTATTAGATACATTCTTCCTAAATCAATTAAACTACTTCTATATAACACACTGTTCTGTGCCCATATTAACTACTGCCAGCTTGTATGGGGCACTGCAACGTATTCCTCATTACAAAAAATTCATGTTCTGCAAAAAAAGTTTCTTCGCTACGTCTTTAATGCGGACTATGGAGCACCCAGCAAAGCGCTCTTTCGTGAAACTGGCATAATCAAAATCTTTGATTTATATCAATATCGACTGAGTGTTCGTTTTAAACTAGAAACCAAAAATAACATAAGTCATATTCGACGTCTGGCAAATCTGAAAGAAAAAGAAGCAAGTTACCCTTTTAGAGAGCCTGAAACCTGGTTGGTGCATACACCACGCATAAATACTGGTAAACAGCGCCTGCAATATACACTTCCTTCTCTTCTAAATGCTTACAAATCTGCCAATTTTAACTTGTTTACCTGTACTCATCGTAAGCTGCGTTGCTTATACATAGACTGTGTTACAAAATGATTTTTTTTCTTTAAACTGCGCTAAGTGGTGTTTTTTTGTTTTCTTTCATTTGCATTGTTTGATTCATTGTGCTTTGGTTGTACTGCTAAAAGATACTTAACTTATACAATGATGTTTGGATGACCATGTAAATTGCACACATGTACAAACTAGCGGTAACATTTTTCTTGGTGTTAATAATGTGTTTTTCTCTGAATTGTTCTCTTTTGTTTTTTGTTATTTTTTTTCTCGTCGCCTGTCACTGCTGCCCGGTATAGGGGGCTGCGGCTCAGTCAAGCTGTTTATGACAGCTTTTTCTGCAGCTCCTCTGTCACTTTTTGAGGCAGAAATAAAATTATTATTATTATTATTATTATTATTACCTCGGCGAACAAGGCTTCAGAGGGCACGGTGTTACCGTGACCAACGCATCGGTGAACCCTTTACTGTTCACCCAGGTCACGCTGCAGAAGACAGTCAAATATTTGTTTGCACCCGGCACCATCAGTAGTCAAGACACATGGCAAAGGCCTGGCATTCGCGTCCCCTTCAGACAACCGGATCCCAACCGCGCAATTTCTGCGCCACTAATAATGGAATATAAGGAGCACCTCGGCGAACAACGCTTCAGAGGGCACGATGTTACCGTGACCAACGCATCGGTGAACCCTTTACTGTTCACCCAGGTCACGCTGTAGAAGACAGTCAAATTTTTGGTTGCATCCGGCGCCACCAGCAGTCAAGACAGATGGCAAAGCCCTGGCATTCGCGTCCCCTTGCGACACCCAGATCCCAACCGCGCAATTTCTGCGCCACTACTAATGGAATATAAGGAGCACCTCGGCGAACAAGGCTTCAGAGGGCACGGTGTTACCGTGACCAACGCATCGGTGAACCCTTTACTGTTCACCCAGGTCACGCTGTAGAAGACAGTCAAATTTTTGGTTGCATCCGGCACCATCAGCAGTCAAGACACATGGCAAAGGCCTGGCATTCGCGTCCCCTTGAGACACCCAGATCCCACCCGCGCAATTTCTGTGCCACTACAAATGGAATATAAGGAGCACCTCGGCGAACAAGGCTTCAGAGGGCACGGTGTTACCGTGACCAACGCATCGGTGAACCCTTACTGTTCACCCAGGTCACGCTGTAGAAGACAGTCAAATTTTTGGTTGCATCCGGCGCCATCAGCAGTCAAGACACATGGCAAAGGCCTGGCATTCGCGTCCCCTTGAGACACCCAGATCCCACCCGCGCAATTTCTGCGCCACTAATAATGGAATATAAGGAGCACCTCGGCGAACAAGGCTTCAGAGGGCACGGTGTTACCGTGACCAACGCTTGGTGAGCCCTTTACTGTTCATCCAGGTCAAGCTCTAGAAGACAGTCAAATTTTTGGTTGCATCTGGCACCATCAGCAGTCAAGACACATGGCAAAGGCCTGGCATTCGCGTCCCCTTGAGACACCCAGATCCCACCCGCGCAATTTCTGCGCCACTACTAATGGAATATAAGGAGCACCTCGGCGAACAAGGCTTCAGAGGGCACGGTGTTACCGTGACCAACGCATCGGTGAACCCTTTACTGTTCAGCCAGGTCACGCTGTAGAAGACAGTTAAATTTTTGGTTGCATCCGGCACCATCAGCAGTCAAGACACATGGCAAAGCCTGGCATTCGCGTCCCCTTGAGACACCCGGATCCCAACCGCGCAATTTCTGCGCCACTACTAATGGAATATAAGGAGCACCTCGGCGAACAAACTTCAGAGGGCACGGTGTTACCGTGACCAACGCATCGGTGAACCCTTTACTGTTCACCAAGGTCACGCTGTAGAAGACAGTCAAATTTTTGGTTGCACCCGGCACCATCAGCAGTCAAGACACATGGCAAAGGCCCGGCATTCGCGTCCCCTTGAGACACCCGGATCCCAACCGCGCAATTTCTGCGCCACTACTAATGGAATATAAGGAGCACCTCGTCGAACAAGGCTTCAGAGGGCACGGCTTTACCGTGACCAACGCATCGGTGAACCCTTTACTGTTCATCCAGGTCACGCTGTAGAAGGCAGTCAAATTTTTGGTTGCATCCGGCGCCATCAGCAGTCAAGACACATGGCAAAGGCCTGGCATTCGCGTCCCCTTGAGACACCCGGATCCCAACCGCGCAATTTCTGCGCCACTACTAATGGAATATAAGGAGCACCTCGGCGAACAAGGCTTCAGAGGGCACGGTGTTACCGTGGCCAACGCATCGGTGAACCCTTTACTGTTCACCCAGGTCACGCTGTAGAAGGCCGTCAAATTTTTGGTTGCATCCGGCGCCATCAGCAGTCAAGACACATGGCAAAGGCCTGGCATTCGCGTCCCCTTGAGACACCCAGATCCCACCCGCCCAATTTCTGTGCCACTACAAATGGAATATAAGGAGCACTTCGGCGAACAAGGCTTCAGAGGGCACGGTGTTACCGTGACCAACGCATCGGTGAACCCTTACTGTTCACCCAAGTCACGCTGTAGAAGACAGTCAAATTTTTGGTTGCATCCGGCGCCATCAGCAGTCAAGACACATGGCAAAGGCCTGGCATTCGCGTCCTCTTGAGACACCCAGATCCCACCCGCGCAATTTCTGCGCCACTAATAATGGAATATAAGGAGCACCTCGGCGAACAAGGCTTCAGTGGGCACGGTGTTACCGTGACCAACGCATCGGTGAACCCTTTACTGTTCACCCAGGTCACGCTGTAGAAGACAGTCAAATTTTTGGTTGCACCCGGCACCATCAGCAGTCAAGACACATGGAAAAGGCCTGTCATTCGCGTCCCCTTGAGACACCCGGATCCCAACCGCGCAATTTCTGCGCCACTACTAATGGAATATAAGGAGCACCTCGGCGAACAAGGCTTCAGAGGGCACGGTGTTACCGTGACCAACGCATCGGTGAACCCTTTACTGTTCACCCAGGTCACGCTGTAGAAGGCCGTCAAATTTTTGGTTGCATCCGGCGCCATCAGCAGTCAAGACACATGGCAAAGGCCTGGCATTCGCGTCCCCTTGAGACACCCAGATCCCACCCGCCCAATTTCTGCGCCACTACTAATGGAATATAAGGAGCACCTCGGCGAACAAGGCTTCAGAGGGCACGGTGTTACCGTGACCAACGCATCGGTGAACCCTTTACTGTTCAGCCTGGTCACGCTGTAGAAGACAGTTAAATTTTTGGTTGCATCCGGCACCATCAGCAGTCAAGACACATGGCAAAGCCTGGCATTCGCGTCCCCTTGAGACACCCGGATCCCAACCGCGCAATTTCTGCGCCACTACTAATGGAATATAAGGAGCACCTCGGCGAACAAACTTCAGAGGGCACGGTGTTACCGTGACCAACGCATCGGTGAACCCTTTACTATTCACCCAGGTCACGCTGTAGAATACAGTCAAATTTTTGGTTGCACCCGGCACCATCAGCAGTCAAGACACATGGCAAAGGCCCGGCATTCGCGTCCCCTTGAGACACCCGGATCCCAACCGCGCAATTTCTGCGCCACTACTAATGGAATATAAGGAGCGCCTCGGCGAACAAGTCTTCAGAGGGCACGGTGTTACCGTGACCAACGCATCGGTGAACCCTTTACGTTTCACCCAGGTCACGCTGTAGAAGACAGTCAAATTTTTGGTTGCACCCGGCACCATCAGCAGTCAAGACACATGGCAAAGGCCTTGCATTCGCGTCCCCTTGAGACACCCGGATCCCAACCGCGCAATTTCTGCGCCACTACTAATGGAATATAAGGAGTACCTCGGCGAACAAGGCTTTAGAGGGCACGGTGTTACCGTGACCAACGCATCGGTGAACCCTTTACTGTTCGCCAGGTCACGCTGTAGAAGGCAGTCAAATTTTTGGTTGCACCCGGCACCATCAGCAGTCAAGACACATGGCAAAGGCCTGACATTCGCGTCCCCTTGAGACACCCGGATTCCAACCGCGCAATTTCTGCGCCACTAATAATGGAATATAAGGAGCACCTCGGCGAACAAGGCTTCAGAGGGCACGATGTTACCGTGACCAACGCATCGGTGAACCCTTTACTGTTCACACAGGTCACGCTGTAGAAGACAGTCAAATTTTTGGTTGCATCCGGCGCCACCAGCAGTCAAGACAGATGGCAAAGCCCTGGCATTCGCGTCCCCTTGCGACACCCAGATCCCAACCGCGCAATTTCTGCGCCACTACTAATGGAATATAAGGAGCACCTCGGCGAACAAGGCTTCAGAGGGCACGGTGTTACCGTGACCAACGCATCGGTGAACCCTTTACTGTTCACCCAGGTCACGCTGTAGAAGACAGTCAAAGTTTTGGTTGCATCCGGCACCATCAGCAGTCAAGACACATGGCAAAGGCCTGGCATTCGCGTCCCCTTGAGACACCCAGATCCCACCCGCGCAATTTCTGTGCCACTACAAATGGAATATAAGGACCACCTCGGCGAACAAGGCTTCAGAGGGCACGGTGTTACCGTGACCAAAGCATCGGTGAACCATTACTGTTCACCCAGGTCACGCTGTAGAAGACAGTCAAATTTTTGCTTGCATCCGGCGCCATCAGCAGTCAAGACACATGGCAAAGGCCTGGCATTCGCGTCCCCTTGAGACACCCAGATCCCACCCGCGCAATTTCTGCGCCACTAATAATGGAATATAAGGAGCACCTCGGCGAACAAGGCTTCAGAGGGCACGGTGTTACCGTGACCAACGCTTGGTGAGCCCTTTACTGTTCATCCAGGTCAAGCTCTAGAAGACAGTCAAATTTTTGGTTGCATCTGGCACCATCAGCAGTCAAGACACATGGCAAAGGCCTGGCATTCGCGTCCCCTTGAGACACCCAGATCCCACCCGCGCAATTTCTGCGCCACTACTAATGGAATATAAGGAGCACCTCGGCGAACAAGGCTTCAGAGGGCACGGTGTTACCGTGACCAACGCATCGGTGAACCCTTTACTGTTCAGCCAGGTCACGCTGTAGAAGACAGTTAAATTTTTGGTTGCATCCGGCACCATCAGCAGTCAAGACACATGGCAAAGCCTGGCATTCGCGTCCCCTTGAGACACCCGGATCCCAACCGCGCAATTTCTGCGCCACTACTAATGGAATATAAGGAGCACCTCGGCGAACAAACTTCAGAGGGCACGGTGTTACCGTGACCAACGCATCGGTGAACCCTTTACTGTTCACCCAGGTCACGCTGTAGAAGACAGTCAAATTTTTGGTTGCACCCGGCACCATCAGCAGTCAAGACACATGGCAAAGGCCCGGCATTCGCGTCCCCTTGAGACACCCGGATCCCAACCGCGCAATTTCTGCGCCACTACTAATGGAATATAAGGAGCACCTCGTCGAACAAGGCTTCAGAGGGCACGGCTTTACCGTGACCAACGCATCGGTGAACCCTTTACAGTTCATCCAGGTCACGCTGTAGAAGGCAGTCAAATTTTTGGTTGCATCCGGCGCCATCAGCAGTCAAGACACACGGCAAAGGCCTGGCATTCGCGTCCCCTTGAGACACCCGGATCCCAACCGCGCAATTTCTGCGCCACTACTAATGGAATATAAGGAGCACCTCGGCGAACAAGTCTTCAGAGGGCACGGTGTTACCGTGACCAACGCATCGGTGAACCCTTTACGTTTCACCCAGGTCACGCTGTAGAAGACAGTCAAATTTTTGGTTGCACCCGGCACCATCAGCAGTCAAGACACATGGCAAAGGCCTGGCATTCGCGTCCCCTTGATACACCCGGATCCCAACCGCGCAATTTCTGCGCCACTACTAATGGAATATAAGGTGTACCTCGGCGAACAAGGCTTTAGAGGGCACGGTGTTACCGTGACCAACGCATCGGTGAACCCTTTACTGTTCGCCAGGTCACGCTGTAGAAGACAGTCAAATTTTTGGTTGCACCCGGCACCATCAGCATTCAAGACACATGGCAAAGGCCTGACATTCGCGTCCCCTTGAGACACCCGGATTCCAACCGCGCAATTTCTGCGCCACTAATAAGGGAATATAAGGAGCACCTCGGCGAACAAGGCTTCAGAGGGCACGGTATTACCGTGACCAACGCCTCGGTGAACCCTTTCGTGTTCACCCAGGTCACGCTGTAGAAGACCGTCAAATTTTTGGTTGCACCCGGCACCATCAGCAGTCAAGAGACATGGCAAAGGCCTGGCATTCGCGTCCCCTTGAGACACCCGGATCCCAACCGCGCAATTTCTGCGCCACTACTAATGGAATATAAGGAGCACCTCGGCGAACAAGGCTTCAGAGGGCACGGTGTTACCGTGACCAACGCATCGGTGAACCCTTTACCGTTCACCCAGGTCACGCTGTAGAAGGCCGTCAAATTTTTGGTTGCATCCGGCGCCATCAGCAGTCAAGACACATGGCAAAGGCCTGGCATTCGCGTCCCCTTGAGACACCCAGATCCCACCCGCCCAATTTCTGTGCCACTACAAATGGAATATAAGGAGCGCTTCGGCGAACAAGGCTTCAGAGGGCACGGTGTTACCGTGACCAACGCATCGGTGAACCCTTACTGTTCACCCAGGTCACGCTGTAGAAGACAGTTAAATTTTTGGTTGCATCCGGCGCCATCAGCAATCAAGACACATGGCAAAGGCCTGGCATTCGCGTCCCCTTGAGACACCCAGATCCCACCCGCGCAATTTCTGCGCCACTAATAATGGAATATAAGGAGCACCTCGGCGAACAAGGCTTCAGAGGGCACGGTGTTACCGTGACCAACGCTTGGTGAGCCCTTTACTGTTCATCCAGGTCAAGCTCTAGAAGGCAGTCAAATTTTTGGTTGCATCCGGCACCATCAGCAGTCAAGACACATGGCAAAGGCCTGGCATTCGCGTCCCCTTGAGACACCCAGATCCCACCCGCGCAATTTCTGCGCCACTACTAATGGAATATAAGGAGCACCTCGGCGAACAAGGCTTCAGAGGGCACGGTGTTACCGTGACCAACGCATCGGTGAACCCTTTACTGTTCAGCCTGGTCACGCTGTAGAAGACAGTTAAATTTTTGGTTGCATCCGGCACCATCAGCAGTCAAGACACATGGCAAAGCCTGGCATTCGCGTCCCCTTGAGACACCCGGATCCCAACCGCGCAATTTCTGCGCCACTACTAATGGAATATAAGGAGCACCTCGGCGAACAAACTTCAGAGGGCACGGTGTTACCGTGACCAACGCATCGGTGAACCCTTTACTATTCACCCAGGTCACGCTGTAGAATACAGTCAAATTTTTGGTTGCACCCGGCACCATCAGCAGTCAAGACACATGGCAAAGGCCCGGCATTCGCGTCCCCTTGAGACACCCGGATCCCAACCGCGCAATTTCTGCGCCACTACTAATGGAATATAAGGAGCACCTCGGCGAACAAGTCTTCAGAGGGCACGGTGTTACCGTGACCAACGCATCGGTGAACCCTTTACGTTTCACCCAGGTCACGCTGTAGAAGACAGTCAAATTTTTGGTTGCACCCGGCACCATCAGCAGTCAAGACACATGGCAAAGGCCTGGCATTCGCGTCCCCTTGAGACACCCGGATCCCAACCGCGCAATTTCTGCGCCACTACTAATGGAATATAAGGAGTACCTCGGCGAACAAGGCTTTAGAGGGCACGGTGTTACCGTGACCAACGCATCGGTGAACCCTTTACTGTTCGCCAGGTCACGCTGTAGAAGGCAGTCAAATTTTTGGTTGCACCCGGCACCATCAGCAGTCAAGACACATGGCAAAGGCCTGACATTCGCGTCCCCTTGAGACACCCGGATTCCAACCGCGCAATTTCTGCGCCTCTAATAAGGGAATATAAGGAGCACCTCGGCGAACAAGGCTTCAGAGGGCACGGTATTACCGTGACCAACGCATCGGTGAACCCTTTCCTGTTCACCCAGGTTACGCTGTAGAAGACAGTCAAATTTTTATTTGCATCCGGCGCCATCAGCAGTCAAGACACATGGCAAAGCCCTGGCATTCGCGTCCCCTTGAGACACCCAGATCCCACCCGCGCATTTTCTGCGCCACTACAAATGGAATGTAAATAGCACCTCGGCGAACAAGGCTTCAGAGGGCACGGTGTTACCGTGACCAACGCTTGGTGCACCGTTTACAGTTCATCCAGGTCACGCTCTAGAAGACAGACAAATTTTTGGTTGCATCCGGCGCCATCAGCAGTCAAGACACATGGCGAAGTCCTGGCATTCGCGTCCCTTTGAGACACCCAGATCCCACCCGCGCAATTTCTGCGCCTTTACTAATGGAATATAAGGAGCATCAAGGCGAACAAGGCTTCAGAGGGCACGGTGTTACCGTGACCAACGCATCGGTGAACCCTTTACTGTTCACCCAGGTCACGCTGTAGAAGGCAGTCAAATTTTTGGTTGCATCCGGCGCCATCAGCAGTCAAGACACATGGCAAAGCCCTGGCATTCGCGTCCCCTTGAGACACCCAGATCCCACCCGCGCAATTTCTGCGCCAGTACTAATGGAATATAAGGAGCACCTCGGCGAACAAAGCTTCAGAGGGCACGGTGTTAACATAACCAACGCATCGGTGAATTCCCTTTACTGTTCACCCAGGTCACGCTGTAGAAGACAGTCAAAGTTTTGGTTGTATCCGACGCCATCAGCAGTCAAGACACATGGCAAAGCCCTGGCATTCGCGTCCCCTTGAGACACCCAGATCTCACCCGCGCAATTTCTGCGCCACTACTAATGGAATATAAGGAGCACCTCGGCGAACAAGGCTTCAGAGGGCACGGTGTTACCGTGACCAACGCTTGGTGAGCCCTTTACTGTTCATCCAGGTCGAGCTCTAGAAGACAGTCAAATTTTTGGTTGCATCCGGCACCATCAGCAGTCAAGACACATGGCAAAGGCCTGGCATTCGCGTCCCCTTGAGACACCCAGATCCCACCGGCGCAATTTCTGCGCCACTACTAATGGAATATAAGGAGCACCTCGGCGAACAAGGCTTCAGACGGCACGGTGGTACCGTGACCAACGCATCGGTGAACCCTTTACTGTTCAGGCTGGTCACGCTGTAGAAGACAGTTAAATTTTTGGTTGCATCCGGCACCATCAGCAGTCAAGACACATGGCAAAGCCTGGCATTCTCGTCCCCTTGAGACACCCGGATCCCAACCGCGCAATTTCTGCGCCACTACTAATGGAATATAAGGAGCACCTCGGCGAACAAACTTCAGAGGGCACGGTGTTACCGTGACCAACGCATCGGTGAACCCTTTACTATTCACCCAGGTCACGCTGTAGAAGACAGTCAAATTTTTGGTTGCACCCGGCACCATCAGCAGTCTAGACACATGGCAAATGCCCGGCATTCGCGTCCCCTTGAGACACCCGGATCCCAACCGCGCAATTTCTGCGCCACTACTAATGGAATATAAGGAGCACCTCGTCGAACAAGGCTTCAGAGGGCACGGCTTTACCGTGACCAACGCATCGGTGAACCCTTTACTGTTCACCCAGGTCACGCTGTAGAAGGCAGTCAAATTTTTGGTTGCATCCGGCGCCATCAGCAGTCAAGACACATGGCAAAGGCCTGGCATTCGCGTCCCCTTGAGACACCCGGATCCCAACCGCGCAATTTCTGCGCCACTACTAATGGAATATAAGGAGCACCTCGGCGAACAATTCTTCAGAGGGCACGGTGTTACCGTGACCAACGCATCGGTGAACCCTTTACGTTTCACACAGGTCACGCTGTAGAAGACAGTCAAATTTTTGGTTGCACCCGGCACCATCAGCAGTCAAGACACATGGCAAAGGCCTCGCATTCGCGTCCCCTTGAGACACCCGGATCCGAACCGCGCAATTTCTGCGCCACTACTAATGGAAAATAAGGAGTACCTCGGCGAACAAGGCTTTAGAGGGCACGGTGTTACCGTGACCAACGCATCGGTGAACCCTTTACTGTTCGCCAAGTCACGCTGTAGAAGACAGTCAAATTTTTGGTTGCACCCGGCACCATCAGCAGTCAAGACACATGGCAAAGGCCTGACATTCGCGTCCCCTTGAGACACCCGGATTCCAACCGCGCAATTTCTGCGCCACTAATAAGGGAATATAAGGAGCACCTCGGCGAACAAGGCTTCAGAGGGCACGGTATTACCGTGACCAACGCATCGGTGAACCCTTTCCTGTTTACCCAGGTCACGCTGTAGAAGACAGTCAAATTTTTGGTTGCACCCGGCACCATCAGCAGTCAAGACACATGGCAAAGGCCTGGCATTCTCGTCCCCTTGAGACACCCGGATCCCAACCGCGCAATTTCTGCGCCACTACTAAAGGAATATAAGGAGCACCTCGGCGAACAAGGCTTCAGAGGGCACGGTGTTACCGTGACCAACGCATCGGTGGACCTTTTACTGTTCACCCAGGTCACGCTGTAGAAGGCCGTCAAATTTTTGGTTGCATCCGGCACCATCAGCAGTCAAGACACATGGCAAAGGCCTGACATTCGCGTCCCCTTGAGACACCCGGATTCCAACCGCGCAATTTCTGCGCCACTAATAAGGGAATATAAGGAGCACCTCGGCGAACAAGGCTTCAGAGGGCACGGTATTACCGTGACCAACGCATCGGTGAACCCTTTCCTGTTCACCCAGGTCACGCTGTAGAAGACAGTCAAATTTTTGGTTGCATCCGGCGCCACCAGCAGTCAAGACAGATGGCAAAGCCCTGGCATTCGCGTCCCCTTGCGACACCCAGATCCCAACCGCGCAATTTCTGCGCCACTACTAATGGAATATAAGGAGCACCTCGGCGAACAAGGCTTCAGAGGGCACGGTGTTACCGTGACCAACGCATCGGTGAACCCTTTACTGTTCACCCAGGTCACGCTGTAGAAGACAGTCAAAGTTTTGGTTGCATCCGGCACCATCAGCAGTCAAGACACATGGCAAAGGCCTGGCATTCGCGTCCCCTTGAGACACCCAGATCCCACCCGCGCAATTTCTGTGCCACTACAAATGGAATATAAGGACCACCTCGGCGAACAAGGCTTCAGAGGGCACGGTGTTACCGTGACCAAAGCATCGGTGAACCCTTACTGTTCACCCAGGTCACGCTGTAGAAGACAGTCAAATTTTTGGTTGCATCCGGCGCCATCAGCAGTCAAGACACATGGCAAAGGCCTGGCATTCGCGTCCCCTTGAGACACCCAGATCCCACCCGCGCAATTTCTGCGCCACTAATAATGGAATATAAGGAGCACCTCGGCGAACAAGGCTTCAGAGGGCACGGTGTTACCGTGACCAACGCTTGGTGAGCCCTTTACTGTTCATCCAGGTCAAGCTCTAGAAGACAGTCAAATTTTTGGTTGCATCTGGCACCATCAGCAGTCAAGACACATGGCAAAGGCCTGGCATTCGCGTCCCCTTGAGACACCCAGATCCCACCCGCGCAATTTCTGCGCCACTACTAATGGAATATAAGGAGCACCTCGGCGAACAAGGCTTCAGAGGGCACGGTGTTACCGTGACCAACGCATCGGTGAACCCTTTACTGTTCAGCCAGGTCACGCTGTAGAAGACAGTTAAATTTTTGGTTGCATCCGGCACCATCAGCAGTCAAGACACATGGCAAAGCCTGGCATTCGCGTCCCCTTGAGACACCCGGATCCCAACCGCGCAATTTCTGCGCCACTACTAATGGAATATAAGGAGCACCTCGGCGAACAAACTTCAGAGGGCACGGTGTTACCGTGACCAACGCATCGGTGAACCCTTTACTGTTCACCCAGGTCACGCTGTAGAAGACAGTCAAATTTTTGGTTGCACCCGGCACCATCAGCAGTCAAGACACATGGCAAAGGCCCGGCATTCGCGTCCCCTTGAGACACCCGGATCCCAACCGCGCAGTTTCTGCGCCACTACTAATGGAATATAAGGAGCACCTCGTCGAACAAGGCTTCAGAGGGCACGGCTTTACCGTGACCAACGCATCGGTGAACCCTTTACAGTTCATCCAGGTCACGCTGTAGAAGGCAGTCAAATTTTTGGTTGCATCCGGCGCCATCAGCAGTCAAGACACATGGCAAAGGCCTGGCATTCGCGTCCCCTTGAGACACCCGGATCCCAACCGCGCAATTTCTGCGCCACTACTAATGGAATATAAGGAGCACCTCGGCGAACAAGTCTTCAGAGGGCACGGTGTTACCGTGACCAACGCATCGGTGAACCCTTTACGTTTCACCCAGGTCACGCTGTAGAAGACAGTCAAATTTTTGGTTGCACCCGGCACCATCAGCAGTCAAGACACATGGCAAAGGCCTGGCATTCGCGTCCCCTTGATACACCCGGATCCCAACCGCGCAATTTCTGCGCCACTACTAATGGAATATAAGGTGTACCTCGGCGAACAAGGCTTTAGAGGGCACGGTGTTACCGTGACCAACGCATCGGTGAACCCTTTACTGTTCGCCAGGTCACGCTGTAGAAGACAGTCAAATTTTTGGTTGCACCCGGCACCATCAGCAGTCAAGACACATGGCAAAGGCCTGACATTCGCGTCCCCTTGAGACACCCGGATTCCAACCGCGCAATTTCTGCGCCACTAATAAGGGAATATAAGGAGCACCTCGGCGAACAAGGCTTCAGAGGGCACGGTATTACCGTGACCAACGCCTCGGTGAACCCTTTCGTGTTCACCCAGGTCACGCTGTAGAAGACCGTCAAATTTTTGGTTGCACCCGGCACCATCAGCAGTCAAGAGACATGGCAAAGGCCTGGCATTCGCGTCCCCTTGAGACACCCGGATCCCAACCGCGCAATTTCTGCGCCACTACTAATGGAATATAAGGAGCACCTCGGCGAACAAGGCTTCAGAGGGCACGGTGTTACCGTGACCAACGCATCGGTGAACCCTTTACCGTTCACGCAGGTCACGCTGTAGAAGGCCGTCAAATTTTTGGTTGCATCCGGCGCCATCAGCAGTCAAGACACATGGCAAAGGCCTGGCATTCGCGTCCCCTTGAGACACCCAGATCCCACCCGCCCAATTTCTGTGCCACTACAAATGGAATATAAGGAGCGCTTCGGCGAACAAGGCTTCAGAGGGCACGGTGTTACCGTGACCAACGCATCGGTGAACCCTTACTGTTCACCCAGGTCACGCTGTAGAAGACAGTCAAATTTTTGGTTGCATCCGGCGCCATCAGCAGTCAAGACACATGGCAAAGGCCTGGCATTCGCGTCCCCTTGAGACACCCAGATCCCACCCGCGCAATTTCTGCGCCACTAATAATGGAATATAAGGAGCACCTCGGCGAACAAGGCTTCAGAGGGCACGGTGTTACCGTGACCAACGCTTGGTGAGCCCTTTACTGTTCATCCAGGTCAAGCTCTAGAAGGCAGTCAAATTTTTGGTTGCATCCGGCACCATCAGCAGTCAAGACACATGGCAAAGGCCTGGCATTCGCGTCCCCTTGAGACACCCAGATCCCACCCGCGCAATTTCTGCGCCACTACTAATGGAATATAAGGAGCACCTCGGCGAACAAGGCTTCAGAGGGCACGGTGTTACCGTGACCAACGCATCGGTGAACCCTTTACTGTTCAGCCTGGTCACGCTGTAGAAGACAGTTAAATTTTTGGTTGCATCCGGCACCATCAGCAGTCAAGACACATGGCAAAGCCTGGCATTCGCGTCCCCTTGAGACACCCGGATCCCAACCGCGCAATTTCTGCGCCACTACTAATGGAATATAAGGAGCACCTCGGCGAACAAACTTCAGAGGGCACGGTGTTACCGTGACCAACGCATCGGTGAACCCTTTACTATTCACCCAGGTCACGCTGTAGAATACAGTCAAATTTTTGGTTGCACCCGGCACCATCAGCAGTCAAGACACATGGCAAAGGCCCCGCATTCGCGTCCCCTTGAGACACCCGGATCCCAACCGCGCAATTTCTGCGCCACTACTAATGGAATATAAGGAGCACCTCGGCGACCAAGTCTTCAGAGGGCACGGTGTTACCGTGACAAACGCATCGGTGAACCCTTTACGTTTCACCCAGGTCACGCTGTAGAAGACAGTCAAATTTTTGGTTGCACCCGGCACCATCAGCAGTCAAGACACATGGCAAAGGCCTGGCATTCGCGTCCCCTTGAGACACCCGGATCCCAACCGCGCAATTTCTGCGCCACTACTAATGGAATATAAGGAGTACCTCGGCGAACAAGGCTTTAGAGGGCACGGTGTTACCGTGACCAACGCATCGGTGAACCCTTTACTGTTCGCCAGGTCACGCTGTAGAAGGCAGTCAAATTTTTGGTTGCACCCGGCACCATCAGCAGTCAAGACACATGGCAAAGGCCTGACATTCGCGTCCCCTTGAGACACCCGGATTCCAACCGCGCAATTTCTGCGCCTCTAATAAGGGAATATAAGGAGCACCTCGGCGAACAAGGCTTCAGAGGGCACGGTATTACCGTGACCAACGCATCGGTGAACCCTTTCCTGTTCACCCAGGTTACGCTGTAGAAGACAGTCAAATTTTTGGTTGCACCCGGCACCATCAGCAGTCAAGACACATGGCAAAGGCCTGGCATTCGCGTCGCCTTGAGACACCCGGATCCCAACCGCGCAATTTCTGCGCCACTACTAATGGAATATAAGGAGCACCTCGGCAAACAAGGCTTCAGAGGGCACGGTGTTACCGTGACCGACGCATCGGTGAACCCTTCACTGTTCACCCAGGTCACGCTATAGAAGACAGTCAAATTTTTATTTGCATCCGGCGCCATCAGCAGTCAAGACACATGGCAAAGCCCTGGCATTCGCGTCCCCTTGAGACACCCAGATCCCACCCGCGCATTTTCTGCGCCACTACAAATGGAATGTAAATAGCACCTCGGCGAACAAGGCTTCAGAGGGCACGGTGTTACCGTGACCAACGCTTGGTGCACCGTTTACTGTTCATCCAGGTCACGCTCTAGAAGACAGACAAATTTTTGGTTGCATCCGGCGCCATCAGCAGTCAAGACACATGGCGAAGTCCTGGCATTCGCGTCCCTTTGAGACACCCAGATCCCACCCGCGCAATTTCTGCGCCTTTACTAATGGAATATAAGGAGCATCAAGGCGAACAAGGCTTCAGAGGGCACGGTGTTACCGTGACCAACGCATCGGTGAACCCTTTACTGTTCACCCAGGTCACGCTGTAGAAGGCAGTCAAATTTTTGGTTGCATCCGGCGCCATCAGCAGTCAAGACACATGGCAAAGCCCTGGCATTCGCGTCCCCTTGAGACACCCAGATCCCACCCGCGCAATTTCTGCGCCAGTACTAATGGAATATAAGGAGCACCTCGGCGAACAAAGCTTCAGAGGGCACGGTGTTAACATAACCAACGCATCGGTGAATTCCCTTTACTGTTCACCCAGGTCACGCTGTAGAAGACAGTCAAAGTTTTGGTTGTATCCGACGCCATCAGCAGTCAAGACACATGGCAAAGCCCTGGCATTCGCGTCCCCTTGAGACACCCAGATCTCACCCGCGCAATTTCTGCGCCACTACTAATGGAATATAAGGAGCACCTCGGCGAACAAGGCTTCAGAGGGCACGGTGTTACCGTGACCAACGCTTGGTGAGCCCTTTACTGTTCATCCAGGTCGAGCTCTAGAAGACAGTCAAATTTTTGGTTGCATCCGGCACCATCAGCAGTCAAGACACATGGCAAAGGCCTGGCATTCGCGTCCCCTTGAGACACCCAGATCCCACCCGCGCAATTTCTGCGCCACTACTAATGGAATATAAGGAGCACCTCGGCGAACAAGGCTTCAGACGGCACGGTGGTACCGTGACCAACGCATCGGTGAACCCTTTACTGTTCAGGCTGGTCACGCTGTAGAAGACAGTTAAATTTTTGGTTGCATCCGGCACCATCAGCAGTCAAGACACATGGCAAAGCCTGGCATTCGCGTCCCCTTGAGACACCCGGATCCCAACCGCGCAATTTCTGCGCCACTACTAATGGAATATAAGGAGCACCTCGGCGAACAAACTTCAGAGGGCACGGTGTTACCGTGACCAACGCATCGGTGAACCCTTTACTATTCACCCAGGTCACGCTGTAGAAGACAGTCAAATTTTTGGTTGCACCCGGCACCATCAGCAGTCTAGACACATGGCAAATGCCCGGCATTCGGGTCCCCTTGAGACACCCGGATCCCAACCGCGCAATTTCTGCGCCACTACTAATGGAATATAAGGAGCACCTCGTCGAACAAGGCTTCAGAGGGCACGGCTTTACCGTGACCAACGCATCGGTGAACCCTTTACTGTTCACCCAGGTCACGCTGTAGAAGGCAGTCAAATTTTTGGTTGCATCCGGCGCCATCAGCAGTCAAGACACATGGCAAAGGCCTGGCATTCGCGTCCCCTTGAGACACCCAGATCCCACCCGCCCAATTTCTGTGCCACTACAAATGGAATATAAGGAGCGCTTCGGCGAACAAGGCTTCAGAGGGCACGGTGTTACCGTGACCAACGCATCGGTGAACCCTTACTGTTCACCCAGGTCACGCTGTAGAAGACAGTCAAATTTTTGGTTGCATCCGGCGCCATCAGCAGTCAAGACACATGGCAAAGGCCTGGCATTCGCGTCCCCTTGAGACACCCAGATCCCACCCGCGCAATTTCTGCGCCACTAATAATGGAATATAAGGAGCACCTCGGCGAACAAGGCTTCAGAGGGCACGGTGTTACCGTGACCAACGCTTGGTGAGCCCTTTACTGTTCATCCAGGTCAAGCTCTAGAAGGCAGTCAAATTTTTGGTTGCATCCGGCACCATCAGCAGTGAAGACACATGGCAAAGGCCTGGCATTCGCGTCCCCTTGAGACACCCAGATCCCACCCGCGCAATTTCTGCGCCACTACTAATGGAATATAAGGAGCACCTCGGCGAACAAGGCTTCAGAGGGCACGGTGTTACCGTGACCAACGCATCGGTGAACCCTTTACTGTTCAGCCTGGTCACGCTGTAGAAGACAGTTAAATTTTTGGTTGCATCCGGCACCATCAGCAGTCAAGACACATGGCAAAGCCTGGCATTCGCGTCCCCTTGAGACACCCGGATCCCAACCGCGCAATTTCTGCGCCACTACTAATGGAATATAAGGAGCACCTCGGCGAACAAACTTCAGAGGGCACGGTGTTACCGTGACCAACGCATCGGTGAACCCTTTACTATTCACCCAGGTCACGCTGTAGAATACAGTCAAATTTTTGGTTGCACCCGGCACCATCAGCAGTCAAGACACATGGCAAAGGCCCGGCATTCGCGTCCCCTTGAGACACCCGGATCCCAACCGCGCAATTTCTGCGCCACTACTAATGGAATATAAGGAGCACCTCGGCGAACAAGTCTTCAGAGGGCACGGTGTTACCGTGACCAACGCATCGGTGAACCCTTTACGTTTCACCCAGGTCACGCTGTAGAAGACAGTCAAATTTTTGGTTGCACCCGGCACCATCAGCAGTCAAGACACATGGCAAAGGCCTGGCATTCGCGTCCCCTTGAGACACCCGGATCCCAACCGCGCAATTTCTGCGCCACTACTAATGGAATATAAGGAGTACCTCGGCGAACAAGGCTTTAGAGGGCACGGTGTTACCGTGACCAACGCATCGGTGAACCCTTTACTGTTCGCCAGGTCACGCTGTAGAAGGCAGTCAAATTTTTGGTTGCACCCGGCACCATCAGCAGTCAAGACACATGGCAAAGGCCTGACATTCGCGTCCCCTTGAGACACCCGGATTCCAACCGCGCCATTTCTGCGCCTCTAATAAGGGAATATAAGGAGCACCTCGGCGAACAAGGCTTCAGAGGGCACGGTATTACCGTGACCAACGCATCGGTGAACCCTTTCCTGTTCACCCAGGTTACGCTGTAGAAGACAGTCAAATTTTTGGTTGCACCCGGCACCATCAGCAGTCAAGACACATGGCAAAGGCCTGGCATTCGCGTCGCCTTGAGACACCCGGATCCCAACCGCGCAATTTCTGCGCCACTACTAATGGAATATAAGGAGCACCTCGGCAAACAAGGCTTCAGAGGGCACGGTGTTACCGTGACCAACGCATCGGTGAACCTTTTACTGTTCACCCAGGTCACGCTGTAGAAGGCCGTCAAATTTTTGGTTGCATCCGGCGCCATCAGCAGTCAAGACACGATGAAATAACAGCGCAAGGAACGGGACGAAAACACGAAGGAAGAAGACACAGACACGGGCGCTGACAAGACACATGGCAAAGGCCTGGCATTCTCGTCCCCTTGAGACACCCGGATCCCAACCGCGCAATTTCTGCGCCACTACTAATGGAATATAAGGAGCACCTCGGCGAACAAGGCTTCAGAGGGCACGGTGTTACCGTGACCGACGCATCGGTGAACCCTTCACTGTTCACCCAGGTCACGCTATAGAAGACAGTCAAATTTTTATTTGCATCCGGCGCCATCAGCAGTCAAGACACATGGCAAAGCCCTGGCATTCGCGTCCCCTTGAGACACCCAGATCCCACCCGCGCATTTTCTGCGCCACTACAAATGGAATGTAAATAGCACCTCGGCGAACAAGGCTTCAGAGGGCACGGTGTTACCGTGACCAACGCTTGGTGCACCGTTTACTGTTCATCCAGGTCACGCTCTAGAAGACAGACAAATTTTTGGTTGCATCCGGCGCCATCAGCAGTCAAGACACATGGCGAAGTCCTGGCATTCGCGTCCCTTTGAGACACCCAGATCCCACCCGCGCAATTTCTGCGCCTTTACTAATGGAATATAAGGAGCATCAAGGCGAACAAGGCTTCAGAGGGCACGGTGTTACCGTGACCAACGCATCGGTGAACCCTTTACTGTTCACCCAGGTCACGCTGTAGAAGGCAGTCAAATTTTTGGTTGCATCCGGCGCCATCAGCAGTCAAGACACATGGCAAAGCCCTGGCATTCGCGTCCCCTTGAGACACCCAGATCCCACCCGCGCAATTTCTGCGCCACTAATAAGGGAATATAAGGAGCACCTCGGCGAACAAGGCTTCAGAGGGCACGGTATTACCGTGACCAACGCATCGGTGAACCCTTTCCTGTTTACCCAGGTCACGCTGTAGAAGACAGTCAAATTTTTGGTTGCACCCGGCACCATCAGCAGTCAAGACACATGGCAAAGGCCTGGCATTCTCGTCCCCTTGAGACACCCGGATCCCAACCGCGCAATTTCTGCGCCACTACTAATGGAATATAAGGAGCACCTCGGCGAACAAGGCTTCAGAGGGCACGGTGTTACCGTGACCAACGCATCGGTGGACCTTTTACTGTTCACCCAGGTCACGCTGTAGAAGGCCGTCAAATTTTTGGTTGCATCCGGCACCATCAGCAGTCAAGACACATGGCAAAGGCCTGACATTCGCGTCCCCTTGAGACACCCGGATTCCAACCGCGCAATTTCTGCGCCACTAATAAGGGAATATAAGGAGCACCTCGGCGAACAAGGCTTCAGAGGGCACGGTATTACCGTGACCAACGCATCGGTGAACCCTTTCCTGTTCACCCAGGTCACGCTGTAGAAGACAGTCAAATTTTTGGTTGCATCCGGCGCCACCAGCAGTCAAGACAGATGGCAAAGCCCTGGCATTCGCGTCCCCTTGCGACACCCAGATCCCAACCGCGCAATTTCTGCGCCACTACTAATGGAATATAAGGAGCACCTCGGCGAACAAGGCTTCAGAGGGCACGGTGTTACCGTGACCAACGCATCGGTGAACCCTTTAATGTTCACCCAGGTCACGCTGTAGAAGACAGTCAAAGTTTTGGTTGCATCCGGCACCATCAGCAGTCAAGACACATGGCAAAGGCCTGGCATTCGCGTCCCCTTGAGACACCCAGATCCCACCCGCGCAATTTCTGCGCCAGTACTAATGGAATATAAGGAGCACCTCGGCGAACAAAGCTTCAGAGGGCACGGTGTTAACATAACCAACGCATCGGTGAACCCTTTACTGTTCACTCAGGTCACGCTGTAGAAGACAGTCAAATTTTTGGTTGCATCCGGCACCATCAGTAGTCAAGACACATGGCAAAGCCCTGGCATTCGCGTCCCCTTGAGACACCCAGATCTCACCCGCGCAATTTCTGCGCCACTACTAATGGAATATAAGGAGCACCTCGGCGAACAAGGCTTCAGAGGGCACGGTGTTACCGTGACCAACGCTTGGTGAGCCCTTTACTGTTCATCCAGGTCGAGCTCTAGAAGACAGTCAAATTTTTGGTTGCATCCGGCACCATCAGCAGTCAAGACACATGGCAAAGGCCTGGCATTCGCGTCCCCTTGAGACACCCAGATCCCACCCGCGCAATTTCTGCGCCACTACTAATGGAATATAAGGAGCACCTCGGCGAACAAGGCTTCAGACGGCACGGTGGTACCGTGACCAACGCATCGGTGAACCCTTTACTGTTCAGGCTGGTCACGCTGTAGAAGACAGTTAAATTTTTGGTTGCATCCGGCACCATCAGCAGTCAAGACACATGGCAAAGCCTGGCATTCGCGTCCCCTTGAGACACCCGGATCCCAACCGCGCAATTTTTGCGCCACTACTAATGGAATATAAGGAAAACCTCGGCGAACAAACTTCAGAGGGCACGGTGTTACCGTGACCAACGCATCGGTGAACCCTTTACTATTCACCCAGGTCACGCTGTAGAAGACAGTCAAATTTTTGGTTGCACCCGGCACCATCAGCAGTCTAGACACATGGCAAATGCCCGGCATTCGCGTCCCCTTGAGACACCCGGATCCCAACCGCGCAATTTCTGCGGAACTACTAATGGAATATAAGGAGCACCTCGTCGAACAAGGCTTCAGAGGGCACGGCTTTACCGTGACCAACGCATCGGTGAACCCTTTACTGTTCACCCAGGTCACGCTGTAGAAGGCAGTCAAATTTTTGGTTGCATCCGGCGCCATCAGCAGTCAAGACACATGGCAAAGGCCTGGCATTCGCGTCCCCTTGAGACACCCGGATCCCAACCGCGCAATTTCTGCGCCACTACTAATGGAATATAAGGAGCACCTCGGCGAACAATTCTTCAGAGGGCACGGTGTTACCGTGACCAACGCATCGGTGAACCCTTTACGTTTCACCCAGGTCACGCTGTAGAAGACAGTCAAATTTTTGGTTGCACCCGGCACCATCAGCAGTCAAGACACATGGCAAAGGCCTCGCATTCGCGTCCCCTTGAGACACCCGGATCCCAACCGCGCAATTTCTGCGCCACTACAAATGGAATGTAAATAGCACCTCGGCGAACAAGGCTTCAGAGGGCACGGTGTTACCGTGACCAACGCTTGGTGCACCGTTTACTGTTCATCCAGGTCACGCTCTAGAAGACAGACAAATTTTTGGTTGCATCCGGCGCCATCAGCAGTCAAGACACATGGCGAAGTCCTGGCATTCGCGTCCCTTTGAGACACCCAGATCCCACCCGCGCAATTTCTGCGCCTTTACTAATGGAATATAAGGAGCATCAAGGCGAACAAGGCTTCAGAGGGCACGGTGTTACCGTGACCAACGCATCGGTGAACCCTTTACTGTTCACCCAGGTCACGCTGTAGAAGGCAGTCAAATTTTTGGTTGCATCCGGCGCCATCAGCAGTCAAGACACATGGCAAAGCCCTGGCATTCGCGTCCCCTTGAGACACCCAGATCCCACCCGCGCAATTTCTGCGCCACTAATAAGGGAATATAAGGAGCACCTCGGCGAACAAGGCTTCAGAGGGCACGGTATTACCGTGATCAACGCATCGGTGAACCCTTTCCTGTTTACCCAGGTCACGCTGTAGAAGACAGTCAAATTTTTGGTTGCACCCGGCACCATCAGCAGTCAAGACACATGGCAAAGGCCTGGCATTCTCGTCCCCTTGAGACACCCGGATCCCAACCGCGCAATTTCTGCGCCACTACTAATGGAATATAAGGAGCACCTCGGCGAACAAGGCTTCAGAGGGCACGGTGTTACCGTGACCAACGCATCGGTGGACCTTTTACTGTTCACCCAGGTCACGCTGTAGAAGGCCGTCAAATTTTTGGTTGCATCCGGCACCATCAGCAGTCAAGACACATGGCAAAGGCCTGACATTCGCGTCCCCTTGAGACACCCGGATTCCAACCGCGCAATTTCTGCGCCACTAATAAGGGAATATAAGGAGCACCTCGGCGAACAAGGCTTCAGAGGGCACGGTATTACCGTGACCAACGCATCGGTGAACCCTTTCCTGTTCACCCAGGTCACGCTGTAGAAGACAGTTAAATTTTTGGTTGCATCCGGCGCCACCAGCAGTCAAGACAGATGGCAAAGCCCTGGCATTCGCGTCCCCTTGCGACACCCAGATCCCAACCGCGCAATTTCTGCGCCACTACTAATGGAATATAAGGAGCACCTCGGCGAACAAGGCTTCAGAGGGCACGGTGTTACCGTGACCAACGCATCGGTGAACCCTTTAATGTTCACCCAGGTCACGCTGTAGAAGACAGTCAAAGTTTTGGTTGCATCCGGCACCATCAGCAGTCAAGACACATGGCAAAGGCCTGGCATTCGCGTCCCCTTGAGACACCCAGATCCCACCCGCGCAATTTCTGCGCCAGTACTAATGGAATATAAGGAGCACCTCGGCGAACAAAGCTTCAGAGGGCACGGTGTTAACATAACCAACGCATCGGTGAACCCTTTACTGTTCACTCAGGTCACGCTGTAGAAGACAGTCAAATTTTTGGTTGCATCCGGCACCATCAGTAGTCAAGACACATGGCAAAGCCCTGGCATTCGCGTCCCCTTGAGACACCCAGATCTCACCCGCGCAATTTCTGCGCCACTACTAATGGAATATAAGGAGCACCTCGGCGAACAAGGCTTCAGAGGGCACGGTGTTACCGTGACCAACGCTTGGTGAGCCCTTTACTGTTCATCCAGGTCGAGCTCTAGAAGACAGTCAAATTTTTGGTTGCATCCGGCACCATCAGCAGTCAAGACACATGGCAAAGGCCTGGCATTCGCGTCCCCTTGAGACACCCAGATCCCACCCGCGCAATTTCTGCGCCACTACTAATGGAATATAAGGAGCACCTCGGCGAACAAGGCTTCAGACGGCACGGTGGTACCGTGACCAACGCATCGGTGAACCCTTTACTGTTCAGGCTGGTCACGCTGTAGAAGACAGTTAAATTTTTGGTTGCATCCGGCACCATCAGCAGTCAAGACACATGGCAAAGCCTGGCATTCGCGTCCCCTTGAGACACCCGGATCCCAACCGCGCAATTTTTGCGCCACTACTAATGGAATATAAGGAAAACCTCGGCGAACAAACTTCAGAGGGCACGGTGTTACCGTGACCAACGCATCGGTGAACCCTTTACTATTCACCCAGGTCACGCTGTAGAAGACAGTCAAATTTTTGGTTGCACCCGGCACCATCAGCAGTCTAGACACATGGCAAATGCCCGGCATTCGCGTCCCCTTGAGACACCCGGATCCCAACCGCGCAATTTCTGCGGAACTACTAATGGAATATAAGGAGCACCTCGTCGAACAAGGCTTCAGAGGGCACGGCTTTACCGTGACCAACGCATCGGTGAACCCTTTACTGTTCACCCAGGTCACGCTGTAGAAGGCAGTCAAATTTTTGGTTGCATCCGGCGCCATCAGCAGTCAAGACACATGGCAAAGGCCTGGCATTCGCGTCCCCTTGAGACACCCGGATCCCAACCGCGCAATTTCTGCGCCACTACTAATGGAATATAAGGAGCACCTCGGCGAACAATTCTTCAGAGGGCACGGTGTTACCGTGACCAACGCATCGGTGAACCCTTTACGTTTCACCCAGGTCACGCTGTAGAAGACAGTCAAATTTTTGGTTGCACCCGGCACCATCAGCAGTCAAGACACATGGCAAAGGCCTCGCATTCGCGTCCCCTTGAGACACCCGGATCCCAACCGCGCAATTTCTGCGCCACTACTAATGGAAAATAAGGAGTACCTCGGCGAACAAGGCTTTAGAGGGCACGGTGTTACCGTGACCAACGCATCGGTGGACCTTTTACTGTTCACCCAGGTCACGCTGTAGAAGGCCGTCAAATTTTTGGTTGCATCCGGCACCATCAGCAGTCAAGACACATGGCAAAGGCCTGACATTCGCGTCCCCTTGAGACACCCGGATTCCAACCGCGCAATTTCTGCGCCACTAATAAGGGAATATAAGGAGCACCTCGGCGAACAAGGCTTCAGAGGGCACGGTATTACCGTGACCAACGCATCGGTGAACCCTTTCCTGTTCACCCAGGTCACGCTGTAGAAGACAGTCAAATTTTTGGTTGCACCCGGCACCATCAGCAGTCAAGACACATGGCAAAGGCCTGACATTCGCGTCCCCTTGAGACACCCGGATCCCAACCGCGCAATTTCTGCGCCACTACTAATGGAATATAAGGAGCACCTCGGCGAACAAGGCTTCAGAGGGCACGGTGTTACCGTGACCAACGCATCGGTGGACCTTTTACTGTTCACCCAGGTCACGCTGTAGAAGGCCGTCAAATTTTTGGTTGCATCCGGCACCATCAGCAGTCAAGACACATGGCAAAGGCCTGACATTCGCGTCCCCTTGAGACACCCGGATTCCAACCGCGCAATTTCTGCGCCACTAATAAGGGAATATAAGGAGCACCTCGGCGAACAAGGCTTCAGAGGGCACGGTATTACCGTGACCAACGCATCGGTGAACCCTTTCCTGTTCACCCAGGTCACGCTGTAGAAGACAGTCAAATTTTTGGTTGCACCCGGCACCATCAGCAGTCAAGACACATGGCAAAGGCCTGACATTCGCGTCCCCTTGAGACACCCGGATCCCAACCGCGCAATTTCTGCGCCACTACTAATGGAATATAAGGAGCACCTCGGCGAACAAGGCTTCAGAGGGCACGGTGTTACCGTGACCAACGCATCGGTGGACCTTTTACTGTTCACCCAGGTCACGCTGTAGAAGGCCGTCAAATTTTTGGTTGCATCCGGCACCATCAGCAGTCAAGACACATGGCAAAGGCCTGACATTCGCGTCCCCTTGAGACACCCGGATTCCAACCGCGCAATTTCTGCGCCACTAATAAGGGAATATAAGGAGCACCTCGGCGAACAAGGCTTCAGAGGGCACGGTATTACCGTGACCAACGCATCGGTGAACCCTTTCCTGTTCACCCAGGTCACGCTGTAGAAGACAGTCAAATTTTTGGTTGCACCCGGCACCATCAGCAGTCAAGACACATGGCAAAGGTCTGACATTCGCGTCCCCTTGAGACACCCGGATCCCAACCGCGCAATTTCTGCGCCACTACTAATGGAATATAAGGAGCACCTCGGCGAACAAGGCTTCAGAGGGCACGGTGTTACCGTGACCAACGCATCGGTGGACCTTTTACTGTTCACCCAGGTCACGCTGTAGAAGGCCGTCAAATTTTTGGTTGCATCCGGCGCCATCAGCAGTCAAGACACATGGCAAAGGCCTGGCATTCTCGTCCCCTTGAGACACCCGGATCCCAACCGCGCAATTTCTGCGCCACTACTAATGGAATATAAGGAGCACCTCGGCGAACAAGGCTTCAGAGGGCACGGTGTTACCGTGACCGACAAATCGGTGAACCCTTCACTGTTCACCCAGGTCACGCTATAGAAGACAGTCAAATTTTTGGTTGCATGCGGCGCCATCAGCAGTCAAGACACATGGCAAAGCCCTGGCATTCGCGTCCCCTTGAGACACCCAGATCCCACCCGCGCATTTTCTGCGCCACTACAAATGGAATGTAAATAGCACCTCGGCGAACAAGGCTTCAGAGGGCACGGTGTTACCGTGACCAACGCTTGGTGCATCGTTTACTGTTCAGCCAAGTCACGCTCTAGAAGACAGTCAAATTTTTGGTTGCATCCGGCGCCATCAGCAGTCAAGCCACATGGCAGAGCCCTGGCATTCGCGTTTCCTTGAGACACCCGGATCCCAACCGCGCAATTTCTGCGCCACTACTAATGGAATATAAGGAGCACCTCGGCGAACAAGGCTTCAGAGGGCACGGTGTTACCGTGACCAACGCATCGGTGGACCTTTTACTGTTCACCCAGGTCACGCTGTAGAAGGCCGTCAAATTTTTGGTTTCATCCGGCGCCATCAGCAGTCAAGACACATGGCAAAGGCCTGGCATTCTCGTCCCCTTGAGACACCCGGATCCCAACCGCGCAATTTCTGCGCCACTACTAATGGAATATAAGGAGCACCTCGGCGAACAAGGCTTCAGAGGGCACGGTGTTACCGTGACCGACAAATCGGTGAACCCTTCACTGTTCACCCAGGTCACGCTATAGAAGACAGTCAAATTTTTGGTTGCATGCGGCGCCATCAGCAGTCAAGACACATGGCAAAGCCCTGGCATTCGCGTCCCCTTGAGACACCCAGATCCCACCCGCGCATTTTCTGCGCCACTACAAATGGAATGTAAATAGCACCTCGGCGAACAAGGCTTCAGAGGGCACGGTGTTACCGTGACCAACGCTTGGTGCATCGTTTACTGTTCAGCCAAGTCACGCTCTAGAAGACAGTCAAATTTTTGGTTGCATCCGGCGCCATCAGCAGTCAAGACACATGGCGAAGTCTTGGCATTCGCGTCCCTTTGAGACACCCAGATCCCACCCGCGCAATTTCTGCGCCTTTACTAATGGAATATAAGGAGCACCAAGGCGAACAAGGCTTCAGAGGGCACGGTGTTACCGTGACCAACGCATCGGTGAACCCTTTACTGTTCACCCAGGTCACGCTGTAGAAGACAGTCAAATTTTTGGTTGCATCCGGCGCCATCAGCAGTCAAGACACATGTCAAAGCCCTGGCATTCGCGTCCCCTTGAGACACCCAGATCCCACCCGCGCAATTTCTGCGCCAGTACTAATGGAATATAAGGAGCACCTCGGCGAACAAAGCTTCAGAGGGCACGGTGTTAATATAACCAACGCATCGGTGAACCCTTTACTGTTCACCCAGGTCACGCTGTAGAAGACAGTCAAAGTTTTGGATGTATCCGACGCCATCAGCAGTCAAGACACATGGCAAAGCCCTGGCATTCGCGTCCCTTTGAGACACCCAGATCTCACCCGCGCAATTTCTGCGCCACTAGTAATGGAATATAAGGAGCACCTCGGCGAACAAGGCTTCAGAGGGCACGGTGTTACCGTGACCAACGCATCGGTGAACCCTTTACTGTTCACCCAGGTCACGCTGTAGAAGACAGTCAAATTTTTGGTTGCATCCGGCGCCATCAGCAGTCAAGCCACATGGCAGAGCCCTGGCATTCGCGTTTCCTTGAGACACCCAGATCCCAACCGCGCATTTTCTGCGCCACTACTAATGGAATATAAGGAGTACCTCGGCTAACAAGGCTTCAGAGGGTACGGTGTTACCGTGACCAACGCATCGGTGAACCCTTACTGTTCACCCAGGTCACGCTGTAGAACACATTCAAATTTTTGGTTGCATCCGGCGCCATCAGCAGTCAAGACACATTGCAAAGGCCTGGCATTCGAGTCCCCTTGAGACACCCAGATCCCACCCGCGCAATTTCTGCGCCACTAATAATGGAATATAAGGAGCACCTCGGCGAACAAGGCTTCAGAGGGCACGGTGTTACCGTGACCAACACATCGGTGAACCTTTTACTGTTCACCCAGGTCACGCTGTAGAAGACAGTCAAATTTTTGGTTGCATCCGGCACCGTCAGCAGTCAAGACACATGGCAAAGACCTGGCATTCGCGTCCCCTTGAGACACCCAGATCCCACCCGCGCAATTTCTGCGCCACTACTAATGGAATATAAGGAGCACCTCGGCGAACAAGGCTTCAGAGGGCACGGTGTTAACATAACCAACGCATCGGTGAACCCTTTACTGTTCACCCAGGCCACGCTGTAGAAGACAGTCAAATTTTTGGTTGCATCCGGCACCATCAGCAGTCAAGACACATGGCAAAGCCCTGGCATTCGCGTCCCCTTGAGACACCCAGATCCCACCCGCGCAATGTCTGCGCCACTACTAATGGAATATAAGGAGCACCTCGGCGAACAAGGCTTCAGAGGGCACGGTGTTACCGTGACCAACGCATCGGTGAACCCTTACTGTTCACCCAGGTCACGCTGTAGAAGACAGTGAAATTTTTGGTTGCATCCGGCGCCATCAGCAGTCAAGCCACATGGCAAAGCCCTGGCATTCGCGTTTCCTTGAGACACCCAGATCCCAACCGCGCAATTTCTGCGCCACTACTAATGGAATATAAGGAGCACCTCGGCTAACAAGGCTTCAGAGGGTACGGTGTTACCGTGACCAACGCATCGGTGAACCCTTACTGTTCACCCAGGTCACGCTGTAGAAGACAGTCAAATTTTTGGTTGCATCCGGCGCCATCAGCAGTCAAGACACATGGCAAAGGCCTGGCATTCGCGTCCCCTTGAGACACCCAGATCCCACCCACGCAATTTCTGTGCCACTAATAATGGAATATAAGGAGCACCTCGGCGAACAAGGCTTCAGAGGGCACGGTGTTACCGTGACCAACGCATCGGTGAACCTTTTACTGTTCACCCACGTCACGCTGTAGAAGACAGTCAAATTTTTGGTTGCATCCGGCGCCATCAGCAGTCAAGCCACATGGCAAAGCCCTGGCATTCGCGTCCCCTTGAGACACCCAGATCCCAACCGCGCAATTTCTGCGCCACTACTAATGGAATATAAGGAGCACCTCGGCGAACAAGGCTTCAGAGGGCACGGTGTTACCGTGACCAACGCATCGGTGAACCCTTACTGTTCACCCAGGTCACGCTGTAGAAGACAGTCAAATTTTTGGTTGCATCCGGCGCCATCAGCAGTCAAGCCACATGGCAAAGCCCTGGCATTCGCGTTTCCTTGAGACACCCAGATCCCAACCGCGCAATTTCTGCGCCACTACTAATGGAATATAAGGAGCACCTCGGCTAACAAGGCTTCAGAGGGTACGGTGTTACCGTGACCAACGCATCGGTGAACCCTTACTGTTAACCCAGGTCACGCTGTAGAAGACAGTCAAATTTTTGGTTGCATCCGGCGCCATCAGCAGTCAAGACACATGGCAAAGGCCTGGCATTCGCGTCCCCTTGAGACACCCAGATCCCACCCGCGCAATTTCTGCGCCACTAATAATGGAATATAAGGAGCACCTCGGCGAACAAGGCTTCAGAGGGCACGGTGTTACCGTGACCAACGCATCGGTGAACCTTTTACTGTTCACTCAGGTCACGCTGTAGAAGACAGTCAAATTTTTGGTTGCATCCGGCGCCATCAGCAGTCAAGACACATGACAAAGGCCTGGCATTCGCGTCGCCTTGAGACACCCAGATCCCACCCGCGCAATTTCTGCGCCACTACTAATGGAATATAAGGAGCACCTCGGCGAACAAGGCTTCGGAGGGCACGGTGTTACCGTGACCAACGCATGGTGAACCCTTTACTGTTCATCCAGGTCACACTCTAATAGACAGTCAAATTTTTGGTTGCATCCGGCACCACCAGCAGTCAAGACACATGGCAAAGGCCTGGCATTCGCGTCCCCTTGAGACACCCAGATCCCACCCGCGCAATTTCTGCGCCACTACTAATGGAATATAAGGAGCACCTCGGCGAACAAGGCTTCAGAGGGCACGGTGTTAACATAACGAACGCATCGGTGAACCCTTTACTGTTCACCCAGGCCACGCTGTAGAAGACAGTCAAATTTTTGGTTGCATCCGGCACCATCAGCAGTCAAGACACATGGCAAAGCCCTGGCATTCGCGTCCCCTTGAGACACCCAGATCCCACCCGCGCAATGTCTGCGCCACTACTAATGGAATATAAGGAGCACCTCGGCGAACAAGGCTTCAGAGGGCACGGTGTTACCGTGACCAACGCATCGGTGAACCTTTTACTGTTCACTCAGGTCACGCTGTAGAAGACAGTCAAATATTTGGTTGCATCCGGCGCCATCAGCAGTCAAGACACATGACAAAGGCCTGGCATTCGCGTCGCCTTGAGACACCCAGATCCCACCCGCGCAATTTCTGCGCCACTACTAATGGAATATAAGGAGCACCTCGGCGAACAAGGCTTCGGAGGGCACGGTGTTACCGTGACCAACGCATGGTGAACCCTTTACTGTTCATCCAGGTCACACTCTAGAAGACAGTCAAATTTTTGGTTGCATCCGGCACCATCAGCAGTCAAGACACATGGCAAAGCCCTGGCATTCGCGTCCCCTTGAGACACCCAGATCCCACCCGCGCAATGTCTGCGCCACTACTAATGGAATATAAGGAGCACCTCGGCGAACAAGGCTTCAGAGGGCACGGTGTTACCGTGACCAACGCATAGGTGAACCCTTTACTGTTCAGGCCGCCGCGGTGGCTGAGTGGCTATGGTGCTCGGCTGCTGTCCCAAAAGACGCGGGTTCGATCCCGGCCGCGGCGGCTGGAATTTCTTTGGAGGAGAAATTCTAGAGGCCCGTGTACTGTGCGATGTCAGTGCACGTTAAAGAACCCCAGGTGGTCGAAATTTCCGGAGCCCTTCACTACGGCGTCTCTCATAGCCTCAGTCGCTTTGGGACGTTAAACCCCATAAACCAAACCAACCAAACCAACCTTTACTGTTCACTCAGGTCACGCTGTAGAAGACAGTCAAAGTTTTGGTTGCATCCGGCACCATCAGCAGTCAAGACACATGGCAAAGGCCTGGCATTCGCGTCCCCTTGAGACACCCGGATCCCAACCGCGCAATTTCTGCGCCACTACTAATGGAATATAAGGAGCACCTCGGCGAACAATTCTTCAGAGGGCACGGTGTTACCGTGACCAACGCATCGGTGAACCCTTTACGTTTCACCCAGGTCACGCTGTAGAAGACAGTCAAATTTTTGGTTGCACCCGGCACCATCAGCAGTCAAGACACATGGCAAAGGCCTCGCATTCGCGTCCCCTTGAGACACCCGGATCCCAACCGCGCAATTTCTGCGCCACTACTAATGGAAAATAAGGAGTACCTCGGCGAACAAGGCTTTAGAGGGCACGGTGTTACCGTGACCAACGCATCGGTGAACCCTTTACTGTTCGCCAAGTCACGCTGTAGAAGACAGTCAAATTTTTGGTTGCACCCGGCACCATCAGCAGTCAAGACACATGGCAAAGGCCTGACATTCGCGTCCCCTTGAGACACCCGGATCCCAACCGCGCAATTTCTGCGCCACTACTAATGGAATATAAGGAGCACCTCGGCGAACAAGGCTTCAGAGGGCACGGTGTTACCGTGACCAACGCATCGGTGGACCTTTTACTGTTCACCCAGGTCACGCTGTAGAAGGCCGTCAAATTTTTGGTTGCATCCGGCACCATCAGCAGTCAAGACACATGGCAAAGGCCTGACATTCGCGTCCCCTTGAGACACCCGGATTCCAACCGCGCAATTTCTGCGCCACTAATAAGGGAATATAAGGAGCACCTCGGCGAACAAGGCTTCAGAGGGCACGGTATTACCGTGACCAACGCATCGGTGAACCCTTTCCTGTTCACCCAGGTCACGCTGTAGAAGACAGTCAAATTTTTGGTTGCACCCGGCACCATCAGCAGTCAAGACACATGGCAAAGGCCTGACATTCGCGTCCCCTTGAGACACCCGGATCCCAACCGCGCAATTTCTGCGCCACTACTAATGGAATATAAGGAGCACCTCGGCGAACAAGGCTTCAGAGGGCACGGTGTTACCGTGACCAACGCATCGGTGGACCTTTTACTGTTCACCCAGGTCACGCTGTAGAAGGCCGTCAAATTTTTGGTTGCATCCGGCACCATCAGCAGTCAAGACACATGGCAAAGGCCTGACATTCGCGTCCCCTTGAGACACCCGGATTCCAACCGCGCAATTTCTGCGCCACTAATAAGGGAATATAAGGAGCACCTCGGCGAACAAGGCTTCAGAGGGCACGGTATTACCGTGACCAACGCATCGGTGAACCCTTTCCTGTTCACCCAGGTCACGCTGTAGAAGACAGTCAAATTTTTGGTTGCACCCGGCACCATCAGCAGTCAAGACACATGGCAAAGGCCTGACATTCGCGTCCCCTTGAGACACCCGGATCCCAACCGCGCAATTTCTGCGCCACTACTAATGGAATATAAGGAGCACCTCGGCGAACAAGGCTTCAGAGGGCACGGTGTTACCGTGACCAACGCATCGGTGGACCTTTTACTGTTCACCCAGGTCACGCTGTAGAAGGCCGTCAAATTTTTGGTTGCATCCGGCACCATCAGCAGTCAAGACACATGGCAAAGGCCTGACATTCGCGTCCCCTTGAGACACCCGGATTCCAACCGCGCAATTTCTGCGCCACTAACAAGGGAATATAAGGAGCACCTCGGCGAACAAGGCTTCAGAGGGCACGGTATTACCGTGACCAACGCATCGGTGAACCCTTTCCTGTTCACCCAGGTCACGCTGTAGAAGACAGTCAAATTTTTGGTTGCACCCGGCACCATCAGCAGTCAAGACACATGGCAAAGGTCTGACATTCGCGTCCCCTTGAGACACCCGGATCCCAACCGCGCAATTTCTGCGCCACTACTAATGGAATATAAGGAGCACCTCGGCGAACAAGGCTTCAGAGGGCACGGTGTTACCGTGACCAACGCATCGGTGGACCTTTGACTGTTCACCCAGGTCACGCTGTAGAAGGCCGTCAAATTTTTGGTTGCATCCGGCGCCATCAGCAGTCAAGACACATGGCAAAGGCCTGGCATTCTCGTCCCCTTGAGACACCCGGATCCCAACCGCGCAATTTCTGCGCCACTACTAATGGAATATAAGGAGCACCTCGGCGAACAAGGCTTCAGAGGGCACGGTGTTACCGTGACCGACAAATCGGTGAACCCTTCACTGTTCACCCAGGTCACGCTATAGAAGACAGTCAAATTTTTGGTTGCATGCGGCGCCATCAGCAGTCAAGACACATGGCAAAGCCCTGGCATTCGCGTCCCCTTGAGACACCCAGATCCCACCCGCGCATTTTCTGCGCCACTACAAATGGAATGTAAATAGCACCTCGGCGAACAAGGCTTCAGAGGGCACGGTGTTACCGTGACCAACGCTTGGTGCATCGTTTACTGTTCAGCCAAGTCACGCTCTAGAAGACAGTCAAATTTTTGGTTGCATCCGGCGCCATCAGCAGTCAAGCCACATGGCAGAGCCCTGGCATTCGCGTTTCCTTGAGACACCCGGATCCCAACCGCGCAATTTCTGCGCCACTACTAATGGAATATAAGGAGCACCTCGGCGAACAAGGCTTCAGAGGGCACGGTGTTACCGTGACCAACGCATCGGTGGACCTTTTACTGTTCACCCAGGTCACGCTGTAGAAGGCCGTCAAATTTTTGGTTTTATCCGGCGCCATCAGCAGTCAAGACACATGGCAAAGGCCTGGCATTCTCGTCCCCTTGAGACACCCGGATCCCAACCGCGCAATTTCTGCGCCACTACTAATGGAATATAAGGAGCACCTCGGCGAACAAGGCTTCAGAGGGCACGGTGTTACCGTGACCGACAAATCGGTGAACCCTTCACTGTTCACCCAGGTCACGCTATAGAAGACAGTCAAATTTTTGGTTGCATGCGGCGCCATCAGCAGTCAAGACACATGGCAAAGCCCTGGCATTCGCGTCCCCTTGAGACACCCAGATCCCACCCGCGCATTTTCTGCGCCACTACAAATGGAATGTAAATAGCACCTCGGCGAACAAGGCTTCAGAGGGCACGGTGTTACCGTGACCAACGCTTGGTGCATCGTTTACTGTTCAGCCAAGTCAAGCTCTAGAAGACAGTCAAATTTTTGGTTGCATCCGGCGCCATCAGCAGTCAAGACACATGACAAAGGCCTGGCATTCGCGTCGCCTTGAGACACCCAGATCCCACCCGCGCAATTTCTGCGCCACTACTAATGGAATATAAGGAGCACCTCGGCGAACAAGGCTTCGGAGGGCACGGTGTTACCGTGACCAACGCATGGTGAACCCTTTACTGTTCATCCAGGTCACACTCTAATAGACAGTCAAATTTTTGGTTGCATCCGGCACCACCAGCAGTCAAGACACATGGCAAAGGCCTGGCATTCGCGTCCCCTTGAGACACCCAGATCCCACCCGCGCAATTTCTGCGCCACTACTAATGGAATATAAGGAGCACCTCGGCGAACAAGGCTTCAGAGGGCACGGTGTTAACATAACGAACGCATCGGTGAACCCTTTACTGTTCACCCAGGCCACGCTGTAGAAGACAGTCAAATTTTTGGTTGCATCCGGCACCATCAGCAGTCAAGACACATGGCAAAGCCCTGGCATTCGCGTCCCCTTGAGACACCCAGATCCCACCCGCGCAATGTCTGCGCCACTACTAATGGAATATAAGGAGCACCTCGGCGAACAAGGCTTCAGAGGGCACGGTGTTACCGTGACCAACGCATCGGTGAACCTTTTACTGTTCACTCAGGTCACGCTGTAGAAGACAGTCAAATATTTGGTTGCATCCGGCGCCATCAGCAGTCAAGACACATGACAAAGGCCTGGCATTCGCGTCGCCTTGAGACACCCAGATCCCACCCGCGCAATTTCTGCGCCACTACTAATGGAATATAAGGAGCACCTCGGCGAACAAGGCTTCGGAGGGCACGGTGTTACCGTGACCAACGCATGGTGAACCCTTTACTGTTCATCCAGGTCACACTCTAGAAGACAGTCAAATTTTTGGTTGCATCCGGCACCATCAGCAGTCAAGACACATGGCAAAGCCCTGGCATTCGCGTCCCCTTGAGACACCCAGATCCCACCCGCGCAATGTCTGCGCCACTACTAATGGAATATAAGGAGCACCTCGGCGAACAAGGCTTCAGAGGGCACGGTGTTACCGTGACCAACGCATAGGTGAACCCTTTACTGTTCAGGCCGCCGCGGTGGCTGAGTGGCTATGGTGCTCGGCTGCTGTCCCAAAAGACGCGGGTTCGATCCCGGCCGCGGCGGCTGGAATTTCTTTGGAGGAGAAATTCTAGAGGCCCGTGTACTGTGCGATGTCAGTGCACGTTAAAGAACCCCAGGTGGTCGAAATTTCCGGAGCCCTTCACTACGGCGTCTCTCATAGCCTCAGTCGCTTTGGGACGTTAAACCCCATAAACCAAACCAACCAAACCAACCTTTACTGTTCACCCAGGTCACGCTGTAGAAGACAGTCAAAGTTTTGGTTGCATCCGGCACCATCAGCAGTCAAGACACATGGCAAAGGCCTGGCATTCGCGTCCCCTTGAGACACCCGGATCCCAACCGCGCAATTTCTGCGCCACTACTAATGGAATATAAGGAGCACCTCGGCGAACAATTCTTCAGAGGGCACGGTGTTACCGTGACCAACGCATCGGTGAACCCTTTACGTTTCACCCAGGTCACGCTGTAGAAGACAGTCAAATTTTTGGTTGCACCCGGCACCATCAGCAGTCAAGACACATGGCAAAGGCCTCGCATTCGCGTCCCCTTGAGACACCCGGATCCCAACCGCGCAATTTCTGCGCCACTACTAATGGAAAATAAGGAGTACCTCGGCGAACAAGGCTTTAGAGGGCACGGTGTTACCGTGACCAACGCATCGGTGAACCTTTTACTGTTCACCCAGGTCACGCTGTAGAAGGCCGTCAAATTTTTGGTTGCATCCGGCACCATCAGCAGTCAAGACACATGGCAAAGGCCTGACATTCGCGTCCCCTTGAGACACCCGGATTCCAACCGCGCAATTTCTGCGCCACTAATAAGGGAATATAAGGAGCACCTCGGCGAACAAGGCTTCAGAGGGCACGGTATTACCGTGACCAACGCATCGGTGAACCCTTTCCTGTTCACCCAGGTCACGCTGTAGAAGACAGTCAAATTTTTGGTTGCACCCGGCACCATCAGCAGTCAAGACACATGGCAAAGGCCTGACATTCGCGTCCCCTTGAGACACCCGGATCCCAACCGCGCAATTTCTGCGCCACTACTAATGGAATATAAGGAGCACCTCGGCGAACAAGGCTTCAGAGGGCACGGTGTTACCGTGACCAACGCATCGGTGGACCTTTTACTGTTCACCCAGGTCACGCTGTAGAAGGCCGTCAAATTTTTGGTTGCATCCGGCACCATCAGCAGTCAAGACACATGGCAAAGGCCTGACATTCGCGTCCCCTTGAGACACCCGGATTCCAACCGCGCAATTTCTGCGTCACTAATAAGGGAATATAAGGAGCACCTCGGCGAACAAGGCTTCAGAGGGCACGGTATTACCGTGACCAACGCATCGGTGAACCCTTTCCTGTTCACCCAGGTCACGCTGTAGAAGACAGTCAAATTTTTGGTTGCACCCGGCACCATCAGCAGTCAAGACACATGGCAAAGGCCTGACATTCGCGTCCCCTTGAGACACCCGGATCCCAACCGCGCAATTTCTGCGCCACTACTAATGGAATATAAGGAGCACCTCGGCGAACAAGGCTTCAGAGGGCACGGTGTTACCGTGACCAACGCATCGGTGGACCTTTTACTGTTCACCCAGGTCACGCTGTAGAAGGCCGTCAAATTTTTGGTTGCATCCGGCACCATCAGCAGTCAAGACACATGGCAAAGGCCTGACATTCGCGTCCCCTTGAGACACCCGGATTCCAACCGCGCAATTTCTGCGCCACTAACAAGGGAATATAAGGAGCACCTCGGCGAACAAGGCTTCAGAGGGCACGGTATTACCGTGACCAACGCATCGGTGAACCCTTTCCTGTTCACCCAGGTCACGCTGTAGAAGACAGTCAAATTTTTGGTTGCACCCGGCACCATCAGCAGTCAAGACACATGGCAAAGGTCTGACATTCGCGTCCCCTTGAGACACCCGGATCCCAACCGCGCAATTTCTGCGCCACTACTAATGGAATATAAGGAGCACCTCGGCGAACAAGGCTTCAGAGGGCACGGTGTTACCGTGACCAACGCATCGGTGGACCTTTGACTGTTCACCCAGGTCACGCTGTAGAAGGCCGTCAAATTTTTGGTTGCATCCGGCGCCATCAGCAGTCAAGACACATGGCAAAGGCCTGGCATTCTCGTCCCCTTGAGACACCCGGATCCCAACCGCGCAATTTCTGCGCCACTACTAATGGAATATAAGGAGCACCTCGGCGAACAAGGCTTCAGAGGGCACGGTGTTACCGTGACCGACAAATCGGTGAACCCTTCACTGTTCACCCAGGTCACGCTATAGAAGACAGTCAAATTTTTGGTTGCATGCGGCGCCATCAGCAGTCAAGACACATGGCAAAGCCCTGGCATTCGCGTCCCCTTGAGACACCCAGATCCCACCCGCGCATTTTCTGCGCCACTACAAATGGAATGTAAATAGCACCTCGGCGAACAAGGCTTCAGAGGGCACGGTGTTACCGTGACCAACGCTTGGTGCATCGTTTACTGTTCAGCCAAGTCACGCTCTAGAAGACAGTCAAATTTTTGGTTGCATCCGGCGCCATCAGCAGTCAAGCCACATGGCAGAGCCCTGGCATTCGCGTTTCCTTGAGACACCCGGATCCCAACCGCGCAATTTCTGCGCCACTACTAATGGAATATAAGGAGCACCTCGGCGAACAAGGCTTCAGAGGGCACGGTGTTACCGTGACCAACGCATCGGTGGACCTTTTACTGTTCACCCAGGTCACGCTGTAGAAGGCCGTCAAATTTTTGGTTTTATCCGGCGCCATCAGCAGTCAAGACACATGGCAAAGGCCTGGCATTCTCGTCCCCTTGAGACACCCGGATCCCAACCGCGCAATTTCTGCGCCACTACTAATGGAATATAAGGAGCACCTCGGCGAACAAGGCTTCAGAGGGCACGGTGTTACCGTGACCGACAAATCGGTGAACCCTTCACTGTTCACCCAGGTCACGCTATAGAAGACAGTCAAATTTTTGGTTGCATGCGGCGCCATCAGCAGTCAAGACACATGGCAAAGCCCTGGCATTCGCGTCCCCTTGAGACACCCAGATCCCACCCGCGCATTTTCTGCGCCACTACAAATGGAATGTAAATAGCACCTCGGCGAACAAGGCTTCAGAGGGCACGGTGTTACCGTGACCAACGCTTGGTGCATCGTTTACTGTTCAGCCAAGTCAAGCTCTAGAAGACAGTCAAATTTTTGGTTGCATCCGGCGCCATCAGCAGTCAAGACACATGGCGAAGTCTTGGCATTCGCGTCCCTTTGAGACACCCAGATCCCACCCGCGCAATTTCTGCGCCTTTACTAATGGAATATAAGGAGCACCAAGGCGAACAAGGCTTCAGAGGGCACGGTGTTACCGTGACCAACGCATCGGTGAACCCTTTACTGTTCACCCAGGTCACGCTGTAGAAGACAGTCAAATTTTTGGTTGCATCCAGCGCCATCAGCAGTCAAGACACATGTCAAAGCCCTGGCATTCGCATCCCCTTGAGACACCCAGATCCCACCCGCGCAATTTCTGCGCCAGTACTAATGGAATATAAGGAGCACCTCGGCGAACAAAGCTTCAGAGGGCACGGTGTTAATATAACCAACGCATCGGTGAACCCTTTACTGTTCACCCAGGTCACGCTGTAGAAGACAGTCAAAGTTTTGGTTGTATCCGACGCCATCAGCAGTCAAGACACATGGCAAAGCCCTGGCATTCGCGTCCCTTTGAGACACCCAGATCTCACCCGCGCAATTTCTGCGCCACTAGTAATGGAATATAAGGAGCACCTCGGCGAACAAGGCTTCAGAGGGCACGGTGTTACCGTGACCAACGCATCGGTGAACCCTTTACTGTTCACCCAGGTCACGCTGTAGAAGACAGTCAAATTTTTGGTTGCATCCGGCGCCATCAGCAGTCAAGCCACATGGCAGAGCCCTGGCATTCGCGTTTCCTTGAGACACCCAGATCCCAACCGCGCATTTTCTGCGCCACTACTAATGGAATATAAGGAGTACCTCGGCTAACAAGGCTTCAGAGGGTACGGTGTTACCGTGACCAACGCATCGGTGAACCCTTACTGTTCACCCAGGTCACGCTGTAGAACACAGTCAAATTTTTGGTTGCATCCGGCGCCATCAGCAGTCAAGACACATTGCAAAGGCCTGGCATTCGAGTCCCCTTGAGACACCCAGATCCCACCCGCGCAATTTCTGCGCCACTAATAATGGAATATAAGGAGCACCTCGGCGAACAAGGCTTCAGAGGGCACGGTGTTACCGTGACCAACACATCGGTGAACCTTTTACTGTTCACCCAGGTCACGCTGTAGAAGACAGTCAAATTTTTGGTTGCATCCGGCACCATCAGCAGTCAAGACACATGGCAAAGACCTGGCATTCGCGTCCCCTTGAGACACCCAGATCCCACCCGCGCAATTTCTGCGCCACTACTAATGGAATATAAGGAGCACCTCGGCGAACAAGGCTTCAGAGGGCACGGTGTTAACATAACCAACGCATCGGTGAACCCTTTACTGTTCACCCAGGCCACGCTGTAGAAGACAGTCAAATTTTTGGTTGCATCCGGCACCATCAGCAGTCAAGACACATGGCAAAGCCCTGGCATTCGCGTCCCCTTGAGACACCCAGATCCCACCCGCGCAATGTCTGCGCCACTACTAATGGAATATAAGGAGCACCTCGGCGAACAAGGCTTCAGAGGGCACGGTGTTACCGTGACCAACGCATCGGTGAACCCTTACTGTTCACCCAGGTCACGCTGTAGAAGACAAATTTTTGGTTGCATCCGGCGCCATCAGCAGTCAAGCCACATGGCAAAGCCCTGGCATTCGCGTTTCCTTGAGACACCCGGATCCCAACCGCGCAATTTCTGCGCCACTACTAATGGAATATAAGGAGCACCTCGGCTAACAAGGCTTCAGAGGGTACGGTGTTACCGTGACCAACGCATCGGTGAACCCTTACTGTTCACCCAGGTCACGCTGTAGAAGACAGTCAAATTTTTGGTTGCACCCGGCACCATCAGCAGTCAAGACACATGGCAAAGGCCTGACATTCGCGTCCCCTTGAGACACCCGGATCCCAACCGCGCAATTTCTGCGCCACTACTAATGGAATATAAGGAGCACCTCGGCGAACAAGGCTTCAGAGGGCACGGTGTTACCGTGACCAACGCATCGGTGGACCTTTTACTGTTCACCCAGGTCACGCTGTAGAAGGCCGTCAAATTTTTGGTTGCATCCGGCACCATCAGCAGTCAAGACACATGGCAAAGGCCTGACATTCGCGTCCCCTTGAGACACCCGGATTCCAACCGCGCAATTTCTGCGCCACTAATAAGGGAATATAAGGAGCACCTCGGCGAACAAGGCTTCAGAGGGCACGGTATTACCGTGACCAACGCATCGGTGAACCCTTTCCTGTTCACCCAGGTCACGCTGTAGAAGACAGTCAAATTTTTGGTTGCACCCGGCACCATCAGCAGTCAAGACACATGGCAAAGGCCTGACATTCGCGTCCCCTTGAGACACCCGGATCCCAACCGCGCAATTTCTGCGCCACTACTAATGGAATATAAGGAGCACCTCGGCGAACAAGGCTTCAGAGGGCACGGTGTTACCGTGACCAACGCATCGGTGGACCTTTTACTGTTCACCCAGGTCACGCTGTAGAAGGCCGTCAAATTTTTGGTTGCATCCGGCACCATCAGCAGTCAAGACACATGGCAAAGGCCTGACATTCGCGTCCCCTTGAGACACCCGGATTCCAACCGCGCAATTTCTGCGCCACTAACAAGGGAATATAAGGAGCACCTCGGCGAACAAGGCTTCAGAGGGCACGGTATTACCGTGACCAACGCATCGGTGAACCCTTTCCTGTTCACCCAGGTCACGCTGTAGAAGACAGTCAAATTTTTGGTTGCACCCGGCACCATCAGCAGTCAAGACACATGGCAAAGGTCTGACATTCGCGTCCCCTTGAGACACCCGGATCCCAACCGCGCAATTTCTGCGCCACTACTAATGGAATATAAGGAGCACCTCGGCGAACAAGGCTTCAGAGGGCACGGTGTTACCGTGACCAACGCATCGGTGGACCTTTTACTGTTCACCCAGGTCACGCTGTAGAAGGCCGTCAAATTTTTGGTTGCATCCGGCGCCATCAGCAGTCAAGACACATGGCAAAGGCCTGGCATTCTCGTCCCCTTGAGACACCCGGATCCCAACCGCGCAATTTCTGCGCCACTACTAATGGAATATAAGGAGCACCTCGGCGAACAAGGCTTCAGAGGGCACGGTGTTACCGTGACCGACAAATCGGTGAACCCTTCACTGTTCACCCAGGTCACGCTATAGAAGACAGTCAAATTTTTGGTTGCATGCGGCGCCATCAGCAGTCAAGACACATGGCAAAGCCCTGGCATTCGCGTCCCCTTGAGACACCCAGATCCCACCCGCGCATTTTCTGCGCCACTACAAATGGAATGTAAATAGCACCTCGGCGAACAAGGCTTCAGAGGGCACGGTGTTACCGTGACCAACGCTTGGTGCATCGTTTACTGTTCAGCCAAGTCACGCTCTAGAAGACAGTCAAATTTTTGGTTGCATCCGGCGCCATCAGCAGTCAAGCCACATGGCAGAGCCCTGGCATTCGCGTTTCCTTGAGACACCCGGATCCCAACCGCGCAATTTCTGCGCCACTACTAATGGAATATAAGGAGCACCTCGGCGAACAAGGCTTCAGAGGGCACGGTGTTACCGTGACCAACGCATCGGTGGACCTTTTACTGTTCACCCAGGTCACGCTGTAGAAGGCCGTCAAATTTTTGGTTTCATCCGGCGCCATCAGCAGTCAAGACACATGGCAAAGGCCTGGCATTCTCGTCCCCTTGAGACACCCGGATCCCAACCGCGCAATTTCTGCGCCACTACTAATGGAATATAAGGAGCACCTCGGCGAACAAGGCTTCAGAGGGCACGGTGTTACCGTGACCGACAAATCGGTGAACCCTTCACTGTTCACCCAGGTCACGCTATAGAAGACAGTCAAATTTTTGGTTGCATGCGGCGCCATCAGCAGTCAAGACACATGGCAAAGCCCTGGCATTCGCGTCCCCTTGAGACACCCAGATCCCACCCGCGCATTTTCTGCGCCACTACAAATGGAATGTAAATAGCACCTCGGCGAACAAGGCTTCAGAGGGCACGGAGTTACCGTGACCAACGCTTGGTGCATCGTTTACTGTTCAGCCAAGTCAAGCTCTAGAAGACAGTCAAATTTTTGGTTGCATCCGGCGCCATCAGCAGTCAAGACACATGGCGAAGTCTTGGCATTCGCGTCCCTTTGAGACACCCAGATCCCACCCGCGCAATTTCTGCGCCTTTACTAATGGAATATAAGGAGCACCAAGGCGAACAAGGCTTCAGAGGGCACGGTGTTACCGTGACCAACGCATCGGTGAACCCTTTACTGTTCACCCAGGTCACGCTGTAGAAGACAGTCAAATTTTTGGTTGCATCCAGCGCCATCAGCAGTCAAGACACATGTCAAAGCCCTGGCATTCGCATCCCCTTGAGACACCCAGATCCCACCCGCGCAATTTCTGCGCCAGTACTAATGGAATATAAGGAGCACCTCGGCGAACAAAGCTTCAGAGGGCACGGTGTTAATATAACCAACGCATCGGTGAACCCTTTACTGTTCACCCAGGTCACGCTGTAGAAGACAGTCAAAGTTTTGGTTGTATCCGACGCCATCAGCAGTCAAGACACATGGCAAAGCCCTGGCATTCGCGTCCCTTTGAGACACCCAGATCTCACCCGCGCAATTTCTGCGCCACTAGTAATGGAATATAAGGAGCACCTCGGCGAACAAGGCTTCAGAGGGCACGGTGTTACCGTGACCAACGCATCGGTGAACCCTTTACTGTTCACCCAGGTCACGCTGTAGAAGACAGTCAAATTTTTGGTTGCATCCGGCGCCATCAGCAGTCAAGCCACATGGCAGAGCCCTGGCATTCGCGTTTCCTTGAGACACCCAGATCCCAACCGCGCATTTTCTGCGCCACTACTAATGGAATATAAGGAGTACCTCGGCTAACAAGGCTTCAGAGGGTACGGTGTTACCGTGACCAACGCATCGGTGAACCCTTACTGTTCACCCAGGTCACGCTGTAGAACACAGTCAAATTTTTGGTTGCATCCGGCGCCATCAGCAGTCAAGACACATTGCAAAGGCCTGGCATTCGAGTCCCCTTGAGACACCCAGATCCCACCCGCGCAATTTCTGCGCCACTAATAATGGAATATAAGGAGCACCTCGGCGAACAAGGCTTCAGAGGGCACGGTGTTACCGTGACCAACACATCGGTGAACCTTTTACTGTTCACCCAGGTCACGCTGTAGAAGACAGTCAAATTTTTGGTTGCATCCGGCACCATCAGCAGTCAAGACACATGGCAAAGACCTGGCATTCGCGTCCCCTTGAGACACCCAGATCCCACCCGCGCAATTTCTGCGCCACTACTAATGGAATATAAGGAGCACCTCGGCGAACAAGGCTTCAGAGGGCACGGTGTTAACATAACCAACGCATCGGTGAACCCTTTACTGTTCACCCAGGCCACGCTGTAGAAGACAGTCAAATTTTTGGTTGCATCCGGCACCATCAGCAGTCAAGACACATGGCAAAGGCCTGGCATTCGCGTCCCCTTGAGACACCCAGATCCCACCCACGCAATTTCTGTGCCACTAATAATGGAATATAAGGAGCACCTCGGCGAACAAGGCTTCAGAGGGCACGATGTTACCGTGACCAACGCATCGGTGAACCTTTTACTGTTCACCCACGTCACGCTGTAGAAGACAGTCAAATTTTTGGTTGCATCCGGCGCCATCAGCAGTCAAGCCACATGGCAAAGCCCTGGCATTCGCGTCCCCTTGAGACACCCAGATCCCAACCGCGCAATTTCTGCGCCACTACTAATGGAATATAAGGAGCACCTCGGCGAACAAGGCTTCAGAGGGCACGGTGTTACCGTGACCAACGCATCGGTGAACCCTTACTGTTCACCCAGGTCACGCTGTAGAAGACAGTCAAATTTTTGGTTGCATCCGGCGCCATCAGCAGTCAAGCCACATGGCAAAGCCCTGGCATTCGCGTTTCCTTGAGACACCCAGATCCCAACCGCGCAATTTCTGCGCCACTACTAATGGAATATAAGGAGCACCTCGGCTAACAAGGCTTCAGAGGGTACGGTGTTACCGTGACCAACGCATCGGTGAACCCTTACTGTTAACCCAGGTCACGCTGTAGAAGACAGTCAAATTTTTGGTTGCATCCGGCGCCATCAGCAGTCAAGACACATGGCAAAGGCCTGGCATTCGCGTCCCCTTGAGACACCCAGATCCCACCCGCGCAATTTCTGCGCCACTAATAATGGAATATAAGGAGCACCTCGGCGAACAAGGCTTCAGAGGGCACGGTGTTACCGTGACCAACGCATCGGTGAACCTTTTACTGTTCACTCAGGTCACGCTGTAGAAGACAGTCAAATTTTTGGTTGCATCCGGCGCCATCAGCAGTCAAGACACATGACAAAGGCCTGGCATTCGCGTCGCCTTGAGACACCCAGATCCCACCCACGCAATTTCTGCGCCACTACTAATGGAATATAAGGAGCACCTCGGCGAACAAGGCTTCGGAGGGCACGGTGTTACCGTGACCAACGCATGGTGAACCCTTTACTGTTCATCCAGGTCACACTCTAGAAGACAGTCAAATTTTTGGTTGCATCCGGCACCACCAGCAGTCAAGACACATGGAGAAGGCCTGGCATTCGCGTCCCCTTGAGACACCCAGATCCCACCCGCGCAATTTCTGCGCCACTACTAATGGAATATAAGGAGCACCTCGGCGAACAAGGCTTCAGAGGGCACGGTGTTAACATAACGAACGCATCGGTGAACCCTTTACTGTTCACCCAGGCCACGCTGTAGAAGACAGTCAAATTTTTGGTTGCATCCGGCACCATCAGCAGTCAAGACACATGGCAAAGCCCTGGCATTCGCGTCCCCTTGAGACACCCAGATCCCACCCGCGCAATGTCTGCGCCACTACTAATGGAATATAAGGAGCACCTCGGCGAACAAGGCTTCAGAGGGCACGGTGTTACCGTGACCAACGCATCGGTGAACCTTTTACTGTTCACTCAGGTCACGCTGTAGAAGACAGTCAAATATTTGGTTGCATCCGGCGCCATCAGCAGTCAAGACACATGACAAAGGCCTGGCATTCGCGTCGCCTTGAGACACCCAGATCCCACCCGCGCAATTTCTGCGCCACTACTAATGGAATATAAGGAGCACCTCGGCGAACAAGGCTTCGGAGGGCACGGTGTTACCGTGACCAACGCATGGTGAACCCTTTACTGTTCATCCAGGTCACACTCTAGAAGACAGTCAAATTTTTGGTTGCATCCGGCACCATCAGCAGTCAAGACACATGGCAAAGCCCTGGCATTCGCGTTCCCTTGAGACACCCAGATCCCACCCGCGCAATGTCTGCGCCACTACTAATGGAATATAAGGAGCACCTCGGCGAACAAGGCTTCAGAGGGCACGGTGTTACCGTGACCAACGCATAGGTGAACCCTTTACTGTTCAGGCCGCCGCGGTGGCTGAGTGGCTATGGTGCTCGGCTGCTGTCCCAAAAGACGCGGGTTCGATCCCGGCCGCGGCGGCTGGAATTTCTTTGGAGGAGAAATTCTAGAGGCCCGTGTACTGTGCGATGTCAGTGCACGTTAAAGAACCCCAGGTGGTCGAAATTTCCGGAGCCCTTCACTACGGCGTCTCTCATAGCCTCAGTCGCTTTGGGACGTTAAACCCCATAAACCAAACCAACTAAACCAACCTTTACTGTTCACCCAGGTCACGCTGTAGAAGACAGTCAAAGTTTTGGTTGCATCCGGCACCATCAGCAGTCAAGACACATGGCAAAGGCCTGGCATTCGCGTCCCCTTGAGACACCCAGATCCCACCCGCGCAATTTCCGCGCCACTACTAATGGAATATAAGGAGCACCTCGGCGAACAAGGCTTCAGAGGGCACGGTGTGACCGTGACCAACGCATCGGTGAACCCTTTACTGTTCACCCAGTTCACGCTGTAGAAGACAGTCAAAGTTTTGGTTGCATCCGGCGCCATCAGCAGTCAAGACACATGGCAAAGCCCTGGCATTCGCGTCCCCTTGAGACACCCAGATCCCACCCGCGCAATTTCTGCGCCACTACTAATGGAATATAAGGAGCACCTCGGCGAACAAGGCTTCAGAGGGCACGGTGTTACCGTGACCAACGCATCGGTGAACCCTTTACTGTTCACCCAGGTCACGCTGTAGAAGACAGTCAAATTTTTGGTTGCATCCGGCGCCATCAGCAGTCAAGACACATGGCAAAGGCCCGGCATTCGCGTCCCCTTGAGACACCCGGATCCCAACTGCACAATTTCTGCGCCACTACTAATGGAATATAAGGAGCACTTCGGCGAACAAGGCTTCAGAGGGCACGGTGTTACCGTGACCAACGCATCGGTATCGGTGAACCCTTTACGTTTCACCCAGGTCACGCTGTAGAAGACAGTCAAATTTTTGGTTGCACTCGGCACCATCAGCAGTCAAGACACATGGCAAAGCCCTGGCATTCGCGTCCCCTTGAGACACCCAGATCCCAACCGCGCAATTTCTGCGCCACTACTAATGGAATATAAGGAGCACCTCGGCGAACAAGGCTTCAGAGGGCACGGTGTTACCGTGACCAACGCATCGGTGAACCCTTACTGTTCACCCAGGTCACGCTGTAGAAGACAGTCAAATTTTTGGTTGCATCCGGCGCCATCAGCAGTCAAGACACATGGCAAAGGCCTGGCATTCGCGTCAACTTGAAACACCCGGATCCCAACCGCGCAATTTCTGCGCCACTACTAATGGAATATAAGGAGCACCTCGGCGAACAAGGCTTCAGAGGGCACGGTGTTACCGTGACCAACGCTTCGGTGAACCCTTTACTGTTCACCCAGGCCACGCTGTAGAATACAGTCAAATTTTTGGTTGCATCCGGCACCATCAGCAGTCAAGACACATGGCAAAGCCCTGGCATTCGCGTCCCCTTGAGACACCCAGATCCCACCCGCGCAATTTCTGCGCCACTAATAATGGAAAATAAGGAGCACCTCGGCGAACAAGGCTTCGGAGGGCACGGTGTTTCCGTGACCAACGCATGGTGAACCCTTTACTGTTCATCCAGGTCACGCTCTAGAAGACAGTCAAATTTTTGGTTGCATCCGGCACCACCAGCAGTCAAGACACATGGCAAAGGCCTGGCATTCGCGTCCCCTCGAGACACCCAGATCCCACCCGCGCAATTTCTGCGCCACTACTAATGGAATATAAGGAGCACCTCGGCGAACAAGGCTTCAGAGGGCACGGTGTTAACATAACCAACGCATCGGTGAACCCTTTACTGTTCACCCAGGCCACGCTGTAGAAGACAGTCAAATTTTTGGTTGCATCCGGCACCATCAGCAGTCAAGACACATGGCAAAGCCCTGGCATTCGCGTCCCCTTGAGACACCCAGATCCCACCCGCGCAATTTCTGCGCCACTACTAATGGAATATAAGGAGCACCTCGGCGAACAAGGCTGCAGAGGACACGGTGTTACCGTGACCAACGCATCGGTGAACCCTTTACTGTTCACCCAGGTCACGCTGTAGAAGACAGTCAAAGTTTTGGTTGCATCCGGCGCCATCAGCAGTCAAGACACATGGCAAAGCCCTGGCATTCGCGTCCCCTTGAGACACCCAGATCCCACCCGCGCAATTTCTGCGCCACTACTAATGGAATATAAGGAGCACCTCGGCGAACAAGGCTTCAGAGGGCACGGTGTTACCGTGACCAACGCATCGGTGAACCCTTTACTGTTCACCCAGGTCACGCTGTAGAAGACAGTCAAATTTTTGGTTGCATCCGGCGCAACCAGCAGTCAAGACACATGGCAAAGGCCTGGCATTCGCGTCCCCTTGAGACACCCAGATCCCACCCGCGCAATTTCTGCGCCACTAATAATGGAAAATAAGGAGCACCTCGGCGAACAAGGCTTCGGAGGGCACGGTGTTACCGTGACCAACGCATGGTGAACCCTTTACTGTTCATCCAGGTCACGCTCTAGAAGACAGTCAAATTTTTGGTTGCATCCGGCACCACCAGCAGTCAAGACACATGGCAAAGGCCTGGCATTCGCGTCCCCTCGAGACACCCAGATCCCACCCGCGCAATTTCTGCGCCACTACTAATGGAATATAAGGAGCACCTCGGCGAACAAGGCTTCAGAGGACACGGTGTTAACATAACCAACGCATCGGTGAACCCTTTACTGTTCACCCAGGCCACGCTGTAGAAGACAGTCAAATTTTTGGTTGCATCCGGCACCATCAGCAGTCAAGACACATGGCAAAGCCCTGGCATTCGCGTCCCCTTGAGACACCCAGATCCCACCCGCGCAATTTCTGCGCCACTAATAATGGAATATAAGGAGCACCTCGGCGAACAAGGCTTCAGAGGGCACGGTGTTACCGTGACCAACGCATCGGTGAACCTTTTACTGTTCACTCAGGTCACGCTGTAGAAGACAGTCAAATTTTTGGTTGCATCCGGCGCCATCAGCAGTCAAGACACATGACAAAGGCCTGGCATTCGCGTCGCCTTGAGACACCCAGATCCCACCCACGCAATTTCTGCGCCACTACTAATGGAATATAAGGAGCACCTCGGCGAACAAGGCTTCGGAGGGCACGGTGTTACCGTGACCAACGCATGGTGAACCCTTTACTGTTCATCCAGGTCACACTCTAGAAGACAGTCAAATTTTTGGTTGCATCCGGCACCACCAGCAGTCAAGACACATGGAGAAGGCCTGGCATTCGCGTCCCCTTGAGACACCCAGATCCCACCCGCGCAATTTCTGCGCCACTACTAATGGAATATAAGGAGCACCTCGGCGAACAAGGCTTCAGAGGGCACGGTGTTAACATAACGAACGCATCGGTGAACCCTTTACTGTTCACCCAGGCCACGCTGTAGAAGACAGTCAAATTTTTGGTTGCATCCGGCACCATCAGCAGTCAAGACACATGGCAAAGCCCTGGCATTCGCGTCCCCTTGAGACACCCAGATCCCACCCGCGCAATGTCTGCGCCACTACTAATGGAATATAAGGAGCACCTCGGCGAACAAGGCATCAGAGGGCACGGTGTTACCGTGACCAACGCATCGGTGAACCTTTTACTGTTCACTCAGGTCACGCTGTAGAAGACAGTCAAATATTTGGTTGCATCCGGCGCCATCAGCAGTCAAGACACATGACAAAGGCCTGGCATTCGCGTCGCCTTGAGACACCCAGATCCCACCCGCGCAATTTCTGCGCCACTACTAATGGAATATAAGGAGCACCTCGGCGAACAAGGCTTCGGAGGGCACGGTGTTACCGTGACCAACGCATGGTGAACCCTTTACTGTTCATCCAGGTCACACTCTAGAAGACAGTCAAATTTTTGGTTGCATCCGGCACCATCAGCAGTCAAGACACATGGCAAAGCCCTGGCATTCGCGTTCCCTTGAGACACCCAGATCCCACCCGCGCAATGTCTGCGCCACTACTAATGGAATATAAGGAGCACCTCGGCGAACAAGGCTTCAGAGGGCACGGTGTTACCGTGACCAACCCATAGGTGAACCCTTTACTGTTCAGGCCGCCGCGGTGGCTCAGTGGCTATGGTGCTCGGCTGCTGTCCCAAAAGACGCGGGTTCGATCCCGGCCGCGGCGGCTGGAATTTCTTTGGAGGAGAAATTCTAGAGGCCCGTGTACTGTGCGATGTCAGTGCACGTTAAAGAACCCCAGGTGGTCGAAATTTCCGGAGCCCTTCACTACGGCGTCTCTCATAGCCTCAGTCGCTTTGGGACGTTAAACCCCATAAACCAAACCAACCAAACCAACCTTTACTGTTCACCCAGGTCACGCTGTAGAAGACAGTCAAAGTTTTGGTTGCATCCGGCACCATCAGCAGTCAAGACACATGGCAAAGGCCTGGCATTCGCGTCCCCTTGAGACACCCAGATCCCACCCGCGCAATTTCCGCGCCACTACTAATGGAATATAAGGAGCACCTCGGCGAACAAGGCTTCAGAGGGCACGGTGTGACCGTGACCAACGCATCGGTGAACCCTTTACTGTTCACCCAGTTCACGCTGTAGAAGACAGTCAAAGTTTTGGTTGCATCCGGCGCCATCAGCAGTCAAGACACATGGCAAAGCCCTGGCATTCGCGTCCCCTTGAGACACCCAGATCCCACCTGCGCAATTTCTGCGCCACTACTAATGGAATATAAGGAGCACCTCGGCGAACAAGGCTGCAGAGGACACGGTGTTACCGTGACCAACGCATCGGTGAACCCTTTACTGTTCACCCAGGTCACGCTGTAGAAGACAGTCAAAGTTTTGGTTGCATCCGGCGCCATCAGCAGTCAAGACACATGGCAAAGCCCTGGCATTCGCGTCCCCTTGAGACACCCAGATCCCACCCGCGCAATTTCTGCGCCACTACTAATGGAATATAAGGAGCACCTCGGCGAACAAGGCTTCAGAGGGCACGGTGTTACCGTGACCAACGCATCGGTGAACCCTTTACTGTTCACCCAGGTCACGCTGTAGAAGACAGTCAAATTTTTGGTTGCATCCGGCGCAACCAGCAGTCAAGACACATGGCAAAGGCCTGGCATTCGCGTCCCCTTGAGACACCCAGATCCCACCCGCGCAATTTCTGCGCCACTAATAATGGAAAATAAGGAGCACCTCGGCGAACAAGGCTTCGGAGGGCACGGTGTTACCGTGACCAACGCATGGTGAACCCTTTACTGTTCATCCAGGTCACGCTCTAGAAGACAGTCAAATTTTTGGTTGCATCCGGCACCACCAGCAGTCAAGACACATGGCAAAGGCCTGGCATTCGCGTCCCCTCGAGACACCCAGATCCCACCCGCGCAATTTCTGCGCCACTACTAATGGAATATAAGGAGCACCTCGGCGAACAAGGCTTCAGAGGGCACGGTGTTAACATAACCAACGCATCGGTGAACCCTTTACTGTTCACCCAGGCCACGCTGTAGAAGACAGTCAAATTTTTGGTTGCATCCGGCACCATCAGCAGTCAAGACACATGGCAAAGCCCTGGCATTCGCGTCCCCTTGAGACACCCAGATCCCACCCGCGCAATTTCTGCGCCACTACTAATGGAATATAAGGAGCACCTCGGCGAACAAGGCTGCAGAGGACACGGTGTTACCGTGACCAACGCATCGGTGAACCCTTTACTGTTCACCCAGGTCACGCTGTAGAAGACAGTCAAAGTTTTGGTTGCATCCGGCGCCATCAGCAGTCAAGACACATGGCAAAGCCCTGGCATTCGCGTCCCCTTGAGACACCCAGATCCCACCCGCGCAATTTCTGCGCCACTACTAATGGAATATAAGGAGCACCTCGGCGAACAAGGCTTCAGAGGGCACGGTGTTACCGTGACCAACGCATCGGTGAACCCTTTACTGTTCACCCAGGTCACGCTGTAGAAGACAGTCAAATTTTTGGTTGCATCCGGCGCAACCAGCAGTCAAGACACATGGCAAAGGCCTGGCATTCGCGTCCCCTTGAGACACCCAGATCCCACCCGCGCAATTTCTGCGCCACTAATAATGGAAAATAAGGAGCACCTCGGCGAACAAGGCTTCGGAGGGCACGGTGTTACCGTGACCAACGCATGGTGAACCCTTTACTGTTCATCCAGGTCACGCTCTAGAAGACAGTCAAATTTTTGGTTGCATCCGGCACCACCAGCAGTCAAGACACATGGCAAAGGCCTGGCATTCGCGTCCCCTCGAGACACCCAGATCCCACCCGCGCAATTTCTGCGCCACTACTAATGGAATATAAGGAGCACCTCGGCGAACAAGGCTTCAGAGGGCACGGTGTTAACATAACCAACGCATCGGTGAACCCTTTACTGTTCACCCAGGCCACGCTGTAGAAGACAGTCAAATTTTTGGTTGCATCCGGCACCATCAGCAGTCAAGACACATGGCAAAGCCCTGGCATTCGCGTCCCCTTGAGACACCCAGATCCCACCCGCGCAATTTCTGCGCCACTAATAATGGAATATAAGGAGCACCTCGGCGAACAAGGCTTCAGAGGGCACGGTGTTACCGTGACCAACGCATCGGTGAACCTTTTACTGTTCACTCAGGTCACGCTGTAGAAGACAGTCAAATTTTTGGTTGCATCCGGCGCCATCAGCAGTCAAGACACATGACAAAGGCCTGGCATTCGCGTCGCCTTGAGACACCCAGATCCCACCCACGCAATTTCTGCGCCACTACTAATGGAATATAAGGAGCACCTCGGCGAACAAGGCTTCGGAGGGCACGGTGTTACCGTGACCAACGCATGGTGAACCCTTTACTGTTCATCCAGGTCACACTCTAGAAGACAGTCAAATTTTTGGTTGCATCCGGCACCACCAGCAGTCAAGACACATGGAGAAGGCCTGGCATTCGCGTCCCCTTGAGACACCCAGATCCCACCCGCGCAATTTCTGCGCCACTACTAATGGAATATAAGGAGCACCTCGGCGAACAAGGCTTCAGAGGGCACGGTGTTAACATAACGAACGCATCGGTGAACCCTTTACTGTTCACCCAGGCCACGCTGTAGAAGACAGTCAAATTTTTGGTTGCATCCGGCACCATCAGCAGTCAAGACACATGGCAAAGCCCTGGCATTCGCGTCCCCTTGAGACACCCAGATCCCACCCGCGCAATGTCTGCGCCACTACTAATGGAATATAAGGAGCACCTCGGCGAACAAGGCTTCAGAGGGCACGGTGTTACCGTGACCAACGCATCGGTGAACCTTTTACTGTTCACTCAGGTCACGCTGTAGAAGACAGTCAAATATTTGGTTGCATCCGGCGCCATCAGCAGTCAAGACACATGACAAAGGCCTGGCATTCGCGTCGCCTTGAGACACCCAGATCCCACCCGCGCAATTTCTGCGCCACTACTAATGGAATATAAGGAGCACCTCGGCGAACAAGGCTTCGGAGGGCACGGTGTTACCGTGACCAACGCATGGTGAACCCTTTACTGTTCATCCAGGTCACACTCTAGAAGACAGTCAAATTTTTGGTTGCATCCGGCACCATCAGCAGTCAAGACACATGGCAAAGCCCTGGCATTCGCGTTCCCTTGAGACACCCAGATCCCACCCGCGCAATGTCTGCGCCACTACTAATGGAATATAAGGAGCACCTCGGCGAACAAGGCTTCAGAGGGCACGGTGTTACCGTGACCAACGCATAGGTGAACCCTTTACTGTTCAGGCCGCCGCGGTGGCTCAGTGGCTATGGTGCTCGGCTGCTGTCCCAAAAGACGCGGGTTCGATCCCGGCCGCGGCGGCTGGAATTTCTTTGGAGGAGAAATTCTAGAGGCCCGTGTACTGTGCGATGTCAGTGCACGTTAAAGAACCCCAGGTGGTCGAAATTTCCGGAGCCCTTCACTACGGCGTCTCTCATAGCCTCAGTCGCTTTGGGACGTTAAACCCCATAAACCAAACCAACCAAACCAACCTTTACTGTTCACCCAGGTCACGCTGTAGAAGACAGTCAAAGTTTTGGTTGCATCCGGCACCATCAGCAGTCAAGACACATGGCAAAGGCCTGGCATTCGCGTCCCCTTGAGACACCCAGATCCCACCCGCGCAATTTCCGCGCCACTACTAATGGAATATAAGGAGCACCTCGGCGAACAAGGCTTCAGAGGGCACGGTGTGACCGTGACCAACGCATCGGTGAACCCTTTACTGTTCACCCAGTTCACGCTGTAGAAGACAGTCAAAGTTTTGGTTGCATCCGGCGCCATCAGCAGTCAAGACACATGGCAAAGCCCTGGCATTCGCGTCCCCTTGAGACACCCAGATCCCACCCGCGCAATTTCTGCGCCACTACTAATGGAATATAAGGAGCACCTCGGCGAACAAGGCTTCAGAGGGCACGGTGTTACCGTGACCAACGCATCGGTGAACCCTTTACTGTTCACCCAGGTCACGCTGTAGAAGACAGTCAAATTTTTGGTTGCATCCGGCGCCATCAGCAGTCAAGACACATGGCAAAGGCCCGGCATTCGCGTCCCCTTGAGACACCCGGATCCCAACTGCACAATTTCTGCGCCACTACTAATGGAATATAAGGAGCACTTCGGCGAACAAGGCTTCAGAGGGCACGGTGTTACCGTGACCAACGCATCGGTATCGGTGAACCCTTTACGTTTCACCCAGGTCACGCTGTAGAAGACAGTTAAATTTTTGGTTGCACTCGGCACCATCAGCAGTCAAGACACATGGCAAAGCCCTGGCATTCGCGTCCCCTTGAGACACCCAGATCCCAACCGCGCAATTTCTGCGCCACTACTAATGGAATATAAGGAGCACCTCGGCGAACAAGGCTTCAGAGGGCACGGTGTTACCGTGACCAACGCATCGGTGAACCCTTACTGTTCACCCAGGTCACGCTGTAGAAGACAGTCAAATTTTTGGTTGCATCCGGCGCCATCAGCAGTCAAGACACATGGCAAAGGCCTGGCATTCGCGTCAACTTGAAACACCCGGATCCCAACCGCGCAATTTCTGCGCCACTACTAATGGAATATAAGGAGCACCTCGGCGAACAAGGCTTCAGAGGGCACGGTGTTACCGTGACCAACGCTTCGGTGAACCCTTTACTGTTCACCCAGGCCACGCTGTAGAAGACAGTCAAATTTTTGGTTGCATCCGGCACCATCAGCAGTCAAGACACATGGCAAAGCCCTGGCATTCGCGTCCCCTTGAGACACCCAGATCCCACCCGCGCAATTTCTGCGCCACTACTAATGGAATATAAGGAGCACCTCGGCGAACAAGGCTTCAGAGGGCACGGTGTTACCGTGACCAACGCATAGGTGAACCCTTTACTGTTCACCCAGGTCACGCTGTAGAAGACAGTCAAAGTTTTGGTTGCATCCGGCACCATCAGCAGTCAAGACACATGGCAAAGGCCTGGCATTCGCGTCCCCTTGAGACACCCAGATCCCACCCGCGCAATTTCTGCGCCACTACTAATGGAATATAAGGAGCACCTCGGCGAACAAGGCTGCAGAGGACACGGTGTTACCGTGACCAACGCATCGGTGAACCCTTTACTGTTCACCCAGGTCACGCTGTAGAAGACAGTCAAAGTTTTGGTTGCATCCGGCGCCATCAGCAGTCAAGACACATGGCAAAGCCCTGGCATTCGCGTCCCCTTGAGACACCCAGATCCCACCCGCGCAATTTCTGCGCCACTACTAATGGAATATAAGGAGCACCTCGGCGAACAAGGCTTCAGAGGGCACGGTGTTACCGTGACCAACGCATCGGTGAACCCTTTACTGTTCACCCAGGTCACGCTGTAGAAGACAGTCAAATTTTTGGTTGCATCCGGCGCAACCAGCAGTCAAGACACATGGCAAAGGCCTGGCATTCGCGTCCCCTTGAGACACCCAGATCCCACCCGCGCAATTTCTGCGCCACTAATAATGGAATATAAGGAGCACCTCGGCGAACAAGGCTTCGGAGGGCACGGTGTTACCGTGACCAACGCATGGTGAACCCTTTACTGTTCATCCAGGTCACGCTCTAGAAGACAGTCAAATTTTTGGTTGCATCCGGCACCACCAGCAGTCAAGACACATGGCAAAGGCCTGGCATTCGCGTCCCCTCGAGACACCCAGATCCCACCCGCGCAATTTCTGCGCCACTACTAATGGAATATAAGGAGCACCTCGGCGAACAAGGCTTCAGAGGGCACGGTGTTAACATAACCAACGCATCGGTGAACCCTTTACTGTTCACCCAGGCCACGCTGTAGAAGACAGTCAAATTTTTGGTTGCATCCGGCACCATCAGCAGTCAAGACACATGGCAAAGCCCTGGCATTCGCGTCCCCTTGAGACACCCAGATCCCACCCGCGCAATGTCTGCGCCACTACTAATGGAATATAAGGAGCACCTCGGCGAACAAGGCTTCAGAGGGCACGGTGTTACCGTGACCAACGCATAGGTGAACCCTTTACTGTTCACCCAGGTCACGCTGTAGAAGACAGTCAAAGTTTTGGTTGCATCCGGCACCATCAGCAGTCAAGACACATGGCAAAGGCCTGGCATTCGCGTCCCCTTGAGACACACAGATCCCACCCGCGCAATTTCCGCGCCACTACTAATGGAATATAAGGAGCACCTCGGCGAACAAGGCTTCAGAGGGCACGGTGTTACCGTGACCAACGCATCGGTGAACCCTTTACTGTTCACCCAGTTCACGCTGTAGAAGACAGTCAAAGTTTTGGTTGCATCCGGCGCCATCAGCAGTCAAGACACATGGCAAAGCCCTGGCATTCGCGTCCCCTTGAGACACCCAGATCCCACCCGCGCAATTTCTGCGCCACTACTAATGGAATATAAGGAGCACCTCGGCGAACAAGGCTTCAGAGGGCACGGTGTTACCGTGACCAACGCATCGGTGAACCCTTTACTGTTCACCCAGGTCACGCTGTAGAAGACAGTCAAATTTTTGGTTGCATCCGGCGCCATCAGCACTCAAGACACATGGCAAAGGCCTGGCATTCGCGTCCCCTTGAGACACACAGATCCCACCCGCGCAATTTCCGCGCCACTACTAATGGAATATAAGGAGCACCTCGGCGAACAAGGCTTCAGAGGGCACGGTGTTACCGTGACCAACGCATCGGTGAACCCTTTACTGTTCACCCAGTTCACGCTGTAGAAGACAGTCAAAGTTTTGGTTGCATCCGGCGCCATCAGCAGTCAAGACACATGGCAAAGCCCTGGCATTCGCGTCCCCTTGAGACACCCAGATCCCACCCGCGCAATTTCCGCGCCACTACTAATGGAATATAAGGAGCACCTCGGCGAACAAGGCTTCAGAGGGCACGGTGTTACCGTGACCAACGCATCGGTGAACCCTTTACTGTTCACCCAGGTCACGCTGTAGAAGACAGTCAAAGTTTTGGTTGCATCCGGCGCCATCAGCAGTCAAGACACATGGCAAAGCCCTGGCATTCGCGTCCCCTTGAGACACACAGATCCCACCCGCGCAATTTCCGCGCCACTACTAATGGAATATAAGGAGCACCTCGGCGAACAAGGCTTCAGAGGGCACGGTGTTACCGTGACCAACGCATCGGTGAACCCTTTACTGTTCACCCAGTTCACGCTGTAGAAGACAGTCAAAGTTTTGGTTGCATCCGGCACCATCAGCAGTCAAGACACATGGCAAAGGCCTGGCATTCGCGTCCCCTTGAGACACACAGATCCCACCCGCGCAATTTCCGCGCCACTACTAATGGAATATAAGGAGCACCTCGGCGAACAAGGCTTCAGAGGGCACGGTGTTACCGTGACCAACGCATCGGTGAACCCTTTACTGTTCACCCAGTTCACGCTGTAGAAGACAGTCAAAGTTTTGGTTGCATCCGGCGCCATCAGCAGTCAAGACACATGGCAAAGCCCTGGCATTCGCGTCCCCTTGAGACACCCAGATCCCACCCGCGCAATTTCCGCGCCACTACTAATGGAATATAAGGAGCACCTCGGCGAACAAGGCTTCAGAGGGCACGGTGTTACCGTGACCAACGCATCGGTGAACCCTTTACTGTTCACCCAGGTCACGCTGTAGAAGACAGTCAAAGTTTTGGTTGCATCCGGCGCCATCAGCAGTCAAGACACATGGCAAAGCCCTGGCATTCGCGTCCCCTTGAGAACCCAGATCCCAACCGCGCAATTTCTGCGCCACTACTAATGGAATATAAGGAGCACCTCGGCGAACAAGGCTTCAGAGGGCACGGTGTTACCGTGACCAACGCATCGGTGAACCCTTACTGTTCACCCAGGTCACGCTGTAGAAGACAGTCAAATTTTTGGTTGCATCCGGCGCCATCAGCAGTCAAGACACATGGCAAAGGCCCGGCATTCGCGTCCCCTTGAGACACCCGGATCCCAACTGCACAATTTCTGCGCCACTACTAATGGAATATAAGGAGCACCTCGGCGAACAAACTTCAGAGGGCGCGGTGTTACCGTGACCAACGCATCGGTGAACCCTTTACTGTTCACCCAGGTCACGCTGTAGAGGACAGTCAAATTTTTGGTTGCACCCGGCACCATCAGCAGTCAAGACACATGGCAAATGCCCGGCATTCGCGTCCCCTTGTGACACCCGGATCCCAACCGCGCAATTTCTGCGCCACTACTAATGGAATATAAGGAGCACCTCGGCGAACAAGGCTTCAGAGGGCACGGCGTTACCGTGACCAACGCATCGGTGAACCCTTTACTGTTCACCCAGGTCACGCTGTAGAAGGCAGTCAAATTTTTGGTTGCATCCGGCGCCATCTGCAGTCAAGACACATGGCAAAGGCCTGGCATTCGCGTCCCCTTGAGACACCCGGATCCCAACAGCGCAATTTCTGCGCCACTACTAATGGAATATAAGGAGCACCTCGGCGAACAAGGCTTCAGAGGGCACGGTGTTACCGTGACCAACGCATCGGTATCGGTGAACCCTTTACGTTTCACCCAGGTCACGCTGTAGAAGACAGTCAAATTTTTGGTTGCACCCGGCACCATCAGCAGTCAAGACACATGGCAAAGGCCTGGCATTCCTGCCCCTTGAGACACCCGGATCCCAACCGCGCAATTTCTGCGCCACTACTAATGGAATATAAGGAGTACCTCGGCGAACAAGGCTTTAGAGGGCACGGTGTTACCGTGACCAACGCATTGGTGAACCCTTTACTGTTCGCCAGGTCACGCTGTAGAAGACAGTCAAATTTTTGGTTGCACCCGGCACCATCACCAGTCAAGACACATGGCAAAGGCGTCGCATTCGCGTCCCCTTGAGACACCCGGATCCCAACCGCGCAATTTCTGCGCCACTAATAATGGAGTATAAGGAGCAACTCGGCGAACAATGCTTCAGAGGGCACGGTGTTACCGTGACCAACGCATCGGTGAACCCTTTACTGTTCACCCAGGTCACGCTGTAGAAGGCAGTCAAATTTTTGGTTGCATCCGGCGCCATCAGCAGTCAAGACACATGGCAAAGGCCTGGCATTCGCGTCCCCTTGAGACACCCGGATCCCAACCGCGCAATTTCTGCGCCACTACTAATGGAATATAAGGAGCACCTCGGCGAACAAGGCTTCAGAGGGCACGGTGTTACCGTGACCAACGCATCGGTGAACCCTTTACTGTTCACCCAGGTCACGCTATAGAAGACAGTCAAATTTTTGGTTGCATCCGGCGCCATCAGCAGTCAAGACACATGGCAAAGCCCTGGCATTCGCGTCCCCTTGAGACACCCAGATCCCACCCGCGCAATTTCTGCGCCACTACTAATGGAATATAAGGAGCACCTCGGCGAACAAGGCTTCAGAGGGCACGGTGTTACCGTGACCAACGCTTGGTGAACCCTTTACTGTTCATCCAGGTCACGCTCTAGAAGACAGTCAAATTTTTGGTTGCATCCGGCACCATCAGCAGTCAAGACACATGGCAAAGGCCTGGCATTCGCGTCCCCTTGAGACACCAAGATCCCACCCGCGCAATTTCTGCGCCACTACTAATGGAATATAAGGAGCACCTCGGCGAACAAGGCTTCAGAGGGCACGGTGTTACCATGACCAACGCATCGGTGAACCCTTTACTGTTCACTCAGGTCACGCTGTAAAAGACAGTCAAAGTTTTGGTTGCATCCGGCGCCATCAGCAGTCAAGACACATGGCAAAGCACTGGCATTCGCGTCCCCTTGAGACACCCAGATATTTTCTGCGCCACTACTAATGGAATATAAGGAGCACCTCGGCGAACAAGGCTTCAGAGGGCACGGTGTTACCGTGACCAACGCATCGGTGAACCCTTTACTGTTCACCCAGGTCACGCTGTAGAAGACAGTCAAATTTTTGGTTGCATCCGGCGCCATCAGCAGTCAAGCCACATGGCAAAGCCCTGGCATTCGCGTCCCCTTGAGACACCCAGATCCCAACCGCGCAATTTCTGCGCCACTACTAATGGAATATAAGGAGCACCTCGGCGAACAAGGCTTCAGAGGGCACGGTGTTACCGTGACCAACGCATCGGTGACCCCTTACTGTTCACCCAGGTCACGCTGTAGAAGACAGTCAAATTTTTGGTTGCATCCGGCGCCATCAGCAGTCAAGACACATGGCAAAGGCCTGGCATTCGCGTCCCCTTGAGACACCCAGATCCCACCCGCGCAATTTCTGCGCCACTAATAATGGAATATAAGGAGCACCTCGGCGAACAAGGCTTCGGAGGGCACGGTGTTACCGTGACCAACGCATGGTGAACCCTTTACTGTTCATCCAGGTCACGCTCTAGAAGACAGTCAAATTTTTGGTTGCATCCGGCACCACCAGCAGTCAAGACACATGGCAAAGGCCTGGCATTCGCGTCCCCTTGAGACACCCAGATCCCACCCGCGCAATTTCTGCGCCACTACTAATGGAATATAAGGAGCACCTCGGCGAACAAGGCTTCAGAGGGCACGGTGTTACCGTGACCAACGCATCGGTGAACCCTTTACTGTTCACCCAGGTCACGCTGTAGAAGACAGTCAAATTTTTGGTTGCACCCGGCGCCATCAGCAGTCAAGCCACATGGCAGAGCCCTGGCATTCGCGTTTCCTTGAGACACCCAGATCCCAACCGCGCATTTTCTGCGCCACTACTAATGGAATATAAGGAGTATTTCGGCTAACAAGGCTTCAGAGGGTACGGTGTTACCGTGACCAACGCATCGGTGAACCCTTACTGTTCACCCAGGTCACGCTGTAGAACACAGTCAAATTCTTGGTTGCATCCGGCGCCATCAGCAGTCAAGACACATTGCAAAGGCCTGGCATTCGAGTCCCCTTGAGACACCCAGATCCCACCCGCGCAATTTCTGCGCCACTAATAATGGAATATAAGGAGCACCTCGGCGAACAAGGCTTCAGAGGGCACGGTGTTACCGTGACCAACACATCGGTGAACCTTTTACTGTTCACCCAGGTCACGCTGTAGAAGACAGTCAAATTTTTGGTTGCATCCGGCACCATCAGCAGTCAAGACACATGGCAAAGACCTGGCATTCGCGTCCCCTTGAGACACCCAGATCCCACCAGCGCAATTTCTGCGCCACTACTAATGGAATATAAGGAGCACCTCGGCGAACAAGGCTTCAGAGGGCACGGTGTTAACATAACCAACGCATCGGTGAACCCTTTACTGTTCACCCAGGCCACGCTGTAGAAGACAGTCAAATTTTTGGTTGCATCCGGCACCATCAGCAGTCAAGACACATGGCAAAGCCCTGGCATTCGCGTCCCCTTGAGACACCCAGATCCCACCCGCGCAATGTCTGCGCCACTACTAATGGAATATAAGGAGCACCTCGGCGAACAAGGCTTCAGAGGGCACGGTGTTACCGTGACCAACGCATCGGTGAACCCTTACTGTTCACCCAGGTCACGCTGTAGAAGACAGTCAAATTTTTGGTTGCATCCGGCGCCATCAGCAGTCAAGCCACATGGCAAAGCCCTGGCATTCGCGTTTCCTTGAGACACCCAGATCCCAACCGCGCAATTTCTGCGCCACTACTAATGGAATATAAGGAGCACCTCGGCTAACAAGGCTTCAGAGGGTACGGTGTTACCGTGACCAACGCATCGGTGAACCCTTACTGTTCACCCAGGTCACGCTGTAGAAGACAGTCAAATTTTTGGTTGCATCCGGCGCCATCAGCAGTCAAGACACATGGCAAAGGCCTGGCATTCGCGTCCCCTTGAGACACCCAGATCCCACCCACGCAATTTCTGTGCCACTAATAATGGAATATAAGGAGCACCTCGGCGAACAAGGCTTCAGAGGGCACGGTGTTACCGTGACCAACGCATCGGTGAACCTTTTACTGTTCACCCACGTCACGCTGTAGAAGACAGTCAAATTTTTGGTTGCATCCGGCGCCATCAGCAGTCAAGCCACATGGCAAAGCCCTGGCATTCGCGTCCCCTTGAGACACCCAGATCCCAACCGCGCAATTTCTGCGCCACTACTAATGGAATATAAGGAGCACCTCGGCGAACAAGGCTTCAGAGGGCACGGTGTTACCGTGACCAACGCATCGGTGAACCCTTACTGTTCACCCAGATCACGCTGTAGAAGACAGTCAAATTTTTGGTTGCATCCGGCGCCATCAGCAGTCAAGCCACATGGCAAAGCCCTGGCATTCGCGTTTCCTTGAGACACCCAGATCCCAACCGCGCAATTTCTGCGCCACTACTAATGGAATATAAGGAGCACCTCGGCTAACAAGGCTTCAGAGGGTACGGTGGTACCGTGACCAACGCATCGGTGAACCCTTACTGTTAACCCAGGTGACGCTGTAGAAGACAGTCAAATTTTTGGTTGCATCCGGCGCCATCAGCAGTCAAGACACATGGCAAAGGCCTGGCATTCGCGTCCCCTTGAGACACCCAGATCCCACCCGCGCAATTTCTGCGCCACTAATAATGGAATATAAGGAGCACCTCGGCGAACAAGGCTTCAGAGGGCACGGTGTTACCGTGACCAACGCATCGGTGAACCTTTTACTGTTCACTCAGGTCACGCTGTAGAAGACAGTCAAATTTTTGGTTGCATCCGGCGCCATCAGCAGTCAAGACACATGACAAAGGCCTGGCATTCGCGTCGCCTTGAGACACCCAGATCCCACCCGCGCAATTTCTGCGCCACTACTAATGGAATATAAGGAGCACCTCGGCGAACAAGGCTTCGGAGGGCACGGTGTTACCGTGACCAACGCATGGTGAACCCTTTACTGTTCATCCAGGTCACACTCTAGAAGACAGTCAAATTTTTGGTTGCATCCGGCACCACCAGCAGTCAAGACACATGGCCAAGGCCTGGCATTCGCGTCCCCTTGAGACACCCAGATCCCACCCGCGCAATTTCTGCGCCACTACTAATGGAATATAAGGAGCACCTCGGCGAACAAGGCTTCAGAGGGCACGGTGTTAACATAACGAACGCATCGGTGAACCCTTTACTGTTCACCCAGGCCACGCTGTAGAAGACAGTCAAATTTTTGGTTGCATCCGGCACCATCAGCAGTCAAGACACATGGCAAAGCCCTGGCATTCGCGTCCCCTTGAGACACCCAGATCCCACCCGCGCAATGTCTGCGCCACTACTAATGGAATATAAGGAGCACCTCGGCGAACAAGGCTTCAGAGGGCACGGTGTTACCGTGACCAACGCATCGGTGAACCTTTTACTGTTCACTCAGGTCACGCTGTAGAAGACAGTCAAATTTTTGGTTGCATCCGGCGCCATCAGCAGTCAAGACACATGACAAAGGCCTGGCATTCGCGTCGCCTTGAGACACCTAGATCCCACCCGCGCAATTTCTGCGCCACTACTAATGGAATATAAGGAGCACCTCGGCGAACAAGGCTTCGGAGGGCACGGTGTTACCGTGACCAACGCATGGTGAACCCTTTACTGTTCATCCAGGTCACACTCTAGAAGACAGTCAAATTTTTGGTTGCATCCGGCACCATCAGCAGTCAAGACACGTGGCAAAGCCCTGGCATTCGCGTCCCCTTGAGACACCCAGATCCCACCCGCGCAATGTCTGCGCCACTACTAATGGAATATAAGGAGCACCTCGGCGAACAAGGCTTCAGAGGGCACGGTGTTACCGTGACCAACGCATAGGTGAACCCTTTACTGTTCAGGCCGCCGCGGTGGCTCAGTGGCTATGGTGCTCGGCTGCTGTCCCAAAAGACGCGGGTTCGATCCCGGCCTCGGCGGCTGGAATTTCTTTGGAGGAGAAATTCTAGAGGCCCGTGTACTGTGCGATGTCAGTGCACGTTAAAGAACCCCAGGTGGTCGAAATTTCCGGAGCCCTTCACTACGGCGTCTCTCATAGCCTCAGTCGCTTTGGGACGTTAAACCCCATAAACCAAACCAACCAAACCAACCTTTACTGTTCACCCAGGTCACGCTGTAGAAGACAGTCAAAGTTTTGGTTGCATCCGGCACCATCAGCAGTCAAGACACATGGCAAAGGCCTGGCATTCGCGTCCCCTTGAGACACCCAGATCCCACCCGCGCAATTTCCGCGCCACTACTAATGGAATATAAGGAGCACCTCGGCGAACAAGGCTTCAGAGTGCACGGTGTGACCGTGACCAACGCATCGGTGAACCCTTTACTGTTCACCCAGTTCACGCTGTAGAAGACAGTCAAAGTTTTGGTTGCATCCGGCGCCATCAGCAGTCAAGACACATGGCAAAGCCCTGGCATTCGCGTCCCCTTGAGACACCCAGATCCCACCCGCGCAATTTCTGCGCCACTACTAATGGAATATAAGGAGCACCTCGGCGAACAAGGCTTCAGAGGGCACGGTGTTACCGTGACCAACGCATCGGTGAACCCTTTACTGTTCACCCAGGTCACGCTGTAGAAGACAGTCAAATTTTTGGTTGCATCCGGCGCCATCAGCAGTCAAGACACATGGCAAAGGCCCGGCATTCGCGTCCCCTTGAGACACCCGGATCCCAACTGCACAATTTCTGCGCCACTACTAATGGAATATAAGGAGCACCTCGGCGAACAAGGCTTCAGAGGGCACGGTGTTACCGTGACCAACGCATCGGTATCGGTGAACCCTTTACGTTTCACCCAGGTCACGCTGTAGAAGACAGTCAAATTTTTGGTTGCACCCGGCACCATCAGCAGTCAAGACACATGGCAAAGCCCTGGCATTCGCGTCCCCTTGAGACACCCAGATCCCAACCGCGCAATTTCTGCGCCACTACTAATGGAATATAAGGAGCACCTCGGCGAACAAGGCTTCAGAGGGCACGGTGTTACCGTGACCAACGCATCGGTGAACCCTTACTGTTCACCCAGGTCACGCTGTAGAAGACAGTCAAATTTTTGGTTGCATCCGGCGCCATCAGCAGTCAAGACACATGGCAAAGGCCTGGCATTCGCGTCAACTTGAAACACCCGGATCCCAACCGCGCAATTTCTGCGCCACTACTAATGGAATATAAGGAGCACCTCGGCGAACAAGGCTTCAGAGGGCACGGTGTTACCGTGACCAACGCTTCGGTGAACCCTTTACTGTTCACCCAGGCCACGCTGTAGAAGACAGTCAAATTTTTGGTTGCATCCGGCACCATCAGCAGTCAAGACACATGGCAAAGCCCTGGCATTCGCGTCCCCTTGAGACACCCAGATCCCACCCGCGCAATTTCTGCGCCACTACTAATGGAATATAAGGAGCACCTCGGCGAACAAGGCTTCAGAGGGCACGGTGTTACCGTGACCAACGCATAGGTGAACCCTTTACTGTTCACCCAGGTCACGCTGTAGAAGACAGTCAAAGTTTTGGTTGCATCCGGCACCATCAGCAGTCAAGACACATGGCAAAGGCCTGGCATTCGCGTCCCCTTGAGACACCCAGATCCCACCCGCGCAATTTCTGCGCCACTACTAATGGAATATAAGGAGCACCTCGGCGAACAAGGCTGCAGAGGACACGGTGTTACCGTGACCAACGCATCGGTGAACCCTTTACTGTTCACCCAGGTCACGCTGTAGAAGACAGTCAAAGTTTTGGTTGCATCCGGCGCCATCAGCAGTCAAGACACATGGCAAAGCCCTGGCATTCGCGTCCCCTTGAGACACCCAGATCCCACCCGCGCAATTTCTGCGCCACTACTAATGGAATATAAGGAGCACCTCGGCGAACAAGGCTTCAGAGGGCACGGTGTTACCGTGACCAACGCATCGGTGAACCCTTTACTGTTCACCCAGGTCACGCTGTAGAAGACAGTCAAATTTTTGGTTGCATCCGGCGCAACCAGCAGTCAAGACACATGGCAAAGGCCTGGCATTCGCGTCCCCTTGAGACACCCAGATCCCACCCGCGCAATTTCTGCGCCACTAATAATGGAATATAAGGAGCACCTCGGCGAACAAGGCTTCGGAGGGCACGGTGTTACCGTGACCAACGCATGGTGAACCCTTTACTGTTCATCCAGGTCACGCTCTAGAAGACAGTCAAATTTTTGGTTGCATCCAGCACCACCAGCAGTCAAGACACATGGCAAAGGCCTGGCATTCGCGTCCCCTCGAGACACCCAGATCCCACCCGCGCAATTTCTGCGCCACTACTAATGGAATATAAGGAGCACCTCGGCGAACAAGGCTTCACAGGGCACGGTGTTAACATAACCAACGCATCGGTGAACCCTTTACTGTTCACCCAGGCCACGCTGTAGAAGACAGTCAAATTTTTGGTTGCATCCGGCACCATCAGCAGTCAAGACACATGGCAAAGCCCTGGCATTCGCGTCCCCTTGAGACACCCAGATCCCACCCGCGCAATGTCTGCGCCACTACTAATGGAATATAAGGAGCACCTCGGCGAACAAGGCTTCAGAGGGCACGGTGTTACCGTGACCAATGCATAGATGAACCCTTTACTGTTCACCCAGGTCACGCTGTAGAAGACAGTCAAAGTTTTGGTTGCATCCGGCACCATCAGCAGTCAAGACACATGGCAAAGGCCTGGCATTCGCGTCCCCTTGAGACAAACAGATCCCACCCGCGCAATTTCCGCGCCACTACTAATGGAATATAAGGAGCACCTCGGCGAACAAGGCTTCAGAGGGCACGGTGTTACCGTGACCAACGCATCGGTGAACCCTTTACTGTTCACCCAGTTCACGCTGTAGAAGACAGTCAAAGTTTTGGTTGCATCCGGCGCCATCAGCAGTCAAGACACATGGCAAAGCCCTGGCATTCGCGTCCCCTTGAGACACCCAGATCCCACCCGCGCAATTTCTGCGCCACTACTAATGGAATATAAGGAGCAGCTCGGCGAACAAGGCTTCAGAGAGCACGGCGGGACCATGACCAACGCATCGGTGAAGCCTTAACTGTGCACCCAGGTCGCGCTGTAGAAGAGTCAAATTTTTGGCAGCACCCGGCACCATCAGCACTCAAGACACATGGCAAAGGCCTCGCATTCGCGACGTCGTGAGACACCCAGATCCCAACCGCGCAATTTCTGCGCCACTACTAATGGAATATAAGGAGCACCTCGGCGAACAAGGCTTCAGAGGGCACGGCGTTACCGTGACCAACGCATCGGTGAACCCTTTACTGTTCACCCAGGTCACGCTGTAGAAGACAGTCAAATTTTTGGTTGCATCCGGCACCATCAGCAGTCAAGACACATGGCAAAGCCCTGGCATTCGCGTCCCCTTGAGACACCCAGATCCCACCCGCGCAATGTCTGCGCCACTACTAATGGAATATAAGGAGCACCTCGGCGAACAAGGCTTCAGAGGGCACGGTGTTACCGTGACCAATGCATAGATGAACCCTTTACTGTTCACCCAGGTCACGCTGTAGAAGACAGTCAAAGTTTTGGTTGCATCCGGCACCATCAGCAGTCAAGACACATGGCAAAGGCCTGGCATTCGCGTCCCCTTGAGACAAACATTTCCCACCCGCGCAATTTCCGCGCCACTACTAATGGAATATAAGGAGCACCTCGGCGAACAAGGCTTCAGAGGGCACGGTGTTACCGTGACCAACGCATCGGTGAACCCTTTACTGTTCACCCAGTTCACGCTGTAGAAGACAGTCAAAGTTTTGGTTGCATCCGGCGCCATCAGCAGTCAAGACACATGGCAAAGCCCTGGCATTCGCGTCCCCTTGAGACACCCAGATCCCACCCGCGCAATTTCTGCGCCACTACTAATGGAATATAAGGAGCACCTCGGCGAACAAGGCTTCAGAGGGCACGGTGTTACCGTGACCAACGCATCGGTGAACCGTTTACTGTTCACCCAGGTCACGCTGTAGAAGACAGTCAAATTTTTGGTTGCATCCGGCGCCATCAGCAGTCAAGCCACATGGCAAAGCCCTGGCATTCGCGTCCCCTTGAGAACCCAGATCCCAACCGCGCAATTTCTGCGCCACTACTAATGGAATATAAGGAGCACCTCGGCGAACAAGGCTTCAGAGGGCACGGTGTTACCGTGACCAACGCATCGGTGAACCCTTACTGTTCACCCAGGTCACGCTGTAGAAGACAGTCAAATTTTTGGTTGCATCCGGCACCATCAGCAGTCAAGACACATGGCAAAGGCCTGGCATTCGCGTCCCCTTGAGACACCCGGATCCCAACTGCACAATTTCTGCGCCACTACTAATGGAATATAAGGAGCACCTCGGCGAACAAACTTCAGAGGGCGCGGTGTTACCGTGACCAACGCATCGGTGAACCCTTTACTGTTCACCCAGGTCACGCTGTAGAAGACAGTCAAATTTTTGGTTGCACCCGGCACCATCAGCAGTCAAGACACATGGCAAATGCCCGGCATTCGCGTCCCCTTGAGACACCCGGATCCCAACCGCGCAATTTCTGCGCCACTACTAATGGAATATAAGGAGCACCTCGGCGAACAAGGCTTCAGAGGGCACGGCGTTACCGTGACCAACGCATCGGTGAACCCTTTACTGTTCACCCAGGTCACGCTGTAGAAGACAGTCAAATTTTTGGTTGCATCCGGCACCATCAGCAGTCAAGACACATGGCAAAGCCCTGGCATTCGCGTCCCCTTGAGACACCCAGATCCCACCCGCGCAATGTCTGCGCCACTACTAATGGAATATAAGGAGCACCTCGGCGAACAAGGCTTCAGAGGGCACGGTGTTACCGTGACCAATGCATAGATGAACCCTTTACTGTTCACCCAGGTCACGCTGTAGAAGACAGTCAAAGTTTCGGTTGCATCCGGCACCATCAGCAGTCAAGACACATGGCAAAGGCCTGGCATTCGCGTCCCCTTGAGACAAACAGATCCCACCCGCGCAATTTCCGCGCCACTACTAATGGAATATAAGGAGCACCTCGGCGAACAAGGCTTCAGAGGGCACGGTGTTACCGTGACCAACGCATCGGTGAACCCTTTACTGTTCACCCAGTTCACGCTGTAGAAGACAGTCAAAGTTTTGGTTGCATCCGGCGCCATCAGCAGTCAAGACACATGGCAAAGCCCTGGCATTCGCGTCCCCTTGAGACACCCAGATCCCACCCGCGCAATTTCTGCGCCACTACTAATGGAATATAAGGAGCACCTCGGCGAACAAGGCTTCAGAGGGCACGGTGTTACCGTGACCAACGCATCGGTGAACCGTTTACTGTTCACCCAGGTCACGCTGTAGAAGACAGTCAAATTTTTGGTTGCATCCGGCGCCATCAGCAGTCAAGCCACATGGCAAAGCCCTGGCATTCGCGTCCCCTTGAGAACCCAGATCCCAACCGCGCAATTTCTGCGCCACTACTAATGGAATATAAGGAGCACCTCGGCGAACAAGGCTTCAGAGGGCACGGTGTTACCGTGACCAACGCATCGGTGAACCCTTACTGTTCACCCAGGTCACGCTGTAGAAGACAGTCAAATTTTTGGTTGCATCCGGCGCCATCAGCAGTCAAGACACATGGCAAAGGCCCGGCATTCGCGTCCCCTTGAGACACCCGGATCCCAACTGCACAATTTCTGCGCCACTACTAATGGAATATAAGGAGCACCTCGGCGAACAAACTGCAGAGGGCGCGGTGTTACCGTGACCAACGCATCGGTGAACCCTTTACTGTTCACCCAGGTCACGCTGTAGAAGACAGTCAAATTTTTGGTTGCACCCGGCACCATCAGCAGTCAAGACACATGGCAAATGCCCGGCATTCGCGTCCCCTTGAGACACCCGGATCCCAACCGCGCAATTTCTGCGCCACTACTAATGGAATATAAGGAGCACCTCGGCGAACAAGGCTTCAGAGGGCACGGCGTTACCGTGACCAACGCATCGGTGAACCCTTTACTGTTCACCCAGGTCACGCTGTAGAAGGCAGTCAAATTTTTGGTTGCATCCGGCGCCATCAGCAGTCAAGACACATGGCAAAGGCCTGGCATTCGCGTCCCCTTGAGACACCCGGATCCCAACAGCGCAATTTCTGCGCCACTACTAATGGAATATAAAGAGCACCTCGGCGAACAAGGCTTCAGAGGGCACGGTGTTACCGTGACCAACGCATCGGTATCGGTGAACCCTTTACGTTTCACCCAGGTCACGCTGTAGAAGACAGTCAAATTTTTTGTTGCACCCGGCACCATCAGCAGTCAAGACACATGGCAAAGGCCTGACATTCCTGCCCCTTGAGGCACCCGGATCCCAACCGCGCAATTTCTGCGCCACTACTAATGGAATATAAGGAGTACCTCGGCGAACAAGGCTTTAGAGGGCACGGTGTTACCGTGACCAACGCATTGGTGAACCCTTTACTGTTCGCCAGGTCACGCTGTAGAAGACAGTCAAATTTTTGGTTGCACCCGGCACCATCACCAGTCAAGACACATGGCAAAGGCGTCGCATTCGCGTCCCCTTGAGACACCCGGATCCCAACAGCGCAATTTCTGCGCCACTAATAATGGAGTATAAGGAGCAACTCGGCGAACAAGGCTTCAGAGCGCACGGTGTTACCGTGACCAACGCATCGGTGAACCCTTTACTGTTCACCCAGGTCACGCTGTAGAAGGCAGTCAAATTTTTGGTTGCATCCGGCGCCATCAGCAGTCAAGACACATGGCAAAGGCCTGGCATTCGCGTCCCCTTGAGACACCCGGATCCCAACCGCGCAATTTCTGCGCCACTACTAATGGAATATAAGGAGCACCTCGGCGAACAAGGCTTCAGAGGGCACGGTGTTACCGTGACCAACGCATCGGTGAACCCTTTACTGTTCACCCAGGTCACGCTATAGAAGACAGTCAAATTTTTGGTTGCATCCGGCGCCATCAGCAGTCAAGACACATGGCAAAGCCCTGGCATTCGCGTCCCCTTGAGACACCCAGATCCCACCCGCGCAATTTCTGCGCCACTACTAATGGAATATAAGGAGCACCTCGGCGAACAAGGCTTCAGAGGGCACGGTGTTACCGTGACCAACGCTTGGTGAACCCTTTACTGTTCATCCAGGTCACGCTCTAGAAGACAGTCAAATTTTTGGTTGCATCCGGCACCATCAGCAGTCAAGACACATGGCAAAGGCCTGGCATTCGCGTCCCCTTGAGACACCAAGATCCCACCCGCGCAATTTCTGCGCCACTACTAATGGAATATAAGGAGCACCTCGGCGAACAAGGCTTCAGAGGGCACGGTGTTACCATGACCAACGCATCGGTGAACCCTTTACTGTTCACTCAGGTCACGCTGTAAAAGACAGTCAAAGTTTTGGTTGCATCCGGCGCCATCAGCAGTCAAGACACATGGCAAAGCACTGGCATTCGCGTCCCCTTGAGACACCCGGATCCCAACCGCGCAATTTCTGCGCCACTACTAATGGAATATAAGGAGCACCTCGGCGAACAAGGCTTCAGAAGGCACGGTGTTACCGTGACTAACGCTTGGTGAACCCTTTACTGTTCATCCAGGTCACGCTCTAGAAGACAGTCAAATTTTTGGTTGCATCCGGCACCATCAGCAGTCAAGACACATGGCAAAGGCCTGGCATTCGCGTCCCCTTGAGACACCAAGATCCCACCCGCGCAATTTCTGCGCCACTACTAATGGAATATAAGGAGCACCTCGGCGAACAAACTTCAGAGGGCGCGGTGTTACCGTGACCAACGCATCGGTGAACCCTTTACTGTTCACCCAGGTCACGCTGTAGAAGACATTCAAATTTTTGGTTGCACCCGGCACCATCAGCAGTCAAGACACATGGCAAATGCCCGGCATTCGCGTCCCCTTGAGACACCCGGATCCCAACCGCGCAATTTCTGCGCCACTACTAATGGAATATAAGGAGCACCTCGGCGAACAAGGCTTCAGAGGGCACGGCGTTACCGTGACCAACGCATCGGTGAACCCTTTACTGTTCACCCAGGTCACGCTGTAGAAGGCAGTCAAATTTTTGGTTGCATCCGGCGCCATCAGCAGTCAAGACACATGGCAAAGGCCTGGCATTCGCGTCCCCTTGAGACACCCGGATCCCAACAGCGCAATTTCTGCGCCACTACTAATGGAATATAAGGAGCACCTCGGCGAACAAGGCTTCAGAGGGCACGGTGTTACCGTGACCAACGCATCGGTATCGGTGAACCCTTTACGTTTCACCCAGGTCACGCTGTAGAAGACAGTCAAATTTTTGGTTGCACCCGGCACCATCAGCAGTCAAGACACATGGCAAAGGCCTGACATTCCTGCCCCTTGAGACACCCGGATCCCAACTGCGCAATTTCTGCGCCACTACTAATGGAATATAAGGAGTACCTCGGCGAACAAGGCTTTAGAGGGCACGGTGTTACCGTGACCAACGCATTGGTGAACCCTTTACTGTTCGCCAGGTCACGCTGTAGAAGACAGTCAAATTTTTGGTTGCACCCGGCACCATCACCAGTCAAGACACATGGCAAAGGCGTCGCATTCGCGTCCCCTTGAGACACCCGGATCCCAACCGCGCAATTTCTGCGCCACTAATAATAGAGTATAAGGAGCAACTCGGCGAACAAGGCTTCAGAGCGCACGGTGTTACCGTGACCAACGCATCGGTGAACCCTTTACTGTTCACCCAGGTCACGCTGTAGAAGGCAGTCAAATTTTTGGTTGCATCCGGCGCCATCAGCAGTCAAGACACATGGCAAAGGCCTGGCATTCGCGTCCCCTTGAGACACCCGGATCCCAACCGCGCAATTTCTGCGCCACTACTAATGGAATATAAGGAGCACCTCGGCGAACAAGGCTTCAGAGGGCACGGTGTTACCGTGACCAACGCATCGGTGAACCCTTTACTGTTCACCCAGGTCACGCTATAGAAGACAGTCAAATTTTTGGTTGCATCCGGCGCCATCAGCAGTCAAGACACATGGCAAAGCCCTGGCATTCGCGTCCCCTTGAGACACCCAGATCCCACCCGCGCAATTTCTGCGCCACTACTAATGGAATATAAGGAGCACCTCGGCGAACAAGGCTTCAGAGGGCACGGTGTTACCGTGACCAACGCTTGGTGAACCCTTTACTGTTCATCCAGGTCACGCTCTAGAAGACAGTCAAATTTTTGGTTGCATCCGGCACCATCAGCAGTCAAGACACATGGCAAAGGCCTGGCTTTCGCGTCCCCTTGAGACACCAAGATCCCACCCGCGCAATTTCTGCGCCACTACTAATGGAATATAAGGAGCACCTCGGCGAACAAGGCTTCAGAGGGCACGGTGTTACCATGACCAACGCATCGGTGAACCCTTTACTGTTCACTCAGGTCACGCTGTAAAAGACAGTCAAAGTTTTGGTTGCATCCGGCGCCATCAGCAGTCAAGACACATGGCAAAGCACTGGCATTCGCGTCCCCTTGAGACACCCAGATCCCACCCGCGCATTTTCTGCGCCACTACTAATGGAATATAAGGAGCACCTCGGCGAACAAGGCTTCAGAGGGCACGGTGTTACCGTGACCAACGCATCGGTGAACCCTTTACTGTTCACCCAGGTCACGCTGTAGAAGACAGTCAAATTTTTGGTTGCATCCGGCGCCATCAGCAGTCAAGCCACATGGCAAAGCCCTGGCATTCGCGTCCCCTTGAGACACCCAGATCCCAACCGCGCAATTTCTGCGCCACTACTAATGGAATATAAGGAGCACCTCGGCGAACAAGGCTTCAGAGGGCACGGTGTTACCGTGACCAACGCATCGGTGAACCCTTACTGTTCACCCAGGTCACGCTGTAGAAGACAGTCAAATTTTTGGTTGCATCCGGCGCCATCAGCAGTCAAGACACATGGCAAAGGCCTGGCATTCGCGTCCCCTTGAGACACCCAGATCCCACCCGCGCAATTTCTGCGCCACTAATAATGGAATATAAGGAGCACCTCGGCGAACAAGGCTTCGGAGGGCACGGTGTTACCGTGACCAACGCATGGTGAACCCTTTACTGTTCATCCAGGTCACGCTCTAGAAGACAGTCAAATTTTTGGTTGCATCCGGCACCACCAGCAGTCAAGACACATGGCAAAGGCCTGGCATTCGCGTCCCCTTGAGACACCCAAATCCCACCCGCGCAATTTCTGCGCCACTACTAATGGAACATAAGGAGCACCTCGGCGAACAAGGCTTCAGAGGGCACGGTGTTAACATAACCAACGCATCGGTGAACCCTTTACTGTTCACCCAGGCCACGCTGTAGAAGACAGTCAAATTTTTGGTTGCATCCGGCACCATCAGCAGTCAAGACACATGGCAAAGCCCTGGCATTCGCGTCCCCTTGAGACACCCAGATCCCACCCGCGCAATGTCTGCGCCACTACTAATGGAATATAAGGAGCACCTCGGCGAACAAGGCTTCAGAGGGCACGGTGTTACCGTGACCAACGCATAGGTGAACCCTTTACTGTTCACCCAGGTCACGCTGTAGAAGACAGTCAAAGTTTTGGTTGCATCCGGCACCATCAGCAGTCAAGACACATGGCAAAGGCCTGGCATTCGCGTCCCCTTGAGACACCCAGATCCCACCCGCGCAATTTCCGCGCCACTACTAATGGAATATAAGAAGCACCTCGGCGAACAAGGCTTCAGAGGGCACGGTGTTACCGTGACCAACGCATCGGTGAACCCTTTACTGTTCACCCAGTTCACGCTGTAGAAGACAGTCAAAGTTTTGGTTGCATCCGGCGCCATCAGCAGTCAAGACACATGGCAAAGCCCTGGCATTCGCGTCCCCTTGAGACACCCAGATCCCACCCGCGCAATTTCTGCGCCACTACTAATGGAATATAAGGAGCACCTCGGCGAACAAGGCTTCAGAGGGCACGGTGTTACCGTGACCAACGCTTGGTGAACCCTTTACTGTTGATCCAGGTCACGCTCTAGAAGACAGTCAAATTTTTGGTTGCATCCGGCACCATCAGCAGTCAAGACACATGGCAAAGGCCTGGCTTTCGCGTCCCCTTGAGACACCAAGATCCCACCCGCGCAATTTCTGCGCCACTACTAATGGAATATAAGGAGCACCTCGGCGAACAAGGCTTCAGAGGGCACGGTGTTACCATGACCAACGCATCGGTGAACCCTTTACTGTTCACTCAGGTCACGCTGTAAAAGACAGTCAAAGTTTTGGTTGCATCCGGCGCCATCAGCAGTCAAGACACATGGCAAAGCACTGGCATTCGCGTCCCCTTGAGACACCCAGATCCCACCCGCGCATTTTCTGCGCCACTACTAATGGAATATAAGGAGCACCTCGGCGAACAAGGCTTCAGAGGGCACGGTGTTACCGTGACCAACGCATCGGTGAACCCTTTACTGTTCACCCAGGTCACGCTGTAGAAGACAGTCAAATTTTTGGTTGCATCCGGCGCCATCAGCAGTCAAGCCACATGGCAAAGCCCTGGCATTCGCGTCCCCTTGAGACACCCAGATCCCAACCGCGCAATTTCTGCGCCACTACTAATGGAATATAAGGAGCACCTCGGCGAACAAGGCTTCAGAGGGCACGGTGTTACCGTGACCAACGCATCGGTGAACCCTTACTGTTCACCCAGGTCACGCTGTAGAAGACAGTCAAATTTTTGGTTGCATCCGGCGCCATCAGCAGTCAAGACACATGGCAAAGGCCTGGCATTCGCGTCCCCTTGAGACACCCAGATCCCACCCGCGCAATTTCTGCGCCACTAATAATGGAATATAAGGAGCACCTCGGCGAAGAAGGCTTCGGAGGGCACGGTGTTACCGTGACCAACGCATGGTGAACCCTTTACTGTTCATCCAGGTCACGCTCTAGAAGACAGTCAAATTTTTGGTTGCATCCGGCACCACCAGCAGTCAAGACACATGGCAAAGGCCTGGCATTCGCGTCCCCTTGAGACACCCAAATCCCACCCGCGCAATTTCTGCGCCACTACTAATGGCACATAAGGAGCACCTCGGCGAACAAGGCTTCAGAGGGCACGGTGTTAACATAACCAACGCATCGGTGAACCCTTTACTGTTCACCCAGGCCACGCTGTAGAAGACAGTCAAATTTTTGGTTGCATCCGGCACCATCAGCAGTCAAGACACATGGCAAAGCCCTGGCATTCGCGTCCCCTTGAGACACCCAGATCCCACCCGCGCAATGTCTGCGCCACTACTAATGGAATATAAGGAGCACCTCGGCGAACAAGGCTTCAGAGGGCACGGTGTTACCGTGACCAACGCATAGGTGAACCCTTTACTGTTCACCCAGGTCACGCTGTAGAAGACAGTCAAAGTTTTGGTTGCATCCGGCACCATCAGCAGTCAAGACACATGGCAAAGGCCTGGCATTCGCGTCCCCTTGAGACACCCAGATCCCACCCGCGCAATTTCCGCGCCACTACTAATGGAATATAAGAAGCACCTCGGCGAACAAGGCTTCAGAGGGCACGGTGTTACCGTGACCAACGCATCGGTGAACCCTTTACTGTTCACCCAGTTCACGCTGTAGAAGACAGTCAAAGTTTTGGTTGCATCCGGCGCCATCAGCAGTCAAGACACATGGCAAAGCCCTGGCATTCGCGTCCCCTTGAGACACCCAGATCCCACCCGCGCAATTTCTGCGCCACTACTAATGGAATATAAGGAGCACCTCGGCGAACAAGGCTTCAGAGGGCACGGTGTTACCGTGACCAACGCATCGGTGAACCCTTTACTGTTCACCCAGGTCACGCTGTAGAAGACAGTCAAATTTTTGGTTGCACCCGGCACCATCAGCAGTCAAGACACATGGCAAAGGCCTGGCATTCCTGTCCCCTTGAGACACCCGGATCCCAACCGCGCAATTTCTGCGCCACTACTAATGGAATATAAGGAGTACCTCGGCGAACAAGGCTTTAGAGGGCACGGTGTTACCGTGACCAACGCATTGGTGAACCCTTTACTGTTCGCCAGGTCACGCTGTAGAAGCCAGTCAAATTTTTGGTTGCACCCGGCACCATCACCAGTCAAGACACATGGCAAAGGCGTCGCATTCGCGTCCCCTTGAGACACCCGGATCCCAACCGCGCAATTTCTGCGCCACTAATAATGGAATATAAGGAGCAACTCGGCGAACAAGGCTTCAGAGGGCACGGTGTTTTCGTGACCAACGCATCGGTGAACCCTTTACTGTTCACCCAGGTCACGCTGTAGAAGGCAGTCAAATTTTTGGTTGCATCCGGCGCCATCAGCAGTCAAGACACATGGCAAAGGCCTGGCATTCGCGTCCCCTTGAGACACCCGGATCCCAACCGCGCAATTTCTGCGCCACTACTAATGGAATATAAGGAGCACCTCGGCGAACAAGGCTTCAGAGGGCACGGTGTTACCGTGACCAACGCATCGGTGAACCCTTTACTGTTCACCCAGGTCACGCTATAGAAGACAGTCAAATTTTTGGTTGCATCCGGCGCCATCAGCAGTCAAGACACATGGCAAAGCCCTGGCATTCGCGTCCCCTTGAGACACCCAGATCCCACCCGCGCAATTTCTGCGCCACTACTAATGGAATATAAGGAGCACCTCGGCGAACAAGGCTTCGGAGGGCACGGTGTTACCGTGACCAACGCATGGTGAACCCTTTACTGTTCATCCAGGTCACGCTCTAGAAGACAGTCAAATTTTGGTTGCATCCGGCACCACCAGCAGTCAAGACACATGGCAAAGGCCTGGCATTCGCGTCCCCTTGAGACACCCAGATCCCACCCGCGCAATTTCTGCGCCACTACTAATGGAATATAAGGAGCACCTCGGCGAACAAGGCTTCAGAGGGCACGGTGTTACCGTGACCAACGCATCGGTGAACCCTTTACTCTTCACCCAGGTCACGCTATAGAAGACAGTCAAATTTTTGGTTGCATCTGGCGCCATCAGCAGTCAAGACACATGGCAAAGGCCTGGCATTCGCGTCCCCTTGAGACACCCAGATCCCACCCGCGCAATTTCTGCGCCACTAATAATGGAATATAAGGAGCACCTCGGCGAACAAGGCTTCGGAGGGCACGGTGTTACCGTGACCAACGCATGGTGAACCCTTTACTGTTCATCCAGGTCACGCTCTAGAAGACAGTCAAATTTTTGGTTGCATCCGGCACCACCAGCAGTCAAGACACATGGCAAAGGCCTGGCATTCGCGTCCCCTTGAGACACCCAGATCCCACCCGCGCAATTTCTGCGCCACTACTAATGGAACATAACGAGCACCTCGGCGAACAAGGCTTCAGAGGGCACGGTGTTAACATAACCAACGCATCGGTGAACCCTTTACTGTTCACCCAGGCCACGCTGTAGAAGACAGTCAAATTTTTGGTTGCATCCGGCACCATCAGCAGTCAAGACACATGGCAAAGCCCTGGCATTCGCGTCCCCTTGAGACACCCAGATCCCACCCGCGCAATGTCTGCGCCACTACTAATGGAATATAAGGAGCACCTCGGCGAACAAGGCTTCAGAGGGCACGGTGTTACCGTGACCAACGCTTAGGTGAACCCTTTACTGTTCACCCAGGTCACGCTGTAGAAGACAGTCAAAGTTTTGGTTGCATCCGGCACCATCAGCAGTCAAGACACATGGCAAAGGCCTGGCATTCGCGTCCCCTTGAGACACCCAGATCCCACCCGCGCAATTTCCGCGCCACTACTAATGGAATATAAGGAGCACCTCGGCGAACAAGGCTTCAGAGGGCACGGTGTTACCGTGACCAACGCATCGGTGAACCCTTTACTGTTCACCCAGTTCACGCTGTAGAAGACAGTCAAAGTTTTGGTTGCATCCGGCGCCATCAGCAGTCAAGACACATGGCAAAGCCCTGGCATTCGCGTCCCCTTGAGACACCCAGATCCCACCCGCGCAATTTCTGCGCCACTACTAATGGAATATAAGGAGCACCTCGGCGAACAAGGCTTCAGAGGGCACGGTGTTACCGTGACCAACGCATCGGTGAACCCTTTACTCTTCACCCAGGTCACGCTGTAGAAGACAGTCAAATTTTTGGTTGCACCCGGCACCATCAGCAGTCAAGACACATGGCAAAAGCCTGGCATTCCTGTCCCCTTGAGACACCCGGATCCCAACCGCGCAATTTCTGCGCCACTACTAATGGAATATAAGGAGTACCTCGGCGAACAAGGCTTTAGAGGGCACGGTGTTACCGTGACCAACGCATCGGTGAACCCTTTACTGTTCACCCAGGTCACGCTGTAGAAGGCAGTCAAATTTTTGGTTGCATCCGGCGCCATCAGCAGTCAAGACACATGGCAAAGGCCTGGCATTCGCGTCCCCTTGAGACACCCGGATCCCAACCGCGCAATTTCTGCGCCACTACTAATGGAATATAAGGAGCACCTCGGCGAACAAGGCTTCAGAGGGCACGGTGTTACCGTGACCAACGCATCGGTGAACCCTTTACTGTTCACCCAGGTCGCGCTATAGAAGACAGTCAAATTTTTGGTTGCATCCGGCGCCATCAGCAGTCAAGACACATGGCAAAGCCCTGGCATTCGCGTCCCCTTGAGACACCCAGATCCCACCCGCGCAATTTCTGCGCCACTACTAATGGAATATAAGGAGCACCTCGGCGAACAAGGCTTCAGAGGGCACGGTGTTACCGTGACCAACGCTTGGTGAACCCTTTACTGTTCATCCAGGTCACGCTCTAGAAGACAGTCAAATTTTTGGTTGCATCCGGCACCATCAGCAGTCAAGACACATGGCAAAGGCCTGGCATTCGCGTCCCCTTGAGACACCAAGATCCCACCCGCGCAATTTCTGCGCCACTACTAATGGAATATAAGGAGCACCTCGGCGAACAAGGCTTCAGAGGGCACGGTGTTACCATGACCAACGCATCGGTGAACCCTTTACTGTTCACTCAGGTCACGCTGTAGAAGACAGTCAAAGTTTTGGTTGCATCCGGCGCCATCAGCAGTCAAGACACATGGCAAAGCCCTGGCATTCGCGTCCCCTTGAGACACCCAGATCCCACGCGCGCAATTTCTGCGCCACTACTAATGGAATATAAGGAGCACCTCGGCGAAGAAGGCTTCAGAGGGCACGGTGTTACCGTGACCAACGCATCGGTGAACCCTTTACTGTTCACCCAGGTCACGCTGTAGAAGACAGTCAAATTCTTGGTTGCATCCGGCGCCATCAGCAGTCAAGCCACATGGCAAAGCCCTGGCATTCGCGTCCCCTTGAGACACCCAGATCCCAACCGCGCAATTTCTGCGCCACTACTAATGGAATATAAGGAGCACCTCGGCGAACAAGGCTTCAGAGGGCACGGTGTTACCGTGACCAACGCATCGGTGAACCCTTTACTGTTCACCCAGTTCACGCTGTAGAAGACAGTCAAAGTTTTGGTTGCATCCGGCGCCATCAGCAGTCAAGAGACATGGCAAAGCCCTGGCATTCGCGTCCCCTTGAGACACCCAGATCCCACCCGCGCAATTTCTGCGCCACTACTAATGGAATATAAGGAGCACCTCGGCGAACAAGGCTTCAGAGGGCACGGTGTTACCGTGACCAACGCATCGGTGAACCCTTTACTGTTCACCCAGGTCACGCTGTAGAAGACAGTCAAATTTTTGGTTGCATCCGGCGCCATCAGCAGTCAAGCCACATGGCAAAGCCCTGGCATTCGCGTCCCCTTGAGACACCCAGATCCCAACCGCGCAATTTCTGCGCCACTACTAATGGAATATAAGGAGCACCTCGGCGAACAAGGCTTCAGAGGGCACGGTGTTACCGTGACCAACGCATCGGTGAACCCTTACTGTTCACCCAGGTCACGCTGTAGAAGACAGTCAAATTTTTGGTTGCATCCGGCGCCATCAGCAGTCAAGACACATGGCAAAGGCCCGGCATTCGCGTCCCCTTGAGACACCCGGATCCCAACTGCACAATTTCTGCGCCACTACTAATGGAATATAAGGAGCACCTCGGCGAACAAACTTCAGAGGGCACGGTGTTACCGTGACCAACGCATCGGTGAACCCTTTACTGTTCACCCAGGTCACGCTGTAGAAGACAGTCAAATTTTTGGTTGCACCCGGCACCATCAGCAGTCAAGACACATGGCAAATGCCCGGCATTCGCGTCCCCTTGAGACACCCGGATCCCAACCGCGCAATTTCTGCGCCACTACTAATGGAATATAAGGAGCACCTCGGCGAACAAGGCTTCAGAGGGCACGGCGTTACCGTGACCAACGCATCGGTGAACCCTTTACTGTTCACCCAGGTCACGCTGTAGAAGGCAGTCAAAGTTTTGGTTGCATCCGGCGCCATCAGCAGTCAAGACACATGGCAAAGCCCTGGCATTCGCGTCCCCTTGAGACACCCAGATCCCACCCGCGCAATTTCTGCGCCACTACTAATGGAATATAAGGAGCACCTCGGCGAACAAGGCTTCAGAGGGCACGGCGTTACCGTGACCAACGCATCGGTGAACCCTTTACTGTTCACCCAGGTCACGCTGTAGAAGGCAGTCAAATTTTTGGTTGCATCCGGCGCCATCAGCAGTCAAGACACATGGCAAAGGCCTGGCATTCGCGTCCTCTTGAGACACCCGGATCCCAACCGCGCAATTTCTGCGCCACTACTAATGGAATATAAGGAGCACCTCGGCGAACAAGGCTTCAGAGGGCACGGTGTTACCGTGACCAACGCATCGGTATCGGTGAACCCTTTACGTTTCACCCAGGTCACGCTGTAGAAGACAGTCAAATTTTTGGTTGCACCCGGCACCATCAGCACTCAAGACACATGGCAAAGGCCTGGCATTCCTGTCCCCTTGAGACACCCGGATCCCAACCGCGCAATTTCTGCTCCACTACTAATGGAATATAAGGAGTACCTCGGCGAACAAGGCTTTAGAGGGCACGGTGTTACCGTGACCAACGCATCGGTGAACCCTTTACTGTTCGCCAGGTCACGCTGTAGAAGACAGTCAAATTTTTGGTTGCACCCGGCACCATCACCAGTCAAGACACATGGCAAAGGCGTCGCATTCGCGTCCCCTTGAGACACCCGGATCCCAACCGCGCAATTTCTGCGCCACTAATAATGGAATATAAGGAGCAACTCGGCGAACAAGGCTTCAGAGGGCACGGTGTTACCGGGACCAACGCATCGGTGAACCCTTTACTGTTCACCCAGGTCACGCTGTAGAAGGCAGTCAAATTTTTGGTTGCATCCGGCGCCATCAGCAGTCAAGACACATGGCAAAGGCCTGGCATTCGCGTCCCCTTGAGACACCCGGATCCCAACCGCGCAATTTCTGCGCCACTACTAATGGAATATAAGGAGCACCTCGGCGAACAAGGCTTCAGAGGGCACGGTGTTACCGTGACCAACGCATCGGTGAACCCTTTACTGTTCACCCAGGTCACGCTATAGAAGACAGTCAAATTTTTGGTTGCATCCGGCGCCATCAGCAGTCAAGACACATGGCAAAGCCCTGGCATTCGCGTCCCCTTGAGACACCCAGATCCCACCCGCGCAATTTCTGCGCCACTACTAATGGAATATAAGGAGCACCTCGGCGAACAAGGCTTCAGAGGGCACGGTGTTACCGTGACCAACGCTTGGTGAACCCTTTACTGTTCATCCAGGTCACGCTCTAGAAGAGAGTCAAATTTTTGGTTGCATCCGGCACCATCAGCAGTCAAGACACATGGCAAAGCCCTGGCATTCGCGTCCCCTTGAGACACCCAGATCCCACCCGCGCAATTTCTGCGCCACTACTAATGGAATATAAGGAGCACCTCGGCGAACAAGGCTTCAGAGGGCACGGTGTTACCGTGACCAACGCATCGGTGAACCCTTTACTGTTCACCCAGGTCACGCTGTAGAAGACAGTCAAATTTTTGGTTGCATCCGGCGCCATCAGCAGTCAAGCCACATGGCAAAGCCCTGGCATTCGCGTCCCCTTGAGACACCCAGATCCCACCCGCGCAATTTCTGCGCCACTACTAATGGAATATAAGGAGCACCTCGGCGAACAAGGCTTCGGAGGGCACGGTGTTACCGTGACCAACGCATGGTGAACCCTTTACTGTTCATCCAGGTCACGCTCTAGAAGACAGTCAAATTTTGGTTGCATCCGGCACCACCAGCAGTCAAGACACATGGCAAAGGCCTGGCATTCGCGTCCCCTTGAGACACCCAGATCCCACCCGCGCAATTTCTGCGCCACTACTAATGGAATATAAGGAGCACCTCGGCGAACAAGGCTTCAGAGGGCACGGTGTTACCGTGACCAACGCATCGGTGAACCCTTTACTCTTCACCCAGGTCACGCTATAGAAGACAGTCAAATTTTTGGTTGCATCTGGCGCCATCAGCAGTCAAGACACATGGCAAAGGCCTGGCATTCGCGTCCCCTTGAGACACCCAGATCCCACCCGCGCAATTTCTGCGCCACTAATAATGGAATATAAGGAGCACCTCGGCGAACAAGGCTTCGGAGGGCACGGTGTTACCGTGACCAACGCATGGTGAACCCTTTACTGTTCATCCAGGTCACGCTCTAGAAGACAGTCAAATTTTTGGTTGCATCCGGCACCACCAGCAGTCAAGACACATGGCAAAGGCCTGGCATTCGCGTCCCCTTGAGACACCCAGATCCCACCCGCGCAATTTCTGCGCCACTACTAATGGAACATAACGAGCACCTCGGCGAACAAGGCTTCAGAGGGCACGGTGTTAACATAACCAACGCATCGGTGAACCCTTTACTGTTCACCCAGGCCACGCTGTAGAAGACAGTCAAATTTTTGGTTGCATCCGGCACCATCAGCAGTCAAGACACATGGCAAAGCCCTGGCATTCGCGTCCCCTTGAGACACCCAGATCCCACCCGCGCAATGTCTGCGCCACTACTAATGGAATATAAGGAGCACCTCGGCGAACAAGGCTTCAGAGGGCACGGTGTTACCGTGACCAACGCTTAGGTGAACCCTTTACTGTTCACCCAGGTCACGCTGTAGAAGACAGTCAAAGTTTTGGTTGCATCCGGCACCATCAGCAGTCAAGACACATGGCAAAGGCCTGGCATTCGCGTCCCCTTGAGACACCCAGATCCCACCCGCGCAATTTCCGCGCCACTACTAATGGAATATAAGGAGCACCTCGGCGAACAAGGCTTCAGAGGGCACGGTGTTACCGTGACCAACGCATCGGTGAACCCTTTACTGTTCACCCAGTTCACGCTGTAGAAGACAGTCAAAGTTTTGGTTGCATCCGGCGCCATCAGCAGTCAAGACACATGGCAAAGCCCTGGCATTCGCGTCCCCTTGAGACACCCAGATCCCACCCGCGCAATTTCTGCGCCACTACTAATGGAATATAAGGAGCACCTCGGCGAACAAGGCTTCAGAGGGCACGGTGTTACCGTGACCAACGCATCGGTGAACCCTTTACTCTTCACCCAGGTCACGCTGTAGAAGACAGTCAAATTTTTGGTTGCACCCGGCACCATCAGCAGTCAAGACACATGGCAAAAGCCTGGCATTCCTGTCCCCTTGAGACACCCGGATCCCAACCGCGCAATTTCTGCGCCACTACTAATGGAATATAAGGAGTACCTCGGCGAACAAGGCTTTAGAGGGCACGGTGTTACCGTGACCAACGCATCGGTGAACCCTTTACTGTTCACCCAGGTCACGCTGTAGAAGGCAGTCAAATTTTTGGTTGCATCCGGCGCCATCAGCAGTCAAGACACATGGCAAAGGCCTGGCATTCGCGTCCCCTTGAGACACCCGGATCCCAACCGCGCAATTTCTGCGCCACTACTAATGGAATATAAGGAGCACCTCGGCGAACAAGGCTTCAGAGGGCACGGTGTTACCGTGACCAACGCATCGGTGAACCCTTTACTGTTCACCCAGGTCGCGCTATAGAAGACAGTCAAATTTTTGGTTGCATCCGGCGCCATCAGCAGTCAAGACACATGGCAAAGCCCTGGCATTCGCGTCCCCTTGAGACACCCAGATCCCACCCGCGCAATTTCTGCGCCACTACTAATGGAATATAAGGAGCACCTCGGCGAACAAGGCTTCAGAGGGCACGGTGTTACCGTGACCAACGCTTGGTGAACCCTTTACTGTTCATCCAGGTCACGCTCTAGAAGACAGTCAAATTTTTGGTTGCATCCGGCACCATCAGCAGTCAAGACACATGGCAAAGGCCTGGCATTCGCGTCCCCTTGAGACACCAAGATCCCACCCGCGCAATTTCTGCGCCACTACTAATGGAATATAAGGAGCACCTCGGCGAACAAGGCTTCAGAGGGCACGGTGTTACCATGACCAACGCATCGGTGAACCCTTTACTGTTCACTCAGGTCACGCTGTAGAAGACAGTCAAAGTTTTGGTTGCATCCGGCGCCATCAGCAGTCAAGACACATGGCAAAGCCCTGGCATTCGCGTCCCCTTGAGACACCCAGATCCCACGCGCGCAATTTCTGCGCCACTACTAATGGAATATAAGGAGCACCTCGGCGAAGAAGGCTTCAGAGGGCACGGTGTTACCGTGACCAACGCATCGGTGAACCCTTTACTGTTCACCCAGGTCACGCTGTAGAAGACAGTCAAATTCTTGGTTGCATCCGGCGCCATCAGCAGTCAAGCCACATGGCAAAGCCCTGGCATTCGCGTCCCCTTGAGACACCCAGATCCCAACCGCGCAATTTCTGCGCCACTACTAATGGAATATAAGGAGCACCTCGGCGAACAAGGCTTCAGAGGGCACGGTGTTACCGTGACCAACGCATCGGTGAACCCTTTACTGTTCACCCAGTTCACGCTGTAGAAGACAGTCAAAGTTTTGGTTGCATCCGGCGCCATCAGCAGTCAAGAGACATGGCAAAGCCCTGGCATTCGCGTCCCCTTGAGACACCCAGATCCCACCCGCGCAATTTCTGCGCCACTACTAATGGAATATAAGGAGCACCTCGGCGAACAAGGCTTCAGAGGGCACGGTGTTACCGTGACCAACGCATCGGTGAACCCTTTACTGTTCACCCAGGTCACGCTGTAGAAGACAGTCAAATTTTTGGTTGCATCCGGCGCCATCAGCAGTCAAGCCACATGGCAAAGCCCTGGCATTCGCGTCCCCTTGAGACACCCAGATCCCAACCGCGCAATTTCTGCGCCACTACTAATGGAATATAAGGAGCACCTCGGCGAACAAGGCTTCAGAGGGCACGGTGTTACCGTGACCAACGCATCGGTGAACCCTTACTGTTCACCCAGGTCACGCTGTAGAAGACAGTCAAATTTTTGGTTGCATCCGGCGCCATCAGCAGTCAAGACACATGGCAAAGGCCCGGCATTCGCGTCCCCTTGAGACACCCGGATCCCAACTGCACAATTTCTGCGCCACTACTAATGGAATATAAGGAGCACCTCGGCGAACAAACTTCAGAGGGCACGGTGTTACCGTGACCAACGCATCGGTGAACCCTTTACTGTTCACCCAGGTCACGCTGTAGAAGACAGTCAAATTTTTGGTTGCACCCGGCACCATCAGCAGTCAAGACACATGGCAAATGCCCGGCATTCGCGTCCCCTTGAGACACCCGGATCCCAACCGCGCAATTTCTGCGCCACTACTAATGGAATATAAGGAGCACCTCGGCGAACAAGGCTTCAGAGGGCACGGCGTTACCGTGACCAACGCATCGGTGAACCCTTTACTGTTCACCCAGGTCACGCTGTAGAAGGCAGTCAAAGTTTTGGTTGCATCCGGCGCCATCAGCAGTCAAGACACATGGCAAAGCCCTGGCATTCGCGTCCCCTTGAGACACCCAGATCCCACCCGCGCAATTTCTGCGCCACTACTAATGGAATATAAGGAGCACCTCGGCGAACAAGGCTTCAGAGGGCACGGCGTTACCGTGACCAACGCATCGGTGAACCCTTTACTGTTCACCCAGGTCACGCTGTAGAAGGCAGTCAAATTTTTGGTTGCATCCGGCGCCATCAGCAGTCAAGACACATGGCAAAGGCCTGGCATTCGCGTCCTCTTGAGACACCCGGATCCCAACCGCGCAATTTCTGCGCCACTACTAATGGAATATAAGGAGCACCTCGGCGAACAAGGCTTCAGAGGGCACGGTGTTACCGTGACCAACGCATCGGTATCGGTGAACCCTTTACGTTTCACCCAGGTCACGCTGTAGAAGACAGTCAAATTTTTGGTTGCACCCGGCACCATCAGCACTCAAGACACATGGCAAAGGCCTGGCATTCCTGTCCCCTTGAGACACCCGGATCCCAACCGCGCAATTTCTGCTCCACTACTAATGGAATATAAGGAGTACCTCGGCGAACAAGGCTTTAGAGGGCACGGTGTTACCGTGACCAACGCATCGGTGAACCCTTTACTGTTCGCCAGGTCACGCTGTAGAAGACAGTCAAATTTTTGGTTGCACCCGGCACCATCACCAGTCAAGACACATGGCAAAGGCGTCGCATTCGCGTCCCCTTGAGACACCCGGATCCCAACCGCGCAATTTCTGCGCCACTAATAATGGAATATAAGGAGCAACTCGGCGAACAAGGCTTCAGAGGGCACGGTGTTACCGGGACCAACGCATCGGTGAACCCTTTACTGTTCACCCAGGTCACGCTGTAGAAGGCAGTCAAATTTTTGGTTGCATCCGGCGCCATCAGCAGTCAAGACACATGGCAAAGGCCTGGCATTCGCGTCCCCTTGAGACACCCGGATCCCAACCGCGCAATTTCTGCGCCACTACTAATGGAATATAAGGAGCACCTCGGCGAACAAGGCTTCAGAGGGCACGGTGTTACCGTGACCAACGCATCGGTGAACCCTTTACTGTTCACCCAGGTCACGCTATAGAAGACAGTCAAATTTTTGGTTGCATCCGGCGCCATCAGCAGTCAAGACACATGGCAAAGCCCTGGCATTCGCGTCCCCTTGAGACACCCAGATCCCACCCGCGCAATTTCTGCGCCACTACTAATGGAATATAAGGAGCACCTCGGCGAACAAGGCTTCAGAGGGCACGGTGTTACCGTGACCAACGCTTGGTGAACCCTTTACTGTTCATCCAGGTCACGCTCTAGAAGAGAGTCAAATTTTTGGTTGCATCCGGCACCATCAGCAGTCAAGACACATGGCAAAGCCCTGGCATTCGCGTCCCCTTGAGACACCCAGATCCCACCCGCGCAATTTCTGCGCCACTACTAATGGAATATAAGGAGCACCTCGGCGAACAAGGCTTCAGAGGGCACGGTGTTACCGTGACCAACGCATCGGTGAACCCTTTACTGTTCACCCAGGTCACGCTGTAGAAGACAGTCAAATTTTTGGTTGCATCCGGCGCCATCAGCAGTCAAGCCACATGGCAAAGCCCTGGCATTCGCGTCCCCTTGAGACACCCAGATCCCAACCGCGCAATTTCTGCGCCACTACTAATGGAATATAAGGAGCACCTCGGCGAACAAGGCTTCAGAGGGCACGGTGTTACCGTGACCAACGCATCGGTGAACCCTTACTGTTCACCCAGGTCACGCTGTAGAAGACAGTCAAATTTTTGGTTGCATCCGGCGCCATCAGCAGTCAAGACACATGGCAAAGGCCCGGCATTCGCGTCCCCTTGAGACACCCGGATCCCAACTGCACAATTTCTGCGCCACTACTAATGGAATATAAGGAGCACCTCGGCGAACAAACTTCAGAGGGCACGGTGTTTCCGTGACCAACGCATCGGTGAACCCTTTACTGTTCACCCAGGTCACGCTGTAGAAGACAGTCAAATTTTTGGTTGCACCCGGCACCATCAGCAGTCAAGACACATGGCAAATGCCCGGCATTCGCGTCCCCTTGAGACACCCGGATCCCAACCGCGCAATTTCTGCGCCACTACTAATGGAATATAAGGAGCACCTCGGCGAACAAGGCTTCAGAGGGCACGGTGTTACCGTGACCAACGCATCGGTGAACCCTTTACTGTTCACCCAGGTCACGCTATAGAAGACAGTCAAATTTTTGGTTGCATCCGGCGCCATCAGCAGTCAAGACACATGGCAAAGCCCTGGCATTCGCGTCCCCTTGAGACACCCAGATCCCACCCGCGCGATTTCTGCGCCACTACTAATGGAATATAAGGAGCACCTCGGCGAACAAGGCTTCAGAGGGCACGGTGTTACCGTGACCAACGCTTGGTGAACCCTTTACTGTTCATCCAGGTCACGCTCTAGAAGACAGTCAAATTTTTGGTTGCATCCGGCACCATCAGCAGTCAAGACACATGGCAAAGGCCTGGCATTCGCGTCCCCTTGAGACACCAAGATCGCACCCGCGCAATTTCTGCGCCACTACTAATGGAATATAAGGAGCACCTCGGCGAACAAGGCTTCAGAGGGCACGGTGTTACCATGACCAACGCATCGGTGAACCCTTTACTGTTCACTCAGGTCACGCTGTAGAAGACAGTCAAAGTTTTGGTTGCATCCGGCGCCATCAGCAGTCAAGACACATGGCAAAGCCCTGGCATTCGCGTCCCCTTGAGACACCCAGATCCCACCCGCGCAATTTCTGCGCCACTACTAATGGAATATAAGGAGCACCTCGGCGAACAAGGCTTCAGAGGGCACGGTGTTACCGTGACCAACGCATCGGTGAACCCTTTACTGTTCACCCAGGTCACGCTGTAGAAGACAGTCAAATTCTTGGTTGCATCCGGCGCCATCAGCAGTCAAGCCACATGGCAAAGCCCTGGCATTCGCGTCCCCTTGAGACACCCAGATCCCACCCGCGCAATTTCTGCGCCACTACTAATGGAATATAAGGAGCACCTCGGCGAACAAGGCTTCAGAGGGCACGGTGTTACCGTGACCAACGCATCGGTGAACCCTTTACTGTTCACCCAGGTCACGCTGTAGAAGACAGTCAAATTTTTGGTTGCATCCGGCGCCATCAGCAGTCAAGCCACATGGCAAAGCCCTGGCATTCGCGTCCCCTTGAGACACCCAGATCCCAACCGCGCAATTTCTGCGCCACTACTAATGGAATATAAGGAGCACCTCGGCGAACAAGGCTTCAGAGGGCACGGTGTTACCGTGACCAACGCATCGGTGAACCCTTACTGTTCACCCAGGTCACGCTGTAGAAGACAGTCAAATTTTTGGTTGCATCCGGCGCCATCAGCAGTCAAGACACATGGCAAAGGCCCGGCATTCGCGTCCCCTTGAGACACCCGGATCCCAACTGCACAATTTCTGCGCCACTACTAATGGAATATAAGGAGCACCTCGGCGAACAAACTTCAGAGGGCACGGTGTTTCCGTGACCAACGCATCGGTGAACCCTTTACTGTTCACCCAGGTCACGCTGTAGAAGACAGTCAAATTTTTGGTTGCATCCGGCGCCATCAGCAGTCAAGACACATGGCAAAGCCCTGGCATTCGCGTCCCCTTGAGACACCCAGATCCCACCCGCGCAATTTCTGCGCCACTACTAATGGAATATAAGGAGCACCTCGGCGAACAAGGCTTCAGAGGGCACGGCGTTACCGTGACCAACGCATCGGTGAACCCTTTACTGTTCACCCAGGTCACGCTGTAGAAGGCAGTCAAATTTTTGGTTGCATCCGGCGCCATCAGCAGTCAAGACACATGGCAAAGGCCTGGCATTCGCGTCCTCTTGAGACACCCGGATCCCAACCGCGCAATTTCTGCGCCACTACTAATGGAATATAAGGAGCACATCGGCGAACAAGGCTTCAGAGGGCACGGTGTTACCGTGACCAACGCATCGGTATCGGTGAACCCTTTACGTTTCACCCAGGTCACGCTGTAGAAGACAGTCAAATTTTTGGTTGCACCCGGCACCATCAGCAGTCAAGACACATGGCAAAGGCCTGGCATTCCTGTCCCCTTGAGACACCCGGATCCCAACCGCGCAATTTCTGCTCCACTACTAATGGAATATAAGGAGTACCTCGGCGAACAAGGCTTTAGAGGGCACGGTGTTACCGTGACCAACGCATCGGTGAACCCTTTACTGTTCGCCAGGTCACGCTGTAGAAGACAGTCAAATTTTTGGTTGCACCCGGCACCATCACCAGTCAAGACACATGGCAAAGGCGTCGCATTCGTATCCCCTTGAGACACCCGGATCCCAACCGCGCAATTTCTGCGCCACTAATAATGGAATATAAGGAGCAACTCGGCGAACAAGGCTTCAGAGGGCACGGTGTTACCGTGACCAACGCATCGGTGAACCCTTTACTGTTCACCCAGGTCACGCTGTAGAAGGCAGTCAAATTTTTGGTTGCATCCGGCGCCATCAGCAGTCAAGACACATGGCAAAGGCCTGGCATTCGCGTCCCCTTGAGACACCCGGATCCCAACCGCGCAATTTCTGCGCCACTACTAATGGAATATAAGGAGCACCTCGGCGAACAAGGCTTCAGAGGGCACGGTGTTACCGTGACCAACGCATCGGTGAACCCTTTACTGTTCACCCAGGTCACGCTATAGAAGACAGTCAAATTTTTGGTTGCATCCGGCGCCATCAGCAGTCAAGACACATGGCAAAGCCCTGGCATTCGCGTCCCCTTGAGACACCCAGATCCCACCCGCGCAATTTCTGCGCCACTACTAATGGAATATAAGGAGCACCTCGGCGAACAAGGCTTCAGAGGGCACGGTGTTACCGTGACCAACGCTTGGTGAACCCTTTACTGTTCATCCAGGTCACGCTCTAGAAGACAGTCAAATTTTTGGTTGCATCCGGCACCATCAGCAGTCAAGACACATGGCAAAGGCCTGGCTTTCGCGTCCCCTTGAGACACCGAGATCCCACCCGCGCAATTTCTGCGCCACTACTAATGGAATATAAGGAGCACCTCGGCGAACAAGGCTTCAGAGGGCACGGTGTTACCATGACCAACGCATCCGTGAACCCTTTACTGTTCACTCAGGTCACGCTGTAGAAGACAGTCAAAGTTTTGGTTGCATCCGGCGCCATCAGCAGTCAAGACACATGGCAAAGCCCTGGCATTCGCGTCCCCTTGAGACACCCAGATCCCACCCGCGCAATTTCTGCGCCACTACTAATGGAATATAAGGAGCACCTCGGCGAACAAGGCTTCAGAGGGCACGGTGTTACCGTGACCAACGCATCGGTGAACCCTTTACTGTTCACCCAGGTCACGCTGTAGAAGACAGTCAAATTCTTGGTTGCATCCGGCGCCATCAGCAGTCAAGCCACATGGCAAAGCCCTGGCATTCGCGTCCCCTTGAGACACCCAGATCCCACCCGCGCAATTTCTGCGCCACTACTAATGGAATATAAGGAGCACCTCGGCGAACAAGGCTTCAGAGGGCACGGTGTTACCGTGACCAACGCATCGGTCAACCCTTTACTGTTCACCCAGGTCACGCTGTAGAAGACAGTCAAATTTTTGGTTGCATCCGGCGCCATCAGCAGTCAAGCCACATGGCAAAGCCCTGGCATTCGCGTCCCCTTGAGACACCCAGATCCCAACCGCGCAATTTCTGCGCCACTACTAATGGAATATAAGGAGCACCTCGGCGAACAAGGCTTCAGAGGGCACGGTGTTACCGTGACCAACGCATCGGTGAACCCTTACTGTTCACCCAGGTCACGCTGTAGAAGACAGTCAAATTTTTGGTTGCATCCGGCGCCATCAGCAGTCAAGACACATGGCAAAGGCCCGGCATTCGCGTCCCCTTGAGACACCCGGATCCCAACTGCACAATTTCTGCGCCACTACTAATGGAATATAAGGAGCACCTCGGCGAACAAACTTCAGAGGGCACGGTGTTTCCGTGACCAACGCATCGTTGAACCCTTTACTGTTCACCCAGGTCACGCTGTAGAAGACAGTCAAATTTTTGGTTGCACCCGGCACCATCAGCAGTCAAGACACATGGCAAATGCCCGGCATTCGCGTCCCCTTGAGACACCCGGATCCCAACCTCGCAATTTCTGCGCCACTACTAATGGAATATAAGGAGCACCTCGGCGAACAAGGCTTCAGAGGGCACGGCGTTACCGTGACCAACGCATCGGTGAACCCTTTACTGTTCACCCAGGTCACGCTGTAGAAGGCAGTCAAAGTTTTGGTTGCATCCGGCGCCATCAGCAGTCAAGACACATGGCAAAGCCCTGGCATTCGCGTCCCCTTGAGACACCCAGATCCCACCCGCGCAATTTCTGCGCCACTACTAATGGAATATAAGGAGCACCTCGGCGAACAAGGCTTCAGAGGGCACGGCGTTACCGTGACCAACGCATCGGTGAACCCTTTACTGTTCACCCAGGTCACGCTGTAGAAGGCAGTCAAATTTTTGGTTGCATCCGGCGCCATCAGCAGTCAAGACACATGGCAAAGGCCTGGCATTCGCGTCCTCTTGAGACACCCGGATCCCAACCGCGCAATTTCTGCGCCACTACTAATGGAATATAAGGAGCACCTCGGCGAACAAGGCTTCAGAGGGCACGGTGTTACCGTGACCAACGCATAGGTGAACCCTTTACATTTCAGGCCGCCGCGGTGGCTCAGTGGCTATGGTGCTCGGCTGCTGTCCCAAAAGACGCGGGTTCGATCCCGGCCGCGGCGGCTGGAATTTCTTTGGAGGAGAAATTCTAGAGGCCCGTGTACTGTGCGATGTCAGTGCACGTTAAAGAACCCCAGGTGGTCGAAATTTCCGGAGCCCTTCACTACGGCGTCTCTCATAGCCTCAGTCGCTTTGGGACGTTAAACCCCATAAACCAAACCAACCAAACCAACCTTTACTGTTCACCCAGGTCACGCTGTAGAAGACAGTCAAAGTTTTGGTTGCATCCGGCACCATCAGCAGTCAAGACACATGGCAAAGGCCTGGCATTCGCGTCCCCTTGAGACACCCAGATCCCACCCGCGCAATTTCCGCGCCACTACTAATGGAATATAAGGAGCACCTCGGCGAACAAGGCTTCAGAGGGCACGGTGTGACCGTGACCAACGCATCGGTGAACCCTTTACTGTTCACCCAGTTCACGCTGTAGAAGACAGTCAAAGTTTTGGTTGCATCCGGCGCCATCAGCAGTCAAGACACATGGCAAAGCCCTGGCATTCGCGTCCCCTTGAGACACCCAGATCCCACCCGCGCAATTTCTGCGCCACTACTAATGGAATATAAGGAGCAAATCGGCGAACAAGGCTTCAGAGGGCACGGTGTTACCGTAACCAACGCATCGGTGAACCCTTTACTGTTCACCCAGGTCACGCTGTAGAAGACAGTCAAATTTTTGGTTGCATCCGGCGCCATCAGCAGTCAAGCCACATGGCAAAGCCCTGGCATTCGCGTTCCCTTGAGACACCCAGATCCCAACCGCGCAATTTCTGCGCCACTACTAATGGAATATAAGGAGCACCTCGGCGAACAAGGCTTCAGAGGGCACGGTGTTACCGTGACCAACGCATCGGTGAACCCTTACTGTTCACCCAGGTCACGCTGTAGAAGACAGTCAAATTTTTGGTTGCATCCGGAGCCATCAGCAGTCAAGACACATGGCAAAGGCCCGGCATTCGCGTCCCCTTGAGACACCCGGATCCCAACTGCACAATTTCTGCGCCACTACTAATGGAATATAAGGAGCACCTCGGCGAACAAGGCTTCAGAGGGCACGGTGTTACCGTGACCAACGCATCGGTATCGGTGAACCCTTTACGTTTCACCCAGGTCACGCTGTAGAAGACAGTCAAATTTTTGGTTGCACCCGGCACCATCAGCAGTCAAGACACATGGCAAAGCCCTGGCATTCGCGTCCCCTTGAGACACCCAGCTCCCAACCGCGCAATTTCTGCGCCACTACTAATGGAATATAAGGAGCACCTCGGCGAACAAGGCTTCAGAGGGCACGGTGTTACCGTGACCAACGCATCGGTGAACCCTTACTGTTCACCCAGGTCACGCTGTAGAAGACAGTCAAATTTTTGGTTGCATCCGGCGCCATCAGCAGTCAAGACACATGGCAAAGGCCTGGCATTCGCGTCAACTTGAAACACCCGGATCCCAACCGCGCAATTTCTGCGCCACTACTAATGGAATATAAGGAGCACCTCGGCGAACAAGGCTTCAGAGGGCACGGTGTTACCGTGACCAACGCTTCGGTGAACCCTTTACTGTTCACCCAGGCCACGCTGTAGAAGACAGTCAAATTTTTGGTTGCATCCGGCACCATCAGCAGTCAAGACACATGGCAAAGGCCTGGCATTCGCGTCCCCTTGAGACGCCCAGATCCCACCCGCGCAATTTCTGCGCCACTACTAATGGAATATAAGGAGCACCTCGGCGAACAAGGCTTCAGAGGGCACGGTGTTACCGTGACCAACGCATAGGTGAACCCTTTACTGTTCACCCAGGTCACGCTGTAGAAGACAGTCAAAGTTTTGGTTGCATCCGGCACCATCAGCAGTCAAGACACATGGCAAAGGCCTGGCATTCGCGTCCCCTTGAGACACCCAGATCCCACCCGCGCAATTTCTGCGCCACTACTAATGGAATATAAGGAGCACCTCGGCGAACAAGGCTGCAGAGGACACGGTGTTACCGTGACCAACGCATCGGTGAACCCTTTACTGTTCACCCAGGTCACGCTGTAGAAGACAGTCAAAGTTTTGGTTGCATCCGGCGCCATCAGCAGTCAAGACACATGGCAAAGGCCCGGCATTCGCGTCCCCTTGAGACACCCGGATCCCAACTGCACAATTTCTGCGCCACTACTAATGGAATATAAGGAGCACCTCGGCGAACAAGGCTTCAGAGGGCACGGTGTTACCGTGACCAACGCATCGGTATCGGTGAACCCTTTACGTTTCACCCAGGTCACGCTGTAGAAGACAGTCAAATTTTTGGTTGCACCCGGCACCATCAGCAGTCAAGACACATGGCAAAGCCCTGGCATTCGCGTCCCCTTGAGACACCCAGCTCCCAACCGCGCAATTTCTGCGCCACTACTAATGGAATATAAGGAGCACCTCGGCGAACAAGGCTTCAGAGGGCACGGTGTTACCGTGACCAACGCATCGGTGAACCCTTACTGTTCACCCAGGTCACGCTGTAGAAGACAGTCAAATTTTTGGTTGCATCCGGCGCCATCAGCAGTCAAGACACATGGCAAAGGCCTGGCATTCGCGTCAACTTGAAACACCCGGATCCCAACCGCGCAATTTCTGCGCCACTACTAATGGAATATAAGGAGCACCTCGGCGAACAAGGCTTCAGAGGGCACGGTGTTACCGTGACCAACGCTTCGGTGAACCCTTTACTGTTCACCCAGGCCACGCTGTAGAAGACAGTCAAATTTTTGGTTGCATCCGGCACCATCAGCAGTCAAGACACATGGCAAAGGCCTGGCATTCGCGTCCCCTTGAGACGCCCAGATCCCACCCGCGCAATTTCTGCGCCACTACTAATGGAATATAAGGAGCACCTCGGCGAACAAGGCTTCAGAGGGCACGGTGTTACCGTGACCAACGCATAGGTGAACCCTTTACTGTTCACCCAGGTCACGCTGTAGAAGACAGTCAAAGTTTTGGTTGCATCCGGCACCATCAGCAGTCAAGACACATGGCAAAGGCCTGGCATTCGCGTCCCCTTGAGACACCCAGATCCCACCCGCGCAATTTCTGCGCCACTACTAATGGAATATAAGGAGCACCTCGGCGAACAAGGCTGCAGAGGACACGGTGTTACCGTGACCAACGCATCGGTGAACCCTTTACTGTTCACCCAGGTCACGCTGTAGAAGACAGTCAAAGTTTTGGTTGCATCCGGCGCCATCAGCAGTCAAGACACATGGCAAAGCCCTGGCAATCGCGTTCCCTTGAGACACCCAGATCCCACCCGCGCAATTTCTGCGCCACTACTAATGGAATATAAGGAGCACCTCGGCGAACAAGGCTTCAGAGGGCACGGTGTTACCGTGACCAACGCATCGGTGAACCCTTTACTGTTCACCCAGGTCACGCTGTAGAAGACAGTCAAATTTTTGGTTGCATCCGGCGCAACCAGCAGTCAAGACACATGGCAAAGGCCTGGCATTCGCGTCCCCTTGAGACACCCAGATCCCACCCGCGCAATTTCTGCGCCACTAATAATGGAATATAAGGAGCTCCTCGGCGAACAAGGCTTCGGAGGGCACGGTGTTACCGTGACACACGCATGGTGAACCCTCTACTGTTCATCCAGGTCACGCTCTAGAAGACAGTCAAATTTTTGGTTGCATCCGGCACCACCAGCAGTCAAGACACATGGCAAAGGCCTGGCATTCGCGTCCCCTCGAGACACCCAGATCCCACCCGCGCAATTTCTGCGCCACTACTAATGGAATATAAGGAGCACCTCGGCGAACAAGGCTTCAGAGGGCACGGTGTTAACATAACCAACGCATCGGTGAACCCTTTACTGTTCACCCAGGCCACGCTGTAGAAGACAGTCAAATTTTTGGTTGCATCGGGCACCATCAGCAGTCAAGACACATGGCAAAGCCCTGGCATTCGCGTCCCCTTGAGACACCCAGATCCCACCCGCGCAATGTCTGCGCCACTACGAATGGAATATAAGGAGCACCTCGGCGAACAAGGCTTCAGAGGGCACGGTGTTACCGTGACCAACGCATAGGTGAACCCTTTACTGTTCACCCAGGTCACGCTGTAGAAGACAGTCAAAGTTTCTGTTGCATCCGGCACCATCAGCAGTCAAGACACATGGCAAAGGCCTGGCATTCGCGTCCCCTTGAGACACACAGATCCCACCCGCGCAATTTCCGCGCCACTACTAATGGAATATAAGGAGCACCTTGGCGAACAAGGCTTCAGAGGGCACGGTGTTACCGTGACCAACGCATCGGTGAACCCTTTACTGTTCACCCAGTTCACGCTGTAGAAGACAAAGTTTTGGTTGCATCCGGCGCCATCAGCAGTCAAGACACATGGCAAAGCCCTGGCATTCGCGTCCCCTTGAGACACCCAGATCCCACCCGCGCAATTTCTGCGCCACTACTAATGGAATATAAGGAGCACCTCGGCGAACAAGGCTTCAGAGGGCACGGTGTTACCGTGACCAACGCATCGGTGAACCCTTTACTGTTCACCCAGGTCACGCTGTAGAAGACAGTCAAATTTTTGGTTGCATCCGGCGCCATCAGCAGTCAAGCCACATGGCAAAGCCCTGGCATTCGCGTCCCCTTGAGAACCCAGATCCCAACCGCGCAATTTCTGCGCCACTACTAATGGAATATAAGGAGCACCTCGGCGAACAAGGCTTCAGAGGGCACGGTGTTACCGTGACCAACGCATCGGTGAACCCTTACTGTTCACCCAGGTCACGCTGTAGAAGACAGTCAAATTTTTGGTTGCATCCCGCGCCATCAGCAGTCAAGACACATGGCAAAGGCCCGGCATTCGCGTCCCCTTGAGACACCCGGATCCCAACTGCACAATTTCTGCGCCACTACTAATGGAATATAAGGAGCACCTCGGCGAACAAACTTCAGAGGGCACGGTGTTACCGTGACCAACGCATCGGTGAACCCTTTACTGTTCACCCAGGTCACGCTGTAGAAGACAGTCAAATTTTTGGTTGCACCCGGCACCATCAGCAGTCAAGACACATGGCAAATGCCCGGCATTCGCGTCCCCTTGAGACACCCGGATCCCAACCGCGCAATTTCTGCGCCACTACTAATGGAATATAAGGAGCACCTCGGCGAACAAGGCTTCAGAGGGCACGGCGTTACCGTGACCAACGCATCGGTGAACCCTTTACTGTTCACCCAGGTCACGCTGTAGAAGGCAGTCAAATTTTTGGTTGCATCCGGCGCCATCAGCAGTCAAGACACATGGCAAAGGCCTGGCATTCGCGTCCCCTTGAGACACCCGGATCCCAACAGCGCAATTTCTGCGCCACTACTAATGGAATATAAGGAGCACCTCGGCGAACAAGGCTTCAGAGGGCACGGTGTTACCGTGACCAACGCATCGGTATCGGTGAACCCTTTACGTTTCACCCAGGTCACGCTGTAGAAGACAGTCAAATTTTTGGTTGCACCCGGCACCATCAGCAGTCAAGACACATGGCAAAGGCCTGGCATTCCTGCCCCTTGAGACACCCGGATCCCAACCGCGCAATTTCTGCGGCACTACTAATGGAATATAAGGAGTACCTCGGCGAACAAGGCTTTAGAGGGCACGGTGTTACCGTGACCAACGCATTGGTGAACCCTTTACTGTTCGCCAGGTCACGCTGTAGAAGACAGTCAAATTTTTGGTTGCACCCGGCACCATCACCAGTCAAGACACATGGCAAAGGCGTCGCATTCGCGTCCCCTTGAGACACCCGGATCCCAACCGCGCAATTTCTGCGCCACTAATAATGGAGTATAAGGAGCAACTCGGCGAACAAGGCTTCAGAGGGCACGGTGTTACCGTGACCAACGCATCGGTGAACCCTTTACTGTTCACCCAGGTCACGCTGTAGAAGGCAGTCAAATTTTTGGTTGCATCCGGCGCCATCAGCAGTCAAGACACATGGCAAAGGCCTGGCATTCGCGTCCCCTTGAGACACCCGGATCCCAACCGCGCAATTTCTGCGCCACTACTAATGGAATATAAGGAGCACCTCGGCGAACAAGGCTTCAGAGGGCACGGTGTTACCGTGACCAACGCATCGGTGAACCCTTTACTGTTCACCCAGGTCACGCTATAGAAGACAGTCAAATTTTTGGTTGCATCCGGCGCCATCAGCAGTCAAGACACATGGCAAAGCCCTGGCATTCGCGTCCCCTTGAGACACCCAGATCCCACCCGCGCAATTTCTGCGCCACTACTAATGGAATATAAGGAGCACCTCGGCGAACAAGGCTTCAGAGGGCACGGTGTTACCGTGACCAACGCTTGGTGAACCCTTTACTGTTCATCCAGGTCACGCTCTAGAAGACAGTCAAATTTTTGGTTGCATCCGGCACCATCAGCAGTCAAGACACATGGCAAAGGCCTGGCATTCGCGTCCCCTTGAGACACCAAGATCCCACCCGCGCAATTTCTGCGCCACTACTAATGGAATATAAGGAGCACCTCGGCGAACAAGGCTTCAGAGGGCACGGTGTTACCATGACCAACGCATCGGTGAACCCTTTACTGTTCACTCAGGTCACGCTGTAAAAGACAGTCAAATTTTTGGTTGCACCCGGCACCATCAGCAGTCAAGACACATGGCAAAGCCCTGGCATTCGCGTCCCCTTGAGACACCCAGATCCCAACCGCGCAATTTCTGCGCCACTACTAATGGAATATAAGGAGCACCTCGGCGAACAAGGCTTCAGAGGGCACGGTGTTACCGTGACCAACGCATCGGTGAACCCTTACTGTTCACCCAGGTCACGCTGTAGAAGACAGTCAAATTTTTGGTTGCATCCGGCGCCATCAGCAGTCAAGACACATGGCAAAGGCCCGGCATTCGCGTCCCCTTGAGACACCCGGATCCCAACTGCACAATTTCTGCGCCACTACTAATGGAATATAAGGAGCACCTCGGCGAACAAGGCTTCAGAGGGCACGGTGTTACCGTGACCAACGCATCGGTATCGGTGAACCCTTTACGTTTCACCCAGGTCACGCTGTAGAAGACAGTCAAATTTTTGGTTGCACCCGGCACCATCAGCAGTCAAGACACATGACAAAGCCCTGGCATTCGCGTCCCCTTGAGACACCCAGATCCCAACCGCGCAATTTCTGCGCCACTACTAATGGAATATAAGGAGCACCTCGGTGAACAAGGCTTCAGAGGGCACGGTGTTACCGTGACCAACGCATCGGTGAACCCTTACTGTTCACCCAGGTCACGCTGTAGAAGACAGTCAAATTTTTGGTTGCATCCGTCGCCATCAGCAGTCAAGACACATGGCAAAGGCCTGGCATTCGCGTCAACTTGAAACACCCGGATCCCAACCGCGCAATTTCTGCGCCACTACTAATGGAATATAAGGAGCACCTCGGCGAACAAGGCTTCAGAGGGCACGGTGTTACCGTGACCAACGCATAGGTGAACCCTTTACTGTTCACCCAGGCCACGCTGTAGAAGACAGTCAAATTTTTGGTTGCATCCGGCACCATCAGCAGTCAAGACACATGGCAAAGGCCTGGCATTCGCGTCCCCTTGAGACACCCAGATCCCAACCGCGCAATTTCTGCGCCACTACTAATGGAATATAAGGAGCACCTCGGCGAACAAGGCTTCAGAGGGCACGGTGTTACCGTGACCAACGCATCGGTGAACCCTTACTGTTCACCCAGGTCACGCTGTAGAAGACAGTCAAATTTTTGGTTGCATCCGGCGCCATCAGCAGTCAAGACACATGGCAAAGGCCTGGCATTCGCGTCAACTTGAAACACCCGGATCCCAACCGCGCAATTTCTGCGCCACTACTAATGGAATATAAGGAGCACCTCGGCGAACAAGGCTTCAGAGGGCACGGTGTTACCGTGACCAACGCATAGGTGAACCCTTTACTGTTCACCCAGGCCACGCTGTAGAAGACAGTCAAATTTTTGGTTGCATCCGGCACCATCAGCAGTCAAGACACATGGCAAAGGCCTGGCATTCGCGTCCCCTTGAGACACCCAGATCCCACCCGCGCAATTTCTGCGCCACTACTAATGGAATATAAGGAGCACCTCGGCGAACAAGGCTTCAGAGGGCACGGTGTTACCGTGACCAACGCATAGGTGAACCCTTTACTGTTCACCCAGGTCACGCTGTAGAAGACAGTCAAAGTTTTGGTTGCATCCGGCACCATCAGCAGTCAAGACACATGGCAAAGGCCTGGCATTCGCGTCCCCTTGAGACACCCAGATCCCACCCGCGCAATTTCTGCGCCACTACTAATGGAATATAAGGAGCACCTCGGCGAACAAGGCTGCAGAGGACACGGTGTTACCGTGACCAACGCATCGGTGAACCCTTTACTGTTCACCCAGGTCACGCTGTAGAAGACAGTCAAAGTTTTGGTTGCATCCGGCACCATCAGCAGTCAAGACACATGGCAAAGGCCTGGCATTCGCGTCCCCTTGAGACACCCAGATCCCACCCGCGCAATTTCTGCGCCACTACTAATGGAATATAAGGAGCACCTCGGCGAACAAGGCTTCAGAGGGCACGGTGTTACCGTGACCAACGCATAGGTGAACCCTTTACTGTTCACCCAGGTCACGCTGTAGAAGACAGTCAAAGTTTTGGTTGCATCCGGCACCATCAGCAGTCAAGACACATGGCAAAGGCCTGGCATTCGCGTCCCCTTGAGACACCCAGATCCCACCCGCGCAATTTCTGCGCCACTACTAATGGAATATAAGGAGCACCTCGGCGAACAAGGCTGCAGAGGACACGGTGTTACCGTGACCAACGCATCGGTGAACCCTTTACTGTTCACCCAGGTCACGCTGTAGACGACAGTCAAAGTTTTGGTTGCATCCGGCACCATCAGCAGTCAAGACACATGGCAAAGGCCTGGCATTCGCGTCCCCTTGAGACACCCAGATCCCACCCGCGCAATTTCTGCGCCACTACTAATGGAATATAAGGAGCACCTCGGCGAACAAGGCTTCAGAGGGCACGGTGTTAACATAACCAACGCATCGGTGAACCCTTTACTGTTCACCAAGGCCACGCTGTAGAAGACAGTCAAATTTTTGGTTGCATCCGGCACCATCAGCAGTCAAGACACATGGCAAAGCCCTGGCATTCGCGTCCCCTTGAGACACCCAGATCCCACACGCGCAATGTCTGCGCCACTACTAATGGAATATAAGGAGCACCTCGGCGAACAAGGCTTCAGAGGGCACGGTGTTACCGTGACCAACGCATAGGTGAACCCTTTACTGTTCACCCAGGTCACGCTGTAGAAGACAGTCAAAGTTTTGGTTGCATCCGGCACCATCAGCAGTCAAGACACATGGCAAAGGCCTGGCATTCGCGTCCCCTTGAGACACACAGATCCCACCCGCGCAATTTCCGCGCCACTACTAATGGAATATAAGGAGCACCTCGGCGAACAAGGCTTCAGAGGGCACGGTGTTACCGTGACCAACGCATCGGTGAACCCTTTACTGTTCACCCAGTTCACGCTGTAGAAGACAGTCAAAGTTTTGGTTGCATCCGGCGCCATCAGCAGTCAAGACACATGGCAAAGCCCTGGCATTCGCGTCCCCTTGAGACACCCAGATCCCACCCGCGCAATTTCTGCGCCACTACTAATGGAATATAAGGAGCACCTCGGCGAACAAGGCTTCAGAGGGCACGGTGTTACCGTGAGCAACGCATCGGTGAACCCTTTACTGTTCACCCAGGTCACGCTGTAGAAGACAGTCAAATTTTTGGTTGCATCCGGCGCCATCAGCAGTCAAGCCACATGGCAAAGCCCTGGCATTCGCGTCCCCTTGAGAACCCAGATCCCAACCGCGCAATTTCTGCGCCACTACTAATGGAATATAAGGAGCACCTCGGCGAACAAGGCTTCAGAGGGCACGGTGTTACCGTGACCAACGCATCGGTGAACGCTTACTGTTCACCCAGGTCACGCTGTAGAAGACAGTCAAATTTTTGGTTGCATCCCGCGCCATCAGCAGTCAAGACACATGGCAAAGGCCCGGCATTCGCGTCCCCTTGAGACACCCGGATCCCAACTGCACAATTTCTGCGCCACTACTAATGGAATATAAGGAGCACCTCGGCGAACAAACTTCAGAGGGCACGGTGTTACCGTGACCAACGCATCGGTGAACCCTTTACTGTTCACCCAGGTCACGCTGTAGAAGACAGTCAAATTTTTGGTTGCACCCGGCACCATCAGCAGTCAAGACACATGGCAAATGCCCGGCATTCGCGTCCCCTTGAGACACCCGGATCCCAACCGCGCAATTTCTGCGCCACTACTAATGGAATATAAGGAGCACCTCGGCGAACAAGGCTTCAGAGGGCACGGCGTTACCGTGACCAACGCATCGGTGAACCCTTTACTGTTCACCCAGGTCACGCTGTAGAAGGCAGTCAAATTTTTGGTTGCATCCGGCGCCATCAGCAGTCAAGACACATGGCAAAGGCCTGGCATTCGCGTCCCCTTGAGACACCCGGATCCCAACAGCGCAATTTCTGCGCCACTACTAATGGAATATAAGGAGCACCTCGGCGAACAAGGCTTCAGAGGGCACGGTGTTACCGTGACCAACGCATCGGTATCGGTGAACCCTTTACGTTTCACCCAGGTCACGCTGTAGAAGACAGTCAAATTTTTGGTTGCACCCGCCACCATCAGCAGTCAAGACACATGGCAAAGGCCTGGCATTCCTGCCCCTTGAGACACCCGGATCCCAACCGCGCAATTTCTGCGGCACTACTAATGGAATATAAGGAGTACCTCGGCGAACAAGGCTTTAGAGGGCACGGTGTTACCGTGACCAACGCATTGGTGAACCCTTTACTGTTCGCCAGGTCACGCTGTAGAAGACAGTCAAATTTTTGGTTGCACCCGGCACCATCACCAGTCAAGACACATGGCAAAGGCGTCGCATTCGCGTCCCCTTGAGACACCCGGATCCCAACCGCGCAATTTCTGCGCCACTAATAATGGAATATAAGGAGCAACTCGGCGAACAAGGCTTCAGAGGGCACGGTGTTACCGTGACCAACGCATCGGTGAACCCTTTACTGTTCACCCAGGTCACGCTGTAGAAGGCAGTCAAATTTTTGGTTGCATCCGGCGCCATCAGCAGTCAAGACACATGGCAAAGGCCTGGCATTCGCGTCCCCTTGAGACACCCGGATCCCAACCGCGCAATTTCTGCGCCACTACTAATGGAATATAAGGAGCACCTCGGCGAACAAGGCTTCAGAGGGCACGGTGTTACCGTGACCAACGCATCGGTGAACCCTTTACTGTTCACCCAGGTCACGCTATAGAAGACAGTCAAATTTTTGGTTGCATCCGGCACCACCAGCAGTCAAGACACATGGCAAAGGCCTGGCATTCGCGTCCCCTTGAGACACCCAGATCCCACCCGCGCAATTTCTGCGCCACTACTAATGGAATATAAGGAGCACCTCGGCGAACAAGGCTTCAGAGGGCACGGTGTTACCGTGACCAACGCATCGGTGAACCCTTTACTGTTCACCCAGGTCACGCTATAGAAGACAGTCAAATTTTTGGTTGCATCCGGCGCCATCAGCAGTCAAGACACATGGCAAAGGCCTGGCATTCGCGTCCCCTTGAGACACCCAGATCCCACCCGCGCAATTTCTGCGCCACTACTAATGGAATATAAGGAGCACCTCGGCGAACAAGGCTTCAGAGGGCACGGTGTTACCGTGACCAACGCATCGGTGAACCCTTTACTGTTCACCCAGGTCACGCTGTAGAAGACAGTCAAATTTTTGGTTGCACCCGGCACCATCAGCAGTCAAGACACATGGCAAAGGCCTGGCATTCCTGTCCCCTTGAGACACCCGGATCCCAACCGCGCAATTTCTGCGCCACTACTAATGGAATATAAGGAGTACCTCGGCGAACAAGGCTTTAGAGGGCACGGTGTTACCGTGACCAACGCATTGGTGAACCCTTTACTGTTCGCCAGGTCACGCTGTAGAAGACAGTCAAATTTTTGGTTGCACCCGGCACCATCACCAGTCAAGACACATGGCAAAGGCGTCGCATTCGCGTCCCCTTGAGACACCCGGATCCCAACCGCGCAATTTCTGCGCCACTAATAATGGAATATAAGGTGCACCTCGGCGAACAAGGCTTCAGAGGGCACGGTGTTACCGTGACCAACGCATCGGTGAACCCTTTACTGTTCACCCAGGTCACGCTGTAGAAGACAGTCAAATTCTTGGTTGCATCCGGCGCCATCAGCAGTCAAGCCACATGGCAAAGCCCTGGCATTCGCGTCCCCTTGAGACACCCAGATCCCAACCGCGCAATTTCTGCGCCACTACTAATGGAATATAAGGAGCACCTCGGCGAACAAGGCTTCAGAGGGCACGGTGTTACCGTGACCAACGCATCGGTGAACCCTTACTGTTCACCCAGGTCACGCTGTAGAAGACAGTCAAATTTTTGGTTGCATCCGGCGCCATCAGCAGTCAAGACACATGGCAAAGGCCTGGCATTCGCGTCCCCTTGAGACACCCAGATCCCACCCGCGCAATTTCTGCGCCACTAATAATGGAATATAAGGAGCACCTCGGCGAACAAGGCTTCGGAGGGCACGGTGTTAACATAACCAACGCATCGGTGAACCCTTTACTGTTCACCCAGGCCACGCTGTAGAAGACAGTCAAATTTTTGGTTGCATCCGGCACCATCAGCAGTCAAGACACTTGGCAAAGCCCTGGCATTCGCGTCCCCTTGAGACACCCAGATCCCACCCGCGCAATTTCCGCGCCACTACTAATGGAATATAAGGAGCACCTCGGCGAACAAGGCTTCAGAGGGCACGGTGTTACCGTGACCAACGCATCGGTGAACCCTTTACTGTTCACCCAGTTCACGCTGTAGAAGACAGTCAAAGTTTTGGTTGCATCCGGCGCCATCAGCAGTCAAGACACATGGCAAAGCCCTGGCATTCGCGTCCCCTTGAGACACCCAGATCCCACCCGCGCAATTTCTGCGCCACTACTAATGGAATATAAGGAGCACCTCGGCGAACAAGGCTTCAGAGGGCACGGTGTTACCGTGACCAACGCATCGGTGAACCCTTTACTGTTCACCCAGGTCACGCTGTAGAAGACAGTCAAATTTTTGGTTGCATCCGGCGCCATCAGCAGTCAAGCCACATGGCAAAGCCCTGGCATTCGCGTCCCCTTGAGACACCCAGATCCCAACCGCGCAATTTCTGCGCCAGTACTAATGGAATATAAGGAGCACCTCGGCGAACAAGGCTTCAGAGGGCACGGTGTTACCGTGACCAACGCATCGGTGAACCCTTACTGTTCACCCAGGTCACGCTGTAGAAGACAGTCAAATTTTTGGTTGCATCCGGCGCCATCAGCAGTCAAGACACATGGCAAAGGCCCGGCATTCGCGTCCCCTTGAGACACCCGGATCCCAACCGCAATATTTCTGCGCCACTACTAATGGAATATAAGGAGCACCTCGGCGAACAAACTTCAGAGGGCACGGTGTTACCGTGACCAACGCATCGGTGAACCCTTTACTGTTCACCCAGGTCACGCTGTAGAAGACAGTCAAATTTTTGGTTGCACCCGGCACCATCAGCAGTCAAGACACATGGCAAATGCCCGGCATTCGCGTCCCCTTGAGACACCCGGATCCCAACCGCGCAATTTCTGCGCCACTACTAATGGAATATAAGGAGCACCTCGGCGAACAAGGCTTCAGAGGGCACGGCGTTACCGTGACCAATGCATCGGTGAACCCTTTACTGTTCACCCAGGTCACGCTGTAGAAGGCAGTCAAATTTTTGGTAGCATCCGGCGCCATCAGCAGTCAAGACACATGGCAAAGGCCTGGCATTCGCGTCCCCTTGAGACACCCGGATCCCAACCGCGCAATTTCTGCGCCACTACTAATGGAATATAAGGAGCACCTCGGCGAACAAGGCTTCAGAGGGCACGTTGTTACCGTGACCAACGCATCGGTATCGGTGAACCCTTTACGTTTCACCCAGGTCACGCTGTAGAAGACAGTCAAATTTTTGGTTGCACCCGGCACCATCAGCAGTCAAGACACATGGCAAAGGCCTGGCATTCCTGTCCCCTTGAGACACCCGGATCCCAACCGCGCAATTTCTGCGCCACTACTAATGGAATATAAGGAGTACCTCGGCGAACAAGGCTTTAGAGGGCACGGTGTTACCGTGACCAACGCATCGGTGAACCCTTTACTGTTCGCCAGGTCACGCTGTAGAAGACAGTCAAATTTTTGGTTGCACCCGGCACCATCACCAGTCAAGACACATGGCAAAGGCGTCGCATTCGCGTCCCCTTGAGACACCCGGATCCCAACCGCGCAATTTCTGCGCCACTAATAATGGAATATAAGGAGCAACTCGGCGAACAAGGCTTCAGAGGGCACGGTGTTACCGTGACCAACGCATCGGTGAACCCTTTACTGTTCACCCAGGTCACGCTGTAGAAGGCAGTCAAATTTTTGGTTGCATCCGGCGCCATCAGCAGTCAAGACACATGGCAAAGGCCTGGCATTCGCGTCCCCTTTAGACACCCGGATCCCAACCGCGCAATTTCTGCGCCACTACTAATGGAATATAAGGAGCACCTCGGCGAACAAGGCTTCAGAGGGCACGGTGTTACCGTGACCAACGCATCGGTGAACCCTTTACTGTTCACCCAGGTCACGCTATAGAAGACAGTCAAATTTTTGGTTGCATCCGGCGCCATCAGCAGTCAAGACACATGGCAAAGCCCTGGCATTCGCGTGCCCTTGAGACACCCAGATCCCACCCGCGCAATTTCTGCGCCACTACTAATTGAATATAAGGAGCACCTCGGCGAACAAGGCTTCAGAGGGCACGGTGTTACCGGGACCAACGCTTGGTGAACCCTTTACTGTTCATCCAGGTCACGCTCTAGAAGACAGTCAAATTTTTGGTTGCATCCGGCACCATCAGCAGTCAAGACACATGGCAAAGGCCTGGCATTCGCGTCCCCTTGAGACACCAAGATCCCACCCGCGCAATTTCTGCGCCACTACTAATGGAATATAAGGAGCACCTCGGCGAACAAGGCTTCAGAGGGCACGGTGTTACCATGACCAACGCATCGGTGAACCCTTTACTGTTCACTCAGGTCACGCTGTAGAAGACAGTCAAAGTTTTGGTTGCATCCGGCGCCATCAGCAGTCAAGACATATGGCAAAGCCCTGGCATTCGCGTCCCCTTGAGACACCCAGATCCCACCCGCGCAATTTCTGCGCCACTAATAATGGAATATAAGGAGCACCTCGGCGAACAAGGCTTCAGAGGGCACGGTGTTACCATGACCAACGCTTGGTGAACCCTTTACTGTTCATCCAGGTCAAGCTCTAGAAGACAGTCAAATTTTTGGTTGCATCCGGCGCCATCAGCAGTCAAGACACATGGCAAAGGCCTGGCATTCGCGTCCCCTTGAAACACCCGGATCCCAACCGCGCAATTTCTGCGCCACTACTAATGGAATATAAGGAGCACCTGGCGAACAAGGCTTCAGAGGGCACGGTGTTACCGTGACCAACGCATCGGTGAACCCTTTACTGTTCACCCAGGCCACGCTGTAGAAGACAGTCAAATTTTTGGTTGCATCCGGCACCATCAGCAGTCAAGACACATGGCAAAGCCCTGGCATTCGCGTCCCCTTGAGACACCCAGATCCCAACCGCGCAATTTCTGCGCCACTACTAATGAAATATAAGGAGCACCTCGGCGAACAAGGCTTCAGAGGGCACGGTGTTACCGTGACCAACGCATAGGTGAACCCTTTACTGTTCACCCAGGTCACGCTGTAGAAGACAGTCAAAGTTTTGGTTGCATCCGGCACCATCAGCAGTCAAGACACACGGCAAAGGCCTGGCATTCGCGTCCCCTTGAGACACCCAGATCCCACCCGCGCAATTTCTGCGCCACTACTAATGGAATATAAGGAGCACCTCGGCGAACAAACTTCAGAGGGCACGGTGTTACCGTGACCAACGCATCGGTGAACCCTTTACTGTTCACCCAGGTCACGCTGTAGAAGACAGTCAAATTTTTGGTTGCACCCGGCACCATCAGCAGTCAAGACACATGGCAAATGCCCGGCATTCGCGTCCCCTTGAGACACCCGGATCCCAACCGCGCAATTTCTGCGCCACTACTAATGGAATATAAGGAGCACCTCGGCGAACAAGGCTTCAGAGGGCACGGCGTTACCGTGACCAATGCATCGGTGAACCCTTTACTGTTCACCCAGGTCACGCTGTAGAAGGCAGTCAAATTTTTGGTAGCATCCGGCGCCATCAGCAGTCAAGACACATGGCAAAGGCCTGGCATTCGCGTTCCCTTGAGACACCCGGATCCCAACCGCGCAATTTCTGCGCCACTACTAATGGAATATAAGGAGCACCTCGGCGAACAAGGCTTCAGAGGGCACGGTGTTACCGTGACCAACGCATCGGTATCGGTGAACCCTTTACGTTTCACCCAGGTCACGCTGTAGAAGACAGTCAAATTTTTGGTTGCACCCGGCACCATCAGCAGTCAAGACACATGGCAAAGGCCTGGCATTCCTGTCCCCTTGAGACACCCGGATCCCAACCGCGCAATTTCTGCGCCACTACTAATGGAATATAAGGAGTACCTCGGCGAACAAGGCTTTAGAGAGCACGGTGTTACCGTGACCAACGCATCGGTGAACCCTTTACTGTTCGCCAGGTCACGCTGTAGAAGACAGTCAAATTTTTGGTTGCACCCGGCACCATCACTAGTCAAGACACATGGCAAAGGCGTCGCATTCGCGTCCCCTTGAGACACCCGGATCCCAACCGCGCAATTTCTGCGCCACTAATAATGGAATATAAGGAGCAACTCGGCGAACAAGGCTTCAGAGGGCACGGTGTTACCGTGACCAACGCATCGGTGAACCCTTTACTGTTCACCCAGGTCACGCTGTAGAAGGCAGTCAAATTTTTGGTTGCATCCGGCGCCATCAGCAGTCAAGACACATGGCAAAGGCCTGGCATTCGCGTCCCCTTGAGACACCCGGATCCCAACCGCGCAATTTCTGCGCCACTACTAATGGAATATAAGGAGCACCTCGGCGAACAAGGCTTCAGAGGGCACGGTGTTACCGTGACCAACGCATCGGTGAACCCTTTACTGTTCACTCAGGTCACGCTGTAGAAGACAGTCAAAGTTTTGGTTGCATCCGGCGCCATCAGCAGTCAAGACACATGGCAAAGCCCTGGCATTCGCGTCCCCTTGAGACACCCAGATCCCACCCGCGCAATTTCTGCGCCAGTACTAATGGAATATAAGGAGCACCTCGGCGAACAAAGCTTCAGAGGGCACGGTGTTAACATAACCAACGCATCGGTGAATTCCCTTTACTGTTCACCCACCGTGCCCTCTGAAGCCTTGTTCGCCGAGGTGCTCCTTATATTCCATTAGTAGTGGCGCAGAAATGGCGCGGGTGGGATCTGGGTGTCTCAAGGGGACGCGAATGCCAGGGCTTTGCCATGTGTCTTGACTGCTGATGGTGCCGGATGCAACAAAAATTTGACTGTCTTCTAGAGCTTGACCTGGATGAACAGTGAAGGGTTCACCAAGCGTTGGTCACGGTAACACCGTGCCCTCTGAAGCCTTGTTCGCCGAGGTGCTCCTTATATTCCATTATTAGTGGCGCAGAAATTGCGCGGGTGGGATCTGGGTGTCTCAAGCGGACGCGAATGCCAGGCCTTTGCCATGTGTCTTGACTGCTGATGGCGCCGGATGCAACCAAAAATTTGACTGTCTTCTACAGCGTGACCTGGGTGAACAGTAAGGGTTCACCGATGCGTTGGTCACGGTAACCCCGTACCCTCTGAAGCCTTGTTCGCCGAGGTGCTCCTTATATTCCATTAGTAGTGGCGCAGAAATTGCGCGGTTGGGATCTGGGTGTCTCAAGGGGACGCGAATGCCAGGGCTTTGCCATGTGGCTTGACTGCTGATGGCGCCGGATGCAACCAAAAATTTGACGGTCTTCTACAGCGTGACCTGGGTGAACAGTAAAGGGTTCACCGATGCGTTGGTCACGGTAACACCGTGCCCTCTGAAGCCTTGTTCGCAGAGGTGCTCCTTATATTCCATTAGTAGTGGTGCAGAAATTGCGCGGGTGGGATCTGGGTGTCTCAAGGGGACGCGAATGCCAGGGCTTTGCCATGTGTCTTGACTGCTGATGGCGCCGGATGCAACCAAAACTTTGACTGTCTTCTACAGCGTGACCTGGGTGAACAGTAAAGGGTTCACCGATGCGTTGGTCACGGTAACACCGTGCCCTCTGAAGCCTTGTTCGCCGAAGTGCTCCTTATATTCCATTAGTAGTGGCGCAGAAATTGCGCGGGTGGGATCTGGGTGTCTCAAGGGGACGCGAATGCCAGGCCTTTGCCATGTTTCTTGACTGCTGATGGTGCCGGATGCAACCAAAACTTTGACTGTCTTCTACAGCGTGACCTGGGTGAACAGTAAAGGGTTCACCTATGCGTTGGACACGGTAACACCGTGCCCTCTGAAGCCTTGTTCGCCGAGGTGCTCCTTATATTCCATTAGTAGTGGCGCAGAAAGTGCGCGGGTGGGATCTGGGTGTCTCAAGGGGACGCGAATGCCAGGGCTTTGCCATGTGTCTTGACTGCTGATGGTGCCGGATGCAACCAAAAATTTGACTGTCTTCTACAGCGTGGCCTGGGTGAACAGTAAAGGGTTCACCGATGCGTTGGTCACGGTAACACCGTGCCCTCTGAAGCCTTGTTCGCCGAGGTGCTCCTTATATTCCATTAGTAGTGGCGCAGAAATTGCGCGGGTGGGATCTGGGTGTCTCAAGGGGACGCGAATGCCAGTCCTTTGCCATGTGTCTCGACTGCTGATGGCGCCGGATGCAACCAAAAATTTGACTGTCTTCTAGAGCTTGACCTGGATGAAGAGTAAAGGGTTCACCAAGCGTAGGTCATGGTAACACCGTGCCCTCTGAAGCCTTGTTCGCCGAGGTGCTCCTTATATTCCATTAGTAGTGGCGCAGAAAGTGCGCGGGTGGGATCTGGGTGTCTCAAGGGGACGCGAATGCAAGGCCTTTGCCATGTGTCTTGACTGCTGATGGTGCCGGATGCAACCAAAAATTTGACTGTCTTCTACAGCGTGACCTGGCTGAACAGTAAAGGGTTCACCGATGCGTTGGTCACGGTAACACCGTGCCCTCTGAAGCCTTGTTCGACGAGTTGCTCCTTGTATTCAATTAGTAGTGGCGCAGAAATTGCGCGGTTGGGATCCGGATGTCTCAAGGGGACGCGAATGCAAGGCCTTTGCCATGTGTCTTGACTGCTGATGGTGCCGGATGCAACCAAAAATTTGACTGTCTTCTACAGCGTGACCTGAGTGAACAGTAAAGGGTTCACCGATGCGTTGGTCACGGTAACACCGTGCCCTCTGAAGCCTTGTTCGCAGAGGTGCTCCTTGTATTCCATTAGTAGTGGCGCAGAAATTGCGCGGTTGGGATCTGGGTGTCTCAAGGAGAGGCGAATGCCAGGGCTTTGCCATTTGTCTTGACTGCTGATGGCGCCGGATGCAACCAAAACTTTGACTGTCTTCTACAGCGTGACCTGGGTGAACAGTAAAGGGTTCACCTATGCGTTGGTCACGGTAACACCGTGCCTTCTGAAGCCTTGTTCGCCGAGGTGCTCCTTATATTCCATTAGTAGTGGCGCAGAAATTGCGCGGGTGGGATCCGGGTGTCTCAAGGGGACGCGAATGCCACGGCTTTGCCATGTGTCTTGACTACTGATGGTGCCGGATGCAACCAAAAATTTGACTGTCTTCTACAGCGTGACCTGGGTGAACAGTAAGGGTTCACCGATGCGTTGGTCACGGTAACACCGTGCCCTCTGAAGCCTTGTTCGCCGAGGTGCTCCTTATATTCCATTAGTAGTGGCGCAGAAATTGCGCGGTTGGGATCTGGGTGTCTCAAGGGGACGCGAATGCCAGGCCTTTGCCATGTGTCTTGACTGCTGATGGCGCCGGATGCAACCAAAAATTTGACTGTCTTCTACAGCGTGACCTGGGTGAACAGTAAGGGTTCACCGATGCGTTGGTCACGGTAACACCGTGCCCTCTGAAGCCTTGTTCGCCGAGGTGCTCCTTGTATTCCATTAGTAGTGGCGCAGAAATTGCGCGGTTGGGATCTGGGTGTCTCAAGGGGACGCGAATGCCAGGGCTTTGCCATGTGGCTTGACTGCTGATGGCGCCGGATGCAACCAAAAATTTGACTGTCTTCTACAGCGTGACCTGGGTGAACAGCAAAGGGTTCACCGATGCGTTGGTCACGGTAACACCGTGCCCTCTGAAGCCTTGTTCGCCGATTTGCTCCTTATATTCCATTAGTAGTGGTGCAGAAATTGCGCGGGTGGGATCTGGGTGTCTCAAGGGGACGCGAATGCCAGGGCTTTGCCATGTGTCTTGACTGCTGATGGCGCCGGATGCAACCAAAACTTTGACTGTCTTCTACAGCGTGACCTGGGTGAACAGTAAAGGGTTCACCGATGCGTTGGTCACGGTAACACCGTGCCCTCTGAAGCCTTGTTCGCCGAAGTGCTCCTTATATTCCATTAGTAGTGGCGCAGAAATTGCGCGGGTGGGATCTGGGTGTCTCAAGGGGACGCGAATGCCAGGCCTTTGCCATGTGTCTTGACTGCTGATGGTGCCGGATGCAACCAAAACTTTGACTGTCTTCTACAGCGTGACCTGGGTGAACAGTAAAGGGTTCACCTATGCGTTGGACACGGTAACACCGTGCCCTATGAAGCCTTGTTCGCCGAGGTGCTCCTTATATTCCATTAGTAGTGGCGCAGAAAGTGCGCGGGTGGGATCTGGGTGTCTCAAGGGGACGCGAATGCCAGGGCTTTGCCATGTGTCTTGACTGCTGATGGTGCCGGATGCAACCAAAAATTTGACTGTCTTCTACAGCGTGGCCTGGGTGAACAGTAAAGGGTTCACCGATGCGTTGGTCACGGTAACACCGTGCCCTCTGAAGCCTTGTTCGCCGAGGTGCTCCTTATATTCCATTAGTAGTGGCGCAGAAATTGCGCGGTTGGGATCCGGGTGTCTCAAGGGGACGCGAATGCCAGGCCTTTGCCATGTGTCTTGACTGCTGATGGCGCCGGATGCAACCAGAAATTTGACTGTCTTCTACAGCGTGACCTGGGTGAACAGTAAGGGTTCACCGATGCGTTGGTCACGGTAACACCGTGCCCTCTGAAGCCTTGTTCGCCGAGGTGCTCCTTATATTCCATTAGTAGTGGCGCAGAAATTGCGCGGGTGGGATCTGGGTGTCTCAAGGGGACGCGAATGCCAGGGCTTTGCCATGTGTCTTCACTGCTGATGGCGCCGGATGCAACCAAAACTTTGACTGTCTTCTACAGCGTGACCTGGGTGGTCATTAATCGGTCATTAGGTCTCTTAAAACATAACCTAAAGCATGCTCCTCCTCACCTCCGTGCTCATGCCTATACCACTCTAATTCGACCTAAAATTGAATATGCCTCGGCTATTTGGGACCCTTACCAATCTTACCTAATAAATAACATTGAATCATTGCAGAACCGCGCCGTTCGTTTTATTTACTCCGATTATTCACGTAACACCAGCGTCACAGCCTTAAAAAACGCGCAGGTCTCCAGGATTTATGTCTCCGCCGTAAAATTGCACGACTATCACTTTTTCATAAACTTTATCATCATCCATCACTTCATAACGACTTTTTTTCTTTGCCTCCTTCAATTTTTGACCGCCGCGATCATCCTTTTAAAGTTAGACGTTTCACGTGCAGAACATTTATCTATGCGCATTCATTCTTACCACGCACAATATCTGACTGGAACACTCTGCCTCCACATATCGCAACCACCACTGATCCTGATAAATATTTTAAACTTATATCTTCAATAACTACTGCTTAACTCTTCGCATACATTGTTATTTTATTTGTTCATGGCTTCCTTTTTTTGCAGGGTTTCTTACTAAAAAGATTCATTGTATTAGTGTTCTGTTTGTATGATTTTAATACTGCAATAATCTTCGTTTTTTGCCGCGCTGCCATTCTTTTGATTCTTTTGCTTACTTATATGTCATGCAAAGTGTCTTATTCGTGCTTTTGATTGATTATTTTGCTTACTTATGTCATCCAAAGTGTCTTATTTGTGCTTTTGTTGTTTGTTTTATATTTGTGGTTTTTGTTTTTTGTTTTTTATTCTGTTCAATTGCTTGTGCCCCCCCCCCTATGTAATACCCTCTCGAGGGCCTTTAGGGGTATTGTGTATAAATAAAATAAATATAAACAGTAAAGGGTTCACCGATGCGTTGGTCACGGTAACACCGTGCCCTCTGAAGCCTTGTTCGCCGAGGTGCTCCTTATATTCCATTAGTAGTGGCGCAGAAATTGCGCGGGTGGGATCTGGGTGTCTCAAGGGGACGCGAATGCCAGGCCTTTGCCATGTGTCTTGACTGCTGATGGTGCCGGATGCAACCAAAACTTTGACTGTCTTCTACAGCGTGACCTGGGTGAACAGTAAAGGGTTCACCTATGCGTTGGTCACGGTAACACCGTGCCCTCTGAAGCCTTGTTCGCCGAGGTGCTCCTTATATTCCATTAGTAGTGGCGCAGAAATTGCGCGGGTGGGATCTGGGTGTCTCAAGGGGACGCGAATGCCAGGGCTTTGCCATGTGTCTTGACTGCTGATGGTGCCGGATGCAACCAAAAATTTGACTGTCTTCTAGAGCTTGACCTGGATGAACAGTGAAGGGTTCACCAAGCGTTGGTCACGGTAACACCGTGCCCTCTGAAGCCTTGTTCGCCGAGGTGCTCCTTATATTCCATTATTAGTGGCGCAGAAATTGCGCGGGTGGGATCTGGGTGTCTCAAGCGGACGCGAATGCCAGGCCTTTGCCATGTGTCTTGACTGCTGATGGCGCCGGATGCAACCAAAAATTTGACTGTCTTCTACAGCGTGACCTGGGTGAACAGTAAGGGTTCACCGATGCGTTGGTCACGGTAACACCGTGCCCTCTGAAGCCTTGTTCGCCGAGGTGCTCCTTATATTCCATTAGTAGTGGCGCAGAAATTGCGCGGTTGGGATCTGGGTGTCTCAAGGGGACGCGAATGCCAGGGCTTTGCCATGTGGCTTGACTGCTGATGGCGCCGGATGCAACCAAAAATTTGACTGTCTTCTACAGCGTGACCTGGGTGAACAGTAAAGGGTTCACCGATGCGTTGGTCACGGTAACACCGTGAACTCTGAAGCCTTGTTCGCCGAGGTGCTCCTTATATTCCATTAGTAGTGGTGCAGAAATTGCGCGGGTGGGATCTGGGTGTCTCAAGGGGACGCGAATGCCAGGGCTTTGCCATGTGTCTTGACTGCTGATGGCGCCGGATGCAACCAAAACTTTGACTGTCTTCTACAGCGTGACCTGGGTGAACAGTAAAGGGTTCACCGATGCGTTGGTCACGGTAACACCGTGCCCTCTGAAGCCTTGTTCGCCGAAGTGCTCCTTATATTCCATTAGTAGTGGCGCAGAAATTGCGCGGGTGGGATCTGGGTGTCTCAAGGGGACGCGAATGCCAGGCCTTTGCCATGTGTCTTGACTGCTGATGGTGCCGGATGCAACCAAAACTTTGACTGTCTTCTACAGCGTGACCTGGGTGAACAGTAAAGGGTTCACCTATGCGTTGGACACGGTAACACCGTGCCCTCTGAAGCCTTGTTCGCCGAGGTGCTCCTTATATTCCATTAGTAGTGGCGCAGAAAGTGCGCGGGTGGGATCTGGGTGTCTCAAGGGGACGCGAATGCCAGGGCTTTGCCATGTGTCTTGACTGCTGATGGTGCCGGATGCAACCAAAAATTTGACTGTCTTCGACAGCGTGGCCTGGGTGAACAGTAAAGGGTTCACCGATGCGTTGGTCACGGTAACACCGTGCCCTCTGAAGCCTTGTTCGCCGAGGTGCTCCTTATATTCCATTAGTAGTGGCGCAGAAATTGCGCGGTTGGGATCCGGGTGTCTCAAGGGGACGCGAATGCCAGGCCTTTGCCATGTGTCTTGACTGCTGATGGCGCCGGATGCAACCAAAAATTTGACTGTCTTCTAGAGCTTGACCTGGATGAAGAGTAAAGGGTTCACCAAGCGTAGGTCATGGTAACACCGTGCCCTCTGAAGCCTTGTTCGCCGAGGTGCTCCTTATATTCCATTAGTAGTGGCGCAGAAAGTGCGCGGGTGGGATCTGGGTGTCTCAAGGGGACGCGAATGCAAGGCCTTTGCCATGTGTCTTGACTGCTGATGGTGCCGGATGCAACCAAAAATTTGACTGTCTTCTACAGCGTGACCTGGCTGAACAGTAAAGGGTTCACCGATGCGTTGGTCACGGTAACACCGTGCCCTCTGAAGCCTTGTTCGACGAGTTGCTCCTTGTATTCAATTAGTAGTGGCGCAGAAATTGCGCGGTTGGGATCCGGATGTCTCAAGGGGACGCGAATGCAAGGCCTTTGCCATGTGTCTTGACTGCTGATGGTGCCGGATGCAACCAAAAATTTGACTGTCTTCTACAGCGTGACCTGAGTGAACAGTAAAGGGTTCACCGATGCGTTGGTCATGGTAACACCGTGCCCTCTGAAGCCTTGTTCGCCGAGGTGCTCCTTATATTCCATTAGTAGTGGCGCAGAAATTGCGCGCGTGGGATCTGGGTGTCTCAAGGGGACGCGAATGCCAGGCCTTTGCCATGTGTCTTGACTGCTGATGGCGCCGGATGCAACCAAAAATTTGACTGTCTTCTAGAGCGTGACCTGGTTGAACAGTAAAGGGTTCACCAAGCGTTGGTCACGGTAACACCGTGCCCTCTGAAGCCTTGTTCGCCGAGGTGCTCCTTATATTCCATTAGTAGTGGCGCAGAAATTGCGCGGGTGGGATCTGGGTGTCTCTAGGGGACGCGAATGCCAGGGCTTTGCCATGTGTCTTGACTGCTGATGGCGCCGGATGCAACCAAAAATTTGACTGTCTTCTATAGCGTGACCTGGGTGAACAGTAAAGTGTTCACCGATGCGTTGGTCACGGTAACACCGTGCCCTCTGAAGCCTTGTTCGCCGAGGTGCTCCTTATATTCCATTAGTAGTGGCGCAGAAATTGCGCGGTTGGGATCCGGGTGTCTCAAGGGGACGCGAATGCCAGTCCTTTGCCATGTGTCTTGACTGCTGATGGCGCCGGATGCAACCAAAAATTTGACTGCCTTCTACAGCGTGACCTGGGTGAACAGTAAAGGGTTCACCGATGCGTTGGTCACGGTAACACCGTGCCCTCTGAAGCCTTGTTCGCCGAGGTGCTCCTTATATTCCATTAGTAGTTGCGCAGAAATTGCGCGGTTGGGATCCGGGTGTCTCAAGGGGACGCGAATGCCAGGCCTTTGCCATGTGTCTTGACTGCTGATGGTGCCGGGTGCAACCAAAAATTTGACTGTCTTCTACAGCGTGACCTGGGTGAACAGTAAAGGGTTCACCGATGCGTTGGTCACGGTAACACCGTCCCCTCTAAAGCCTTGTTCGCCGAGGTACTCCTTATATTCCATTAGTAGTGGCGCAGAAATTGCGCGGTTGGGATCCGGGTGTCTCAAGGGGACGGGAATGCCAGGCCTTTGCCATGTGTCTTGACTGCTGATGGTGCCGGGTGCAACCAATAATTTGACTGTCTTCTACAGCGTGACCTGGGTGAAACGTAATGGGTTCACCGATACCGATGCGTTGGTCACTGTAACACTGTGCCCTCTGAAGCCTTGTTCGCCGAGGTGCTCCTTATATTCCATTAGTAGTGGCGCAGAAATTGCGCGGGTGGGATCTGGGTGTCTCAAGGGGACGTGAATGCCAGGCCTTTGCCATGTGTCTTTACTGCTGATGGTGCCGGATGCAACCAAAAATTTGACTGTCTTCTAGAGCTTGACCTGGATGAACAGTGAGGGGTACACCAAGCGTTGGTCACGGTAACACCGTGCCCTCTGAAGCCTTGTTCGCCGAGGTGCTCCTTATATTCCATTATTAGTGGCGCAGAAATTGCGCGGGTGGGATCTGGGTGTCTCAAGGTGACGCGAATGCCAGGCCTTTGCCATGTGTCTTGACTGCTGATGGCGCCGGATGCAACCAAAAGTTTGACTGTCTTCTACAGCGTGACCTGGGTGAACAGTAAGGGTTCACCGATGCGTTGGTCACGGTAACACCGTGCCCTCTGAAGCCTTGTTCGCCGAGGTGCTCCTTATATTCCATTAGTAGTGGCGCAGAAATTGCGCGGTTGGGATCCGGGTGTCTCAAGGGGACGCGAATGCCAGGCTTTGCCATGTGTCTTGACTGCTGATGGTGCCGGATGCAACCAAAAATTTGACTGTCTTCTACAGCGTGACCTGGCTGAACAGTAAACGGTTCACCGATGCGTTGGTCACGGTAACACCGTGCCCTCTGAAGCCTTGTTCGCCGAGGTGCTCCTTATATTCCATTAGTAGTGGTGCAGAAATTGCGCGGGTGGGATCTGGGTGTCTCAAGGGGACGCGAATGCCAGGGCTTTGCCATGTGTCTTGACTGCTGATGGCGCCGGATGCAACCAAAACTTTGACTGTCTTCTACAGCGTGACCTGGGTGAACAGTAAAGGGTTCACCGATGCGTTGGTCACGGTAACACCGTGCCCTCTGAAGCCTTGTTCGCCGAAGTGCTCCTTATATTCCATTAGTAGTGGCGCAGAAATTGCGCGGGTGGGATCTGGGTGTCTCAAGGGGACGCGAATGCCAGGCCTTTGCCATGTGTCTTGACTGCTGATGGTGCCGGATGCAACCAAAACTTTGACTGTCTTCTACAGCGTGACCTGGGTGAACAGTAAAGGGTTCACCTATGCGTTGGACACGGTAACACCGTGCCCTCTGAAGCCTTGTTCGCCGAGGTGCTCCTTATATTCCATTAGTAGTGGCGCAGAAAGTGCGCGGGTGGGATCTGGGTGTCTCAAGGGGACGCGAATGCCAGGGCTTTGCCATGTGTCTTGACTGCTGATGGTGCCGGATGCAACCAAAAATTTGACTGTCTTCGACAGCGTGGCCTGGGTGAACAGTAAAGGGTTCACCGATGCGTTGGTCACGGTAACACCGTGCCCTCTGAAGCCTTGTTCGCCGAGGTGCTCCTTATATTCCATTAGTAGTGGCGCAGAAATTGCGCGGTTGGGATCCGGGTGTCTCAAGGGGACGCGAATGCCAGGCCTTTGCCATGTGTCTTGACTGCTGATGGCGCCGGATGCAACCAAAAATTTGACTGTCTTCTAGAGCTTGACCTGGATGAAGAGTAAAGGGTTCACCAAGCGTAGGTCATGGTAACACCGTGCCCTCTGAAGCCTTGTTCGCCGAGGTGCTCCTTATATTCCATTAGTAGTGGCGCAGAAAGTGCGCGGGTGGGATCTGGGTGTCTCAAGGGGACGCGAATGCAAGGCCTTTGCCATGTGTCTTGACTGCTGATGGTGCCGGATGCAACCAAAAATTTGACTGTCTTCTACAGCGTGACCTGGCTGAACAGTAAAGGGTTCACCGATGCGTTGGTCACGGTAACACCGTGCCCTCTGAAGCCTTGTTCGACGAGTTGCTCCTTGTATTCAATTAGTAGTGGCGCAGAAATTGCGCGGTTGGGATCCGGATGTCTCAAGGGGACGCGAATGCAAGGCCTTTGCCATGTGTCTTGACTGCTGATGGTGCCGGATGCAACCAAAAATTTGACTGTCTTCTACAGCGTGACCTGAGTGAACAGTAAAGGGTTCACCGATGCGTTGGTCATGGTAACACCGTGCCCTCTGAAGCCTTGTTCGCCGAGGTGCTCCTTATATTCCATTAGTAGTGGCGCAGAAATTGCGCGCGTGGGATCTGGGTGTCTCAAGGGGACGCGAATGCCAGGCCTTTGCCATGTGTCCTGACTGCTGATGGCGCCGGATGCAACCAAAAATTTGACTGTCTTCTAGAGCGTGACCTGGTTGAACAGTAAAGGGTTCACCAAGCGTTGGTCACGGTAACACCGTGCCCTCTGAAGCCTTGTTCGCCGAGGTGCTCCTTATATTCCATTAGTAGTGGCGCAGAAATTGCGCGGGTGGGATCTGGGTGTCTCTAGGGGACGCGAATGCCAGGGCTTTGCCATGTGTCTTGACTGCTGATGGCGCCGGATGCAACCAAAAATTTGACTGTCTTCTATAGCGTGACCTGGGTGAACAGTAAAGTGTTCACCGATGCGTTGGTCACGGTAACACCGTGCCCTCTGAAGCCTTGTTCGCCGAGGTGCTCCTTATATTCCATTAGTAGTGGCGCAGAAATTGCGCGGTTGGGATCCGGGTGTCTCAAGGGGACGCGAATGCCAGTCCTTTGCCATGTGTCTTGACTGCTGATGGCGCCGGATGCAACCAAAAATTTGACTGCCTTCTACAGCGTGACCTGGGTGAACAGTAAAGGGTTCACCGATGCGTTGGTCACGGTAACACCGTGCCCTCTGAAGCCTTGTTCGCCGAGGTGCTCCTTATATTCCATTAGTAGTTGCGCAGAAATTGCGCGGTTGGGATCCGGGTGTCTCAAGGGGACGCGAATGCCAGGCCTTTGCCATGTGTCTTGACTGCTGATGGTGCCGGGTGCAACCAAAAATTTGACTGTCTTCTACAGCGTGACCTGGGTGAACAGTAAAGGGTTCACCGATGCGTTGGTCACGGTAACACCGTCCCCTCTAAAGCCTTGTTCGCCGAGGTACTCCTTATATTCCATTAGTAGTGGCGCAGAAATTGCGCGGTTGGGATCCGGGTGTCTCAAGGGGACGGGAATGCCAGGCCTTTGCCATGTGTCTTGACTGCTGATGGTGCCGGGTGCAACCAATAATTTGACTGTCTTCTACAGCGTGACCTGGGTGAAACGTAATGGGTTCACCGATACCGATGCGTTGGTCACTGTAACACCGTGCCCTCTGAAGCCTTGTTCGCCGAGGTGCTCCTTATATTCCATTAGTAGTGGCGCAGAAATTGCGCGGGTGGGATCTGGGTGTCTCAAGGGGACGTGAATGCCAGGCCTTTGCCATGTGTCTTTACTGCTGATGGTGCCGGATGCAACCAAAAATTTGACTGTCTTCTAGAGCTTGACCTGGATGAACAGTGAGGGGTTCACCAAGCGTTGGTCACGGTAACACCGTGCCCTCTGAAGCCTTGTTCGCCGAAGTGCTCCTTATATTCCATTATTAGTGGCGCAGAAATTGCGCGGGTGGGATCTGGGTGTCTCAAGGGGACGCGAATGCCAGGCCTTTGCCATGTGTCTTGACTGCTGATGGCGCCGGATGCAACCAAAAATTTGACTGTCTTCTACAGCGTGACCTGGGTGAACAGTAAGGGTTCACCGATGCGTTGGTCACGGTAACACCGTGCCCTCTGAAGCCTTGTTCGCCGAGGTGCTCCTTATATTCCATTAGTAGTGGCGCAGAAATTGCGCGGTTGGGATCCGGGTGTCTCAAGGGGACGCGAATGCCAGGCTTTGCCATGTGTCTTGACTGCTGATGGTGCCGGATGCAACCAAAAATTTGACTGTCTTCTACAGCGTGACCTGGCTGAACAGTAAACGGTTCACCGATGCGTTGGTCACGGTAACACCGTGCCCTCTGAAGCCTTGTTCGCCGAGGTGCTCCTTATATTCCATTAGTAGTGGTGCAGAAATTGCGCGGGTGGGATCTGGGTGTCTCAAGGGGACGCGAATGCCAGGGCTTTGCCATGTGTCTTGACTGCTGATGGCGCCGGATGCAACCAAAACTTTGACTGTCTTCTACAGCGTGACCTGGGTGAACAGTAAAGGGTTCACCGATGCGTTGGTCACGGTAACACCGTGCCCTCTGAAGCCTTGTTCGCCGAAGTGCTCCTTATATTCCATTAGTAGTGGCGCAGAAATTGCGCGGGTGGGATCTGGGTGTCTCAAGGGGACGCGAATGCCAGGCCTTTGCCATGTGTCTTGACTGCTGATGGTGCCGGATGCAACCAAAACTTTGACTGTCTTCTACAGCGTGACCTGGGTGAACAGTAAAGGGTTCACCTATGCGTTGGACACGGTAACACCGTGCCCTCTGAAGCCTTGTTCGCCGAGGTGCTCCTTATATTCCATTAGTAGTGGCGCAGAAAGTGCGCGGGTGGGATCTGGGTGTCTCAAGGGGACGCGAATGCCAGGGCTTTGCCGTGTGTCTTGACTGCTGATGGTGCCGGATGCAACCAAAAATTTGACTGTCTTCGACAGCGTGGCCTGGGTGAACAGTAAAGGGTTCACCGATGCGTTGGTCACGGTAACACCGTGCCCTCTGAAGCCTTGTTCGCCGAGGTGCTCCTTATATTCCATTAGTAGTGGCGCAGAAATTGCGCGGTTGGGATCCGGGTGTCTTAAGGGGACGCGAATGCCAGGCCTTTGCCATGTGTCTTGACTGCTGATGGCGCCGGATGCAACCAAAAATTTGACTGTCTTCTAGAGCTTGACCTGGGTGAACAGTAAAGGGTTCACCGATGCGTTGGTCATGGTAACACCGTGCCCTCTGAAGCCTTGTTCGCCGAGGTGCTCCTTATATTCCATTAGTAGTGGCGCAGAAATTGCGCGGGTGGGATCTGGGTGTCTCAAGGGGACGCGAATGCCAGGCCTTTGCCATGTGTCTTGACTGCTGATGGTGCCGGATGCAACCAAAACTTTGACTGTCTTCTACAGCGTGACCTGGGTGAACAGTAAAGGGTTCACCTATGCGTTGGACACGGTAACACCGTGCCCTCTGAAGCCTTGTTCGCCGAGGTGCTCCTTATATTCCATTAGTAGTGGCGCAGAAAGTGCGCGGGTGGGATCTGGGTGTCTCAAGGGGACGCGAATGCCAGGGCTTTGCCATGTGTCTTGACTGCTGATGGTGCCGGATGCAACCAAAAATTTGACTGTCTTCGACAGCGTGGCCTGGGTGAACAGTAAAGGGTTCACCGATGCGTTGGTCACGGTAACACCGTGCCCTCTGAAGCCTTGTTCGCCGAGGTGCTCCTTATATTCCATTAGTAGTGGCGCAGAAATTGCGCGGTTGGGATCCGGGTGTCTCAAGGGGACGCGAATGCCAGGCCTTTGCCATGTGTCTTGACTGCTGATGGCGCCGGATGCAACCAAAAATTTGACTGTCTTCTAGAGCTTGACCTGGATGAAGAGTAAAGGGTTCACCAAGCGTAGGTCATGGTAACACCGTGCCCTCTGAAGCCTTGTTCGCCGAGGTGCTCCTTATATTCCATTAGTAGTGGCGCAGAAAGTGCGCGGGTGGGATCTGGGTGTCTCAAGGGGACGCGAATGCAAGGCCTTTGCCATGTGTCTTGACTGCTGATGGTGCCGGATGCAACCAAAAATTTGACTGTCTTCTACAGCGTGACCTGGCTGAACAGTAAAGGGTTCACCGATGCGTTGGTCACGGTAACACCGTGCCCTCTGAAGCCTTGTTCGACGAGTTGCTCCTTGTATTCAATTAGTAGTGGCGCAGAAATTGCGCGGTTGGGATCCGGATGTCTCAAGGGGACGCGAATGCAAGGCCTTTGCCATGTGTCTTGACTGCTGATGGTGCCGGATGCAACCAAAAATTTGACTGTCTTCTACAGCGTGACCTGAGTGAACAGTAAAGGGTTCACCGATGCGTTGGTCATGGTAACACCGTGCCCTCTGAAGCCTTGTTCGCCGAGGTGCTCCTTATATTCCATTAGTAGTGGCGCAGAAATTGCGCGCGTGGGATCTGGGTGTCTCAAGGGGACGCGAATGCCAGGCCTTTGCCATGTGTCTTGACTGCTGATGGCGCCGGATGCAACCAAAAATTTGACTGTCTTCTAGAGCGTGAACTGGTTGAACAGTAAAGGGTTCACCAAGCGTTGGTCACGGTAACACCGTGCCCTCTGAAGCCTTGTTCGCCGAGGTGCTCCTTATATTCCATTAGTAGTGGCGCAGAAATTGCGCGGGTGGGATCTGGGTGTCTCTAGGGGACGCGAATGCCAGGGCTTTGCCATGTGTCTTGACTGCTGATGGCGCCGGATGCAACCAAAAATTTGACTGTCTTCTATAGCGTGACCTGGGTGAACAGTAAAGTGTTCACCGATGCGTTGGTCACGGTAACACCGTGCCCTCTGAAGCCTTGTTCGCCGAGGTGCTCCTTATATTCCATTAGTAGTGGCGCAGAAATTGCGCGGTTGGGATCCGGGTGTCTCAAGGGGACGCGAATGCCAGTCCTTTGCCATGTGTCTTGACTGCTGATGGCGCCGGATGCAACCAAAAATTTGACTGCCTTCTACAGCGTGACCTGGGTGAACAGTAAAGGGTTCACCGATGCGTTGGTCACGGTAACACCGTGCCCTCTGAAGCCTTGTTCGCCGAGGTGCTCCTTATATTCCATTAGTAGTTGCGCAGAAATTGCGCGGTTGGGATCCGGGTGTCTCAAGGGGACGCGAATGCCAGGCCTTTGCCATGTGTCTTGACTGCTGATGGTGCCGGGTGCAACCAAAAATTTGACTGTCTTCTACAGCGTGACCTGGGTGAACAGTAAAGGGTTCACCGATGCGTTGGTCACGGTAACACCGTCCCCTCTAAAGCCTTGTTCGCCGAGGTACTCCTTATATTCCATTAGTAGTGGCGCAGAAATTGCGCGGTTGGGATCCGGGTGTCTCAAGGGGACGGGAATGCCAGGCCTTTGCCATGTGTCTTGACTGCTGATGGTGCCGGGTGCAACCAATAATTTGACTGTCTTCTACAGCGTGACCTGGGTGAAACGTAATGGGTTCACCGATACCGATGCGTTGGTCACTGTAACACCGTGCCCTCTGAAGCCTTGTTCGCCGAGGTGCTCCTTATATTCCATTAGTAGTGGCGCAGAAATTGCGCGGGTGGGATCTGGGTGTCTCAAGGGGACGTGAATGCCAGGCCTTTGCCATGTGTCTTTACTGCTGATGGTGCCGGATGCAACCAAAAATTTGACTGTCTTCTAGAGCTTGACCTGGATGAACAGTGAGGGGTTCACCAAGCGTTGGTCACGGTAACACCGTGCCCTCTGAAGCCTTGTTCGCCGAGGTGCTCCTTATATTCCATTATTAGTGGCGCAGAAATTGCGCGGGTGGGATCTGGGTGTCTCAAGGGGACGCGAATGCCAGGCCTTTGCCATGTGTCTTGACTGCTGATGGCGCCGGATGCAACCAAAAATTTGACTGTCTTCTACAGCGTGACCTGGGTGAACAGTAAGGGTTCACCGATGCGTTGGTCACGGTAACACCGTGCCCTCTGAAGCCTTGTTCGCCGAGGTGCTCCTTATATTCCATTAGTAGTGGCGCAGAAATTGCGCGGTTGGGATCCGGGTGTCTCAAGGGGACGCGAATGCCAGGCTTTGCCATGTGTCTTGACTGCTGATGGTGCCGGATGCAACCAAAAATTTGACTGTCTTCTACAGCGTGACCTGGCTGAACAGTAAACGGTTCACCGATGCGTTGGTCACGGTAACACCGTGCCCTCTGAAGCCTTGTTCGCCGAGGTGCTCCTTATATTCCATTAGTAGTGGTGCAGAAATTGCGCGGGTGGGATCTGGGTGTCTCAAGGGGACGCGAATGCCAGGGCTTTGCCATGTGTCTTGACTGCTGATGGCGCCGGATGCAACCAAAACTTTGACTGTCTTCTACAGCGTGACCTGGGTGAACAGTAAAGGGTTCACCGATGCGTTGGTCACGGTAACACCGTGCCCTCTGAAGCCTTGTTCGCCGAAGTGCTCCTTATATTCCATTAGTAGTGGCGCAGAAATTGCGCGGGTGGGATCTGGGTGTCTCAAGGGGACGCGAATGCCAGGCCTTTGCCATGTGTCTTGACTGCTGATGGTGCCGGATGCAACCAAAACTTTGACTGTCTTCTACAGCGTGACCTGGGTGAACAGTAAAGGGTTCACCTATGCGTTGGACACGGTAACACCGTGCCCTCTGAAGCCTTGTTCGCCGAGGTGCTCCTTATATTCCATTAGTAGTGGCGCAGAAAGTGCGCGGGTGGGATCTGGGTGTCTCAAGGGGACGCGAATGCCAGGGCTTTGCCGTGTGTCTTGACTGCTGATGGTGCCGGATGCAACCAAAAATTTGACTGTCTTCGACAGCGTGGCCTGGGTGAACAGTAAAGGGTTCACCGATGCGTTGGTCACGGTAACACCGTGCCCTCTGAAGCCTTGTTCGCCGAGGTGCTCCTTATATTCCATTAGTAGTGGCGCAGAAATTGCGCGGTTGGGATCCGGGTGTCTTAAGGGGACGCGAATGCCAGGCCTTTGCCATGTGTCTTGACTGCTGATGGCGCCGGATGCAACCAAAAATTTGACTGTCTTCTAGAGCTTGACCTGGATGAAGAGTAAAGGGTTCACCAAGCGTAGGTCATGGTAACACCGTGCCCTCTGAAGCCTTGTTCGCCGAGGTGCTCCTTATATTCCATTAGTAGTGGCGCAGAAAGTGCGCGGGTGGGATCTGGGTGTCTCAAGGGGACGCGAATGCAAGGCCTTTGCCATGTGTCTTGACTGCTGATGGTGCCGGATGCAACCAAAAATTTGACTGTCTTCTACAGCGTGACCTGGCTGAACAGTAAAGGGTTCACCGATGCGTTGGTCACGGTAACACCGTGCCCTCTGAAGCCTTGTTCGACGAGTTGCTCCTTGTATTCAATTAGTAGTGGCGCAGAAATTGCGCGGTTGGGATCCGGATGTCTCAAGGGGACGCGAATGCCAGGGCTTTGCCATGTGTCTTGACTGCTGATGGTGCCGGATGCAACCAAAAATTTGACTGTCTTCGACAGCGTGGCCTGGGTGAACAGTAAAGGGTTCACCGATGCGTTGGTCACGGTAACACCGTGCCCTCTGAAGCCTTGTTCGCCGAGGTGCTCCTTATATTCCATTAGTAGTGGCGCAGAAATTGCGCGGTTGGGATCCGGGTGTCTCAAGGGGACGCGAATGCCAGGCCTTTGCCATGTGTCTTGACTGCTGATGGCGCCGGATGCAACCAAAAATTTGACTGTCTTCTAGAGCTTGACCTGGATGAAGAGTAAAGGGTTCACCAAGCGTAGGTCATGGTAACACCGTGCCCTCTGAAGCCTTGTTCGCCGAGGTGCTCCTTATATTCCATTAGTAGTGGCGCAGAAAGTGCGCGGGTGGGATCTGGGTGTCTCAAGGGGACGCGAATGCAAGGCCTTTGCCATGTGTCTTGACTGCTGATGGTGCCGGGTGCAACCAATAATTTGACTGTCTTCTACAGCGTGACCTGGGTGAAACGTAATGGGTTCACCGATACCGATGCGTTGGTCACTGTAACACCGTGCCCTCTGAAGCCTTGTTCGCCGAGGTGCTCCTTATATTCCATTAGTAGTGGCGCAGAAATTGCGCGGGTGGGATCTGGGTGTCTCAAGGGGACGTGAATGCCAGGCCTTTGCCATGTGTCTTTACTGCTGATGGTGCCGGATGCAACCAAAAATTTGACTGTCTTCTTGAGCTTGACCTGGATGAACAGTGAGGGGTTCACCAAGCGTTGGTCACGGTAACACCGTGCCCTCTGAAGCCTTGTTCGCCGAGGTGCTCCTTATATTCCATTATTAGTGGCGCAGAAATTGCGCGGGTGGGATCTGGGTGTCTCAAGGGGACGCGAATGCCAGGCCTTTGCCATGTGTCTTGACTGCTGATGGCGCCGGATGCAACCAAAAATTTGACTGTCTTCCACAGCGTGACCTGGGTGAACAGTAAGGGTTCACCGATGCGTTGGTCACGGTAACACCGTGCCCTCTGAAGCCTTGTTCGCCGAGGTGCTCCTTATATTCCATTAGTAGTGGCGCAGAAATTGCGCGGTTGGGATCCGGGTGTCTCAAGGGGACGCGAATGCCAGGCTTTGCCATGTGTCTTGACTGCTGATGGTGCCGGATGCAACCAAAAATTTGACTGTCTTCTACAGCGTGGCCTGGGTGAACAGTAAAGGGTTCACCGATGCGTTGGTCACGGTAACACCGTGCCCTCTGAAGCCTTGTTCGCCGAGGTGCTCCTTATATTCCATTAGTAGTGGCGCAGAAATTGCGCGGTTGGGATCCGGGTGTCTCAAGGGGACGCGAATGCCAGGCCTTTGCCATGTGTCTTGACTGCTGATGGCGCCGGATGCAACCAAAAATTTGACTGTCTTCTAGAGCTTGACCTGGATGAAGAGTAAAGGGTTCACCAAGCGTAGGTCATGGTAACACCGTGCCCTCTGAAGCCTTGTTCGCCGAGGTGCTCCTTATATTCCATTAGTAGTGGCGCAGAAAGTGCGCGGGTGGGATCTGGGTGTCTCAAGGGGACGCGAATGCAAGGCCTTTGCCATGTGTCTTGACTGCTGATGGTGCCGGATGCAACCAAAAATTTGACTGTCTTCTACAGCGTGACCTGGCTGAACAGTAAAGGGTTCACCGATGCGTTGGTCACGGTAACACCGTGCCCTCTGAAGCCTTGTTCGACGAGTTGCTCCTTGTATTCAATTAGTAGTGGCGCAGAAATTGCGCGGTTGGGATCCGGATGTCTCAAGGGGACGCGAATGCCAGGGCTTTGCCATGTGTCTTGACTGCTGATGGTGCCGGATGCAACCAAAAATTTGACTGTCTTCGACAGCGTGGCCTGGGTGAACAGTAAAGGGTTCACCGATGCGTTGGTCACGGTAACACCGTGCCCTCTGAAGCCTTGTTCGCCGAGGTGCTCCTTATATTCCATTAGTAGTGGCGCAGAAATTGCGCGCGTGGGATCTGGGTGTCTCAAGGGGACGCGAATGCCAGGCCTTTGCCATGTGTCTTGACTGCTGATGGCGCCGGATGCAACCAAAAATTTGACTGTCTTCTAGAGCGTGACCTGGATGAAGAGTAAAGGGTTCACCAAGCGTTGGTCACGGTAACACCGTGCCCTCTGAAGCCTTGTTCGCCGAGGTGCTCCTTATATTCCATTAGTAGTGGCGCAGAAATTGCGCGGGTGGGATCTGGGTGTCTCTAGGGGACGCGAATGCCAGGGCTTTGCCATGTGTCTTGACTGCTGATGGCGCCGGATGCAACCAAAAATTTGACTGTCTTCTATAGCGTGACCTGGGTGAACAGTAAAGTGTTCACCGATGCGTTGGTCACGGTAACACCGTGCCCTCTGAAGCCTTGTTCGCCGAGGTGCTCCTTATATTCCATTAGTAGTGGCGCAGAAATTGCGCGGTTGGGATCCGGGTGTCTCAAGGGGACGCGAATGCCAGTCCTTTGCCATGTGTCTTGACTGCTGATGGCGCCGGATGCAACCAAAAATTTGACTGCCTTCTACAGCGTGACCTGGGTGAACAGTAAAGGGTTCACCGATGCGTTGGTCACGGTAACACCGTGCCCTCTGAAGCCTTGTTCGCCGAGGTGCTCCTTATATTCCATTAGTAGTTGCGCAGAAATTGCGAGGTTGGGATCCGGGTGTCTCAAGGGGACGCGAATGCCAGGCCTTTGCCATGTGTCTTGACTGCTGATGGTGCCGGGTGCAACCAAAAATTTGACTGTCTTCTACAGCGTGACCTGGGTGAACAGTAAAGGGTTCACCGATGCGTTGGTCACGGTAACACCGTCCCCTCTAAAGCCTTGTTCGCCGAGGTACTCCTTATATTCCATTAGTAGTGGCGCAGAAATTGCGCGGTTGGGATCCGGGTGTCTCAAGGGGACGGGAATGCCAGGCCTTTGCCATGTGTCTTGACTGCTGATGGTGCCGGGTGCAACCAATAATTTGACTGTCTTCTACAGCGTGACCTGGGTGAAACGTAATGGGTTCACCGATACCGATGCGTTGGTCACTGTAACACCGTGCCCTCTGAAGCCTTGTTCGCCGAGGTGCTCCTTATATTCCATTAGTAGTGGCGCAGAAATTGCGCGGGTGGGATCTGGGTGTCTCAAGGGGACGTGAATGCCAGGCCTTTGCCATGTGTCTTTACTGCTGATGGTGCCGGATGCAACCAAAAATTTGACTGTCTTCTAGAGCTTGACCTGGATGAACAGTGAGGGGTTCACCAAGCGTTGGTCACGGTAACACCGTGCCCTCTGAAGCCTTGTTCGCCGAGGTGCTCCTTATATTCCATTATTAGTGGCGCAGAAATTGCGCGGGTGGGATCTGGGTGTCTCAAGGGGACGCGAATGCCAGGCCTTTGCCATGTGTCTTGACTGCTGATGGCGCCGGATGCAACCAAAAATTTGACTGTCTTCTACAGCGTGACCTGGGTGAACAGTAAGGGTTCACCGATGCGTTGGTCACGGTAACACCGTGCCCTCTGAAGCCTTGTTCGCCGAGGTGCTCCTTATATTCCATTAGTAGTGGCGCAGAAATTGCGCGGTTGGGATCCGGGTGTCTCAAGGGGACGCGAATGCCAGGCTTTGCCATGTGTCTTGACTGCTGATGGTGCCGGATGCAACCAAAAATTTGACTGTCTTCTACAGCGTGACCTGGCTGAACAGTAAACGGTTCACCGATGCGTTGGTCACGGTAACACCGTGCCCTCTGAAGCCTTGTTGCCGTGGTGCTCCTTATATTCCATTAGTAGTGGCGCAGAAATTGCGCGGGTGGGATCTGGGTGTCTCAAGGGGACGCGAATGCCAGGCCTTTGCCATGTGTCTTGACTGCTGATGGTGCCGGATGCAACCAAAAATTTGACTGTCTTATAGAGCTTGACCTGGATGAACAGTAAAGGGCTCACCAAGCGTTGGTCACGGTAACACCGTACCCTCTGAAGCCTTGTTCGCCGAGGTGCTCCTTATATTCCATTATTAGTGGCGCAGAAATTGCGCGGGTGGGATCTGGGTGTCTCAAGGGGACGCGAATGCCAGGCGTTTGCCATGTGTCTTGACTGCTGATGGCGCCGGATGCAACCAAAAATTTGACTGTCTTCTACAGCGTGACCTGGGTGAACAGTAAAGGGTTCACCTATGCGTTGGTCACGGTAACACCGTGCCCTCTGAAGCCTTGTTCGCCGAGGTGCTCCTTATATTCCATTAGTAGTGGCGCAGAAATTGCGCGGGTGGGATCTGGGTGTCTCAAGGGGACGCGAATGCCAGGCCTTTGCCATGTGTCTTGACTGCTGATGGTGCCGGATGCAACCAAAACTTTGACTGTCTTCTACAGCGTGACCTGGGTGAACAGTAAAGGGTTCACCTATGCGTTGGTCACGGTAACACCGTGCCCTCTGAAGCCTTGTTCGCCGAGGTGCTCCTTATATTCCATTATTAGTGGCGCAGAAATTGCGCGGGTGGGATCTGGGTGTCTCAAGGGGACGCGAATGCCAGGCGTTTGCCATGTGTCTTGACTGCTGATGGCGCCGGATGCAACCAAAAATTTGACTGTCTTCTACAGCGTGACCTGGGTGAACAGTAAAGGGTTCACCTATGCGTTGGTCACGGTAACACCGTGCCCTCTGAAGCCTTGTTCGCCGTGGTGCTCCTTATATTCCATTAGTAGTGGCGCAGAAATTGCGCGGGTGGGACTGGGTGTCTCAAGGGGACGCGAACGCCAGGCGTTTGCCATGTGTCTTGACTGCTGATGGCGCCGGATGCAACCAAAAATTTGACTGTCTTCTACAGCGTGACCTGGGTGAACAGTAAGGGTTCACCGATGCGTTGGTCACGGTAACACCGTGCCCTCTGAAGCCTTGTTCGCCGAGGTGCTCCTTATATTCCATTAGTAGTGGCGCAGAAATTGCGCGGGTGGGATCTGGGTGTCTCAAGGGGACGCGAATGCCAGGCCTTTGCCATGTGTCTTGACTGCTGATGGTGCCGGATGCAACCAAAACTTTGACTGTCTTCTACAGCGTGACCTGGGTGAACAGTAAAGGGTTCACCTATGCGTTGGTCACGGTAACACCGTGCCCTCTGAAGCCTTGTTCGCCGAGGTGCTCCTTATATTCCATTAGTAGTGGCGCAGAAATTGCGCGGGTGGGATCTGGGTGTCTCAAGGGGACGCGAATGCCAGGGCTTTGCCATGTGTCTTGACTGCTGATGGTGCCGGATGCAACCAAAAATTTGACTGTCTTCTAGAGCTTGACCTGGATGAACAGTGAAGGGTTCACCAAGCGTTGGTCACTGTAACACCGTGCCCTCTGAAGCCTTGTTCGCCGAGGTGCTCCTTATATTCCATTAGTAGTGGCGCAGAAATTGCGCGGGTGGGATCTGGGTGTCTCAAGGGGACGTGAATGCCAGGCCTTTGCCATGTGTCTTTACTGCTGATGGTGCCGGATGCAACCAAAAATTTGACTGTCTTCTAGAGCTTGACCTGGATGAACAGTGAGGGGTTCACCAAGCGTTGGTCACGGTAACACCGTGCCCTCTGAAGCCTTGTTCGCCGAGGTGCTCCTTATATTCCATTATTAGTGGCGCAGAAATTGCGCGGGTGGGATCTGGGTGTCTCAAGGGGACGCGAATGCCAGGCCTTTGCCATGTGTCTTGACTGCTGATGGCGCCGGATGCAACCAAAAATTTGACTGTCTTCTACAGCGTGACCTGGGTGAACAGTAAGGGTTCACCGATGCGTTGGTCACGGTAACACCGTGCCCTCTGAAGCCTTGTTCGCCGAGGTGCTCCTTATATTCCATTAGTAGTGGCGCAGAAATTGCGCGGTTGGGATCCGGGTGTCTCAAGGGGACGCGAATGCCAGGCTTTGCCATGTGTCTTGACTGCTGATGGTGCCGGATGCAACCAAAAATTTGACTGTCTTCTACAGCGTGACCTGGCTGAACAGTAAACGGTTCACCGATGCGTTGGTCACGGTAACACCGTGCCCTCTGAAGCCTTGTTGCCGTGGTGCTCCTTATATTCCATTAGTAGTGGCGCAGAAATTGCGCGGGTGGGATCTGGGTGTCTCAAGGGGACGCGAATGCCAGGCCTTTGCCATGTGTCTTGACTGCTGATGGTGCCGGATGCAACCAAAAATTTGACTGTCTTATAGAGCTTGACCTGGATGAACAGTAAAGGGCTCACCAAGCGTTGGTCACGGTAACACCGTACCCTCTGAAGCCTTGTTCGCCGAGGTGCTCCTTATATTCCATTATTAGTGGCGCAGAAATTGCGCGGGTGGGATCTGGGTGTCTCAAGGGGACGCGAATGCCAGGCGTTTGCCATGTGTCTTGACTGCTGATGGCGCCGGATGCAACCAAAAATTTGACTGTCTTCTACAGCGTGACCTGGGTGAACAGTAAAGGGTTCACCTATGCGTTGGTCACGGTAACACCGTGCCCTCTGAAGCCTTGTTCGCCGAGGTGCTCCTTATATTCCATTAGTAGTGGCGCAGAAATTGCGCGGGTGGGATCTGGGTGTCTCAAGGGGACGCGAATGCCAGGCCTTTGCCATGTGTCTTGACTGCTGATGGTGCCGGATGCAACCAAAACTTTGACTGTCTTCTACAGCGTGACCTGGGTGAACAGTAAAGGGTTCACCTATGCGTTGGTCACGGTAACACCGTGCCCTCTGAAGCCTTGTTCGCCGAGGTGCTCCTTATATTCCATTATTAGTGGCGCAGAAATTGCGCGGGTGGGATCTGGGTGTCTCAAGGGGACGCGAATGCCAGGCGTTTGCCATGTGTCTTGACTGCTGATGGCGCCGGATGCAACCAAAAATTTGACTGTCTTCTACAGCGTGACCTGGGTGAACAGTAAAGGGTTCACCTATGCGTTGGTCACGGTAACACCGTGCCCTCTGAAGCCTTGTTCGCCGTGGTGCTCCTTATATTCCATTAGTAGTGGCGCAGAAATTGCGCGGGTGGGACTGGGTGTCTCAAGGGGACGCGAATGCCAGGCGTTTGCCATGTGTCTTGACTGCTGATGGCGCCGGATGCAACCAAAAATTTGACTGTCTTCTACAGCGTGACCTGGGTGAACAGTAAGGGTTCACCGATGCGTTGGTCACGGTAACACCGTGCCCTCTGAAGCCTTGTTCGCCGAGGTGCTCCTTATATTCCATTAGTAGTGGCGCAGAAATTGCGCGGGTGGGATCTGGGTGTCTCAAGGGGACGCGAATGCCAGGCCTTTGCCATGTGTCTTGACTGCTGATGGTGCCGGATGCAACCAAAACTTTGACTGTCTTCTACAGCGTGACCTGGGTGAACAGTAAAGGGTTCACCTATGCGTTGGTCACGGTAACACCGTGCCCTCTGAAGCCTTGTTCGCCGAGGTGCTCCTTATATTCCATTAGTAGTGGCGCAGAAATTGCGCGGGTGGGATCTGGGTGTCTCAAGGGGACGCGAATGCCAGGGCTTTGCCATGTGTCTTGACTGCTGATGGTGCCGGATGCAACCAAAAATTTGACTGTCTTCTAGAGCTTGACCTGGATGAACAGTGAAGGGTTCACCAAGCGTTGGTCACGGTAACACCGTGCCCTCTGAAGCCTTGTTCGCTGAGGTGCTCCTTATATTCCATTAGTAGTTGCGCAGAAATTGCGCGGTTGGGATCCGGGTGTCTCAAGGGGACGCGAATGCCAGGCCTTTGCCATGTGTCTTGACTGCTGATGGTGCCGGGTGCAACCAAAAATTTGACTGTCTTCTACAGCGTGACCTGGGTGAACAGTAAAGGGTTCACCGATGCGTTGGTCACGGTAACACCGTGCCCTCTAAAGCCTTGTTCGCCGAGGTACTCCTTATATTCCATTAGTAGTGGCGCAGAAATTGCGCGGTTGGGATCCGGGTGTCTCAAGGGGACGGGAATGCCAGGCCTTTGCCATGTGTCTTGACTGCTGATGGTGCCGGGTGCAACCAATAATTTGACTGTCTTCTACAGCGTGACCTGGGTGAAACGTAATGGGTTCACCGATACCGATGCGTTGGTCACTGTAACACCGTGCCCTCTGAAGCCTTGTTCGCCGAGGTGCTCCTTATATTCCATTAGTAGTGGCGCAGAAATTGCGCGGGTGGGATCTGGGTGTCTCAAGGGGACGTGAATGCCAGGCATTTGCCATGTGTCTTTACTGCTGATGGTGCCGGATGCAACCAAAAATTTGACTGTCTTCTAGAGCTTGACCTGGATGAACAGTGAAGGGTTCACCAAGCGTTGGTCACGGTAACACCGTGCCCTCTGAAGCCTTGTTCGCCGAGGTGCTCCTTATATTCCATTATTAGTGGCGCAGAAATTGCGCGGGTGGGATCTGGGTGTCTCAAGGGGACGCGAATGCCAGGCCTTTGCCATGTGTCTTGACTGCTGATGGCGCCGGATGCAACCAAAAATTTGACTGTCTTCTACAGCGTGACCTGGGTGAACAGTAAGGGTTCACCGATGCGTTGGTCACGGTAACACCGTGCCCTCTGAAGCCTTGTTCGCCGAGGTGCTCCTTATATTCCATGAGTAGTGGCGCAGAAATTGCGCGGTTGGGATCCGGGTGTCTCAAGGGGACGCGAATGCCAGGCTTTGCCATGTGTCTTGACTGCTGATGGTGCCGGATGCAACCAAAAATTTGACTGTCTTCTACAGCGTGACCTGGCTGAACAGTAAACGGTTCACCGATGCGTTGGTCACGGTAACACCGTGCCCTCTGAAGCCTTGTTGCCGTGGTGCTCCTTATATTCCATTAGTAGTGGCGCAGAAATTGCGCGGGTGGGATCTGGGTGTCTCAAGGGGACGCGAATGCCAGGCCTTTGCCATGTGTCTTGACTGCTGATGGTGCCGGATGCAACCAAAAATTTGACTGTCTTATAGAGCTTGACCTGGATGAACAGTAAAGGGCTCACCAAGCGTTGGTCACGGTAACACCGTACCCTCTGAAGCCTTGTTCGCCGAGGTGCTCCTTATATTCCATTATTAGTGGCGCAGAAATTGCGCGGGTGGGATCTGGGTGTCTCAAGGTGACGCGAATGCCAGGCGTTTGCCATGTGTCTTGACTGCTGATGGCGCCGGATGCAACCAAAAATTTGACTTTCTACAGCGTGACCTGGGTGAACAGTAAGGGTTCACCGATGCGTTGGTCACGGTAACACCGTGCCCTCTGAAGCCTTGTTCGCCGAGGTGCTCCTTATATTCCATTAGTAGTGGCGCAGAAATTGCGCGGGTGGGATCTGGGTGTCTCAAGGGGACGCGAATGCCAGGCCTTTGCCATGTGTCTTGACTGCTGATGGTGCCGGATGCAACCAAAACTTTGACTGTCTTCTACAGCGTGACCTGGCTGAACAGTAAACGGTTCACCGATGCGTTGGTCACGGTAACACCGTGCCCTCTGAAGCCTTGTTCGCCGAGGTGCTCCTTATATTCCATTAGTAGTGGTGCAGAAATTGCGCGGGTGGGATCTGGGTGTCTCAAGGGGACGCGAATGCCAGGGCTTTGCCATGTGTCTTGACTGCTGATGGCGCCGGATGCAACCAAAACTTTGACTGTCTTCTACAGCGTGACCTGGGTGAACAGTAAAGGGTTCACCGATGCGTTGGTCACGGTAACACCGTGCCCTCTGAAGCCTTGTTCGCCGAAGTGCTCCTTATATTCCATTAGTAGTGGCGCAGAAATTGCGCGGGTGGGATCTGGGTGTCTCAAGGGGACGCGAATGCCAGGCCTTTGCCATGTGTCTTGACTGCTGATGGTGCCGGATGCAACCAAAACTTTGACTGTCTTCTACAGCGTGACCTGGGTGAACAGTAAAGGGTTCACCTATGCGTTGGACACGGTAACACCGTGCCCTCTGAAGCCTTGTTCGCCGAGGTGCTCCTTATATTCCATTAGTAGTGGCGCAGAAAGTGCGCGGGTGGGATCTGGGTGTCTCAAGGGGACGCGAATGCCAGGGCTTTGCCATGTGTCTTGACTGCTGATGGTGCCGGATGCAACCAAAAATTTGACTGTCTTCGACAGCGTGGCCTGGGTGAACAGTAAAGGGTTCACCGATGCGTTGGTCACGGTAACACCGTGCCCTCTGAAGCCTTGTTCGCCGAGGTGCTCCTTATATTCCATTAGTAGTGGCGCAGAAATTGCGCGGTTGGGATCCAGGTGTCTTAAGGGGACGCGAATGCCAGGCCTTTGCCATGTGTCTTGACTGCTGATGGCGCCGGATGCAACCAAAAATTTGACTGTCTTCTAGAGCTTGACCTGGATGAAGAGTAAAGGGTTCACCAAGCGTAGGTCATGGTAACACCGTGCCCTCTGAAGCCTTGTTCGCCGAGGTGCTCCTTATATTCCATTAGTAGTGGCGCAGAAAGTGCGCGGGTGGGATCTGGGTGTCTCAAGGGGACGCGAATGCAAGGCCTTTGCCATGTGTCTTGACTGCTGATGGTGCCGGATGCAACCAAAAATTTGACTGTCTTCTACAGCGTGACCTGGCTGAACAGTAAAGGGTTCACCGATGCGTTGGTCACGGTAACACCGTGCCCTCTGAAGCCTTGTTCGACGAGTTGCTCCTTGTATTCAATTAGTAGTGGCGCAGAAATTGCGCGGTTGGGATCCGGATGTCTCAAGGGGACGCGAATGCCAGGGCTTTGCCATGTGTCTTGACTGCTGATGGTGCCGGATGCAACCAAAAATTTGACTGTCTTCGACAGCGTGGCCTGGGTGAACAGTAAAGGGTTCACCGATGCGTTGGTCACGGTAACACCGTGCCCTCTGAAGCCTTGTTCGCCGAGGTGCTCCTTATATTCCATTAGTAGTGGCGCAGAAATTGCGCGGTTGGGATCCGGGTGTCTCAAGGGGACGCGAATGCCAGGCCTTTGCCATGTGTCTTGACTGCTGATGGCGCCGGATGCAACCAAAAATTTGACTGTCTTCTAGAGCTTGACCTGGATGAAGAGTAAAGGGTTCACCAAGCGTAGGTCATGGTAACACCGTGCCCTCTGAAGCCTTGTTCGCCGAGGTGCTCCTTATATTCCATTAGTAGTGGCGCAGAAAGTGCGCGGGTGGGATCTGGGTGTCTCAAGGGGACGCGAATGCAAGGCCTTTGCCATGTGTCTTGACTGCTGATGGTGCCGGGTGCAACCAATAATTTGACTGTCTTCTACAGCGTGACCTGGGTGAAACGTAATGGGTTCACCGATACCGATGCGTTGGTCACTGTAACACCGTGCCCTCTGAAGCCTTGTTCGCCGAGGTGCTCCTTATATTCCATTAGTAGTGGCGCAGAAATTGCGCGGGTGGGATCTGGGTGTCTCAAGGGGACGTGAATGCCAGGCCTTTGCCATGTGTCTTTACTGCTGATGGTGCCGGATGCAACCAAAAATTTGACTGTCTTCTAGAGCTTGACCTGGATGAACAGTGAGGGGTTCACCAAGCGTTGGTCACGGTAACACCGTGCCCTCTGAAGCCTTGTTCGCCGAGGTGCTCCTTATATTCCATTATTAGTGGCGCAGAAATTGCGCGGGTGGGATCTGGGTGTCTCAAGGGGACGCGAATGCCAGGCCTTTGCCATGTGTCTTGACTGCTGATGGCGCCGGATGCAACCAAAAATTTGACTGTCTTCTACAGCGTGACCTGGGTGAACAGTAAGGGTTCACCGATGCGTTGGTCACGGTAACACCGTGCCCTCTGAAGCCTTGTTCGCCGAGGTGCTCCTTATATTCCATTAGTAGTGGCGCAGAAATTGCGCGGTTGGGATCCGGGTGTCTCAAGGGGACGCGAATGCCAGGCTTTGCCATGTGTCTTGACTGCTGATGGTGCCGGATGCAACCAAAAATTTGACTGTCTTCTACAGCGTGACCTGGCTGAACAGTAAACGGTTCACCGATGCGTTGGTCACGGTAACACCGTGCCCTCTGAAGCCTTGTTCGCCGAGGTGCTCCTTATATTCCATTAGTAGTGGTGCAGAAATTGCGCGGGTGGGATCTGGGTGTCTCAAGGGGACGCGAATGCCAGGGCTTTGCCATGTGTCTTGACTGCTGATGGCGCCGGATGCAACCAAAACTTTGACTGTCTTCTACAGCGTGACCTGGGTGAACAGTAAAGGGTTCACCGATGCGTTGGTCACGGTAACACCGTGCCCTCTGAAGCCTTGTTCGCCGAAGTGCTCCTTATATTCCATTAGTAGTGGCGCAGAAATTGCGCGGGTGGGATCTGGGTGTCTCAAGGGGACGCGAATGCCAGGCCTTTGCCATGTGTCTTGACTGCTGATGGTGCCGGATGCAACCAAAACTTTGACTGTCTTCTACAGCGTGACCTGGGTGAACAGTAAAGGGTTCACCTATGCGTTGGACACGGTAACACCGTGCCCTCTGAAGCCTTGTTCGCCGAGGTGCTCCTTATATTCCATTAGTAGTGGCGCAGAAAGTGCGCGGGTGGGATCTGGGTGTCTCAAGGGGACGCGAATGCCAGGGCTTTGCCATGTGTCTTGACTGCTGATGGTGCCGGATGCAACCAAAAATTTGACTGTCTTCGACAGCGTGGCCTGGGTGAACAGTAAAGGGTTCACCGATGCGTTGGTCACGGTAACACCGTGCCCTCTGAAGCCTTGTTCGCCGAGGTGCTCCTTATATTCCATTAGTAGTGGCGCAGAAATTGCGCGGTTGGGATCCGGGTGTCTCAAGGGGACGCGAATGCCAGGCCTTTGCCATGTGTCTTGACTGCTGATGGCGCCGGATGCAACCAAAAATTTGACTGTCTTCTAGAGCTTGACCTGGATGAAGAGTAAAGGGTTCACCAAGCGTAGGTCATGGTAACACCGTGCCCTCTGAAGCCTTGTTCGCCGAGGTGCTCCTTATATTCCATTAGTAGTGGCGCAGAAAGTGCGCGGGTGGGATCTGGGTGTCTCAAGGGGACGCGAATGCAAGGCCTTTGCCATGTGTCTTGACTGCTGATGGTGCCGGATGCAACCAAAAATTTGACTGTCTTCTACAGCGTGACCTGGCTGAACAGTAAAGGGTTCACCGATGCGTTGGTCACGGTAACACCGTGCCCTCTGAAGCCTTGTTCGACGAGTTGCTCCTTGTATTCAATTAGTAGTGGCGCAGAAATTGCGCGGTTGGGATCCGGATGTCTCAAGGGGACGCGAATGCCAGGGCTTTGCCATGTGTCTTGACTGCTGATGGTGCCGGATGCAACCAAAAATTTGACTGTCTTCGACAGCGTGGCCTGGGTGAACAGTAAAGGGTTCACCGATGCGTTGGTCACGGTAACACCGTGCCCTCTGAAGCCTTGTTCGCCGAGGTGCTCCTTATATTCCATTAGTAGTGGCGCAGAAATTGCGCGCGTGGGATCTGGGTGTCTCAAGGGGACGCGAATGCCAGGCCTTTGCCATGTGTCTTGACTGCTGATGGCGCCGGATGCAACCAAAAATTTGACTGTCTTCTAGAGCGTGACCTGGATGAAGAGTAAAGGGTTCACCAAGCGTTGGTCACGGTAACACCGTGCCCTCTGAAGCCTTGTTCGCCGAGGTGCTCCTTATATTCCATTAGTAGTGGCGCAGAAATTGCGCGGGTGGGATCTGGGTGTCTCTAGGGGACGCGAATGCCAGGGCTTTGCCATGTGTCTTGACTGCTGATGGCGCCGGATGCAACCAAAAATTTGACTGTCTTCTATAGCGTGACCTGGGTGAACAGTAAAGTGTTCACCGATGCGTTGGTCACGGTAACACCGTGCCCTCTGAAGCCTTGTTCGCCGAGGTGCTCCTTATATTCCATTAGTAGTGGCGCAGAAATTGCGCGGTTGGGATCCGGGTGTCTCAAGGGGACGCGAATGCCAGTCCTTTGCCATGTGTCTTGACTGCTGATGGCGCCGGATGCAACCAAAAATTTGACTGCCTTCTACAGCGTGACCTGGGTGAACAGTAAAGGGTTCACCGATGCGTTGGTCACGGTAACACCGTGCCCTCTGAAGCCTTGTTCGCCGAGGTGCTCCTTATATTCCATTAGTAGTTGCGCAGAAATTGCGAGGTTGGGATCCGGGTGTCTCAAGGGGACGCGAATGCCAGGCCTTTGCCATGTGTCTTGACTGCTGATGGTGCCGGGTGCAACCAAAAATTTGACTGTCTTCTACAGCGTGACCTGGGTGAACAGTAAAGGGTTCACCGATGCGTTGGTCACGGTAACACCGTCCCCTCTAAAGCCTTGTTCGCCGAGGTACTCCTTATATTCCATTAGTAGTGGCGCAGAAATTGCGCGGTTGGGATCCGGGTGTCTCAAGGGGACGGGAATGCCAGGCCTTTGCCATGTGTCTTGACTGCTGATGGTGCCGGGTGCAACCAATAATTTGACTGTCTTCTACAGCGTGACCTGGGTGAAACGTAATGGGTTCACCGATACCGATGCGTTGGTCACTGTAACACCGTGCCCTCTGAAGCCTTGTTCGCCGAGGTGCTCCTTATATTCCATTAGTAGTGGCGCAGAAATTGCGCGGGTGGGATCTGGGTGTCTCAAGGGGACGTGAATGCCAGGCCTTTGCCATGTGTCTTTACTGCTGATGGTGCCGGATGCAACCAAAAATTTGACTGTCTTCTAGAGCTTGACCTGGATGAACAGTGAGGGGTTCACCAAGCGTTGGTCACGGTAACACCGTGCCCTCTGAAGCCTTGTTCGCCGAGGTGCTCCTTATATTCCATTATTAGTGGCGCAGAAATTGCGCGGGTGGGATCTGGGTGTCTCAAGGGGACGCGAATGCCAGGCCTTTGCCATGTGTCTTGACTGCTGATGGCGCCGGATGCAACCAAAAATTTGACTGTCTTCTACAGCGTGACCTGGGTGAACAGTAAGGGTTCACCGATGCGTTGGTCACGGTAACACCGTGCCCTCTGAAGCCTTGTTCGCCGAGGTGCTCCTTATATTCCATTAGTAGTGGCGCAGAAATTGCGCGGTTGGGATCCGGGTGTCTCAAGGGGACGCGAATGCCAGGCTTTGCCATGTGTCTTGACTGCTGATGGTGCCGGATGCAACCAAAAATTTGACTGTCTTCTACAGCGTGACCTGGCTGAACAGTAAACGGTTCACCGATGCGTTGGTCACGGTAACACCGTGCCCTCTGAAGCCTTGTTGCCGTGGTGCTCCTTATATTCCATTAGTAGTGGCGCAGAAATTGCGCGGGTGGGATCTGGGTGTCTCAAGGGGACGCGAATGCCAGGCCTTTGCCATGTGTCTTGACTGCTGATGGTGCCGGATGCAACCAAAAATTTGACTGTCTTATAGAGCTTGACCTGGATGAACAGTAAAGGGCTCACCAAGCGTTGGTCACGGTAACACCGTACCCTCTGAAGCCTTGTTCGCCGAGGTGCTCCTTATATTCCATTATTAGTGGCGCAGAAATTGCGCGGGTGGGATCTGGGTGTCTCAAGGGGACGCGAATGCCAGGCGTTTGCCATGTGTCTTGACTGCTGATGGCGCCGGATGCAACCAAAAATTTGACTGTCTTCTACAGCGTGACCTGGGTGAACAGTAAAGGGTTCACCTATGCGTTGGTCACGGTAACACCGTGCCCTCTGAAGCCTTGTTCGCCGAGGTGCTCCTTATATTCCATTAGTAGTGGCGCAGAAATTGCGCGGGTGGGATCTGGGTGTCTCAAGGGGACGCGAATGCCAGGCCTTTGCCATGTGTCTTGACTGCTGATGGTGCCGGATGCAACCAAAACTTTGACTGTCTTCTACAGCGTGACCTGGGTGAACAGTAAAGGGTTCACCTATGCGTTGGTCACGGTAACACCGTGCCCTCTGAAGCCTTGTTCGCCGAGGTGCTCCTTATATTCCATTATTAGTGGCGCAGAAATTGCGCGGGTGGGATCTGGGTGTCTCAAGGGGACGCGAATGCCAGGCGTTTGCCATGTGTCTTGACTGCTGATGGCGCCGGATGCAACCAAAAATTTGACTGTCTTCTACAGCGTGACCTGGGTGAACAGTAAAGGGTTCACCTATGCGTTGGTCACGGTAACACCGTGCCCTCTGAAGCCTTGTTCGCCGTGGTGCTCCTTATATTCCATTAGTAGTGGCGCAGAAATTGCGCGGGTGGGATCTGGGTGTCTCAAGGGGACGCGAATGCCAGGCGTTTGCCATGTGTCTTGACTGCTGATGGCGCCGGATGCAACCAAAAATTTGACTGTCTTCTACAGCGTGACCTGGGTGAACAGTAAGGGTTCACCGATGCGTTGGTCACGGTAACACCGTGCCCTCTGAAGCCTTGTTCGCCGAGGTGCTCCTTATATTCCATTAGTAGTGGCGCAGAAATTGCGCGGGTGGGATCTGGGTGTCTCAAGGGGACGCGAATGCCAGGCCTTTGCCATGTGTCTTGACTGCTGATGGTGCCGGATGCAACCAAAACTTTGACTGTCTTCTACAGCGTGACCTGGGTGAACAGTAAAGGGTTCACCTATGCGTTGGTCACGGTAACACCGTGCCCTCTGAAGCCTTGTTCGCCGAGGTGCTCCTTATATTCCATTAGTAGTGGCGCAGAAATTGCGCGGGTGGGATCTGGGTGTCTCAAGGGGACGCGAATGCCAGGGCTTTGCCATGTGTCTTGACTGCTGATGGTGCCGGATGCAACCAAAAATTTGACTGTCTTCTAGAGCTTGACCTGGATGAACAGTGAAGGGTTCACCAAGCGTTGGTCACGGTAACACCGTGCCCTCTGAAGCCTTGTTCGCTGAGGTGCTCCTTATATTCCATTAGTAGTTGCGCAGAAATTGCGCGTTTGGGATCCGGGTGTCTCAAGGGGACGCGAATGCCAGGCCTTTGCCATGTGTCTTGACTGCTGATGGTGCCGGGTGCAACCAAAAATTTGACTGTCTTCTACAGCGTGACCTGGGTGAACAGTAAAGGGTTCACCGATGCGTTGGTCACGGTAACACCGTGCCCTCTAAAGCCTTGTTCGCCGAGGTACTCCTTATATTCCATTAGTAGTGGCGCAGAAATTGCGCGGTTGGGATCCGGGTGTCTCAAGGGGACGGGAATGCCAGGCCTTTGCCATGTGTCTTGACTGCTGATGGTGCCGGGTGCAACCAATAATTTGACTGTCTTCTACAGCGTGACCTGGGTGAAACGTAATGGGTTCACCGATACCGATGCGTTGGTCACTGTAACACCGTGCCCTCTGAAGCCTTGTTCGCCGAGGTGCTCCTTATATTCCATTAGTAGTGGCGCAGAAATTGCGCGGGTGGGATCTGGGTGTCTCAAGGGGACGTGAATGCCAGGCATTTGCCATGTGTCTTTACTGCTGATGGTGCCGGATGCAACCAAAAATTTGACTGTCTTCTAGAGCTTGACCTGGATGAACAGTGAAGGGTTCACCAAGCGTTGGTCACGGTAACACCGTGCCCTCTGAAGCCTTGTTCGCCGAGGTGCTCCTTATATTCCATTATTAGTGGCGCAGAAATTGTTCGGGTGGGATCTGGGTGTCTCAAGGGGACGCGAATGCCAGGCCTTTGCCATGTGTCTTGACTGCTGATGGCGCCGGATGCAACCAAAAATTTGACTGTCTTCTACAGCGTGACCTGGGTGAACAGTAAGGGTTCACCGATGCGTTGGTCACGGTAACACCGTGCCCTCTGAAGCCTTGTTCGCCGAGGTGCTCCTTATATTCCATGAGTAGTGGCGCAGAAATTGCGCGGTTGGGATCCGGGTGTCTCAAGGGGACGCGAATGCCAGGCTTTGCCATGTGTCTTGACTGCTGATGGTGCCGGATGCAACCAAAAATTTGACTGTCTTCTACAGCGTGACCTGGCTGAACAGTAAACGGTTCACCGATGCGTTGGTCACGGTAACACCGTGCCCTCTGAAGCCTTGTTGCCGTGGTGCTCCTTATATTCCATTTGTAGTGGCGCAGAAATTGCGCGGGTGGGATCTGGGTGTCTCAAGGGGACGCGAATGCCAGGCCTTTGCCATGTGTCTTGACTGCTGATGGTGCCGGATGCAACCAAAAATTTGACTGTCTTATAGAGCTTGACCTGGATGAACAGTAAAGGGCTCACCAAGCGTTGGTCACGGTAACACCGTACCCTCTGAAGCCTTGTTCGCCGAGGTGCTCCTTATATTCCATTATTAGTGGCGCAGAAATTGCGCGGGTGGGATCTGGGTGTCTCAAGGTGACGCGAATGCCAGGCGTTTGCCATGTGTCTTGACTGCTGATGGCGCCGGATGCAACCAAAAATTTGACTTTCTACAGCGTGACCTGGGTGAACAGTAAGGGTTCACCGATGCGTTGGTCACGGTAACACCGTGCCCTCTGAAGCCTTGTTCGCCGAGGTGCTCCTTATATTCCATTAGTAGTGGCGCAGAAATTGCGCGGGTGGGATCTGGGTGTCTCAAGGGGACGCGAATGCCAGGCCTTTGCCATGTGTCTTGACTGCTGATGGTGCCGGATGCAACCAAAACTTTGACTGTCTTCTACAGCGTGACCTGGGTGAACAGTAAAGGGTTCACCTATGCGTTGGTCACGGTAACACCGTGCCCTCTGAAGCCTTGTTCGCCGAGGTGCTCCTTATATTCCATTAGTAGTGGCGCAGAAATTGCGCGGGTGGGATCTGGGTGTCTCAAGGGGACGCGAATGCCAGGGCTTTGCCATGTGTCTTGACTGCTGATGGTGCCGGATGCAACCAAAAATTTGACTGTCTTCTAGAGCTTGACCTGGATGAACAGTGAAGGGTTCACCAAGCGTTGGTCACGGTAACACCGTGCCCTCTGAAGCCTTGTTCGCCGAGGTGCTCCTTATATTCCATTATTAGTGGCGCAGAAATTGCGCGGGTGGGATCTGGGTGTCTCAAGGGGACGCGAATGCCAGGCCTTTGCCATGTGTCTTGACTGCTGATGGCGCCAGATGCAACCAAAAATTTGACTGTCTTCTACAGCGTGACCTGGGTGAACAGTAAGGGTTCACCGATGCGTTCGTCACGGTAACACCGTGCCCTCTGAAGCCTTGTTCGCCGAGGTGCTCCTTATATTCCATTAGTAGTGGCGCAGAAATTGCGCGGTTGGGATCTGGGTGTCTCAAGGGGACGCGAATGCCAGGGCTTTGCCATGTGGCTTGACTGCTGATGGCGCCGGATGCAACCAAAAATTTGACTGTCTTCTACAGCGTGACCTGGGTGAACAGTAAAGGGTTCACCGATGCGTTGGTCACGGTAACACCGTGCCCTCTGAAGCCTTGTTCGCCGAGGTGCTCCTTATATTCCAGTAGTAGTGGCGCAGAAATTGCGCGGGTGGGATCTGGGTGTCTCAAGGGGAAGCGAATGCCAGGGCTTTGCCATGTGTCTTGACTGCTGATGGCGCCGGATGCAACCAAAACTTTGACTGTCTTCTACAGCGTGACCTGGGTGAACAGTAAAGGGTTCACCGATGCGTTGGTCACGGTAACACCGTGCCCTCTGAAGCCTTGTTCGCCGAAGTGCTCCTTATATTCCATTAGTAGTGGCGCAGAAATTGCGCGGGTGGGATCTGGGTGTCTCAAGGGGACGCGAATGCCAGGCCTTTGCCATGTGTCTTGACTGCTGATGGTGCCGGATGCAACCAAAAATTTGACTGTCTTCTACAGCGTGGCCTGGGTGAACAGTAAAGGGTTCACCGATGCGTTGGTCACGGTAACACCGTGCCCTCTGAAGCCTTGTTCGCCGAGGTGCTCCTTATATTCCATTAGTAGTGGCGCAGAAATTGCGCGGTTGGGATCCGGGTGTCTCAAGGGGACGCGAATGCCAGGCCTTTGCCATGTGTCTTGACTGCTGATGGTGCCGGATGCAACCAAAAATTTGACTGTCTTCTACAGCGTGACCTGAGTGAACAGTAAAGGGTTCACCGATGCGTTGGTCATGGTAACACCGTGCCCTCTGAAGCCTTGTTCGCCGAGGTGCTCCTTATATTCCATTAGTAGTGGCGCAGAAATTGCGCGCGTGGGATCTGGGTGTCTCAAGGGGACGCGAATGCCAGGCCTTTGCCATGCGTCTTGACTGCTGATGGCGCCGGATGCAACCAAAAATTTGACTGTCTTCTAGAGCGTGACCTGGTTGAACAGTAAAGGGTTCACCAAGCGTTGGTCTCGGTAACACCGTGCCCTCTGAAGCCTTGTTCGCCGAGGTGCTCCTTATATTCCAGTAGTAGTGGCGCAGAAATTGCGCGGGTGGGATCTGGGTGTCTCTAGGGGACGCGAATGCCAGGGCTTTGCCATGTGTCTTGACTGCTGATGGCGCCGGATGCAACCAAAAATTTGACTGTCTTCTATAGCGTGACCTGGGTGAACAGTAAAGGGTTCACCGATGCGTTGGTCACGGTAACACCGTGCCCTCTGAAGCCTTGTTCGCCGAGGTGCTCCTTATATTCCATTAGTAGTGGCGCAGAAATTGCGCGGGTGGGATCTGGGTGTCTCAAGGGGACGCGAATGCCAGGCCTTTGCCATGTGTCTTGACTGCTGATGGTGCCGGATGCAACCAAAACTTTGACTGTCTTCTACAGCGTGACCTGGGTGAACAGTAAAGGGTTCACCTATGCGTTGGTCACGGTAACACCGTGCCCTCTGAAGCCTTGTTCGCCGAGGTGCTCCTTATATTCCATTAGTAGTGGCGCAGAAATTGCGCGGGTGGGATCTGGGTGTCTCAAGGGGACGCGAATGCCAGGGCTTTGCCATGTGTCTTGACTGCTGATGGTGCCGGATGCAACCAAAAATTTGACTGTCTTCTAGAGCTTGACCTGGATGAACAGTGAAGGGTTCACCAAGCGTTGGTCACGGTAACACCGTGCCCTCTGAAGCCTTGTTCGCCGAGGTGCTCCTTATATTCCATTATTAGTGGCGCAGAAATTGCGCGGGTGGGATCTGGGTGTCTCAAGGGGACGCGAATGCCAGGCCTTTGCCATGTGTCTTGACTGCTGATGGCGCCAGATGCAACCAAAAATTTGACTGTCTTCTACAGCGTGACCTGGGTGAACAGTAAGGGTTCACCGATGCGTTCGTCACGGTAACACCGTGCCCTCTGAAGCCTTGTTCGCCGAGGTGCTCCTTATATTCCATTAGTAGTGGCGCAGAAATTGCGCGGTTGGGATCTGGGTGTCTCAAGGGGACGCGAATGCCAGGGCTTTGCCATGTGGCTTGACTGCTGATGGCGCCGGATGCAACCAAAAATTTGACTGTCTTCTACAGCGTGACCTGGGTGAACAGTAAAGGGTTCACCGATGCGTTGGTCACGGTAACACCGTGCCCTCTGAAGCCTTGTTCGCCGAGGTGCTCCTTATATTCCAGTAGTAGTGGCGCAGAAATTGCGCGGGTGGGATCTGGGTGTCTCAAGGGGAAGCGAATGCCAGGGCTTTGCCATGTGTCTTGACTGCTGATGGCGCCGGATGCAACCAAAACTTTGACTGTCTTCTACAGCGTGACCTGGGTGAACAGTAAAGGGTTCACCGATGCGTTGGTCACGGTAACACCGTGCCCTCTGAAGCCTTGTTCGCCGAAGTGCTCCTTATATTCCATTAGTAGTGGCGCAGAAATTGCGCGGGTGGGATCTGGGTGTCTCAAGGGGACGCGAATGCCAGGCCTTTGCCATGTGTCTTGACTGCTGATGGTGCCGGATGCAACCAAAACTTTGACTGTCTTCTACAGCGTGACCTGGGTGAACAGTAAAGGGTTCACCTATGCGTTGGTCACGGTAACACCGTGCCCTCTGAAGCCTTGTTCGCCGAGGTGCTCCTTATATTCCATTAGTAGTGGCGCAGAAAGTGCGCGGGTGGGATCTGGGTGTCTCAAGGGGACGCGAATGCCAGGGCTTTGCCATGTGTCTTGACTGCTGATGGTGCCGGATGCAACCAAAAATTTGACTGTCTTCTACAGCGTGGCCTGGGTGAACAGTAAAGGGTTCACCGATGCGTTGGTCACGGTAACACCGTGCCCTCTGAAGCCTTGTTCGCCGAGGTGCTCCTTATATTCCATTAGTAGTGGCGCAGAAATTGCGCGGTTGGGATCCGGGTGTCTCAAGGGGACGCGAATGTCAGGCCTTTGCCATGTGTCTTGACTGCAGATGGCGCCGGATGCAACCAAAAATTTGACTGTCTTCTAGAGCTTGACCTGGATGAACAGTAAAGGGTTCACCAAGCGTTGGTCATGGTAACACCGTGCCCTCTGAAGCCTTGTTCGCCGAGGTGCTCCTTATATTCCATTATTAGTGGCGCAGAAATTGCGCGGGTGGGATCTGGGTGTCTCAAGGGGACGCGAATGCCAGGCCTTTGCCATGTGTCTTGACTGCTGATGGCGCCGGATGCAACCAGAAATTTGACTGTCTTCTACAGCGTGACCTGGGTGAACAGTAAGGGTTCACCGATGCGTTGGTCACGGTAACACCGTGCCCTCTGAAGCCTTGTTCGCCGAGGTGCTCCTTATATTCCATTAGTAGTGGCGCAGAAATTGCGCGGGTGGGATCTGGGTGTCTCAAGGGGACGCGAATGCAAGGCCTTTGCCATGTGTCTTGACTGCTGATGGTGCCGGATGCAACCAAAAATTTGACTGTCTTCTAGAGCTTGACCTGGATTAACAGTAAAGTGTTCACCAAGCGTTGGTCATGGTAACACCGTGCCCTCTGAAGCCTTGTTCGCCGAGGTGCTCCTTATATTCCATTATTAGTGGCGCAGAAATTGCGCGGGTGGGATCTGGGTGTCTCAAGGGGACGCGAATGCCAGGCCTTTGCCATGCGTCTTGACTGCTGATGGCGCCGGATGCAACCAAAAATTTGACTGTCTTCTAGAGCGTGACCTGGTTGAACAGTAAAGGGTTCACCAAGCGTTGGTCTCGGTAACACCGTGCCCTCTGAAGCCTTGTTCGCCGAGGTGCTCCTTATATTCCAGTAGTAGTGGCGCAGAAATTGCGCGGGTGGGATCTGGGTGTCTCTAGGGGACGCGAATGCCAGGGCTTTGCCATGTGTCTTGACTGCTGATGGCGCCGGATGCAACCAAAAATTTGACTGTCTTCTATAGCGTGACCTGGGTGAACAGTAAAGGGTTCACCGATGCGTTGGTCACGGTAACACCGTGCCCTCTGAAGCCTTGTTCGCCGAGGTGCTCCTTATATTCCATTAGTAGTGGCGCAGAAATTGCGCGGTTGGGATCCGGGTGTCTCAAGGGGACGCGAATGCCAGGCCTTTGCCATGTGTCTTGACTGCTGATGGCGCCGGATGCAACCAAAAATTTGACTGCCTTCTACAGCGTGACCTGGGTGAACAGTAAAGGGTTCACCGATGCGTTGGTCACGGTAACACCGTGCCCTCTGAAGCCTTGTTCGCCGAGGTGCTCCTTATATTCCATTAGTAGTGGCGCAGAAATTGCGCGGTTGGGATCCGGGTGTCTCAAGGGCACGCGAATGCCAGGCCTTTGCCATGTGTCTTGACTGCTGATGGTTCCGGGTGCAACCAAAAATTTGACTGTCTTCTACAGCGTGACCTGGGTGAACAGTAAAGGGTTCACCGATGCGTTGGTCACGGTAACACCGTGCCCTCTGAAGCCTTGTTCGCCGAGGTGCTCCTTATATTCCATTAGTAGTGGCGCAGAAATTGCGCGCGTGGGATCCGGGTGTCTCAAGGGGACGGGAATGCCAGGCCTTTGCCATGTGTCTTGAATGCTGATGGTGCCGGGTGCAACCAATAATTTGACTGTCTTCTACAGCGTGACCTGGGTGAAACGTAAAGGGTTCACCGATACCGATGCGTTGGTCACGGTAACACCGTGCCCTCTGAAGCCTTGTTCGCCGAGGTGCTCCTTATATTCCATTAGTAGTGGCGCAGAAATTGCGCGGTTGGGATCCGGGTGTCTCAAGGGGACGCGAATGCCAGGCTTTGCCATGTGTCTTGACTGCTGATGGTGCCGGATGCAACCAAAAATTTGACTGTCTTCTACAGCGTGACCTGGCTGAACAGTAAAGGGTTCACCGATGCGTTGGTCACGGTAACAGCGTGCCCTCTGAAGCCTTGTTCGCCGAGGTGCTCCTTATATTTCATTAGTAGTGGCGCAGAAATTGCGCAGGTGGGATCTGGGTGTCTCAAGGGGACGCGAATGCCAGGCCTTTGCCATGTGTCTTGACTGCTGATGGTGCCGGATGCAACCAAAAATTTGACTGTCTTCTAGAGCTTGACCTGGATGAACAGTAAAGGGCTCACCAAGCGTTGGTCACGGTAACACCGTGCCCTCTGAAGCCTTGTTCGCCGAGGTGCTCCTTATATTCCATTATTAGTGGCGCAGAAATTGCGCGGGTGGGATCTGGGTGTCTCAAGGGGACGCGAATGCCAGGCGTTTGCCATGTGTCTTGACTGCTGATGGCGCCGGATGCAACCAAAAATTTGACTGTCTTCTACAGCGTGACCTGGGTGAACAGTAAGGGTTCACCGATGCGTTGGTCACGGTAACACCGTGCCCTCTGAAGCCTTGTTCGCCGAGGTGCTCCTTATATTCCATTAGTAGTTTCGCAGAAATTGCGCGGGTGGGATCTGGGTGTCTCAAGGGGACGCGAATGCCAGGCCTTTGCCATGTGTCTTGACTGCTGATGGTGCCGGATGCAACCAAAACTTTGACTGTCTTCTACAGCGTGACCTGGGTGAACAGTAGAGGGTTCACCTATGCGTTGGTCACGGTAACACCGTGCCGTCTGAAGCCTTGTTCGCCGAGGTGCTCCTTATATTCCATTAGTAGTGGCGCAGAAATTGCGCGGGTGGGATCTGGGTGTCTCAAGGGGACGCGAATGCCAGGGCTTTGCCATGTGTCTTGACTGCTGATGGTGCCGGATGCAACCAAAAATTTGACTGTCTTCTAGAGCTTGACCTGGATGAACAGTGAAGCGTTCACCAAGCGTTGGTCACGGTAACACCGTGCCCTCTGAAGCCTTGTTCGCCGAGGTGCTCCTTATATTCCATTATTAGTTTCGCAGAAATTGCGCGGGTGGGATCTGGGTGTCTCAAGGGGACGCGAATGCCAGGCCTTTGCCATGTGTCTTGACTGCTGATGGCGCCGGATGCAACCAAAAATTTGACTGTCTTCTACAGCGTGACCTGGGTGAACAGTAAAGGTTCACCGATGCGTTGGTCACGGTAACACCGTGCCCTCTGAAGCCTTGTTCGCCGAGGTGCTCCTTATATTCCATTAGTAGTGGCGCCGAAAATTGCGCGGTTGGGATCTGGGTGTCTCAAGGGGACGCGAATGCCAGGGCTTTGCCATGTGGCTTGACTGCTGATGGCGCCGGATGCAACCAAAAATTTGACTGTCTTCTACAGCGTGACCTGGGTGAACAGTAAGGGTTCACCGATGCGTTGGTCACGGTAACACCGTGCCCTCTGAAGCCTTGTTCGCCGAGGTGCTCCTTATATTCCATTAGTAGTTTCGCAGAAATTGCGCGGGTGGGATCTGGGTGTCTCAAGGGGACGCGAATGCCAGGCCTTTGCCATGTGTCTTGACTGCTGATGGTGCCGGATGCAACCAAAACTTTGACTGTCTTCTACAGCGTGACCTGGGTGAACAGTAGAGGGTTCACCTATGCGTTGGTCACGGTAACACCGTGCCGTCTGAAGCCTTGTTCGCCGAGGTGCTCCTTATATTCCATTAGTAGTGGCGCAGAAATTGCGCGGGTGGGATCTGGGTGTCTCAAGGGGACGCGAATGCCAGGGCTTTGCCATGTGTCTTGACTGCTGATGGTGCCGGATGCAACCAAAAATTTGACTGTCTTCTAGAGCTTGACCTGGATGAACAGTGAAGCGTTCACCAAGCGTTGGTCACGGTAACACCGTGCCCTCTGAAGAGTTGTTCGCCGAGGTGCTCCTTATATTCCATTATTAGTTTCGCAGAAATTGCGCGGGTGGGATCTGGGTGTCTCAAGGGGACGCGAATGCCAGGCCTTTGCCATGTGTCTTGACTGCTGATGGCGCCGGATGCAACCAAAAATTTGACTGTCTTCTACAGCGTGACCTGGGTGAACAGTAAAGGTTCACCGATGCGTTGGTCACGGTAACACCGTGCCCTCTGAAGCCTTGTTCGCCGAGGTGCTCCTTATATTCCATTAGTAGTGGCGCCGAAAATTGCGCGGTTGGGATCTGGGTGTCTCAAGGGGACGCGAATGCCAGGGCTTTGCCATGTGGCTTGACTGCTGATGGCGCCGGATGCAACCAAAAATTTGACTGTCTTCTACAGCGTGACCTGGGTGAACAGTAAAGGGCTCACCGATGCGTTGGTCACGGTAACACCGTGCCCTCTGAAGCCTTGTTCGCCGAGGTGCTCCTTATATTCCATTAGTAGTGGCGCAGAAAGTGCGCGGGTGGGATCTGGGTGTCTCAAGGGGACGCGAATGCCAGGGCCTTGCCATGCGTCTTGACTGCTGATGGTGCCGGATGCAACCAAAAATTTGACTGTCTTCTACAGCGTGGCCTGGGTGAACAGTAAAGGGTTCACCGACGCGTTGGTCACGGTAACACCGTGCCCTCTGAAGCCTTGTTCGACGAGGTGCTCCTTATATTCCATTAGTAGTGGCGCAGAAATTGCGCGGTTGGGATCCGGGTGTCTCAAGGGGACGCGAATGCCAGGCCTTTGCCATGTGTCTTGACTGCTGATGGTGCCGGATGCAACCAAAAATTTGACTGTCTTCTACAGCGTGACCTGAGTGAACAGTAAAGGGTTCACCGATGCGTTGGTCATGGTAACACCGTGCCCTCTGAAGCCTTGTTCGCCGAGGTGCTCCTTATATTCCATTAGTAGTGGCGCAGAAATTGCGCGCGTGGGATCTGGGTGTCTCAAGGGGACGCGAATGCCAGGCCTTTGCCATGTGTCTTGACTGCTGATGGCGCCGGATGCAAACAAAAATTTGACTGTCTTCTAGAGCGTGACCTGGTTGAACAGTAAAGGGTTCACCAAGCGTTGGTCACGGTAACACCGTGCCCTCTGAAGCCTTGTTCGCCGAAGTGCTCCTTATATTCCATTAGTAGTGGCGCAGAAATTGCGCGGGTGGGATCTGGGTGTCTCTAGGGGACGCGAATGCCAGGGCTTTGCCATGTGTCTTGACTGCTGATGGCGCCGGATGCAACCAAAAATTTGACTGTCTTCTATAGCGTGACCTGGGTGAACAGTAAAGGGTTCAGCGATGCGTTGGTCACGGTAACACCGTGCCCTCTGAAGCCTTGTTCGCCGAGGTTCTCCTTATATTCCATTAGTAGTGGCGCAGAAATTGCGCGGTTGGGATCCGGGTGTCTCAAGGGGACGCGAATGCCAGGCCTTTGCCATGTGTCTTGACTGCTGATGGCGCCGGATGCAACCAAAAATTTGACTGCCTTCTACAGCGTGACCTGGGTGAACAGTAAAGGGTTCACCGATGCGTTGGTCACGGTAACACCGTGCCCTCTGAAGCCTTGTTCGCCGAGGTGCTCCTTATATTCCATTAGTAGTGGCGCAGAAATTGCGCGGGTGGGATCTGGGTGTCTCAAGGGGACGCGAATGCCAGGCCTTTGCCATGTGTCTTGACTGCTGAAGGCGCCGGATGCAACCAAAAATCTGACTGTCTTCTACAGCGTGACCTGGGTGAACAGTAAGGGTTCACCGATGCGTTGGTCACGGTAACACCGTGCCCTCTGAAGCCTTGTTCGCCGAGGTGCTCCTTATATTCCAGTAGTAGTGGCGCAGAAATTGCGCGGGTGGGATCTGGGTGTCTCAAGGGGAAGCGAATGCCAGGGCTTTGCCATGTGTCTTGACTGCTGATGGCGCCGGATGCAACCAAAACTTTGACTGTCTTCTACAGCGTGACCTGGGTGAACAGTAAAGGGTTCACCGATGCGTTGGTCACGGTAACACCGTGCCCTCTGAAGCCTTGTTCGCCGAAGTGCTCCTTATATTCCATTAGTAGTGGCGCAGAAATTGCGCGGGTGGGATCTGGGTGTCTCAAGGGGACGCGAATGCCAGGCCTTTGCCATGTGTCTTGACTGCTGATGGTGCCGGATGCAACCAAAACTTTGACTGTCTTCTACAGCGTGACCTGGGTGAACAGTAAAGGGTTCACCTATGCGTTGGTCACGGTAACACCGTGCCCTCTGAAGCCTTGTTCGCCGAGGTGCTCCTTATATTCCATTAGTAGTGGCGCAGAAAGTGCGCGGGTGGGATCTGGGTGTCTCAAGGGGACGCGAATGCCAGGGCTTTGCCATGTGTCTTGACTGCTGATGGTGCCGGATGCAACCAAAAATTTGACTGTCTTCTACAGCGTGGCCTGGGTGAACAGTAAAGGGTTCACCGATGCGTTGGTCACGGTAACACCGTGCCCTCTGAAGCCTTGTTCGCCGAGGTGCTCCTTATATTCCATTAGTAGTGGCGCAGAAATTGCGCAGTTGGGATCCGGGTGTCTCAAGGGGACGCGAATGTCAGGCCTTTGCCATGTGTCTTGACTGCAGATGGCGCCGGATGCAACCAAAAATTTGACTGTCTTCTAGAGCTTGACCTGGATGAACAGTAAAGGGTTCACCAAGCGTTGGTCATGGTAACACCGTGCCCTCTGAAGCCTTGTTCGCCGAGGTGCTCCTTATATTCCATTATTAGTGGCGCAGAAATTGCGCGGGTGGGATCTGGGTGTCTCAAGGGGACGCGAATGCCAGGCCTTTGCCATGTGTCTTGACTGCTGATGGCGCCGGATGCAACCAGAAATTTGACTGTCTTCTACAGCGTGACCTGGGTGAACAGTAAGGGTTCACCGATGCGTTGGTCACGGTAACACCGTGCCCTCTGAAGCCTTGTTCGCCGAGGTGCTCCTTATATTCCATTAGTAGTGGCGCAGAAATTGCGCGGGTGGGATCTGGGTGTCTCAAGGGGACGCGAATGCAAGGCCTTTGCCATGTGTCTTGACTGCTGATGGTGCCGGATGCAACCAAAAATTTGACTGTCTTCTAGAGCTTGACCTGGATGAACAGTAAAGGGCTCACCAAGCGTTGGTCACGGTAACACCGTGCCCTCTGAAGCCTTGTTCGCCGAGGTGCTCCTTATATTCCATTATTAGTGGCGCAGAAATTGCGCGGGTGGGATCTGGGTGTCTCAAGGGGACGCGAATGCCAGGCGTTTGCCATGTGTCTTGACTGCTGATGGCGCCGGATGCAACCAAAAATTTGACTGTCTTCTACAGCGTGACCTGGGTGAACAGTAAGGGTTCACCGATGCGTTGGTCACGGTAACACCGTGCCCTCTGAAGCCTTGTTCGCCGAGGTGCTCCTTATATTCCATTAGTAGTTTCGCAGAAATTGCGCGGGTGGGATCTGGGTGTCTCAAGGGGACGCGAATGCCAGGCCTTTGCCATGTGTCTTGACTGCTGATGGTGCCGGATGCAACCAAAACTTTGACTGTCTTCTACAGCGTGACCTGGGTGAACAGTAGAGGGTTCACCTATGCGTTGGTCACGGTAACACCGTGCCGTCTGAAGCCTTGTTCGCCGAGGTGCTCCTTATATTCCATTAGTAGTGGCGCAGAAATTGCGCGGGTGGGATCTGGGTGTCTCAAGGGGACGCGAATGCCAGGGCTTTGCCATGTGTCTTGACTGCTGATGGTGCCGGATGCAACCAAAAATTTGACTGTCTTCTAGAGCTTGACCTGGATGAACAGTGAAGCGTTCACCAAGCGTTGGTCACGGTAACACCGTGCCCTCTGAAGCCTTGTTCGCCGAGGTGCTCCTTATATTCCATTATTAGTTTCGCAGAAATTGCGCGGGTGGGATCTGGGTGTCTCAAGGGGACGCGAATGCCAGGCCTTTGCCATGTGTCTTGACTGCTGATGGCGCCGGATGCAACCAAAAATTTGACTGTCTTCTACAGCGTGACCTGGGTGAACAGTAAAGGTTCACCGATGCGTTGGTCACGGTAACACCGTGCCCTCTGAAGCCTTGTTCGCCGAGGTGCTCCTTATATTCCATTAGTAGTGGCGCCGAAAATTGCGCGGTTGGGATCTGGGTGTCTCAAGGGGACGCGAATGCCAGGGCTTTGCCATGTGGCTTGACTGCTGATGGCGCCGGATGCAACCAAAAATTTGACTGTCTTCTACAGCGTGACCTGGGTGAACAGTAAGGGTTCACCGATGCGTTGGTCACGGTAACACCGTGCCCTCTGAAGCCTTGTTCGCCGAGGTGCTCCTTATATTCCATTAGTAGTTTCGCAGAAATTGCGCGGGTGGGATCTGGGTGTCTCAAGGGGACGCGAATGCCAGGCCTTTGCCATGTGTCTTGACTGCTGATGGTGCCGGATGCAACCAAAACTTTGACTGTCTTCTACAGCGTGACCTGGGTGAACAGTAGAGGGTTCACCTATGCGTTGGTCACGGTAACACCGTGCCGTCTGAAGCCTTGTTCGCCGAGGTGCTCCTTATATTCCATTAGTAGTGGCGCAGAAATTGCGCGGGTGGGATCTGGGTGTCTCAAGGGGACGCGAATGCCAGGGCTTTGCCATGTGTCTTGACTGCTGATGGTGCCGGATGCAACCAAAAATTTGACTGTCTTCTAGAGCTTGACCTGGATGAACAGTGAAGCGTTCACCAAGCGTTGGTCACGGTAACACCGTGCCCTCTGAAGCCTTGTTCGCCGAGGTGCTCCTTATATTCCATTATTAGTTTCGCAGAAATTGCGCGGGTGGGATCTGGGTGTCTCAAGGGGACGCGAATGCCAGGCCTTTGCCATGTGTCTTGACTGCTGATGGCGCCGGATGCAACCAAAAATTTGACTGTCTTCTACAGCGTGACCTGGGTGAACAGTAAAGGTTCACCGATGCGTTGGTCACGGTAACACCGTGCCCTCTGAAGCCTTGTTCGCCGAGGTGCTCCTTATATTCCATTAGTAGTGGCGCCGAAAATTGCGCGGTTGGGATCTGGGTGTCTCAAGGGGACGCGAATGCCAGGGCTTTGCCATGTGGCTTGACTGCTGATGGCGCCGGATGCAACCAAAAATTTGACTGTCTTCTACAGCGTGACCTGGGTGAACAGTAAAGGGCTCACCGATGCGTTGGTCACGGTAACACCGTGCCCTCTGAAGCCTTGTTCGCCGAGGTGCTCCTTATATTTCATTAGTAGTGGCGCAGAAAGTGCGCGGGTGGGATCTGGGTGTCTCAAGGGGACGCGAATGCCAGGGCCTTGCCATGCGTCTTGACTGCTGATGGTGCCGGATGCAACCAAAAATTTGACTGTCTTCTACAGCGTGGCCTGGGTGAACAGTAAAGGGTTCACCGACGCGTTGGTCACGGTAACACCGTGCCCTCTGAAGCCTTGTTCGACGAGGTGCTCCTTATATTCCATTAGTAGTGGCGCAGAAATTGCGCGGTTGGGATCCGGGTGTCTCAAGGGGACGCGAATGCCAGGCCTTTGCCATGTGTCTTGACTGCTGATGGTGCCGGATGCAACCAAAAATTTGACTGTCTTCTACAGCGTGACCTGAGTGAACAGTAAAGGGTTCACCGATGCGTTGGTCATGGTAACACCGTGCCCTCTGAAGCCTTGTTCGCCGAGGTGCTCCTTATATTCCATTAGTAGTGGCGCAGAAATTGCGCGCGTGGGATCTGGGTGTCTCAAGGGGACGCGAATGCCAGGCCTTTGCCATGTGTCTTGACTGCTGATGGCGCCGGATGCAAACAAAAATTTGACTGTCTTCTAGAGCGTGACCTGGTTGAACAGTAAAGGGTTCACCAAGCGTTGGTCACGGTAACACCGTGCCCTCTGAAGCCTTGTTCGCCGAAGTGCTCCTTATATTCCATTAGTAGTGGCGCAGAAATTGCGCGGGTGGGATCTGGGTGTCTCTAGGGGACGCGAATGCCAGGGCTTTGCCATGTGTCTTGACTGCTGATGGCGCCGGATGCAACCAAAAATTTGACTGTCTTCTATAGCGTGACCTGGGTGAACAGTAAAGGGTTCAGCGATGCGTTGGTCACGGTAACACCGTGCCCTCTGAAGCCTTGTTCGCCGAGGTTCTCCTTATATTCCATTAGTAGTGGCGCAGAAATTGCGCGGTTGGGATCCGGGTGTCTCAAGGGGACGCGAATGCCAGGCCTTTGCCATGTGTCTTGACTGCTGATGGCGCCGGATGCAACCAAAAATTTGACTGCCTTCTACAGCGTGACCTGGGTGAACAGTAAAGGGTTCACCGATGCGTTGGTCACGGTAACACCGTGCCCTCTGAAGCCTTGTTCGCCGAGGTGCTCCTTATATTCCATTAGTAGTGGCGCAGAAATTGCGCGGGTGGGATCTGGGTGTCTCAAGGGGACGCGAATGCCAGGCCTTTGCCATGTGTCTTGACTGCTGAAGGCGCCGGATGCAACCAAAAATCTGACTGTCTTCTACAGCGTGACCTGGGTGAACAGTAAGGGTTCACCGATGCGTTGGTCACGGTAACACCGTGCCCTCTGAAGCCTTGTTCGCCGAGGTGCTCCTTATATTCCAGTAGTAGTGGCGCAGAAATTGCGCGGGTGGGATCTGGGTGTCTCAAGGGGAAGCGAATGCCAGGGCTTTGCCATGTGTCTTGACTGCTGATGGCGCCGGATGCAACCAAAACTTTGACTGTCTTCTACAGCGTGACCTGGGTGAACAGTAAAGGGTTCACCGATGCGTTGGTCACGGTAACACCGTGCCCTCTGAAGCCTTGTTCGCCGAAGTGCTCCTTATATTCCATTAGTAGTGGCGCAGAAATTGCGCGGGTGGGATCTGGGTGTCTCAAGGGGACGCGAATGCCAGGCCTTTGCCATGTGTCTTGACTGCTGATGGTGCCGGATGCAACCAAAACTTTGACTGTCTTCTACAGCGTGACCTGGGTGAACAGTAAAGGGTTCACCTATGCGTTGGTCACGGTAACACCGTGCCCTCTGAAGCCTTGTTCGCCGAGGTGCTCCTTATATTCCATTAGTAGTGGCGCAGAAAGTGCGCGGGTGGGATCTGGGTGTCTCAAGGGGACGCGAATGCCAGGGCTTTGCCATGTGTCTTGACTGCTGATGGTGCCGGATGCAACCAAAAATTTGACTGTCTTCTACAGCGTGGCCTGGGTGAACAGTAAAGGGTTCACCGATGCGTTGGTCACGGTAACACCGTGCCCTCTGAAGCCTTGTTCGCCGAGGTGCTCCTTATATTCCATTAGTAGTGGCGCAGAAATTGCGCGGTTGGGATCCGGGTGTCTCAAGGGGACGCGAATGTCAGGCCTTTGCCATGTGTCTTGACTGCAGATGGCGCCGGATGCAACCAAAAATTTGACTGTCTTCTAGAGCTTGACCTGGATGAACAGTAAAGGGTTCACCAAGCGTTGGTCATGGTAACACCGTGCCCTCTGAAGCCTTGTTCGCCGAGGTGCTCCTTATATTCCATTATTAGTGGCGCAGAAATTGCGCGGGTGGGATCTGGGTGTCTCAAGGGGACGCGAATGCCAGGCCTTTGCCATGTGTCTTGACTGCTGATGGCGCCGGATGCAACCAGAAATTTGACTGTCTTCTACAGCGTGACCTGGGTGAACAGTAAGGGTTCACCGATGCGTTGGTCACGGTAACACCGTGCCCTCTGAAGCCTTGTTCGCCGAGGTGCTCCTTATATTCCATTAGTAGTGGCGCAGAAATTGCGCGGGTGGGATCTGGGTGTCTCAAGGGGACGCGAATGCAAGGCCTTTGCCATGTGTCTTGACTGCTGATGGTGCCGGATGCAACCAAAAATTTGACTGTCTTCTAGAGCTTGACCTGGATTAACAGTAAAGTGTTCACCAAGCGTTGGTCATGGTAACACCGTGCCCTCTGAAGCCTTGTTCGCCGAGGTGCTCCTTATATTCCATTATTAGTGGCGCAGAAATTGCGCGGGTGGGATCTGGGTGTCTCAAGGGGACGCGAATGCCAGGCCTTTGCCATGTGTCTTGACTGCTGATGGCGCCGGATGCAACCAAAAATTTGACTGTCTTCTACAGCGTGACCTGGGTGAACAGTAAGGGTTCACCGATGCGTTGGTCACGGTAACACCGTGCCCTCTGAAGCCTTGTTCGCCGAGGTGCTCCTTATATTCCATTATTAGTGGCGCAGAAATTGCGCGGTTGGGATCTGGGTGTCTCAAGGGGACGCGAATGCCAGGGCTTTGCCATGTGGCTTGACTGCTGATGGCGCCGGATGCAACCAAAAATTTGTCTTCTACAGCGTGACCTGGGTGAACAGTAAAGGGCTCACCGATGCGTTGGTCACGGTAACACCGTGCCCTCTGAAGCCTAGTTCGCCGAGGTGCTCCTTATATTCCATTAGTAGTGGCGCAGAAAGTGCGCGGGTGGGATCTGGGTGTCTCAAGGGGACGCGAATGCCAGGGCCTTGCCATGTGTCTTGACTGCTGATGGTGCCGGATGCAACCAAAAATTTGACTGTCTTCTACAGCGTGGCCTGGGTGAACAGTAAAGGGTTCACCGATGCGTTGGTCACGGTAACACCGTGCCCTCTGAAGCCTTGTTCGCCGAGGTGCTCCTTATATTCCATTAGTAGTGGCGCAGAAATTGCGCGGTTGGGATCCGGGTGTCTCAAGGGGACGCGAATGCCAGGCCTTTGCCATGTGTCTTGACTGCTGATGGTGCCGGATGCAACCAAAAATTTGACTGTCTTCTACAGCGTGACCTGAGTGAACAGTAAAGGGTTCACCGATGCGTTGGTCATGGTAACACCGTGCCCTCTGAAGCCTTGTTCGCCGAGGTGCTCCTTATATTCCATTAGTAGTGGCGCAGAAATTGCGCGCGTGGGATCTGGGTGTCTCAAGGGGACGCGAATGCCAGGCCTTTGCCATGCGTCTTGACTGCTGATGGCGCCGGATGCAACCAAAAATTTGACTGTCTTCTAGAGCGTGACCTGGTTGAACAGTAAAGGGTTCACCAAGCGTTGGTCTCGGTAACACCGTGCCCTCTGAAGCCTTGTTCGCCGAGGTGCTCCTTATATTCCAGTAGTAGTGGCGCAGAAATTGCGCGGGTGGGATCTGGGTGTCTCTAGGGGACGCGAATGCCAGGGCTTTGCCATGTGTCTTGACTGCTGATGGCGCCGGATGCAACCAAAAATTTGACTGTCTTCTATAGCGTGACCTGGGTGAACAGTAAAGGGTTCACCGATGCGTTGGTCACGGTAACACCGTGCCCTCTGAAGCCTTGTTCGCCGAGGTGCTCCTTATATTCCATTAGTAGTGGCGCAGAAATTGCGCGGGTGGGATCTGGGTGTCTCAAGGGGACGCGAATGCCAGGCCTTTGCCATGTGTCTTGACTGCTGATGGTGCCGGATGCAACCAAAACTTTGACTGTCTTCTACAGCGTGACCTGGGTGAACAGTAAAGGGTTCACCTATGCGTTGGTCACGGTAACACCGTGCCCTCTGAAGCCTTGTTCGCCGAGGTGCTCCTTATATTCCATTAGTAGTGGCGCAGAAATTGCGCGGGTGGGATCTGGGTGTCTCAAGGGGACGCGAATGCCAGGGCTTTGCCATGTGTCTTGACTGCTGATGGTGCCGGATGCAACCAAAAATTTGACTGTCTTCTAGAGCTTGACCTGGATGAACAGTGAAGGGTTCACCAAGCGTTGGTCACGGTAACACCGTGCCCTCTGAAGCCTTGTTCGCCGAGGTGCTCCTTATATTCCATTATTAGTGGCGCAGAAATTGCGCGGGTGGGATCTGGGTGTCTCAAGGGGACGCGAATGCCAGGCCTTTGCCATGTGTCTTGACTGCTGATGGCGCCAGATGCAACCAAAAATTTGACTGTCTTCTACAGCGTGACCTGGGTGAACAGTAAGGGTTCACCGATGCGTTCGTCACGGTAACACCGTGCCCTCTGAAGCCTTGTTCGCCGAGGTGCTCCTTATATTCCATTAGTAGTGGCGCAGAAATTGCGCGGTTGGGATCTGGGTGTCTCAAGGGGACGCGAATGCCAGGGCTTTGCCATGTGGCTTGACTGCTGATGGCGCCGGATGCAACCAAAAATTTGACTGTCTTCTACAGCGTGACCTGGGTGAACAGTAAAGGGTTCACCGATGCGTTGGTCACGGTAACACCGTGCCCTCTGAAGCCTTGTTCGCCGAGGTGCTCCTTATATTCCAGTAGTAGTGGCGCAGAAATTGCGCGGGTGGGATCTGGGTGTCTCAAGGGGAAGCGAATGCCAGGGCTTTGCCATGTGTCTTGACTGCTGATGGCGCCGGATGCAACCAAAACTTTGACTGTCTTCTACAGCGTGACCTGGATGAACAGTAAAGGGTTCACCAAGCGTTGGTCATGGTAACACCGTGCCCTCTGAAGCCTTGTTCGCCGAGGTGCTCCTTATATTCCATTATTAGTGGCGCAGAAATTGCGCGGGTGGGATCTGGGTGTCTCAAGGGGACGCGAATGCCAGGCCTTTGCCATGTGTCTTGACTGCTGATGGCGCCGGATGCAACCAGAAATTTGACTGTCTTCTACAGCGTGACCTGGGTGAACAGTAAGGGTTCACCGATGCGTTGGTCACGGTAACACCGTGCCCTCTGAAGCCTTGTTCGCCGAGGTGCTCCTTATATTCCATTAGTAGTGGCGCAGAAATTGCGCGGGTGGGATCTGGGTGTCTCAAGGGGACGCGAATGCAAGGCCTTTGCCATGTGTCTTGACTGCTGATGGTGCCGGATGCAACCAAAAATTTGACTGTCTTCTAGAGCTTGACCTGGATTAACAGTAAAGTGTTCACCAAGCGTTGGTCATGGTAACACCGTGCCCTCTGAAGCCTTGTTCGCCGAGGTGCTCCTTATATTCCATTATTAGTGGCGCAGAAATTGCGCGGGTGGGATCTGGGTGTCTCAAGGGGACGCGAATGCCAGGCCTTTGCCATGCGTCTTGACTGCTGATGGCGCCGGATGCAACCAAAAATTTGACTGTCTTCTAGAGCGTGACCTGGTTGAACAGTAAAGGGTTCACCAAGCGTTGGTCTCGGTAACACCGTGCCCTCTGAAGCCTTGTTCGCCGAGGTGCTCCTTATATTCCAGTAGTAGTGGCGCAGAAATTGCGCGGGTGGGATCTGGGTGTCTCTAGGGGACGCGAATGCCAGGGCTTTGCCATGTGTCTTGACTGCTGATGGCGCCGGATGCAACCAAAAATTTGACTGTCTTCTATAGCGTGACCTGGGTGAACAGTAAAGGGTTCACCGATGCGTTGGTCACGGTAACACCGTGCCCTCTGAAGCCTTGTTCGCCGAGGTGCTCCTTATATTCCATTAGTAGTGGCGCAGAAATTGCGCGGTTGGGATCCGGGTGTCTCAAGGGGACGCGAATGCCAGGCCTTTGCCATGTGTCTTGACTGCTGATGGCGCCGGATGCAACCAAAAATTTGACTGCCTTCTACAGCGTGACCTGGGTGAACAGTAAAGGGTTCACCGATGCGTTGGTCACGGTAACACCGTGCCCTCTGAAGCCTTGTTCGCCGAGGTGCTCCTTATATTCCATTAGTAGTGGCGCAGAAATTGCGCGGTTGGGATCCGGGTGTCTCAAGGGCACGCGAATGCCAGGCCTTTGCCATGTGTCTTGACTGCTGATGGTTCCGGGTGCAACCAAAAATTTGACTGTCTTCTACAGCGTGACCTGGGTGAACAGTAAAGGGTTCACCGATGCGTTGGTCACGGTAACACCGTGCCCTCTGAAGCCTTGTTCGCCGAGGTGCTCCTTATATTCCATTAGTAGTGGCGCAGAAATTGCGCGCGTGGGATCCGGGTGTCTCAAGGGGACGGGAATGCCAGGCCTTTGCCATGTGTCTTGACTGCTGATGGTGCCGGGTGCAACCAATAATTTGACTGTCTTCTACAGCGTGACCTGGGTGAAACGTAAAGGGTTCACCGATACCGATGCGTTGGTCACGGTAACAGCGTGCCCTCTGAAGCCTTGTTCGCCGAGGTGCTCCTTATATTTCATTAGTAGTGGCGCAGAAATTGCGCAGGTGGGATCTGGGTGTCTCAAGGGGACGCGAATGCCAGGCCTTTGCCATGTGTCTTGACTGCTGATGGTGCCGGATGCAACCAAAAATTTGACTGTCTTCTAGAGCTTGACCTGGATGAACAGTAAAGGGCTCACCAAGCGTTGGTCACGGTAACACCGTGCCCTCTGAAGCCTTGTTCGCCGAGGTGCTCCTTATATTCCATTATTAGTGGCGCAGAAATTGCGCGGGTGGGATCTGGGTGTCTCAAGGGGACGCGAATGCCAGGCGTTTGCCATGTGTCTTGACTGCTGATGGCGCCGGATGCAACCAAAAATTTGACTGTCTTCTACAGCGTGACCTGGGTGAACAGTAAGGGTTCACCGATGCGTTGGTCACGGTAACACCGTGCCCTCTGAAGCCTTGTTCGCCGAGGTGCTCCTTATATTCCATTAGTAGTTTCGCAGAAATTGCGCGGGTGGGATCTGGGTGTCTCAAGGGGACGCGAATGCCAGGCCTTTGCCATGTGTCTTGACTGCTGATGGTGCCGGATGCAACCAAAACTTTGACTGTCTTCTACAGCGTGACCTGGGTGAACAGTAGAGGGTTCACCTATGCGTTGGTCACGGTAACACCGTGCCGTCTGAAGCCTTGTTCGCCGAGGTGCTCCTTATATTCCATTAGTAGTGGCGCAGAAATTGCGCGGGTGGGATCTGGGTGTCTCAAGGGGACGCGAATGCCAGGGCTTTGCCATGTGTCTTGACTGCTGATGGTGCCGGATGCAACCAAAAATTTGACTGTCTTCTAGAGCTTGACCTGGATGAACAGTGAAGCGTTCACCAAGCGTTGGTCACGGTAACACCGTGCCCTCTGAAGCCTTGTTCGCCGAGGTGCTCCTTATATTCCATTATTAGTTTCGCAGAAATTGCGCGGGTGGGATCTGGGTGTCTCAAGGGGACGCGAATGCCAGGCCTTTGCCATGTGTCTTGACTGCTGATGGCGCCGGATGCAACCAAAAATTTGACTGTCTTCTACAGCGTGACCTGGGTGAACAGTAAAGGTTCACCGATGCGTTGGTCACGGTAACACCGTGCCCTCTGAAGCCTTGTTCGCCGAGGTGCTCCTTATATTCCATTATTAGTGGCGCAGAAATTGCGCGGGTGGGATCTGGGTGTCTCAAGGGGACGCGAATGCCAGGCCTTTGCCATGTGTCTTGACTGCTGATGGCGCCGGATGCAACCAAAAATTTGACTGTCTTCTACAGCGTGACCTGGGTGAACAGTAAGGGTTCACCGATGCGTTGGTCACGGTAACACCGTGCCCTCTGAAGCCTTGTTCGCCGAGGTGCTCCTTATATTCCATTATTAGTGGCGCAGAAATTGCGCGGTTGGGATCTGGGTGTCTCAAGGGGACGCGAATGCCAGGGCTTTGCCATGTGGCTTGACTGCTGATGGCGCCGGATGCAACCAAAAATTTGTCTTCTACAGCGTGACCTGGGTGAACAGTAAAGGGCTCACCGATGCGTTGGTCACGGTAACACCGTGCCCTCTGAAGCCTAGTTCGCCGAGGTGCTCCTTATATTCCATTAGTAGTGGCGCAGAAAGTGCGCGGGTGGGATCTGGGTGTCTCAAGGGGACGCGAATGCCAGGGCCTTGCCATGTGTCTTGACTGCTGATGGTGCCGGATGCAACCAAAAATTTGACTGTCTTCTACAGCATGGCCTGGGTGAACAGTAAAGGGTTCACCGATGCGTTGGTCACGGTAACACCGTGCCCTCTGAAGCCTTGTTCGCCGAGGTGCTCCTTATATTCCATTAGTAGTGGCGCAGAAATTGCGCGGTTGGGATCCGGGTGTCTCAAGGGGACGCGAATGCCAGGCCTTTGCCATGTGTCTTGACTGCTGATGGTGCCGGATGCAACCAAAAATTTGACTGTCTTCTACAGCGTGACCTGAGTGAACAGTAAAGGGTTCACCGATGCGTTGGTCATGGTAACACCGTGCCCTCTGAAGCCTTGTTCGCCGAGGTGCTCCTTATATTCCATTAGTAGTGGCGCAGAAATTGCGCGCGTGGGATCTGGGTGTCTCAAGGGGACGCGAATGCCAGGCCTTTGCCATGCGTCTTGACTGCTGATGGCGCCGGATGCAACGAAAAATTTGACTGTCTTCTAGAGCGTGACCTGGTTGAACAGTAAAGGGTTCACCAAGCGTTGGTCTCGGTAACACCGTGCCCTCTGAAGCCTTGTTCGCCGAGGTGCTCCTTATATTCCAGTAGTAGTGGCGCAGAAATTGCGCGGGTGGGATCTGGGTGTCTCTAGGGGACGCGAATGCCAGGGCTTTGCCATGTGTCTTGACTGCTGATGGCGCCGGATGCAACCAAAAATTTGACTGTCTTCTATAGCGTGACCTGGGTGAACAGTAAAGGGTTCACCGATGCGTTGGTCACGGTAACACCGTGCCCTCTGAAGCCTTGTTCGCCGAGGTGCTCCTTATATTCCATTAGTAGTGGCGCAGAAATTGCGCGGGTGGGATCTGGGTGTCTCAAGGGGACGCGAATGCCAGGCCTTTGCCATGTGTCTTGACTGCTGATGGTGCCGGATGCAACCAAAACTTTGACTGTCTTCTACAGCGTGACCTGGGTGAACAGTAAAGGGTTCACCTATGCGTTGGTCACGGTAACACCGTGCCCTCTGAAGCCTTGTTCGCCGAGGTGCTCCTTATATTCCATTAGTAGTGGCGCAGAAATTGCGCGGGTGGGATCTGGGTGTCTCAAGGGGACGCGAATGCCAGGGCTTTGCCATGTGTCTTGACTGCTGATGGTGCCGGATGCAACCAAAAATTTGACTGTCTTCTAGAGCTTGACCTGGATGAACAGTGAAGGGTTCACCAAGCGTTGGTCACGGTAACACCGTGCCCTCTGAAGCCTTGTTCGCCGAGGTGCTCCTTATATTCCATTATTAGTGGCGCAGAAATTGCGCGGGTGGGATCTGGGTGTCTCAAGGGGACGCGAATGCCAGGCCTTTGCCATGTGTCTTGACTGCTGATGGCGCCAGATGCAACCAAAAATTTGACTGTCTTCTACAGCGTGACCTGGGTGAACAGTAAGGGTTCACCGATGCGTTCGTCACGGTAACACCGTGCCCTCTGAAGCCTTGTTCGCCGAGGTGCTCCTTATATTCCATTAGTAGTGGCGCAGAAATTGCGCGGTTGGGATCTGGGTGTCTCAAGGGGACGCGAATGCCAGGGCTTTGCCATGTGGCTTGACTGCTGATGGCGCCGGATGCAACCAAAAATTTGACTGTCTTCTACAGCGTGACCTGGGTGAACAGTAAAGGGTTCACCGATGCGTTGGTCACGGTAACACCGTGCCCTCTGAAGCCTTGTTCGCCGAGGTGCTCCTTATATTCCAGTAGTAGTGGCGCAGAAATTGCGCGGGTGGGATCTGGGTGTCTCAAGGGGAAGCGAATGCCAGGGCTTTGCCATGTGTCTTGACTGCTGATGGCGCCGGATGCAACCAAAACTTTGACTGTCTTCTACAGCGTGACCTGGATGAACAGTAAAGGGTTCACCAAGCGTTGGTCATGGTAACACCGTGCCCTCTGAAGCCTTGTTCGCCGAGGTGCTCCTTATATTCCATTATTAGTGGCGCAGAAATTGCGCGGGTGGGATCTGGGTGTCTCAAGGGGACGCGAATGCCAGGCCTTTGCCATGTGTCTTGACTGCTGATGGCGCCGGATGCAACCAGAAATTTGACTGTCTTCTACAGCGTGACCTGGGTGAACAGTAAGGGTTCACCGATGCGTTGGTCACGGTAACACCGTGCCCTCTGAAGCCTTGTTCGCCGAGGTGCTCCTTATATTCCATTAGTAGTGGCGCAGAAATTGCGCGGGTGGGATCTGGGTGTCTCAAGGGGACGCGAATGCAAGGCCTTTGCCATGTGTCTTGACTGCTGATGGTGCCGGATGCAACCAAAAATTTGACTGTCTTCTAGAGCTTGACCTGGATTAACAGTAAAGTGTTCACCAAGCGTTGGTCATGGTAACACCGTGCCCTCTGAAGCCTTGTTCGCCGAGGTGCTCCTTATATTCCATTATTAGTGGCGCAGAAATTGCGCGGGTGGGATCTGGGTGTCTCAAGGGGACGCGAATGCCAGGCCTTTGCCATGCGTCTTGACTGCTGATGGCGCCGGATGCAACCAAAAATTTGACTGTCTTCTAGAGCGTGACCTGGTTGAACAGTAAAGGGTTCACCAAGCGTTGGTCTCGGTAACACCGTGCCCTCTGAAGCCTTGTTCGCCGAGGTGCTCCTTATATTCCAGTAGTAGTGGCGCAGAAATTGCGCGGGTGGGATCTGGGTGTCTCTAGGGGACGCGAATGCCAGGGCTTTGCCATGTGTCTTGACTGCTGATGGCGCCGGATGCAACCAAAAATTTGACTGTCTTCTATAGCGTGACCTGGGTGAACAGTAAAGGGTTCACCGATGCGTTGGTCACGGTAACACCGTGCCCTCTGAAGCCTTGTTCGCCGAGGTGCTCCTTATATTCCATTAGTAGTGGCGCAGAAATTGCGCGGTTGGGATCCGGGTGTCTCAAGGGGACGCGAATGCCAGGCCTTTGCCATGTGTCTTGACTGCTGATGGCGCCGGATGCAACCAAAAATTTGACTGCCTTCTACAGCGTGACCTGGGTGAACAGTAAAGGGTTCACCGATGCGTTGGTCACGGTAACACCGTGCCCTCTGAAGCCTTGTTCGCCGAGGTGCTCCTTATATTCCATTAGTAGTGGCGCAGAAATTGCGCGGTTGGGATCCGGGTGTCTCAAGGGCACGCGAATGCCAGGCCTTTGCCATGTGTCTTGACTGCTGATGGTTCCGGGTGCAACCAAAAATTTGACTGTCTTCTACAGCGTGACCTGGGTGAACAGTAAAGGGTTCACCGATGCGTTGGTCACGGTAACACCGTGCCCTCTGAAGCCTTGTTCGCCGAGGTGCTCCTTATATTCCATTAGTAGTGGCGCAGAAATTGCGCGCGTGGGATCCGGGTGTCTCAAGGGGACGGGAATGCCAGGCCTTTGCCATGTGTCTTGACTGCTGATGGTGCCGGGTGCAACCAATAATTTGACTGTCTTCTACAGCGTGACCTGGGTGAAACGTAAAGGGTTCACCGATACCGATGCGTTGGTCACGGTAACACCGTGCCCTCTGAAGCCTTGTTCGCCGAGGTGCTCCTTATATTCCATTAGTAGTGGCGCAGAAATTGCGCGGTTGGGATCCGGGTGTCTCAAGGGGACGCGAATGCCAGGCTTTGCCATGTGTCTTGACTGCTGATGGTGCCGGATGCAACCAAAAATTTGACTGTCTTCTACAGCGTGACCTGGCTGAACAGTAAAGGGTTCACCGATGCGTTGGTCACGGTAACAGCGTGCCCTCTGAAGCCTTGTTCGCCGAGGTGCTCCTTATATTTCATTAGTAGTGGCGCAGAAATTGCGCAGGTGGGATCTGGGTGTCTCAAGGGGACGCGAATGCCAGGCCTTTGCCATGTGTCTTGACTGCTGATGGTGCCGGATGCAACCAAAAATTTGACTGTCTTCTAGAGCTTGACCTGGATGAACAGTAAAGGGCTCACCAAGCGTTGGTCACGGTAACACCGTGCCCTCTGAAGCCTTGTTCGCCGAGGTGCTCCTTATATTCCATTATTAGTGGCGCAGAAATTGCGCGGGTGGGATCTGGGTGTCTCAAGGGGACGCGAATGCCAGGCGTTTGCCATGTGTCTTGACTGCTGATGGCGCCGGATGCAACCAAAAATTTGACTGTCTTCTACAGCGTGACCTGGGTGAACAGTAAGGGTTCACCGATGCGTTGGTCACGGTAACACCGTGCCCTCTGAAGCCTTGTTCGCCGAGGTGCTCCTTATATTCCATTAGTAGTTTCGCAGAAATTGCGCGGGTGGGATCTGGGTGTCTCAAGGGGACGCGAATGCCAGGCCTTTGCCATGTGTCTTGACTGCTGATGGTGCCGGATGCAACCAAAACTTTGACTGTCTTCTACAGCGTGACCTGGGTGAACAGTAGAGGGTTCACCTATGCGTTGGTCACGGTAACACCGTGCCGTCTGAAGCCTTGTTCGCCGAGGTGCTCCTTATATTCCATTAGTAGTGGCGCAGAAATTGCGCGGGTGGGATCTGGGTGTCTCAAGGGGACGCGAATGCCAGGGCTTTGCCATGTGTCTTGACTGCTGATGGTGCCGGATGCAACCAAAAATTTGACTGTCTTCTAGAGCTTGACCTGGATGAACAGTGAAGCGTTCACCAAGCGTTGGTCACGGTAACACCGTGCCCTCTGAAGCCTTGTTCGCCGAGGTGCTCCTTATATTCCATTATTAGTTTCGCAGAAATTGCGCGGGTGGGATCTGGGTGTCTCAAGGGGACGCGAATGCCAGGCCTTTGCCATGTGTCTTGACTGCTGATGGCGCCGGATGCAACCAAAAATTTGACTGTCTTCTACAGCGTGACCTGGGTGAACAGTAAAGGTTCACCGATGCGTTGGTCACGGTAACACCGTGCCCTCTGAAGCCTTGTTCGCCGAGGTGCTCCTTATATTCCATTAGTAGTGGCGCCGAAAATTGCGCGGTTGGGATCTGGGTGTCTCAAGGGGACGCGAATGCCAGGGCTTTGCCATGTGGCTTGACTGCTGATGGCGCCGGATGCAACCAAAAATTTGACTGTCTTCTACAGCGTGACCTGGGTGAACAGTAAAGGGCTCACCGATGCGTTGGTCACGGTAACACCGTGCCCTCTGAAGCCTTGTTCGCCGAGGTGCTCCTTATATTCCATTAGTAGTGGCGCAGAAAGTGCGCGGGTGGGATCTGGGTGTCTCAAGGGGACGCGAATGCCAGGGCCTTGCCATGCGTCTTGACTGCTGATGGTGCCGGATGCAACCAAAAATTTGACTGTCTTCTACAGCGTGGCCTGGGTGAACAGTAAAGGGTTCACCGACGCGTTGGTCACGGTAACACCGTGCCCTCTGAAGCCTTGTTCGACGAGGTGCTCCTTATATTCCATTAGTAGTGGCGCAGAAATTGCGCGGTTGGGATCCGGGTGTCTCAAGGGGACGCGAATGCCAGGCCTTTGCCATGTGTCTTGACTGCTGATGGTGCCGGATGCAACCAAAAATTTGACTGTCTTCTACAGCGTGACCTGAGTGAACAGTAAAGGGTTCACCGATGCGTTGGTCATGGTAACACCGTGCCCTCTGAAGCCTTGTTCGCCGAGGTGCTCCTTATATTCCATTAGTAGTGGCGCAGAAATTGCGCGCGTGGGATCTGGGTGTCTCAAGGGGACGCGAATGCCAGGCCTTTGCCATGTGTCTTGACTGCTGATGGCGCCGGATGCAAACAAAAATTTGACTGTCTTCTAGAGCGTGACCTGGTTGAACAGTAAAGGGTTCACCAAGCGTTGGTCACGGTAACACCGTGCCCTCTGAAGCCTTGTTCGCCGAAGTGCTCCTTATATTCCATTAGTAGTGGCGCAGAAATTGCGCGGGTGGGATCTGGGTGTCTCTAGGGGACGCGAATGCCAGGGCTTTGCCATGTGTCTTGACTGCTGATGGCGCCGGATGCAACCAAAAATTTGACTGTCTTCTATAGCGTGACCTGGGTGAACAGTAAAGGGTTCAGCGATGCGTTGGTCACGGTAACACCGTGCCCTCTGAAGCCTTGTTCGCCGAGGTTCTCCTTATATTCCATTAGTAGTGGCGCAGAAATTGCGCGGTTGGGATCCGGGTGTCTCAAGGGGACGCGAATGCCAGGCCTTTGCCATGTGTCTTGACTGCTGATGGCGCCGGATGCAACCAAAAATTTGACTGCCTTCTACAGCGTGACCTGGGTGAACAGTAAAGGGTTCACCGATGCGTTGGTCACGGTAACACCGTGCCCTCTGAAGCCTTGTTCGCCGAGGTGCTCCTTATATTCCATTAGTAGTGGCGCAGAAATTGCGCGGGTGGGATCTGGGTGTCTCAAGGGGACGCGAATGCCAGGCCTTTGCCATGTGTCTTGACTGCTGAAGGCGCCGGATGCAACCAAAAATCTGACTGTCTTCTACAGCGTGACCTGGGTGAACAGTAAGGGTTCACCGATGCGTTGGTCACGGTAACACCGTGCCCTCTGAAGCCTTGTTCGCCGAGGTGCTCCTTATATTCCATTAGTAGTGGCGCAGAAATTGCGCGGTTGGGATCCGGGTGTCTCAAGGGGACGCGAATGCCAGGCTTTGCCATGTGTCTTGACTGCTGATGGTGCCGGATGCAACCAAAAATTTGACTGTCTTCTACAGCGTGACCTGGCTGAACAGTAAAGGGTTCACCGATGCGTTGGTCACGGTAACAGCGTGCCCTCTGAAGCCTTGTTCGCCGAGGTGCTCCTTATATTCCATTAGTAGTGGCGCAGAAATTGCGCAGGTGGGATCTGGGTGTCTCAAGGGGACGCGAATGCCAGGCCTTTGCCATGTGTCTTGACTGCTGATGGTGCCGGATGCAACCAAAAATTTGACTGTCTTCTAGAGCTTGACCTGGATGAACAGTAAAGGGCTCACCAAGCGTTGGTCACGGTAACACCGTGCCCTCTGAAGCCTTGTTCGCCGAGGTGCTCCTTATATTCCATTATTAGTGGCGCAGAAATTGCGCGGGTGGGATCTGGGTGTCTCAAGGGGACGCGAATGCCAGGCGTTTCCCATGTGTCTTGACTGCTGATGGCGCCGGATGCAACCAAAAATTTGACTGTCTTCTACAGCGTGACCTGGGTGAACAGTAAGGGTTCACCGATGCGTTGGTCACGGTAACACCGTGCCCTCTGAAGCCTTGTTCGCCGAGGTGCTCCTTATATTCCATTAGTAGTGGCGCAGAAATTGCGCGGGTGGGATCTGGGTGTCTCAGGGGGACGCGAATGCCAGGCCTTTGCCATGTGTCTTGACTGCTGATGGTGCCGGATGCAACCAAAACTTTGTCTTCTACAGCGTGACCTGGGTGAACAGTAGAGGGTTCACCTATGCGTTGGTCACGGTAACACAGTGCCCTCTGAAGCCTTGTTCGCCGAGGTGCTCCTTATATTCCATTAGTAGTGGCGCAGAAATTGCGCGGGTGGGATCTGGGTGTCTCAAGGGGACGCGAATGCCAGGGCTTTGCCATGTGTCTTGACTGCTGATGGTGCCGGATGCAACCAAAAATTTGACTGTCTTCTAGAGCTTGACCTGGATGAACAGTGAAGGGTTCACCAAGCGTTGGTCACGGTAACACCGTGCCCTCTGAAGCCTTGTTCGCCGAGGTGCTCCTTATATTCCATTATTAGTTTCGCAGAAATTGCGCGGGTGGGATCTGGGTGTCTCAAGGGGACGCGAATGCCAGGCCTTTGCCATGTGTCTTGACTGCTGATGGGGCCGGATGCAACCAAAAATTTGGCTGTCTTCTACAGCGTGACCTGGGTGAACAGTAAGGGTTCACCGATGCGTTGGTCACGGTAACACCGTGCCCTCTGAAGCCTTGTTCGCCGAGGTGCTCCTTATATTCCATTAGTAGTGGCGCAGAAATTGCGCGGTTGGGATCTGGGTGTCTCAACGGGACGCGAATGCCAGGGCTTTGCCATGTGGCTTGACTGCTGATGGCGCCGGATGCAACCAAAAATTTGACTGTCTTCTACAGCGTGACCTGGGTGAACAGTAAAGGGTTCACCGATGCGTTGGTCACGGTAACACCATGCCCTTTGAAGCCTTGTTCGCCGAGGTGCTCCTTATATTCCATTAGTAGTGGCGCAGAAATTGCGCGGGTGGGATCTGGGTGTCTCAAGGGGACGCGAATGCCAGGGCTTTGCCATGTGTCTTGACTGCTGATGGCGCCGGATGCAACCAAAACTTTGACTGTCTTCTACAGCGTGACCTGGGTGAACAGTAAAGGGTTCACCGATGCGTTGGTCACGGTAACACCGTGCCCTCTGAAGCCTTGTTCGCCGAAGTGCTCCTTATATTCCATTAGTAGTGGCGCAGAAAGTGCGCGGGTGGGATCTGGGTGTCTCAAGGGGACGCGAATGCCAGGGCTTTGCCATGTGTCTTGACTGCTGATGGTGCCCGATGCAACCAAAAATTTGACTGTCTTCTACAGCGTGACCTGGGTGAACAGTAAAGGGTTCACCGATGCGTTGGTCACGGTAACACCGTGCCCTCTGAAGCCTTGTTCGCCGAAGTGCTCCTTATATTCCATTAGTAGTGGCGCAGAAAGTGCGCAGGTGGGATCTGGGTGTCTCAAGGGGACGCGAATGCCAGGCCTTTGCCATGTGTCTTGACTGCTGATGGTGCCGGATGCAACCAAAAATTTGACTGTCTTCTAGAGCTTGACCTGGATGAACAGTAAAGGGCTCACCAAGCGTTGGTCACGGTAACACCGTGCCCTCTGAAGCCTTGTTCGCCGAGGTGCTCCTTATATTCCATTATTAGTGGCGCAGAAATTGCGCGGGTGGGATCTGGGTGTCTCAAGGGGACGCGAATGCCAGGCGTTTCCCATGTGTCTTGACTGCTGATGGCGCCGGATGCAACCAAAAATTTGACTGTCTTCTACAGCGTGACCTGGGTGAACAGTAAGGGTTCACCGATGCGTTGGTCACGGTAACACCGTGCCCTCTGAAGCCTTGTTCGCCGAGGTGCTCCTTATATTCCATTAGTAGTGGCGCAGAAATTGCGCGGGTGGGATCTGGGTGTCTCAGGGGGACGCGAATGCCAGGCCTTTGCCATGTGTCTTGACTGCTGATGGTGCCGGATGCAACCAAAACTTTGTCTTCTACAGCGTGACCTGGGTGAACAGTAGAGGGTTCACCTATGCGTTGGTCACGGTAACACCGTGCCCTCTGAAGCCTTGTTCGCCGAGGTGCTCCTTATATTCCATTAGTAGTGGCGCAGAAATTGCGCGGGTGGGATCTGGGTGTCTCAAGGGGACGCGAATGCCAGGGCTTTGCCATGTGTCTTGACTGCTGATGGTGCCGGATGCAACCAAAAATTTGACTGTCTTCTAGAGCTTGACCTGGATGAACAGTGAAGGGTTCACCAAGCGTTGGTCACGGTAACACCGTGCCCTCTGAAGCCTTGTTCGCCGAAGTGCTCCTTATATTCCATTAGTAGTGGCGCAGAAATTGCGCGGTTGGGATCTGGGTGTCTCAACGAGACGCGAATGCCAGGGCTTTGCCATGTGGCTTGACTGCTGATGGCGCCGGATGCAACCAAAAATTTGACTGTCTTCTACAGCGTGACCTGGGTGAACAGTAAAGGGTTCACCGATGCGTTGGTCACGGTAACACCATGCCCTTTGAAGCCTTGTTCGCCGAGGTGCTCCTTATATTCCATTAGTAGTGGCGCAGAAATTGCGCGGGTGGGATCTGGGTGTCTCAAGGGGACGCGAATGCCAGGGCTTTGCCATGTGTCTTGACTGCTGATGGCGCCGGATGCAACCAAAACTTTGACTGTCTTCTACAGCGTGACCTGGGTGAACAGTAAAGGGTTCACCGATGCGTTGGTCACGGTAACACCGTGCCCTCTGAAGCCTTGTTCGCCGAAGTGCTCCTTATATTCCATTAGTAGTGGCGCAGAAAGTGCGCGGGTGGGATCTGGGTGTCTCAAGGGGACGCGAATGCCAGGCCTTTGCCATGTGTCTTGACTGCTGATGGGGCCGGATGCAACCAAAAATTTGGCTGTCTTCTACAGCGTGACCTGGGTGAACAGTAAGGGTTCACCGATGCGTTGGTCACGGTAACACCGTGCCCTCTGAAGCCTTGTTCGCCGAGGTGCTCCTTATATTCCATTAGTAGTGGCGCAGAAATTGCGCGGTTGGGATCTGGGTGTCTCAACGGGACGCGAATGCCAGGGCTTTGCCATGTGGCTTGACTGCTGATGGCGCCGGATGCAACCAAAAATTTGACTGTCTTCTACAGCGTGACCTGGGTGAACAGTAAAGGGTTCACCGATGCGTTGGTCACGGTAACACCATGCCCTTTGAAGCCTTGTTCGCCGAGGTGCTCCTTATATTCCATTAGTAGTGGCGCAGAAATTGCGCGGGTGGGATCTGGGTGTCTCAAGGGGACGCGAATGCCAGGGCTTTGCCATGTGTCTTGACTGCTGATGGCGCCGGATGCAACCAAAACTTTGACTGTCTTCTACAGCGTGACCTGGGTGAACAGTAAAGGGTTCACCGATGCGTTGGTCACGGTAACACCGTGCCCTCTGAAGCCTTGTTCGCCGAAGTGCTCCTTATATTCCATTAGTAGTGGCGCAGAAAGTGCGCGGGTGGGATCTGGGTGTCTCAAGGGGACGCGAATGCCAGGGCTTTGCCATGTGTCTTGACTGCTGATGGTGCCCGATGCAACCAAAAATTTGACTGTCTTCTACAGCGTGACCTGGGTGAACAGTAAAGGGTTCACCGATGCGTTGGTCACGGTAACACCGTGCCCTCTGAAGCCTTGTTCGCCGAAGTGCTCCTTATATTCCATTAGTAGTGGCGCAGAAAGTGCGCAGGTGGGATCTGGGTGTCTCAAGGGGACGCGAATGCCAGGCCTTTGCCATGTGTCTTGACTGCTGATGGTGCCGGATGCAACCAAAAATTTGACTGTCTTCTAGAGCTTGACCTGGATGAACAGTAAAGGGCTCACCAAGCGTTGGTCACGGTAACACCGTGCCCTCTGAAGCCTTGTTCGCCGAGGTGCTCCTTATATTCCATTATTAGTGGCGCAGAAATTGCGCGGGTGGGATCTGGGTGTCTCAAGGGGACGCGAATGCCAGGCGTTTCCCATGTGTCTTGACTGCTGATGGCGCCGGATGCAACCAAAAATTTGACTGTCTTCTACAGCGTGACCTGGGTGAACAGTAAGGGTTCACCGATGCGTTGGTCACGGTAACACCGTGCCCTCTGAAGCCTTGTTCGCCGAGGTGCTCCTTATATTCCATTAGTAGTGGCGCAGAAATTGCGCGGGTGGGATCTGGGTGTCTCAGGGGGACGCGAATGCCAGGCCTTTGCCATGTGTCTTGACTGCTGATGGTGCCGGATGCAACCAAAACTTTGTCTTCTACAGCGTGACCTGGGTGAACAGTAGAGGGTTCACCTATGCGTTGGTCACGGTAACACCGTGCCCTCTGAAGCCTTGTTCGCCGAGGTGCTCCTTATATTCCATTAGTAGTGGCGCAGAAATTGCGCGGGTGGGATCTGGGTGTCTCAAGGGGACGCGAATGCCAGGGCTTTGCCATGTGTCTTGACTGCTGATGGTGCCGGATGCAACCAAAAATTTGACTGTCTTCTAGAGCTTGACCTGGATGAACAGTGAAGGGTTCACCAAGCGTTGGTCACGGTAACACCGTGCCCTCTGAAGCCTTGTTCGCCGAAGTGCTCCTTATATTCCATTAGTAGTGGCGCAGAAATTGCGCGGTTGGGATCTGGGTGTCTCAACGAGACGCGAATGCCAGGGCTTTGCCATGTGGCTTGACTGCTGATGGCGCCGGATGCAACCAAAAATTTGACTGTCTTCTACAGCGTGACCTGGGTGAACAGTAAAGGGTTCACCGATGCGTTGGTCACGGTAACACCATGCCCTTTGAAGCCTTGTTCGCCGAGGTGCTCCTTATATTCCATTAGTAGTGGCGCAGAAATTGCGCGGGTGGGATCTGGGTGTCTCAAGGGGACGCGAATGCCAGGGCTTTGCCATGTGTCTTGACTGCTGATGGCGCCGGATGCAACCAAAACTTTGACTGTCTTCTACAGCGTGACCTGGGTGAACAGTAAAGGGTTCACCGATGCGTTGGTCACGGTAACACCGTGCCCTCTGAAGCCTTGTTCGCCGAAGTGCTCCTTATATTCCATTAGTAGTGGCGCAGAAAGTGCGCGGGTGGGATCTGGGTGTCTCAAGGGGACGCGAATGCCAGGGCTTTGCCATGTGTCTTGACTGCTGATGGTGCCCGATGCAACCAAAAATTTGACTGTCTTCTACAGCGTGGCCTGGGTGAACAGTAAAGGGTTCACCGATGCGTTGGTCACGGTAACACCGTGCCCTCCGAAGCCTTGTTCGCCGAGGTGCTCCTTATATTCCATTAGTAGTGGCGCAGAAATTGCGCGGTTGGGATCCGGGTGTCTCAAGGGGACGCGAATGCCAGGCCTTTGCCATGTGTCTTGACTGCTGATGGCGCCGGATGTAACCAAAAATTTGACTGTCTTCTAGAGCTTGACCTGGATGAACAGTAAGGGTTCACCGATGCGTTGGTCACGGTAACACCGTGCCCTCTGAAGCCTTGTTCGCCGAGGTGCTCCTTATATTCCATTATTAGTGGCGCAGAAATTGCGCGGGTGGGATCTGGGTGTCTCAAGGGGACGCGAATGCCAGGCCTTTGCCATGTGTCTTGACTGCTGATGGCGCCGGATGCAACCAGAAATTTGACTGTCTTCTACAGCGTGACCTGGGTGAACAGTAAGGGTTCACCGATGCGTTGGTCACGGTAACACCGTGCCCTCTGAAGCCTTGTTCGCCGAGGTGCTCCTTATATTCCATTAGTAGTGGCGCAGAAATTGCGCGGGTGGGATCTGGGTGTCTCAAGGGGACGCGAATGCAAGGCCTTTGCCATGTGTCTTGACTGCTGATGGTGCCGGATGCAACCAAAAATTTGACTGTCTTCTAGAGCTTGACCTGGATGAACAGTAAAGTGTTCACCAAGCGTTGGTCACGGTAACACCGTGCCCTCTGAAGCCTTGTTCGCCGAGGTGCTCCTTATATTCCATTATTAGTGGCGCAGAAATTGCGCGGGTGGGATCTGGGTGTCTCAAGGGGACGCGAATGCCAGGCCTTTGCCATGTGTCTTGACTGCTGATGGCGCCGGATGCAACCAAAAATTTGACTGTCTTCTACAGCGTGACCTGGGTGAACAGTAAGGGTTCACCGATGCGTTGGTCACGGTAACACCGTGCCCTCTGAAGCCTTGTTCGCCGAGGTGCTCCTTATATTCCATTAGTAGTGGCGCAGAAATTGCGCGGTTGGGATCTGGGTGTCTCAAGGGGACGCGAATGCCAGGGCTTTGCCATGTGTCTTGACTGCTGATGGTGCCCGATGCAACCAAAAATTTGACTGTCTTCTACAGCGTGGCCTGGGTGAACAGTAAAGGGTTCACCGATGCGTTGGTCACGGTAACACCGTGCCCTCTGAAGCCTTGTTCGCCGAGGTGCTCCTTATATTCCATTAGTAGTGGCGCAGAAATTGCGCGGTTGGGATCCGGGTGTCTCAAGGGGACGCGAATGCCAGGCCTTTGCCATGTGTCTTGACTGCTGATGGTGCCGGATGCAACCAAAAATTTGACTGTCTTCTACAGCGTGACCTGAGTGAACAGTAAAGGGTTCACCGATGCGTTGGTCATGGTAACACCGTGCCCTCTGAAGCCTTGTTCGCCGAGGTGCTCCTTATATTCCATTAGTAGTGGCGCAGAAATTGCGCGCGTGGGATCTGGGTGTCTCAAGGGGACGCGAATGCCAGGCCTTTGCCATGTGTCTTGACTGCTGATGGCGCCGGATGCAAACAAAAATTTGACTGTCTTCTAGAGCGTGACCTGGTTGAACAGTAAAGGGTTCACCAAGCGTTGGTCACGGTAACACCGTGCCCTCTGAAGCCTTGTTCGCCGAAGTGCTCCTTATATTCCATTAGTAGTGGCGCAGAAATTGCGCGGGTGGGATCTGGGTGTCTCTAGGGGACGCGAATGCCAGGGCTTTGCCATGTGTCTTGACTGCTGATGGCGCCGGATGCAACCAAAAATTTGACTGTCTTCTATAGCGTGACCTGGGTGAACAGTAAAGGGTTCACCGATGCGTTGGTCACGGTAACACCGTGCCCTCTGAAGCCTTGTTCGCCGAGGTTCTCCTTATATTCCATTAGTAGTGGCGCAGAAATTGTGCGGTTGGGATCCGGGTGTCTCAAGGGGACGCGAATGCTAGGCCTTTGCCATGTGTCTTGACTGCTGATGGCGCCGGATGCAACCAAAAATTTGACTGCCTTCTACAGCGTGACCTGGGTGAACAGTAAAGGGTTCACCGATGCGTTGGTCACGGTAACACCGTGCCCTCTGAAGCCTTGTTCGCCGAGGTGCTCCTTATATGCCATTAGTAGTGGCGCAGAAATTGCGCGGGTGGGATCTGGGTGTCTCAAGGGGACGCGAATGCCAGGCCTTTGCCATGTGTCTTGACTGCTGAAGGCGCCGGATGCAACCAAAAATTTGACTGTCTTCTACAGCGTGACCTGGGTGAACAGTAAGGGTTCACCGATGCGTTGGTCACGGTAACACCGTGCCCTCTGAAGCCTTGTTCGCCGAGGTGCTCCTTATATTCCATTAGTAGTGGCGCAGAAATTGCGCGGTTGGGATCCGGGTGTCTCAAGGGGACGCGAATGCCAGGCTTTGCCATGTGTCTTGACTGCTGATGGTGCCGGATGCAACCAAAAATTTGACTGTCTTCTACAGCGTGACCTGGCTGAACAGTAAAGGGTTCACCGATGCGTTGGTCACGGTAACAGCGTGCCCTCTGAAGCCTTGTTCGCCGAGGTGCTCCTTATATTCCATTAGTAGTGGCGCAGAAATTGCGCAGGTGGGATCTGGGTGTCTCAAGGGGACGCGAATGCCAGGCCTTTGCCATGTGTCTTGACTGCTGATGGTGCCGGATGCAACCAAAAATTTGACTGTCTTCTAGAGCTTGACCTGGATGAACAGTAAAGGGCTCACCAAGCGTTGGTCACGGTAACACCGTGCCCTCTGAAGCCTTGTTCGCCGAGGTGCTCCTTATATTCCATTATTAGTGGCGCAGAAATTGCGCGGGTGGGATCTGGGTGTCTCAAGGGGACGCGAATGCCAGGCGTTTGCCATGTGTCTTGACTGCTGATGGCGCCGGATGCAACCAAAAATTTGACTGTCTTCTACAGCGTGACCTGGGTGAACAGTAAGGGTTCACCGATGCGTTGGTCACGGTAACACCGTGCCCTCTGAAGCCTTGTTCGCCGAGGTGCTCCTTATATTCCATTAGTAGTGGCGCAGAAATTGCGCGGGTGGGATCTGGGTGTCTCAGGGGGACGCGAATGCCAGGCCTTTGCCATGTGTCTTGACTGCTGATGGTGCCGGATGCAACCAAAACTTTGTCTTCTACAGCGTGACCTGGGTGAACAGTAGAGGGTTCACCTATGCGTTGGTCACGGTAACACCGTGCCCTCTGAAGCCTTGTTCGCCGAGGTGCTCCTTATATTCCATTAGTAGTGGCGCAGAAATTGCGCGGGTGGGATCTGGGTGTCTCAAGGGGACGCGAATGCCAGGGCTTTGCCATGTGTCTTGACTGCTGATGGTGCCGGATGCAACCAAAAATTTGACTGTCTTCTAGAGCTTGACCTGGATGAACAGTGAAGGGTTCACCAAGCGTTGGTCACGGTAACACCGTGCCCTCTGAAGCCTTGTTCGCCGAGGTGCTCCTTATATTCCATTATTAGTTTCGCAGAAATTGCGCGGGTGGGATCTGGGTGTCTCAAGGGGACGCGAATGCCAGGCCTTTGCCATGCGTCTTGACTGCTGATGGCGCCGGATGCAACCAAAAATTTGACTGTCTTCTACAGCGTGACCTGGGTGAACTGTAAGGGTTCACCGATGCGTTGGTCACGGTAACACCGTGCCCTCTGAAGCCTTGTTCGCCGAGGTGCTCCTTATATTCCATTAGTAGTGGCGCAGAAATTGCGCGGGTGGGATCTGGGTGTCTCAAGGGGACGCGAATGCAAGGCCTTTGCCATGTGTCTTGACTGCTGATGGTGCCGGATGCAACCAAAAATTTGACTGTCTTCTAGAGCTTGACCTGGATGAACAGTAAAGTGTTCACCAAGCGTTGGTCATGGTAACACCGTGCCCTCTGAAGCCTTGTTCGCCGAGGTGCTCCTTATATTCCATTATTAGTGGCGCAGAAATTGCGCGGGTGGGATCTGGGTGTCTCAAGGAGACGCGAATGCCAGGCCTTTGCCATGTGTCTTGACTGCTGATGGCGCCGGATGCAACCAGAAATTTGACTGTCTTCTACAGCGTGACCTGGGTGAACTGTAAGGGTTCACCGATGCGTTGGTCACGGTAACACCGTGCCCTCTGAAGCCTTGTTCGCCGAGGTGCTCCTTATATTCCATTAGTAGTGGCGCAGAAATTGCGCGGGTGGGATCTGGGTGTCTCAAGGGGACGCGAATGCAAGGCCTTTGCCATGTGTCTTGACTGCTGATGGTGCCGGATGCAACCAAAAATTTGACTGTCTTCTAGAGCTTGACCTGGATGAACAGTAAAGTGTTCACCAAGCGTTGGTCACGGTAACACCGTGCCCTCTGAAGCCTTGTTCGCCGAGGCGCTCCTTATATTCCATTATTAGTGTCGCAGAAATTGCGCGGGTGGGATCTGGGTGTCTCAAGGGGACGCGAATGCCAGGCCTTTGCCATGCGTCTTGACTGCTGATGGCGCCGGATGCAACCAAAAATTTGACTGTCTTCTAGAGCGTGACCTGGTTGAACAGTAAAGGGTTCACCAAGCGTTGGTCTCGGTAACACCGTGCCCTCTGAAGCCTTGTTCGCCGAGGTGCTCCTTATATTCCAGTAGTAGTGGCGCAGAAATTGCGCGGGTGGGATCTGGGTGTCTCTAGGGGACGCGAATGCCAGGGCTTTGCCATGTGTCTTGACTGCTGATGGCGCCGGATGCAACCAAAAATTTGACTGTCTTCTATAGCGTGACCTGGGTGAACAGTAAAGGGTTCACCGATGCGTTGGTCACGGTAACACCGTGCCCTCTGAAGCCTTGTTCGCCGAGGTGCTCCTTATATTCCATTAGTAGTGGCGCAGAAATTGCGCGGTTGGGATCCGGGTGTCTCAAGGGGACGCGAATGCCAGGCCTTTGCCATGTGTCTTGACTGCTGATGGCGCCGGATGCAACCAAAAATTTGACTGCCTTCTACAGCGTGACCTGGGTGAACAGTAAAGGGTTCACCGATGCGTTGGTCACGGTAACACCGTGCCCTCTGAAGCCTTGTTCGCCGAGGTGCTCCTTATATTCCATTAGTAGTGGCGCAGAAATTGCGCGGTTGGGATCCGGGTGTCCCAAGGGCACGCGAATGCCAGGCCTTTGCCATGTGTCTTGACTGCTGATGGTGCCGGGTGCAACCAAAAATTTGACTGTCTTCTACAGCGTGACCTGGGTGAACAGTAAAGGGTTCACCGATGCGTTGGTCACGGTAACACCGTGCCCTCTAAAGCCTTGTTCGCCGAGGTACTCCTTATATTCCATTAGTAGTGGCGCAGAAATTGCGCGGTTGGGATCCGGGTGTCTCAAGGGGACGGGAATGCCAGGCCTTTGCCATGTGTCTTGACTGCTGATGGTGCCGGGTGCAACCAATAATTTGACTGTCTTCTACAGCGTGACCTGGGTGAAACGTAAAGGGTTCACCGATACCGATGCGTTGGTCACGGTAACACCGTGCCCTCTGAAGCCTTGTTCGCCGAGGTGCTCCTTATATTCCATTAGTAGTGGCGCAGAAATTGCGCGGGTGGGATCTGGGTGTCTCAAGGGGACGCGAATGCCAGGCCTTTGCCATGTGTCTTGACTGCTGATGGCGCCGGATGCAACCAAAAATTTGACTGTCTTCTACAGCGTGACCTGGGTGAACAGTAAGGGTTCGCCGATGCGTTGGTCACGGTAACACCGTGCCCTCTGAAGCCTTGTTCGCCGAGGTGCTCCTTATATTCCATTAGTAGTGGCGCAGAAATTGCGCGGTTGGGATCCGGGTGTCTCAAGGGGACGCGAATGCCAGGCTTTGCCATGTGTCTTGACTGCTGATGGTGCCGGATGCAACCAAAAATTTGACTGTCTTCTACAGCGTGACCTGGCTGAACAGTAAAGGGTTCACCGATGCGTTGGTCACGGTAACAGCGTGCCCTCTGAAGCCTTGTTCGCCGAGGTGCTCCTTATATTTCATTAGTAGTGGCGCAGAAATTGCGCAGGTGGGATCTGGGTGTCTCAAGGGGACGCGAATGCCAGGCCTTTGCCATGTGTCTTGACTGCTGATGGTGCCGGATGCAACCAAAAATTTGACTGTCTTCTAGAGCTTGACCTGGATGAACAGTAAAGGGCTCACCAAGCGTTGGTCACGGTAACACCGTGCCCTCTGAAGCCTTGTTCGCCGAGGTGCTCCTTATATTCCATTATTAGTGGCGCAGAAATTGCGCGGGTGGGATCTGGGTGTCTCAAGGGGACGCGAATGCCAGGCGTTTGCCATGTGTCTTGACTGCTGATGGCGCCGGATGCAACCAAAAATTTGACTGTCTTCTACAGCGTGACCTGGGTGAACAGTAAGGGTTCACCGATGCGTTGGTCACGGTAACACCGTGCCCTCTGAAGCCTTGTTCGCCGAGGTGCTCCTTATATTCCATTAGTAGTTTCGCAGAAATTGCGCGGGTGGGATCTGGGTGTCTCAAGGGGACGCGAATGCCAGGCCTTTGCCATGTGTCTTGACTGCTGATGGTGCCGGATGCAACCAAAACTTTGACTGTGTTCTACAGCGTGACCTGGGTGAACAGTAGAGGGTTCACCTATGCGTTGGTCACGGTAACACCGTGCCGTCTGAAGCCTTGTTCGCCGAGGTGCTCCTTATATTCCATTAGTAGTGGCGCAGAAATTGCGCGGGTGGGATCTGGGTGTCTCAAGGGGACGCGAATGCCAGGGCTTTGCCATGTGTCTTGACTGCTGATGGTGCCGGATGCAACCAAAAATTTGACTGTCTTCTAGAGCTTGACCTGGATGAACAGTGAAGCGTTCACCAAGCGTTGGTCACGGTAACACCGTGCCCTCTGAAGCCTTGTTCGCCGAGGTGCTCCTTATATTCCATTATTAGTTTCGCAGAAATTGCGCGGGTGGGTTCTGGGTGTCTCAAGGGGACGCGAATGCCAGGCCTTTGCCATGTGTCTTGACTGCTGATGGCGCCGGATGCAACCAAAAATTTGACTGTCTTCTACAGCGTGACCTGGGTGAACAGTAAGGGTTCACCGATGCGTTGGTCACGGTAACACCGTGCCCTCTGAAGCCTTGTTCGCCGAGGTGCTCCTTATATTCCATTAGTAGTGGCGCAGAAATTGCGCGGTTGGGATCTGGGTGTCTCAAGGGGACGCGAATGCCAGGGCTTTGCCATGTGGCTTGACTGCTGATGGCGCCGGATGCAACCAAAAATTTGACTGTCTTCTACAGCGTGACCTGGGTGAACAGTAAAGGGCTCACCGATGCGTTGGTCACGGTAACACCGTGCCCTCTGAAGCCTTGTTCGCCGAGGTGCTCCTTATATTCCATTAGTAGTGGCGCAGAAAGTGCGCGGGTGGGATCTGGGTGTCTCAAGGGGACGCGAATGCCAGGGCCTTGCCATGTGTCTTGACTGCTGATGGTGCCGGATGCAACCAAAAATTTGACTGTCTTCTACAGCGTGGCCTGGGTGAACAGTAAAGGGTTCACCGATGCGTTGGTCACGGTAACACCGTGCCCTCTGAAGCCTTGTTCGACGAGGTGCTCCTTATATTCCATTAGTAGTGGCGCAGAAATTGCGCGGTTGGGATCCGGGTGTCTCAAGGGGACGCGAATGCCAGGCCTTTGCCATGTGTCTTGACTGCTGATGGTGCCGGATGCAACCAAAAATTTGACTGTCTTCTACAGCGTGACCTGAGTGAACAGTAAAGGGTTCACCGATGCGTTGGTCATGGTAACACCGTGCCCTCTGAAGCCTTGTTCGCCGAGGTGCTCCTTATATTCCATTAGTAGTGGCGCAGAAATTGCGCGCGTGGGATCTGGGTGTCTCAAGGGGACGCGAATGCCAGGCCTTTGCCATGTGTCTTGACTGCTGATGGCGCCGGATGCACACAAAAATTTGACTGTCTTCTAGAGCGTGACCTGGTTGAACAGTAAAGGGTTCACCAAGCGTTGGTCACGGTAACACCGTGCCCTCTGAAGCCTTGTTCGCCGAAGTGCTCCTTATATTCCATTAGTAGTGGCGCAGAAATTGCGCGGGTGGGATCTGGGTGTCCTAGGGGACGCGAATGCCAGGGCTTTGCCATGTGTCTTGACTGCTGATGGCGCCGGATGCAACCAAAAATTTGACTGTCTTCTATAGCGTGACCTGGGTGAACAGTAAAGGGTTCACCGATGCGTTGGTCACGGTAACACCGTGCCCTCTGAAGCCTTGTTCGCCGAGGTTCTCCTTATATTCCATTAGTAGTGGCGCAGAAATTGCGCGGTTGGGATCCGGGTGTCTCAAGGGGACGCGAATGCCAGGCCTTTGCCATGTGTCTTGACTGCTGATGGCGCCGGATGCAACCAAAAATTTGACTGCCTTCTACAGCGTGACCTGGGTGAACAGTAAAGGGTTCACCGATGCGTTGGTCACGGTAACACCGTGCCCTCTGAAGCCTTGTTCGCCGAGGTGCTCCTTATATTCCATTAGTAGTGGCGCAGAAATTGCGCGGGTGGGATCTGGGTGTCTCAAGGGCACGCGAATGCCAGGCCTTTGCCATGTGTCTTGACTGCTGAAGGCGCCGGATGCAACCAAAAATTTGACTGTCTTCTACAGCGTGACCTGGGTGAACAGTAAGGGTTCACCGATGCGTTGGTCACGGTAACACCGTGCCCTCTGAAGCCTTGTTCGCCGAGGTGCTCCTTATATTCCATTAGTAGTGGCGCAGAAATTGCGCGGTTGGGATCCGGGTGTCTCAAGGGGACGCGAATGCCAGGCTTTGCCATGTGTCTTGACTGCTGATGGTGCCGGATGCAACCAAAAATTTGACTGTCTTCTACAGCGTGACCTGGCTGAAGAGTAAAGGGTTCACCGATGCGTTGGTCACGGTAACAGCGTGCCCTCTGAAGCCTTGTTCGCCGAGGTGCTCCTTATATTCCATTAGTAGTGGCGCAGAAATTGCGCAGGTGGGATCTGGGTGTCTCAAGGGGACGCGAATGCCAGGCCTTTGCCATGTGTCTTGACTGCTGATGGTGCCGGATGCAACCAAAAATTTGACTGTCTTCTAGAGCTTGACCTGGATGAACAGTGAAGGGCTCACCAAGCGTTGGTCACGGTAACACCGTGCCCTCTGAAGCCTTGTTCGCCGAGGTGCTCCTTATATTCCATTATTAGTGGCGCAGAAATTGCGCGGGTGGGATCTGGGTGTCTCAAGGGGACGCGAATGCCAGGCGTTTGCCATGTGTCTTGACTGCTGATGGCGCCGGATGCAACCAAAAATTTGACTGTCTTCTACAGCGTGACCTGGGTGAACAGTAAGGGTTCACCGATGCGTTGGTCACGGTAACACCGTGCCCTCTGAAGCCTTGTTCGCCGAGGTGTTCCTTATATTCCATTAATAGTGGTGGCGCAGAAATTGCGCGGGTGGGATCTGGGTGTCTCAGGGGGACGCGAATGCCAGGCCTTTGCCATGTGTCTTGACTGCTGATGGTGCCGGATGCAACCAAAACTTTGTCTTCTACAGCGTGACCTGGGTGAACAGTAGAGGGTTCACCTATGCGTTGGTCACGGTAACACCGTGCCCTCTGAAGCCTTGTTCGCCGAGGTGCTCCTTATATTCCATTAGTAGTGGCGCAGAAATTGCGCGGGTGGGATCTGGGTGTCTCAAGGGGACGCGAATGCCAGGGCTTTGCCATGTGTCTTGACTGCTGATGGTGCCGGATGCAACCAAAAATTTGACTGTCTTCTAGAGCTTGACCTGGATGAACAGTGAAGGGTTCACCAAGCGTTGGTCACAGTAACACCGTGCCCTCTGAAGCCTTGTTCGCCGAGGTGCTCCTTATATTCCATTATTAGTTTCGCAGAAATTGCGCGGGTGGGATCTGGGTGTCTCAAGGGGACGCGAATGCCAGGCCTTTGCCATGTGTCTTGACTGCTGATGGGGCCGGATGCAACCAAAAATTTGACTGTCTTCTACAGCGTGACCTGGGTGAACAGTAAGGGTTCACCGATGCGTTGGTCACGGTAACACCGTGCCCTCTGAAGCCTTGTTCGCCGAGGTGCTCCTTATATTCCATTAGTAGTGGCGCAGAAATTGCGCGGTTGGGATCTGGGTGTCTCAACGGTACGCGAATGCCAGGGCTTTGCCATGTGGCTTGACTGCTGATGGCGCCGGATGCAACCAAAAATTTGACTGTCTTCTACAGCGTGACCTGGGTGAACAGTAAAGGGTTCACCGATGCGTTGGTCACGGTAACACCATGCCCTTTGAAGCCTTGTTCGCCGAGGTGCTCCTTATATTCCATTAGTAGTGGCGCAGAAATTGCGCGGGTGGGATCTGGGTGTCTCAAGGGGACGCGAATGCCAGGGCTTTGCCATGTGTCTTGACTGCTGATGGCGCCGGATGCAACCAAAACTTTGACTGTCTTCTACAGCGTGACCTGGGTGAACAGTAAAGGGTTCACCGATGCGTTGGTCACGGTAACACCGTGCCCTCTGAAGCCTTGTTCGCCGAAGTGCTCCTTATATTCCATTAGTAGTGGCGCAGAAAGTGCGCGGGTGGGATCTGGGTGTCTCAAGGGGACGCGAATGCCAGGGCTTTGCCATGTGTCTTGACTGCTGATGGTGCCCGATGCAACCAAAAATTTGACTGTCTTCTACAGCGTGGCCTGGGTGAACAGTAAAGGGTTCACCGATGCGTTGGTCACGGTAACACCGTGCCCTCCGAAGCCTTGTTCGCCGAGGTGCTCCTTATATTCCATTAGTAGTGGCGCAGAAATTGCGCGGTTGGGATCCGGGTGTCTCAAGGGGACGCGAATGCCAGGCCTTTGCCATGTGTCTTGACTGCTGATGGCGCCGGATGTAACCAAAAATTTGACTGTCTTCTAGAGCTTGACCTGGATGAACAGTAAAGGGTTCACCAAGCGTTGGTCATGGTAACACCGTGCCCTCTGAAGCCTTGTTCGCCGAGGTGCTCCTTATATTCCATTATTAGTGGCGCAGAAATTGCGCGGGTGGGATCTGGGTGTCTCAAGGGGACGCGAATGCCAGGCCTTTGCCATGTGTCTTGACTGCTGATGGCGCCGGATGCAACCAGAAATTTGACTGTCTTCTACAGCGTGACCTGGGTGAACAGCAAGGGTTCACCGATGCGTTGGTCACGGTAACACCGTGCCCTCTGAAGCCTTGTTCGCCGAGGTGCTCCTTATATTCTATTAGTAGTGGCGCAGAAATTGCGCGGGTGGGATCTGGGTGTCTCAAGGGGACGCGAATGCAAGGCCTTTGCCATGTGTCTTGACTGCTGATGGTGCCGGATGCAACCAAAAATTTGACTGTCTTCTAGAGCTTGACCTGGATGAACAGTAATGTGTTCACCAAGCGTTGGTCACGGTAACACCGTGCCCTCTGAAGCCTTGTTCGCCGAGGTGCTCCTTATATTCCATTATTAGTGGCGCAGAAATTGCGCGGGTGGGATCTGGGTGTCTCAAGGGGACGCGAATGCCAGGCCTTTGCCATGTGTCTTGACTGCTGATGGCGCCGGATGCAACCAAAAATTTGACTGTCTTCTACAGCGTGACCTGGGTGAACAGTAAGGGTTCACCGATGCGTTGGTCACGGTAACACCGTGCCCTCTGAAGCCTTGTTCGCCGAGGTGCTCCTTATATTCCATTAGTAGTGGCGCAGAAATTGCGCGGTTGGGATCTGGGTGTCTCAAGGGGACGCGAATGCCAGGGCTTTGCCATGTGTCTTGACTGCTGATGGTGCCCGATGCAACCAAAAATTTGACTGTCTTCTACAGCGTGGCCTGGGTGAACAGTAAAGGGTTCACCGATGCGTTGGTCACGGTAACACCGTGCCCTCTGAAGCCTTGTTCGCCGAGGTGCTCCTTATATTCCATTAGTAGTGGCGCAGAAATTGCGCGGTTGGGATCCGGGTGTCTCAAGGGGACGCGAATGCCAGGCCTTTGCCATGTGTCTTGACTGCTGATGGTGCCGGATGCAACCAAAAATTTGACTGTCTTCTACAGCGTGACCTGAGTGAACAGTAAAGGGTTCACCGATGCGTTGGTCATGGTAACACCGTGCCCTCTGAAGCCTTGTTCGCCGAGGTGCTCCTTATATTCCATTAGTAGTGGCGCAGAAATTGCGCGCGTGGGATCTGGGTGTCTCAAGGGGACGCGAATGCCAGGCCTTTGCCATGTGTCTTGACTGCTGATGGCGCCGGATGCAAACAAAAATTTGACTGTCTTCTAGAGCGTGACCTGGTTGAACAGTAAAGGGTTCACCAAGCGTTGGTCACGGTAACACCGTGCCCTCTGAAGCCTTGTTCGCCGAAGTGCTCCTTATATTCCATTAGTAGTGGCGCAGAAATTGCGCGGGTGGGATCTGGGTGTCTCTAGGGGACGCGAATGCCAGGGCTTTGCCATGTGTCTTGACTGCTGATGGCGCCGGATGCAACCAAAAATTTGACTGTCTTCTATAGCGTGACCTGGGTGAACAGTAAAGGGTTCACCGATGCGTTGGTCACGGTAACACCGTGCCCTCTGAAGCCTTGTTCGCCGAGGTTCTCCTTATATTCCATTAGTAGTGGCGCAGAAATTGCGCGGTTGGGATCCGGGTGTCTCAAGGGGACGCGAATGCCAGGCCTTTGCCATGTGTCTTGACTGCTGATGGCGCCGGATGCAACCAAAAATTTGACTGCCTTCTACAGCGTGACCTGGGTGAACAGTAAAGGGTTCACCGATGCGTTGGTCACGGTAACACCGTGCCCTCTGAAGCCTTGTTCGCCGAGGTGCTCCTTATATTCCATTAGTAGTGGCGCAGAAATTGCGCGGGTGGGATCTGGGTGTCTCAAGGGGACGCGAATGCCAGGCCTTTGCCATGTGTCTTGACTGCTGAAGGCGCCGGATGCAACCAAAAATTTGACTGTCTTCTACAGCGTGACCTGGGTGAACAGTAAGGGTTCACCGATGCGTTGGTCACGGTAACACCGTGCCCTCTGAAGCCTTGTTCGCCGAGGTGCTCCTTATATTCCATTAGTAGTGGCGCAGAAATTGCGCGGTTGGGATCCGGGTGTCTCAAGGGGACGCGAATGCCAGGCTTTGCCATGTGTCTTGACTGCTGATGGTGCCGGATGCAACCAAAAATTTGACTGTCTTCTACAGCGTGACCTGGCTGAACAGTAAAGGGTTCACCGATGCGTTGGTCACGGTAACAGCGTGCCCTCTGAAGCCTTGTTCGCCGAGGTGCTCCTTATATTCCATTAGTAGTGGCGCAGAAATTGCGCAGGTGGGATCTGGGTGTCTCAAGGGGACGCGAATGCCAGGCCTTTGCCATGTGTCTTGACTGCTGATGGTGCCGGATGCAACCAAAAATTTGACTGTCTTCTAGAGCTTGACCTGGATGAACAGTAAAGGGCTCACCAAGCGTTGGTCACGGTAACACCGTGCCCTCTGAAGCCTTGTTCGCCGAGGTGCTCCTTATATTCCATTATTAGTGGCGCAGAAATTGCGCGGGTGGGATCTGGGTGTCTCAAGGGGACGCGAATGCCAGGCGTTTGCCATGTGTCTTGACTGCTGATGGCGCCGGATGCAACCAAAATTTGACTGTCTTCTACAGCGTGACCTGGGTGAACAGTAAGGGTTCACCGATGCGTTGGTCACGGTAACACCGTGCCCTCTGAAGCCTTGTTCGCCGAGGTGCTCCTTATATTCCATTAGTAGTGGCGCAGAAATTGCGCGGGTGGGATCTGGGTGTCTCAGGGGGACGCGAATGCCAGGCCTTTGCCATGTGTCTTGACTGCTGATGGTGCCGGATGCAACCAAAACTTTGTCTTCTACAGCGTGACCTGGGTGAACAGTAGAGGGTTCACCTATGCGTTGGTCACGGTAACACCGTGCCCTCTGAAGCCTTGTTCGCCGAGGTGCTCCTTATATTCCATTAGTAGTGGCGCAGAAATTGCGCGGGTGGGATCTGGGTGTCTCAAGGGGACGCGAATGCCAGGGCTTTGCCATGTGTCTTGACTGCTGATGGTGCCGGATGCAACCAAAAATTTGACTGTCTTCTAGAGCTTGACCTGGATGAACAGTGAAGGGTTCACCAAGCGTTGGTCACGGTAACACCGTGCCCTCTGAAGCCTTGTTCGCCGAGGTGCTCCTTATATTCCATTATTAGTTTCGCAGAAATTGCGCGGGTGGGATCTGGGTGTCTCAAGGGGACGCGAATGCCAGGCCTTTGCCATGTGTCTTGACTGCTGATGGGGCCGGATGCAACCAAAAATTTGACTGTCTTCTACAGCGTGATCTGGGTGAACAGTAAGGGTTCACCGATGCGTTGGTCACGGTAACACCGTGCCCTCTGAAGCCTTGTTCGCCGAGGTGCTCCTTATATTCCATTAGTAGTGGCGCAGAAATTGCGCGGTTGGGATCTGGGTGTCTCAACGGGACGCGAATGCCAGGGCTTTGCCATGTGGCTTGACTGCTGATGGCGCCGGATGCAACCAAAAATTTGACTGTCTTCTACAGCGTGACCTGGGTGAACAGTAAAGGGTTCACCGATGCGTTGGTCACGATAACACCATGCCCTTTGAAGCCTTGTTCGCCGAGGTGCTCCTTATATTCCATTAGTAGTGGCGCAGAAATTGCGCGGGTGGGATCTGGGTGTCTCAAGGGGACGCGAATGCCAGGGCTTTGCCATGTGTCTTGACTGCTGATGGCGCCGGATGCAACCAAAACTTTGACTGTCTTCTACAGCGTGACCTGGGTGAACAGTAAAGGGTTCACCGATGCGTTGTTCACGGTAACACCGTGCCCTCTGAAGCCTTGTTCGCCGAAGTGCTCCTTATATTCCATTAGTAGTGGCGCAGAAATTGCGCGCGTGGGATCTGGGTGTCTCAAGGGGACGCGAATGCCAGGCCTTTGCCATGTGTCTTGACTGCTGATGGCGCCGGATGCAAACAAAAATTTGACTGTCTTCTAGAGCGTGACCTGGTTGAACAGTAAAGGGTTCACCAAGCGTTGGTCACGGTAACACCGTGCCCTCTGAAGCCTTGTTCGCCGATGTGCTCCTTATATTCCATTAGTAGTGGCGCAGAAATTGCGCGGGTGGGATCTGGGTGTCTCTAGGGGACGCGAATGCCAGGGCTTTGCCATGTGTCTTGACTGCTGATGGCGCCGGATGCAACCAAAAATTTGACTGTCTTCTATAGCGTGACCTGGGTGAACAGTAAAGGGTTCACCGATGCGTTGGTCACGGTAACACCGTGCCCTCTGAAGCCTTGTTCGCCGAGGTTCTCCTTATATTCCATTAGTAGTGGCGCAGAAATTGCGCGGTTGGGATCCGGGTGTCTCAAGGGGACGCGAATGCCAGGCCTTTGCCATGTGTCTTGACTGCTGATGGCGCCGGATGCAACCAAAAATTTGACTGCCTTCTACAGCGTGACCTGGGTGAACAGTAAAGGGTTCACCGATGCGTTGGTCACGGTAACACCGTGCCCTCTGAAGCCTTGTTCGCCGAGGTGCTCCTTATATTCCATTAGTAGTGGCGCAGAAATTGCGCGGGTGGGATCTGGGTGTCTCAAGGGGACGCGAATGCCAGGCCTTTGCCATGTGTCTTGACTGCTGAAGGCGCCGGATGCAACCAAAAATTTGACTGTCTTCTACAGCGTGACCTGGGTGAACAGTAAGGGTTCACCGATGCGTTGGTCACGGTAACACCGTGCCCTCTGAAGCCTTGTTCGCCGAGGTTCTCCTTATATTCCATTAGTAGTGGCGCAGAAATTGCGCGGTTGGGATCCGGGTGTCTCAAGGGGACGCGAATGCCAGGCTTTGCCATGTGTCTTGACTGCTGATGGTGCCGGATGCAACCAAAAATTTGACTGTCTTCTACAGCGTGACCTGGCTGAACAGTAAAGGGTTCACCGATGCGTTGGTCACGGTAACAGCGTGCCCTCTGAAGCCTTGTTCGCCGAGGTGCTCCTTATATTCCATTAGTAGTGGCGCAGAAATTGCGCAGGTGGGATCTGGGTGTCTCAAGGGGACGCGAATGCCAGGCCTTTGCCATGTGTCTTGACTGCTGATGGTGCCGGATGCAACCAAAAATTTGACTGTCTTCTAGAGCTTGACCTGGATGAACAGTAAAGGGCTCACCAAGCGTTGGTCACGGTAACACCGTGCCCTCTGAAGCCTTGTTCGCCGAGGTGCTCCTTATATTCCATTATTAGTGGCGCAGAAATTGCGCGGGTGGGATCTGGGTGTCTCAAGGGGACGCGAATGCCAGGCGTTTGCCATGTGTCTTGACTGCTGATGGCGCCGGATGCAACCAAAAATTTGACTGTCTTCTACAGCGTGACCTGGGTGAACAGTAAGGGTTCACCGATGCGTTGGTCACGGTAACACCGTGCCCTCTGAAGCCTTGTTCGCCGAGGTGCTCCTTATATTCCATTAGTAGTGGCGCAGAAATTGCGCGGGTGGGATCTGGGTGTCTCAGGGGGACGCGAATGCCAGGCCTTTGCCATGTGTCTTGACTGCTGATGGGGCCGGATGCAACCAAAAATTTGACTGTCTTCTACAGCGTGACCTGGGTGAACAGTAAGGGTTCACCGATGCGTTGGTCACGGTAACACCGTGCCCTCTGAAGCCTTGTTCGCCGAGGTGCTCCTTATATTCCATTAGTAGTGGCGCAGAAATTGCGCGGTTGGGATCTGGGTGTCTCAACGGGACGCGAATGCCAGGGCTTTGCCATGTGGCTTGACTGCTGATGGCGCCGGATGCAACCAAAAATTTGACTGTCTTCTACAGCGTGACCTGGGTGAACAGTAAAGGGTTCACCGATGCGTTGGTCACGATAACACCATGCCCTTTGAAGCCTTGTTCGCCGAGGTGCTCCTTATATTCCATTAGTAGTGGCGCAGAAATTGCGCGGGTGGGATCTGGGTGTCTCAAGGGGACGCGAATGCCAGGGCTTTGCCATGTGTCTTGACTGCTGATGGCGCCGGATGCAACCAAAACTTTGACTGTCTTCTACAGCGTGACCTGGGTGAACAGTAAAGGGTTCACCGATGCGTTGGTCACGGTAACACCGTGCCCTCTGAAGCCTTGTTCGCCGAAGTGCTCCTTATATTCCATTAGTAGTGGCGCAGAAATTGCGCGCGTGGGATCTGGGTGTCTCAAGGGGACGCGAATGCCAGGCCTTTGCCATGTGTCTTGACTGCTGATGGCGCCGGATGCAAACAAAAATTTGACTGTCTTCTAGAGCGTGACCTGGTTGAACAGTAAAGGGTTCACCAAGCGTTGGTCACGGTAACACCGTGCCCTCTGAAGCCTTGTTCGCCGATGTGCTCCTTATATTCCATTAGTAGTGGCGCAGAAATTGCGCGGGTGGGATCTGGGTGTCTCTAGGGGACGCGAATGCCAGGGCTTTGCCATGTGTCTTGACTGCTGATGGCGCCGGATGCAACCAAAAATTTGACTGTCTTCTATAGCGTGACCTGGGTGAACAGTAAAGGGTTCACCGATGCGTTGGTCACGGTAACACCGTGCCCTCTGAAGCCTTGTTCGCCGAGGTTCTCCTTATATTCCATTAGTAGTGGCGCAGAAATTGCGCGGTTGGGATCCGGGTGTCTCAAGGGGACGCGAATGCCAGGCCTTTGCCATGTGTCTTGACTGCTGATGGCGCCGGATGCAACCAAAAATTTGACTGCCTTCTACAGCGTGACCTGGGTGAACAGTAAAGGGTTCACCGATGCGTTGGTCACGGTAACACCGTGCCCTCTGAAGCCTTGTTCGCCGAGGTGCTCCTTATATTCCATTAGTAGTGGCGCAGAAATTGCGCGGGTGGGATCTGGGTGTCTCAAGGGGACGCGAATGCCAGGCCTTTGCCATGTGTCTTGACTGCTGAAGGCGCCGGATGCAACCAAAAATTTGACTGTCTTCTACAGCGTGACCTGGGTGAACAGTAAGGGTTCACCGATGCGTTGGTCACGGTAACACCGTGCCCTCTGAAGCCTTGTTCGCCGAGGTGCTCCTTATATTCCATTAGTAGTGGCGCAGAAATTGCGCGGTTGGGATCCGGGTGTCTCAAGGGGACGCGAATGCCAGGCTTTGCCATGTGTCTTGACTGCTGATGGTGCCGGATGCAACCAAAAATTTGACTGTCTTCTACAGCGTGACCTGGCTGAACAGTAAAGGGTTCACCGATGCGTTGGTCACGGTAACAGCGTGCCCTCTGAAGCCTTGTTCGCCGAGGTGCTCCTTATATTCCATTAGTAGTGGCGCAGAAATTGCGCAGGTGGGATCTGGGTGTCTCAAGGGGACGCGAATGCCAGGCCTTTGCCATGTGTCTTGACTGCTGATGGTGCCGGATGCAACCAAAAATTTGACTGTCTTCTAGAGCTTGACCTGGATGAACAGTAAAGGGCTCACCAAGCGTTGGTCACGGTAACACCGTGCCCTCTGAAGCCTTGTTCGCCGAGGTGCTCCTTATATTCCATTATTAGTGGCGCAGAAATTGCGCGGGTGGGATCTGGGTGTCTCAAGGGGACGCGAATGCCAGGCGTTTGCCATGTGTCTTGACTGCTGATGGCGCCGGATGCAACCAAAAATTTGACTGTCTTCTACAGCGTGACCTGGGTGAACAGTAAGGGTTCACCGATGCGTTGGTCACGGTAACACCGTGCCCTCTGAAGCCTTGTTCGCCGAGGTGCTCCTTATATTCCATTAGTAGTGGCGCAGAAATTGCGCGGGTGGGATCTGGGTGTCTCAGGGGGACGCGAATGCCAGGCCTTTGCCATGTGTCTTGACTGCTGATGGTGCCGGATGCAACCAAAACTTTGTCTTCTACAGCGTGACCTGGGTGAACAGTAGAGGGTTCACCTATGCGTTGGTCACGGTAACACCGTGCCCTCTGAAGCCTTGTTCGCCGAGGTGCTCCTTATATTCCATTAGTAGTGGCGCAGAAATTGCGCGGGTGGGATCTGGGTGTCTCAAGGGGACGCGAATGCCAGGGCTTTGCCATGTGTCTTGACTGCTGATGGTGCCGGATGCAACCAAAAATTTGACTGTCTTCTAGAGCTTGACCTGGATGAACAGTGAAGGGTTCACCAAGCGTTGGTCACGGTAACACCGTGCCCTCTGAAGCCTTGTTCGCCGAGGTGCTCCTTATATTCCATTATTAGTTTCGCAGAAATTGCGCGGGTGGGATCTGGGTGTCTCAAGGGGACGCGAATGCCAGGCCTTTGCCGTGTGTCTTGACTGCTGATGGGGCCGGATGCAACCAAAAATTTGACTGTCTTCTACAGCGTGACCTGGGTGAACAGTAAGGGTTCACCGATGCGTTGGTCACGGTAACACCGTGCCCTCTGAAGCCTTGTTCGCCGAGGTGCTCCTTATATTCCATTAGTAGTGGCGCAGAAATTGCGCGGTTGGGATCTGGGTGTCTCAACGGGACGCGAATGCCAGGGCTTTGCCATGTGGCTTGACTGCTGATGGCGCCGGATGCAACCAAAAATTTGACTGTCTTCTACAGCGTGACCTGGGTGAACAGTAAAGGGTTCACCGATGCGTTGGTCACGATAACACCATGCCCTTTGAAGCCTTGTTCGCCGAGGTGCTCCTTATATTCCATTAGTAGTGGCGCAGAAATTGCGCGGGTGGGATCTGGGTGTCTCAAGGGGACGCGAATGCCAGGGCTTTGCCATGTGTCTTGACTGCTGATGGCGCCGGATGCAACCAAAACTTTGACTGTCTTCTACAGCGTGACCTGGGTGAACAGTAAAGGGTTCACCAAGCGTTGGTCATGGTAACACCGTGCCCTCTGAAGCCTTGTTCGCCGAGGTGCTCCTTATATTCCATTATTAGTGGCGCAGAAATTGCGCGGGTGGGATCTGGGTGTCTCAAGGGGACGCGAATGCCAGGCCTTTGCCATGTGTCTTGACTGCTGATGGCGCCGGATGCAACCAGAAATTTGACTGTCTTCTACAGCGTGACCTGGGTGAACAGTAAGGGTTCACCGATGCGTTGGTCACGGTAACACCGTGCCCTCTGAAGCCTTGTTCGCCGAGGTGCTCCTTATATTCCATTAGTAGTGGCGCAGAAATTGCGCGGTTGGGATCTGGGTGTCTCAACGGGACGCGAATGCCTGGGCTTTGCCATGTGGCTTGACTGCTGATGGCGCCGGATGCAACCAAAAATTTGACTGTCTTCTACAGCGTGACCTGGGTGAACAGTAAAGGGTTCACCGATGCGTTGGTCACGGTAACACCATGCCCTTTGAAGCCTTGTTCGCCGAGGTGCTCCTTATATTCCATTAGTAGTGGCGCAGAAATTGCGCGGGTGGGATCTGGGTGTCTCAAGGGGACGCGAATGCCAGGGCTTTGCCATGTGTCTTGACTGCTGATGGCGCCGGATGCAACCAAAACTTTGACTGTCTTCTACAGCGTGACCTGGGTGAACAGTAAAGGGTTCACCGATGCGTTGGTCACGGTAACACCGTGCCCTCTGAAGCCTTGTTCGCCGAAGTGCTCCTTATATTCCATTAGTAGTGGCGCAGAAAGTGCGCGGGTGGGATCTGGGTGTCTCAAGGGGACGCGAATGCCAGGGCTTTGCCATGTGTCTTGACTGCTGATGGTGCCCGATGCAACCAAAAATTTGACTGTCTTCTACAGCGTGGCCTGGGTGAACAGTAAAGGGTTCACCGATGCGTTGGTCACGGTAACACCGTGCCCTCCGAAGCCTTGTTCGCCGAGGTGCTCCTTATATTCCATTAGTAGTGGCGCAGAAATTGCGCGGTTGGGATCCGGGTGTCTCAAGGGGACGCGAATGCCAGGCCTTTGCCATGTGTCTTGACTGCTGATGGCGCCGGATGTAACCAAAAATTTGACTGTCTTCTAGAGCTTGACCTGGATGAACAGTAAAGGGTTCACCAAGCGTTGGTCATGGTAACACCGTGCCCTCTGAAGCCTTGTTCGCCGAGGTGCTCCTTATATTCCATTATTAGTGGCGCAGAAATTGCGCGGGTGGGATCTGGGTGTCTCAAGGGGACGCGAATGCCAGGCCTTTGCCATGTGTCTTGACTGCTGATGGCGCCGGATGCAACCAGAAATTTGACTGTCTTCTACAGCGTGACCTGGGTGAACAGTAAGGGTTCACCGATGCGTTGGTCACGGTAACACCGTGCCCTCTGAAGCCTTGTTCGCCGAGGTGCTCCTTATATTCCATTAGTAGTGGCGCAGAAATTGCGCGGGTGGGATCTGGGTGTCTCAAGGGGACGCGAATGCAAGGCCTTTGCCATGTGTCTTGACTGCTGATGGTGCCGGATGCAACCAAAAATTTGACTGTCTTCTAGAGCTTGACCTGGATGAACAGTAAAGTGTTCACCAAGCGTTGGTCACGGTAACACCGTGCCCTCTGAAGCCTTGTTCGCCGAGGTGCTCCTTATATTCCATTATTAGTGGCGCTGAAATTGCGCGGGTGGGATCTGGGTGTCTCAAGGGGACGCGAATGCCAGGCCTTTGCCATGTGTCTTGACTGCTGATGGCGCCGGATGCAACCAAAAATTTGACTGTCTTCTACAGCGTGACCTGGGTGAACAGTAAGGGTTCACCGATGCGTTGGTCACGGTAACACCGTGCCCTCTGAAGCCTTGTTCGCCGAGGTGCTCCTTATATTCCATTAGTAGTGGCGCAGAAATTGCGCGGTTGGGATCTGGGTGTCTCAAGGGGACGCGAATGCCAGGGCTTTGCCATGTGTCTTGACTGCTGATGGTGCCCGATGCAACCAAAAATTTGACTGTCTTCTACAGCGTGGCCTGGGTGAACAGTAAAGGGTTCACCGATGCGTTGGTCACGGTAACACCGTGCCCTCTGAAGCCTTGTTCGCCGAGGTGCTCCTTATATTCCATTAGTAGTGGCGCAGAAATTGCGCGGTTGGGATCCGGGTGTCTCAAGGGGACGCGAATGCCAGGCCTTTGCCATGTGTCTTGACTGCTGATGGCGCCGGATGCAACCAAAAATTTGACTGTCTTCTAGAGCTTGACCTGGATGAACAGTAAAGGGTTCACCAAGCGTTGGTCATGGTAACACCGTGCCCTCTGAAGCCTTGTTCGCCGAGGTGCTCCTTATATTCCATTATTAGTGGCGCAGAAATTGCGCGGGTGGGATCTGGGTGTCTCAAGGGGACGCGAATGCCAGGCCTTTGCCATGTGTCTTGACTGCTGATGGCGCCGGATGCAACCAGAAATTTGACTGTCTTCTACAGCGTGACCTGGGTGAACAGTAAGGGTTCACCGATGCGTTGGTCACGGTAACACCGTGCCCTCTGAAGCCTTGTTCGCCGAGGTGCTCCTTATATTCCATTAGTAGTGGCGCAGAAATTGCGCGGGTGGGATCTGGGTGTCTCAAGGGGACGCGAATGCAAGGCCTTTGCCATGTGTCTTGACTGCTGATGGTGCCGGATGCAACCAAAAATTTGACTGTCTTCTAGAGCTTGACCTGGATGAACAGTAAAGTGTTCACCAAGCGTTGGTCATGGTAACACCGTGCCCTCTGAAGCCTTGTTCGCCGAGGTGCTCCTTATATTCCATTATTAGTGGCGCAGAAATTGCGCGGGTGGGATCTGGGTGTCTCAAGGGGACGCGAATGCCAGGCCTTTGCCATGTGTCTTGACTGCTGATGGCGCTGGATGCAACCAATAATTTGACTGTCTTCTACAGCGTGACCTGGGTGAACAGTAAGGGTTCACCGATGCGTTGGTCACGGTAACACCGTGCCCTCTGAAGCCTTGTTCGCCGAGGTGCTCCTTATATTCCATTAGTAGTGGCGCAGAAATTGCACGGTTGGGAGCTGGGTGTCTCAAGGGGACGCGAATGCCAGGGCTTTGCCATGTGGCTTGACTGCTGATGGCGCCGGATGCAACCAAAAATTTGACTGTCTTCTACAGCGTGACCTGGGTGAACAGTAAAGGGTTCACCGATGCGTTGGTCACGGTAACACCGTGCCCTCTGAAGCCTTGTTCGCCGAGGTGCTCCTTATATTCCATTAGTAGTGGCGCAGAAATTGCGGGGGTGGGATCTGGGTGTCTCAAGGGGACGCGAATGCCAGGGCTTTGCCATGTGTCTTGACTGCTGATGGCGCCGGATGCAACCAAAAATTTGACTGTCTTCTACAGCGTGACCTGGGTGAACAGTAAGGGTTCACCGATGCGTTGGTCACGGTAACACCGTGCCCTCTGAAGCCTTGTTCGCCGAGGTGCTCCTTATATTCCATTAGTAGTGGCGCAGAAATTGCGCGGTTGGGATCTGGGTGTCTCAAGGGGACACGAATGCCAGGGCTTTGCCATGTGGCTTGACTGCTGATGGCGCCGGATGCAACCAAAAATTTGACTGTCTTCTACAGCGTGACCTGGGTGAACAGTAAAGGGTTCACCGATGCGTTGGTCACGGTAACACCGTGCCCTCTGAAGCCTTGTTCGCCGAGGTGCTCCTTATATTACATTAGTAGTGGCGCAGAAATGGCGCGGGTGGGATCTGGGTGTCTCAAGGGGACGCGAATGCCAGGGCTTTGCCATGTGTCTTGACTGCTGATGGCGCCGGATGCAACCAAAACTTTGACTGTCTTCTACAGCGTGACCTGGGTGAACAGTAAACGGTTCACCGATGCGTTGGTCACGGTAACACCGTGCCCTCTGAAGCCTTGTTCGCCGAGGTGCTCCTTATATTCCATTAGTAGTGGCGCAGCAATTGCGCGGGTGGGATCTGGGTGTCTCTAGGGGACGCGAATGCCAGGGCTTTGCCATGTGTCTTGACTGCTGATGGCGCTGGATGCAACCAAAAATTTGACTCTTCTATAGCGTGACCTGGGTGAACAGTAAAGGGTTCACCGATGCGTTGGTCACGGTAATACCGTGCCCTCTGAAGCCTTGTTCGCCGAGGTGCTCCTTATATTCCATTAGTAGTGGCGCAGAAATTGCGCGGTTGGGATCCGGGTGTCTCAAGGGGACGCGAATGCCAGGCCTTTGCCATGTGTCTTGACTGCTGATTGCGCCGGATGCAACCAAAAATTTGACTGCCTTCTACAGCGTGACCTGGGTGAACAGTAAAGGGTTCACCGATGCGTTGGTCACGGTAACACCGTGCCCTCTGAAGCCTTGTTCGCCGAGGTGCTCCTTATAGTCCATTAGTAGTGGCGCAGAAATTGCGCGTTTGGGATCCGGGTGTCTCAAGGGGACGCGAATGCCAGGCCTTTGCCATATGTCTTGACTGCTGATGGTGCCGGGTGCAACCAAAAATTTGACTGTCTTCTACAGCGTGACCTGGGTGAACAGTAAAGGGTTCACCGATGCGTTGGTCACGGTAACACCGTGCCCTATGAAGCCTTGTTCGCCGAGGTGCTCCTTATATTCCATTAGTAGTGGCGCAGAAATTGCGCGGTTGGGATCTGGGTGTCTCAAGGGGACGTGAATGCCAGGCCTTTGCCATGTGTCTTTACTGCTGATGGTGCCGGATGCAACCAAAAATTTGACTGTCTTCTAGAGCTTGACCTGGATGAACAGTGAAGGGTTCACCAAGCGTTGGTCACGGTAACACCGTGCCCTCTGAAGCCTTGTTCGCCGAGGTGCTCCTTATATTCCATTATTAGTGGCGCAGAAATTGCGCGGGTGGGATCTGGGTGTCTCAAGGGGACGCGAATGCCAGGCCTTTGCCATGTGTCTTGACTGCTGATGGTGCCGGATGCAACCAAAAATTTGACTGTCTTCTAGAGCTTGACCTGGATGAACAGTAAAAGGCTCACCAAGCGTTGGTCACGGTAACACCGTGCCCTCTGAAGCCTTGTTCGCCGAGGTGCTCCTTATATTCCATTATTAGTGGCGCAGAAATTGCGCGGGTGGGATCTGGGTGTCTCAAGGGGACGCGAATGCCAGGCGTTTGCCATGTGTCTTGACTGCTGATGGCGCCGGATGCAACCAAAACTTTGACTGTCTTCTACAGCGTGACCTGGGTGAACAGTAAAGGGTTCACCGATGCGTTGGTCACGGTAACACCGTGCCCTCTGAAGCCTTGTTCGCCGAGGTGCTCCTTATATTCCATTAGTAGTGGCGCAGAAATTGCGCGGGTGGGATCTGGGTGTCTCAAGGGGACGCGAATGCCAGGCCTTTGCCATGTGTCTTGACTGCTGATGGTGCCGGATGCAACCAAAACTTTGACTGTCTTCTACAGCGTGACCTGGGTGAACAGTAAAGGGTTCACCTATGCGTTGGTCACGGTAACACCGTGCCCTCTGAAGCCTTGTTCGCCGAGGTGCTCCTTATATTCCATTAGTAGTGGCGCAGAAATTGCGCGGGTGGGATCTGGGTGTCTCAAGGGGACGCGAATGCCAGGGCTTTGCCATGTGTCTTGACTGCTGATGGTGCTGGATGCAACCAAAAATTTGACTGTCTTCTAGAGCTTGACCTGGATGAACAGTGAAGGGTTCACCAAGCGTTGGTCACGTTAACACCGTGCCCTCTGAAGCCTTGTTCGCCGAGCTGCTCCTTATATTCCATTATTAGTGGCGCAGAAAATGCGCGGGTGGGATCTGGGTGTCTCAAGGGGACACGAATGCCAGGCCTTTGCAATGTGTCTTGACTGCTGATGGCGCCGGATGCAACCAAAAATTTGACTGTCTTCTACAGCGTGACCTGGGTGAACAGTAAGGGTTCACCGATGCGTTGGTCACGGTAACACCGTGCCCTCTGAAGCCTTGTTCGCCGAGGTGCTCCTTATATTCCATTAGTAGTGGCGCAGAAATTGCGCGGTTGGGATCTGGGTGTCTCAAGGGGACGCGAATGCCAGGGCTTTGCCATGTGGCTTGACTGCTGATGGCGCCGGATGCAACCAAAAATTTGACTGTCTTCTACAGCGTGACCTGGGTGATCAGTAAAGGGTTCACCGATGCGTTGGTCACGGTAACACCGTGCCCTCTGAAGCCTTGTTCGCCGAGGAGCTCCTTATATTCCATTAGTAGTGGCGCAGAAATTGCGCGGGTGGGATCTGGGTGTCTCAAGGGGACGCGAATGCCAGGGCTTTGCTATGTGTCTTGACTGCTGATGGCGCCGGATGCAACCAAAACTTTGACTGTCTTCTACAGCGTGAACTGGGTGAACAGTAAAGGGTTCACCGATGCGTTGGTCACGGTAACACCGTGCCCTCTGAAGCCTTGTTCGCCGAGGTGCTCCTTATATTCCATTAGTAGTGGCGCAGAAATTGCGCGGGTGGGATCTGGGTGTCTCAAGGGGACGCGAATGCCAGGCCTTTGCCATGTGTCTTGACTGCTGATGGTGCCGGATGCAACCAAAAATTTGACTGTCTTCTAGAGCTTGACCTGGATGAACAGTAAAGAGCTCACCAAGCGTTGGTCACGCTAACACCGTGCCCTCTGAAGCCTTGTTCGCCGAGGTGCTCCTTATATTCCATTATTAGTGGCACAGAAATTGCGCGGGTGGGATCTGGGTGTCTCAAGGGGACGCGAATGCCAGGCCTTTGCCATGTGTCTTGACTGCTGATGGCGCCGGATGCAACCAAAAATTTGACTGTCTTCTACAGCGTGACCTGGGTGAACAGTAAGGGTTCACCGATGCGTTGGTCACGGTAACACCGTGCCCTCTGAAGCCTTGTTCGCCGAGGTGCTCCTTATATTCCATTAGTAGTGGCGCAGAAATTGCGCGGTTGGGATCTGGGTGTCTCAAGGGGACGCGAATGCCAGGGCTTTGCCATGTGGCTTGACTGCTGATGGCGCCGGATGCAACCAAAAATTTGACTGTCTTCTACAGCGTGACCTGGGTGAACAGTAAAGGGTTCACCGATGCGTTGGTCACGGTAACACCGTGCCCTCTGAAGCCTTGTTCGCCGAGGTGCTCCTTATATTCCATTAGTAGTGGCGCAGAAATTGCGCGGGTGGGATCTGGGTGTCTCAAGGGGACGCGAATGCCAGGGCTTTGCCATGTGTCTTGACTGCTGATGGCGCCGGATGCAACCAAAAATTTGACTGTCTTCTACAGCGTGACCTGGGTGAACAGTAAGGGTTCACCGATGCGTTGGTCACGGTAACACCGTGCCCTCTGAAGCCTTGTTCGCCGAGGTGCTCCTTATATTCCATTAGTAGTGGCGCAGAAATTGCGCGGTTGGGATCTGGGTGTCTCAAGGGGACACGAATGCCAGGGCTTTGCCATGTGGCTTGACTGCTGATGGCGCCGGATGCAACCAAAAATTTGACTGTCTTCTACAGCGTGACCTGGGTGAACAGTAAAGGGTTCACCGATGCGTTGGTCACGGTAACACCGTGCCCTCTGAAGCCTTGTTCGCCGAGGTGCTCCTTATATTCCATTAGTAGTGGCGCAGAAATTGCGCGGGTGGGATCTCGGTGTCTCAAGGGGACGCGAATGCCAGGGCTTTGCCATGTGTCTTGACTGCTGATGGCGCCGGATGCAACCAAAACTTTGACTGTCTTCTACAGCGTGACCTGGGTGAACAGTAAAGGGTTCACCGATGCGTTGGTCACGGTAACACCGTGCCCTCTGAAGCCTTGTTCGCCGAGGTGCTCCTTATATTCCATTAGTAGTGGCGCAGCAATTGCGCGGGTGGGATCTGGGTGTCTCTAGGGGACGCGAATGCCAGGGCTTTGCCATGTGTCTTGACTGCTGATGGCGCTGGATGCAACCAAAAATTTGACTCTTCTATAGCGTGACCTGGGTGAACAGTAAAGGGTTCACCGATGCGTTGGTCACGGTAACACCGTGCCCTCTGAAGCCTTGTTCGCCGAGGTGCTCCTTATATTCCATTAGTAGTGGCGCAGAAATTGCGCGGTTGGGATCCGGGTGTCTCAAGGGGACGCGAATGCCAGGCCTTTGCCATGTGTCTTGACTGCTGATTGCGCCGGATGCAACCAAAAATTTGACTGCCTTCTACAGCGTGACCTGGGTGAACAGTAAAGGGTTCACCGATGCGTTGGTCACGGTAACACCGTGCCCTCTGAAGCCTTGTTCGCCGAGGTGCTCCTTATATTCCATTAGTAGTGGCGCAGAAATTGCGCGGTTGGGATCCGGGTGTCTCAAGGGGACTCGAATGCCAGGCCTTTGCCATATGTCTTGACTGCTGATGGTGCCGGGTGCAACCAAAAATTTGACTGTCTTCTACAGCGTGACCTGGGTGAACAGTAAAGGGTTCACCGATGCGTTGGTCACGGTAACACCGTGCCCTCTAAAGCCTTGTTCGCCGAGGTACTCGTTATATTCCATTAGTAGTGGCGCAGAAATTGCGCGGTTGGGATCCGGGTGCCTCAAGGGGACGGGAATGCCAGGCCTTTGCCATGTGTCTTGACTGCTGATGGTGCCGGGTGCAACCAATAATTTGACTGTCTTCTACAGCGTGACCTGGGTGAAACGTAAAGGGTTCACCGATACCGATGCGTTGGTCACGGTAACACCGTGCCCTATGAAGCCTTGTTCGCCGAGGTGCTCCTTATATTCCATTAGTAGTGGCGCAGAAATTGCGCGGTTGGGATCTGGGTGTCTCAAGGGGACGTGAATGCCAGGCCTTTGCCATGTGTCTTTACTGCTGATGGTGCCGGATGCAACCAAAAATTTGACTGTCTTCTAGAGCTTGACCTGGATGAACAGTGAAGGGTTCACCAAGCGTTGGTCACGGTAACACCGTGCCCTCTGAAGCCTTGTTCGCCGAGGTGCTCCTTATATTCCATTATTAGTGGCGCAGAAACTGCGCGGGTGGGATCTGGGTGTCTCAAGGGGACGCGAATGCCAGGCCTTTGCCATGTGTCTTGACTGCTGATGGTGCCGGATGCAACCAAAAATTTGACTGTCTTCTAGAGCTTGACCTGGATGAACAGTAAAAGGCTCACCAAGCGTTGGTCACGGTAACACCGTGCCCTCTGAAGCCTTGTTCGCCGAGGTGCTCCTTATATTCCATTATTAGTGGCGCAGAAATTGCGCGGGTGGGATCTGGGTGTCTCAAGGGGACGCGAATGCCAGGCGTTTGCCATGTGTCTTGACTGCTGATGGCGCCGGATGCAACCAAAACTTTGACTGTCTTCTACAGCGTGACCTGGGTGAACAGTAAAGGGTTCACCGATGCGTTGGTCACGGTAACACCGTGCCCTCTGAAGCCTTGTTCGCCGAGGTGCTCCTTATATTCCATTAGTAGTGGCGCAGAAATTGCGCGGGTGGGATCTGGGTGTCTCAAGGGGACGCGAATGCCAGGCCTTTGCCATGTGTCTTGACTGCTGATGGTGCCGGATGCAACCAAAACTTTGACTGTCTTCTACAGCGTGACCTGGGTGAACAGTAAAGGGTTCACCTATGCGTTGGTCACGGTAACACCGTGCCCTCTGAAGCCTTGTTCGCCGAGGTGCTCCTTATATTCCATTAGTAGTGGCGCAGAAATTGCGCGGGTGGGATCTGGGTGTCTCAAGGGGACGCGAATGCCAGGGCTTTGCCATGTGTCTTGACTGCTGATGGTGCTGGATGCAACCAAAAATTTGACTGTCTTCTAGAGCTTGACCTGGATGAACAGTGAAGGGTTCACCAAGCGTTGGTCACGTTAACACCGTGCCCTCTGAAGCCTTGTTCGCCGGGCTGCTCCTTATATTCCATTATTAGTGGCGCAGAAATTGCGCGGTTGGGATCTGGGTGTCTCAAGGGGACACGAATGCCAGGCCTTTGCCATGTGTCTTGACTGCTGATGGCGCCGGATGCAACCAAAAATTTGACTGTCTTCTACAGCGTGACCTGGGTGAACAGTAAGGGTTCACCGATGCGTTGGTCACGGTAACACCGTGCCCTCTGAAGCCTTGTTCGCCGAGGTGCTCCTTATATTCCATTAGTAGTGGCGCAGAAATTGCGCGGTTGGGATCTGGGTGTCTCAAGGGGACGCGAATGCCAGGGCTTTGCCATGTGGCTTGACTGCTGATGGCGCCGGATGCAACCAAAAATTTGACTGTCTTCTACAGCGTGACCTGGGCGATCAGTAAAGGGTTCACCGATGCGTTGGTCACGGTAACACCGTGCCCTCTGAAGCCTTGTTCGCCGAGGAGCTCCTTATATTCCATTAGTAGTGGCGCAGAAATTGCGCGGGTGGGATCTGGGTGTCTCAAGGGGACGCGAATGCCAGGGCTTTGCCATGTGTCTTGACAGCTGATGGCGCCGGATGCAACCAAAACTTTGACTGTCTTCTACAGCGTGAACTGGGTGAACAGTAAAGGGTTCACCGATGCGTTGGTCACGGTAACACCGTGCCCTCTGAAGCCTTGTTCGCCGAGGTGCTCCTTATATTCCATTAGTAGTGGCGCAGAAATTGCGCGGGTGGGATCTGGGTGTCTCAAGGGGACGCGAATGCCAGGCCTTTGCCATGTGTCTTGACTGCTGATGGTGCCGGATGCAACCAAAAATTTGACTGTCTTCTAGAGCTTGACCTGGATGAACAGTAAAGGGCTCACCAAGCGTTGGTCACGGTAACACCGTCCCCTCTGAAGCCTTGTTGCCGAGGTGCTCCTTATATTCCATTATTAGTGGCACAGAAATTGCGCGGGTGGGATCTGGGTGTCTCAAGGGGACGCGAATGCCAGGCCTTTGCCATGTGTCTTGACTGCTGATGGCGCCGGATGCAACCAAAAATTTGACTGTCTTCTACAGCGTGACCTGGGTGAACAGTAAGGGTTCACCGATGCGTTGGTCACGGTAACACCGTGCCCTCTGAAGCCTTGTTCGCCGAGGTGCTCCTTATATTCCATTAGTAGTGGCGCAGAAATTGCGCGGTTGGGATCTGGGTGTCTCAAGGGGACGCGAATGCCAGGGCTTTGCCATGTGGCTTGACTGCTGATGGCGCCGGATGCAACCAAAAATTTGACTGTCTTCTACAGCGTGACCTGGGTGAACAGTAAAGGGTTCACCGATGCGTTGGTGAACCCTGAAGCCTTGTTCGCCGAGGTGCTCCTTATATTCCATTAGTAGTGGCGCAGAAATTGCGCGGGTGGGATCTGGGTGTCTCAAGGGGACGCGAATGCCAGGGCTTTGCCATGTGTCTTGACTGCTGATGGCGCCGGATGCAACCAAAACTTTGACTGTCTTCTACAGCGTGACCTGGGTGAACAGTAAAGGGTTCACCGATGCGTTGGTCACGGTAACACCGTGCCCTCTGAAGCCTTGTTCGCCGAGGTGCTCCTTATATTCCGTTAGTAGTGGCGCAGAAATTGCGCGGGTGGGATCTGGGTGTCTCAAGGGGACGCGAATGCCAGGCCTTTGCCATGTGTCTTGACCGCTGATGGTGCCGGATGCAACCAAAACTTTGACTGTCTTCTACAGCGTGACCTGGGTGAACAGTAAAGGGTTCACCTATGGTTGTAGTTCAGAATGGCGCAACAGACACACACACAGGAAAAAAGGGGATGACACAAAGAGCGCCTACTACCAACTGAATTTATTTCAGAAACACCCTCTTTTATAAGGCAAGACATATCAACCACGAACCGGAAGCAGAAAAAACACATATTCATGGTTTGAATTCATATTTCGAAACACCATCGGCAGAAAAGAAAACCACAAGAACAAAAAACAGAAACTAGAACTACACATGCCCGTCCAAGAAACCCAGCTCCTGGCGGCATAGTTTAATCGATGAAGTGCTAATGCACGTGGACCCAGCTTTCTGTATATGGTATGCTTCTATAATCTCTCTTTCAAATCGCTCCTTGCCTCTGCCGATAAACGTTGCCTGTTCCAGCATCGGTCCGCAATCTCTGCACTCCCTACAGTGATCCGGCAGGTTGCCCCTGTCATTGTTTTTAATTGTTCTTCTGTGCTCGCTAGCTCTCTCGTTGAAACACCGGCCAGTCTGGCCAATGTAGGCGGATCCACAGCTGAGCGGTATGCGATACACGACTTCGGACTTGCATTCGGTGAACCGTATCTGATGTTTGATAGCGCATCTTCGGGGTCGTCTGTTCATCATGGAGCAAACTTTTGCAAGCTTGCATGGTGCTGAAAACAACACATTTACACCATATCGACCCCCTACCTTCTTGATATTGTGCGCTATCTTATGCATGTACGGAATTACCACCACAGGCCTCTTGTCTTCCTGCTTGCTTTGCGTATCACCGCTAGAAGTGACCTTGATTTTTTGTAGCAGAGATTCACATATCGCTGTTATCATCATACACGGGTAGCCAGCGCTACCCAGTCTCACTAGCTGCTTGTCAAAGCCGGCCTGCACACAATGATCGCAGGATTTCGAGAGAGCTGCGTGTAGGCACGTGATGGCAATGCTGCGTTTGACCAGTTTGGAGTGGGCACTGCTGAACGGCATGAGGCTTTTCTTAGAACGGGGGTTGTACACCCAACACACATGGTCTTTTTTAGAGAAATCAAACAGAATGTCCAGGAACTGGATTTTGCCCTCTTGAGGCAGTTCCCAAGTAAACGTAAGGCCTTGAGAACTGTCTCTAAAAATGTTAAGAACATCAGCAACAGCATCGTCAAAGATAAAAGGAGAGGTCCCGTCAAAAAGAATAAAATAGTCATCAACAAAGCGGAAAACCCGCCTAACAGGTGTCCCATTCAACTGCGCACTAATGCGCTTGTCAATAAATGATAAAAAGATGTCGGTTAAAATAGGGGCAATAGACGAGCCAATGCATATTCCATCTCTTTGCAAATAAAACTTCTGGTTAAAATCAATGACAGTAGAGTGAAGATAAAATTCTAGCAATGACATAAAGTGGTCACTGGTTATGCCACAGGCGTTTTGAAATTCTACTTCATCAGACTCGTTTAACTTCTCACGAATAGCTGTAAAGAGGCCATCGTGAGGAACGGAGTAAAAAAGGTTTTCTACATCTATTGAAAAGGCACACGATGCCTTGTCCAACCCTGCTTTCATTTCAGTCAAAACGGAGTCAGAATTCCGGATAAGGAAAGGGTCATCCACACAAAGATGCTTCAAAGAGCGTTGTAGGAAATGGGAGATATGGGATTGCCACGTTCCTCTTTCCGATACAATCACTCGCAAGGGACATTCAGGTTTATGGGTTTTCCCAGTGAAGAACACTTCTAAAACACCTTTTTATTTTCTGAGTTTACGAGCCTATGCAATGATTCTAGGTGCATATCATTTAGTAATTTTAAGGCAGCTGTCTTCTGCTTATTAGAACGAAACTTGATAGGTTCGAAATTCTTTGCAATGGCTTGTTCCGATTTCTTTCGCATTATGTCGTTATGGATAACTACAAATCCTCCTTCCTTATCTGCTTCAATAACAGAAAGACTGGCCTCTTGCAACGATTGTACAATATGTTTCAACGGCGGTTGTCTACAATGGTTTGCACTCACGGATCGGATGACAGCGTCCACTCCATCGCCTATAACTCTCTCACGTTGTTGGAGGCTTGCACGTCCGGCGACTTGCCGAACCAAACCAAGGAGATGCGGTCTGGAAGCAGATGGCTGGAAAGAATATTTAGGGCCTAGCTGCAGAGTGTCCATAACATCACGGGGAAGCCTAGCATTGCCGAGCACGGTGACTTGGCAGGGAGCACTAGGTGTTTTTGGTTTCTTAGGAAGGTGAAGTCTAGCCTGTTGCCAGATGAACTCCGTTATGTTGGATGCCTGCTTCTTGAAAGCCTGTAGCTTGCGCTCAGTGCCTTGAGGGTTCCGGGCATCATGCACCAGGATTAACATCCAGTCCTGTAGCAGACGGATCTGTCTCCACTTCTCTGACTTAAAGATCTTGTAGATCCGTCTCGTGCGACCCCATGATGGTTCCACTCCACCAAAAATGGCTTGTACTTCTGGTAGAACGATGCGATGCTTGAGGCAGTAGGAAAAGATCCTGGCATGACATGTGGAAACTGCGATGAGGTTCGTGCAGGATATGACAGGCGAATGTCCGAGTGGTGAACACAGAAAAGAGCCCAGAGTAGAAGAAATGCGTTGCAGAAGAACTTGCTTTGGGGCTAGTTGGTTCATGATTGTAGTTCAGAATGGCGCAAAAGACACACACACAGGAAAAAAGGGGGATGACACAAAGAGCGCCTACTACCAACTGAATTTATTTCAGAAACACCCTCTTTTATAAGGCAAGACATATCAACCACGAACCGGAAGCAGAAAAAACACATATTCATGGTTTGAATTCATATTTCGAAACACCATCGGCAGAAAAGAAAACCACAAGAACAAAAAACAGAAACTAGAACTACACATGCCCGTCGAAGAAACCCAGCTCCTGGCGGCATAGTTTAATCGATGAAGTGCTAATGCACGTGGACCCAGCTTTCTGTATATGGTATGCTTCTATAATCTCTCTTTCAAATCGCTCCTTGCCTCTGCCGATAAACGTTGCCTGTTCCAGCATCGGTCCGCAATCTCTGCACTCCCTACAGTGATCCGGCAGGTTGCCCCTGTCATTGTTTTTAATTGTTCTTCTGTGCTCGCTAGCTCTCTCGTTGAAACACCGGCCAGTCTGGCCAATGTAGGCGGATCCACAGCTGAGCGGTATGCGATACACGACTTCGGACTTGCATTCGGTGAACCGTATCTGATGTTTGATAGCGCATCTTCGGGGTCGTCTGTTCATCATGGAGCAAACTTTTGCAAGCTTGCATGGTGCTGAAAACAACACATTTACACCATATCGACCCCCTACCTTCTTGATATTGTGCGCTATCTTATGCATGTACGGAATTACCACCACAGGCCTCTTGTCTTCCTGCTTGCTTTGCGTATCACCGCTAGAAGTGACCTTGATTTTTTGTAGCAGAGATTCACATATCGCTGTTATCCTGCGATCATTGTGTGCATCCTGCGATCATTGTGTGCAGGCCGGCTTTGACAAGCAGCTAGTGAGACTGGGTAGCGCTGGCTACCCGTGTATGATGATAACAGCGATATGTGAATCTCTGCTACAAAAAATCAAGGTCACTTCTAGCGGTGATACGCAAAGCAAGCAGGAAGACAAGAGGCCTGTGGTGGTAATTCCGTACATGCATAAGATAGCGCACAATATCAAGAAGGTAGGGGGTCGATATGGTGTAAATGTGTTGTTTTCAGCACCATGCAAGCTTGCAAAAGTTTGCTCCATGATGAACAGACGACCCCGAAGATGCGCTATCAAACATCAGATACGGTTCACCGAATGCAAGTCCGAAGTCGTGTATCGCATACCGCTCAGCTGTGGATCCGCCTACATTGGCCAGACTGGCCGGTGTTTCAACGAGAGAGCTAGCGAGCACAGAAGAACAATTAAAAACAATGACAGGGGCAACCTGCCGGATCACTGTAGGGAGTGCAGAGATTGCGGACCGATGCTGGAACAGGCAACGTTTATCGGCAGAGGCAAGGAGCGATTTGAAAGAGAGATTATAGAAGCATACCATATACAGAAAGCTGGGTCCACGTGCATTAGCACTTCATCGATTAAACTATGCCGCCAGGAGCTGGGTTTCTTGGACGGGCATGTGTAGTTCTAGTTTCTGTTTTTTGTTCTTGTGGTTTTCTTTTCTGCCGATGGTGTTTCGAAATATGAATTCAAACCATGAATATGTGTTTTTTCTGCTTCCGGTTCGTGGTTGATATGTCTTGCCTTATAAAAGAGGGTGTTTCTGAAATAAATTCAGTTGGTAGTAGGCGCTCTTTGTGTCATCCCCTTTTTTCCTTTGTGTGTCTTTTGCGCCATTCTGAACTACAATCATGAACCAACTAGCCCCAAAGAAAGTTCTTCTGCAACGCATTTCTTCTACTCTGGGCTCTTTTCTGTGTTCACCACTCGGACATTCGCCTGTCATATCCTGCACGAACCTCATCGCAGTTTCCACATGTCATGCCAGGATCTTTTCCTACTGCCTCAAGCATCGCATCGTTCTACCAGAAGTACAAGCCATTTTTGGTGGAGTGGAACCATCATGGGGTCACACGAGACGGATCTACAAGATCTTTAAGTCAGAGAAGTGGAGACAGATCCGTCTGCTACAGGACTGGATGTTAATCCTGGTGCATGATGCCCGGAACCCTCAAGGCACTGAGCGCAAGCTACAGGCTTTCAAGAAGCAGGCATCCAACATAACGGAGTTCATCTGGCAACAGGCTAGACTTCACCTTCCTAAGAAACCAAAAACACCTAGTGCTCCCTGCCAAGTCACCGTGCTCGGCAATGGACACTCTGCAGCTAGGCCCTAAATATTCTTTCCAGCCATCTGCTTCCAGACCGCATCTCCTTGGTTTGGTTCGGCAAGTCGCCGGACGTGCAAGCCTCCAACAACGTGAGAGAGTTATAGGCGATGGAGTGGACGCTGTCATCCGATCCGTGAGTGCAAACCATTGTAGACAACCGCCGTTGAAACATATTGTACAATCGTTGCAAGAGGCCAGTCTTTCTGTTATTGAAGCAGATAAGGAAGGAGGATTTGTAGTTATCCATAACGACATAATGCGAAAGAAATCGGAACAAGCCATTGCAAAGAATTTCGAACCTATCAAGTTTCGTTCTAATAAGCAGAAGACAGCTGCCTTAAAATTACTAAATGATATGCACCTAGAATCATTGCATAGGCTCGTAAACTCAGAAAAAAAAGGTGTTTTAGAAGTGTTCTTCACTGGGAAAACCCATAAACCTGAATGTCCCTTGCGAGTGATTGTATCGGAAAGAGGAACGTGGCAATCCCATATCTCCCATTTCCTACAACGCTCTTTGAAGCATCTTTGTGTGGATGACCCTTTCCTTATCCGGAATTCTGACTCCGTTTTGACTGAAATGAAAGCAGGGTTGGACAAGGCATCGTGTGCCTTTTCAATAGATGTAGAAAACCTTTATTACTCCGTTCCTCACGATGGCCTCTTTACAGCTATTCGTGAGAAGTTAAACGAGTCTGATGAAGTAGAATTTCAAAACGCCTGTGGCATAACCAGTGACCACTTTATGTCATTGCTAGAATTTTATCTTCACTCTACTGTCATTGATTTTAACCAGAAGTTTTATTTGCAAAGAGATGGAATATGCATTGGCTCGTCTATTGCCCCTATTTTAACCGACATCTTTTTATCATTTATTGACAAGCGCATTAGTGCGCAGTTGAATGGGACACCTGTTAGACGGGTTTTCCGCTTTGTTGATGACTATTTTATTCTTTTTGACGGGACCTCTCCTTTTATCTTTGACGATGCTGTTGCTGATGTTCGTAACATTTTTAGAGACAGTTCTCAAGGCCTTACGTTTACTTGGGAACTGCCTCAAGAGGGCAAAATCCAGTTCCTGGACATTCTGTTTGATTTCTCTAAAAAAGACCATGTGTGTTGGGTGTACAACCCCCGTTCTAAGAAAAGCCTCATGCCGTTCAGCAGTGCCCACTCCAAACTGGTCAAACGCAGCATTGCCATCACGTGCCTACACGCAGCTCTCTCGAAATCCTGCGATCATTGTGTGCAGGCCAGCTTTGACAAGCAGCTAGTGAGACTGGGTAGCGCTGGCTACCCGTGTATGATGATAACAGCGATATGTGAATCTCTGCTACAAAAAATCAAGGTCACTTCTAGCGGTGATACGCAAAGCAAGCAGGAAGACAAGAGGCCTGTGGTGGTAATTCCGTACATGCATAAGATAGCGCACAATATCAAGAAGGTAGGGGGTCGATATGGTGTAAATGTGTTGTTTTCAGCACCATGCAAGCTTGCAAAAGTTTGCTCCATGATGAACAGACGACCCCGAAGATGCGCTATCAAACATCAGATACGGTTCACCGAATGCAAGTCCGAAGTCGTGTATCGCATACCGCTCAGCTGTGGATCCGCCTACATTGGCCAGACTGGCCGGTGTTTCAACGAGAGAGCTAGCGAGCACAGAAGAACAATTAAAAACAATGACAGGGGCAACCTGCCGGATCACTGTAGGGAGTGCAGAGATTGCGGACCGATGCTGGAACAGGCAACGTTTATCGGCAGAGGCAAGGAGCGATTTGAAAGAGAGATTATAGAAGCATACCATATACAGAAAGCTGGGTCCACGTGCATTAGCACTTCATCGATTAAACTATGCCGCCAGGAGCTGGGTTTCTTGGACGGGCATGTGTAGTTCTAGTTTCTGTTTTTTGTTCTTGTGGTTTTCTTTTCTGCCGATGGTGTTTCGAAATATGAATTCAAACCATGAATATGTGTTTTTTCTGCTTCCGGTTCGTGGTTGATATGTCTTGCCTTATAAAAGAGGGTGTTTCTGAAATAAATTCAGTTGGTAGTAGGCGCTCTTTGTGTCATCCCCTTTTTTCCTGTGTGTGTGTCTTTTGCGCCATTCTGAACTACAATCATGAACCAACTAGCCCCAAAGCAAGTTCTTCTTCACCTATGGGTTGGTCACGGTAACACCGTGCCCCCTGAAGCCTTGTTCGCCGAGGTGCTCCTTATATTCCATTAGTAGTGGCGCAGAAAGTGCGCGGGTGGGATCTGGGTGTCTCAAGGGGACGCGAATGCCAGGCCTTTGCCATGTGTCTTCACTGCTGATGGCGCCGGATGCAACCAAAAATTTGACTGTCTTCTAAAGCTTGACCTGGATGAACAGTAAAGGGTTCACCAAGCGTTGGTCATGGTAACACCGTGCCCTCTGAAGCCTTGTTCGCCAAGGTGCTCCTTATATTCCATTATTAGTGGCGCAGAAATTGCGCGGGTGGGATCTGGGTGTCTCAAGGGGACGCGAATGCCAGGTATTTGCCATGTGTCTTGACTGCTGATGGCGCCGGATGCAACCAGAAATTTCACTGTCTTCTACAGCGTGACCTGGGTGAACAGTAAGGGTTCACCGATGCGTTGGTCACGCTAACACGTGCCCTCTGAAGCCTTGTTCGCCGAGGTGCTCCTTATATTCCATTAGTAGTGGCGCAGAAATTACGCGGGTGGGATCTGAGTGTCTCAAGGGGACGCGAATGCAAGGCCTTTGCCATGTGTCTTGACTGCTGATGGTGCCGGATGCCACCAAAAATTTGACTGTCTTCTAGAGCTTGACCTGGATGAACAGTAAAGTGTTCACCAAGCGTTGGTCATGGTAACACCGTGCCCTCTGAAGCCTTGTTCGCCAAGGTGCTCCTTATATTCAATTAGTAGTGGCGCAGAAATTGCGCGGTTGGGATCCGGGTGTCTCAAGGGGACGCGAATGCCAGGCCTTTGCCATGTGTCTTGACTGCTGATGGTGCCGGATGCAACCAAAAATTTGACTGTCTTCTAGAGCTTGACCTGGATGAACAGTAAAGGGTTCACCAAGCGTTGGTCATGGTAACACCATGCCCTCTGAAGCCTTGTCGCCGAGGTGCTCCTTATATTCCATTATTAGTGGCGCAGAAATTGCGCGGGTGGGATCTGGGTGTCTCAAGGGGACGCGAATGCCAGGCGTTTGCCATGTGTCTTGACTGCTGATGGCGCCGGATGCAACCAAAACTTTGACTGTCTTCTACAGCGTGACCTGGGTGAACAGTAAAGGGTTCACCGATGCGTTGGTCACGGTAACACCGTGCCCTCTGAAGCCTTGTTCGCCGAGGTGCTCCTTATATTCCATTAGTAGTGGCGCAGAAATTGCGCGGGTGGGATCTGGGTGTCTCAAGGGGACGCGAATGCCAGGCCTTTGCCATGTGTCTTGACTGCTGATGGTGCCGGATGCAACCAAAACTTTGACTGTCTTCTACAGCGTGACCTGGGTGAACAGTAAAGGGTTCACCGATGCGTTGGTCACGGTAACACCGTGCCCTCTGAAGCCTTGTTCGCCGAGGTGCTCCTTATATTCCATTAGTAGTGGCGCAGAAAGTGCGCGGGTGGGATCTGGGTGTCTCAAGGGGACGCGAATGCCAGGGCTTTGCCATGTGTCTTGACTGCTGATGGTGCCGGATGCAACCAAAAATTTGACTGTCTTCTACAGCGTGGCCTGGGTGAACAGTAAAGGGTTCACCGATGCGTTGGTCACGGTAACACCGTGCCCTCTGAAGCCTTGTTCGCCGTGGTACTCCTTATATTCCATTAGTAGTGGCGCAGAAATTGCGCGGTTGGGATCCGGGTGTCTCAAGGGGACGCGAATGCCAGGCCTTTGCCATGTGTCTTCACTGCTGATGGCGCCGGATGCAACCAAAAATTTGACTGTCTTCTAAAGCTTGACCTGGATGAACAGTAAAGGGTTCACCAAGCGTTGGTCATGGTAACACCGTGCCCTCTGAAGCCTTGTTCGCCGAGGTTCTCCTTATATTCCATTATTAGTGGCGCAGAAATTGCGCGGGTGGGATCTGGGTGTCTCAAGGGGACGCGAATGCCAGGCCTTTGCCATGTGTCTTGACTGCTGATGGCGCCGGATGCAACCAGAAATTTGACTGTCTTCTACAGCGTGACCTGGGTGAACAGTAAGGGTTCACCGATGCGTTGGTCACGGTAACACCGTGCCCTCTGAAGCCTTGTTCGCCGAGGTGCTCCTTATATTCCATTAGTAGTGGCGCAGAAATTACGCGGGTGGGATCTAGGTGTCTCAAGGGGACGCGAATGCAAGGCCTTTGCCATGTGTCTTGACTGCTGATGGTGCCGGATGCAACCAAAATTTTGAATGTCTTCTACAGCTTGACCTGGATGAACAGTAAAGTGTTCACCAAGCGTTGGTCATGGTAACACCGTGCCCTCTGAAGCCTTGTTCGCCGAGGTGCTCCTTATATTCCATTATTAGTGGCGCAGAAATTGCGCGGGTGGGATCTGGGTGTCTCAAGGGGACGCGAATGCCAGGCCTTTGCCATGTGTCTTGACTGCTGATGGCGCCGGATGCAACCAAAAATTAGACTGTCTTCTACAGCGTGACCTGGGTGAACAGTAAGGGTTCACCGATGCGTTGGTCACGGTAACACCGTGCCCTCTGAAGCCTTGTTCGCCGAGGTGCTCCTTATATTCCATTAGTAGTGGCGCAGAAATTGCGCGGGTGGGATCTGGGTGTCTCAAGGGGACGCGAATGCCAGGCCTTTGCCATGTGTCTTGACTGCTGATGGTGCCGGATGCAACCAAAAATTTGACTGTCTTCTAGAGCTTGACCTGCATGAACAGTAAAGGGCTCACCAAGCGTTGGTCACGGTAACACCGTGCCCTCTGAAGCCTTGTTCGCCGAGGTGCTCCTTATATTCCATTATTAGTGGCACAGAAATTGCGCGGGTGGGATCTGGGTGTCTCAAGGGGACGCGAATGCCAGGCCTTTGCCATGTGTCTTGACTGCTGATGGCGCCGGATGCAACCAAAAATTTGACTGTCTTCTACAGCGTGACCTGGGTGAACAGTAAGGGTTCACCGATGCGTTGGTCACGGTAACACCGTGCCCTCTGAAGCCTTGTTCGCCGAGGTGCTCCTTATATTCCATTAGTATTGGCGCAGAAATTGCGCGGTTGGGATCTGAGTGTCTCAAGGGGACGCGAATGCCAGGGCTTTGCCATGTGGCTTGACTGCTGATGGCGCCGGATGCAACCAAAAATTTGACTGTCTTCTACAGCGTGACCTGGGTGAACAGTAAAGGGTTCACCGATGCGTTGGTCACGGTAACACCGTGCCCTCTGAAGCCTTGTTCGCCGAGGTGCTCCTTATATTCCATTAGTAGTGGCGCAGAAATTGCGCGGGTGGGATCTGGGTGTCTCAAGGGGACGCGAATGCCAGGCCTTTGCCATGTGTCTTGACTGCTGATGGTGCCGGATGCAACCAAAACTTTGACTGTCTTCTACAGCGTGACCTGGGTGAACAGTAAAGGGTTCACCTATGGGTTGGTCACAGTAACACCGTGCCCTCTGAAGCCTTGTTCGCCGAGGTGCTCCTTATATTCCATTAGTAGTGGCGCAGAAAGTGCGCGGGTGGGATCTGGGTGTCTCAAGGGGACGCGAATGCCAGGGCTTTGCCATGTGTCTTGACTGCTGATGGAGCCGGATGCAACCAAAAATTTGACTGTCTTCTACAGCGTGGCCTGGGTGAACAGTAAAGGGTTCACCGATGCGTTGGTCACGGTAACACCGTGCCCTGTGAAGCCTTGTTCGCCGAGGTACTCCTTATATTCCATTAGTAGTGGCGCAGAAATTGCGCGGTTGGGATCCGGGTGTCTCAAGGGGACGCGAATGCCAGGCCTTTGCCATGTGTCTTCACTGCTGATGGCGCCGGATGCAACCAAAAATTTGACTGTCTTCTAAAGCTTGACCTGGATGAACAGTAAAGGGTTCACCAAGCGTTGGTCATGGTAACACCGTGCCCTCTGAAGCCTTGTTCGCCGAGGTTCTCCTTATATTCCATTATTAGTGGCGCAGAAATTGCGCGGGTGGGATCTGGGTGTCTCAAGGGGACGCGAATGCCAGGCCTTTGCCATGTGTCTTGACTGCTGATGGCGCCGGATGCAACCAGAAATTTGACTGTCTTCTACAGCGTGACCTGGGTGAACAGTAAGGGTTCACCGATGCGTTGGTCACGGTAACACCGTGCCCTCTGAAGCCTTGTTCGCCGAGGTGCTCCTTATATTCCATTAGTAGTGGCGCAGAAATTACGCGGGTGGGATCTGGGTGTCTCAAGGGGACGCGAATGCAAGGCCTTTGCCATGTGTCTTGACTGCTGATGGTGCCGGATGCAACCAAAAATTTTACTGTCTTCTAGAGCTTGACCTGGATGAACAGTAAAGTGTTCACCAAGCGTTGATCATGGTAACACCGTGCCCTCTGAAGCCTTGTTCGCCGAGGTGCTCCTTATATTCCATTATTAGTGGCGCAGAAATTGCGCGGGTGGGATCTGGGTGTCTCAAGGGGACGCGAATGCCAGGCCTTTGCCATGTGTCTTGACTGCTGATGGCGCCGGATGCAACCAAAAATTAGACTGTCTTCTACAGCGTGACCTGGGTGAACAGTAAGGGTTCACCGATGCGTTGGTCACGGTAACACCGTGCCCTCTGAAGCCTTGTTCGCCGAGGTGCTCCTTATATTCCATTAGTAGTGGCGCAGAAATTGTGCGGGTGGGATCTGGGTGACTCAAGGGGACGCGAATGCCAGGGCTTTGCCATGTGTCTTGACTGCTGATGGCGCCGGATGCAACCAGAAATTTGACTGTCTTCTACAGCGTGACCTGGGTGAACAGTAAGGGTTCACCGATGCGTTGGTCACGGTAACACCGTGCCCTCTGAGGCCTTGTTCGCCGAGGTGCTCGTTATATTCCATTAGTAGTGGCGCAGAAATTGCGCGGGTGGGATCTGGGTGTCTCAAGGGGACGCGAATGCCAGGCCTTTGCCAGGTGTCTTGACTGCTGATGGTGCCGGATGCAACCAAAAATTTGACTGTCTTCTAGAGCTTGACCTGGATGAACAGTAAAGGGTTCACCAAGCGTTGGTCATGGTAACACCGTGCCCTCTGAAGCCTTGTTCGCCGAGGTGCTCCTTATATTCCATTATTAGTGGCGCAGAAATTGCGCGGGTGGGATCTGGGTGTCTCAAGGTGACGCGAATGCCAGGCCTTTGCCATGTGTCTTGACTGCTGATGGCGCCGGATGCGACCAAAAATTTGACTGTCTTCTACAGCGTGACCTGGGTGAACAGTAAGGATTCACCGATGCGTTGGTCACGGTAACACCGTGCCCTCTAAAGCCTTGTTCGCCGAGGTACTCCTTATATTCCATTAGTAGTGGCGCAGAAATTGCGCGGTTGGGATCCGGGTGTCTCAAGGGGACGGGAATGCCAGGCATTTGCCATGTGTCATGACTGCTGATGGTGCCGGGTGCAACCAATAATTTGACTGTCTTCTACAGTGTGACCTGGGTGAAACGTAAAGGGTTCACAAATACCGATGCGTTGGTCACGGTAACACCGTGCCCTCTGAAGCCTTGTTCGCCGAGGTGCTCCTTATATTCCATTAGTAGTGGCGCAGAAATTGCGCGGGTGGGATCTGGGTGTCTCAAGGGGACGTGAATGCCAGGCCTTTGCCATGTGTCTTTACTGCTTATGGTGCCGGATGCAACCAAAAATTTGACTGTCTTCTAGAGCTTGACCTGGATGAACAGTGAAGGGTTCACCAAGCGTTGGTCACGGTAACACCGTGCCCTCTGAAGCCTTGTTCGCCGAGGTGCTCCTTATATTCCATTATTAGTGGCGCAGAAATTGCGCGGGTGGGATCTCGGTGTCTCAAGGGGACGCGAATGCCAGGCCTTTGCCATGTGTCTTGACTGCTGATGGCGCCGGATGCAACCAAAAATTTGACTGTCTTCTACAGCGTGACCTGGGTGAACAGTAAAGGGTTCACCAAGCGTTGGTCATGGTAACACCGTGCCCTCTGAAGCCTTGTTCGCCGAGGTGCTCCTTATATTCCATTATTAGTGGCGCAGAAATTGCGCGGATGGGATCTGGGTGTCTCAAGGGGACGCGAATGCAAGGCCTTTGCCATGTGTCTTGACTGCTGATGGTGCCGGATGCAACCAAAAATTTTACTGTCTTCTAGAGCTTGACCTGGATGAACAGTAAAGTGTTCACCAAGCGTTGATCATGGTAACACCGTGCCCTCTGAAGCCTTGTTCGCCGAGGTGCTCCTTATATTCCATTATTAGTGGCGCAGAAATTGCGCGGGTGGGATCTGGGTGTCTCAAGGGGACGCGAATGCCAGGCCTTTGCCATGTGTCTTGACTGCTGATGGCGCCGGATGCAACCAAAAATTAGACTGTCTTCTACAGCGTGACCTGGGTGAACAGTAAGGGTTCACCGATGCGTTGGTCACGGTAACACCGTGCCCTCTGAAGCCTTGTTCGCCGAGGTGCTCCTTATATTCCATTAGTAGTGGCGCAGAAATTGTGCGGGTGGGATCTGGGTGACTCAAGGGGACGCGAATGCCAGGGCTTTGCCATGTGTCTTGACTGCTGATGGCGCCGGATGCAACCAGAAATTTGACTGTCTTCTACAGCGTGACCTGGGTGAACAGTAAGGGTTCACCGATGCGTTGGTCACGGTAACACCGTGCCCTCTGAGGCCTTGTTCGCCGAGGTGCTCGTTATATTCCATTAGTAGTGGCGCAGAAATTGCGCGGGTGGGATCTGGGTGTCTCAAGGGGACGCGAATGCCAGGCCTTTGCCAGGTGTCTTGACTGCTGATGGTGCCGGATGCAACCAAAAATTTGACTGTCTTCTAGAGCTTGACCTGGATGAACAGTAAAGGGTTCACCAAGCGTTGGTCATGGTAACACCGTGCCCTCTGAAGCCTTGTTCGCCGAGGTGCTCCTTATATTCCATTATTAGTGGCGCAGAAATTGCGCGGGTGGGATCTGGGTGTCTCAAGGTGACGCGAATGCCAGGCCTTTGCCATGTGTCTTGACTGCTGATGGCGCCGGATGCGACCAAAAATTTGACTGTCTTCTACAGCGTGACCTGGGTGAACAGTAAGGATTCACCGATGCGTTGGTCACGGTAACACCGTGCCCTCTAAAGCCTTGTTCGCCGAGGTACTCCTTATATTCCATTAGTAGTGGCGCAGAAATTGCGCGGTTGGGATCCGGGTGTCTCAAGGGGACGGGAATGCCAGGCATTTGCCATGTGTCATGACTGCTGATGGTGCCGGGTGCAACCAATAATTTGACTGTCTTCTACAGTGTGACCTGGGTGAAACGTAAAGGGTTCACAAATACCGATGCGTTGGTCACGGTAACACCGTGCCCTCTGAAGCCTTGTTCGCCGAGGTGCTCCTTATATTCCATTAGTAGTGGCGCAGAAATTGCGCGGGTGGGATCTGGGTGTCTCAAGGGGACGTGAATGCCAGGCCTTTGCCATGTGTCTTTACTGCTTATGGTGCCGGATGCAACCAAAAATTTGACTGTCTTCTAGAGCTTGACCTGGATGAACAGTGAAGGGTTCACCAAGCGTTGGTCACGGTAACACCGTGCCCTCTGAAGCCTTGTTCGCCGAGGTGCTCCTTATATTCCATTATTAGTGGCGCAGAAATTGCGCGGGTGGGATCTCGGTGTCTCAAGGGGACGCGAATGCCAGGCCTTTGCCATGTGTCTTGACTGCTGATGGCGCCGGATGCAACCAAAAATTTGACTGTCTTCTACAGCGTGACCTGGGTGAACAGTAAAGGGTTCACCGATGCGTTGGTCACGGTAACACAGTGCCCTCTGAAGCCTTGTTCGCCGAGGTGCTCCTTATATTCCATTAGTAGTGGCGCAGAAATTGCGCGGATGGGATCTGGGTGTCTCAAGGGGACGCGAATGCCAGGGCTTTGCCATGTGTCTTGACTGCTGATGGCGCCGGATGCAACCAAAAATTTGACTGTCTTCTAGAGCTTGACCTGGATGAACAGTAAAGGGTTCACCAAGCGTTGGTCATGGTAACACCGTGCCCTCTGAAGCCTTGTTCGCCGAGGTGCTCCTTATATTCCATTATTAGTGGCGCAGAAATTGCGCGGGTGGGATCTGGGTGTCTCAAGGGGACGCGAATGCCAGGCCTTTGCCATGTGTCTTGACTGCTGATGGCGCCGGATGCAACCAGAGATTTGACTGTCTTCTACAGCGTGACCTGGGTGAACAGTAAGGGTTCACCGATGCGTTGGTCACGGTAACACCGTGCCCTCTGAAGCCTTGTTCGCCGAGGTGCTCCTTATATTCCATTATTAGTGGCACAGAAATTGCGCGGGTGGGATCTGGGTGTCTCAAGGGGACGCGAATGCCAGGCCTTTGCCATGTGTCTTGACTGCTGATGGCGCCGGATGCAACCAAAAATTTGACTGTCTTCTACAGCGTGACCTGGGTGAACAGTAAGGGTTCACCGATGCGTTGGTCACGGTAACACCGTGCCCTCTGAAGCCTTGTTCGCCGAGGTGCTCCTTATATTCCATTAGTAGTGGCGCAGAAATTGCGCGGTTGGGATCTGAGTGTCTCAAGGGGACGCGAATGCCAGGGCTTTGCCATGTGGCTTGACTGCTGATGGCGCCGGATGCAACCAAAAATTTGACTGTCTTCTACAGCGTGACCTGGGTGAACAGTAAAGGGTTCACCGATGCGTTGGTCACGGTAACACCGTGCCCTCTGAAGCCTTGTTCGCCGAGGTGCTCCTTATATTCCATTAGTAGTGGCGCAGAAATTGCGCGGGTGGGATCTGGGTGTCTCAAGGGGACGCGAATGCCAGGCCTTTGCCATGTGTCTTGACTGCTGATGGTGCCGGATGCAACCAAAACTTTGACTGTCTTCTACAGCGTGACCTGGGTGAACAGTAAAGGGTTCACCTATGGGTTGGTCACAGTAACACCGTGCCCTCTGAAGCCTTGTTCGCCGAGGTGCTCCTTATATTCCATTAGTAGTGGCGCAGAAAGTGCGCGGGTGGGATCTGGGTGTCTCAAGGGGACGCGAATGCCAGGGCTTTGCCATGTGTCTTGACTGCTGATGGAGCCGGATGCAACCAAAAATTTGACTGTCTTCTACAGCGTGGCCTGGGTGAACAGTAAAGGGTTCACCGATGCGTTGGTCACGGTAACACCGTGCCCTCTGAAGCCTTGTTCGCCGAGGTACTCCTTATATTCCATTAGTAGTGGCGCAGAAATTGCGCGGTTGGGATCCGGGTGTCTCAAGGGGACGCGAATGCCAGGCCTTTGCCATGTGTCTTCACTGCTGATGGCGCCGGATGCAACCAAAAATTTGACTGTCTTCTAAAGCTTGACCTGGATGAACAGTAAAGGATTCACCAAGCGTTGGTCATGGTAACACCGTGCCCTCTGAAGCCTTGTTCGCCGAGGTTCTCCTTATATTCCATTATTAGTGGCGCAGAAATTGCGCGGGTGGGATCTGGGTGTCTCAAGGGGACGCGAATGCCAGGCCTTTGCCATGTGTCTTGACTGCTGATGGCGCCGGATGCAACCAGAAATTTGACTGTCTTCTACAGCGTGACCTGGGTGAACAGTAAGGGTTCACCGATGCGTTGGTCACGGTAACACCGTGCCCTCTGAAGCCTTGTTCGCCGAGGTGCTCCTTATATTCCATTAGTAGTGGCGCAGAAATTACGCGGGTGGGATCTGGGTGTCTCAAGGGGACGCGAATGCAAGGCCTTTGTCATGTGTCTTGACTGCTGATGGTGCCGGATGCAACCAAAAATTTTACTGTCTTCTAGAGCTTGACCTGGATGAACAGTAAAGTGTTCACCAAGCGTTGATCATGGTAACACCGTGCCCTCTGAAGCCTTGTTCGCCGAGGTGCTCCTTATATTCCATTATTAGTGGCGCAGAAATTGCGCGGGTGGGATCTGGGTGTCTCAAGGGGACGCGAATGCCAGGCCTTTGCCATGTGTCTTGACTGCTGATGGCGCCGGATGCAACCAAAAATTAGACTGTCTTCTACAGCGTGACCTGGGTGAACAGTAAGGGTTCACCGATGCGTTGGTCACGGTAACACCGTGCCCTCTGAAGCCTTGTTCGCCGAGGTGCTCCTTATATTCCATTAGTAGTGGCGCAGAAATTGTGCGGGTGGGATCTGGGTGACTCAAGGGGACGCGAATGCCAGGCCTTTGCCAGGTGTCTTGACTGCTGATGGTGCCGGATGCAACCAAAAATTTGACTGTCTTCTAGAGCTTGACCTGGATGAACAGTAAAGGGTTCACCAAGCGTTGGTCATGGTAACACCGTGCCCTCTGAAGCCTTGTTCGCCGAGGTGCTCCTTATATTCCATTATTAGTGGCGCAGAAATTGCGCGGGTGGGATCTGGGTGTCTCAAGGTGACGCGAATGCCAGGCCTTTGCCATGTGTCTTGACTGCTGATGGCGCCGGATGCGACCAAAAATTTGACTGTCTTCTACAGCGTGACCTGGGTGAACAGTAAGGATTCACCGATGCGTTGGTCACGGTAACACCGTGCCCTCTAAAGCCTTGTTCGCCGAGGTACTCCTTATATTCCATTAGTAGTGGCGCAGAAATTGCGCGGTTGGGATCCGGGTGTCTCAAGGGGACGGGAATGCCAGGCATTTGCCATGTGTCATGACTGCTGATGGTGCCGGGTGCAACCAATAATTTGACTGTCTTCTACAGTGTGACCTGGGTGAAACGTAAAGGGTTCACAAATACCGATGCGTTGGTCACGGTAACACCGTGCCCTCTGAAGCCTTGTTCGCCGAGGTGCTCCTTATATTCCATTAGTAGTGGCGCAGAAATTGCGCGGGTGGGATCTGGGTGTCTCAAGGGGACGTGAATGCCAGGCCTTTGCCATGTGTCTTTACTGCTTATGGTGCCGGATGCAACCAAAAATTTGACTGTCTTCTAGAGCTTGACCTGGATGAACAGTGAAGGGTTCACCAAGCGTTGGTCACGGTAACACCGTGCCCTCTGAAGCCTTGTTCGCCGAGGTGCTCCTTATATTCCATTATTAGTGGCGCAGAAATTGCGCGGGTGGGATCTCGGTGTCTCAAGGGGACGCGAATGCCAGGCCTTTGCCATGTGTCTTGACTGCTGATGGCGCCGGATGCAACCAAAAATTTGACTGTCTTCTACAGCGTGACCTGGGTGAACAGTAAAGGGTTCACCGATGCGTTGGTCACGGTAACACAGTGCCCTCTGAAGCCTTGTTCGCCGAGGTGCTCCTTATATTCCATTAGTAGTGGCGCAGAAATTGCGCGGGTGGGATCTGGGTGTACAAAAGGGGACGCGAATGCCAGGGCTTTGCCATGTGTCTTGACTGCTGATGGCGCCGGATGCAACCAAAAATTTGACTGTCTTCTAGAGCTTGACCTGGATGAACAGTAAAGGGTTCACCAAGCGTTGGTCATGGTAACACCGTGCCCTCTGAAGCCTTGTTCGCCGAGGTGCTCCTTATATTCCATTATTAGTGGCGCAGAAATTGCGCGGGTGGGATCTGGGTGTCTCAAGGGGACGCGAATGCCAGGCCTTTGCCATGTGTCTTGACTGCTGATGGCGCCGGATGCAACCAGAGATTTGACTGTCTTCTACAGCGTGACCTGGGTGAACAGTAAGGGTTCACCGATGCGTTGGTCACGGTAACACCGTGCCCTCTGAAGCCTTGTTCGCCGAGGTGCTCCTTATATTCCATTAGTAGTGGCGCAGAAATTGCGCGGTTGGGATCTGGGTGTCTCAAGGGGACGCGAATGCAAGGCCTTTGCCATGTGTCTTGACTGCTGATGGTGCCGGATGCAACCAAAAATTTTACTGTCTTCTAGAGCTTGACCTGGATGAACAGTAAAGTGTTCACCAAGCGTTGATCATGGTAACACCGTGCCCTCTGAAGCCTTGTTCGCCGAGGTGCTCCTTATATTCCATTATTAGTGGCGCAGAAATTGCGCGGGTGGGATCTGGGTGTCTCAAGGGGACGCGAATGCCAGGCCTTTGCCATGTGTCTTGACTGCTGATGGCGCCGGATGCAACCAAAAATTAGACTGTCTTCTACAGCGTGACCTGGGTGAACAGTAAGGGTTCACCGATGCGTTGGTCACGGTAACACCGTGCCCTCTGAAGCCTTGTTCGCCGAGGTGCTCCTTATATTCCATTAGTAGTGGCGCAGAAATTGTGCGGGTGGGATCTGGGTGTCTCAAGGGGACGCGAATGCCAGGGCTTTGCCATGTGTCTTGACTGCTGATGGCGCCGGATGCAACCAAAAATTTGACTGTCTTCTAGAGCTTGACCTGGATGAACAGTAAAGGGTTCACCAAGCGTTGGTCATGGTAACACCGTGCCCTCTGAAGCCTTGTTCGCCGAGGTGCTCCTTATATTCCATTATTAGTGGCGCAGAAATTGCGCGGGTGGGATCTGGGTGTCTCAAGGGGACGCGAATGCCAGGCCTTTGCCATGTGTCTTGACTGCTGATGGCGCCGGATGCAACCAGAGATTTGACTGTCTTCTACAGCGTGACCTGGGTGAACAGTAAGGGTTCACCGACGCGTTGGTCACGGTAACACCGTGCCCTCTGAAGCCTTGTTCGCCGAGGTGCTCCTTATATTCCATTAGTAGTGGCGCAGAAATTGCGCGGTTGGGATCTGGGTGTCTCAAGGGGACGCGAATGCCAGGGCTTTGCCATGTGGCTTGACTGCTGATGGCGCCGGATGCAACCAAAAATTTGACTGTCTTCTACAGCGTGACCTGGGTGAACAGTAAAGGGTTCACCGATGCGTTGGTCACGGTAACACCGTGCCCTCTGAAGCCTTGTTCGCCGAGGTGCTCCTTATATTCCATTAGTAGTGGCGCAGAAATTGCGCGGGTGGGATCTGGGTGTCTCAAGGGGACGCGAATGCCAGGGCTTTGCCATGTGTCTTGACTGCTAATGGCGCCGGATGCAACCAAAACTTTGACTGTCTTCTACAGCGTGACCTGGGTGAACAGTAAAGGGTTCACCGATGCGTTGGTCACGGTAACACCGTGCCCTCTGAAGCCTTGTTCGCCGAGTTGCTCCTTGTATTCAATTAGTAGTGGCGCAGAAATTGCGCGGTTGGGATCCGCGTGTCTCAAGGGGACGCGAATGCCAGGCCTTTGCCATGTGTCTTGACTGCTGATGGTGCCCGATGCAACCAAAAATTTGACTGTCTTCTACAGCGTGACCTGAGTGAACAGTAAAGGGTTCACCGATGCGTTGGTCATGGTAACACCGTGCCCTCTGAAGCCTTGTTCGCCGAGGTGCTCCTTATATTCCATTAGTAGTGGCGCAGAAATTGCGCGCGTGGGATCTGGGTGTCTCAAGGGGACGCGAATGCCAGGCCTTTGCCATGTGTCTTGACTGCTGATGGCGCCGGATGCAACCAAAAATTTGACTGTCTTCTACAGCGTGACCTGGGTGAACAGTAAAGGGTTCACCGATGCGTTGGTCACGGTAACACAGTGCCCTCTGAAGCCTTGTTCGCCGAGGTGCTCCTTATATTCCATTAGTAGTGGCGCAGAAATTGCGCGGGTGGGATCTGGGTGTCTCAAGGGGACGCGAATGCCAGGGCTTTGCCATGTGTCTTGACTGCTGATGGCGCCGGATGCAACCAAAAATTTGACTGTCTTCTAGAGCTTGACCTGGATGAACAGTAAAGGGTTCACCAAGCGTTGGTCATGGTAACACCGTGCCCTCTGAAGCCTTGTTCGCCGAGGTGCTCCTTATATTCCATTATTAGTGGCGCAGAAATTGCGCGGGTGGGATCTGGGTGTCTCAAGGGGACGCGAATGCCAGGCCTTTGCCATGTGTCTTCACTGCTGATGGCGCCGGATGCAACCAGAAATTTGACTGTCTTCTACAGCGTGACCTGGGTGAACAGTAAGGGTTCACCGATGCGTTGGTCACGGTAACACCGTGCCCTCTGTAGCCTTGTTCGCCGAGGTGCTCCTTATATTCCATTAGTAGTGGCGCAGAAATTGCGCGGTTGGGATCTGGGTGTCTCAAGGGGACGCGAATGCCAGGGCTTTGCCATGTGGCTTGACTGCTGATGGCGCCGGATGCAACCAAAAATTTGACTGTCTTCTACAGCGTGACCTGGGTGAACAGTAAAGGGTTCACCGATGCGTTGGTCACGGTAACACCGTGCCCTCTGAAGCCTTGTTCGCCGAGGTGCTCCTTATATTCCATTAGTAGTGGCGCAGAAATTGCGCGGGTGGGATCTCGGTGTCTCAAGGGGACGTGAATGCCAGGGCTTTGCCATGTGTCTTGACTGCTAATGGCGCCGGATGCAACCAAAACTTTGACTGTCTTCTACAGCGTGACCTGGGTGAACAGTAAAGGGTTCACCGATGCGTTGGTCACGGTAACACCGTGCCCTCTGAAGCCTTGTTCGCCGAGTTGCTCCTTGTATTCAATTAGTAGTGGCGCAGAAATTGCGCGGTTGGGATCCGGGTGTCTCAAGGGGACGCGAATGCCAGGCCTTTGCCATGTGTCTTGACTGCTGATGGTGCCGGATGCAACCAAAAATTTGACTGTCTTCTACAGCGTGACCTGAGTGAACAGTAAAGGGTTCACCGATGCGTTGGTCATGGTAACACCGTGCCCTCTGAAGCCTTGTTCGCCGAGGTGTTCCTTATATTCCATTAGTAGTGGCGCAGAAATTGCGCGCGTGGGATCTGGGTGTCTCAAGGGGACGCGAATGCCAGGCCTTTGCCATGTGTCTTGACTGCTGATGGCGCCGGATGCAACCAAAAATTTGACTGTCTTCTAGAGCGTGACCTGGTTGAACAGTAAAGGGTTCACCAAGCGTTGGTCACGGTAACACCGTGCCCTCTGAAGCCTTGTTCGCCGAGGTGCTCCTTATATTCCATTAGTAGTGGCGCAGAAATTGCGCGGGTGGGATCTGGGTGTCTCTAGGGGACGCGAATGCCAGGGCTTTGCCATGTGTCTTGACTTCTGATGGCACCGGATGCAACCAAAAATTTGACTGTCTTCTATAGCGTGACCTGGGTGAACAGTAAAGGGTTCACCGATGCGTTGGTCACGGTAACACCGTGCCCTCTGAAGCCTTGTTCGCCGAGGTGCTCCTTATATTCCATTAGTAGTGGCGCAGAAATTGCGCGGTTGGGATCCGGGTGTCTCAAGGGGACGCGAATGCCAGGCCTTTGCCATGTGTCTTGACTGCTGATGGTGCCGGGTGCAACCAAAAATTTGACTGTCTTCTACAGCGTGACCTGGGTGAACAGTAAAGGGTTCACCGATGCGTTGGTCACGGTAACACCGTGCCCTCTGAAGCCTTGTTCGCCGAGTTGCTCCTTATATTCCATTATTAGTGGCGCAGAAATTGCGCGGTTGGGATCCGGGTGTCTCAAGGGGACGCGAATGCCAGGCCTTTGCCATGTGTCTTGACTGGTCATGGTGCCGGGTGCAACCAAAAATTTGACTGTCTTCTACAGCGTGACCTGGCGAACAGTAAAGGGTTCACCGATGCGTTGGTCACGGTAACACCGTGCCCTCTAAAGCCTTGTTCGCCGAGGTACTCCTTATATTCCATTAGTAGTGGCGCAGAAATTGCGCGGTTGGGATCCGGGTGTCTCAAGGGGACGGGAATGCCAGGCCTTTGCCATGTGTCTTGACTGCTGATGGTGCCGGGTGCAACCAATAATTTGACTGTCTTCTACAGCGTGACCTGGGTGAAACGTAAAGGGTTCACCGATACCGATGCGTTGGTCACGGTAACACCGTGCCCTCTGAAGCCTTGTTCGCCGAGGTGCTCCTTATATTCCATTAGTAGTGGCGCAGAAATTGCGCGGGTGGGATCTGGGTGTCTCAAGGGGACGTGAATGCCAGGCCTTTGCCATGTGTCTTTACTGCTGATGGTGCCGGATGCAACCAAAAGTTTGACTGTCTTCTAGAGCTTGACCTGGATGAACAATGAAGGGTTCACCAAGCGTTGGTCACGGTAACACCGTGCCCTCTGAAGCCTTGTTCGCCGAGGTGCTCCTTATATTCCATTAGTAGTGGCGCAGAAATTGCGCGGTTGGGATCCGGGTGTCTCAAGGGGACGCGAATGCCAGGCCTTTGCCATGTGTCTTGACTGCTGATGGTGCCGGGTGCAACCAAAAATTTGACTGTCTTCTACAGCGTGACCTGGGTGAACAGTAAAGGGTTCACCGATGCGTTGGTCACGGTAACACCGTGCCCTCTGAAGCCTTGTTCGCCGAGTTGCTCCTTATATTCCATTATTAGTGGCGCAGAAATTGCGCGGTTGGGATCCGGGTGTCTCAAGGGGACGCGAATGCCAGGCCTTTGCCATGTGTCTTGACTGGTCATGGTGCCGGGTGCAACCAAAAATTTGACTGTCTTCTACAGCGTGACCTGGCGAACAGTAAAGGGTTCACCGATGCGTTGGTCACGGTAACACCGTGCCCTCTAAAGCCTTGTTCGCCGAGGTACTCCTTATATTCCATTAGTAGTGGCGCAGAAATTGCGCGGTTGGGATCCGGGTGTCTCAAGGGGACGGGAATGCCAGGCCTTTGCCATGTGTCTTGACTGCTGATGGTGCCGGGTGCAACCAATAATTTGACTGTCTTCTACAGCGTGACCTGGGTGAAACGTAAAGGGTTCACCGATACCGATGCGTTGGTCACGGTAACACCGTGCCCTCTGAAGCCTTGTTCGCCGAGGTGCTCCTTATATTCCATTAGTAGTGGCGCAGAAATTGCGCGGGTGGGATCTGGGTGTCTCAAGGGGACGTGAATGCCAGGCCTTTGCCATGTGTCTTTACTGCTGATGGTGCCGGATGCAACCAAAAGTTTGACTGTCTTCTAGAGCTTGACCTGGATGAACAGTGAAGGGTTCACCAAGCGTTGGTCACGGTAACACCGTGCCCTCTGAAGCCTTGTTCGCCGAGGTGCTCCTTATATTCCATTATTGGTGGCGCAGAAATTGCGCGGGTGGGATCTGGGTGTCTCAAGGGGACGCGAATGCCAGGCCTTTGCCATGTGTCTTGACTGCTGATGGCGCCGGATGCAACCAAAAATTTGACTGTCTTCTACAGCGTGACCTGGGTGAACAGTAAGGGTTCACCGATGCGTTGGTCACGGTAACACCGTGCCCTCTGAAGCCTTGTTCGCCGAGGTGCTCCTTATATTCCATTAGTAGTGGCGCAGAAATTGCGCGGTTGGGATCTGGGTGTCTCAAGGGGACGCGAATGCCAGGGCTTTGCCATGTGGCTTGACTGCTGATGGCGCCGGATGCAACCAAAAATTTGACTGTCTTCTACAGCGTGACCTGGGTGAACAGTAAAGGGTTCACCGATGCGTTGGTCACGGTAACACCGTGCCCTCTGAAGCCTTGTTCGCCGAGGTGCTCCTTATATTCCATTAGTAGTGGCGCAGAAATTGCGCGGGTGGGATCTGGGTGTCTCAAGGGGACGCGAATGCCAGGGCTTTGCCATGTGTCTTGACTGCTAATGGCGCCGGATGCAACCAAAACTTTGACTGTCTTCTACAGCGTGACCTGGGTGAACAGTAAAGGGTTCACCGATGCGTTGGTCACGGTAACACCGTGCCCTCTGAAGCCTTGTTCGCCGAGTTGCTCCTTGTATTCAATTAGTAGTGGCGCAGAAATTGCGCGGTTGGGATCCGGGTGTCTCAAGGGGACGCGAATGCCAGGCCTTTGCCATGTGTCTTGACTGCTGATGGTGCCGGATGCAACCAAAAATTTGACTGTCTTCTACAGCGTGACCTGAGTAAACAGTAAAGGGTTCACCGATGCGTTGGTCATGGTAACACCGTGCCCTCTGAAGCCTTGTTCGCCGAGGTGCTCCTTATATTCCATTAGTAGTGGCGCAGAAATTGCGCGCCTGGGATCTGGGTGTCTCAAGGGGACGCGAATGCCAGGCCTTTGCCATGTGTCTTGACTGCTGATGGCGCCGGATGCAACCAAAACTTTGACTGTCTTCTACAGCGTGACCTGGGTGAACAGTAAAGGGTTCACCGATGCGTTGGTCACGGTAACACCGTGCCCTCTGAAGCCTTGTTCGCCGAGTTGCTCCTTATATTCCATTAGTAGTGGCGCAGAAATTGCGCGGGTGGGATCTGGGTGTCTCTAGGGGACGCGAATGCCAGGGCTTTGCCATGTGTCTTGACTGCTGATGGCGCCGGATGCAACCAAAAATTTGACTGTCTTCTATAGCGTGACTGGGTGAACAGTAAAGGGTTCACCGATGCGTTGGTCACGGTAACACCGTGCCCTCTGAAGCCTTGTTCGCCGAGGTGCTCCTTATATTCCATTAGTAGTGGCGCAGAAATTGCGCGGTTGGGATCCGGGTGTCTCAAGGGGACGCGAATGCCAGGCCTTTGCCATGTGTCTTGACTGCTGATTGCGCCGGATGCAACCAAAAATTTGACTGCCTTCTACAGCGTGACCTGGGTGAACAGTAAAGGGTTCACCGATGCGTTGGTCACGGTAACACCGTGCCCTCTGAAGCCTTGTTCGCCGAGTTGCTCCTTATATTCCATTAGTAGTGGCGCAGAAATTGCGCGGGTGGGATCTGGGTGTCTCTAGGGGACGCGAATGCCAGGGCTTTGCCATGTGTCTTGACTGCTGATGGCGCCGGATGCAACCAAAAATTTGACTGTCTTCTATAGCGTGACTGGGTGAACAGTAAAGGGTTCACCGATGCGTTGGTCACGGTAACACCGTGCCCTCTGAAGCCTTGTTCGCCGAGGTGCTCCTTATATTCCATTAGTAGTGGCGCAGAAATTGCGCGGTTGGGATCCGGGTGTCTCAAGGGGACGCGAATGCCAGGCCTTTGCCATGTGTCTTGACTGCTGATTGCGCCGGATGCAACCAAAAATTTGACTGCCTTCTACAGCGTGACCTGGGTGAACAGTAAAGGGTTCACCGATGCGTTGGTCACGGTAACACCGTGCCCTCTGAAGCCTTGTTCGCCGAGTTGCTCCTTATATTCCATTATTAGTGGCGCAGAAATTGCGCGGTTGGGATCCGGGTGTCTCAAGGGGACGCGAATGCCAGGCCTTTGCCATGTGTCTTGACTGGTGATGGTGCCGGGTGCAACCAAAAATTTGACTGTCTTCTACAGCGTGACCTGGCGAACAGTAAAGGGTTCACCGATGCGTTGGTCACGGTAACACCGTGCCCTCTAAAGCCTTGTTCGCCGAGGTACTCCTTATATTCCATTAGTAGTGGCGCAGAAATTGCGCGGTTGGGATCCGGGTGTCTCAATGGGACGGGAATGCCAGGCCTTTGCCATGTGTCTTGACTGCTGATGGTGCCGGGTGCAACCAATAATTTGACTGTCTTCTACAGCGTGACCTGGGTGAAACGTAAAGGGTTCACCGATACCGATGCGTTGGTCACGGTAACACCGTGCCCTCTGAAGCCTTGTTCGCCGAGGTGCTCCTTATATTCCATTAGTAGTGGCGCAGAAATTGCGCGGTTGGGATCCGGGTGTCTCAAGGGGACGCGAATGCCAGGCCTTTGCCATGTGTCTTGACTGCTGATTGCGCCGGGTGCAACCAATAATTTGACTGTCTTCTACAGCGTGACCTGGGTGAAACGTAAAGGGTTCACCGATACCGATGCGTTGGTCACGGTAACACCGTGCCCTCTGAAGCCTTGTTCGCCGAGGTGCTCCTTATATTCCATTAGTAGTGGCGCAGAAATTGCGCGGGTGGGATCTGGGTGTCTCAAGGGGACGTGAATGCCAGGCCTTTGCCATGTGTCTTTACTGCTGATGGTGCCGGATGCAACCAAAAGTTTGACTGTCTTCTAGAGCTTGACCTGGATGAACAGTGAAGGGTTCACCAAGCGTTGGTCACGGTAACACCGTGCCCTCTGAAGCCTTGTTCGCCGAGGTGCTCCTTATATTCCATTATTGGTGGCGCAGAAATTGCGCGGGTGGGATCTGGGTGTCTCAAGGGGACGCGAATGCCAGGCCTTTGCCATGTGTCTTGACTGCTGATGGCGCCGGATGACACCAAAAATTTGACTGTCTTCTACAGCGTGACCTGGGTGAACAGTAAGGGTTCACCGATGCGTTGGTCACGGTAACACCGTGCCCTCTGAAGCCTTGTTCGCCGAGGTGCTCCTTATATTCCATTAGTAGTGGCGCAGAAATTGCGCGGTTGGGATCTGGGTGTCTCAAGGGGACGCGAATGCCAGGGCTTTGCCATGTGGCTTGACTGCTGATGGTGCCGGATGCAACCAAAAATTTGACTGTCTTCTACAGCGTGACCTGAGTAAACAGTAAAGGGTTCACCGATGCGTTGGTCATGGTAACACCGTGCCCTCTGAAGCCTTGTTCGCCGAGGTGCTCCTTATATTCCATTAGTAGTGGCGCAGAAATTGCGCGCGTGGGATCTGGGTGTCTCAAGGGGACGCGAATGCCAGGCCTTTGCCATGTGTCTTGACTGCTGATGGCGCCGGATGCAACCAAAACTTTGACTGTCTTCTACAGCGTGACCTGGGTGAACAGTAAAGGGTTCACCGATGCGTTGGTCACGGTAACACCGTGCCCTCTGAAGCCTTGTTCGCCGAGTTGCTCCTTATATTCCATTAGTAGTGGCGCAGAAATTGCGCGGGTGGGATCTGGGTGTCTCTAGGGGACGCGAATGCCAGGGCTTTGCCATGTGTCTTGACTGCTGATGGCGCCGGATGCAACCAAAAATTTGACTGTCTTCTATAGCGTGACTGGGTGAACAGTAAAGGGTTCACCGATGCGTTGGTCACGGTAAAACCGTGCCCTCTGAAGCCTTGTTCGCCGAGGTGCTCCTTATATTCCATTAGTAGTGGCGCAGAAATTGCGCGGTTGGGATCCGGGTGTCTCAAGGGGACGCGAATGCCAGGCCTTTGCCATGTGTCTTGACTGCTGATTGCGCCGGATGCAACCAAAAATTTGACTGCCTTCTACAGCGTGACCTGGGTGAACAGTAAAGGGTTCACCGATGCGTTGGTCACGGTAACACCGTGCCCTCTGAAGCCTTGTTCGCCGAGTTGCTCCTTATATTCCATTATTAGTGGCGCAGAAATTGCGCGGTTGGGATCCGGGTGTCTCAAGGGGACGCGAATGCCAGGCCTTTGCCATGTGTCTTGACTGGTGATGGTGCCGGGTGCAACCAAAAATTTGACTGTCTTCTACAGCGTGACCTGGCGAACAGTAAAGGGTTCACCGATGCGTTGGTCACGGTAACACCGTGCCCTCTAAAGCCTTGTTCGCCGAGGTACTCCTTATATTCCATTAGTAGTGGCGCAGAAATTGCGCGGTTGGGATCCGGGTGTCTCAATGGGACGGGAATGCCAGGCCTTTGCCATGTGTCTTGACTGCTGATGGTGCCGGGTGCAACCAATAATTTGACTGTCTTCTACAGCGTGACCTGGGTGAAACGTAAAGGGTTCACCGATACCGATGCGTTGGTCACGGTAACACCGTGCCCTCTGAAGCCTTGTTCGCCGAGGTGCTCCTTATATTCCATTAGTAGTGGCGCAGAAATTGCGCGGGTGGGATCTGGGTGTCTCAAGGGGACGTGAATGCCAGGCCTTTGCCATGTGTCTTTACTGCTGATGGTGCCGGATGCAACCAAAAGTTTGACTGTCTTCTAGAGCTTGACCTGGATGAACAGTGAAGGGTTCACCAAGCGTTGGTCACGGTAACACCGTGCCCTCTGAAGCCTTGTTCGCCGAGGTGCTCCTTATATTCCATTATTGGTGGCGCAGAAATTGCGCGGGTGGGATCTGGGTGTCTCAAGGGGACGCGAATGCCAGGCCTTTGCCATGTGTCTTGACTGCTGATGGCGCCGGATGCAACCAAAAATTTGACTGTCTTCTACAGCGTGACCTGGGTGAACAGTAAGGGTTCACCGATGCGTTGGTCACGGTAACACCGTGCCCTCTGAAGCCTTGTTCGCCGAGGTGCTCCTTATATTCCATTAGTAGTGGCGCAGAAATTGCGCGGTTGGGATCTGGGTGTCTCAAGGGGACGCGAATGCCAGGGCTTTGCCATGTGGCTTGACTGCTGATGGCGCCGGATGCAACCAAAAATTTGACTGTCTTCTACAGCGTGACCTGGGTGAACAGTAAAGGGTTCACCGATGCGTTGGTCACGGTAACACCGTGCCCTCTGAAGCCTTGTTCGCCGAGGTGCTCCTTATATTCCATTAGTAGTGGCGCAGAAATTGCGCGGGTGGGATCTGGGTGTCTCAAGGGGACGCGAATGCCAGGGCTTTGCCATGTGTCTTGACTGCTAATGGCGCCAGATGCAACCAAAACTTTGACTGTCTTCTACAGCGTGACCTGGGTGAACAGTAAAGGGTTCACCGATGCGTTGGTCACGGTAACACCGTGCCCTCTGAAGCCTTGTTCGCCGAGTTGCTCCTTGTATTCAATTAGTAGTGGCGCAGAAATTGCGCGGTTGGGATCCGGGTGTCTCAAGGGGACGCGAATGCCAGGCCTTTGCCATGTGTCTTGACTGCTGATGGTGCCGGATGCAACCAAAAATTTGACTGTCTTCTACAGCGTGACCTGAGTAAACAGTAAAGGGTTCACCGATGCGTTGGTCATGGTAACACCGTGCCCTCTGAAGCCTTGTTCGCCGAGGTGCTCCTTATATTCCATTAGTAGTGGCGCAGAAATTGCGCGCGTGGGATCTGGGTGTCTCAAGGGGACGCGAATGCCAGGCCTTTGCCATGTGTCTTGACTGCTGATGGCGCCGGATGCAACCAAAACTTTGACTGTCTTCTACAGCGTGACCTGGGTGAACAGTAAAGGGTTCACCGATGCGTTGGTCACGGTAACACCGTGCCCTCTGAAGCCTTGTTCGCCGAGTTGCTCCTTATATTCCATTAGTAGTGGCGCAGAAATTGCGCGGGTGGGATCTGGGTGTCTCTAGGGGACGCGAATGCCAGGGCTTTGCCATGTGTCTTGACTGCTGATGGCGCCGGCTGCAACCAAAAATTTGACTGTCTTCTATAGCGTGACTGGGTGAACAGTAAAGGGTTCACCGATGCGTTGGTCACGGTAACACCGTGCCCTCTGAAGCCTTGTTCGCCGAGGTGCTCCTTATATTCCATTAGTAGTGGCGCAGAAATTGCGCGGTTGGGATCCGGGTGTCTCAAGGGGACGCGAATGCCAGGCCTTTGCCATGTGTCTTGACTGCTGATTGCGCCGGATGCAACCAAAAATTTGACTGCCTTCTACAGCGTGACCTGGGTGAACAGTAAAGGGTTCACCGATGCGTTGGTCACGGTAACACCGTGCCCTCTGAAGCCTTGTTCGCCGAGTTGCTCCTTATATTCCATTATTAGTGGCGCAGAAATTGCGCGGTTGGGATCCGGGTGTCTCAAGGGGACGCGAATGCCAGGCCTTTGCCATGTGTCTTGACTGGTGATGGTGCCGGGTGCAACCAAAAATTTGACTGTCTTCTACAGCGTGACCTGGCGAACAGTAAAGGGTTCACCGATGCGTTGGTCACGGTAACACCGTGCCCTCTAAAGCCTTGTTCGCCGAGGTACTCCTTATATTCCATTAGTAGTGGCGCAGAAATTGCGCGGTTGGGATCCGGGTGTCTCAATGGGACGGGAATGCCAGGCCTTTGCCATGTGTCTTGACTGCTGATGGTGCCGGGTGCAACCAATAATTTGACTGTCTTCTACAGCGTGACCTGGGTGAAACGTAAAGGGTTCACCGATACCGATGCGTTGGTCACGGTAACACCGTGCCCTCTGAAGCCTTGTTCGCCGAGGTGCTCCTTATATTCCATTAGTAGTGGCGCAGAAATTGCGCGGGTGGGATCTGGGTGTCTCAAGGGGACGTGAATGCCAGGCCTTTGCCATGTGTCTTTACTGCTGATGGTGCCGGATGCAACCAAAAGTTTGACTGTCTTCTAGAGCTTGACCTGGATGAACAGTGAAGGGTTCACCAAGCGTTGGTCACGGTAACACCGTGCCCTCTGAAGCCTTGTTCGCCGAGGTGCTCCTTATATTCCATTATTGGTGGCGCAGAAATTGCGCGGGTGGGATCTGGGTGTCTCAAGGGGACGCGAATGCCAGGCCTTTGCCATGTGTCTTGACTGCTGATGGCGCCGGATGCAACCAAAAATTTGACTGTCTTCTACAGCGTGACCTGGGTGAACAGTAAGGGTTCACCGATGCGTTGGTCACGGTAACACCGTGCCCTCTGAAGCCTTGTTCGCCGAGGTGCTCCTTATATTCCATTAGTAGTGGCGCAGAAATTGCGCGGTTGGGATCTGGGTGTCTCAAGGGGACGCGAATGCCAGGGCTTTGCCATGTGGCTTGACTGCTGATGGCGCCGGATGCAACCAAAAATTTGACTGTCTTCTACAGCGTGACCTGGGTGAACAGTAAAGGGTTCACCGATGCGTTGGTCACGGTAACACCGTGCCCTCTGAAGCCTTGTTCGCCGAGGTGCTCCTTATATTCCATTAGTAGTGGCGCAGAAATTGCGCGGGTGGGATCTGGGTGTCTCAAGGGGACGCGAATGCCAGGGCTTTGCCATGTGTCTTGACTGCTAATGGCGCCGGATGCAACCAAAACTTTGACTGTCTTCTACAGCGTGACCTGGGTGAACAGTAAAGGGTTCACCGATGCGTTGGTCACGGTAACACCGTGCCCTCTGAAGCCTTGTTCGCCGAGTTGCTCCTTGTATTCAATTAGTAGTGGCGCAGAAATTGCGCGGTTGGGATCCGGGTGTCTCAAGGGGACGCGAATGCCAGGCCTTTGCCATGTGTCTTGACTGCTGATGGTGCCGGATGCAACCAAAAATTTGACTGTCTTCTACAGCGTGACCTGAGTAAACAGTAAAGGGTTCACCGATGCGTTGGTCATGGTAACACCGTGCCCTCTGAAGCCTTGTTCGCCGAGGTGCTCCTTATATTCCATTAGTAGTGGCGCAGAAATTGCGCGCGTGGGATCTGGGTGTCTCAAGGGGACGCGAATGCCAGGCCTTTGCCATGTGTCTTGACTGCTGATGGCGCCGGATGCAACCAAAACTTTGACTGTCTTCTACAGCGTGACCTGGGTGAACAGTAAAGGGTTCACCGATGCGTTGGTCACGGTAACACCGTGCCCTCTGAAGCCTTGTTCGCCGAGTTGCTCCTTATATTCCATTAGTAGTGGCGCAGAAATTGCGCGGGTGGGATCTGGGTGTCTCTAGGGGACGCGAATGCCAGGGCTTTGCCATGTGTCTTGACTGCTGATGGCGCCGGCTGCAACCAAAAATTTGACTGTCTTCTATAGCGTGACTGGGTGAACAGTAAAGGGTTCACCGATGCGTTGGTCACGGTAACACCGTGCCCTCTGAAGCCTTGTTCGCCGAGGTGCTCCTTATATTCCATTAGTAGTGGCGCAGAAATTGCGCGGTTGGGATCCGGGTGTCTCAAGGGGACGCGAATGCCAGGCCTTTGCCATGTGTCTTGACTGCTGATTGCGCCGGATGCAACCAAAAATTTGACTGTCTTCTATAGCGTGACTGGGTGAACAGTAAAGGGTTCACCGATGCGTTGGTCACGGTAACACCGTGCCCTCTGAAGCCTTGTTCGCCGAGGTGCTCCTTATATTCCATTAGTAGTGGCGCAGAAATTGCGCGGTTGGGATCCGGGTGTCTCAAGGGGACGCGAATGCCAGGCCTTTGCCATGTGTCTTGACTGCTGATTGCGCCGGATGCAACCAAAAATTTGACTGCCTTCTACAGCGTGACCTGGGTGAACAGTAAAGGGTTCACCGATGCGTTGGTCACGGTAACACCGTGCCCTCTGAAGCCTTGTTCGCCGAGTTGCTCCTTATATTCCATTAGTAGTGGCGCAGAAATTGCGCGGGTGGGATCTGGGTGTCTCTAGGGGACGCGAATGCCAGGGCTTTGCCATGTGTCTTGACTGCTGATGGCGCCGGATGCAACCAAAAATTTGACTGTCTTCTATAGCGTGACTGGGTGAACAGTAAAGGGTTCACCGATGCGTTGGTCACGGTAACACCGTGCCCTCTGAAGCCTTGTTCGCCGAGGTGCTCCTTATATTCCATTAGTAGTGGCGCAGAAATTGCGCGGTTGGGATCCGGGTGTCTCAAGGGGACGCGAATGCCAGGCCTTTGCCATGTGTCTTGACTGCTGATTGCGCCGGATGCAACCAAAAATTTGACTGCCTTCTACAGCGTGACCTGGGTGAACAGTAAAGGGTTCACCGATGCGTTGGTCACGGTAACACCGTGCCCTCTGAAGCCTTGTTCGCCGAGTTGCTCCTTATATTCCATTATTAGTGGCGCAGAAATTGCGCGGTTGGGATCCGGGTGTCTCAAGGGGACGCGAATGCCAGGCCTTTGCCATGTGTCTTGACTGGTGATGGTGCCGGGTGCAACCAAAAATTTGACTGTCTTCTACAGCGTGACCTGGCGAACAGTAAAGGGTTCACCGATGCGTTGGTCACGGTAACACCGTGCCCTCTAAAGCCTTGTTCGCCGAGGTACTCCTTATATTCCATTAGTAGTGGCGCAGAAATTGCGCGGTTGGGATCCGGGTGTCTCAATGGGACGGGAATGCCAGGCCTTTGCCATGTGTCTTGACTGCTGATGGTGCCGGGTGCAACCAATAATTTGACTGTCTTCTACAGCGTGACCTGGGTGAAACGTAAAGGGTTCACCGATACCGATGCGTTGGTCACGGTAACACCGTGCCCTCTGAAGCCTTGTTCGCCGAGGTGCTCCTTATATTCCATTAGTAGTGGCGCAGAAATTGCGCGGTTGGGATCCGGGTGTCTCAAGGGGACGCGAATGCCAGGCCTTTGCCATGTGTCTTGACTGCTGATTGCGCCGGGTGCAACCAATAATTTGACTGTCTTCTACAGCGTGACCTGGGTGAAACGTAAAGGGTTCACCGATACCGATGCGTTGGTCACGGTAACACCGTGCCCTCTGAAGCCTTGTTCGCCGAGGTGCTCCTTATATTCCATTAGTAGTGGCGCAGAAATTGCGCGGGTGGGATCTGGGTGTCTCAAGGGGACGTGAATGCCAGGCCTTTGCCATGTGTCTTTACTGCTGATGGTGCCGGATGCAACCAAAAGTTTGACTGTCTTCTAGAGCTTGACCTGGATGAACAGTGAAGGGTTCACCAAGCGTTGGTCACGGTAACACCGTGCCCTCTGAAGCCTTGTTCGCCGAGGTGCTCCTTATATTCCATTATTGGTGGCGCAGAAATTGCGCGGGTGGGATCTGGGTGTCTCAAGGGGACGCGAATGCCAGGCCTTTGCCATGTGTCTTGACTGCTGATGGCGCCGGATGCAACCAAAAATTTGACTGTCTTCTACAGCGTGACCTGGGTGAACAGTAAGGGTTCACCGATGCGTTGGTCACGGTAACACCGTGCCCTCTGAAGCCTTGTTCGCCGAGGTGCTCCTTATATTCCATTAGTAGTGGCGCAGAAATTGCGCGGTTGGGATCTGGGTGTCTCAAGGGGACGCGAATGCCAGGGCTTTGCCATGTGGCTTGACTGCTGATGGTGCCGGATGCAACCAAAAATTTGACTGTCTTCTACAGCGTGACCTGAGTAAACAGTAAAGGGTTCACCGATGCGTTGGTCATGGTAACACCGTGCCCTCTGAAGCCTTGTTCGCCGAGGTGCTCCTTATATTCCATTAGTAGTGGCGCAGAAATTGCGCGCGTGGGATCTGGGTGTCTCAAGGGGACGCGAATGCCAGGCCTTTGCCATGTGTCTTGACTGCTGATGGCGCCGGATGCAACCAAAACTTTGACTGTCTTCTACAGCGTGACCTGGGTGAACAGTAAAGGGTTCACCGATGCGTTGGTCACGGTAACACCGTGCCCTCTGAAGCCTTGTTCGCCGAGTTGCTCCTTATATTCCATTAGTAGTGGCGCAGAAATTGCGCGGGTGATATCTGGGTGTCTCTAGGGGACGCGAATGCCAGGCCTTTGCCATGTGTCTTGACTGGTGATGGTGCCGGGTGCAACCAAAAATTTGACTGTCTTCTACAGCGTGACCTGGCGAACAGTAAAGGGTTCACCGATGCGTTGGTCACGGTAACACCGTGCCCTCTAAAGCCTTGTTCGCCGAGGTACTCCTTATATTCCATTAGTAGTGGCGCAGAAATTGCGCGGTTGGGATCCGGGTGTCTCAATGGGACGGGAATGCCAGGCCTTTGCCATGTGTCTTGACTGCTGATGGTGCCGGGTGCAACCAATAATTTGACTGTCTTCTACAGCGTGACCTGGGTGAAAAGTAAAGGGTTCACCGATACCGATGCGTTGGTCACGGTAACACCGTGCCCTCTGAAGCCTTGTTCGCCGAGGTGCTCCTTATATTCCATTAGTAGTGGCGCAGAAATTGCGCGGGTGGGATCTGGGTGTCTCAAGGGGACGTGAATGCCAGGCCTTTGCCATGTGTCTTTACTGCTGATGGTGCCGGATGCAACCAAAAGTTTGACTGTCTTCTAGAGCTTGACCTGGATGAACAGTGAAGGGTTCACCAAGCGTTGGTCACGGTAACACCGTGCCCTCTGAAGCCTTGTTCGCCGAGGTGCTCCTTATATTCCATTATTGGTGGCGCAGAAATTGCGCGGGTGGGATCTGGGTGTCTCAAGGGGACGCGAATGCCAGGCCTTTGCCATGTGTCTTGACTGCTGATGGCGCCGGATGCAACCAAAAATTTGACTGTCTTCTACAGCGTGACCTGGGTGAACAGTAAGGGTTCACCGATGCGTTGGTCACGGTAACACCGTGCCCTCTGAAGCCTTGTTCGCCGAGGTGCTCCTTATATTCCATTAGTAGTGGCGCAGAAATTGCGCGGTTGGGATCTGGGTGTCTCAAGGGGACGCGAATGCCAGGGCTTTGCCATGTGGCTTGACTGCTGATGGCGCCGGATGCAACCAAAAATTTGACTGTCTTCTACAGCGTGACCTGGGTGAACAGTAAAGGGTTCACCGATGCGTTGGTCACGGTAACACCGTGCCCTCTGAAGCCTTGTTCGCCGAGGTGCTCCTTATATTCCATTAGTAGTGGCGCAGAAATTGCGCGGGTGGGATCTGGGTGTCTCAAGGGGACGCGAATGCCAGGGCTTTGCCATGTGTCTTGACTGCTAATGGCGCCGGATGCAACCAAAACTTTGACTGTCTTCTACAGCGTGACCTGGGTGAACAGTAAAGGGTTCACCGATGCGTTGGTCACGGTAACACCGTGCCCTCTGAAGCCTTGTTCACCGAGTTGCTCCTTGTATTCAATTAGTAGTGGCGCAGAAATTGCGCGGTTGGGATCCGGGTGTCTCAAGGAGACGCGAATGCCAGGCCTTTGCCATGTGTCTTGACTGCTGATGGTGCCGGATGCAACCAAAAATTTGACTGTCTTCTACAGCGTGACCTGAGTAAACAGTAAAGGGTTCACCGATGCGTTGGTCATGGTAACACCGTGCCCTCTGAAGCCTTGTTCGCCGAGGTGCTCCTTATATTCCATTAGTAGTGGCGCAGAAATTGCGCGCGTGGGATCTGGGTGTCTCAAGGGGACGCGAATGCCAGGCCTTTGCCATGTGTCTTGACTGCTGATTGCGCCGGATGCAACCAAAAATTTGACTGTCTTCTATAGCGTGACTGGGTGAACAGTAAAGGGTTCACCGATGCGTTGGTCACGGTAACACCGTGCCCTCTGAAGCCTTGTTCGCCGAGGTGCTCCTTATATTCCATTAGTAGTGGCGCAGAAATTGCGCGGTTGGGATCCGGGTGTCTCAAGGGGACGCGAATGCCAGGCCTTTGCCATGTGTCTTGACTGCTGATTGCGCCGGATGCAACCAAAAATTTGACTGCCTTCTACAGCGTGACCTGGGTGAACAGTAAAGGGTTCACCGATGCGTTGGTCACGGTAACACCGTGCCCTCTGAAGCCTTGTTCGCCGAGTTGCTCCTTATATTCCATTAGTAGTGGCGCAGAAATTGCGCGGGTGGGATCTGGGTGTCTCTAGGGGACGCGAATGCCAGGGCTTTGCCATGTGTCTTGACTGCTGATGGCGCCGGATGCAACCAAAAATTTGACTGTCTTCTATAGCGTGACTGGGTGAACAGTAAAGGGTTCACCGATGCGTTGGTCACGGTAACACCGTGCCCTCTGAAGCCTTGTTCGCCGAGGTGCTCCTTATATTCCATTAGTAGTGGCGCAGAAATTGCGCGGCTGGGATCCGGGTGTCTCAAGGGGACGCGAATGCCAGGCCTTTGCCATGTGTCTTGACTGCTGATTGCGCCGGATGCAACCAAAAATTTGACTGCCTTCTACAGCGTGACCTGGGTGAACAGTAAAGGGTTCACCGATGCGTTGGTCACGGTAACACCGTGCCCTCTGAAGCCTTGTTCGCCGAGTTGCTCCTTATATTCCATTATTAGTGGCGCAGAAATTGCGCGGTTGGGATCCGGGTGTCTCAAGGGGACGCGAATGCCAGGCCTTTGCCATGTGTCTTGACTGGTGATGGTGCCGGGTGCAACCAAAAATTTGACTGTCTTCTACAGCGTGACCTGGCGAACAGTAAAGGGTTCACCGATGCGTTGGTCACGGTAACACCGTGCCCTCTAAAGCCTTGTTCGCCGAGGTACTCCTTATATTCCATTAGTAGTGGCGCAGAAATTGCGCGGTTGGGATCCGGGTGTCTCAATGGGACGGGAATGCCAGGCCTTTGCCATTTGTCTTGACTGCTGATGGTGCCGGGTGCAACCAATAATTTGACTGTCTTCTACAGCGTGACCTGGGTGAAACGTAAAGGGTTCACCGATACCGATGCGTTGGTCACGGTAACACCGTGCCCTCTGAAGCCTTGTTCGCCGAGGTGCTCCTTATATTCCATTAGTAGTGGCGCAGAAATTGCGCGGTTGGGATCCGGGTGTCTCAAGGGGACGCGAATGCCAGGCCTTTGCCATGTGTCTTGACTGCTGATTGCGCCGGGTGCAACCAATAATTTGACTGTCTTCTACAGCGTGACCTGGGTGAAACGTAAAGGGTTCACCGATACCGATGCGTTGGTCACGGTAACACCGTGCCCTCTGAAGCCTTGTTCGCCGAGGTGCTCCTTATATTCCATTAGTAGTGGCGCAGAAATTGCGCGGGTGGGATCTGGGTGTCTCAAGGGGACGTGAATGCCAGGCCTTTGCCATGTGTCTTTACTGCTGATGGTGCCGGATGCAACCAAAAGTTTGACTGTCTTCTAGAGCTTGACCTGGATGAACAGTGAAGGGTTCACCAAGCGTTGGTCACGGTAACACCGTGCCCTCTGAAGCCTTGTTCGCCGAGGTGCTCCTTATATTCCATTATTGGTGGCGCAGAAATTGCGCGGGTGGGATCTGGGTGTCTCAAGGGGACGCGAATGCCAGGCCTTTGCCATGTGTCTTGACTGCTGATGGAGCCGGATGCAACCAAAAATTTGACTGTCTTCTACAGCGTGACCTGGGTGAACAGTAAGGGTTCACCGATGCGTTGGTCACGGTAACACCGTGCCCTCTGAAGCCTTGTTCGCCGAGGTGCTCCTTATATTCTATTAGTAGTGGCGCAGAAATTGCGCGGTTGGGATCTGGGTGTCTCAAGGGGACGCGAATGCCAGGGCTTTGCCATGTGGCTTGACTGCTGATGGTGCCGGATGCAACCAAAAATTTGACTGTCTTCTACAGCGTGACCTGAGTAAACAGTAAAGGGTTCACCGATGCGTTGGTCATGGTAACACCGTGCCCTCTGAAGCCTTGTTCGCAGAGGTGCTCCTTATATTCCATTAGTAGTGGCGCAGAAATTGCGCGCGTGGGATCTGGGTGTCCCAAGGGGACGCGAATGCCAGGCCTTTGCCATGTGTCTTGACTGCTGATGGCGCCGGATGCAACCAAAACTTTGACTGTCTTCTACAGCGTGACCTGGGTGAACAGTAAAGGGTTCACCGATGCGTTGGTCACGGTAACACCGTGCCCTCTGAAGCCTTGTTCGCCGAGTTGCTCCTTATATTCCATTAGTAGTGGCGCAGAAATTGCGCGGGTGGGATCTGGGTGTCTCTAGGGGACGCGAATGCCAGGCCTTTGCCATGTGTCTTGACTGGTGATGGTGCCGGGTGCAACCAAAAATTTGACTGTCTTCTACAGCGTGACCTGGCGAACAGTAAAGGGTTCACCGATGCGTTGGTCACGGTAACACCGTGCCCTCTAAAGCCTTGTTCGCCGAGGTACTCCTTATATTCCATTAGTAGTGGCGCAGAAATTGCGCGGTTGGGATCCGGGTGTCTCAATGGGACGGGAATGCCAGGCCTTTGCCATGTGTCTTGACTGCTGATGGTGCCGGGTGCAACCAATAATTTGACTGTCTTCTACAGCGTGACCTGGGTGAAACGTAAAGGGTTCACCGATACCGATGCGTTGGTCACGGTAACACCGTGCCCTCTGAAGCCTTGTTCGCCGAGGTGCTCCTTATATTCCATTATTGGTGGCGCAGAAATTGCGCGGGTGGGATCTGGGTGTCTCAAGGGGACGCGAATGCCAGGCCTTTGCCATGTGTCTTGACTGCTGATGGCGCCGGATGCAACCAAAAATTTGACTGTCTTCTACAGCGTGACCTGGGTGAACAGTAAGGGTTCACCGATGCGTTGGTCACGGTAACACCGTGCCCTCTGAAGCCTTGTTCGCCGAGGTGCTCCTTATATTCCATTAGTAGTGGCGCAGAAATTGCGCGGTTGGGATCTGGGTGCCTCAAGGGGACGCGAATGCCAGGGCTTTGCCATGTGGCTTGACTGCTGATGGCGCCGGATGCAACCAAAAATTTGACTGTCTTCTACAGCGTGACCTGGGTGAACAGTAAAGGGTTCACCGATGCGTTGGTCACGGTAACACCGTGCCCTCTGAAGCCTTGTTCGCCGAGGTGCTCCTTATATTCCATTAGTAGTGGCGCAGAAATTGCGCGGGTGGGATCTGGGTGTCTCAAGGGGACGCGAATGCCAGGGCTTTGCCATGTGTCTTGACTGCTAATGGCGCCGGATGCAACCAAAACTTTGACTGTCTTCTACAGCGTGACCTGGGTGAACAGTAAAGGGTTCACCGATGCGTTGGTCACGGTAACACCGTGCCCTCTGAAGCCTTGTTCGCCGAGTTGCTCCTTGTATTCAATTAGTAGTGGCGCAGAAATTGCGCGGTTGGGATCCGGGTGTCTCAAGGGGACGCGAATGCCAGGCCTTTGCCATGTGTCTTGACTGCTGATGGTGCCGGATGCAACCAAAAATTTGACTGTCTTCTACAGCGTGACCTGAGTAAACAGTAAAGGGTTCACCGATGCGTTGGTCATGGTAACACCGTGCCCTCTGAAGCCTTGTTCGCCGAGGTGCTCCTTATATTCCATTAGTAGTGGCGCAGAAATTGCGCGCGTGGGATCTGGGTGTCTCAAGGGGACGCGAATGCCAGGCCTTTGCCATGTGTCTTGACTGCTGATGGCGCCGGATGCAACCAAAACTTTGACTGTCTTCTACAGCGTGACCTGGGTGAACAGTAAAGGGTTCACCGATGCGTTGGTCACGGTAACACCGTGCCCTCTGAAGCCTTGTTCGCCGAGTTGCTCCTTATATTCCATTAGTAGTGGCGCAGAAATTGCGCGGGTGGGATCTGGGTGTCTCTAGGGGACGCGAATGCCAGGGCTTTGCCATGTGTCTTGACTGCTGATGGCGCCGGATGCAACCAAAAATTTGACTGTCTTCTATAGCGTGACTGGGTGAACAGTAAAGGGTTCACCGATGCGTTGGTCACGGTAACACCGTGCCCTCTGAAGCCTTGTTCGCCGAGGTGCTCCTTATATTCCATTAGTAGTGGCGCAGAAATTGCGCGGTTGGGATCTGGGTGTCTCAAGGGGACGCGAATGCCAGGGCTTTGCCATGTGGCTTGACTGCTGATGGTGCCGGATGCAACCAAAAATTTGACTGTCTTCTACAGCGTGACCTGAGTAAACAGTAAAGGGTTCACCGATGCGTTGGTCATGGTAACACCGTGCCCTCTGAAGCCTTGTTCGCCGAGGTGCTCCTTATATTCCATTAGTAGTGGCGCAGAAATTGCGCGCGTGGGATCTGGGTGTCTCAAGGGGACGCGAATGCCAGGCCTTTGCCATGTGTCTTGACTGCTGATGGCGCCGGATGCAACCAAAACTTTGACTGTCTTCTACAGCGTGACCTGGGTGAACAGTAAAGGGTTCACCGATGCGTTGGTCACGGTAACACCGTGCCCTCTGAAGCCTTGTTCGCCGAGTTGCTCCTTATATTCCATTAGTAGTGGCGCAGAAATTGCGCGGGTGGGATCTGGGTGTCTCTAGGGGACGCGAATGCCAGGCCTTTGCCATGTGTCTTGACTGGTGATGGTGCCGGGTGCAACCAAAAATTTGACTGTCTTCTACAGCGTGACCTGGCGAACAGTAAAGGGTTCACCGATGCGTTGGTCACGGTAACACCGTGCCCTCTAAAGCCTTGTTCGCCGAGGTACTCCTTATATTCCATTAGTAGTGGCGCAGAAATTGCGCGGTTGGGATCCGGGTGTCTCAATGGGACGGGAATGCCAGGCCTTTGCCATGTGTCTTGACTGCTGATGGTGCCGGGTGCAACCAATAATTTGACTGTCTTCTACAGCGTGACCTGGGTGAAACGTAAAGGGTTCACCGATACCGATGCGTTGGCCACGGTAACACCGTGCCCTCTGAAGCCTTGTTCGCCGAGGTGCTCCTTATATTCCATTAGTAGTGGCGCAGAAATTGCGCGGGTGGGATCTGGGTGTCTCAAGGGGACGTGAATGCCAGGCCTTTGCCATGTGTCTTTACTGCTGATGGTGCCGGATGCAACCAAAAGTTTGACTGTCTTCTAGAGCTTGACCTGGATGAACAGTGAAGGGTTCACCAAGCGTTGGTCACGGTAACACCGTGCCCTCTGAAGCCTTGTTCGCCGAGGTGCTCCTTATATTCCATTATTGGTGGCGCAGAAATTGCGCGGGTGGGATCTGGGTGTCTCAAGGGGACGCGAATGCCAGGCCTTTGCCATGTGTCTTGACTGCTGATGGCGCCGGATGCAACCAAAAATTTGACTGTCTTCTACAGCGTGACCTGGGTGAACAGTAAGGGTTCACCGATGCGTTGGTCACGGTAACACCGTGCCCTCTGAAGCCTTGTTCGCCGAGGTGCTCCTTATATTCCATTAGTAGTGGCGCAGAAATTGCGCGGTTGGGATCTGGGTGTCTCAAGGGGACGCGAATGCCAGGGCTTTGCCATGTGTCTTGACTGCTAATGGCGCCGGATGCAACCAAAACTTTGACTGTCTTCTACAGCGTGACCTGGGTGAACAGTAAAGGGTTCACCGATGCGTTGGTCACGGTAACACCGTGCCCTCTGAAGCCTTGTTCGCCGAGTTGCTCCTTGTATTCAATTAGTAGTGGCGCAGAAATTGCGCGGTTGGGATCCGGGTGTCTCAAGGAGACGCGAATGCCAGGCCTTTGCCATGTGTCTTGACTGCTGATGGTGCCGGATGCAACCAAAAATTTGACTGTCTTCTACAGCGTGACCTGAGTAAACAGTAAAGGGTTCACCGATGCGTTGGTCATGGTAACACCGTGCCCTCTGAAGCCTTGTTCGCCGAGGTGCTCCTTATATTCCATTAGTAGTGGCGCAGAAATTGCGCGCGTGGGATCTGGGTGTCTCAAGGGGATGCGAATGCCAGGCCTTTGCCATGTGTCTTGACTGCTGATTGCGCCGGATGCAACCAAAAATTTGACTGTCTTCTATAGCGTGACTGGGTGAACAGTAAAGGGTTCACCGATGCGTTGGTCACGGTAACACCGTGCCCTCTGAAGCCTTGTTCGCCGAGGTGCTCCTTATATTCCATTAGTAGTGGCGCAGAAATTGCGCGGTTGGGATCCGGGTGTCTCAAGGGGACGCGAATGCCAGGCCTTTGCCATGTGTCTTGACTGCTGATTGCGCCGGATGCAACCAAAAATTTGACTGCCTTCTACAGCGTGACCTGGGTGAACAGTAAAGGGTTCACCGATGCGTTGGTCACGGTTACACCGTGCCCTCTGAAGCCTTGTTCGCCGAGTTGCTCCTTATATTCCATTAGTAGTGGCGCAGAAATTGCGCGGGTGGGATCTGGGTGTCTCTAGGGGACGCGAATGCCAGGGCTTTGCCATGTGTCTTGACTGCTGATGGCGCCGGATGCAACCAAAAATTTGACTGTCTTCTATAGCGTGACTGGGTGAACAGTAAAGGGTTCACCGATGCGTTGGTCACGGTAACACCGTGCCCTCTGAAGCCTTGTTCGCCGAGGTGCTCCTTATATTCCATTAGTAGTGGCGCAGAAATTGCGCGGTTGGGATCCGGGTGTCTCAAGGGGACGCGAATGCCAGGCCTTTGCCATGTGTCTTGACTGCTGATTGCGCCGGATGCAACCAAAAATTTGACTGCCTTCTACAGCGTGACCTGGGTGAACAGTAAAGGGTTCACCGATGCGTTGGTCACGGTAACACCGTGCCCTCTAAAGCCTTGTTCGCCGAGGTACTCCTTATATTCCATTAGTAGTGGCGCAGAAATTGCGCGGTTGGGATCCGGGTGTCTCAATGGGACGGGAATGCCAGGCCTTTGCCATGTGTCTTGACTGCTGATGGTGCCGGGTGCAACCAATAATTTGACTGTCTTCTACAGCGTGACCTGGGTGAAACGTAAAGGGTTCACCGATACCGATGCGTTGGTCACGGTAACACCGTGCCCTCGGAAGCCTTGTTCGCCGAGGTGCTCCTTATATTCCATTAGTAGTGGCGCAGAAATTGCGCGGTTGGGATCCGGGTGTCTCAAGGGGACGCGAATGCCAGGCCTTTGCCATGTGTCTTGACTGCTGATTGCGCCGGGTGCAACCAATAATTTGACTGTCTTCTACAGCGTGACCTGGGTGAAACGTAAAGGGTTCACCGATACCGATGCGTTGGTCACGGTAACACCGTGCCCTCTGAAGCCTTGTTCGCCGAGGTGCTCCTTATATTCCATTAGTAGTGGCGCAGAAATTGCGCGCGTGGGATCTGGGTGTCTCAAGGGGACGCGAATGCCAGGCCTTTGCCATGTCTCTTGACTGCTGATTGCGCCGGATGCAACCAAAAATTTGACTGTCTTCTATAGCGTGACTGGGTGAACAGTAAAGGGTTCACCGATGCGTTGGTCACGGTAACACCGTGCCCTCTGAAGCCTTGTTCGCCGAGGTGCTCCTTATATTCCATTAGTAGTGGCGCAGAAATTGCGCGGTTGGGATCCGGGTGTCTCAAGGGGACGCGAATGCCAGGCCTTTGCCATGTGTCTTGACTGCTGATTGCGCCGGATGCAACCAAAAATTTGACTGCCTTCTACAGCGTGACCTGGGTGAACAGTAAAGGGTTCACCGATGCGTTGGTCACGGTAACACCGTGCCCTCTGAAGCCTTGTTCGCCGAGTTGCTCCTTATATTCCATTAGTAGTGGCGCAGAAATTGCGCGGGTGGGATCTGGGTGTCTCTAGGGGACGCGAATGCCAGGGCTTTGCCATGTGTCTTGACTGCTGATGGCGCCGGATGCAACCAAAAATTTGACTGTCTTCTATAGCGTGACTGGGTGAACAGTAAAGGGTTCACCGATGCGTTGGTCACGGTAACACCGTGCCCTCTGAAGCCTTGTTCGCCGAGGTGCTCCTTATATTCCATTAGTAGTGGCGCAGAAATTGCGCGGTTGGGATCCGGGTGTCTCAAGGGGACGCGAATGCCAGGCCTTTGCCATGTGTCTTGACTGCTGATTGCGCCGGATGCAACCAAAAATTTGACTGCCTTCTACAGCGTGACCTGGGTGAACAGTAAAGGGTTCACCGATGCGTTGGTCACGGTAACACCGTGCCCTCTGAAGCCTTGTTCGCCGAGTTGCTCCTTATATTCCATTATTAGTGGCGCAGAAATTGCGCGGTTGGGATCCGGGTGTCTCAAGGGGACGCGAATGCCAGGCCTTTGCCATGTGTCTTGACTGGTGATGGTGCCGGGTGCAACCAAAAATTTGACTGTCTTCTACAGCGTGACCTGGAGAGCAGTAAAGGGTTCACCGATGCGTTGGTCACGGTAACACCGTGCCCTCTAAAGCCTTGTTCGCCGAGGTACTCCTTATATTCCATTAGTAGTGGCGCAGAAATTGCGCGGTTGGGATCCGGGTGTCTCAATGGGACGGGAATGCCAGGCCTTTGCCATGTGTCTTGACTGCTGATGGTGCCGGGTGCATCCAATAATTTGACTGTCTTCTACAGCGTGACCTGGGTGAAACGTAAAGGGTTCACCGATACCGATGCGTTGGTCACGGTAACACCGTGCCCTCTGAAGCCTTGTTCGCCGAGGTGCTCCTTATATTCCATTAGTAGTGGCGCAGAAATTGCGCGGTTGGGATCCGGGTGTCTCAAGGGGACGCGAATGCCAGGCCTTTGCCATGTGTCTTGACTGGTGATGGTGCCGGGTGCAACCAAAAATTTGACTGTCTTCTACAGCGTGACCTGGCGAACAGTAAAGGGTTCACCGATGCGTTGGTCACGGTAACACCGTGCCCTCTAAAGCCTTGTTCGCCGAGGTACTCCTTATATTCCATTAGTAGTGGCGCAGAAATTGCGCGGTTGGGATCCGGGTGTCTCAATGGGACGGGAATGCCAGGCCTTTGCCATGTGTCTTGACTGCTGATGGTGCCGGGTGCAACCAATAATTTGACTGTCTTCTACAGCGTGACCTGGGTGAAACGTAAAGGGTTCACCGATACCGATGCGTTGGTCACGGTAACACCGTGCCCTCTGAAGCCTTGTTCGCCGAGGTGCTCCTTATATTCCATTATTGGTGGCGCAGAAATTGCGCGGGTGGGATCTGGGTGTCTCAAGGGGACGCGAATGCCAGGCCTTTGCCATGTGTCTTGACTGCTGATGGCGCCGGATGCAACCAAAAATTTGACTGTCTTCTACAGCGTGACCTGGGTGAACAGTAAGGGTTCACCGATGCGTTGGTCACGGTAACACCGTGCCCTCTGAAGCCTTGTTCGCCGAGGTGCTCCTTATATTCCATTAGTAGTGGCGCAGAAATTGCGCGGTTGGGATCTGGGTGTCTCAAGGGGACGCGAATGCCAGGGCTTTGCCATGTGGCTTGACTGCTGATGGTGCCGGATGCAACCAAAAATTTGACTGTCTTCTACAGCGTGACCTGAGTAAACAGTAAAGGGTTCACCGATGCGTTGGTCATGGTAACACCGTGCCCTCTGAAGCCTTGTTCGCCGAGGTGCTCCTTATATTCCATTAGTAGTGGCGCAGAAATTGCGCGCGTGGGATCTGGGTGTCTCAAGGGGACGCGAATGCCAGGCCTTTGCCATGTGTCTTGACTGCTGATGGCGCCGGATGCAACCAAAACTTTGACTGTCTTCTACAGCGTGACCTGGGTGAACAGTAAAGGGTTCACCGATGCGTTGGTCACGGTAACACCGTGCCCTCTGAAGCCTTGTTCGCCGAGTTGCTCCTTATATTCCATTAGTAGTGGCGCAGAAATTGCGCGGGTGGGATCTGGGTGTCTCTAGGGGACGCGAATGCCAGGCCTTTGCCATGTGTCTTGACTGGTGATGGTGCCGGGTGCAACCAAAAATTTGACTGTCTTCTACAGCGTGACCTGGCGAACAGTAAAGGGTTCACCGATGCGTTGGTCACGGTAACACCGTGCCCTCTAAAGCCTTGTTCGCCGAGGTACTCCTTATATTCCATTAGTAGTGGCGCAGAAATTGCGCGGTTGGGATCCGGGTGTCTCAATGGGACGGGAATGCCAGGCCTTTGCCATGTGTCTTGACTGCTGATGGTGCCGGGTGCATCCAATAATTTGACTGTCTTCTACAGCGTGACCTGGGTGAAACGTAAAGGGTTCACCGATACCGATGCGTTGGTCACGGTAACACCGTGCCCTCTGAAGCCTTGTTCGCCGAGGTGCTCCTTATATTCCATTAGTAGTGGCGCAGAAATTGCGCGGTTGGGATCCGGGTGTCTCAAGGGGACGCGAATGCCAGGCCTTTGCCATGTGTCTTGACTGGTGATGGTGCCGGGTGCAACCAAAAATTTGACTGTCTTCTACAGCGTGACCTGGCGAACAGTAAAGGGTTCACCGATGCGTTGGTCACGGTAACACCGTGCCCTCTAAAGCCTTGTTCGCCGAGGTACTCCTTATATTCCATTAGTAGTGGCGCAGAAATTGCGCGGTTGGGATCCGGGTGTCTCAATGGGACGGGAATGCCAGGCCTTTGCCATGTGTCTTGACTGCTGATGGTGCCGGGTGCAACCAATAATTTGACTGTCTTCTACAGCGTGACCTGGGTGAAACGTAAAGGGTTCACCGATACCGATGCGTTGGTCACGGTAACACCGTGCCCTCTGAAGCCTTGTTCGCCGAGGTGCTCCTTATATTCCATTATTGGTGGCGCAGAAATTGCGCGGGTGGGATCTGGGTGTCTCAAGGGGACGCGAATGCCAGGCCTTTGCCATGTGTCTTGACTGCTGATGGCGCCGGATGCAACCAAAAATTTGACTGTCTTCTACAGCGTGACCTGGGTGAACAGTAAGGGTTCACCGATGCGTTGGTCACGGTAACACCGTGCCCTCTGAAGCCTTGTTCGCCGAGGTGCTCCTTATATTCCATTAGTAGTGGCGCAGAAATTGCGCGGTTGGGATCTGGGTGTCTCAAGGGGACGCGAATGCCAGGGCTTTGCCATGTGGCTTGACTGCTGATGGTGCCGGATGCAACCAAAAATTTGACTGTCTTCTACAGCGTGACCTGAGTAAACAGTAAAGGGTTCACCGATGCGTTGGTCATGGTAACACCGTGCCCTCTGAAGCCTTGTTCGCCGAGGTGCTCCTTATATTCCATTAGTAGTGGCGCAGAAATTGCGCGCGTGGGATCTGGGTGTCTCAAGGGGACGCGAATGCCAGGCCTTTGCCATGTGTCTTGACTGCTGATGGCGCCGGATGCAACCAAAACTTTGACTGTCTTCTACAGCGTGACCTGGGTGAACAGTAAAGGGTTCACCGATGCGTTGGTCACGGTAACACCGTGCCCTCTGAAGCCTTGTTCGCCGAGTTGCTCCTTATATTCCATTAGTAGTGGCGCAGAAATTGCGCGGGTGGGATCTGGGTGTCTCTAGGGGACGCGAATGCCAGGCCTTTGCCATGTGTCTTGACTGGTGATGGTGCCGGGTGCAACCAAAAATTTGACTGTCTTCTACAGCGTGACCTGGCGAACAGTAAAGGGTTCACCGATGCGTTGGTCACGGTAACACCGTGCCCTCTAAAGCCTTGTTCGCCGAGGTACTCCTTATATTCCATTAGTAGTGGCGCAGAAATTGCGCGGTTGGGATCCGGGTGTCTCAATGGGACGGGAATGCCAGGCCTTTGCCATGTGTCTTGACTGCTGATGGTGCCGGGTGCAACCAATAATTTGACTGTCTTCTACAGCGTGACCTGGGTGAAACGTAAAGGGTTCACCGATACCGATGCGTTGGTCACGGTAACACCGTGCCCTCTGAAGCCTTGTTCGCCGAGGTGCTCCTTATATTCCATTAGTAGTGGCGCAGAAATTGCGCGGGTGGGATCTGGGTGTCTCAAGGGGACGTGAATGCCAGGCCTTTGCCATGTGTCTTTACTGCTGATGGTGCCGGATGCAACCAAAAGTTTGACTGTCTTCTAGAGCTTGACCTGGATGAACAGTGAAGGGTTCACCAAGCGTTGGTCACGGTAACACCGTGCCCTCTGAAGCCTTGTTCGCCGAGGTGCTCCTTATATTCCATTATTGGTGGCGCAGAAATTGCGCGGGTGGGATCTGGGTGTCTCAAGGGGACGCGAATGCCAGGCCTTTGCCATGTGTCTTGACTGCTGATGGCGCCGGATGCAACCAAAAATTTGACTGTCTTCTACAGCGTGACCTGGGTGAACAGTAAGGGTTCACCGATGCGTTGGTCACGGTAACACCGTGCCCTCTGAAGCCTTGTTCGCCGAGGTGCTCCTTATATTCCATTAGTAGTGGCGCAGAAATTGCGCGGTTGGGATCTGGGTGTCTCAAGGGGACGCGAATGCCAGGGCTTTGCCATGTGGCTTGACTGCTGATGGCGCCGGATGCAACCAAAAATTTGACTGTCTTCTACAGCGTGACCTGGGTGAACAGTAAAGGGTTCACCGATGCGTTGGTCACGGTAACACCGTGCCCTCTGAAGCCTTGTTCGCCGAGGTGCTCCTTATATTCCATTAGTAGTGGCGCAGAAATTGCGCGGGTGGGATCTGGGTGTCTCAAGGGGACGCGAATGCCAGGGCTTTGCCATGTGTCTTGACTGCTAATGGCGCCGGATGCAACCAAAACTTTGACTGTCTTCTACAGCGTGACCTGGGTGAACAGTAAAGGGTTCACCGATGCGTTGGTCACGGTAACACCGTGCCCTCTGAAGCCTTGTTCGCCGAGTTGCTCCTTGTATTCAATTAGTAGTGGCGCAGAAATTGCGCGGTTGGGATCCGGGTGTCTCAAGGGGACGCGAATGCCAGGCCTTTGCCATGTGTCTTGACTGCTGATGGTGCCGGATGCAACCAAAAATTTGACTGTCTTCTACAGCGTGACCTGAGTAAACAGTAAAGGGTTCACCGATGCGTTGGTCATGGTAACACCGTGCCCTCTGAAGCCTTGTTCGCCGAGGTGCTCCTTATATTCCATTAGTAGTGGCGCAGAAATTGCGCGCGTGGGATCTGGGTGTCTCAAGGGGACGCGAATGCCAGGCCTTTGCCATGTGTCTTGACTGCTGATGGCGCCGGATGCAACCAAAACTTTGACTGTCTTCTACAGCGTGACCTGGGTGAACAGTAAAGGGTTCACCGATGCGTTGGTCACGGTAACACCGTGCCCTCTGAAGCCTTGTTCGCCGAGTTGCTCCTTATATTCCATTAGTAGTGGCGCAGAAATTGCGCGGGTGGGATCTGGGTGTCTCTAGGGGACGCGAATGCCAGGGCTTTGCCATGTGTCTTGACTGCTGATGGCGCCGGATGCAACCAAAAATTTGACTGTCTTCTATAGCGTGACTGGGTGAACAGTAAAGGGTTCACCGATGCGTTGGTCACGGTAACACCGTGCCCTCTGAAGCCTTGTTCGCCGAGGTGCTCCTTATATTCCATTAGTAGTGGCGCAGAAATTGCGCGGTTGGGATCCGGGTGTCTCAAGGGGACGCGAATGCCAGGCCTTTGCCATGTGTCTTGACTGCTGATTGCGCCGGATGCAACCAAAAATTTGACTGCCTTCTACAGCGTGACCTGGGTGAACAGTAAAGGGTTCACCGATGCGTTGGTCACGGTAACACCGTGCCCTCTGAAGCCTTGTTCGCCGAGTTGCTCCTTATATTCCATTAGTAGTGGCGCAGAAATTGCGCGGGTGGGATCTGGGTGTCTCTAGGGGACGCGAATGCCAGGGCTTTGCCATGTGTCTTGACTGCTGATGGCGCCGGATGCAACCAAAAATTTGACTGTCTTCTATAGCGTGACTGGGTGAACAGTAAAGGGTTCACCGATGCGTTGGTCACGGTAACACCGTGCCCTCTGAAGCCTTGTTCGCCGAGGTGCTCCTTATATTCCATTAGTAGTGGCGCAGAAATTGCGCGGTTGGGATCCGGGTGTCTCAAGGGGACGCGAATGCCAGGCCTTTGCCATGTGTCTTGACTGCTGATTGCGCCGGATGCAACCAAAAATTTGACTGCCTTCTACAGCGTGACCTGGGTGAACAGTAAAGGGTTCACCGATGCGTTGGTCACGGTAACACCGTGCCCTCTGAAGCCTTGTTCGCCGAGTTGCTCCTTATATTCCATTATTAGTGGCGCAGAAATTGCGCGGTTGGGATCCGGGTGTCTCAAGGGGACGCGAATGCCAGGCCTTTGCCATGTGTCTTGACTGGTGATGGTGCCGGGTGCAACCAAAAATTTGACTGTCTTCTACAGCGTGACCTGGCAAACAGTAAAGGGTTCACCGATGCGTTGGTCACGGTAACACCGTGCCCTCTAAAGCCTTGTTCGCCGAGGTACTCCTTATATTCCATTAGTAGTGGCGCAGAAATTGCGCGGTTGGGATCCGGGTGTCTCAATGGGACGGGAATGCCAGGCCTTTGCCATGTGTCTTGACTGCTGATGGTGCCGGGTGCAACAAATAATTTGACTGTCTTCTACAGCGTGACCTGGGTGAAACGTAAAGGGTTCACCGATACCGATGCGTTGGTCACGGTAACACCGTGCCCTCTGAAGCCTTGTTCGCCGAGGTGCTCCTTATATTCCATTAGTAGTGGCGCAGAAATTGCGCGGTTGGGATCCGGGTGTCTCAAGGGGACGCGAATGCCAGGCCTTTGCCATGTGTCTTGACTGCTGATTGCGCCGGGTGCAACCAATAATTTGACTGTCTTCTACAGCGTGACCTGGGTGAAACGTAAAGGGTTCACCGATACCGATGCGTTGGTCACGGTAACACCGTGCCCTCTGAAGCCTTGTTCGCCGAGGTGCTCCTTATATTCCATTAGTAGTGGCGCAGAAATTGCGCGGGTGGGATCTGGGTGTCTCAAGGGGACGTGAATGCCAGGCCTTTGCCATGTGTCTTTACTGCTGATGGTGCCGGATGCAACCAAAAGTTTGACTGTCTTCTAGAGCTTGACCTGGATGAACAGTGAAGGGTTCACCAAGCGTTGGTCACGGTAACACCGTGCCCTCTGAAGCCTTGTTCGCCGAGGTGCTCCTTATATTCCATTATTGGTGGCGCAGAAATTGCGCGGGTGGGATCTGGGTGTCTCAAGGGGACGCGAATGCCAGGCCTTTGCCATGTGTCTTGACTGCTGATGGCGCCGGATGCAACCAAAAATTTGACTGTCTTCTACAGCGTGACCTGGGTGAACAGTAAGGGTTCACCGATGCGTTGGTCACGGTAACACCGTGCCCTCTGAAGCCTTGTTCGCCGAGGTGCTCCTTATATTCCATTAGTAGTGGCGCAGAAATTGCGCGGTTGGGATCTGGGTGTCTCAAGGGGACGCGAATGCCAGGGCTTTGCCATGTGGCTTGACTGCTGATGGTGCCGGATGCAACCAAAAATTTGACTGTCTTCTACAGCGTGACCTGAGTAAACAGTAAAGGGTTCACCGATGCGTTGGTCATGGTAACACCGTGCCCTCTGAAGCCTTGTTCGCCGAGGTGCTCCTTATATTCCATTAGTAGTGGCGCAGAAATTGCGCGCGTGGGATCTGGGTGTCTCAAGGGGACGCGAATGCCAGGCCTTTGCCATGTGTCTTGACTGCTGATGGCGCCGGATGCAACCAAAACTTTGACTGTCTTCTACAGCGTGACCTGGGTGAACAGTAAAGGGTTCACCGATGCGTTGGTCACGGTAACACCGTGCCCTCTGAAGCCTTGTTCGCCGAGTTGCTCCTTATATTCCATTAGTAGTGGCGCAGAAATTGCGCGGGTGGGATCTGGGTGTCTCTAGGGGACGCGAATGCCAGGGCTTTGCCATGTGTCTTGACTGCTGATGGCGCCGGATGCAACCAAAAATTTGACTGTCTTCTATAGCGTGACTGGGTGAACAGTAAAGGGTTCACCGATGCGTTGGTCACGGTAACACCGTGCCCTCTGAAGCCTTGTTCGCCGAGGTGCTCCTTATATTCCATTAGTAGTGGCGCAGAAATTGCGCGGTTGGGATCCGGGTGTCTCAAGGGGACGCGAATGCCAGGCCTTTGCCATGTGTCTTGACTGCTGATTGCGCCGGATGCAACCAAAAATTTGACTGCCTTCTACAGCGTGACCTGGGTGAACAGTAAAGGGTTCACCGATGCGTTGGTCACGGTAACACCGTGCCCTCTGAAGCCTTGTTCGCCGAGTTGCTCCTTATATTCCATTAGTAGTGGCGCAGAAATTGCGCGGGTGGGATCTGGGTGTCTCTAGGGGACGCGAATGCCAGGGCTTTGCCATGTGTCTTGACTGCTGATGGCGCCGGATGCAACCAAAAATTTGACTGTCTTCTATAGCGTGACTGGGTGAACAGTAAAGGGTTCACCGATGCGTTGGTCACGGTAACACCGTGCCCTCTGAAGCCTCGTTCGCCGAGGTGCTCCTTATATTCCATTAGTAGTGGCGCAGAAATTGCGCGGTTGGGATCCGGGTGTCTCAAGGGGACGCGAATGCCAGGCCTTTGCCATGTGTCTTGACTGCTGATTGCGCCGGATGCAACCAAAAATTTGACTGCCTTCTACAGCGTGACCTGGGTGAACAGTAAAGGGTTCACCGATGCGTTGGTCACGGTAACACCGTGCCCTCTGAAGCCTTGTTCGCCGAGTTGCTCCTTATATTCCATTATTAGTGGCGCAGAAATTGCGCGGTTGGGATCCGGGTGTCTCAAGGGGACGCGAATGCCAGGCCTTTGCCATGTGTCTTGACTGGTGATGGTGCCGGGTGCAACCAAAAATTTGACTGTCTTCTACAGCGTGACCTGGCGAACAGTAAAGGGTTCACCGATGCGTTGGTCACGGTAACACCGTGCCCTCTAAAGCCTTGTTCGCCGAGGTACTCCTTATATTCCATTAGTAGTGGCGCAGAAATTGCGCGGTTGGGATCCGGGTGTCTCAATGGGACGGGAATGCCAGGCCTTTGCCATGTGTCTTGACTGCTGATGGTGCCGGGTGCAACCAATAATTTGACTGTCTTCTACAGCGTGACCTGGGTGAAACGTAAAGGGTTCACCGATACCGATGCGTTTGTCACGGTAACACCGTGCCCTCTGAAGCCTTGTTCGCCGAGGTGCTCCTTATATTCCATTAGTAGTGGCGCAGAAATTGCGCGGGTGGGATCTGGGTGTCTCAAGGGGACGTGAATGCCAGGCCTTTGCCATGTGTCTTTACTGCTGATGGTGCCGGATGCAACGAAAAGTTTGACTGTCTTCTAGAGCTTGACCTGGATGAACAGTGAAGGGTTCACCAAGCGTTGGTCACGGTAACACCGTGCCCTCTGAAGCCTTGTTCGCCGAGGTGCTCCTTATATTCCATTATTGGTGGCGCAGAAATTGCGCGGGTGGGATCTGGGTGTCTCAAGGGGACGCGAATGCCAGGCCTTTGCCATGTGTCTTGACTGCTGATGGCGCCGGATGCAACCAAAAACTTGACTGTCTTCTACAGCGTGACCTGGGTGAACACTAAGGGTTCACCGATGCGTTGGTCACGGTAACACCGTGCCCTCTTAAGCCTTGTTCGCCGAGGTGCTCCTTATATTCCATTAGTAGTGGCGCAGAAATTGCGCGGTTGGGATCTGGGTGTCTCAAGGGGACGCGAATGCCAGGGCTTTGCCATGTGGCTTGACTGCTGATGGTGCCGGATGCAACCAAAAATTTGACTGTCTTCTACAGCGTGACCTGAGTAAACAGTAAAGGGTTCACCGATGCGTTGGTCATGGTAACACCGTGCCCTCTGAAGCCTTGTTCGCCGAGGTGCTCCTTATATTCCATTAGTAGTGGCGCAGAAATTGCGCGCGTGGGATCTGGGTGTCTCAAGGGGACGCGAATGCCAGGCCTTTGCCATGTGTCTTGACTGCTGATGGCGCCGGATGCAACCAAAACTTTGACTGTCTTCTACAGCGTGACCTGGGTGAACAGTAAAGGGTTCACCGATGCGTTGGTCACGGTAACACCGTGCCCTCTGAAGCCTTGTTCGCCGAGTTGCTCCTTATATTCCATTAGTAGTGGCGCAGAAATTGCGCGGGTGGGATCTGGGTGTCTCTAGGGGACGCGAATGCCAGGGCTTTGCCATGTGTCTTGACTGCTGATGGCGCCGGATGCAACCAAAAATTTGACTGTCTTCTATAGCGTGACTGGGTGAACAGTAAAGGGTTCACCGATGCGTTGGTCACGGTAACACCGTGCCCTCTGAAGCCTTGTTCGCCGAGGTGCTCCTTATATTCCATTAGTAGTGGCGCAGAAATTGCGCGGTTGGGATCCGGGTGTCTCAAGGGGACGCGAATGCCAGGCCTTTGCCATGTGTCTTGACTGCTGATTGCGCCGGATGCAACCAAAAATTTGACTGCCTTCTACAGCGTGACCTGGGTGAACAGTAAAGGGTTCACCGATGCGTTGGTCACGGTAACACCGTGCCCTCTGAAGCCTTGTTCGCCGAGTTGCTCCTTATATTCCATTAGTAGTGGCGCAGAAATTGCGCGGGTGGGATCTGGGTGTCTCTAGGGGACGCGAATGCCAGGGCTTTGCCATGTGTCTTGACTGCTGATGGCGCCGGATGCAACCAAAAATTTGACTGTCTTCTATAGCGTGACTGGGTGAACAGTAAAGGGTTCACCGATGCGTTGGTCACGGTAACACCGTGCCGTCTGAAGCCTTGTTCGCCGAGGTGCTCCTTATATTCCATTAGTAGTGGCGCAGAAATTGCGCGGTTGGGATCCGGGTGTCTCAAGGGGACGCGAATGCCAGGCCTTTGCCATGTGTCTTGACTGCTGATTGCGCCGGATGCAACCAAAAATTTGACTGCCTTCTACAGCGTGACCTGGGTGAACAGTAAAGGGTTCACCGATGCGTTGGTCACGGTAACACCGTGCCCTCTGAAGCCTTGTTCGCCGAGTTGCTCCTTATATTCCATTATTAGTGGCGCAGAAATTGCGCGGTTGGGATCCGGGTGTCTCAAGGGGACGCGAATGCCAGGCCTTTGCCATGTGTCTTGACTGGTGATGGTGCCGGGTGCAACCAAAAATTTGACTGTCTTCTACAGCGTGACCTGGCGAACAGTAAAGGGTTCACCGATGCGTTGGTCACGGTAACACCGTGCCCTCTAAAGCCTTGTTCGCCGAGGTACTCCTTATATTCCATTAGTAGTGGCGCAGAAATTGCGCGGTTGGGATCCGGGTGTCTCAATGGGACGGGAATGCCAGGCCTTTGCCATGTGTCTTGACTGCTGATGGTGCCGGGTGCAACCAATAATTTGACTGTCTTCTACAGCGTGACCTGGGTGAAACGTAAAGGGTTCACCGATACCGATGCGTTGGTCACGGTAACACCGTGCCCTCTGAAGCCTTGTTCGCCGAGGTGCTCCTTATATTCCATTAGTAGTGGCGCAGAAATTGCGCGGGCGGGATCTGGGTGTCTCAAGGGGACGTGAATGCCAGGCCTTTGCCATGTGTCTTTACTGCTGATGGTGCCGGATGCAACGAAAAGTTTGACTGTCTTCTAGAGCTTGACCTGGATGAACAGTGAAGGGTTCACCAAGCGTTGGTCACGGTAACACCGTGCCCTCTGAAGCCTTGTTCGCCGAGGTGCTCCTTATATTCCATTATTGGTGGCGCAGAAATTGCGCGGGTGGGATCTGGGTGTCTCAAGGGGACGCGAATGCCAGGCCTTTGCCATGTGTCTTGACTGCTGATGGCGCCGGATGCAACCAAAAACTTGACTGTCTTCTACAGCGTGACCTGGGTGAACAGTAAGGGTTCACCGATGCGTTGGTCACGGTAACACCGTGCCCTCTTAAGCCTTGTTCGCCGAGGTGCTCCTTATATTCCATTAGTAGTGGCGCAGAAATTGCGCGGTTGGGATCTGGGTGTCTCAAGGGGACGCGAATGCCAGGGCTTTGCCATGTGGCTTGACTGCTGATGGTGCCGGATGCAACCAAAAATTTGACTGTCTTCTACAGCGTGACCTGAGTAAACAGTAAAGGGTTCACCGATGCGTTGGTCATGGTAACACCGTGCCCTCTGAAGCCTTGTTCGCCGAGGTGCTCCTTATATTCCATTAGTAGTGGCGCAGAAATTGCGCGCGTGGGATCTGGGTGTCTCAAGGGGACACGAATGCCAGGCCTTTGCCATGTGTCTTGACTGCTGATGGCGCCGGATGCAACCAAAACTTTGACTGTCTTCTACAGCGTGACCTGGGTGAACAGTAAAGGGTTCACCGATGCGTTGGTCACGGTAACACCGTGCCCTCTGAAGCCTTGTTCGCCGAGTTGCTCCTTATATTCCATTAGTAGTGGCGCAGAAATTGCGCGGGTGGGATCTGGGTGTCTCTAGGGGACGCGAATGCCAGGGCTTTGCCATGTGTCTTGACTGCTGATGGCGCCGGATGCAACCAAAAATTTGACTGTCTTCTATAGCGTGACTGGGTGAACAGTAAAGGGTTCACCGATGCGTTGGTCACGGTAACACCGTGCCCTCTGAAGCCTTGTTCGCCGAGGTGCTCCTTATATTCCATTAGTAGTGGCGCAGAAATTGCGCGGTTGGGATCCGGGTGTCTCAAGGGGACGCGAATGCCAGGCCTTTGCCATGTGTCTTGACTGCTGATTGCGCCGGATGCAACCAAAAATTTGACTGCCTTCTACAGCGTGACCTGGGTGAACAGTAAAGGGTTCACCGATGCGTTGGTCACGGTAACACCGTGCCCTCTGAAGCCTTGTTCGCCGAGTTGCTCCTTATATTCCATTAGTAGTGGCGCAGAAATTGCGCGGGTGGGATCTGGGTGTCTCTAGGGGACGCGAATGCCAGGGCTTTGCCATGTGTCTTGACTGCTGATGGCGCCGGATGCAACCAAAAATTTGACTGTCTTCTATAGCGTGACTGGGTGAACAGTAAAGGGTTCACCGATGCGTTGGTCACGGTAACACCGTGCCCTCTGAAGCCTTGTTCGCCGAGGTGCTCCTTATATTCCATTAGTAGTGGCGCAGAAATTGCGCGGTTGGGATCCGGGTGTCTCAAGGGGACGCGAATGCCAGGCCTTTGCCATGTGTCTTGACTGCTGATTGCGCCGGATGCAACCAAAAATTTGACTGCCTTCTACAGCGTGACCTGGGTGAACAGTAAAGGGTTCACCGATGCGTTGGTCACGGTAACACCGTGCCCTCTGAAGCCTTGTTCGCCGAGTTGCTCCTTATATTCCATTATTAGTGGCGCAGAAATTGCGCGGTTGGGATCCGGGTGTCTCAAGGGGACGCGAATGCCAGGCCTTTGCCATGTGTCTTGACTGGTGATGGTGCCGGGTGCAACCAAAAATTTGACTGTCTTCTACAGCGTGACCTGGCGAACAGTAAAGGGTTCACCAATGCGTTGGTCACGGTAACACCGTGCCCTCTAAAGCCTTGTTCGCCGAGGTACTCCTTATATTCCATTAGTAGTGGCGCAGAAATTGCGCGGTTGGGATCCGGGTGTCTCAATGGGACGGGAATGCCAGGCCTTTGCCATGTGTCTTGACTGCTGATGGTGCCGGGTGCAACCAATAATTTGACTGTCTTCTACAGCGTGACCTGGGTGAAACGTAAAGGGTTCACCGATACCGATGCGTTGGTCACGGTAACACCGTGCCCTCTGAAGCCTTGTTCGCCGAGGTGCTCCTTATATTCCATTAGTAGTGGCGCAGAAATTGCGCGGGTGGGATCTGGGTGTCTCAAGGGGACGTGAATGCCAGGCCTTTGCCATGTGTCTTTACTGCTGATGGTGCCGGATGCAACGAAAAGTTTGACTGTCTTCTAGAGCTTGACCTGGATGAACAGTGAAGGGTTCACCAAGCGTTGGTCACGGTAACCCGTGCCCTCTGAAGCCTTGTTCGCCGAGGTGCTCCTTATATTCCATTATTGGTGGCGCAGAAATTGCGCGGGTGGGATCTGGGTGTCTCAAGGGGACGCGAATGCCAGGCCTTTGCCATGTGTCTTGACTGCTGATGGCGCCAGATGCAACCAAAAACTTGACTGTCTTCTACAGCGTGACCTGGGTGAACAGTAAGGGTTCACCGATGCGTTGGTCACGGTAACACCGTGCCCTCTTAAGCCTTGTTCGCCGAGGTGCTCCTTATATTCCATTAGTAGTGGCGCAGAAATTGCGCGGTTGGGATCTGGGTGTCTCAAGGGGACGCGAATGCCAGGGCTTTGCCATGTGGCTTGACTGCTGATGGCGCCGGATGCAACCAAAAATTTGACTGTCTTCTACAGCGTGACCTGGGTGAACAGTAAAGGGTTCACCGATGCGTTGGTCACGGTAACACCGTGCCCTCTGAAGCCTTGTTCGCCGAGGTGCTCCTTATATTCCATTAGTAGTGGCGCAGAAATTGCGCTTGTGGGATCTGGGTGTCTCAAGGGGACGCGAATGCCAGGGCTTTGCCATGTGTCTTGACTGCTGATGGCGCCGGATGCAACCAAAAATTTGACTGTCTTCAACAGCGTGACCTGGCTGAACAGTAAAGGGTTCACTGATGCGTTGGTCACGGTAACACCGTGCCCTCTGAAGCCTTGTTCGCCGAGGTGCTCCTTATATTCCATTATTAGTGGCGCAGAAATTGCGCGGGTGGGATCTGGGTGTCTCAAGGGGACGCGAATGCCAGGCGTTTGCCATGTGTCTTGACTGCTGATGGCGCCGGATGCAACCAAAAATTTGACTGTCTTCTACAGCGTGACCTGGGTGAACAGTAAGGGTTCACCGATGCGTTGGTCACGGTAACACCGTGCCCTCTGAAGCCTTGTTCGCCGAGGTGCTCCTTATATTCCATTAGTAGTGGCGCAGAAATTGCGCGGGTGGGATCTGGGTGTCTCAAGGGGACGCGAATGCCAGGGCTTTGCCATGTGTCTTGACTGCTGATGGCGCCGGATGCAACCAAAACTTTGACTGTCTTCTACAGCGTGACCTGGGTGAACAGTAAAGGGTTCACCGATGCGTTGGTCACGGTAACACCGTGCCCTCTGAAGCCTTGTTCGCCGAGGTGCTCCTTATATTCCATTAGTAGTGGCGCAGAAATTGCGCGGGTGGGATCTGGGTGTCTCAAGGGGACGCGAATGCCAGGCCTTTGCCATGTGTCTTGACTGCTGATGGTGCCGGATGCAACCAAAACTTTGACTGTCTTCTACAGCGTGACCTGGGTGAACAGTAAAGGGTTCACCTATGCGTTGGTCACGGTAACACCGTGCCCTCTGAAGCCTTGTTCGCCGAGGTGCTCCTTATATTCCATTAGTAGTGGCGCAGAAATTGCGCGGGTGGGATCTGGGTGTCTCAAGGGGACGCGAATGCCAGGGCTTTGCCATGTGTCTTGACTGCTGATGGTGCCGGATGCAACCAAAAATTTGACTGTCTTCTAGAGCTTGACCTGGATGAACAGTGAAGGGTTCACCAAGCGTTGGTCACGGTAACACCGTGCCCTCTGAAGCCTTGTTCGCCGAGGTGCTCCTTATATTCCATTATTAGTGGCGCAGAAATTGCGCGGGTGGGATCTGGGTGTCTCAAGGGGACGCGAATGCCAGGCCTTTGCCATGTGTCTTGACTGCTGATGGCGCCGGATGCAACCAAAAATTTGACTGTCTTCTACAGCGTGACCTGGGTGAACAGTAAGGGTTCACCGATGCGTTGGTCACGGTAACACCGTGCCCTCTGAAGCCTTGTTCGCCGAGGTGCTCCTTATATTCCATTAGTAGTGGCGCAGAAATTGCGCGGTTGGCATCTGGGTGTCTCAAGGGGACGCGAATGCCAGGGATTTTGCCATGTGGCTTGACTGCTGATGGCACTGGATGCAACCAAAAATTTGACTGTCTTCTACAGCGTGACCTGGGTGAACAGTAAAGGGTTCACCGATGCGTTGGTCACGGTAACACCGTGCCCTCTGAAGCCTTGTTCGCCGAGGTGCTCCTTATATTCCATTAGTAGTGGCGCAGAAATTGCGCGGGTGGGATCTGGGTGTCTCAAGGGGACGCGAATGCCAGGGCTTTGCCATGTGTCTTGACTGCTGATGGCGCCGGATGCAACCAAAACTTTGACTGTCTTCTACAGCGTGACCTGGGTGAACAGTAAAGGGTTCACCTATGCGTTGGTCACGGTAACACCGTGCCCTCTGAAGCCTTGTTCGCCGAGGTGCTCCTTATATTCCATTAGTAGTGGCGCAGAAATTGCGCGGGTGGGATCTGGGTGTCTCAAGGGGACGCGAATGCCAGGGCTTTGCCATGTGTCTTGACTGCTGATGGTGCCGGATGCAACCAAAAATTTGACTGTCTTCTAGAGCTTGACCTGGATGAACAGTGAAGGGTTCACCAAGCGTTGGTCACGGTAACACCGTGCCCTCTGAAGCCTTGTTCGCCGAGGTGCTCCTTATATTCCATTATTAGTGGCGCAGAAATTGCGCGGGTGGGATCTGGGTGTCTCAAGGGGACGCGAATGCCAGGCCTTTGCCATGTGTCTTGACTGCTGATGGCGCCGGATGCAACCAAAAATTTGACTGTCTTCTACAGCGTGACCTGGGTGAACAGTAAGGGTTCACCGATGCGTTGGTCACGGTAACACCGTGCCCTCTGAAGCCTTGTTCGCCGAGGTGCTCCTTATATTCCATTAGTAGTGGCGCAGAAATTGCGCGGTTGGGATCTGGGTGTCTCAAGGGGACGCGAATGCCAGGGCTTTGCCATGTGGCTTGACTGCTGATGGCGCCGGATGCAATGAAAAATTTGACTGTCTTCTACAGCGTGACCTGGGTGAACAGTAAAGGGTTCACCGATGCGTTGGTCACGGTAACACCGTGCCCTCTGAAGCCTTGTTCGCCGAGGTGCTCCTTTATTCCATTAGTAGTGGCACAGAAATTGCGCGGGTGGGATCTGGGTGTCTCAAGGGGACGCGAATGCCAGGGCTTTGCCATGTGTCTTGACTGCTGATGGCGCCGGATGCAACCAAAACTTTGACTGTCTTCTACAGCGTGAACTGGGTGAACAGTAAAGAGTTCACCGATGCGTTGGTCACGGTAACACCGTGCCCTCTGAAGCCTTGTTCGCCGAGGTGCTCCTTATATTCCATTAGTAGTGGCGCAGAAATTGCGCGGGTGGGATCTGGGTGTCTCAAGGGGACGCGAATGCCAGGGCTTTGCCATGTGTCTTGACTGCTGATGGCGCCGGATGCAACCAAAACTTTGACTGTCTTCTACAGCGTGACCTGGGTGAACAGTAAAGGGTTCACCGATGCGTTGGTCATGGTAACACCATGCCCTCTGAAGCCTTGTTCGCCGAGGTGCTCCTTATATTCCATTAGTAGTGGCGCAAAAATTGCGCGGGTGGGATCTGGGTGTCTCAAGGGGACGCGAATGCCCGGGCTTTGCCATGTGTCTTGACTGCTGATGGCACCGGATGCAACCAAAACTTTGACTGTCTTCTACAGCGTGACCTGGGTGAACAGTAAAGGGTTCACCTATGCGTTGGTCACGGTAACACCGTGCCCTCTGAAGCCTTGTTCGCCGAGGTGCTCCTTATATTCCATTAGTAGTGGCGCAGAAATTGCGCGGGTGGGATCTGGGTGTCTCAAGGGGACGCGAATGCCAGGGCTTTGCCATGTGTCTTGACTGCTGATGGTGCCGGATGCAACCAAAAATTTGACTGTCTTCTAGAGCTTGACCTGGATGAACAGTGAAGGGTTCACCAAGCGTTGGTCACGGTAACACCGTGCCCTCTGAAGCCTTGTTCGCCGAGGTGCTCCTTATATTCCATTATTAGTGGCGCAGAAATTGCGCGGGTGGGATCTGGGTGTCGCAAGGGGACGCGAATGCCAGGCCTTTGCCATGTGTCTTGACTGCTGATGGCGCCGGATGCAACCAAAAATTTGACTGTCTTCTACAGCGTGACCTGGGTGAACAGTAAGGGTTCACCGATGCGTTGGTCACGGTAACACCGTGCCCTCTGAAGCCTTGTTCGCCGAGGTGCTCCTTATATTCCATTAGTAGTGGCGCAGAAATTGCGCGGTTGGGATCTGGGTGTCTCAAGGGGACGCGAATGCCAGGGCTTTGCCATGTGGCTTGACTGCTGATGGCGCCGGATGCAACCAAAAATTTGACTCTTCTACAGCGTGACCTGGGTGAACAGTAAAGGGTTCACCGATGCGTTGGTCACGGTAACACCGTGCCCTCTGAAGCCTTGTTCGCCGAGGTGCTCCTTGTATTCCATTAGTAGTGGCGCAGAAATTGCGCGGGTGGGATCTGGGTGTCTCAAGGGGACGCGAATGCCAGGGCTTTGCCATGTGTCTTGACTGCTGATGGCGCCGGATGCAACCAAAACTTTGACTGTCTTCTACAGCGTGACCTGGGTGAACAGTAAAGGGTTCACCGATGCGTTGGTCACGGTAACACCGTGCCCTCTGAAGCCTTGTTCGCCGAGGTGCTCCTTATATTCCGTTAGTAGTGGCGCAGAAATTGCGCGGGTGGGATCTGGGTGTCTCAAGGGGACGCGAATGCCAGGCCTTTGCCATGTGTCTTGACTGCTGATGGTGCCGGATGGAACCAAAACTTTGACTGTCTTCTACAGCGTGACCTGGGTGAACAGTAAAGGGTTCACCTATGCGTTGGTCACGGTAACACCGTGCCCTCTGAAGCCTTGTTCGCCGAGGTGCTACTTATATTCCATTAGTAGTGGCGCAGAAAGTGCGCGGGTGGGATCTGGGTGTCTCAAGGGGACGCGAATGCCAGGGCTTTGCCATGTGTCTTGACTGCTGATGGTGCCGGATGCAACCAAAAATTTGACTGTCTTCTACAGCGTGGCCTGGGTGAACAGTAAAGGGTTCACCGATGCGTTGGTCACGGTAACACCGTGCCCTCTGAAGCCTTGTTCGCCGAGGTGCTCCTTATATTCCATTAGTAGTGGCGCAGAAATTGCGCGGTTGGGATCCGGGTGTCTCAAGGGGACGCGAATGCCAGGCCTTTGCCATGTGTCTTGACTGCTGATGGCGCCGGATGCAACCAAAAATTTGACTGTCTTCTAGAGCTTGACCTGGATGAACAGTAAAGGGTTCACCAAGCGTTGGTCATGGTAACACCGTGCCCTCTGAAGCCTTGTTCGCCGAGGTGCTCCTTATATTCCATTATTAGTGGCGCAGAAATTGCGCGGGTGGGATCTGGGTGTCTCAAGGGGACGCGAATGCCAGGCCTTTGCCATGTGTCTTGACTGCTGATGGCGCCGGATGCAACCAGAAATTTGACTGTCTTCTACAGCGTGACCAGGGTGAACAGTAAGGGTTCACCGATGCGTTGGTCACGGTAACACCGTGCCCTCTGAAGCCTTGTTCGCCGAGGTGCTCCTTATATTCCATTAGTAGTGGCGCAGAAATTGCGCGGGTGGGATCTGGGTGTCTCAAGGGGATTGAATGCAAGGCCTTTGCCATGTGTCTTGACTGCTGATGGTGCCGGATGCAACCAAAAATTTGACTGTCTTCTAGAGCTTGACCTGGATGAACAGTAAAGTGTTCACCAAGCGTTGGGCATGGTAACACCGTGTCCTCTGAAGCCTTGTTCGCCGAGGTGCTCCTTATATTCCATTATTAGTGGCGCAGAAATTGCGCGGGTGGGATCTGGGTGTCTCAAGGGGACGCGAATGCCAGGCCTTTGCCATGTGTCTTGACTGCTGATGGCGCCGGATGCAACCAAAAATTTGACTGTCTTCTACAGCGTGACCTGGGTGAACAGTAAGGGTTCACCGATGCGTTGGTCACGGTAACACCGTGCCCTCTGAAGCCTTGTTCGCCGAGGTGCTCCTTATATTCCATTAGTAGTGGCGCAGAAATTGCGCGGTTGGGATCTGGGTGTCTCAAGGGGACGCGAATGCCAGGGCTTTGCCATGTGGCTTGACTGCTGATGGCGCCGGATGCAACCAAAAATTTGACTGTCTTCTACAGCGTGACCTGGGTGAACAGTAAAGGGTTCACCGATGCGTTGGTCACGGTAACACCGTGCCCTCTGAAGCCTTGTTCGCCGAGGTGCTCCTTATATTCCATTAGTAGTGGCGCAGAAATTGCGCGGGTGGGATCCGGGTGTCTCAAGGGGACGCGAATGCCAGGCCTTTGCCATGTGTCTTGACTGCTGATGGCGCCGGATGCAACCAGAAATTTGACTGTCTTCTACAGCGTGACCTGGGTGACCAGTAAGGGTTCACCGATGCGTTCGTCAAGGTAACACCGTGCCCTCTGAAGCCTTGTTCGCCGAGGTGCTCCTTATATTCCATTAGTAGTGGCGCAGAAATTGCGCGGGTGGGATCTGGGTGTCTCAAGGGGACGCGAATGCCAGGCCTTTGCCATGTGTCTTGACTGCTGATGGTGCCGGATGCAACCAAAAATTTGACTGTCTTCTAGAGCTTGACCTGGATGAACAGTAAAGGGTTCACCAAGCGTTGGTCATGGTAACAACGTGCCCTCTGAAGACTTGTTCGCCGAGGTGCTCCTTATATTCCATTATTAGTGGCGCAGAAATTGCGCGGGTGGGATCTGGGTGTCTCAAGGGGACGCGAATGCCAGGCCTTTGCCATGTGTCTTGACTGCTGATGGCGCCGGATGCAACCAAAAATTTGACTGTCTTCTACAGCGTGACCTGGGTGAACAGTAAGGGTTCACCGATGCGTTGGTCATGGTAACACCGTGCCCTCTAAAGCCTTGTTCGCCGAGGTACTCCTTATATTCCATTAGTAGTGGCGCAGAAATTGCGCGGGTGGGATCTGGGTGTCTCAAGGGGACGCGAATGCCAGGCCTTTGCCATGTGTCTTGACTGCTGATGGTGCCGGATGCAACCAAAAATTTGACTGTCTTCTAGAGCTTGACCTGGATGAACAGTAAAGGGTTCACCAAGCGTTGGTCATGGTAACAACGTGCCCTCTGAAGACTTGTTCGCCGAGGTGCTCCTTATATTCCATTAGTAGTGGCGCAGAAATTGCGCGGGTGGGATCTGGGTGTCTCAAGGGGACGCGAATGCCAGGCCTTTGCCATGTGTCTTGACTGCTGATGGTGCCGGATGCAACCAAAAATTTGACTGTCTTCTAGAGCTTGACCTGGATGAACAGTAAAGGGTTCACCAAGCGTTGGTCATGGTAACACCGTGCCCTCTAAAGCCTTGTTCGCCGAGGTACTCCTTATATTCCATTAGTAGTGGCGCAGAAATTGCGCGGTTGGAATCCGGGTGTCTCAAGGGGACGGGAATGCCAGGCCTTTGCCATGTGTCTTGACTGCTGATGGTGCTGGGTGCAACCAATAATTTGACTGTCTTCTACAGCGTGACCTGGGTGAAACGTAAAGGGTTCACCAATACCGATGCGTTGGTCACGGTAACACCGTGCCCTCTGAAGCCTTGTTCGCCGAGGTGCTCCTTATATTCCATTAGTAGTGGCGCAGAAATTGCGCGGTTGGGATCTGGGTGTCTCAAGGGGACGCGCCCAGGTAGCACACGACGGCGGGCCAATATTGGAAATCCACTGGCAAAGCGTGGCCCTAACTAGGCCCAGAGTTGCCAGTGAGCATCCGATATTGGTTGTGCCACTCCTTAGCACATCCAACAATGGCCCTGGTTGTCCGTCGCTTTACCAGTATTGGCTGAGCCCTCATTAGATCCTGGCTATCATGGGCCAGGTTAGCCAGGATTGCCCCACTGTTTGCCATTGCTGGCTGTGCCATCACCGAATCATGGCTATCATGGGCCATGTTAGCCAGTGTTGTTCCACTCTTTGCCAGAATTGGCTATGCCATTTCCGGGAGCTGGCTATATTGGCCTAGGATTACCACCGCTTATCCAGTGTTCAAAGTATACTGGCAAACGTTGGTAAACATTGTGTCATCCATTAAAATGGGTTCAAAATTAATTTTATTGTCGAGTACCATATCGGCAGTTCATAATTTTCGAACGCGCTAAAACATGCGAGTTCAAAGATTTGGTTTTATTTATAATTATATTTTAAGCGAACACTTTTGCAGTTTGTGAGCAAAGCTACCCATGATTCCGTTGGAAAAACTGCACTCTGGTTGCGCAGTGAGCAGCAATAATACGTTTAGAATTGCGATCGAAGTCCTGTTGATCAGAATTAACGTTCTGATTACACCCGAGACGCCTTAAACAAAAATTGTGAACAGGTGCCTTCAACAAAAATCAAATAAGTTTCATTTTATTAAATTTTTGGAATAAAAAATCACTTTTTTTTATTCGCTCTAGGAATTCACTGCCGCAGTGCGCAGCTGGTGTCTGCTTCAGGGAGATCGCGATACAAACGTAATAGATTAGCGCAAGTGCATTCGCTAAACCGAAATTGTGCTCAGTTTTGGCAACGTCCAGAAACGAAGCAGTCGCCTCGTAATTTTGAATTATGCGTTGCGCTCGTGAAATATTAGGCGGGTGCTTCATAAACGCACGCGGACACGTGCTAAGCGATTCCTACGCTTCCCTACGTCGTGCCCTGTGATTGCGCCTTTCCCGTGTTTTCTGATTTGCTATTTCCTTCCTTTTCTGCAAATCGTTGTGTTGGTGGTGGTGGTAGTGGTTTATTTAAAAATAAATAAATAAATAAAAAAGTGAAGCAAAAGAGTGTTGCCGGCCGCGGCAATTGCTATCTAATATCTTAAGCACCCGAGCTGCAGCCGGCGGAAATTAAAGGGAAAGGGAGAGGATAGTGAGGAGAAGTATAGAGGGGAGCGACAGCAAGAAAGGACAGGGGAGAGCTTTGTACACTATTTACAAAATACAAAAGTAATCAAGTTCGCGCCGCTCGCGCGCTAATGTCCAAGCATTGTCCGAAAATAAGTGCGCGCGAGCGGCCACTGCGCACAATTACTTACACAAGAAGTAAACTGTATGTACATAGCCGCGCGCACGTAGCGTCCTGTCTCGGACTAATCGCGCGCGCGGCACACTGCACTAGCGGCCGGGGTGGGGCGCCCGACCGCGTATACCGTCCGAGGTAGCACCCACGGAGCGTTCGTGTCACGCGTGCACTACCTGGCGTAGAGCAGGCGGGAAGTCAAATCCGCCTGCTCGATGAACGCACAGAGGCTCACCATTGTTCTGTCACGGGTGCGCGCACTGCCGCGCGGCCACAGGAGCGCTTCGAGACTGTCCGGGATGATTCCCAGCGCCCTGTAGGCCGCGAGCATCTCGCGACGCGGCACTGCAGAAGCGGTACAGCGAAGGAGCATGTGCTCCAATGTCTCCACTGCGCCGCAGTCAGCGCACGCGTCGCTCGACGAAAGTCCGTGGCGCACCCGTCTTTCCCCGGGCCACACGCAGCCGACGCGCACTCGGATGATCATCGCCCGCTGGAGGCGCGACAGTGAGCGCGCGCCGACGAGAGAAATGCGCTCTCCTCGCGCGATGCGAGGGTCCGGGTGTTGCTGACGGAGGTGGTCATAGATCACCGCACGCACGTCTTCCAGGGCGAGCGGTTCGTCGCTGGGAGGAAGCTGATGTGCGGCGGTGGCGAGCTCGTCGGCTTGCTCGTTGCCGCGCATGCCGTAGTGACCGGGCACCCACTGCACGCGAATACTGCATCTGCGCTCCGCAAGGCGCTCAATGCGCTCGCGTAACGCGCACAGCAACGGGGTGCCACGGCCGTGAGTCTGCAGGCGGCTAAGGGCGGCACGGGAATCACACAGCAGAGCACACCTGGGTGGCGGCGGAGTAAGGGTGAGCACCAGGTCCAAGCCCAGGCGAAGACCCAGTAGCTCCGCCGTGGTCGAAGAGCCCAGGTAAGCCACTCTTTGCTGGCGGTGCAGCTGCAGGGCGGGGATGGTGGCCGCTGCGGCGAGCGAGCAGTTTTCGCTCACCACGGAGCCGTCAGTGAACAAAAGCAGATGGTCGCGCAGTTGCTCGTAGATGACGGCTCCGGCTAGCTGCTGCACTGCACATAGTGGTGTGCTGCGTTTTCCCGCGATGCCGACGATCTCTCGCTGTACCTCCGTCGTGAGGGGCCAGGGGGAGCAGAGGCCGTAGGGGGGCGTGGCGCGCGTCAGCTGGTCATATTCCTGCAGTGCCGCGCCCATTCTTGAGCGCGGGTAGTGACGAAGGCGCTGCAGGAGTTCCGCGCCGTCTGGTGCGCGGTGAAGGCGGTCAATGTGGTGCAGCGAGCGCTGCGTGGCCTGTAGCTGCAGCGGCCACGCGCCCGCCTCGGCCAGTGTCGCCTCGCATTGCGAGTTTCCGGGTAGACCGAGGCAGGTCCGCAGCGCTTTGCGATGCTGCACCTCCAGTGCCTTCCATGATGGTTTGCGCACCGTGACGAGGGGCAGCGCGTAGAGTATCGCCCCTAAGGCTGCGGCGTTGTAGAGGCGCAGCGCAGCCTGCTGAGAAATCCCCTGGCCCCGGGCGGTGAGCTTGTGCACAGCGGCTGTAGTCCTCTTCATCTGCTGGCAGGCCCTGGTCGCCGCGGGGCGGAAGGAGAGGCGCTGGTCGATTTCCAGGCCGAGGTACCGCACGGAGCTCTTCCACGGAAATTGTTGTTTTTGACCATTTTATTCTTCTGTTGCGTAATTTGCATTGGGGGCAATATAGCTCTTGCTCACGTCCTTGCATATTTACTCGCAAGTTTTTTTTTTCTTTCGAACATGACCTTTATTGATGAAAACCGTCGAAAGTAGTTGCGAACCACAATTCAACATGCCTTTGTTTGTTTTTGCTTTTTTGCGCGAAAGTTCCACACCAACAAACACTTTGAGGATTCTTCGACGACCACTGAATAAATGGACTGACAACTGGCGTTAGACGCATGTTAACCTAGCTTGTTTGGCGCATGTACGGTACATGAAACTATGAAAGAGCGCGCATTCTGCTTGGATATTTTTTTTGCTTTATATTTTTGTTATTATGTGGTAACATTTTAAGCTATCTTGAACTAACAGAAGCCACATCATACGGCCCCACAAAATACGCGAGTGTCTCAAGTCGTTTTGGCGAAATGCATCTTGAAGCTCCAAGTTTTTCACTTCAAAATTTTCAGGCTTTTGCTGCAGCTTTGTAGCAATACTTTGACGCTTCCGTGTTTCCCATCCACTTCTCTCTTGTAGATATTCCTTTCTGTACTGCCTGTGGCCATGTGACTCATTCTCCAAAAATTCCAAACCCTTTTCACGTGTTCTGGCCTCTTTCCCTTTCTCTTTCAAGTCTTCAAGTCCAATATCTCCCCACCTGTTCTCCCGGCCGTGCCCTTTTCCAGGTAGCGGGCTAACACCCCACCCCGCGAAGCGCTATTTTTTCTTTCTGGTTGTCACTTTCTCAAACCTGTTTTCCCTCGCGCGCAGCTACGCGCTTCGCTGATCCTCCACCTCCCTGTCTCCAGCTTTCAGCTCGAGGACTTTTCTCGGAACCGCCAAACCTGTGTAAAGGAAAATTCCTCTCTCCCCTCCAGCCAACCCCCCACCCCCCCACACCATCGTCTCCACTGCTCGTCTTGGAACCGCGCGACTCATCACAATAAGACATTCTTGACTGCAGGGCGGAGCTCAACCACGTGCAAACCAACGCGACGAAAATGCATGCACACTCGAGCTAGCACCGTTCATAGTCTGCGCACGCGAAAAGCCACACTCATATATTAGGAGAGCTCCGACGCTGTTCGTATCGCCTGCAAGATCTTTTGTAAGTACTAAAACTCTTTTATCTTGATATACGTCTGGAAGTTAAAGTGGTTTTTGTAGTAAATGTTGCTTTGACTACATGCGCCTTTATTTTTTCGGCAGGAGAAGAGAGCGAGCCAAAAAGCACGAGGACGACTTCTGTGTACCCACTCTCATTGCGAAATGGCTTGCTTGACGTCGTGCGCAGTGGAATTGTGGCCGAATGGTGAGAATTTAATTTTTCGTCTTTGGTGAGATGAACTCACTAAAGATTCACTACTTTGGCTAACAGCGGGTTTGAAGTCATATGAATTGAGATAGGATGCATTCGGGAATATGTCCTTTACCGCTTATGCACGACGGAAATCAGAACCGCTTAATTAATTTTCCACTGCAGACTAGTTGGTAAGGATATGTGTAACACTTCCGTAGTATTTCTTTTTGCCTTCTACTCTTGCAGACTCAATAGAAAATCCGCAATTACTGGTTAAAGCTTTTGCCCAAGTTCTCTCGCAATGAAAAAGGGCATTACTCTGGACTATCAGACTAGTATTTTTGTGTGGTTTTCAAGTTGCAGTTTCGAATCCAACTATAGCATGCATGCGAAGCAACTAAGGTAAAACAAAGGTGCCCTGAGTTCCTTGCGTTCAGCGTATTTCGTCAAAAGTCGCAAGCCGCATTTTTGACCCCATTAAATAAAACTAACCAAAAATGTTGTTTTGACGTCCATGTGGAAGAGACGCTACAACCTGTGCATATTTACTGGAATAAAAAATTACCTCGCAATTTAGAGACACAAGTTATGATATTAAAACAAAATAATACATTAATCTGTTTTCAATATCACATTAATTTCCTTATCTCGCATTGAATATATTTACTGGGAGTGCGACACGACGCATTAAACTAAATTAAACCATTTGGTGTAAGGGAAGTTTAGTAAATTAAATTCCACTTTGTGCAACTAATGTGGGGCTGGTTCTTAAGAATAAATTAAAAATTATCCTGTAAAATATGTTGCTAGTGTCTTCACGATTACTGTGTTTCACAAAATTCGGTGTTATCTTTGTTATGTTTGTTTTTGTTCTGTGATGGCCATAATTCAACTTACCATGACATCATGCATCTCTTTGCAGGCTTGGCACTTCGTGAGGCCATCGTGCAAGAACTGGACGAGGAATTTGTTTGAATGCAGTCCAGCAGCCCCCTTGCAAGTGGAGTGCAACGATTACTTCGGATATGACTGATCAGTTCACTGGAGGACAGCTCCGTTGAGCGCTTTTTGGATGCCTTAGCCGTGCCGCAGCAGCTTGCCGAGATGCTTTGTCCAACCTGATCGGCACTCACCAAACTTGAAAATAAATTGTTTTCCCACAGCCTCTGCCACCATGCTCTTGGGCCCCTTTTCTTTACTCCCCAGGGTGGCTGGTGGTAGCGCAAACCATCCTGTGTGGGCTAGAAGCGTGATTCTTGTAACTCAATGCAATAAACGGGTCTTTTTTCTGGAGTTCTTTCGCACCCTCATTTATGAATATTTGCTAGGTAGAATGTTATGTATGTACATCTATCCACAGTGCCGGTCATTGGCGAGTGGGTTAATTGCATGTGCTAGCGTTCGAAAGATGGATGCCATTATTCGAAAGCTGGAAACCATTATTCGAAAGCTGGATGCCAATATTCGAAAGCTGGAAACCATTATTCGAAAGCTGGCTACCAATGTTTAAAACTTGGCTACCAATGTTTGAAAGTTGGATGCCAGTATGAGACCTTTGCTGGTCCATGCTGCAGAACGAACATCGGGACTGCGTTGGCCGCTTGATCGGCCGAGCGTTGGCCCAAAACTGGCATGAAAGTAAGGCCAATGTGTGAAGTGGTAGCGCTCGGCCCAAATGCCAGTGTAGGACCGATGTTCGTGCCAAGTTTTGCCAACACTTGCGCGACGTTCGGCCAATGTTGTTGTGCTGCCTGGGCGAATGCCCGGGCTTTGCCATGTGGCTTGACTGCTGATGGCGCCGGATGCAACCAAAAATTTGACTGTCTTCTACAGCGTGACCTGGGTGAACAGTAAAGGGTTCACCGATGCGTTGGTCACGGTAACACAGTGCCCTCTGAAGCCTTGTTCGCCGAGGTGCTCCTTATATTCCATTAGTAGTGGCGCAGAAATTGCGCGGGTGGGATCTGGGTGTCTCAAGGGGACGCGAATGCCAGGGCTTTGCCATGTGTCTTGACTGCTGATGGCGCCGGATGCAACCAAAACTTTGACTGTCTTCTACAGCGTGAACTGGGTGAACAGTAAAGGGTTCACCGATGCGTTGGTCACGGTAACACCGTGCGCTTTGAAGTTTGTTCGCCGAGGTGCTCCTTATATTCCATTAGTAGTGGCGCAGAAATTGCGCGGTTGGGATCCGGGTGTCTCAAGGGGACGCGATTGTCAGGGTTTGCCATGTGTCTTGACTGCTGATGGTGCCGGATGCAACCAAAAATTTGACTGTCTTCTAGAGCTTGACCTGGATGAACAGTAAAGGGCTCACCAAGCGTTGGTCACGGTAACACCGTGCCCTCTGAAGCCTTGTTCGCCGAGGTGCTCCTTATATTCCATTATTAGTGGCGCAGAAATTGCGCGGGTGGGATCTGGGTGTCTCAAGGGGACGCGAATGCCAGGCCTTTGCCATGTGTCTTGAGTGCTGATGGCGCCGGATGCAACCAAAAATTTGACTGTCTTCTACAGCGTGACCTGGGTGAACAGTAAGGGTTCACCGATGCGTTGGTCACGGTAACACCGTGCCCTCTGAAGCCTTGTTCGCCGAGGTGCTCCTTATATTCCATTAGTAGTGGCGCAGAAATTGCGCCGTTGGGATCTGGGTGTCTCAAGGGGACGCGAATGCCAGGGCTTTGCCATGTAGCTTGACTGCTGATGGCGCCGGATGCAACCAAAAATTTGACTGTCTTCTACAGTGTGACCTGGGTGAACAGTAAAGGGTTCACCGATGCGTTGGTCACGGTAACACCGTGCCCTCTGAAGCCTTGTTCGCCGAGGTGCTCCTTATATTCCATTAGTAGTGGCGCAGAAATTGCGCGGGTGGGATCTGGGTGTCTCAAGGGGACGCGAATGCCAGGGCTTTGCCATGTGTCTTGACTGCTGATGGTGCCGGATGCAACCAAAACTTTGACTGTCTTCTACAGCGTGACCTGGGTGAACAGTAGAGGGTTCACCTATGCGTTGGTCACGGTAACACCGTGCCCTCTGAAGCCTTGTTCGCCGAGGTACTCCTTATATTCCATTAGTAGTGGCGCAGAAATTGCGCGGGTGGGATCTGGGTGTCTCAAGGGGACGCGAATGCCAGGGCTTTGCCATGTGTCTTGACTGCTGATGGCGCCGGATGCAACCAAAACTTTGACTGTCTTCTACAGCGTGACCTGGGTGAACAGTAAAGGGTTCACCGATGCGTTGGTCACGGTAACACCGTGCCCTCTGAAGCCTTGTTCGCCGAGGTGCTCCTTATATTCCATTAGTAGTGGCGCAGAAATTGCGCGGGTGGGATCTGGGTGTCTCAAGGGGACGCGAATGCAGGCCTTTGCCATGTGTCTTGACTGCTGATGGTGCCGGATGCAACCAAAAATTTGACTGTCTTCTACAGCGTGACCTGGGTGAACAGTAAAGGGTTCACCGATGCGTTGGTCACGGTAACACCGTGCCCTCTGAAGCCTTGTTCGCCGAGGTGCTCCTTATATTCCATTATTAGTGGCGCAGAAATTGCGCGGGTGGGATCTGGGTGTCTCAAGGGGACGCGAATGCCAGGGCTTTGCCATGTGTCTTGACTGCTGATGGCGCCGGATGCAACCAAAACTTTGACTGTCTTCTACAGCGTGACCTGGGTGAACAGTAAAGGGTTCACCGATGCGTTGGTCACGGTAACACCGTGCCCTCTGAAGCCTTGTTCGCCGAGGTGCTCCTTATATTCCATTAGTAGTGGCGCAGAAATTGCGCGGGTGGGATCTGGGTGTCTCAAGGGGACGCGAATGCCAGGCCTTTGCCATGTGTCTTGACTGCTGATGGTGCCGGATGCAACCAAAAATTTGACTGTCTTCTAGAGCTTGACCTGGGTGAACAGTAAAGGGTTCACCAAGCGTTGGTCATGGTAACACCGTGCCCTCTGAAGCCTTGTTCGCCGAGGTGCTCCTTATATTCCATTATTAGTGGCGCAGAAATATCGCGGGTGGGATCTGGGTGTCTCAAGGGGACGCGAATGCCAGGCCTTTGCCATGTGTCTTGACTGCTGATGGCGCCGGATGCAACCAAAAATTTGACTGTCTTCTACAGCGTGACCTGGGTGAACAGTAAGGGTTCACCGATGCGTTGGTCACGGTAACACCGTGCCCTCTAAAGCCTTGTTAGCCGTGGTACTCCTTATATTCCATTAGTAGTGGCGCAGAAATTGCGCGGTTGGGATCCGGGTGTCTCAAGGGGACGGGAATGCCAGGCCTTTGCCATGTGTCTTGACTGCTGATGGTGCCGGGTGCAACCAATAATTTGACTGTCTTCTACAGCGTGACCTGGGTGAAACGTAAAGGGTTCACCAATACCGATGCGTTGGTCACGGTAACACCGTGCCCTCTGAAGCCTTGTTCGCCGAGGTGCTCCTTATATTCCATTAGTAGTGGCGCAGAAATTGCGCGGGTGGGATCTGGGTGTCTCAAGGGGACGTGAATGCCAGGCCTTTGCCATGTGTCTTTACTGCTTATGGTGCCGGATGCAACCAAAAATTTGACTGTCTTCTAGAGCTTGACCTGGATGAACAGTGAAGGGTTCACCAAGCGTTGGTCACGGTAACACCGTGCCCTCTGAAGCCTTGTTCGCCGAGGTGTTCCTTATATTCCATTATTAGTGGCGCAGAAATTGCGCGGGTGGGATCTGGGTGTCTCAAGGGGACGCGAATGCCAGGCCTTTGCCATGTGTCTTGACTGCTGATGGCGCCGGATGCAACCAAAAATTTGACTGTCTTCTACAGCGTGACCTGGGTGAACAGTAAGGGTTCACCGATGCGTTGGTCACGGTAACACCGTGCCCTCTGAAGCCTTGTTCGCCGAGGTGCTCCTTATATTCCATTAGTAGTGGCGCAGAAAATGCGCGGGTGGGATCTGGGTGTCTCAAGGGGACGCGAATGCCAGGCCTTTGCCATGTGTCTTGACTGCTGATGGTGCCGGATGCAACCAAAACTTTGAATGTCTTCTACAGCGTGACCTGGATGAACAGTGAAGGGTTCACCAAGCGTTGATCACGGTAACAGCGTGCCCTCTGAAGCCTTGTTCGCCGAGGTGTTCCTTATATTCCATTATTAGTGGCGCAGAAATTGCGCAGGTGGGATCTGGGTGTCTCAAGGGGACGCGAATGCCAGGGCTTTGCCATGTGTCTTGACTGCTGATGGTGCCGGATGCAACCAAAAATTTGACTGTCTTCTACAGCGTGGCCTGGGTGAACAGTAAAGGGTTCACCGATGCGTTGGTCACGGTAACACCGTGCCCTCTGAAGCCTTGTTCGCCGAGGTGCTCCTTATATTCCATTAGTAGTGGCGCAGAAATTGCGCGGTTGGGATCCGGGTGTCTCAAGGGGACGCGAATGCCAGGCCTTTGCCATGTGTCTTGACTGCTGATGGCGCCGGATGCAACCAAAAATTTGACTGTCTTCTAGAGCTTGACCTGGATGAACAGTAAAGGGTTCACCAAGCGTTGGTCATGGTAGCACCGTGCCCTCTGAAGCCTTGTTCGCCGAGGTGCTCCTTATATTCCATTATTAGTGGCGCAGAAATTGCGCGGGTGGAATCTGGGTGTCTCAAGGGGACGCGAATGCCAGGCCTTTGCCATGTGTCTTGACTGCTGATGGCGCCGGATGCAACCAGAAATTTGACTGTCTTCTACAGCGTGACCTGGGTGAACAGTAAGGGTTCACCGATGTGTTGGTCACGGTAACACCGTGCCCTCTGAAGCCTTGTTCGCCGAGGTGCTCCTTATATTCCATTAGTAGTGGCGCAGAAATTGCGCGGGTGGGATCTGGGTGTCTCAAGGGGACGCGAATGCCAGGCCTTTGCCATGTGTCTTGACTGCTGATGGTGCCGGATGCAACCAAAAATTTGACTGTCTTCTAGAGCTTGACCTGGATGAACAGTAAAGGGTTCACCAAGCGTTGGTCATGGTAACACCGTGCCCTCTGAAGCCTTGTTCGCCGAGGTGCTGCTTATATTCCATTATTAGTGGCGCAGAAATTGCGCGGGTGGGATCTGGGTGTCTCAAGGGGACGCGAATGCCAGGGCTTTGCCATGTGTCTTGACTGCTGATGGTGCCGGATGCAACCAAAACTTTGACTGTCTTCTACAGCGTGACCTGGGTGAACAGTAAAGGGTTCACCTATGCGTTGGTCACGGTAACACCGTGCCCTCTGAAGCCTTGTTCGCCGAGGTGCTCCTTATATTCCATTAGTAGTGGCGCAGAAATTGCGCGGGTGGGATCTGGGTGTCTCAAGGGGACGCGAATGCCAGGGCTTTGCCATGTGTCTTGACTGCTGATGGTGCCGGATGCAACCAAAAATTTGACTGTCTTCTACAGCGTGGCCTGGGTGAACAGTAAAGGGTTCACCGATGCGTTGGTCACGGTAACACCGTGCCCTCTGAAGCCTTGTTCGCCGAGGTGCTCCTTATATCCCATTAGTAGTGGCGCAGAAATTGCGCGGTTGGGATCCGGGTGGCTCAAGGGGACGCGAATGCCAGGCCTTTGCCATGTGTCTTGACTGGTGATGGCGCCGGATGCAACCAAAAATTTGAATGTCCTCTAGAGCTTGACCTGGATGAACAGTAAAGGGTTCACCAAGCGTTGGTCATGGCAACACCGTCCCCTCTGAAGCCTTGTTCGCCGAGGTGCTCCTTATATTCCATTATTAGTGGCGCAGAAATTGCGCGGGTGGGATCTGGGTGTCTCAAGGGGACGCGAATGCCAGGCCTTTGCCATGTGTCTTGACTGCTGATGGCGCCGGATGCAACCAGAAATTTGACTGTCTTCTACAGCGTGACCTGGGTGAACAGTAAGGGTTCACCGATGCGTTGGTCACGGTAACACCGTGCCCTCTGAAGCCTTGTTCGCCGAGGTGCTCCTTATATTCCATTAGTAGTCGCGCAGAAATTACGCGGGTGGGATCTGGGTGTCTCAAGGGGACGCGAATGCCAGGCCTTTGCCATGTGTCTTGACTGCTGATGGTGCCGGATGCAACCAAAAATTTGACTGTCTTCTAGAGCTTGACCTGGATGAACAGTAAAGTGTTCACCAAGCGTTGGTCATGGTAACACCGTGCCCTCTGAAGCCTTGTTCGCCGAGGTGCTCCTTATATTCCATTATTAGTGGCGCAGAAATTGCGCGGGTGGGATCTGGGTGTCTCAAGTGGACGCGAATGCCAGGCCTTTGCCATGTGTCTTGACTGCTGATGGCGCCGGATGCAACCAAAAATTTGACTGTCTTCTACAGCGTGACCTGGGTGAACAGTAAAGGGTTCACCGATGCGTTGGTCACGGTAACACCGTGCCCTCTGAAGCCTTGTTCGCCGAGTTGCTCCTTATATTCAATTAGTAGTGGCGCAGAAAATGCGCGGTTGGGATCCGGGTGTCTCAAGGGGACGCGAATGCCAGGCCTTTGCCATGTGTCTTGACTGCTGATGGCGCCGGATGCAACCAGAAATTTGACTGTCTTCTACAGCGTGACCTGGGTGAACAGTAAGGGTTCACCGATGCGTTGGTCACGGTAACACCGTGCCCTCTGAAGCCTTGTTCGCCGAGGTGCTCCTTATATTCCATTAGTAGTGGCGCAGAAATTGCGCGGGTGGGATCTGGGTGTCTCAAGGGGACGCGAATGCCAGGCCTTTGCCATGTGTCTTGACTGCTGATGGCGCCGGATGCAACCAGAAATTTGACTGTCTTCTACAGCGTGACCTGGGTGAACAGTAAGGGTTCACCGATGCGTTGGTCACGGTAACACCGTGCCCTCTGAAGCCTTGTTCGCCGAGGTGCTCCTTATATTCCATTAGTAGTGGCGCAGAAATTGCGCGGGTGGGATCTGGGTGTCTCAAGGGGACGCGAATGCCAGGCCTTTGCCATGTGTCTTGACTGCTGATGGCGCCGGATGCAACCAAAAATTTGACTGTCTTCTACAGCGTGACCTGGGTGAACAGTAAAGGGTTCACCGATGCGTTGGTCACGGTAACACCGTGCCCTCTGAAGCCTTGTTCGCCGAGTTGCTCCTTATATTCAATTAGTAGTGGCGCAGAAAATGCGCGGTTGGGATCCGGGTGTCTCAAGGGGACGCGAATGCCAGGCCTTTGCCATGTGTCTTGACTGCTGATGGCGCCGGATGCAACCAGAAATTTGACTGTCTTCTACAGCGTGACCTGGGTGAACAGTAAGGGTTCACCGATGCGTTGGTCACGGTAACACCGTGCCCTCTGAAGCCTTGTTCGCCGAGGTGCTCCTTATATTCCATTAGTAGTGGCGCAGAAATTGCGCGGGTGGGATCTGGGTGTCTCAAGGGGACGCGAATGCCAGGCCTTTGCCATGTGTCTTGACTGCTGATGGCGCCGGATGCAACCAGAAATTTGACTGTCTTCTACAGCGTGACCTGGGTGAACAGTAAGGGTTCACCGATGCGTTGGTCACGGTAACACCGTGCCCTCTGAAGCCTTGTTCGCCGAGGTGCTCCTTATATTCCATTAGTAGTGGCGCAGAAATTGCGCGGGTGGGATCTGGGTGTCTCAAGGGGACGCGAATGCCAGGCCTTTGCCATGTGTCTTGACTGCTGATGGTGCCGGATGAAACCAAAAATTTGACTGTCTTCTAGAGCTTGACCTGGATGAACAGTAAAGGGTTCACCAAGCGTTGGTCATGGTAACACCGTGCCCTCTGAAGCCTTGTTCGCCGAGGTGCTGCTTATATTCCATTATTAGTGGCGCAGAAATTGCGCGGGTGGGATCTGGGTGTCTCAAGGGGACGCGAATGCCAGGGCTTTGCCATGTGTCTTGACTGCTGATGGTGCCGGATGCAACCAAAAATTTGACTGTCTTCTACAGCGTGGCCTGGGTGAACAGTAAAGGGTTCACCGATGCGTTGGTCACGGTAACACCGTGCCCTCTGAAGCCTTGTTCGCCGAGGTGCTCCTTATATTCCATTAGTAGTGGCGCAGAAATTGCGCGGTTGGGATCCGGGTGGCTCAAGGGGACGCGAATGCCAGGCCTTTGCCATGTGTCTTGACTGGTGATGGCGCCGGATGCAACCAAAAATTTGACTGTCCTCTAGAGCTTGACCTGGATGAACAGTAAAGGGTTCACCAAGCGTTGGTCATGGCAACACCGTGCCCTCTGAAGCCTTGTTCGCCGAGGTGCTCCTTATATTCCATTATTAGTGGCGCAGAAATTGCGCGGGTGGGATCTGGGTGTCTCAAGGGGACGCGAATGCCAGGCCTTTGCCATGTGTCTTGACTGCTGATGGCGCCGGATGCAACCAGAAATTTGACTGTCTTCTACAGCGTGACCTGGGTGAACAGTAAGGGTTCACCGATGCGTTGGTCACGGTAACACCGTGCCCTCTGAAGCCTTGTTCGCCGAGGTGCTCCTTATATTCCATTAGTAGTGGCGCAGAAATTGCGCGGGTGGGATCTGGGTGTCTCAAGGGGACGCGAATGCCAGGCCTTTGCCATGTGTCTTGACTGCTGATGGTGCCGGATGCAACCAAAAATTTGACTGTCTTCTAGAGCTTGACCTGGATGAACAGTAAAGGGTTCACCAAGCGTTGGTCATGGTAACACCGTGCCCTCTGAAGCCTTGTTCGCCGAGGAGCTCCTTATATTCCATTATTAGTGGCGCAGAAATTGCGCGGGTGGGATCTGGGTGTCTCAAGGGGACGCGAATGCCAGGCCTTTGCCATGTGTCTTGACTGCTGATGGCGCCGGATGCAACCAAAAATTTGACTGTCTTCTACAGCGTGACCTGGGTGAACAGTAAGGGTTCACCGATGCGTTGGTCACGGTAACACCGTGCCCTCTAAAGCCTTGTTCGCCGAGGTACTCCTTATATTCCATTAGTAGTGGCGCAGAAATTGCGCGGTTGGGATCCGGGTGTCTCAAGGGGACGGGAATGCCAGGCCTTTGCCATGTGTCTTGACTGCTGATGGTGCCGGGTGCAACCAATAATTTGACTGTCTTCTACAGCGTGACCTGGGTGAAACGTAAAGGGTTCACCAATACCGATGCGTTGGTCACGGTAACACCGTGCCCTCTGAAGCCTTGTTCGCCGAGGTGCTCCTTATATTCCATTAGTAGTGGCGCAGAAATTGCGCGGGTGGGATCTGGGTGTCTCAAGGGGACGCGAATGCCAGGCCTTTGCCATGTGTCTTGACTGCTGATGGCGCCGGATGCAACCAAAAATTTGACTGTCTTCTACAGCATGACCTGGGTGAACAGTAAGGGTTCACCGATGCGTTGGTCACGGTAACACCGTGCCCTCTGAAGCCTTGTTCGCCGAGGTGCTCCTTATATTCCATTAGTAGTGGCGCAGAAATTGCGCGGTTGGGATCTGGGTGTCTCAAGGGGACGCGAATGCCAGGGCTTTGCCATGTGGCTTGACTGCTGATGGCGCCGGATGCAACCAAAAATTTGACTGTCTTCTACAGCGTGACCTGGGTGAACAGTAAAGGGTTCACCGATGCGTTGGTCACGGTAACACCGTGCCCTCTGAAGCCTTGTTCGCCGAGGTGCTCCTTATATTCCATTAGTAGTGGCGCAGAAATTGCGCGGGTGGGATCTGGGTGTCTCAAGGGGACGCGAATGCCAGGCCTTTGCCATGTGTCTTGACTGCTGATGGTGCCGGATGCAACCAAAAATTTGACTGTCTTCTAGAGCTTGACCTGGATGAACAGTAAAGGGCTCACCAAGCGTTGGTCACGGTAACACCGTGCCCTCTGAAGCCTTGTTCGCCGAGGTGCTCCTTATATTCCATTATTAGTGGCGCAGAAATTGCGCGGGTGGGATCTGGGTGTCTCAAGGGGACGCGAATGGCAGGCCTTTGCCATGTGTCTTGACTGCTGATGGCGCCGGATGCAACCAAAAATTTGACTATCTTCTACAGCGTGACCTGGGTGAACAGTAAGGGTTCACCGATGCGTTGGTCACGGTAACACCGTGCCCTCTAAAGCCTTGTTCGCCGAGGTACTCCTTATATTCCATTAGTAGTGGAGCAGAAATTGCGCGGTTGGGATGCGGGTGTCTCAAGGGGACGGGAATGCCAGGCCTTTGCCATGTGTCTTGACTGCTGATGGTGCCGGGTGCAACCAATAATTTGACTGTCTTCTACAGCGTGACCTGGGTGAAACGTAAAGGGTTCACCAATACCGATGCGTTGGTCACGGTAACACCGTGCCCTCTGAAGCCTTGTTCGCCGAGGTGCTCCTTATATTCCATTAGTAGTGGCGCAGAAATTGCGCGGGTGGGATCTGGGTGTCTCAAGGGGACGCGAATGCCAGGCCTTTGCCATGTGTCTTGACTGCTGATGGCGCCGGATGCAACCAGAAATTTGACTGTCTTCTACAGCGTGACCTGGGTGAACAGTAAGGGTTCACCGATGCGTTGGTCACGGTAACACCGTGCCCTCTGAAGCCTTGTTCGCCGCGGTGCTCCTTATATTCCATTAGTAGTGGCGCAGAAATTGCGCGGGTGGGATCTGGGTGTCTCAAGGGGACGCGAATGCCAGGCCTTTGCCATGTGTCTTGACTGCTGATGGTGCCGGATGCAACCAAAAATTTGACTGTCTTCTAGAGCTTGACCTGGATGAACAGTAAAGGGTTCACCAAGCGTTGGTCATGGTAACACCGTGCCCTCTGAAGCCTTGTTCGCCGAGGTGCTGCTTATATTCCATTATTAGTGGCGCAGAAATTGCGCGGGTGGGATCTGGGTGTCTCAAGGGGACGCGAATGCCAGGGCTTTGCCATGTGTCTTGACTGCTGATGGTGCCGGATGCAACCAAAACTTTGACTGTCTTCTACAGCGTGACCTGGGTGAACAGTAAAGGGTTCACCTATGCGTTGGTCACGGTAACACCGTGCCCTCTGAAGCCTTGTTCGCCGAGGTGCTCCTTATATTCCATTAGTAGTGGCGCAGAAATTGCGCGGGTGGGATCTGGGTGTCTCAAGGGGACGCGAATGCCAGGGCTTTGCCATGTGTCTTGACTGCTGATGGTGCCGGATGCAACCAAAAATTTGACTGTCTTCTACAGCGTGGCCTGGGTGAACAGTAAAGGGTTCACCGATGCGTTGGTCACGGTAACACCGTGCCCTCTGAAGCCTTGTTCGCCGAGGTGCTCCTTATATTCCATTGGTAGTGGCGCAGAAATTGCGCGGTTGGGATCCGGGTGGCTCAAGGGGACGCGAATGCCAGGCCTTTGCCATGTGTCTTGACTGGTGATGGCGCCGGATGCAACCAAAAATTTGACTGTCCTCTAGAGCTTGACCTGGATGAACAGTAAAGGGTTCACCGATTCGTTGGTCATGGCAACACCGTGCCCTCTGAAGCCTTGTTCGCCGAGGTGCTCCTTATATTCCATTATTAGTGGCGCAGAAATTGCGCGGGTGGGATCTGGGTGTCTCAAGGGGACGCGAATGCCAGGCATTTGCCATGTGTCTTGACTGCTGATGGCGCCGGATGCAACCAGAAATTTGACTGTCTTCTACAGCGTGACCTGGGTGAACAGTAAGGGTTCACCGATGCGTTGGTCACGGTAACACCGTGCCCTCTGAAGCCTTGTTCGCCGAGGTGCTCCTTATATTCCATTAGTAGTGGCGCAGAAATTGCGCGGGTGGGATCTGGGTGTCTCAAGGGGACGCGAATGCCAGGCCTTTGCCATGTGTCTTGACTGCTGATGGTGCCGGATGCAACCAAAAATTTGACTGTCTTCTACAGCGTGACCTGGGTGAAACGTAAAGGGTTCACCAATACCGATGCGTTGGTCACGGTAACACCGTGCCCTCTGAAGCCTTGTTCGCCGAGGTGCTCCTTATATTCCATTAGTAGTGGCGCAGAAATTGCGCGGGTGGGATCTGGGTGTCTCAAGGGGACGCGAATGCCAGGCCTTTGCCATGTGTCTTGACTGCTGATGGCGCCGGATGCAACCAAAAATTTGACTGTCTTCTACAGCATGACCTGGGTGAACAGTAAGGGTTCACCGATGCGTTGGTCACGGTAACACCGTGCCCTCTGAAGCCTTGTTCGCCGAGGTGCTCCTTATATTCCATTAGTAGTGGCGCAGAAATTGCGCGGTTGGGATCTGGGTGTCTCAAGGGGACGCGAATGCCAGGGCTTTGCCATGTGGCTTGACTGCTGATGGCGCCGGATGCAACCAAAAATTTGACTGTCTTCTACAGCGTGACCTGGGTGAACAGTAAAGGGTTCACCGATGCGTTGGTCACGGTAACACCGTGCCCTCTGAAGCCTTGTTCGCCGAGGTGCTCCTTATATTCCATTAGTAGTGGCGCAGAAATTGCGCGGGTGGGATCTGGGTGTCTCAAGGGGACGCGAATGCCAGGCCTTTGCCATGTGTCTTGACTGCTGATGGTGCCGGATGCAACCAAAAATTTGACTGTCTTCTAGAGCTTGACCTGGATGAACAGTAAAGGGCTCACCAAGCGTTGGTCACGGTAACACCGTGCCCTCTGAAGCCTTGTTCGCCGAGGTGCTCCTTATATTCCATTATTAGTGGCGCAGAAATTGCGCGGGTGGGATCTGGGTGTCTCAAGGGGACGCGAATGGCAGGCCTTTGCCATGTGTCTTGACTGCTGATGGTGCCGGGTGCAACCAATAATTTGACTGTCTTCTACAGCGTGACCTGGGTGAAACGTAAAGGGTTCACCAATACCGATGCGTTGGTCACGGTAACACCGTGCCCTCTGAAGCCTTGTTCGCCGAGGTGCTCCTTATATTCCATTAGTAGTGGCGCAGAAATTGCGCGGGTGGGATCTGGGTGTCTCAAGGGGACGCGAATGCCAGGCCTTTGCCATGTGTCTTGACTGCTGATGGCGCCGGATGCAACCAAAAATTTGACTATCTTCTACAGCGTGACCTGGGTGAACAGTAAGGGTTCACCGATGCGTTGGTCACGGTAACACCGTGCCCTCTAAAGCCTTGTTCGCCGAGGTACTCCTTATATTCCATTAGTAGTGGCGCAGAAATTGCGCGGTTGGGATGCGGGTGTCTCAAGGGGACGGGAATGCCAGGCCTTTGCCATGTGTCTTGACTGCTGATGGTGCCGGGTGCAACCAATAATTTGACTGTCTTCTACAGCGTGACCTGGGTGAAACGTAAAGGGTTCACCAATACCGATGCGTTGGTCACGGTAACACCGTGCCCTCTGAAGCCTTGTTCGCCGAGGTGCTCCTTATATTCCATTAGTAGTGGCGCAGAAATTGCGCGGGTGGGATCTGGGTGTCTCAAGGGGACGCGAATGCCAGGCCTTTGCCATGTGTCTTGACTGCTGATGGCGCCGGATGCAACCAGAAATTTGACTGTCTTCTACAGCGTGACCTGGGTGAACAGTAAGGGTTCACCGATGCGTTGGTCACGGTAACACCGTGCCCTCTGAAGCCTTGTTCGCCGAGGTGCTCCTTATATTCCATTAGTAGTGGCGCAGAAATTGCGCGGGTGGGATCTGGGTGTCTCAAGGGGACGCGAATGCCAGGCCTTTGCCATGTGTCTTGACTGCTGATGGTGCCGGATGCAACCAAAAATTTGACTGTCTTCTAGAGCTTGACCTGGATGAACAGTAAAGGGTTCACCAAGCGTTGGTCATGGTAACACCGTGCCCTCTGAAGCCTTGTTCGCCGAGGTGCTGCTTATATTCCATTATTAGTGGCGCAGAAATTGCGCGGGTGGGATCTGGGTGTCTCAAGGGGACGCGAATGCCAGGGCTTTGCCATGTGTCTTGACTGCTGATGGTGCCGGATGCAACCAAAACTTTGACTGTCTTCTACAGCGTGACCTGGGTGAACAGTAAAGGGTTCATCTATGCGTTGGTCACGGTAACACCGTGCCCTCTGAAGCCTTGTTCGCCGAGGTGCTCCTTATATTCCATTAGTAGTGGCGCAGAAATTGCGCGGGTGGGATCTGGGTGTCTCAAGGGGACGCGAATGCCAGGGCTTTGCCATGTGTCTTGACTGCTGATGGTGCCGGATGCAACCAAAAATTTGACTGTCTTCTACAGCGTGGCCTGGGTGAACAGTAAAGGCTTCACCGATGCGTTGGTCACGGTAACACCGTGCCCTCTGAAGCCTTGTTCGCCGAGGTGCTCCTTATATTCCATTAGTAGTGGCGCAGAAATTGCGCGGTTGGGATCCGGGTGGCTCAAGGGGACGCGAATGCCAGGCCTTTGCCATGTGTCTTGACTGGTGATGGCGCCGGATGCAACCAAAAATTTGACTGTCCTCTAGAGCTTGACCTGGATGAACAGTAAAGGGTTCACCAAGCGTTGGCCATGGCAACACCGTGCCCTCTGAAGCCTTGTTCGCCGAGGTGCTCCTTATATTCCATTATTAGTGGCGCAGAAATTGCGCGGGTGGGATCTGGGTGTCTCAAGGGGACGCGAATGCCAGGCCTTTGCCATGTGTCTTGACTGCTGATGGCGCCGGATGCAACCAGAAATTTGACTGTCTTCTACAGCGTGACCTGGGTGAACAGTAAGGGTTCACCGATGCGTTGGTCACGGTAACATCGTGCCCTCTGAAGCCTTGTTCGCCGAGGTGCTCCTTATATTCAATTAGTAGTGGCGCAGAAATTGCGCGGTTGGGATCCGGGTGTCTCAAGGGGACGCGAATGCCAGGCCTTTGCCATGTGTCTTGACTGCTGATGGCGCCGGATGCAACCAGAAATTTGACTGTCTTCTACAGCGTGACCTGGGTAAACAGTAAGGGTTCACCGATGCGTTGGTCACGGTAACACCGTGCCCTCTGAAGCCTTGTTCGCCGAGGTGCTCCTTATATTCCATTAGTAGTGGCGCAGAAATTGCGCGGGTGGGATCTGGGTGTCTCAAGGGGACGCGAATGCCAGGCCTTTGCCATGTGTCTTGACTGCTGATGGTGCCGGATGCAACCAAAAATTTGACTCTCTTCTAGAGCTTGACCTGGATGAACAGTAAAGGGTTCACCAAGCGTTGGTCATGGTAACACCGTGCCCTCTGAAGCCTTGTTCGCCGAGGAGCTCCTTATATTCCATTATTAGTGGCGCAGAAATTGCGCGGGTGGGATCTGGGTGTCTCAAGGGGACGCGAATGCCAGGCCTTTGCCATGTGTCTTGACTGCTGATGGCGCCGGATGCAACCAAAAATTTGACTGTCTTCTACAGCGTGACCTGGGTGAACAGTAAGGGTTCACCGATGCGTTGGTCACGGTAACACCGTGCCCTCTAAAGCCTTGTTCGCCGAGGTACTCCTTATATTCCATTAGTAGTGGCGCAGAAATTGCGCGGTTGGGATCCGGGTGTCTCAAGGGGACGGGAATGCCAGGCCTTTGCCATGTGTCTTGACTGCTGATGGTGCCGGGTGCAACCAATAATTTGACTGTCTTCTACAGCGTGACCTGGGTGAAACGTAAAGGGTTCACCAATACCGATGCGTTGGTCACGGTAACACCGTGCCCTCTGAAGCCTTGTTCGCCGAGGTGCTCCTTATATTCCATTAGTAGTGGCGCAGAAATTGCGCGGGTGGGATCTGGGTGTCTCAAGGGGACGCGAATGCCAGGCCTTTGCCATGTGTCTTGACTGCTGATGGCGCCGGATGCAACCAAAAATTTGACTGTCTTCTACAGCATGACCTGGGTGAACAGTAAGGGTTCACCGATGCGTTGGTCACGGTAACACCGTGCCCTCTGAAGCCTTGTTCGCCGAGGTGCTCCTTATATTCCATTAGTAGTGGCGCAGAAATTGCGCGGTTGGGATCTGGGTGTCTCAAGGGGACGCGAATGCCAGGGCTTTGCCATGTGGCTTGACTGCTGATGGCGCCGGATGCAACCAAAAATTTGACTGTCTTCTACAGCGTGACCTGGGTGAACAGTAAAGGGTTCACCGATGCGTTGGTCACGGTAACACCGTGCCCTCTGAAGCCTTGTTCGCCGAGGTGCTCCTTATATTCCATTAGTAGTGGCGCAGAAATTGCGCGGGTGGGATCTGGGTGTCTCAAGGGGACGCGAATGCCAGGCCTTTGCCATGTGTCTTGACTGCTGATGGTGCCGGATGCAACCAAAAATTTGACTGTCTTCTAGAGCTTGACCTGGATGAAGAGTAAAGGGCTCACCAAGCGTTGGTCACGGTAACACCGTGCCCTCTGAAGCCTTGTTCGCCGAGGTGCTCCTTATATTCGATTATTAGTGGCGCAGAAATTGCGCGGGTGGGATCTGGGTGTCTCAAGGGGACGCGAATAGCAGGCCTTTGCCATGTGTCTTAACGGCTGATGGCGCCGGATGCAACCAAAAATTTGACTGTCTTCTACAGCGTGACCTGGGTGAACAGTAAGGGTTCACCGATGCGTTGGTCACGGTAACACCGTGCCCTCTGAAGCCTTGTTCGCCGAGGTGCTCCTTATATTCCATTAGTAGTGGCGCAGAAATTGCGCGGTTGGGATCTGGGTGTCTCAAGGGGACGCGAATGCCAGGCCTTTGCCATGTGTCTTGACTGCTGATGGTGCCGGATGCAACCAAAAATTTGACTGTCTTCTACAGCGTGGCCTGGGTGAACAGTAAAGGGTTCACCGATGCGTTGGTCACGGTAACACCGTGCCCTCTGAAGCCTTGTTCGCCGAGGTGCTCCTTATATTCCATTAGTAGTGGCGCAGAAATTGCGCGGTTGGGATCCGGGTGTCTCAAGGGGACGGGAATGCCAGGCCTTTGCCATGTGTCTTGACTGCTGATGGCGCCGGATGCAACCAAAAATTTGACTGTCTTCTACAGCGTGACCTGGGTGAACAGTAAGGGTTCACCGATGCGTTGGTCACGGTAACACCGTGACCTCTAAAGCCTTGTTCGCCGAGGTACTCCTTATATTCCATTAGTAGTGGCGCAGAAATTGCGCGGTTGGGATCCGGGTGTCTCGAGGGGACGGGAATGCCAGGCCTTTGCCATGTGTCTTGACTGCTGATGGTGCCGGGTGCAACCAATAATTTGACTGTCTTCTACAGCGTGACCTGGGTGAAACGTAAAGGGTTCACCAATACCGATGCGTTGGTCACGGTAACACCGTGCCCTCTGAAGCCTTGTTCGCCGAGGTGCTCCTTATATTCCATTAGTAGTGGCGCAGAAATTGCGCGGGTGGGATCTGGGTGTCTCAAGGGGACGCGAATGCCAGGCCTTTGCCATGTGTCTTGACTGCTGATGGTGCCGGATGCAACCAAAAATTTGACTGTCTTCTAGAGCTTGACCTGGATGAACAGTAAAGGGCTCACCAAGCGTTGGTCACGGTAACACCGTGCCCTCCAAAGCCTTGTTCGCCGAGGTGCTCCTTATATTCCATTAGTAGTGGCGCAGAAATTGCGCGGGTGGGATCTGGGTGTCTCAAGGGGACGCGAATGCCAGGCCTTTGCCATGTGTCTTGACTGCTGATGGTGCCGGATGCAACCAAAAATTTGACTGTCTTCTAGAGCTTGACCTGGATGAACAGTAAAGGGCTCACCAAGCGTTGGTCACGGTAACACCGTGCCCTCTGAAGCCTTGTTCGCCGAGGTGCTCCTTATATTCCATTATTAGTGGCGCACAAATTGCGCGGGTGGGATCTGGGTGTCTCAAGGGGACGCGAATGGCAGGCCTTTGCCATGTGTCTTGACGGCTGATGGCGCCGGATGCAACCAAAAATGTGACTGTCTTCTACAGCGTGACCTGGGTGAACAGTAAGGGTTCACCGATGCGTTGGTCACAGTAACACCGTGCCCTCTGAAGCCTTGTTCGCCGAGGTGCTCCTTATATTCCATTAGTAGTGGCGCAGAAATTGCGCGGTTGGGATCTGCGTGTCTCAAGGGGACGCGAATGCCAGGCCTTTGCCATGTGTCTTGACTGCTGATGGTGCCGGATGCAACCAAAAATTTGACTGTCTTCTACAGCGTGACCTGGGTGAACAGTAAAGGGTTCACCGATGCGTTGGTCACGGTAACACCGTGCCCTCTGAAGCCTTGTTCGCCGAGGTGCTCCTTATATTCCATTAGTAGTGGCGCAGAAATTGCGCGGGTGGGATCTGGGTGTCTCAAGGGGACGCGAATGCCAGGCCTTTGCCATGTGTCTTGACTGCTGATGGTGCCGGATGCAACCAAAAATTTGACTGTCTTCTAGAGCTTGACCTGGATGAACAGTAAAGGGCTCACCAAGCGTTGGTCACGGTAACACCGTGCCCTCTGAAGCCTTGTTCGCCGAGGTGCTCCTTATATTCGATTATTAGCGGCGCAGAAATTGCGCGGGTGGGATCTGGGTGTCTCAAGGGGACGCGAATAGCAGGCCTTTGCCATGTGTCTTAACGGCTGATGGCGCCGGATGCAACCAAAAATTTGACTGTCTTCTACAGCGTGACCTGGGTGAACAGTAAGGGTTCACCGATGCGTTGGTCACGGTAACACCGTGCCCTCTGAAGCCTTGTTCGCCGAGGTGCTCCTTATATTCCATTAGTAGTGGCGCAGAAATTGCGCGGTTGGGATCTGGGTGTCTCAAGGGGACGCGAATGCCAGGCCTTTGCCATGTGTCTTGACTGCTGATGGTGCCGGATGCAACCAAAAATTTGACTGTCTTCTACAGCGTGGCCTGGGTGAACAGTAAAGGGTTCACCGATGCGTTGGTCACGGTAACACCGTGCCCTCTGAAGCCTTGTTCGCCGAGGTGCTCCTTATATTCCATTAGTAGTGGCGCAGAAATTGCGCGGTTGGGATCCGGGTGTCTCAAGGGGACGGGAATGCCAGGCCTTTGCCATGTGTCTTGACTGCTGATGGCGCCGGATGCAACCAAAAATTTGACTGTCTTCTACAGCGTGACCTGGGTGAACAGTAAGGGTTCACCGATGCGTTGGTCACGGTAACACCGTGCCCTCTAAAGCCTTGTTCGCCGAGGTACTCCTTATATTCCATTAGTAGTGGCGCAGAAATTGCGCGGTTGGGATCCGGGTGTCTCGAGGGGACGGGAATGCCAGGCCTTTGCCATGTGTCTTGACTGCTGATGGTGCCGGGTGCAACCAATAATTTGACTGTCTTCTACAGCGTGACCTGGGTGAAACGTAAAGGGTTCACCAATACCGATGCGTTGGTCACGGTAACACCGTGCCCTCTGAAGCCTTGTTCGCCGAGGTGCTCCTTATATTCCATTAGTAGTGGCGCAGAAATTGCGCGGGTGGGATCTGGGTGTCTCAAGGGGACGCGAATGCCAGGCCTTTGCCATGTGTCTTGACTGCTGATGGTGCCGGATGCAACCAAAAATTTGACTGTCTTCTAGAGCTTGACCTGGATGAACAGTAAAGGGCTCACCAAGCGTTGGTCACGGTAACACCGTGCCCTCTGAAGCCTTGTTCGCCGAGGTGCTCCTTATATTCCATTAGTAGTGGCGCAGAAATTGCGCGGGTGGGATCTGGGTGTCTCAAGGGGACGCGAATGCCAGGCCTTTGCCATGTGTCTTGACTGCTGATGGTGCCGGATGCAACCAAAAATTTGACTGTCTTCTAGAGCTTGACCTGGATGAACAGTAAAGGGCTCACCAAGCGTTGGTCACGGTAACACCGTGCCCTCTGAAGCCTTGTTCGCCGAGGTGCTCCTTATATTCCATTATTAGTGGCGCACAAATTGCGCGGGTGGGATCTGGGTGTCTCAAGGGGACGCGAATGGCAGGCCTTTGCCATGTGTCTTGACGGCTGATGGCGCCGGATGCAACCAAAAATGTGACTGTCTTCTACAGCGTGACCTGGGTGAACAGTAAGGGTTCACCGATGCGTTGGTCACAGTAACACCGTGCCCTCTGAAGCCTTGTTCGCCGAGGTGCTCCTTATATTCCATTAGTAGTGGCGCAGAAATTGCGCGGTTGGGATCTGGGTGTCTCAAGGGGACGCGAATGCCAGGCCTTTGCCATGTGTCTTGACTGCTGATGGTGCCGGATGCAACCAAAAATTTGACTGTCTTCTACAGCGTGGCCTGGGTGAACAGTAAAGGGTTCACCGATGCGTTGGTCACGGTAACACCGTGCCCTCTGAAGCCTTGTTCGCCGAGGTGCTCCTTATATTCCATTAGTAGTGGCGCAGAAATTGCGCGGTTGGGATCCGGGTGTCTCAAGGGGACGGGAATGCCAGGCCTTTGCCATGTGTCTTGACTGCTGATGGCGCCGGATGCAACCAAAAATTTGACTGTCTTCTAGAGCTTGACCTGGATGAACAGTAAAGGGTTCACCAAGCGTTGGTCATGGTAACACCGTGCCCTCTGAAGCCTTGTTCGCCGAGGTGCTCCTTATATTCCATTAGTAGTGGCGCAGAAATTGTGCGGTGGGATCTGGGTGTCTCAAGGGGACGCGAATGCCAGGCCTTTGCCATGTGTCTTGACTGCTAATGGTGCCGGATGCAACCAAAAATTTGACTGTCTTCTAGAGCGTGACCTGGATGAACAGTAAAGGGTTCACCAAGCGTTGGTCACGGTAACACCGTGCCCTCTGAAGCCTTGTTCGCCGAGGTGCTCCTTATATTCCATTAGTAGTGGCGCAGAAATTGCGCGGGTGGGATCTAGGTGTCTCAAGGGGACGCGAATGCCAGGGCTTTGCCATGTGTCTTGACTGCTGATGGCGCTGGATGCAACCAAAAATTTGACTTTCTTCTATAGCGTGACCTGGGTGAACAGTAAAGGGTTCACCGATGCGTTGGTCACGGTAGCACCGTGCCCTCTGAAGCCTTGTTCGCCGAGGTGCTCCTTATATTCCATTAGTAGTGGCGCAGAAATTGCGCGGTTGGGATCCGGGTGTCTCAAGAGGACGCGAATGCCAGGCCTTTGCCATGTGTCTTGACTGCTGATGGTGCCGGATGCAACCAAAAATTTGACTGTCTTCTAGAGCTTGACCTGGATGAACAGTAAAGGGCTCACCAAGCGTTGGTCACGGTAACACCGTGCCCTCTGAAGCCTTGTTCGCCGAGGTGCTCCTTATATTCCATTATTAGTGGCGCAGAAATTGCGCGGGTGGGATCTGGGTGTCTCAAGGGGACGCGAATGGCAGGCCTTTGCCATGTGTCTTGACGGCTGATGGCGCCGGATGCAACCAAAAATTTGACTGTCTTCTACAGCGTGACCTGGGTGAACAGTAAGGGTTCACCGATGCGTTGGTCACGGTAACACCGTGCCCTCTGAAGCCTTGTTCGCCGAGGTGCTCCTTATATTCCATTAGTAGTGGCGCAGAAATTGCGCGGTTGGGATCTGGGTGTCTCAAGGGGACGCGAATGCCAGGCCTTTGCCATGTGTCTTGACTGCTGATGGTGCCGGATGCAACCAAAAATTTGACTGTCTTCTACAGCGTGGCCTGGGTGAACAGTAAAGGGTTCACCGATGCGTTGGTCACGGTAACACCGTGCCCTCTGAAGCCTTGTTCGCCGAGGTGCTCCTTATATTCCATTAGTAGTGGCGCAGAAATTGCGCGGTTGGGATCCGGGTGTCTCAAGGGGACGGGAATGCCAGGCCTTTGCCATGTGTCTTGACTGCTGATGGCGCCGGATGCAACCAAAAATTTCACTGTCTTCTACAGCGTGACCTGGGTGAACAGTAAGGGTTCACCGATGCGTTGGTCACGGTAACACCGTGCCCTCTAAAGCCTTGTTCGCCGAGGTAATCCTTATATTCCATTAGTAGTGGCGCAGAAATTGCGCGGTTGGGATCTGGGTGTCTCAAGGGGACGCGAATGCCAGGCCTTTGCCATGTGTCTTGACTGCTGATGGTGCCGGATGCAACCAAAAATTTGACTGTCTTCTACAGCGTGGCCTGGGTGAACAGTAAAGGGTTCACCGATGCGTTGGTCACGGTAACACCGTGCCCTCTGAAGCCTTGTTCGCCGAGGTGCTCCTTATATTCCATTAGTAGTGGCGCAGAAATTGCGCGGGTGGGATCTGGGTGTCTCAAGGGGACGCGAATGCCAGGCCTTTGCCATGTGTCTTGACTGCTGATGGCGCCGGATGCAACCAGAAATTTGACTGTCTTCTACAGCGTGACCTGGGTGAACAGTAAGGGTTCACCGATGCGTTGGTCACGGTAACACCGTGCCCTCTGAAGCCTTGTTCGCCGAGGTGCTCCTTATATTCCATTAGTAGTGGCGCAGAAATTGCGCGGGTGGGATCTGGGTGTCTCAAGGGGACGCGAATGCCAGGCCTTTGCCATGTGTCTTGACTGCTGATGGTGCCGGATGCAACCAAAAATTTGACTGTCTTCTAGAGCTTGACCTGGATGAACAGTAAAGGGTTCACCAAGCGTTGGTCATGGTAACACCGTGCCCTCTGAAGCCTTGTTCGCCGAGGAGCTCCTTATATTCCATTATTAGTGGCGCAGAAATTGCGCGGGTGGGATCTGGGAGTCTCAAGGGGACGCGAATGCCAGGCCTTTGCCATGTGTCTTGACTGCTGATGGCGCCGGATGCAACCAAAAATTTGACTGTCTTCTACAGCGTGACCTGGGTGAACAGTAAGGGTTCACCGATGCGTTGGTCACGGTAACACCGTGCCCTCTAAAGCCTTGTTCGCCGAGGTACTCCTTATATTCCATTAGTAGTGGCGCAGAAATTGCGCGGTTGGGATCCGGGTGTCTCAAGGGGACGGGAATGCCAGGCCTTTGCCATGTGTCTTGACTGCTGATGGTGCCGGGTGGAACCAATAATTTGACTGTCTTCTACAGCGTGACCTGGGTGAAACGTAAAGGGTTCACCAATACCGATGCGTTGGTCACGGTAACACCGTGGCCTCTGAAGCCTTGTTCGCCGAGGTGCTCCTTATATTCCATTAGTAGTGGCGCAGAAATTGCGCGGGTGGGATCTGGGTGTCTCAAGGGAACGCGAATGCCAGGCCTTTGCCATGTGTCTTGACTGCTGATGGCGCCGGATGCAACCAAAAATTTGACTGTCTTCTACAGCATGACCTGGGTGAACAGTAAGGGTTCACCGATGCGTTGGTCACGGTAACACCGTGCCCTCTGAAGCCTTGTTCGCCGAGGTGCTCCTTATATTCCATTAGTAGTGGCGCAGAAATTGCGCGGTTGGGATCTGGGTGTCTCAAGGGGACGCGAATGCCAGGGCTTTGCCATGTGGCTTGACTGCTGATGGCGCCGGATGCAACCAAAAATTTGACTGTCTTCTACAGCGTGACCTGGGTGAACAGTAAAGGGTTCACCGATGCGTTGGTCACGGTAACACCGTGCCCTCTGAAGCCTTGTTCGCCGAGGTGCTCCTTATATTCCATTAGTAGTGGCGCAGAAATTGCGCGGGTGGGATCTGGGTGTCTCAAGGGGACGGGAATGCCAGGCCTTTGCCATGTGTCTTGACTGCTGATGGTGCCGGATGCAACCAAAAATTTGACTGTCTTCTAGAGCCTGACCTGGATGAACAGTAAAGGGCTCACCAAGCGTTGGTCACGGTAACACCGTGCCCTCTGAAGCCTTGTTCGCCGAGGTGCTCCTTATATTCGATTATTAGTGGCGCAGAAATTGCGCGGGTGGGATCTGGGTGTCTCAAGGGGACGCGAATAGCAGGCCTTTGCCATCTGTCTTAACGGCTGATGGCGCCGGATGCAACCAAAAATTTGACTGTCTTCTACAGCGTGACCTGGGTGAACAGTAAGGGTTCACCGATGCGTTGGTCACGGTAACACCGTGCCCTCTGAAGCCTTGTTCGCCGAGGTGCTCCTTATATTCCATTAGTAGTGGCGCAGAAATTGCGCGGTTGGGATCTGGGTGTCTCAAGGGGACGCGAATGCCAGGCCTTTGCCATGTGTCTTGACTGCTGATGGTGCCGGATGCAACCAAAAATTTGACTGTCTTCTACAGCGTGGCCTGGGTGAACAGTAAAGGGTTCACCGATGCGTTGGTCACGGTAACACCGTGCCCTCTGAAGCCTTGTTCGCCGAGGTGCTCCTTATATTCCATTAGTAGTGGCGCAGAAATTGCGCGGTTGGGATCCGGGTGTCTCAAGGGGACGGGAATGCCAGGCCTTTGCCATGTGTCTTGACTGCTGATGGCGCCGGATGCAACCAAAAATTTGACTGTCTTCTACAGCGTGACCTGGGTGAACAGTAAGGGTTCACCGATGCGTTGGTCACGGTAACACCGTGCCCTCTAAAGCCTTGTTCGCCGAGGTACTCCTTATATTCCATTAGTAGTGGCGCAGAAATTGCGCGGTTGGGATCCGGGTGTCTCGAGGGGACGGGAATGCCAGGCCTTTGCCATGTGCCTTGACTGCTGATGGTGCCGGGTGCAACCAATAATTTGACTGTCTTCTACAGCGTGACCTGGGTGAAACGTAAAGGGTTCACCAATACCGATGCGTTGGTCACGGTAACACCGTGCCCTCTGAAGCCTTGTTCGCCGAGGTGCTCCTTATATTCCATTAGTAGTGGCGCAGAAATTGCGCGGGTGGGATCTGGGTGTCTCAAGGGGACGCGAATGCCAGGCCTTTGCCATGTGTCTTGACTGCTGATGGTGCCGGATGCAACCAAAAATTTGACTGTCTTCTAGAGCTTGACCTGGATGAACAGTAAAGGGCTCACCAAGCGTTGGTCACGGTAACACCGTGCCCTCTGAAGCCTTGTTCGCCGAGGTGCTCCTTATATTCCATTATTAGTGGCGCAGAAATTGCGCGGGTGGGATCTGGGTGTCTCAAGGGGACGCGAATGGCAGGCCTTTGCCATGTGTCTTGACGGCTGATGGCGCCGGATGCAACCAAAAATGTGACTGTCTTCTACAGCGTGACCTGGGTGAACAGTAAGGGTTCACCGATGCGTTGGTCACAGTAACACCGTGCCCTCTGAAGCCTTGTTCGCCGAGGTGCTCCTTATATTCCATTAGTAGTGGCGCAGAAATTGCGCGGTTGGGATCTGGGTGTCTCAAGGGGACGCGAATGCCAGGCCTTTGCCATGTGTCTTGACTGCTGATGGTGCCGGATGCAACCAAAAATTTGACTGTCTTCTACAGCGTGGCCTGGGTGAACAGTAAAGGGTTCACCGATGCGTTGGTCACGGTAACACCGTGCCCTCTGAAGCCTTGTTCGCCGAGGTGCTCCTTATATTCCATTAGTAGTGGCGCAGAAATTGCGCGGTTGGGATCCGGGTGTCTCAAGGGGACGGGAATGCCAGGCCTTTGCCATGTGTCTTGACTGCTGATGGCGCCGGATGCAACCAAAAATTTGACTGTCTTCTAGAGCTTGACCTGGATGAACAGTAAAGGGTTCACCAAGCGTTGGTCATGGTAACACCGTGCCCTCTGAAGCCTTGTTCGCCGAGGTGCTCCTTATATTCCATTATTAGTGGCGCAGAAATTGCGCGGGTGGGATCTGGGTGTCTCAAGGGGACGCGAATGCCAGGCCTTTGCCATGTGTCTTGACTGCTGATGGCGCCGGATGCAACCAGAAATTTGACTGTCTTCTACAGCGTGACCTGGGTGAACAGTAAGGGTTCACCGATGCGTTGGTCACGGTAGCACCGTGCCCTCTGAAGCCTTGTTCGCCGAGGTGCTCCTTATATTCCATTAGTAGTGGCGCAGAAATTGCGCGGTTGGGATCCGGGTGTCTCAAGAGGACGCGAATGCCAGGCCTTTGCCATGTGTCTTGACTGCTGATGGTGCCGGATGCAACCAAAAATTTGACTGTCTTCTAGAGCTTGACCTGGATGAACAGTAAAGTGTTCACCAAGCGTTGGTCATGGTAACACCGTGCCCTCTGAAGCCTTGTTCGCCGAGGTGCTCCTTATATTCCATTATTAGTGGCGCAGAAATTGCGCGGGTGGGATCTGGGTGTCTCAAGTGGACGCGAATGCCAGGCCTTTGCCATGTGTCTTGACTGCTGATGGCGCCGGATGCAACCAAAAATTTGACTGTCTTCTACAGCGTGACCTGGGTGAACAGTAAAGGGTTCACCGATGCGTTGGTCACGGTAACACCGTGCCCTCTGAAGCCTTGTTCGCCGAGTTGCTCCTTATATTCAATTAGTAGTGGCGCAGAAATTGCGCGGTTGGGATCCGGGTGTCTCAAGGGGACGCGAATGCCAGGCCTTTGCCATGTGTCTTGACTGCTGATGGCGCCGGATGCAACCAGAAATTTGACTGTCTTCTACAGCGTGACCTGGCTAAACAGTAAGGGTTCACCGATGCGTTGGTCACGGTAACACCGTGCCCTCTGAAGCCTTGTTCGCCGAGGTGCTCCTTATATTCCATTAGTAGTGGCGCAGAAATTGCGCGGGTGGGATCTGGGTGTCTCAAGGGGACGCGAATGCCAGGCCTTTGCCATGTGTCTTGACTGCTGATGGTGCCGGATGCAACCAAAAATTTGACTGTCTTCTAGAGCTTGACCTGGATGAACAGTAAAGGGTTCACCAAGCGTTGGTCATGGTAACACCGTGCCCTCTGAAGCCTTGTTCGCCGAGGAGCTCCTTATATTCCATTATTAGTGGCGCAGAAATTGCGCGGGTGGGATCTGGGTGTCTCAAGGGGACGCGAATGCCAGGCCTTTGCCATGTGTCTTGACTGCTGATGGCGCCGGATGCAACCAAAAATTTGACTGTCTTCTACAGCGTGACCTGGGTGAACAGTAAGGGTTCACCGATGCGTTGGTCACGGTAACACCGTGCCCTCTAAAGCCTTGTTCGCCGAGGTACTCCTTATATTCCATTAGTAGTGGCGCAGAAATTGCGCGGTTGGGATCCGGGTGTCTCAAGGGGACGCGAATGCCAGGCCTTTGCCATGTGTCTTGACTGCTGATGGCGCCGGATGCAACCCAAAATTTGACTGTCTTCTACAGCATGACCTGGGTGAACAGTAAGGGTTCACCGATGCGTTGGTCACGGTAACACCGTGCCCTCTGAAGCCTTGTTCGCCGAGGTGCTCCTTATATTCCATTAGTAGTGGCGCAGAAATTGCGCGGTTGGGATCTGGGTGTCTCAAGGGGACGCGAATGCCAGGGCTTTGCCATGTGGCTTGACTGCTGATGGCGCCGGATGCAACCAAAAATTTGACTGTCTTCTACAGCGTGACCTGGGTGAACAGTAAAGGGTTCACCGATGCGTTGGTCACGGTAACACCGTGCCCTCTGAAGCCTTGTTCGCCGAGGTGCTCCTTATATTCCATTAGTAGTGGCGCAGAAATTGCGCGGGTGGGATCTGGGTGTCTCAAGGGGACGCGAATGCCAGGCCTTTGCCATGTGTCTTGACTGCTGATGGTGCCGGATGCAACCAAAAATTTGACTGTCTTCTAGAGCTTGACCTGGATGAACAGTAAAGGGCTCACCAAGCGTTGGTCACGGTAACACCGTGCCCTCTGAAGCCTTGTTCGCCGAGGTGCTCCTTATATTCGATTATTAGTGGCGCAGAAATTGCGCGGGTGGGATCTGGGTGTCTCAAGGGGACGCGAATAGCAGGCCTTTGCCATGTGTCTTAACGGCTGATGGCGCCGGATGCAACCAAAAATTTGACTGTCTTCTACAGCGTGACCTGGGTGAACAGTAAGGGTTCACCGATGCGTTGGTCACGGTAACACCGTGCCCTCTGAAGCCTTGTTCGCCGAGGTGCTCCTTATATTCCATTAGTAGTGGCGCAGAAATTGCGCGGTTGGGATCTGGGTGTCTCAAGGGGACGCGAATGCCAGGCCTTTGCCATGTGTCTTGACTGCTGATGGTGCCGGATGCAACAAAAAATTTGACTGTCTTCTACAGCGTGGCCTGGGTGAACAGTAAAGGGTTCACCGATGCGTTGGTCACGGTAACACCGTGCCCTCTGAAGCCTTGTTCGCCGAGGTGCTCCTTATATTCCATTAGTAGTGGCGCAGAAATTGCGCGGTTGGGATCCGGGTGTCTCAAGGGGACGGGAATGCCAGGCCTTTGCCATGTGTCTTGACTGCTGATGGCGCCGGATGCAACCAAAAATTTGACTGTCTTCTACAGCGTGACCTGGGTGAACAGTAAGGGTTCACCGATGCGTTGGTCACGGTAACACCGTGCCCTCTAAAGCCTTGTTCGCCGAGGTACTCCTTATATTCCATTAGTAGTGGCGCAGAAATTGCGCGGTTGGGATCCGGGTGTCTCGAGGGGACGGGAATGCCAGGCCTTTGCCATGTGTCTTGACTGCTGATGGTGCCGGGTGCAACCAATAATTTGACTGTCTTCTACAGCGTGACCTGGGTGAAACGTAAAGGGTTCACCAATACCGATGCGTTGGTCACGGTAACACCGTGCCCTCTGAAGCCTTGTTCGCCGAGGTGCTCCTTATATTCCATTAGTAGTGGCGCAGAAATTGCGCGGGTGGGATCTGGGTGTCTCAAGGGGACGCGAATTCCAGGCCTTTGCCATGTGTCTTGACTGCTGATGGTGCCGGATGCAACCAAATATTTGACTGTCTTCTAGAGCTTGACCTGGATGAACAGTAAAGGGCTCACCAAGCGTTGGTCACGGTAACACCGTGCCCTCTGAAGCCTTGTTCGCCGAGGTGCTCCTTATATTCCATTATTAGTGGCGCAGAAATTGCGCGGGTGGGATCTGGGTGTCTCAAGGGGACGCGAATGGCAGGCCTTTGCCATGTGTCTTGACGGCTGATGGCGCCGGATGCAACCAAAAATGTGACTGTCTTCTACAGCGTGACCTGGGTGAACAGTAAGGGTTCACCGATGCGTTGGTCACAGTAACACCGTGCCCTCTGAAGCCTTGTTCGCCGAGGTGCTCCTTATATTCCATTAGTAGTGGCGCAGAAATTGCGCGGTTGGGATCTGGGTGTCTCAAGGGGACGCGAATGCCAGGCCTTTGCCATGTGTCTTGACTGCTGATGGTGCCGGATGCAACCAAAAATTTGACTGTCTTCTACAGCGTGGCCTGGGTGAACAGTAAAGGGTTCACCGATGCGTTGGTCACGGTAACACCGTGCCCTCTGAAGCCTTGTTCGCCGAGGTGCTCCTTATATTCCATTAGTAGTGGCGCAGAAATTGCGCGGTTGGGATCCGGGTGTCTCAAGGGGACGGGAATGCCAGGCCTTTGCCATGTGTCTTGACTGCTGATGGCGCCGGATGCAACCAAAAATTTGACTGTCTTCTAGAGCTTGACCTGGATGAACAGTAAAGGGTTCACCAAGCGTTGGTCATGGTAACACCGTGCCCTCTGAAGCCTTGTTCGCCGAGGTGCTCCTTATATTCCATTAGTAGTGGCGCAGAAATTGCGCGGGTGGGATCTAGGTGTCTCAAGGGGACGCGAATGCCAGGGCTTTGCCATGTGTCTTGACTGCTGATGGCGCTGGATGCAACCAAAAATTTGACTTTCTTCTATAGCGTGACCTGGGTGAACAGTAAAGGGTTCACCGATGCGTTGGTCACGGTAGCACCGTGCCCTCTGAAGCCTTGTTCGCCGAGGTGCTCCTTATATTCCATTAGTAGTGGCGCAGAAATTGCGCGGTTGGGATCCGGGTGTCTCAAGAGGACGCGAATGCCAGGCCTTTGCCATGTGTCTTGACTGCTGATGGTGCCGGATGCAACCAAAAATTTGACTGTCTTCTAGAGCTTGACCTGGATGAACAGTAAAGGGCTCACCAAGCGTTGGTCACGGTAACACCGTGCCCTCTGAAGCCTTGTTCGCCGAGGTGCTCCTTATATTCCATTATTAGTGGCGCAGAAATTGCGCGGGTGGGATCTGGGTGTCTCAAGGGGACGCGAATGGCAGGCCTTTGCCATGTGTCTTGACGGCTGATGGCGCCGGATGCAACCAAAAATTTGACTGTCTTCTACAGCGTGACCTGGGTGAACAGTAAGGGTTCACCGATGCGTTGGTCACGGTAACACCGTGCCCTCTGAAGCCTTGTTCGCCGAGGTGCTCCTTATATTCCATTAGTAGTGGCGCAGAAATTGCGCGGTTGGGATCTGGGTGTCTCAAGGGGACGCGAATGCCAGGCCTTTGCCATGTGTCTTGACTGCTGATGGTGCCGGATGCAACCAAAAATTTGACTGTCTTCTACAGCGTGGCCTGGGTGAACAGTAAAGGGTTCACCGATGCGTTGGTCACGGTAACACCGTGCCCTCTGAAGCCTTGTTCGCCGAGGTGCTCCTTATATTCCATTAGTAGTGGCGCAGAAATTGCGCGGGTGGGATCTGGGTGTCTCAAGGGGACGCGAATGCCAGGCCTTTGCCATGTGTCTTGACTGCTGATGGCGCCGGATGCAACCAGAAATTTGACTGTCTTCTACAGCGTGACCTGGGTGAACAGTAAGGGTTCACCGATGCGTTGGTCACGGTAACACCGTGCCCTCTGAAGCCTTGTTCGCCGAGGTGCTCCTTATATTCCATTAGTAGTGGCGCAGAAATTGCGCGGGTGGGATCTGGGTGTCTCAAGGGGACGCGAATGCCAGGCCTTTGCCATGTGTCTTGACTGCTGATGGTGCCGGATGCAACCAAAAATTTGACTGTCTTCTAGAGCTTGACCTGGATGAACAGTAAAGTGTTCACCAAGCGTTGGTCATGGTAACACCGTGCCCTCTGAAGCCTTGTTCGCCGAGGTGCTCCTTATATTCCATTATTAGTGGCGCAGAAATTGCGCGGGTGGGATCTGGGTGTCTCAAGTGGACGCGAATGCCAGGCCTTTGCCATGTGTCTTGACTGCTGATGGCGCCGGATGCAACCAAAAATTTGACTGTCTTCTACAGCGTGACCTGGGTGAACAGTAAAGGGTTCACCGATGCGTTGGTCACGGTAACACCGTGCCCTCTGAAGCCTTGTTCGCCGAGTTGCTCCTTATATTCAATTAGTAGTGGCGCAGAAATTGCGCGGTTGGGATCCGGGTGTCTCAAGGGGACGCGAATGCCAGGCCTTTGCCATGTGTCTTGACTGCTGATGGCGCCGGATGCAACCAGAAATTTGACTGTCTTCTACAGCGTGACCTGGGTAAACAGTAAGGGTTCACCGATGCGTTGGTCACGGTAACACCGTGCCCTCTGAAGCCTTGTTCGCCGAGGTGCTCCTTATATTCCATTAGTAGTGGCGCAGAAATTGCGCGGGTGGGATCTGGGTGTCTCAAGGGGACGCGAATGCCAGGCCTTTGCCATGTGTCTTGACTGCTGATGGTGCCGGATGCAACCAAAAATTTGACTGTCTTCTAGAGCTTGACCTGGATGAACAGTAAAGGGTTCACCAAGCGTTGGTCATGGTAACACCGTGCCCTCTGAAGCCTTGTTCGCCGAGGAGCTCCTTATATTCCATTATTAGTGGCGCAGAAATTGCGCGGGTGGGATCTGGGTGTCTCAAGGGGACGCGAATGCCAGGCCTTTGCCATGTGTCTTGACTGCTGATGGCGCCGGATGCAACCAAAAATTTGACTGTCTTCTACAGCGTGACCTGGGTGAACAGTAAGGGTTCACCGATGCGTTGGTCACGGTAACACCGTGCCCTCTAAAGCCTTGTTCGCCGAGGTACTCCTTATATTCCATTAGTAGTGGCGCAGAAATTGCGCGGTTGGGATCCGGGTGTCTCAAGGGGACGGGAATGCCAGGCCTTTGCCATGTGTCTTGACTGCTGATGGTGCCGGGTGCAACCAATAATTTGACTGTCTTCTACAGCGTGACCTGGGTGAAACGTAAAGGGTTCACCAATACCGATGCGTTGGTCACGGTAACACCGTGCCCTCTGAAGCCTTGTTCGCCGAGGTGCTCCTTATATTCCATTAGTAGTGGCGCAGAAATTGCGCGGGTGGGATCTGGGTGTCTCAAGGGGACGCGAATGCCAGGCCTTTGCCATGTGTCTTGACTGCTGATGGCGCCGGATGCAACCAAAAATTTGACTGTCTTCTACAGCATGACCTGGGTGAACAGTAAGGGTTCACCGATGCGTTGGTCACGGTAACACCGTGCCCTCTGAAGCCTTGTTCGCCGAGGTGCTCCTTATATTCCATTAGTAGTGGCGCAGAAATTGCGCGGTTGGGATCTGGGTGTCTCAAGGGGACGCGAATGCCAGGGCTTTGCCATGTGGCTTGACTGCTGATGGCGCCGGATGCAACCAAAAATTTGACTGTCTTCTACAGCGTGACCTGGGTGAACAGTAAAGGGTTCACCGATGCGTTGGTCACGGTAACACCGTGCCCTCTGAAGCCTTGTTCGCCGAGGTGCTCCTTATATTCCATTAGTAGTGGCGCAGAAATTGCGCGGGTGGGATCTGGGTGTCTCAAGGGGACGCGAATGCCAGGCCTTTGCCATGTGTCTTGACTGCTGATGGTGCCGGATGCAACCAAAAATTTGACTGTCTTCTAGAGCTTGACCTGGATGAACAGTAAAGGGCTCACCAAGCGTCGGTCACGGTAACACCGTGCCCTCTGAAGCCTTGTTCGCCGAGGTGCTCCTTATATTCGATTATTAGTGGCGCAGAAATTGCGCGGGTGGGATCTGGGTGTCTCAAGGGGACGCGAATAGCAGGCCTTTGCCATGTGTCTTAACGGCTGATGGCGCCGGATGCAACCAAAAATTTGACTGTCTTCTACAGCGTGACCTGGGTGAACAGTAAGGGTTCACCGATGCGTTGGTCACGGTAACACCGTGCCCTCTGAAGCCTTGTTCGCCGAGGTGCTCCTTATATTCCATTAGTAGTGGCGCAGAAATTGCGCGGTTGGCATCTGGGTGTCTCAAGGGGACGCGAATGCCAGGCCTTTGCCATGTGTCTTGACTGCTGATGGTGCCGGATGCAACCAAAAATTTGACTGTCTTCTACAGCGTGGCCTGGGTGAACAGTAAAGGGTTCACCGATGCGTTGGTCACGGTAACACCGTGCCCTCTGAAGCCTTGTTCACCGAGGTGCTCCTTATATTCCATTAGTAGTGGCGCAGAAATTGCGCGGTTGGGATCCGGGTGTCTCAAGGGGACGGGAATGCCAGGCCTTTGCCATGTGTCTTGACTGCTGATGGCGCCGGATGCAACCAAAAATTTGACTGTCTTCTACAGCGTGACCTGGGTGAACAGTAAGGGTTCACCGATGCGTTGGTCACGGTAACACCGTGCCCTCTAAAGCCTTGTTCGCCGAGGTACTCCTTATATTCCATTAGTAGTGGCGCAGAAATTGCGCGGTTGGGATCCGGGTGTCTCGAGGGGACGGGAATGCCAGGCCTTTGCCATGTGTCTTGACTGCTGATGGTGCCGGGTGCAACCAATAATTTGACTGTCTTCTACAGCGTGACCTGGGTGAAACGTAAAGGGTTCACCAATACCGATGCGTTGGTCACGGTAACACCGTGCCCTCTGAAGCCTTGTTCGCCGAGGTGCTCCTTATATTCCATTAGTAGTGGCGCAGAAATTGCGCGGGTGGGATCTGGGTGTCTCAAGGGGACGCGAATGCCAGGCCTTTGCCATGTGTCTTGACTGCTGATGGTGCCGGATGCAACCAAAAATTTGACTGTCTTCTAGAGCTTGACCTGGATGAACAGTAAAGGGCTCACCAAGCGTTGGTCACGGTAACACCGTGCCCTCTGAAGCCTTGTTCGCCGAGGTGCTCCTTATATTCCATTAGTAGTGGCGCAGAAATTGCGCGGGTGGGATCTGGGTGTCTCAAGGGGACGCGAATGCCAGGCCTTTGCCATGTGTCTTGACTGCTGATGGTGCCGGATGCAACCAAAAATTTGACTGTCTTCTAGAGCTTGACCTGGATGAACAGTAAAGGGCTCACCAAGCGTTGGTCACGGTAACACCGTGCCCTCTGAAGCCTTGTTCGCCGAGGTGCTCCTTATATTCCATTATTAGTGGCGCAGAAATTGCGCGGGTGGGATCTGGGTGTCTCAAGGGGACGCGAATGGCAGGCCTTTGCCATGTGTCTTGACGGCTGATGGCGCCGGATGCAACCAAAAATGTGACTGTCTTCTACAGCGTGACCTGGGTGAACAGTAAGGGTTCACCGATGCGTTGGTCACAGTAACACCGTGCCCTCTGAAGCCTTGTTCGCCGAGGTGCTCCTTATATTCCATTAGTAGTGGCGCAGAAATTGCGCGGTTGGGATCTGGGTGTCTCAAGGGGACGCGAATGCCAGGCCTTTGCCATGTGTCTTGACTGCTGATGGTGCCGGATGCAACCAAAAATTTGACTGTCTTCTACAGCGTGGCCTGGGTGAACAGTAAAGGGTTCACCGATGCGTTGGTCACGGTAACACCGTGCCCTCTGAAGCCTTGTTCGCCGAGGTGCTCCTTATATTCCATTAGTAGTGGCGCAGAAATTGCGCGGTTGGGATCCGGGTGTCTCAAGGGGACGGGAATGCCAGGCCTTTGCCATGTGTCTTGACTGCTGATGGCGCCGGATGCAACCAAAAATTTGACTGTCTTCTAGAGCTTGACCTGGATGAACATTAAAGGGTTCACCAAGCGTTGGTCATGGTAACACCGTGCCCTCTGAAGCCTTGTTCGCCGAGGTGCTCCTTATATTCCATTAGTAGTGGCGCAGAAATTGTGCGGTGGGATCTGGGTGTCTCAAGGGGACGCGAATGCCAGGCCTTTGCCATGTGTCTTGACTGCTAATGGTGCCGGATGCAACCAAAAATTTGACTGTCTTCTAGAGCGTGACCTGGATGAACAGTAAAGGGTTCACCAAGCGTTGGTCACGGTAACACCGTGCCCTCTGAAGCCTTGTTCGCCGAGGTGCTCCTTATATTCCATTAGTAGTGGCGCAGAAATTGCGCGGGTGGGATCTAGGTGTCTCAAGGGGACGCGAATGCCAGGGCTTTGCCATGTGTCTTGACTGCTGATGGCGCTGGATGCAACCAAAAATTTGACTTTCTTCTATAGCGTGACCTGGGTGAACAGTAAAGGGTTCACCGATGCGTTGGTCACGGTAGCACCGTGCCCTCTGAAGCCTTGTTCGCCGAGCTGCTCCTTATAATCCATTAGTAGTGGCGCAGAAATTGCGCGGTTGGGATCCGGGTGTCTCAAGAGGACGCGAATGCCAGGCCTTTGCCATGTGTCTTGACTGCTGATGGTGCCGGATGCAACCAAAAATTTGACTGTCTTCTAGAGCTTGACCTGGATGAACAGTAAAGGGCTCACCAAGCGTTGGTCACGGTAACACCGTGCCCTCTGAAGCCTTGTTCGCCGAGGTGCTCCTTATATTCCATTATTAGTGGCGCAGAAATTGCGCGGGTGGGATCTGGGTGTCTCAAGGGGACGCGAATGGCAGGCCTTTGCCATGTGTCTTGACGGCTGATGGCGCCGGATGCAACCAAAAATTTGACTGTCTTCTACAGCGTGACCTGGGTGAACAGTAAGGGTTCACCGATGCGTTGGTCACGGTAACACCGTGCCCTCTGAAGCCTTGTTCGCCGAGGTGCTCCTTATATTCCATTAGTAGTGGCGCAGAAATTGCGCGGTTGGGATCTGGGTGTCTCAAGGGGACGCGAATGCCAGGCCTTTGCCATGTGTCTTGACTGCTGATGGCGCCGGATGCAACCAAAAATTTGACTGTCTTCTACAGCATGACCTGGGTGAACAGTAAGGGTTCACCGATGCGTTGGTCACGGTAACACCGTGCCCTCTGAAGCCTTGTTCGCCGAGGTGCTCCTTATATTCCATTAGTAGTGGCGCAGAAATTGCGCGGTTGGGATCTGGGTGTCTCAAGGGATCGCGAATGCCAGGGCTTTGCCATGTGGCTTGACTGCTGATGGCGCCGGATGCAACCAAAAATTTGACTGTCTTCTACAGCGTGACCTGGGTAAAACGTAAAGGGTTCACCGATGCGTTGGTCACGGTAACACCGTGCCCTCTGAAGCCTTGTTCGCCGAGGTGCTCCTTATATTCCATTAGTAGTGGCGCAGAAATTGCGCGGTTGGGATCCGGGTGTCTCAAGGGGACGCGAATGCCAGGCCTTTGCCATGTGTCTTGACTGCTGATGGCGCCGGATGCAACCAAAAATTTGACTGCCTTCTACAGCGTGACCTGGGTGAACAGTAAAGGGTTCACCGATGCGTTGGTCACGGTAACACCGTGCCCTCTGAAGCCTCGTTCGCCGAGGTGCTCCTTATATTCCATTAGTAGTGGCGCAGAAATTGCGTGGTTGGAATCCGGGTGTCTCAAGGGGACGCGAATGCCAGGCCTTTGCCATGTGTCTTGACTGCTGATGGTGCCGGGTGCAACCAAAAATTTGACTGTCTTCTACAGCGTGACCTGGGTAAAACGTAAAGGGTTCACCGATGCGTTGGTCACGGTAACACCGTGCCCTCTGAAGCCTTGTTCGCCAAGGTGCTCCTTATATTCCATTAGTAGTGGCGCAGAAATTGCGCGGTTGGGATCCGGGTGTCTCAAGGGGACGCGAATGCCAGGCCTTTGCCATGTGTCTTGACTGCTGATGGTGCCGGGTGCAACCAAAAATTTCACTGTCTTCTACAGCGTGACCTGGGTGAACAGTAAAGGGTTCACCGATGCGTTGGTCACGGTAACACCGTGCCCTCTGAAGCCTTGTTCGCCGAGTTGCTCCTTGTATTCCATTATTAGTGGTGCAGAAATTGCGCGGTTGGGATCCGGGTGTCTCAAGGGGACGCGAATGCCAGGCCTTTGCCATGTGTCTTGACTGCTGATGGTGCCGGGTGCAACCAAAAATTTGACTGTCTTCTACAGCGTGACCTGGCGAACAGTAAAGGGTTCACCGATGCGTTGGTCACGGTAACACCGTGCCCTCTAAAGCCTCTTTCGCCGAGGTACTCCTTATATTCCATTAGTAGTGGCGCAGAAATTGCGTGGTTGGAATCCGGGTGTCTCAAGGGGACGCGAATGCCAGGCCTTTGCCATGTGTCTTGACTGCTGATGGTGCCGGGTGCAACCAAAAATTTGACTGTCTTCTACAGCGTGACCTGGGTAAAACGTAAAGGGTTCACCGATGCGTTGGTCACGGTAACACCGTGCCCTCTGAAGCCTTGTTCGCCGAGGTGCTCCTTATATTCCATTAGTAGTGGCGCAGAAATTGCGCGGGTGGGATCTGGGTGTCTCAAGGGGACGCCAATGCCTGGCCTTTGCCATGTGTCTTGACTGCTGATGGCGCCGGATGCAACCAAAAATTTGACTGTCTTCTACAGCGTGACCTGGGTGAACAATAAGGGTTCACCGATGCGTTGGTCACGGTAACACCGTGCCCTCTGAAGCCTTGTTCGCCGAGGTGCTCCTTATATTCCATTAGTAGTGGCGCAGAAATTGCGCGGTTGGGATCTGGGTGTCTCAAGGGGACGCGAATGCCAGGGCTTTGCCATGTGGCTTGACTGCTGATGGCGCCGGATGCAACCAAAAATTTGACTGTCTTCTACAGCGTGACCTGGATGAACAGTAAAGGGTTCACCAAGCGTTGGTCACGGTAACACCGTGCCCTCTGAAGCCTTGTTCGCCGAGGTGCTCCTTATATTCCATTATTAGTGGCGCAGAAATTGCGCGGGTGGGATCTGGGTGTCTCAAGGGGACGCGAATGCCAGGCCTTTGCCATGTGTCTTGACTGCTGATGGTGCCGGATGCAACCAAAAATTTGACTGTCTTCTAGAGCTTGACCTGGATGAACAGTAAAGGGTTCACCAAGCGTTGGTCATGGTAACACCGTGCCCTCTGAAGCCTTGTTCGCCGAGGTGCTCCTTATATTCCATTATTAGTGGCGCAGAAATTGCGCGGGTGGGATCTGGGTGTCTCAAGGGGACGCGAATGCCAGGCCTTTGCCATGTGTCTTGACTGCTGATGGCGCCGGATGCGACCAAAAATTTGACTGTCTTCTAGAGCGTGACCTGGGTGAACAGTAAGGGTTCACCGATGCGTTGGTCACGGTAACACCGTGCCCTCTGAAGCCTTGTTCGCCGAGTTGCTCCTTATATTCAATTAGTAGTGGCGCAGAAATTGCGCGGTTGGGATCCGGGTGTCTCAAGGGGACGCGAATGCCAGGCCTTTGCCATGTGTCTTGACTGCTGATGGCGCCGGATGCAACCAAAAATTTGACTGTCTTCTACAGCGTGACCTGGGTGAACAGTAAAGGGTTCACCGATGCGTTGGTCACGGTAACACCGTGCCCTCTGAAGCCTTGTTCGCCGAGGTGCTCCTTATATTCCATTAGTAGTGGCGCAGAAATTGCGCGGGTGGGATCTGGGTGTCTCAAGGGGACGCGAATGCCAGGGCTTTGCCATGTGTCTTGACTGCTGATGGCGCCGGATGCAACCAAAACTTTGACTGTCTTCTACAGCGTGACCTGGGTGAACAGTAAAGGGTTCACCGATGCGTTGGTCACGGTAACACCGTGCCCTCTGAAGCCTTGTTCGCCGAGTTGCTCCTTATATTCAATTAGTAGTGGCGCAGAAATTGCGCGGTTGGGATCCGGGTGTCTCAAGGGGACGCGAATGCCAGGCCTTTGCCATGTGTCTTGACTGCTGATGGTGCCGGATGCAACCAAAAATTTGACTGTCTTCTAGAGCTTGACCTGGATGAACAGTAAAGGGTTCACCAAGCGTTGGTCATGGTAACACCGTGCCCTCTGAAGCCTTGTTCGCCGAGGTGCTCCTTATATTCCATTATTAGTGGCGCAGAAATTGCGCGGGTGGGATCTGGGTGTCTCAAGGGGACGCGAATGCCAGGCCTTTGCCATGTGTCTTGACTGCTGATGGCGCCGGATGCGACCAAAAATTTGACTGTCTTCTAGAGCGTGACCTGGGTGAACAGTAAGGGTTCACCGATGCGTTGGTCACGGTAACACCGTGCCCTCTGAAGCCTTGTTCGCCGAGTTGCTCCTTATATTCAATTAGTAGTGGCGCAGAAATTGCGCGGTTGGGATCCGGGTGTCTCAAGGGGACGCGAATGCCAGGCCTTTGCCATGTGTCTTGACTGCTGATGGCGCCGGATGCAACCAAAAATTTGACTGTCTTCTACAGCGTGACCTGGGTGAACAGTAAAGGGTTCACCGATGCGTTGGTCACGGTAACACCGTGCCCTCTGAAGCCTTGTTCGCCGAGGTGCTCCTTATATTCCATTAGTAGTGGCGCAGAAATTGCGCGGGTGGGATCTGGGTGTCTCAAGGGGACGCGAATGCCAGGGCTTTGCCATGTGTCTTGACTGCTGATGGCGCCGGATGCAACCAAAACTTTGACTGTCTTCTACAGCGTGACCTGGGTGAACAGTAAAGGGTTCACCGATGCGTTGGTCACGGTAACACCGTGCCCTCTGAAGCCTTGTTCGCCGAGTTGCTCCTTATATTCAATTAGTAGTGGCGCAGAAATTGCGCGGTTGGGATCCGGGTGTCTCAAGGGGACGCGAATGCCAGGCCTTTGCCATGTGTCTTGACTGCTGATGGTGCCGGATGCAACCAAAAATTTGACTGTCTTCTACAGCGTGACCTGAGTGAACAGTAAAGGGTTCACCGATGCGTTGGTCATGGTAACACCGTGCCCTCTGAAGCCTTGTTCGCCGAGGTGCTCCTTATATTCCATTAGTAGTGGCGCAGAAATTGCGCGCGTGGGATCTGGGTGTCTCAAGGGGACGCGAATGCCAGGCCTTTGCCATGTGTCTTGACTTCTGATGGCGCCGGATGCAACCAAAAATTTGACTGTCTTCTAGAGCTTGACCTGGATGAACATTAAAGGGTTCACCAAGCGTTGGTCATGGTAACACCGTGCCCTCTGAAGCCTTGTTCGCCGAGGTGCTCCTTATATTCCATTAGTAGTGGCGCAGAAATTGCGCGCGTGGGATCTGGGTGTCTCAAGGGGACGCGAATGCCAGGCCTTTGCCATGTGTCTTGACTGCTGATGGCGCCGGATGCAACCAAAAATTTGACTGTCTTCTAGAGCTTGACCTGGATGAACATTAAAGGGTTCACCAAGCGTTGGTCATGGTAACACCGTGCCCTCTGAAGCCTTGTTCGCCGAGGTGCTCCTTATATTCCATTAGTAGTGGCGCAGAAATTGTGCGGTGGGATCTGGGTGTCTCAAGGGGACGCGAATGCCAGGCCTTTGCCATGTGTCTTGACTGCTAATGGTGCCGGATGCAACCAAAAATTTGACTGTCTTCTAGAGCGTGACCTGGATGAACAGTAAAGGGTTCACCAAGCGTTGGTCACGGTAACACCGTGCCCTCTGAAGCCTTGTTCGCCGAGGTGCTCCTTATATTCCATTAGTAGTGGCGCAGAAATTGCGCGGGTGGGATCTAGGTGTCTCAAGGGGACGCGAATGCCAGGGCTTTGCCATGTGTCTTGACTGCTGATGGCGCTGGATGCAACCAAAAATTTGACTTTCTTCTATAGCGTGACCTGGGTGAACAGTAAAGGGTTCACCGATGCGTTGGTCACGGTAGCACCGTGCCCTCTGAAGCCTTGTTCGCCGAGGTGCTCCTTATAATCCATTAGTAGTGGCGCAGAAATTGCGCGGTTGGGATCCGGGTGTCTCAAGAGGACGCGAATGCCAGGCCTTTGCCATGTGTCTTGACTGCTGATGGTGCCGGATGCAACCAAAAATTTGACTGTCTTCTAGAGCTTGACCTGGATGAACAGTAAAGGGCTCACCAAGCGTTGGTCACGGTAACACCGTGCCCTCTGAAGCCTTGTTCGCCGAGGTGCTCCTTATATTCCATTATTAGTGGCGCAGAAATTGCGCGGGTGGGATCTGGGTGTCTCAAGGGGACGCGAATGGCAGGCCTTTGCCATGTGTCTTGACGGCTGATGGCGCCGGATGCAACCAAAAATTTGACTGTCTTCTACAGCGTGACCTGGGTGAACAGTAAGGGTTCACCGATGCGTTGGTCACGGTAACACCGTGCCCTCTGAAGCCTTGTTCGCCGAGGTGCTCCTTATATTCCATTAGTAGTGGCGCAGAAATTGCGCGGTTGGGATCTGGGTGTCTCAAGGGGACGCGAATGCCAGGCCTTTGCCATGTGTCTTGACTGCTGATGGCGCCGGATGCAACCAAAAATTTGACTGTCTTCTACAGCATGACCTGGGTGAACAGTAAGGGTTCACCGATGCGTTGGTCACGGTAACACCGTGCCCTCTGAAGCCTTGTTCGCCGAGGTGCTCCTTATATTCCATTAGTAGTGGCGCAGAAATTGCGCGGTTGGGATCTGGGTGTCTCAAGGGATCGCGAATGCCAGGGCTTTGCCATGTGGCTTGACTGCTGATGGCGCCGGATGCAACCAAAAATTTGACTGTCTTCTACAGCGTGACCTGGGTAAAACGTAAAGGGTTCACCGATGCGTTGGTCACGGTAACACCGTGCCCTCTGAAGCCTTGTTCGCCGAGGTGCTCCTTATATTCCATTAGTAGTGGCGCAGAAATTGCGCGGTTGGGATCCGGGTGTCTCAAGGGGACGCGAATGCCAGGCCTTTGCCATGTGTCTTGACTGCTGATGGCGCCGGATGCAACCAAAAATTTGACTGCCTTCTACAGCGTGACCTGGGTGAACAGTAAAGGGTTCACCGATGCGTTGGTCATGGTAACACCGTGCCCTCTGAAGCCTCGTTCGCCGAGGTGCTCCTTATATTCCATTAGTAGTGGCGCAGAAATTGCGTGGTTGGAATCCGGGTGTCTCAAGGGGACGCGAATGCCAGGCCTTTGCCATGTGTCTTGACTGCTGATGGTGCCGGGTGCAACCAAAAATTTGACTGTCTTCTACAGCGTGACCTGGGTAAAACGTAAAGGGTTCACCGATGCGTTGGTCACGGTAACACCGTGCCCTCTGAAGCCTTGTTCGCCAAGGTGCTCCTTATATTCCATTAGTAGTGGCGCAGAAATTGCGCGGTTGGGATCCGGGTGTCTCAAGGGGACGCGAATGCCAGGCCTTTGCCATGTGTCTTGACTGCTGATGGTGCCGGGTGCAACCAAAAATTTCACTGTCTTCTACAGCGTGACCTGGGTGAACAGTAAAGGGTTCACCGATGCGTTGGTCACGGTAACACCGTGCCCTCTGAAGCCTTGTTCGCCGAGTTGCTCCTTGTATTCCATTATTAGTGGTGCAGAAATTGCGCGGTTGGGATCCGGGTGTCTCAAGGGGACGCGAATGCCAGGCCTTTGCCATGTGTCTTGACTGCTGATGGTGCCGGGTGCAACCAAAAATTTGACTGTCTTCTACAGCGTGACCTGGCGAACAGTAAAGGGTTCACCGATGCGTTGGTCACGGTAACACCGTGCCCTCTAAAGCCTCTTTCGCCGAGGTACTCCTTATATTCCATTAGTAGTGGCGCAGAAATTGCGTGGTTGGAATCCGGGTGTCTCAAGGGGACGCGAATGCCAGGCCTTTGCCATGTGTCTTGACTGCTGATGGTGCCGGGTGCAACCAAAAATTTGACTGTCTTCTACAGCGTGACCTGGGTAAAACGTAAAGGGTTCACCGATGCGTTGGTCACGGTAACACCGTGCCCTCTGAAGCCTTGTTCGCCGAGGTGCTCCTTATATTCCATTAGTAGTGGCGCAGAAATTGCGCGGGTGGGATCTGGGTGTCTCAAGGGGACGCCAATGCCTGGCCTTTGCCATGTGTCTTGACTGCTGATGGCGCCGGATGCAACCAAAAATTTGACTGTCTTCTACAGCGTGACCTGGGTGAACAATAAGGGTTCACCGATGCGTTGGTCACGGTAACACCGTGCCCTCTGAAGCCTTGTTCGCCGAGGTGCTCCTTATATTCCATTAGTAGTGGCGCAGAAATTGCGCGGTTGGGATCTGGGTGTCTCAAGGGGACGCGAATGCCAGGTTTTTGCCATGTGGCTTGACTGCTGATGGCGCCGGATGCAACCAAAAATTTGACTGTCTTCTACAGCGTGACCTGGATGAACAGTAAAGGGTTCACCAAGCGTTGGTCACGGTAACACCGTGCCCTCTGAAGCCTTGTTCGCCGAGGTGCTCCTTATATTCCATTATTAGTGGCGCAGAAATTGCGCGGGTGGGATCTGGGTGTCTCAAGGGGACGCGAATGCCAGGCCTTTGCCATGTGTCTTGACTGCTGATGGTGCCGGATGCAACCAAAAATTTGACTGTCTTCTAGAGCTTGACCTGGATGAACAGTAAAGGGTTCACCAAGCGTTGGTCATGGTAACACCGTGCCCTCTGAAGCCTTGTTCGCCGAGGTGCTCCTTATATTCCATTATTAGTGGCGCAGAAATTGCGCGGGTGGGATCTGGGTGTCTCAAGGGGACGCGAATGCCAGGCCTTTGCCATGTGTCTTGACTGCTGATGGCGCCGGATGCGACCAAAAATTTGACTGTCTTCTAGAGCGTGACCTGGGTGAACAGTAAGGGTTCACCGATGCGTTGGTCACGGTAACACCGTGCCCTCTGAAGCCTTGTTCGCCGAGTTGCTCCTTATATTCAATTAGTAGTGGCGCAGAAATTGCGCGGTTGGGATCCGGGTGTCTCAAGGGGACGCGAATGCCAGGCCTTTGCCATGTGTCTTGACTGCTGATGGCGCCGGATGCAACCAAAAATTTGACTGTCTTCTACAGCGTGACCTGGGTGAACAGTAAAGGGTTCACCGATGCGTTGGTCACGGTAACACCGTGCCCTCTGAAGCCTTGTTCGCCGAGGTGCTCCTTATAATTCCATTAGTAGTGGCGCAGAAATTGCGCGGGTGGGATCTGGGTGTCTCAAGGGGACGCGAATGCCAGGGCTTTGCCATGTGTCTTGACTGCTGATGGCGCCGGATGCAACCAAAACTTTGACTGTCTTCTACAGCGTGACCTGGGTGAACAGTAAAGGGTTCACCGATGCGTTGGTCACGGTAACACCGTGCCCTCTGAAGCCTTGTTCGCCGAGTTGCTCCTTATATTCAATTAGTAGTGGCGCAGAAATTGCGCGGTTGGGATCCGGGTGTCTCAAGGGGACGCGAATGCCAGGCCTTTGCCATGTGTCTTGACTGCTGATGGTGCCGGATGCAACCAAAAATTTGACTGTCTTCTAGAGCTTGACCTGGATGAACAGTAAAGGGTTCACCAAGCGTTGGTCATGGTAACACCGTGCCCTCTGAAGCCTTGTTCGCCGAGGTGCTCCTTATATTCCATTATTAGTGGCGCAGAAATTGCGCGGGTGGGATCTGGGTGTCTCAAGGGGACGCGAATGCCAGGCCTTTGCCATGTGTCTTGACTGCTGATGGCGCCGGATGGGACCAAAAATTTGACTGTCTTCTAGAGCGTGACCTGGGTGAACAGTAAGGGTTCACCGATGCGTTGGTCACGGTAACACCGTGCCCTCTGAAGCCTTGTTCGCCGAGTTGCTCCTTATATTCAATTAGTAGTGGCGCAGAAATTGCGCGGTTGGGATCCGGGTGTCTCAAGGGGACGCGAATGCCAGGCCTTTGCCATGTGTCTTGACTGCTGATGGCGCCGGATGCAACCAAAAATTTGACTGTCTTCTACAGCGTGACCTGGGTGAACAGTAAAGGGTTCACCGATGCGTTGGTCACGGTAACACCGTGCCCTCTGAAGCCTTGTTCGCCGAGGTGCTCCTTATATTCCATTAGTAGTGGCGCAGAAATTGCGCGGGTGGGATCTGGGTGTCTCAAGGGGACGCGAATGCCAGGGCTTTGCCATGTGTCTTGACTGCTGATGGCGCCGGATGCAACCAAAACTTTGACTGTCTTCTACAGCGTGACCTGGGTGAACAGTAAAGGGTTCACCGATGCGTTGGTCACGGTAACACCGTGCCCTCTGAAGCCTTGTTCGCCGAGTTGCTCCTTATATTCAATTAGTAGTGGCGCAGAAATTGCGCGGTTGGGATCCGGGTGTCTCAAGGGGACGCGAATGCCAGGCCTTTGCCATGTGTCTTGACTGCTGATGGTGCCGGATGCAACCAAAAATTTGACTGTCTTCTACAGCGTGACCTGAGTGAACAGTAAAGGGTTCACCGATGCGTTGGTCATGGTAACACCGTGCCCTCTGAAGCCTTGTTCGCCGAGGTGCTCCTTATATTCCATTAGTAGTGGCGCAGAAATTGCGCGCGTGGGATCTGGGTGTCTCAAGGGGACGCGAATGCCAGGCCTTTGCCATGTGTCTTGACTTCTGATGGCGCCGGATGCAACCAAAACTTTGACTGTCTTCTACAGCGTGACCTGGGTGAACAGTAAAGGGTTCACCGATGCGTTGGTCACGGTAACACCGTGCCCTCTGAAGCCTTGTTCGCCGAGTTGCTCCTTATATTCAATTAGTAGTGGCGCAGAAATTGCGCGGTTGGGATCCGGGTGTCTCAAGGGGACGCGAATGCCAGGCCTTTGCCATGTGTCTTGACTGCTGATGGCGCCGGATGCAACCAAAAATTTGACTGTCTTCTACAGCGTGACCTGGGTGAACAGTAAAGGGTTCACCGATGCGTTGGTCACGGTAACACCGTGCCCTCTGAAGCCTTGTTCGCCGAGGTGCTCCTTATAATTCCATTAGTAGTGGCGCAGAAATTGCGCGGGTGGGATCTGGGTGTCTCAAGGGGACGCGAATGCCAGGGCTTTGCCATGTGTCTTGACTGCTGATGGCGCCGGATGCAACCAAAACTTTGACTGTCTTCTACAGCGTGACCTGGGTGAACAGTAAAGGGTTCACCGATGCGTTGGTCACGGTAACACCGTGCCCTCTGAAGCCTTGTTCGCCGAGTTGCTCCTTATATTCAATTAGTAGTGGCGCAGAAATTGCGCGGTTGGGATCCGGGTGTCTCAAGGGGACGCGAATGCCAGGCCTTTGCCATGTGTCTTGACTGCTGATGGTGCCGGATGCAACCAAAAATTTGACTGTCTTCTAGAGCTTGACCTGGATGAACAGTAAAGGGTTCACCAAGCGTTGGTCATGGTAACACCGTGCCCTCTGAAGCCTTGTTCGCCGAGGTGCTCCTTATATTCCATTATTAGTGGCGCAGAAATTGCGCGGGTGGGATCTGGGTGTCTCAAGGGGACGCGAATGCCAGGCCTTTGCCATGTGTCTTGACTGCTGATGGCGCCGGATGGGACCAAAAATTTGACTGTCTTCTAGAGCGTGACCTGGGTGAACAGTAAGGGTTCACCGATGCGTTGGTCACGGTAACACCGTGCCCTCTGAAGCCTTGTTCGCCGAGTTGCTCCTTATATTCAATTAGTAGTGGCGCAGAAATTGCGCGGTTGGGATCCGGGTGTCTCAAGGGGACGCGAATGCCAGGCCTTTGCCATGTGTCTTGACTGCTGATGGCGCCGGATGCAACCAAAAATTTGACTGTCTTCTACAGCGTGACCTGGGTGAACAGTAAAGGGTTCACCGATGCGTTGGTCACGGTAACACCGTGCCCTCTGAAGCCTTGTTCGCCGAGGTGCTCCTTATATTCCATTAGTAGTGGCGCAGAAATTGCGCGGGTGGGATCTGGGTGTCTCAAGGGGACGCGAATGCCAGGGCTTTGCCATGTGTCTTGACTGCTGATGGCGCCGGATGCAACCAAAACTTTGACTGTCTTCTACAGCGTGACCTGGGTGAACAGTAAAGGGTTCACCGATGCGTTGGTCACGGTAACACCGTGCCCTCTGAAGCCTTGTTCGCCGAGTTGCTCCTTATATTCAATTAGTAGTGGCGCAGAAATTGCGCGGTTGGGATCCGGGTGTCTCAAGGGGACGCGAATGCCAGGCCTTTGCCATGTGTCTTGACTGCTGATGGTGCCGGATGCAACCAAAAATTTGACTGTCTTCTACAGCGTGACCTGAGTGAACAGTAAAGGGTTCACCGATGCGTTGGTCATGGTAACACCGTGCCCTCTGAAGCCTTGTTCGCCGAGGTGCTCCTTATATTCCATTAGTAGTGGCGCAGAAATTGCGCGCGTGGGATCTGGGTGTCTCAAGGGGACGCGAATGCCAGGCCTTTGCCATGTGTCTTGACTTCTGATGGCGCCGGATGCAACCAAAACTTTGACTGTCTTCTACAGCGTGACCTGGGTGAACAGTAAAGGGTTCACCGATGCGTTGGTCACGGTAACACCGTGCCCTCTGAAGCCTTGTTCGCCGAGTTGCTCCTTATATTCAATTAGTAGTGGCGCAGAAATTGCGCGGTTGGGATCCGGGTGTCTCAAGGGGACGCGAATGCCAGGCCTTTGCCATGTGTCTTGACTGCTGATGGTGCCGGATGCAACCAAAAATTTGACTGTCTTCTACAGCGTGACCTGAGTGAACAGTAAAGGGTTCACCGATGCGTTGGTCATGGTAACACCGTGCCCTCTGAAGCCTTGTTCGCCGAGGTGCTCCTTATATTCCATTAGTAGTGGCGCAGAAATTGCGCGCGTGGGATCTGGGTGTCTCAAGGGGACGCGAATGCCAGGCCTTTGCCATGTGTCTTGACTTCTGATGGTGCCGGATGCAACCAAAAATTTGACTGTCTTCTAGAGCGTGACCTGGATGAACAGTAAAGGGTTCACCAAGCGTTGGTCACGGTAACACCGTGCCCTTTGAAGCCTTGTTCGCCGAGGTGCTCCTTATATTTCATTAGTAGTGGCGCAGAAATTGCGCGGTTGGGATCTGGGTGTCTCAAGGGGACGCGAATGCCAGGGCTTTGCCATGTGGCTTGACTGCTGATGGCGCCGGATGCAACAAAAAATTTGACTGTCTTCTACAGCGTGACCTGGGTGAACAGTAAGGGTTCACCGATGCGTTGGTCACGGTAACACCGTGCCCTCTGAAGCCTTGTTCGCCGAGGTGCTCCTTATATTCCATTATTAGTGGCGCACAAATTGCGCGGGTGGGATCTGGGTGTCTCAAGGGGACGCGAATGCCTGGCCTTTGCCATGTGTCTTGACTGCTGATGGCGCCGGATGCAACCAAAAATTTGACTGTCTTCTACAGCGTGGCCTGGGTGAACAATAAGGGTTCACCGATGCGTTGGTCACGGTAACACCGTGCCCTCTGAAGCCTTGTTCGCCGAGGTGCTCCTTATATTCCATTAGTAGTGGCGCAGAAATTGCGCGGTTGGGATCTGGGTGTCTCAAGGGGACGCGAATGCCAGGGCTTTGCCATGTGGCTTGACTGCTGATGGCGCCGGATGCAACCAAAAATTTGACTGTCTTCTACAGCGTGACCTGGATGAACAGTAAAGGGTTCACCAAGCGTTGGTCACGGTAACACCGTGCCCTCTGAAGCCTTGTTCGCCGAGGTGCTCCTTATATTCCATTATTAGTGGCGCAGAAATTGCGCGGTTGGGATCCGGGTGTCTCAAGGGGACGCGAATGCCAGGCTTTGCCATGTGTCTTGACTGTTGATGGTGCCGGGTGCAACCAAAAATTTGACTGTCTTCTACAGCGTGACCTGGGTGAACAGTAAAGGGTTCACCGATGCGTTGGTCACGGTAACAATGTGCCCTCTGAAGCCTTGTTCGCCGAGGTGCTCCTTATATTCCATTATTAGTGGCGCAGAAATTGCGCGGGTGGGATCTGGGTGTCTCAAGGGGACGCGAATGCCAGGCCTTTGCCATGTGTCTTGACTGCTGATGGCGCCGGATGCAACCAAAAATTTGACTATCTTCTACAGCGTGACCTGGGTGAACAGTAAGGGTTCACCGATGCGTTGGTCACGGTAACACCGTGCCCTCTGAAGCCTTGTTCGCCGAGGTGCTCCGTATATTCCATTATTAGTGGCGCAGAAATTGCGCGGTTGGGATCCGGGTGTCTCAAGGAGACGCGAATGCCAGGCTTTGCCATGTGTCTTGACTGCTGATGGTGCCGGATGCAACCAAAAATTTGACTGTCTTCTACAGCGTGACCTGGCTGAACAGTAAAGGGTTCACCGATGCGTTGGTCACGGTAACACCGTGCCCTCTGAAGCCTTGTTCGCCGAGGTTCTCCTTATATTCCATTAGTAGTGGCGCAGAAATTGCGCGGGTGGGATCTGGGTGTCTCAAGGGGACGCGAATGCCAGGCCTTTGCCATGTGTCTTGACTGCTGATGGAGCCGGATGCAACCAAAAATTTGACTGTCTTCTAGAGCTTGACCTGGATGAACAGTAAAGGGTTCACCAAGCGTTGGTCATGGTAACACCGTGCCCTCTGAAGCCTTGTTCGCCGAGGTGCTCCTTATATTCCATTATTAGTGGCGCAGAAATTGCGCGGGTGGGATCTGGGTGTCTCAAGGGGACGCGAATGCCAGGCCTTTGCCATGTGTCTTGACTGCTGATGGCGCCGGATGCGACCAAAAATTTGACTGTCTTCTACAGCGTGACCTGGGTGAACAGTAAGGGTTCACCGATGCGTTGGTCACGGTAACACCGTGCCCTCTGAAGCCTTGTTCGCCGAGTTGCTCCTTATATTCAATTAGTAGTGGCGCAGAAATTGCGCGGTTGGGATCCGGGTGTCTCAAGGGGACGCGAATGCCAGGCCTTTGCCATGTGTCTTGACTGCTGATGGCGCCGGATGCAACCAAAAATTTGACTGTCTTCTACAGCGTGACCTGGGTGAACAGTAAAGGGTTCACCAAGCGTTGGTCACGGTAACACCGTGCCCTTTGAAGCCTTGTTCGCCGAGGTGCTCCTTATATTTCATTAGTAGTGGCGCAGAAATTGCGCGGTTGGGATCTGGGTGTCTCAAGGGGACGCGAATGCCAGGGCTTTGCCATGTGGCTTGACTGCTGATGGCGCCGGATGCAACAAAAAATTTGACTGTCTTCTACAGCGTGACCTGGGTGAACAGTAAAGGGTTCACCGATGCGTTGGTCACGGTAACACCGTGCCCTCTGAAGCCTTGTTCGCCGAGGTGCTCCTTATATTCCATTAGTAGTGGCGCAGAAATTGCGCGGGTGGGATCTGGGTGTCTCAAGGGGACGCGAATGCCAGGGCTTTGCCATGTGTCTTGACTGCTGATGGCGCCGGATGCAACCAAAAATTTGACTGCCTTCTACAGCGTGACCTGGGTGAACAGTAAAGGGTTCACCGATGCGTTGGTCACGGTAACACCGTGCCCTCTGATGCCTTGTTCGCCGAGTTGCTCCTTATATTCAATTAGTAGTGGCGCAGAAATTGCGCGGTTTGGATCCGGGTGTCTCAAGGGGACGCGAATGCCAGGCCTTTGCCATGTGTCTTGACTGCTGATGGTGCCGGATGCAACCAAAAATTTGAGTGTCTTCTACAGCGTGACCTGAGTGAACAGTAATGGGTTCACCGATGCGTTGGTCATGGTAACACCGTGCCCTCTGAAGCCTTGTTCGCCGAGGTGCTCCTTATATTCCATTAGTAGTGGCGCAGAAATTGCGCGGGTGGGATCTTGGTGTCTCAAGGGGACGCGAATGCCAGGCCTTTGCCATGTGTCTTGACTGCTGATGGTGCCGGATGCAACCAAAAATTTGACTGTCTTCTAGAGCGTGACCTGGATGAACAGTAAAGGGTTCACCAAGCGTTGGTCACGGTAACACCGTGCCCTCTGAAGCCTTGTTCGCCGGGGTGCTCCTTATATTCCATTAGTAGTGGCGCAGAAATTGCGCGGGTGGGATCTGGGTGTCTCAAGGGGACGCCAATGCCAGGGCTTTGCCATGTGTCTTGACTGCTGATGGTGCCGGATGCAACCAAAAATTTGACTGTCTTCTACAGCGTGGCCTGGGTGAACACTGAAGGGTTCACGGATGCGTTGGTCACGGTAACACCGTGCCCTCTGAAGCCCTGTTCGCCGAGGTGCTCCTTATATTCCATTAGTAGTGGCGCAGAAATTGCGCGGTTGGGATCCGGGTGTCTCAAGGGGACGCGAATGCCAGGCCTTTGCCATGTGTCTTGACTGCTGATGGCGCCGGATGCAACCAAAAATTTGACTGTCTTCTAGAGCTTGACCTGGATGAACAGTAAAGGGTTCACCAAGCGTTGGTCATGGTAACACCGTGCACTCTGAAGCCTTGTTCGCCGAGGTGCTCCTTATATTCCATTATTAGTGGCGCAGAAATTGCGCGGGTGGGATCTGGGTGTCTCAAGGGGACGCGAATGCCAGGCCTTTGCCATGTGTCTTGACTGCTGATGGCGCCGGATGCAACCAAAAATTTGACTGTCTTCTACAGCGTGACCTGGGTGAACAGTAAGGGTTCACCGATGCGTTGGTCACGGTAACACCGTGCCCTCTGAAGCCTTGTTCGCCGAGGTGCTCCGTATATTCCATTATTAGTGGCGCAGAAATTGCGCGGTTGGGATCCGGGTGTCTCAAGGAGACGCGAATGCCAGGCTTTGCCATGTGTCTTGACTGCTGATGGTGCCGGATGCAACCAAAAATTTGACTGTCTTCTACAGCGTGACCTGGCTGAACAGTAAAGGGTTCACCGATGCGTTGGTCACGGTAACACCGTGCCCTCTGAAGCCTTGTTCGCCGAGGTTCTCCTTATATTCCATTAGTAGTGGCGCAGAAATTGCGCGGGTGGGATCTGGGTGTCTCAAGGGGACGCGAATGCCAGGCCTTTGCCATGTGTCTTGACTGCTGATGGAGCCGGATGCAACCAAAAATTTGACTGTCTTCTAGAGCTTGACCTGGATGAACAGTAAAGGGTTCACCAAGCGTTGGTCATGGTAACACCGTGCCCTCTGAAGCCTTGTTCGCCGAGGTGCTCCTTATATTCCATTATTAGTGGCGCAGAAATTGCGCGGGTGGGATCTGGGTGTCTCAAGGGGACGCGAATGCCAGGCCTTTGCCATGTGTCTTGACTGCTGATGGCGCCGGATGCGACCAAAAATTTGACTGTCTTCTACAGCGTGACCTGGGTGAACAGTAAGGGTTCACCGATGCGTTGGTCACGGTAACACCGTGCCCTCTGAAGCCTTGTTCGCCGAGTTGCTCCTTATATTCAATTAGTAGTGGCGCAGAAATTGCGCGGTTGGGATCCGGGTGTCTCAAGGGGACGCGAATGCCAGGCCTTTGCCATGTGTCTTGACTGCTGATGGCGCCGGATGCAACCAAAAATTTGACTGTCTTCTACAGCGTGACCTGGGTGAACAGTAAAGGGTTCACCAAGCGTTGGTCACGGTAACACCGTGCCCTTTGAAGCCTTGTTCGCCGAGGTGCTCCTTATATTTCATTAGTAGTGGCGCAGAAATTGCGCGGTTGGGATCTGGGTGTCTCAAGGGGACGCGAATGCCAGGGCTTTGCCATGTGGCTTGACTGCTGATGGCGCCGGATGCAACAAAAAATTTGACTGTCTTCTACAGCGTGACCTGGGTGAACAGTAAAGGGTTCACCGATGCGTTGGTCACGGTAACACCGTGCCCTCTGAAGCCTTGTTCGCCGAGGTGCTCCTTATATTCCATTAGTAGTGGCGCAGAAATTGCGCGGGTGGGATCTGGGTGTCTCAAGGGGACGCGAATGCCAGGGCTTTGCCATGTGTCTTGACTGCTGATGGCGCCGGATGCAACCAAAAATTTGACTGCCTTCTACAGCGTGACCTGGGTGAACAGTAAAGGGTTCACCGATGCGTTGGTCACGGTAACACCGTGCCCTCTGATGCCTTGTTCGCCGAGTTGCTCCTTATATTCAATTAGTAGTGGCGCAGAAATTGCGCGGTTTGGATCCGGGTGTCTCAAGGGGACGCGAATGCCAGGCCTTTGCCATGTGTCTTGACTGCTGATGGTGCCGGATGCAACCAAAAATTTGACTGTCTTCTAGAGCGTGACCTGGATGAACAGTAAAGGGTTCACCAAGCGTTGGTCACGGTAACACCGTGCCCTCTGAAGCCTTGTTCGCCGGGGTGCTCCTTATATTCCATTAGTAGTGGCGCAGAAATTGCGCGGGTGGGATCTGGGTGTCTCAAGGGGACGCGAATGCCAGGGCTTTGCCATGTGTCTTGACTGCTGATGGTGCCGGATGCAACCGAAAATTTGACTGTCTTCTACAGCGTGGCCTGGGTGAACACTGAAGGGTTCACGGATGCGTTGGTCACGGTAACACCGTGCCCTCTGAAGCCCTGTTCGCCGAGGTGCTCCTTATATTCCATTAGTAGTGGCGCAGAAATTGCGCGGTTGGGATCCGGGTGTCTCAAGGGGACGCGAATGCCAGGCCTTTGCCATGTGTCTTGACTGCTGATGGCGCCGGATGCAACCAAAAATTTGACTGTCTTCTAGAGCTTGACCTGGATGAACAGTAAAGGGTTCACCAAGCGTTGGTCATGGTAACACCGTGCACTCTGAAGCCTTGTTCGCCGAGGTGCTCCTTATATTCCATTATTAGTGGCGCAGAAATTGCGCGGGTGGGATCTGGTTGTCTCAAGGGGACGCGAATGCCAGGCCTTTGCCATGTGTCTTGACTGCTGATGGCGCCGGATGCAACCAAAAATTTGACTGTCTTCTACGGCGTGACCTGGGTGAACAGTAAGGGTTCACCGTTGCGTTGGTCACGGTAACACCGTGCCCTCTGAAGCCTTGTTCGCCGAGGTGCTCCTTATATTCCATTAGTAGTGGCGCAGAAATTGCGCGGTTGGGATCCGGGTGTCTCAAGGGGACGCGAATGCCAGGCCTTTGCCATGTGTCTTGACTGCTGATGGCGCCGGATGCAACCAAAAATTTGACTGTCTTCTACAGCGTGACCTGGGTGAACAGTAAAGGGTTCACCAAGCGTTGGTCACGGTAACACCGTGCCCTTTGAAGCCTTGTTCGCCGAGGTGCTCCTTATATTTCATTAGTAGTGGCGCAGAAATTGCGCGGTTGGGATCTGGGTGTCTCAAGGGGACGCGAATGCCAGGGCTTTGCCATGTGGCTTGACTGCTGATGGCGCCGGATGCAACAAAAAATTTGACTGTCTTCTACAGCGTGACCTGGGTGAACAGTAAAGGGTTCACCGATGCGTTGGTCACGGTAACACCGTGCCCTCTGAAGCCTTGTTCGCCGAGGTGCTCCTTATATTCCATTAGTAGTGGCGCAGAAATTGCGCGGGTGGGATCTGGGTGTCTCAAGGGGACGCGAATGCCAGGGCTTTGCCATGTGTCTTGACTGCTGATGGCGCCGGATGCAACCAAAAATTTGACTGCCTTCTACAGCGTGACCTGGGTGAACAGTAAAGGGTTCACCGATGCGTTGGTCACGGTAACACCGTGCCCTCTGATGCCTTGTTCGCCGAGTTGCTCCTTATATTCAATTAGTAGTGGCGCAGAAATTGCGCGGTTTGGATCCGGGTGTCTCAAGGGGACGCGAATGCCAGGCCTTTGCCATGTGTCTTGACTGCTGATGGTGCCGGATGCAACCAAAAATTTGAGTGTCTTCTACAGCGTGACCTGAGTGAACAGTAATGGGTTCACCGATGCGTTGGTCATGGTAACACCGTGCCCTCTGAAGCCTTGTTCGCCGAGGTGCTCCTTATATTCCATTAGTAGTGGCGCAGAAATTGCGCGGGTGGGATCTTGGTGTCTCAAGGGGACGCGAATGCCAGGCCTTTGCCATGTGTCTTGACTGCTGATGGTGCCGGATGCAACCAAAAATTTGACTGTCTTCTAGAGCGTGACCTGGATGAACAGTAAAGGGTTCACCAAGCGTTGGTCACGGTAACACCGTGCCCTCTGAAGCCTTGTTCGCCGGGGTGCTCCTTATATTCCATTAGTAGTGGCGCAGAAATTGCGCGGGTGGGATCTGGGTGTCTCAAGGGGACGCGAATGCCAGGGCTTTGCCATGTGTCTTGACTGCTGATGGTGCCGGATGCAACCAAAAATTTGACTGTCTTCTACAGCGTGGCCTGGGTGAACACTGAAGGGTTCACGGATGCGTTGGTCACGGTAACACCGTGCCCTCTGAAGCCCTGTTCGCCGAGGTGCTCCTTATATTCCATTAGTAGTGGCGCAGAAATTGCGCGGTTGGGATCCGGGTGTCTCAAGGGGACGCGAATGCCAGGCCTTTGCCATGTGTCTTGACTGCTGATGGCGCCGGATGCAACCAAAAATTTGACTGTCTTCTAGAGCTTGACCTGGATGAACAGTAAAGGGTTCACCAAGCGTTGGTCATGGTAACACCGTGCACTCTGAAGCCTTGTTCGCCGAGGTGCTCCTTATATTCCATTATTAGTGGCGCAGAAATTGCGCGGGTGGGATCTGGTTGTCTCAAGGGGACGCGAATGCCAGGCCTTTGCCATGTGTCTTGACTGCTGATGGCGCCGGATGCAACCAAAAATTTGACTGTCTTCTACGGCGTGACCTGGGTGAACAGTAAGGGTTCACCGTTGCGTTGGTCACGGTAACACCGTGCCCTCTGAAGCCTTGTTCGCCGAGGTGCTCCTTATATTCCATTAGTAGTGGCGCAGAAATTGCGCGGTTGGGATCTGGGTGTCTCAAGGGGACGCGAATGCCAGGGCTTTGCCATGTGGCTTGACTGCTGATGGCGCCGGATGCAACCAAAAATTTGACTGTCTTCTACAGCGTGACCTGGGTGAACAGTAAAGGGTTCACCGATGCGTTGGTCACGGTAACACCGTGCCCTCTGAAGCCTTGTTCGCCGAGGTGCTCCTTATATTCCATTAGTAGTGGCGCAGAAATTGCGCGGGTGGGATCTGGGTGTCTCAAGGGGACGCGAATGCCAGCGCTTTGCCATGTGTCTTGACTGCTGATGGCGCCGGATGCAACCAAAAATTTGACTGCCTTCTACAGCGTGACCTGGGTGAACAGTAAAGGGTTCACCGATGCGTTGGTCACGGTAACACCGTGCCCTCTGATGCCTTGTTCGCCGAGGTGCTCCTTATATTCCATTAGTAGTGGCGCAGACATTGCGCGGTTGGGATCCGGGTGTCTCAAGGGGACGCGAATGCCAGGTCTTTGCCATGTGTCTTGAATGCTGATGGTGCCGGGTGCAACCAAAAATTTGACTGTCTTCTACAGCGTGACCTGGGTGAACAGTAAAGGGTTCACCGATGCGTTGGTCACGGTAACACCGTGCCCTCTGAAGCCTTGTTCGCCGAGTTGCTCCTTATATTCCATTATTAGTGGCGCAGAAATTGCGCGGTTGGGATCCGGGTGTCTCAAGAGGACGCGAATGCCAGGCCTTTGCCATGTGTCTTGACTGGTGATGGTGCCGGGTGCAACTAAAAATTTGACTGTCTTCTACAGCGTGACCTGGGTGAAACGTAAAGGGTTCACCGATACCGATGGGTTGGTCACGGTAACACCGTGCCCTCTGAAGCCTTGTTCGCCGAGGTGCTCCTTATATTCCATTAGTAGTGGCGCAGAAATTGCGCGGTTGGGATCCGGGTGTCTCAAGGGGACGCGAATGCCAGGCCTTTGCCATGTGTCTTGACTGCTGATGGCGCCGGATGCAACCAAAAATTTGGCTGCCTTCTACAGCGTGACCTGGGTGAACAGTAAAGGGTTCACCAAGCGTTGGTCACGGTAACACCGTGCCCTCTGAAGCCTTGTTCGCCGAGGTGCTCCTTATATTCCATTAGTAGTGGCGCAGAAATTGCGCGGGTGGGATCTGGGTGTCTCAAGGGGATGCGAATGCCAGGGCTTTGCCATGTGTCTTGACTGCTGATGGCGCCGGATGCAACCAAAACTTTGACTGTCTTCTACAGCGTGAACTGGGTGAACAGTAAAGGGTTCACCGATGCGTTGGTCACGGTAACACCGTGCCCTCTGAAGTTTGTTCCCCGAGGTGCTCCTTATATTCCGTTAGTAGTGGCGCAGAAATTGCGCGGTTGGGATCCGGGTGTCTCAAGGGGACGCGAATGCCAGGCTTTGCCATGTGTCTTGACTGCTGATGGTGCCGGATGCAACCACAAATTTGACTGTCTTCTACAGCGTGACCTGGCTGAACAGTAAAGGGTTCACCGATGCGTTGGTCACGGTAACACCGTGCCCTCTGAAGCCTTGTTCGCCGAGGTGCTCCTTATATTCCATTAGTAGTGGCGCAGAAATTGCGCGGGTGGGATCTGGGTGTCTCAAGGGGACGCGAATGCCAGTTCTTTGCCATGTGTCTTGACTGCTGATGGCGCCGGATGCAACCAAAAATTTGACTGTCTTCTAGAGCTTGACCTGGATGAACAGTAAAGGGTTCACCAAGCGTTGGTCATGGTAACACCGTGCACTCTGAAGCCTTGTTCGCCGAGGTGCTCCTTATATTCCATTATTAGTGGCGCAGAAATTGCGCGGGTGGGATCTGGTTGTCTCAAGGGGACGCGAATGCCAGGCCTTTGCCATGTGTCTTGACTGCTGATGGCGCCGGATGCAACCAAAAATTTGACTGTCTTCTACGGCGTGACCTGGGTGAACAGTAAGGGTTCACCGTTGCGTTGGTCACGGTAACACCGTGCCCTCTGAAGCCTTGTTCGCCGAGGTGCTCCTTATATTCCATTAGTAGTGGCGCAGAAATTGCGCGGTTGGGATCTGGGTGTCTCAAGGGGACGCGAATGCCAGGGCTTTGCCATGTGGCTTGACTGCTGATGGCGCCGGATGCAACCAAAAATTTGACTGTCTTCTACAGCGTGACCTGGGTGAACAGTAAAGGGTTCACCGATGCGTTGGTCACGGTAACACCGTGCCCTCTGAAGCCTTGTTCGCCGAGGTGCTCCTTATATTCCATTAGTAGTGGCGCAGAAATTGCGCGGGTGGGATCTGGGTGTCTCAAGGGGACGCGAATGCCAGCGCTTTGCCATGTGTCTTGACTGCTGATGGCGCCGGATGCAACCAAAAATTTGACTGCCTTCTACAGCGTGACCTGGGTGAACAGTAAAGGGTTCACCGATGCGTTGGTCACGGTAACACCGTGCCCTCTGATGCCTTGTTCGCCGAGGTGCTCCTTATATTCCATTAGTAGTGGCGCAGACATTGCGCGGTTGGGATCCGGGTGTCTCAAGGGGACGCGAATGCCAGGTCTTTGCCATGTGTCTTGAATGCTGATGGTGCCGGGTGCAACCAAAAATTTGACTGTCTTCTACAGCGTGACCTGGGTGAACAGTAAAGGGTTCACCGATGCGTTGGTCACGGTAACACCGTGCCCTCTGAAGCCTTGTTCGCCGAGTTTCTCCTTATATTCCATTATTAGTGGCGCAGAAATTGCGCGGTTGGGATCCGGGTGTCTCAAGAGGACGCGAATGCCAGGCCTTTGCCATGTGTCTTGACTGGTGATGGTGCCGGGTGCAACTAAAAATTTGACTGTCTTCTACAGCGTGACCTGGGTGAAACGTAAAGGGTTCACCGATACCGATGGGTTGGTCACGGTAACACCGTGCCCTCTGAAGCTTGTTCGCCGAGGTGCTCCTTATATTCCATTAGTAGTGGCGCAGAAATTGCGCGGTTGGGATCCGGGTGTCTCAAGGGGACGCGAATGCCAGGCCTTTGCCATGTGTCTTGACTGCTGATGGCGCCGGATGCAACCAAAAATTTGGCTGCCTTCTACAGCGTGACCTGGGTGAACAGTAAAGGGTTCACCAAGCGTTGGTCACGGTAACACCGTGCCCTCTGAAGCCTTGTTCGCCGAGGTGCTCCTTATATTCCATTAGTAGTGGCGCAGAAATTGCGCGGGTGGGATCTGGGTGTCTCAAGGGGATGCGAATGCCAGGGCTTTGCCATGTGTCTTGACTGCTGATGGCGCCGGATGCAACCAAAACTTTGACTGTCTTCTACAGCGTGAACTGGGTGAACAGTAAAGGGTTCACCGATGCGTTGGTCACGGTAACACCGTGCCCTCTGAAGTTTGTTCCCCGAGGTGCTCCTTATATTCCGTTAGTAGTGGCGCAGAAATTGCGCGGTTGGGATCCGGGTGTCTCAAGGGGACGCGAATGCCAGGCTTTGCCATGTGTCTTGACTGCTGATGGTGCCGGATGCAACCACAAATTTGACTGTCTTCTACAGCGTGACCTGGCTGAACAGTAAAGGGTTCACCGATGCGTTGGTCACGGTAACACCGTGCCCTCTGAAGCCTTGTTCGCCGAGGTGCTCCTTATATT